>NC_134875.1:5804017-7035356 GCF_049852395.1 Peromyscus maniculatus bairdii | reverse complement strand
CAAATACCACTGCACATACCTGTCCTGATGATCTTATCAGTCATCCTGAAGCTATAATACAATCTCTATCCCTAAAGCTTATGCAGTCCACTTGGAAGATAAATTAACCATGCATCCTTATCTCAAAGGGAAATTTGGGCTACAAAGGGCTACTCAAGTAATACTGTTTTCAGTTAAAATAATTTCAATGTAGGCTAAGAGCTTTGTGTGTTTAAATTTTTCTCACTTCCCACAAGGCTTCCCTTTTACAATGTAGGCTAAGGACCTTGTGTGTTTAAATCTTTCTCACTTCCCACAAGACTTCCATTTTACATTCCTGATGGCTTCAGGAATTAGATACTGCAATTGTGGCCTTTTGTCCAGGCTTGTTGGTACATGCCTTTAATCCTAGAACTTGGAGTGTAAAAACAAGAGGATCAAGTGTTTGAAGTTTGAGGCCAGCCTGGGTCAAATGAGACTCTGTCAAAAAGAAAATTTAAAAAAATAAAGGAAAAGAAGATGTTGGAAGAGGAGAGAGAGAGAGAGAGAGAGAGAGAGAGAGAGAGAGAGAGAGAGAGAGAGAGAGAGAGAGAGCTGGATGGTAGGGATGGGCCCCACAAGAAATCATACCTCTCTGCTTTGTAAGATGCAAAACTGGACAAAAATTGCTTTATTTAACTCAACTATCATCATCTCTAAACTTCCTCTAAATGTTAGAAAGATTTTATTACCATAGAGAATAGCAAGTTTATGAGACTGTGTTTTCCAGAATGCTATAACCGATAGAAAGAAAACATTATTTTGTAGATAAATTTTCACCAATTTAACAACAACAAAATATTCCTCACATTCATTATAGGCATGGCCATCCTTCTGTCAAAACTTTCATCATCGAAAATGTTTCCTTTGAGAATTTTATTTGCCATTTATGAACTTCTCTGTCTTGTTGCACAACAATAACCCACATTATCTAGCAATTTCAGATACTCTTTCCTAAGTAGATGTTTGGCCTGCTACTTGGATGTAATTTTGGTAGCAAACTGGCTATGTGATATAGCAGGAAAATGTTATTTTCTTAGGTTATTCCTTAATCAAAATACAGAATTTGGTACTTAAAATTCAGAAATGCTAATAATCACTTTGAGTTAACCCAACAACTTAATTTCCTGAAAAAGCTGGTAGTTGCAATGACTTTCAGTAGTTGCAGCCATTCTGATTTTTGAGCTAAAGAATCATGCCAATACTTTTGCCTTTAACCTCTCTTGTATGCTCCATGTCTCACATCATGCCAACTTTTCCAAAGCACTTAATATATTTTCGCAAGTTCTCCACTGCATCAGGACAGCCACCTGGGAACAGAGAAAACAAAATTTGGCAGTCTGTTCAATCTGTGAATTAAAGGTAATTCACAGTTTGAAATGAAGCAACACGAGGTCCTTAAGAGGAGTAATCAGACATTAAGAGGATTTTATACTGAGGGTTCTTTATTGGCTAATGTTTCAACAAACAATATAGGCATTTGGAAGGTTCACATCAAGACATGCTGAAGCTGTTGTGGCTTGATGGGTGCCAAGACTTAGACCTGAGGCTCATTTAAAAGGAGCTGGAGATTTCTACTTTCACCATCACACATCATTTACTCGCCTAATGTAGTTAAAAGATCATGTTTGATTTTTGTGATGTTGTTCAATAAGTTCAACACTATCTTAGCATTCAAATATTTTAGATGTATTTTGAAGGACCCTTATAATTAGAAAAAAAGATTTTTTCTCTGTATTTGGGAAAAATTGGGTGCCTCTTCTATTTGATTTGCATCCATATCTAAATTCATTCAGTCACTCATCTATCCACCCATTAAGACTTTCATTTCTTTCAATAAATATGTGTTCAGTCCCTACCATGTATAAATCTCTGGGCCAGGCACTTTAACTTAGGGTAAATGCTGCCCATCTTTCTCTAAAGGAACATATAGTCTCAGTAAACTTAGACAGCATTAACTCAACTAATTCATACTTATGGAGTATCTAGTACATGCTAGGCCTCCCCATTCACTCTTTTATTTTTCTTTCTTTTTTAATTAAAAAAAGTTTTCTTTCCTTTAACATACTATTTCCTGTTCTGCCTCCCTCCCCTTCTCTCACTCCCCCACACCTACCCCCATCCCATCCCCTCCTCAGAGAGGGCAAGGCCTCCCTTGGGTAGTCAACACAGGCTGGCACACAAAGTTGGGGCCAGACCTTGTAGCTGAAGTTTTCCTGTGCTCGCCCGGCATCAAAGTTCCACAGCCACTTACAAAATTTCTGGTCCTGTAACCTCTCAGACCCAAGTAAACACACAGAGGCTTATATTAATTAAAACTGCTCAGCCATTAGCTCAGGCCTACCAATGACTATCTCCTACAGTTAAACTGAGACCATTTCTGTTCATTTATAAATTGCCACATTTTCTATGGCTTTACCTCTATGCCATTACATGTTGCTCCCTGGGCAACAGGCTGGTGTCTCCTGATTCAGCCTTCCTCTTCCCAGAATTCTCCTTGTCTGTGTATACCTCTTATACTTCCTGCCTGGCCAATTAGCATTTTATTAAACCAGTGTACAAAAGCATTATCCCACAGCATCCTCCTCCTTGCATCAAGGCTGAGTAAGGCACCACACTATAGAGAATGAGCTCTAAAAAGCCAGTTTGTGTACCTGGGATAAGTCCTGGTTCCATTGCCAGGGAGCCCACAAACACATCAAGCCACACAACTTTGACCCACATTCAGGGGGCCTAGTTTGGTCCCATGCAGGCTACCAGCTGTCAGTCCAGATCCATGAGCTCCCACTAGCTTGGGTCAGCTATTTCTGCAGTATTTCCTATCATGATTCTGACCCCCCTTGCTCTTATGATCCTTCCTCCTCTCTTTGGCTAAACTCTAGGATCATGGCCAAGTGCTTTGCTTCCATCTGTCACTGGATGTAGGTTTTATGATGACAATTGGTGTAGACAACAATCCAAATGCAGGGGAAGGCCAGTCTAAGTACCCTCTCCACCATGCTGGAAGTCTTAACTGGGGACATCCTTGTGGGATCTTGTGGATTTCTCTAGCTCCAGATTTCTCCCTAACCCCTTAGTGGTTCATTCTGTCAAGATATCTCTTTCATTGCTCTCCCTTCCCACCCCTCCCCGAAGTCAGCCATCTCAAACATTCATGTTCCCACCACCCCTCCCCTCCCCTTTTCTCCCCTTTACTCCCCCTCCCAGTTTACCCAGGAGATCTTAAACCATTCCCTTTTCTGGGGTGATTCATGTGTGTCCCTCCTAGGGTCCTCCTCTTTACCAAGCTTCTCCAGGATTGTGGAATGTAGCCTGGCTATCCTTTGCTTTGTGTCTAATATTCACTTATCACTAAGTACATACTTTGTTTGTCTTTCTGGGTCTGGGTTACCTCACTCAGGATGATTTTTTTCTACTTCCATCCATTTGCCTACAAATTTCATGATGATATTGTTTTTTGTTGTTGTTGTTGTTTGTTTTGTTTTTTTACCACTGGGTAATACTACATTATGTAAATGTACCACATTTCTTTACTCATTCTTTGGTTGAGGGGCATCTAGGTTGTTTCCAGGTTCTGGCTATTACTAATAGTGCCTGCTATGAACATAATTGAGAAAATGTCCTTCTGTTGTGGTTGGCCATCTTTTTGGTATATGCCCAAGAGTGGTATTCCTGGGTCTTGAGAAAGATTGGTTCCCAATTTACTGAGATACCTCCATATTGATTTCCAGAGTGGCTGTACAAGATTGCATTCCCACCAGCAGTGGAGGACTGTTCCCCTTTCTCTACATACTCTCCAACATAAGCTGTCATCTATGTTTTTTATCTTAACCATTGTGACAGATATAAGATGGTATCTCAGAGTTGTTTTGATTCACATTTCCCTGATGGCTAAGGATGTTGAACATTTCCTTAAATGACTTTTGGCCATTTGAGATTCTTCTGTTGACAATTCTCTGTTTAGCTCTGTAGCCCATTTTTTAATTGGATTATTTGATTTTTGCTGTCTAGTTTCTTGAGTTCTTTATATATTTTGGAGATCAGCCCTTTATTAGATGTGAGGTTGGTAAAGATATTTTCCCATTCTGTAGGCTGCCTTTTTGTTTTATTGACAGTGTCCTTTACCTTACAGAAGCTTCTCAGTTTCAGGAGGTCCCATTTATTAACTGTTGCTATCTGTGTCTGTGTAACTGGTGTTATATTTAGGAAGTGGTCTCCTGTGCCAACACATTCAAGACTACTTCCCACTTTCTCTTCTATCAGGTTCAGTGTAACTGGATTTATGTTGAGGTCTTTGATCTTCTTGGACTTGAATTTTGTGCATGGCAATAGATATGGGTCTATTTGCAATCTTCTACATTTTTACATTCAGTTATGCCAGTACCATTTGTTGAAGATGCTTTCTTTTTTTTCCTTGTATAATTTTGGCTTCTTTGTAAAAAACACGGTGTTCATAGGTGTGTGGTTAATGTCAGGGTCTTTGATTTGATTACATTGTTCAATGTGCCTGTTTTTATGCCAATACTAAGCTGTTTTTACTATTATAGCTCTATAATAGAGCTTGAAGTCAGGGATAGTGATGCCTCTGGAAGTTCCTTTATTGTATAGAATTGCTTTGGCTATCATGGGTTTCTTGTTTTTCCATATGAAGTAGAGTATTATTCTTTCAAGGTCTGCTGTGGGATGTTCTGTATGGCAAATGTGTTGTTCTGATTGGTCAATAAATAAAATACTGATTGGCCAGTGGCTAGGCAGGAAGTATAGGGGGCACTAACAGAGAGGAGAAAAGAAAGAACAGGAAGGTGGGAGGAGACACTGCCAGCTGCCACCATGACAAGCTATTGAACATTCCTGTGGGAGGACCCTCCATTGAAATCTCTTAACTGGTGGAGAATGTAAGTAGGCACCGTGAAGGCAAATCTTTCTCTGTCTTTTACCTGTAAGAGTATTGAGAAGAAACAGTCTTTTAAATCAGTAACTATGAGAGGCCATCCTTTTGGTAACAGAGTAGGCAACGAGAATTCCAGATTGTAGAGAGCCCATTGGCTGAATTACTTTGTTAATTGCTTTAAAGTCTGTTACCATTCCCCATTTACCAGATTTCTTTTAAATAACAAACACAGGAGAATTCCAAGGGCTGGTTGATTCTTCAATATGCTGTGCATTTAACTGTTCTTCTACCAGCTCTTCTAAAGCCTGGAGTTTCTCTTTTGTTAAAGGCTATTGCTGAACCTATACAGGCTTGTCTGTTAACCATTTTAAAGGTAGAACTGTTGGTGTCTTTGGAAGATCATCAGTTGTTGTGCCCTGTTCTTGTATAATATGGATTGCTGGTGACCACTTATTAGAATAATACCTTCTAATATTTCTCTCAGAAACATGTGCTAGTGTATGATTTATTTCTAAGGTTGGAGGGATGTTCTGAGTGTTCCATTGTTGCAACAGGTCTCAATCCCACAGGTTCATAGCTATGTTATCCACATATGGTTTTAATTTTCCTCTCTGTCCTTCTGGATCTATACATTCAAGCCATCTTGCACTCTGTTTCACTTGAGATAATGTTCCAATTCCTAACAGCTAAACATTTACCTTCTGAAGAGGCCAAATTGGATGCCAAAATTCTGGTGCAATTATGGCCACTTCAGCACCTGTGTCTACCAAACCAGACAACAAAATACCATTTATTTTTATTGTTAATTTTGGTCTTTGTTCATTTATAGAAGTTTGCCAAAAATTTTCTTTATATTTTCTCCTGAATTTTCTGTTCTCTCTGTCTCAACTGTTTCATCATCCTGAGCAGCTTGATTTATTCCCTTAGGCATTTGGTTATTTAATTGCTCTGAGTAGGGGTTTCCTCTATGACTGCAGGAATGTTCTGAACTTGATTTGCTGTGGAGGCCTACCTGAGGACCCTCTGGGAGTTTCCTGAAGACCAAGTCAAAGTATTACCTTGCCTGTCCCTTGTTGATCTCCATTTGTTTTTCCACAACACCACACCTTACCACACCTTCTGCATACTCCAGAAAAAAAGGCCATTCTGTTGCCATTGTTCCTTGAAGAAACATTGTTTCTAGGAATGCCCTGTTTATAGTCCACTTTCAAATGTCCTTGCTTTCCACATACAAAACATCTAACATTCCTCAAACCTCTTGAAATTGCTTCTCATATCCACATATCATCTTGGTTATGAGCCTCAACATTAATTGTGTCTCTAATCCAATCTTCCAGAAGTGCCGATCTTGCCTTCTCTTGCACGCTGCATTCGTGTTCTCAAAAGCCAAAGATTCGATTATTATCTATCTAGCTTCTGAATTCAGGACCATTCTCTTTATTGCTGAAGTCAGTTTTTGTAAGAAATCTGTGAAAGATTCTTTTGGGCCCTGTATAACCTTTGTAAATGACTCAGTTTTCTTTCCTGCATCCTCAACTCTGTCCCATGCATTCAAGGCTGACATTCAACATAGAATTAGGTCTTGGACATCATATAAACCTTGTGTTTGTATTGTAGCACTGGATCATCTCAGCTAGCCATCTCAAAATTACTCTGAGCACTTTGTAGTCCAAAGCTGATCTGAAGATGATGTTTGTCAGCTTAGTGATATTATTATTATCCATGTGGAATCGTTGTGGGGCCCCATCATTTTTCTGGAGTCTTCAATATTGATGTTAGGCCTGGTCGTGATTTCCTGCAGAATACTGATAGAGACTCCAACACAAAAACATGTATAGGCAGCTAAATGAAGCCTGTTTTCTAGAATTTCTAGAATTAGTTAATACTCTACATGACCATTAATATCTTTATATATATATATATATATATATATATATATATATATATATCTTATAAATTTTGATATAAAATTCATACTTTAAAAAAAGTTTAAAGTATCAGAATGGGATCAAAGAATTGAGAATAGTAGGAATAGAACAGTCACTTAATTTTTTTTCCTGTCCCATAACAGGAGATGGTTCTTTTTTCTGGAATGATACAGGGAGTCTGCATTTTCCTTTTAACAACATGCTTGGGTTTAAAGAAGAAGAGAGCCATTCTCCAACTCCAAAGTCAGCTTTAATTTTTAATTTAACTGGGACTACAAGAAGACCATTTGTGTTAAATGTCTTTAGAGGAGAGCAGAAACAAACATCTAGGAAGACTTATGAAATTTTATAGATGATATACAAATAGGATACTTGACTCTTTTGGGGGGACATTTTTTTCTATATGATTTGTCCTTTTTTCAGATGTTTCATATGTCCCGTGTTCTTCAGATTGCTTAGCCTTCATTCTCCTAAAAGACAAAAACAAAAACCTTTTCCTAAGACTAACTTTGGGGAGGTTCCCTTTTGGCAAGTTATATCTGATTAAATGAAAAGGCATGTGTTAATGGTATAAGTTAGTTAAAATTGGATGGTCATGTTGGTTGATGAACTATCACCTCTTCTAATTAAGAGGTCTCTCTTGTTCAGATCAAACTTTTATCAATTTTGATTGTGTCTACAGCCTATCTTTTCCTGTAGAAACAAAAGCAAAACCTCATTCCCAATGTAACACATATCCTGGCTTCCATTCTGAGGACAGCACATGCTTAAAGTATATAGGCTGATTTAATTCAGTAGGTCTTTTTTTTCTATTATCCAATGTGTCTCTGCAACTGTTACTCCTTTCTCATTAGCATTGAGAAAATTCAAAGTTAATAGAGCATTATGCAGTCTATTTCTGGGGGTTTTTGTTACCTCTTTCTGTTTATTTAGCATATCCTATCTTTCTATAACTGCTTGGCCTGGAAGATTATGTGGTATACCTGTAATATGCTTTATATTGTAATAAGCAAAAAAAACTGGCTGGGACTGGTGCCCAAACTCTGGCTGAGCTAGGGCCTGTAACTACCAATGGTTTTTAATGAATTCTTGCCACGTGGGCACCAATTGTAGCAGGAATCTTAAAAGTGCTTATTAATAAAATCAAACCCAGGGCCAGTTATTGGGGTGAAATACTCCATAGTCAGAGAGACAGAATAAGCCACAGCTAACCTCACCTGGCCAACTTCTCAGCTGATCTTGTTTCCTCAGACTGGAAGCCTCTGTGTCCTCATATCTGAATGGCTCTCAGCTGAACTGTGCTGCTAGAAGCCTGAAAGCTTAACCAGCCAAATGCTTAACCAGCCAAAATGCCTTTAGTTTCTGGTCCTCATGCCTTACATACCTTTCTGCTTTCTACCACTACTCGCTGGCATTAAAGGTGTGAGTCACCATGCTTAGCTGTATCCTTGAACACATGGATTTCTGCCTCTGGAATGCTAGGATTAAAGGCGTGTGCTAACATTGCCTAACTTCTGTTTAATATTGTGGCTATTCTGTCTCTGACCCCAGATAAATTTATTAGGGTTCACAATATTTTGGGGAACACAATACCACCACATTTCCTCTCTTTTTGTTTAAAATTTTAAAAAGCTTTTAACTAATATAAGAAAAATTATATCCAATAAGTATATATAATATACACAGTCAAGATTACATTAACGATGTCTAGTCCATTAACATTTGACAAATTCAGGCAAAAAACTCCATTATATATATTAATAATGTCCAGTCCAGTAAGTAACATTTGATAAACTCAGACAAAAAATTTTCATTACTTATTTAAAACAAGTAGTTCCTTTTCAAAAGTAGATTCCATAATCTCACTTTTTATCTTATCATATCCATATTCTCTCTTTTTTCTTTTCATAATAGATTCAGTAGTCTACCTTTTGTCATTTTTATATCTTCCCCTTTTTCTTCAGTGTAGATTCAGTGATCTACCTATGTATCCTATTATTTCTTAATCTTTTTTCTCAGAGTAGATTCAATGATCTATCTCATATCTACTTTCTCTTTTTCTTTTTGCTTTCTAGGGGTGAAGATATCTTTAGGGGAATCCTGAAAAGAAAATTTTTAGGTTAATTGTCAAGTCCTGTATCATTTGTCCAGTCACTGCATAATGAGAAAGTGCAGGGCTTGTTTCAAGTCCTTGCTCGAGTAGTCTGTCAGGCTGGATCATCTCAGCTAGTCATCTCAAAATTGTCCTGAGTAGTTTGTAGTCCAAAGCAGATCTTTCTGTGGTGTTAATCAGTTTAATGGCTTTACTATACTCCATCTGGAATCATCTTTGTGGGGTCCTGTCATCTTTTTGAAGATTTCAAAGTCACTGTTAGGCATGATCATGGTTCCCTGCAGACTTTTTTTTTTTTTTGCTTCCTCTGTGGTTTGGAGCAATCACAGTCTGATAAATGTCTGTCTCTCAGAACCATGAACATTCTTCCCTAGTACAGAAAATCTTCACAGAAATTTCTCCCCACCATTTGTCTTGCCAAACTTTTCCAAACTGACCTTTGCTGATGCTTTCTTGTAACACGATGGTCTTGGCAATTCTTCTCTGAACCAGCAGCAGTAAACCCTTTGTCCCATGTAGCAGCATCACCACAGTCACCAACACAATGAAAAGGAGCTGGCAACGTGGATCATTAGCCACTTCCTCCATGGTCCCACTGCTGTTTGTGGCTCAGTCTGGGCCGAAGCTTCTCCCAAGCCTCCTAGGCCGGCCTCAAACTCAGGATCCTCCTGCCTCTCTCTCCTTCAGCAAATCCTACCTGCCTGCGCCACCACAGCCGGTCGAGTGTAGCTTGGGCCTGAGCTAGGGCCCACAAGACTGTAGGCAAGCACCTTTTTCATGAATTCGTACCACGAACATTGGGCACCAGATGTAGATGTAACCAACCGTCTTATTAAATAAGAAACACAGAACCAATGCAAAGAAGAAAGCCAAGAGGTCAGAGCTAAGAGCTAAAACCTTACCCTTCCTTTTGTGGTGGTCCTACCTCTCCGAACCAGAGCTACTTCCTGTGTGTCTGTCTTTTTATAGTGTTTCTGTTCTGCCTTCTCATTGGTTGTAAACCCAACCACATGACTACCTTGTCACGGCCTGTCTGTATAGACCTCCAGGTTTTCTACGATTGGTATTGAGATTAAAGGCATGTGTATCCAATACTGGCTGTATCCCTGAACACACAGAGACTTACCTAGCTCTGACCACCAAGTGCTGGGATTACAAGTGTACGCCACCACTGCCCTGCTTTCCTATGGCTTGCTAATAGCTCTGACCCCTGGGCAACTTTATTTATTAACATACAAATAACATTTTAATACGAATAAAATATCACCATGAATTGTAGACAAAATTCTAAATGGTCTTACTAATTAAGAAACAGAGCCAAATACAGAGTTAAAAGCCCAAGAGATCAGAGCACTAGCAAAGAGTCAAGACTACCTTTAGCTTACCAGTCACTACTGTCGCTTCCCCTGAGAGTTTCTTCCTGTCTGACTTGTCTTTCTATTGCCTTTCTGTTCTGCCTTCTCATTGGCTCTGAACCCAACCACATGACTTTCTCATCACTGCCTGTCTATTCAGACCTCCTGGTTTCTATGGTTGGTACTGGGATTAAAGACTCAAGGGTTACCACACTTGTCTGTGTCCATGACCACACAGAGACTGCCTGCCATCCAATCAGATTAAGGGTGTGGGCTACTACCACTTGACTTCTATTCCTGGCTTGATAATGACCTCTGATCTCCAAGCAAACTTTATTTATTAGCATACCAATAAAATCACATTTCAGCACAATTAAAATATCACCACAAAAGTGGTTTTAGTAGGTAATGATTTTAAGCAAAGAAATTGATTCTGAATGTGACATAAATTTACTTTGTAAATTAGAATCAAAAGATTTTCAATTAAATCTTTTCAGCCAACCATATAACTTGGCATTTCATATCCAGTGCATTCACTACTGACAGCTTTATTATGAGACCAAAGCCATAAGTGGAATGAGTATACTAGTGCAAATAAACAAATTTCCATGTTCTTTTCTATTAAAGTTCTAGAAGCCCTATTAAAATATGATAGAATAAAGCTATTCATAAGCATGTACCTTTTATTGCTCTGACTTAAAATTATAGGTCTGAACTAAAGGAAATTGGCTTTTCAAATCATATCTAAATTATGATTAATTGTCCTTTAATTCAATGTATAAAAATTGATGATGTCTGTTCAATAAGAGAGAGATGCTAGATGAGATGCCTTATTACACACATTGCAAACATTTAAGAACACTTGCTTTAAAGCCCTTAAGTAATTTCTCAAATTTTAACATACACCATAAGACTCTTAGTTTAATGCCAAGAAGGCAATGGTCCACAGACACAGAGATTTTGAAGCATAGCTTTCTATAAGTAGAATTCCACTGCTTCTTTTTAAAGTAAAAAGCAAGCAATAAATAAATAAAGTAATTGAATTGTAGTAAATGTCATTTGAACAAAATTGAGAAAGTACACATGCATGTGCCCACCCTATTATATTGTATATTAACTGTATGATGTTTATCATTGAATCATTATGATGCATAATTTTATGTGGGAGAGAAAAAGAAAAGCTGTATATAGATGTTTTCCCACTTAACACAAAGCTGTCACAAAGATTCTAGCATATATTTCCAAATATATGAAAAGGTAATTTTTCACTCTTAAAAAGAATTCTTCACTTTGAAAATGATTTGATACAAGTTTTCTCTAAATTCTAAGCTCATCTCATGCATTTACAATATGGCTTAATTTTCAAAACATCAATTTACATGCACTTTTCAGAAACAAATCTGTGCAAATTGATGCTTGTTTACATAAGATAAAAAAGCAAACACATTTTTATGAAAATATAGAGTCCATGGTTTATAGTTTTTTATCATTAATATTAATTATTTATAGTCAACCAGCTTTTGTTAGCACAAGTAGAGATGGAGATGCCACAGGCAGCCTCAGAGGTAGTTCCATAATGCTCATTCATAATTAGTAAAATGCCCTATTTCAGCTGCAGTCAATCAAAAATGGCCTTGTTCTTATTTTCATGGGAACCTTGTCCTTCAGTCCCTTCTTGTTTGCCTGGTTCACAGACACATAACATGAGCTGAAAAATCGAACAATAAATTACTGATAAAATTAGAACAGTTTTTACGACTACCATGTGAGATAAGGTGTAATTTTGAATGTGCAGAACATGGCAGCTGCTGTAAAATGCACAGATCAGTGACAGGTAGGGTGGTGTGTCATCTTTCAAAAACAAAAACTCTCTAAAGAATCCTTGGAGCCAAGGCACAAAAGTTACCTGGAATCATCATTTTCAACTGAACAAACTGCCAGTGGATGCTCAGCACGGCTAGGTAGTGCAGCTATCACTTGCTGTCTCTCTGCCCAGAAGACATGCCTTGTTTTTTTCACAAAAATAATTTACATTGAGTGATGTCTAGTGTTGTGTTTTAAAGCAAATGTGTTCAGTCTTTGAGAGAGGGTAAAATCAGGCAGGAATACTCTTGTACTGCTGAGATCTATTGCTTTTATTTTCTATTCTTCTAAGATTTCTTGTAGAAACTCATGTTGCTGCCCTTAAAATAAATCTAAGCCTTTAAAGCCCTCACCCCTATAACTAGGCTTAACAGATTTTTATATTTCCATATGGAATCCAGATTTAAAATTTTGTCAAAAATGATTCTTAATTGGTTACAGAAAGGTCGATCCTGGGAGATTTATTTATAACGAATTAATTTCAGACTTTATAAATGGAATTGTCTCACCTAATTTCCCAAAATAAATTTACCTTCTTAAAATTTATCTGTGATTAAATACGAAGGTTTTATGCTTGTGTTGTTGGGTGCTGTTTAGAAAGGTGACTACATTGACCCTTGTCTGTTAATAAATGGTGAAGTTTTTTTCTTGTGCTCTTAGAATCATCCCTTATTAATATCAAATATCTTTCTTTGGAAACTCTAGATGTGTGGTCTCATATTTGAGACAAGTAAAATTAGAGGGAAAGAATGAACCTCATCTCACAGTCAATTATATCTATGATCAAGATCAAATTAATTTAGGGAAATACCTAGTTTAATACTTACTAAATGTTCAGCCAATAAATGGTGTCTTTGAAATGTTATCTGGTTTTTGCTTTTCTCCTTCCCTCCAAAAGAAGAATTTTTGTACACAATATATTTGGAAGCAGTGGGTTAAACATAACCTAACAAGTCTTTTCATTGTAGGAATTCTTGGATCCTTTAATATGCTAATGTTCACTGTGTTTCTGCAAGAGGGATGGGTATGGAATATGAAGTGTTTCCCAAAGTGATCTGGCCATAGAATTCTTTATTCTTTAAATACCTAGCCAAATCCTGTGGAATCCACACCAATGTAGATAACTGTATCCTTCAAAGTTCTCTCTGCTTGTGTAGACCTTGCTTCAGTACCTACCCAGATGTAGTTGCTCTTATATTTTTATCTTGTCACTGTTATGCCCAGATAAGGACCCCCAAAGAGACCACCAGGAGACCAGATATATCCAGAATGCAATAGCAAGGTTTACTTCTTGGCGCAATACGAGCTAGCAAGGAACCCTCGTCCCCAGTGCAGCGAGGCAGGGAGGAGAGTTCCTCTTTCTTGGGGAGATTAGCTTTTGAAGGCAAAAACCACAAAATTCTTCAGAGAGGAGGGGGTTAGTACGGGTCCACCCTTGATTGGTCCAGTTTTCCTGAGTTTGGACTTTTATCTTATTTTTTGCTCTGTCAGGAGTTTTATAGACCATCTCCAAAATTTGGTCATATTATCTCAGGGGAGGGGGGCATCTCGTGGTTAGCTACCACCAGACAGTCTGATTTTGTACTTTTAAAACTTCTGACTTCACCCTGTCTGGAAATGGGAACTGACTTGGTTCTAGCTATTTTAAGATGTCCCTTTCCTCAGCTCTCCGGGCCTTAGGGGGAACTGGGGTGGGGGTCTCTCAGTCACCTTCACTGCACCTTCCTTCTAGTTGCGCCACAGATCAGAAAGTCTGTTTTGAATCAAATGTTTCATTCAAACAAATCAGTGAAATCACAGATAATTTGCATTCAAAACTCAAGGAGCTTCATTTTTGTTCTGATAATATAGAGGGTATTCTGAAATCCGACCACCTTTTCCACAGAAGATTTCTTTCATAAAGACCCTGTTGTCTTTTTCTTTCTTTCTAATCCTACAAGCACCATCTGCAACTGTATGTTGTCTCCTGGGTGGTTGGCTCCAGATCATCTTCCCTCACTAGGGAGAAAAACAGATCAAATAGAAAAGAATGCAGCATTTTCACTCTACAATCTTGGGAGATAATTTTGCTGCTATATTTTCTAAAACCAGGGACTAGATGTGCTTTTTTATATTATATTATTTTATGGGTTTTTATATTAGATACTGCTGAGAAAGATAATAGTACTATTATTCTGGTAACTTTCAAGACTATTTTGAGTGCTGGTAGTATTGAAAATGTAGTAATGAAGTTAATTCTCAAATCTTAATGCATGGCCTTCCATTTCAAATGATGTACATCTCCACTTGGGATGCTGGAGCTACCCGTCCCAGCTCAGAATTGCCTCTCTCTACCCTCTGTGGGAATGGATTTTTTGAATATATAATTTCATAACATGAAACTAAGGGGAAAAACACAACTAAGAAGATAATTTTGAGATATTATGAGGCACTGTTGTATCTCACAAAACCCAGAGCCTAGCACAGTATCTATCCTGTCTCTCTATGCTTTTTGTTGTGTTCTTGCTTCTATCAGTACAAAGGAATCCAGAGCTGGTGTAGTTCTCTCTATGTACCCAAATCTTAATTTTAACCAGACCAAGAATGTGTTCTTCATCTCAGCACTTTCTTGACAATCTCCTATTATGAGGAACATTTATACAGCAGCCAATCTGACAGGATAGGAGATAGCTGATGTTTTAATCTACATATTTAGAGCAGAAATGGTTTTATGTACACAGTATTCCACTTAACTATAATTTTAATTATTTTATTGACTTAAACATGAATATTGAACAAATTTTATAATAATGAATACAATATGTAAGCAACTCATAATTTTTATTGTCTTATCTCATTTATATCTGAAGCTTGATAGCAGATAATTAATTGATCGAATAGGAAAACACTTAAAATAGAAATAGAAGAGATGAAGTGAGTTCTGATTAGTTGACTGTTTCATTCTTTTCCAATTAAATACTTTTCTTAATACTTGTTCCTGATATAAATGCAATATAATAATATGTATCTTGGGGATATATAAAGAGAAATTGTCTAGTGGTTATGGTTAGACTGTAACCATAATGACTAGTACTTATTGTAGAAGAAAACAAATATCAAAATTTTTAGTTTTGGATTAACTTTAATTTTATGTGGATTTTTCATTCGTAATTATCACTACTTTATGCATTTTATGAGCAGTTTTAAATATCATTTTCCTCTATAATCTAATATGTTTAATTATGAAACTTAGTAGTATAAGCACAATCTGTATAATAACAAAGAAATAGAAAATGCTACAAAGCTGGGATGAAATCATCATTTATAAGTCCTTAAGGTCTTATAAATTATTTCATCTTAAGGGTAGAAAATGCTGAACAAAAGTAGCCAACAATCACACACCTAATCTATTTGAACTCACTGTCCACATAGGAAACCCATCTTTTCATTTTTGTGGATAGTTATGTTAAGAAATGTCTACCTAGGGGCTGGAGAGATGGCTCAGAGGTTAAGAGCACCGACTGTTCTTCCAGAGGTCCTGAGTTCAATTCCCAGCACCCATATGGTGGCTCACAACCATCTGTAATGAGATCTGGTGCCCTCTTCTGTGTACATAATAAATTAATTAATTAATTTAAAAAAAAAGAAATGTCTACTTAGATGTATTTCAATTATAAAACACGGCCTATTCATGGAGGTTTGGGAAGTTCAAATTGAAATATGATACAGGCAGTAGCAAAAGCTACATGTTTAAAACCACTTAAAGGAACAGCAGTCAAGTTTCATTGTGTATTCCAAATATATATTTATGATCAATCTTTGAGGACAGATCAAAGAGAAAATACAGATGTGACCTTAGCTTGTATTGTTCAGGTCATCATAATGTAGGAATGCCACTCAATGTGAGCAGAGTCTCCTCTTGATGTTATATATTTCTTTGTTCACAAGGAAAGAGCAGGCAATGGGAACAATGAAGCTAGATATGTAAAAGGCTATATGAAAAAGAGTTTTCCATTCACCAAGAAAAGTATCAATCTATTCTTAGAAGTTGGAACTTCTTGTTTGCTATAAGATAAGATTCCATTGGCAAATCAGCCCCAGATTTGCCATGGACATGGCCTTGGGGTAGAAGTTCTTAATTTTGTATTTTTTTCACTATAGATGGGATTTGATGAAAGTCAAGAGCAAGTAAAAATAATTGACCAGTTTCATTAGCAAGCAAAGTCTCAAAAATGTATATTCACTATAGTGTGAGTGCTTTATGAAGGCCCAGTGTACTGGGAACAAATTGCTAGCATTTTGTTTGTGGTCAACAAGAATATTTTATTCAAAGAGATTCAAGTGGAAGAATCAGTGCATTTCATGCTTCTTGACAGCCTTCTTAAAAGTTGAGTAGACTGGTTTTAAATGGGCAACTGATCTGTCTTTTTACAACAGTAGCCAAAGCTAATTTGTTGGAGATTCAACTAAATGACTTTGGATCTGCTGAAGATTTTAAAAAAAAAGACTTCTCTGCATCTGCAATTTCTGTTTTACTGTTTAAAACTTAAGAGTCTTAGGAGGGTATAGTTCATGTAGATAACATTATTTCCTCTGGGAACTTGGGTGTTCTTATTTAAAGTTAAATCCTCCAAATTCCACAAGTACTACTGAAGAAATAAATTTATTTTCATCAATAATCATCCCAATGTCCTAGAAACATAAGTATAGACTTATGCAAATCAATTTGGCATAGTTTGGCAAGTTGTTGCTGTGAGATATATTTTAGAATTACTTCCTAGATCAGGCTAATGGAAAGAATCAAAATATAAAGATAAGTTTACAAGGATTGTTTCATAAATCAGATTATACCTTTGTGTTTCCTACCATTGGGGCTGGACACATTTTTGCAAGCAACATGACAGTTGTTCATGTCAAAAGTAAAACAAAATAGAAACAAGTCCATTGCATTTAGCCATCATTAGCTACCATTAACTGTAATTTTTCCTGACAAGCTCTCTCTCTCATCAGATGAAGCATTGGAAAAAATCTGGGAAAAAACTACAGGAATGCTGATGAAATAGGCCCTTGTATTTTTAAGTGTGCCCAGTTCAGATGTTTAAAATAGAACAATTTACAACCTGCTAGCAGCCAGGACTCCATCATGCTTTAAATAAATTTATTTTTCTACTTCTTATGAGACTCTTAACTCACTCTGAGAAGAATCATGACATTTCACTGCACAAGGCAGGTCACAAATTAAATAATGTGAAATAACTTTATTAGAGAACTGAAAAAAAATATAAGGTGATAATATGTTTTACAGTAAAATTTGATAGGTCCCTAAAGATCAATGCTTGTGTTTGTTTACTTTGAAGTGAAAGGACAAAGGCTTCATAATAGAATTCAGAGAAACATCCAAATTAAAGGAATACTTTGCCAGATGAAATGGTCTTCCTATTCTGTGATGAATTCTGCAAATCTCTCAAAGTACTCCTCAGTAGTCAGACTAGAGTGGGTAGTGTCTCATAACATGTCATTATAATGTGGCCCTGGAATGAATGAAATTCCTCTTAGGGCCATATAGAATAAAACAAGCTGAGAGTCACCAAGGTCTTGTCCTGTCCCAAACAAGGATTGAAAGGCCACATTATAAAGGGTGAAAGAAACAGCAGGGCCACCTGCATTTGCATCACCAAATGCCTTTGTGGATACACTGTATACACAGAATAGGTTCAATTAAACAACAGCCATTTATGCTGTCCTTTACCCTTCAAGGATTTAAAAAAAAAAAAAAAAAAAAAAAAAAAAAAAAAAAAAAAACAAAAAAACAAAAAAAAAAAAACAAAGACCATTCATTTGAGTAACAATACACTATGTTTGGAAAAAATGAGGCATAGTGCAGAATATGGGATCAGCAAGAAGCCTGTGTCCTGTGGTTTTTATCTTTGCAACCTCTTTTCTTAGCCACAGACCTCATGAAAGTACCTCTTTGTCACAATAAGATAACTACGAATGTGGATTAGAGTAGAGAGGAATATTGGAGCTGATTAGGAAGAGAAATATTCAGAATTTTTTACAAGTTTACAAGACTCCATTAGCAGAGACTAAAGTGTACTCTTATCTTATATTTAGGCCCTTGAAAAAATGAGCGGGAAGTTTGAGTTCAATGTGTATGGACAGATGAGAGAGGAGCAGAAAGGCGGGATAGAGAAAGGGAGGGGAGAAGGGGGTGTCTTTAATTGGCACTAATTAGTGCCCTTGTTGGCAGGGAAGGATTGTCAAGGTTATTTTTATGGCTGCTGCTCCTGCTGACTCCTAGTATTGTTTCCAGAACAAGAGAAAAGCAATGTAGGTAAACTTGTGTCTTTAAGGCTTCAAGGATTATTTGTGCTGCCAGTCTTCACATGTCTAAGCTGTCAGTTTAGTACGATTCTTTGACTAGCGTATACATTGGCTTTTGTTTATAATAAAACAATATATAATTAGTAGTAAGCAATCAATGCTGAAGAATAAGTATTTGAGAGGCAGCCTGTATCTACATTCTAATAACAAGCCTACATGAAATGTGCTTTAAGTTTCTGCAAATTCTTGTTTTTCTATAATTGTAAGCTTGGGAATTATACCAAAGTGGTTATTCTACATTTATTTAATTTAGTACTAATAAAGAACTCATATGGGTTACATCCATTTTTAGTAACATGCCAGATTTTCTTCTACTGTAGCATATTAACTTTCATTTCTGAAGAGCTAAAAAGGGTCTTATATCTAGATTGGCCTACCTCAACCACCATTGTTTTCTTTCAAAAAGACTAAAAGATTACATCTCATAAAATTAAATAGACTGAAGTAATGTGCATCAAAACACACAGGTGTGAGAAATCACAAGTCTGTATTTGGTATTTTTAGCCCTGTAATAATTAGCAACAATATGTATACAGATATGCTGAGCAATATTTTCCTTAAAACGAACAGTGGTCTTTTAGGTGTGAAAAGACACACAGATTCTAAGGATCTTATATATTCAAGGAATATAGAATATGGTAAATATTTGTTCTTGAATCCATTTTTTTGTTCATACCTGTCTATAGTTTTATAGACCCCATGGGTCACGCACCATCCATCTCTCTATAGTATTCTGGAGTCCTTGTCTTCTACATCTCTCAGAATTGAACACAAAGATTCCTATTTGAAGGAAATCTGGCATGTCTGCTTCAAGCAGAAGTCAAGCCAGATGCCATATAAATATTACAAGTATCAAACACTAGATTGTCTTACCTTGTCAAAGATCTTACCTCCTAACCATTCTGAGTCCAACTCCATATTCTAGAATCTCTTTCCAGCCCTCATACTCTTTGATTTTCCAGGCATCTTTTTTTCCTTCAAATGAATCCCACAAGTGGAAATATAAGTGCAGTCAGAGTCCAATAAGCCTGATGAATTTCCTCTCATCCCATTTCCATAACCATTACAGAGCTCTTGTCAACAGTACATGCTGATGCTGACACTACAACACATTCAAGTTTGAAACCCCTCTCTGATGCATCAAAATATCAAAATGACAGTTAACATCCAACTGCCCCCCTCTTTCTGAACTTTCTAGCAACCTCCTACAGATGATCCAGAACCTACTTCCTTCAGGGCCACACTAATCTGCACCCTACCACCACAACAACTGATTTTTAGGAGCTTTAGCCTTTGCTGCCCTTAAAGGATCTCAGTAAATTACCAAGCAAGAGTCATGTTTTAGAAATAACACTCTGACCCAGGTAAGAGAAACTGAGAAAAGGGAGATATTAGTATGTCTGATTTCCCATCAATGGAATTGGGTAACTGACAACAAATGGGAAGTAAAAAATTGGAGTGATTTCAAGTTGACTTGGTAATGTATGGAGACAGTGGCTTTTTACAGATGTTTTAGGCTGTTTGAGTTATGTCAAAGTACCTAAACTTGAGTAATTTATGATGAGTCGAAATGTATTTTTCATAGTTCTGGAGGCTGGATAGCCCAAGATCAAAGCTGTAGCATGTTTAGTGTCTGCTAACAGTTGTTCTCTGCTTTTAAGTTGGCACCTTGATTCTGTATCCTGCATCAGGGAGGAACACAGTGCTCTCATACAGCAAAAAAAATGTAAGGGCCTAGTTACTTCCAGCTGGCTTTTTATAAAGTGTTACCAGTGGAACTGAAATTACAATGGGTCCAGTTAACCTTTTGCAGCTTTATGGTGCTGTGAAAAACATGCATATTCAATTTTGATTTTGGATATTTTCCTCAGGTACTAATACCTCTCTTTGCATGCTTGGTTGTGGCAGCAAGTTGTAACTCCCTTCTAGCAAGCAATTGGTACTTTTGTGATATCCTGTAGTGGGTAGCCATTCCAGCTTTGGTCTGGAAGTTCCAACTCCCATTGAGGTTTTGGTAACTATCATGCCCACAAGGTGGGGCCTATCTTGGCCGACCGCTGATGAAAGCAGGAATCCAGATGGCGGGGAGCCAGAGTGGGTACTTGGAGCAGGGGAATGCCTCACTCACAGCGGTTTTTCGCTGGTCTCGGGGCTAAGCTAGGGAACTGAGATTGGACTAGCTGCTCCCTTTTTCGGGAATGGAACCGTGTAGACATTCCCTGGTTATATGGAACTTTGCAGGCGGGTTTAGGTACCTGCCAGCCAGGGAAGAAGCTGAAAGTGGGAGCCACCCAGACCTTTGGAATTTGCCCCACGTTGGGAGGCAGATATTGGTTAAATTATTATGGCCACTCCACGTAGTTAAAAGGAGATTTGTTTAATGGTGTAATTTACAAATGAAGGAATAGGTAGGTTGAGGGTTTTGGGAAAGACGCAACAGTAGTCAGGCGATGTTCTCTGGAGAACTCCCCTCCGCCCACCTCTAGCGTCCAGGATCCCAGCAGCAAGAGAGCATGGCAAGTCCCCATCTTGGGTCTTCAGGCCCTCACTTGGCCCCGCCTTGTGGGCGTGATAGTTACCAAAACCTCAATGGGGGCTGGAACTTCCAGACCAAAGCTAGAATGGCTATCCACTACAATATCCAACCCCAGCATTTATACAATCTACCTGAGGCATTTGTGGCAGACAGATTTGGAAGATGAAATTATAGAGATATGTTAGGCTGAAGATATAGCTGGAAGAGTAAGGAAATAGATGACAGCACTCTAGGAGTAGAAAGGCATGCACAACAAGTAAAAGAGCACTGTGCAGCATGTAGATAGAGGGGAGGAAAGTAGGGGAGAGAGTGAAACATTGCAAAGAGCAATTGTAGGAATGGAACTCAGAACAGTCTCTCCCCTTTCTCTCCCACATTCACTGAGGAGACAAGCTAATTGTAAGCCCATGCTTCCTGCATCTACAATTATCATCATGCTGAACTGTTTCCTTATGTCATCTTCTCTGGTCTCTCATGCTGTGTGACTCACCACTACCTCTGAAATCATCAGCCTAGAATGTTTACAAGGGTGACACTTCAATTTCTCCAGAGGACAAAATACATGATCCAAGAATTATTAAGTTTTAAAATGTCACATACTTGAAACAGCTGCAATCAGGTGGCATTGGCATAAGAAACTAGAAGTAAAATTAAGCTTTATAATTACCAAAGATGAAAGCAAAATAAATAAGGCTTCTAAAAACCAAATGATAATAACCCCTAAACTATGATAATCTCTCAAAGACACGAAGGGTAGCATGGGGTTTGAGTTTTGGTTTTGATGAGATTTGAACTCAAAAGGCTTAGATGATTTAAATTTCAGTTATTTTCTACTTAAGTAAATTGATCCCCACTATCTGTATGTCAACTTAGCTGCTGTTTGGTCTTAACATTTATATCCTATCCATTAATGTTTTGTTTTCTAGGTAATTGTATGAATAGGAAGTAGATAAAAATATAGCTATTTGAGATGTAAAGATATTGCCTCAACCATGTAATTCAGGGACCTGGTATGGTGGTTTCAATGAGATGCACCCCCTCACTGCTGCATTGGTCTTAGGGAAAACTCTGTGTTTTTCCATGATAGAGGGTAATACAGAATCAAGGTACCATATTGAGAGCAGAGAACAGCCCTCAGCAGACACTAAACACAAGTGGATAAATGGAGTGGGAGGCTAATAAGAACATCCTGAAGTATGAGCTACAATTGGGCTAGTTGTCTCCCTAGCAAGTGAGAAAGGGGAGGTAGGGACTATTCTGAGTTCCACTCCTCCAATTGCTCTTTGTGAGCTTTCTTTCCCTTGCTTTCCTCCCCTCTGCCCACATGATGTACAATGTACTTTGACTTGATGTTCTAGAGACTAATGTGGGACATCTCATTAAATTTAGTTCCTATCCTGGCTGTTTAGGGAAGATAAGGAGGTATGGCCTTGCTGGAGGAGCCAGGTCATTGGGAGTGGGCTTTGAGGTTTCAAAATGCTCTTGCCACTTCTAGTGTGCTCTCTCTGCTTCCTGCTTTTTGTTGAATATGTGTTCTGTCATTCATTCCTATCTCTATGTCTTTGCTCCACCATAATAGACTCTAACCCCATGAAACATGTAGACCCAAAATAAAGCCTTTATTCTATAAGTTACCTTGGTCAAATAGTGTTTTCTCATAGCAATAGGAAAGTAAGAAATTAATACACATAGGAACCAGGATCTCCATGTAGTAACCATAAGTTAGGAGGCTCAAAACCAGTGATTTATTATCTCACAATTATCCAGGCTGAAAATTTAAAAGACAAGACATTGGTATAGGATATGAGGGATCCTATACCAATATAGGATATAGCAATATAGGATATTGGTACTATCTATGAGGGCTGTGAGGGAAGAATGTGTTTCACACCTCTCTTCTTGGCTTCTGTCCCTGGCCATCTTCTCCCTGTGTCTCTTCACATCTTACTTGTACACATGTCCGTTTCTTTGTCCTGGAATCTACCCCAAAGCCTTTAAACTTACCTTCTGACAGGGTCATATTCCAAGGCACTGAGGGTTGGGACTTTATTATGTGAAGAGAGAAAGCACAGTCCAGACCGTGACAATACTGTTTTCTGAATTTGCAAATTCTAATGGCTCTCAGATTATAGCAGCAGTCAGCTATTTAGTTATGTACTATATACCTCTCTTCCATCTTCAAATCCCCCAAGAACTTACTTCTTCTTTAATCTCTCAGAATGACAAGGAGTTGAGGAACTGACTTGTCTTAACTGAGTAACTACAGTAATAGTGTTATTGGTTAATTACTGCTTGCTATTACTATAGTTACTCAATTAAGACAAGGGTTCCCTAGCATTGCTTCAGTAGTTGATGGAATATTTTTAAGAAGATGACACGCTATTTTTTCCTGTAAAGACAAAATGTTTATAAAAGTTGCTCTCACATTGTTTGTAATCAGTTGTTTTCTATTGTGTTCTTACTTAATCCTGGATTCTAACCATCCTTTTTTTTTCCTGTGGGAATTCATTCCCTGACTTCACAGTATCACACTGTGCCAAGAGAACCTACTGGAGACTAAGAGACACATCGGGCTGTTGTCCCACATTCTCTGTCCGCTAAATCAGTTTTATTATAAGGAAGATGGTTATTGGGAAGCTGACAAACCGAGGTAAATTAAATGGGCAGAATGAAGGCTCCTATTAACAACAGCAGTTATTTCTGTCAGACTCAAGTCTGGCAGACAGTTATAAGCCAAATTGGCCATGATGAGTGAGTGGTAGTTTAAAAATAATCAAAGTCAAGAATGAGGACATGGAAACACCCATGCTACTTTGTAAACTGAAAACCAAGAGGGCAACTGAATGTTTCCTACTTAGTCCTAGACTGAAGGCACTCTGACCTGCATAGTCTCAGAGAGAAGGCCTGTGGACAAGACATCATCTCTAAAAGTTTCCCTGGATGTTTTCTTTGGCCAGATCGGGGAATGCAAGGTCACAGTGGGGGAGATGGCAGCAAGGTCTGGAAAGAGTTGCAAGGCAGGCAAAGAGTTTACAATGCTGATAGCCAGTGGAAGCAGACAGTTGCTGGTGATTAAAATGTGTGTTTGTGGAGGGACTCTCTCTGCATGGAAAGAACACCATGGACATTTTTACAGTGTTCAATCTAATATTGTGAAGGATAGAGAATAGACAATTTTGAGAGGACTGAAGGAAAATGATCTCTCATCTCGAGGGAACTCAATTTAAATGGGATTTGTAATCTAACATTTGCATTTGTGTAGGTGCTATACTCTTCATGTTGGGCCTTCATATGAGTCCAGAACTGTAACCTAACCCCATGTGTTACAGTCTGGAAAATGGATTTGCTGATAGAATTCTAGGTGCCCCGTGGGCTCCACACCTAAGACCAATGCAGACCTTTTCCTGTGCTGAGATAGAAGCAGGCCTGTTTCACTTGTGCTCTGTAAATACCTTGGTGCAACCCCCAAATCCACATCCTCTCCCCATCTTTCTTTGAACTTTGAAAATGTAGGTTGTTTTTTTCTTCAGCCATGTGGTTCAATTAGAGCAACCCATCTGCATTGTCAGCCCATATTAAACACATTTCTACCTGTAGGGTTTATTTGGCATACACAGAGGAAATTTGTACTACCCAAAAGGGGCTAGTGATCAGATAAATTCTTTTCATCGTTAGTCTTGGGTGTGAAAAATCTGAAGTCAAGAGGAGTAAAGAAGTCTCTGTGGATGAGATCTTGGCTTGGTCCACATGCCATTCAGACAGCTGCATTTTTAATGCAATGCTTTGACTTATTCAAAACGGACAAAGCTTAAGTGAGGCTTGTAGTGTAGATGTAACCAACCATCTTATTAAATAAGAAACACAGAACCAATGCAAAGAAGAAAGCCAAGAGATCAGAGCTAAGAGCCTTACCGCCTGCTGCAGCTAACCTCTTTAGCCAAGAGACCTCTCTGAAAGAGACCTACTTCCTGTCTGTTTGTCTTTATATAGACTTTCTGTTCTGCCTTCTCATTGGTTGTAAGCCCAAACACATGACTGCCTCATCACTGCCTGTATGTACAGCCCTCCAGGTCTTCTATGGTGTTGAGATTAAAGGTGTGTGTCTCCAATGTTGGCTGTATCCTTGAACACACAGAGATCTACCTAGCTCTGCCTACCAAGTGCTGGGATTAAAGGTGTGCACCACCACTGCCACACTCTTGCTATGGTTTTAATAGCTCTGACCCTGGGGCAACTTTATTTATTAACATACAATTAAAATCACATTTCAGTACAAATAAAATACCACCATATTGTAGTGACTTCATCAATTGCAGTTTCAATGTACAAAAAAAATGGAGAGATAAAATGATTATGTGGGCAAAGTAGCTTTTATTCTGCTTTTCTCTATGAATGGCAGAGTGCATCTGAGACTATCTGCCATTCTCTGTCATACAGGGCAGCAAGGAGAGTGATCAGGGACATTGCTGCAGGAAGGTATGAGTTGACAGCTCTCCTCCTTATCCTGGCAAGCTGTGAGTCAGTATTTTAAAAGCAGCCTTTTTGATATGCAACACCATAAAATTCACCATTTGAAAGTGTATATATAATTCAGCACTGTTTAGTATATTCACACAGTATGAACCAGCATCATTTTCCAACTCCATTTTTTTTAGCAGCCCAAACAATCCCTATAACATTAGTGGCCACTGCTTACTTCCTCTGCACTCATCTTCTGAACCCTTCTGACCTTCTGTCTCTCGCTGTTCCCTTACTTTAAATATAGTCAGTTAATATATGGTCTTTCTTATACATGCTTATACATGCACACATATTTGCACACACATACACAGATACACACACACTTTCAATATGTTTTTTTCACTTAGCATAACTAACTTGTTACATATTTTAGAACTGCATTCTCATTTGTAACAGAATCACAATCCATTGTATGATGTTTATGCACCCATTGGCTAATTGGTTATTGTGTTGTTTTACAATTTACCCCTGGTTTTGGAAGACAAATGATGCTGGCAATTTATTTGTCTGTTTATTAGCTATTTATCAGTCAGTCTTTTTTTTTAATTTTGCATTTGTTTTAATGAGAGACTTATAATCATTAAGAGTACAACATTGTATCAACATTGAAGGAAATAAATAAAAATTTTATGATTAAAAATAATGCAGGAGTATAAAATCTTCATTGCTGAGAGAACTTTAAAACTCTTCCATTAGCTGCTCCATAATGGCCCAGCTCTTTATACAGAAAGGAAAATAAATAAGCTTCAACAAAAGTTTGTCATGGAGACCAGGCATGCATTATTAATTTAAAATATTTCTTCCAGGATTTGGTTACATTTTATGATATAACCAATTAAGTGGAATGGAAATATAGAAATGTTTCATTTGGTATCTAAATGAGGGATAATGAAGGTCCTAAAATATATTTTAAATAGAATAAATTGTTACATATGTAAATATTTAATCAACTAAAATAAATGTGTTTTGTGAGAAAACAAGTATTTATTATCTATAATGATTGTTCATAGTTGACTTCATATGATTAAATTTATTGTCCTTAGTTCACCTAAGGCTTAACATATCCTTTTAAGTTTAAAGACTAATTTATATAAGAATTTAAGAACAAAAGGATGTACAAACTACTTTAATATCAGCATGCTTATAATTTAACTACTTATAAGTTTCAAGGACTGTTTAAGATATAGAGAAAAGAGAAACTTCATCTCTTATGATTGACTGTTTTTATTGGTATAACTCTTTTGGTAATCTTTTTTAGTATTATCTTGTCAGTCTAAAGATACATATGTTCTCTGATGGAGAAATTTAACTTTAATTGTATAATCCTCAAATATGATGTATGTATGGGACAAATCATGAAGGCAGTTGAGTAAGAAGAGTCTGCACATTTCTTTCCATGGGCATGCCTACTTCAATAGCACATGCACTGAATTACCAGATCAAGAGATAAGAAAATAAGGTAAGAAGTTACAGGGCTTGCTTTCACTAAACAGGATAAAGCCTTCCCTGTATTATTAGCCTTCCCCAATATGGAACGGAGGGAAAATTGAGTCTAGACATACCACAGTAAAACCTGTTACTGTGAGGCAAATCTCAATGACTCCTCCTTCCCCCAACCAGGTCAATAGCTAAGGACAGTGCTAAACTGTCTTTAAACTACTCTAGCACTGGAAGTAGAATGAGGAGGTAGGGTAGAAAGAGACACAACTTTGGCTTTAAACTAAGTGCTAGACTCTATTGATGCACTGTGACCGAACATTTCTCTAGATTCTGAAGGTTCTGCACATATACCAGAGCTTATAGACAGAGACTGTAGAACAACTTTGAAAGATGAAACCTGAGATCTTTTGAGAAGTTTCCAGTTTCAGTCAGCATCAAGTTCAAGATTGGACAAGATGCAGGGAATAACAGCCCTCCTCATTTGACTGGCTGTATAGGACCATATAGCTATGAGATTCAGATATAATCCAGCTTAATGCCATCCTTGGCCACCAAGGGACTACCTCTATCACTATTCTACTAACCTGATATTTGGTAGTTTAAGAACACGATTACTTTGGATTGGAGTGTAGTAAGCATAAGATGTTGCTCAGGGTTTAGTCCTGAGCTGATAAACCTAACACTGGACTCCTGTTCACAGGCTAACCTGGATAAGTTGCCACTCAGACAGATTCAGTGGAAGGGAAATACACACAGTACTGCTTTACTAGAATTCTTTCCAGTTAGTTAATGTCACCTGTGTCTGTTAAAGCTGCTTTTAGATCATAAATTAACTTCAACAATAGGTAACCTATAATCCAGTGGTCCTTAACGGGATGTGCTTTTAAGGTATGACATGAGTAAGGACCTGATTCATCAAGATGACTGTACAGATCTGAGAGAATTTTTCAGTGCCATTAATTTTTTGTTTGTTTGTTTGTTTGTTTTTGTTTTTTTAGTTTAGCAAAAGTTTAATTTTTATTTTTAATTGTTTGTGCTTTGGTGTTTTTTTTTCTTTATTAAGAAATTTTCTACTCACTCTTCATGCTATCCACAGACCCCCCCCACTTCCACCCCCCAGTCCTCTTTCCCAAGCCAACCCACATCTCCACATCCCCCAAATCGAGTTCTCCTATGTGGAGTCAGCAGAGCCCAGATCACTGAGCATAGGCAGGTCCAATCCCCTTCAAACTGCACCAAGGCTGGGCAAGGTGTCACACCACAGGCACCGGATTCCCAGAAGCCTGTCCATGCACCAGGGATAGATCCTGATCCCCCTGCCTGGGTGCCCCCCAAACAGTTTGAGCCAAACAACCATCTTCCGTGTCTAGAGGACCTAGGCAGGGGGTCCACAGCCACTAGTCCACAGTTCATGGGATTCCACTAATGTGGTCCGTCATGTCTGTACATCCTCCCATCATGATCTTGACGTCCCTCGCCTGCAGTATCTTGCCTCTCTCTCATAAATTGGATTCCCAGAACTCAGCCTGGTACCTGGCTGTGGATCTCTGTATCTGCCTCCATATGTCAATGGACAAAGGCTTTATGATGACAGCTAGGTTATTTGCTAGGCTGGTCACCAGAGCAGACTGGTCCAGGCACCCTCTGGACCACTGCCAGTAGACCAAGATGGGGTCAACCTTGTGGATTCTTGAGAGCCTCCCCAGCAACCTGCCTCTTCCTGTTCCCATGATGTCCTCATCTATCATGGTATGTTCCTCCCTGCCCTCCCACTCTGTCCCTGTACCAGCTTGACCCTCCAATTTCCCTATGTTTTCATCCCCCACTACTTGCCCTCTGCCACCCCCCTACACACCCAGTCCACTCATGTAGATCTCATCCACTTCTTCATGGGGTCATCCATGTGTCCCTCCTAGGGTCTTTTCCTGTTAGCAAGCCTCTCTGGAGTTGTGGGTTGCAGTCTGGCCATCCCTTCCTTCTGATTTAGTATCCACTTATGAGTGAGTACATACTATGTTTGTCCTTCTGAGTCTGGGATACCTCATTCAAGATGACATTTTCTGGATCTATCCATTTGCCTGCAAATTTCATGATATCATTGTTTTTTACTGCTGAGTAGTACTGCATTGTGTATATATGCCACATTTTCTTTATCCATTCTTCAGTTGAGGGGCATCTAGGTTGTTTACAGGTTCTTGCTATTATGAATAATGCTGATATGAACATAATTGAGCATGTGTCCTTGTGGTAAGATTGAGCATTCCTTGAGTATATACCCAAGAGTGTTATTACTGGGTCTTGAGGAAGAATTATTCCCAACTTTCTGAGAAATGGCCATACTGATTTCCAGAGTGGCTGTACAAGTTTGCATTTCCACCAACAGTGAAGGAGTGTTCCCCTTGCTCTGCATCCTCTCCAACATAAGCTGTCTTCAGTGTTTTTGATCTTAGCCATTCTGACAGGTGTAAGATGGTATCTCAGAGTTGTTTTGATTTGCATTTCCCAAATGACTAAGGATGTTGAACAATTCCTTTACTGTCTTTTGGCCATTTGAGAGTCTTCTGTTGAGAATTCTTTGTTTAGCTCTGTAGCCTGACCATTATGACATTTAAGCAGTTAGAGACAATACAAAATGAATGGGCATGGCTGTGTGCCAATAAAACTTGACTTGTAAAAACTGAATTCTGATTTCCATATAATTTTCCTGTGCTATGAAATGCTATTTTCCCCTACCCATTTAACAACTTTTTATGACTCAAGAGCAGTGCAGAAACATTGATAGGTCTGGACTAGACAGCCCCTAGGAGAAAGCTCTTTGTTCTCATGCTAAGCCACCAAAATATTGAAGATGCTTATTTTCTGCAATTTGTAGCAAGCCATCAGCTATTGAATACAGTCTTTCCCGGGTTTACATGTACATAATAGGTCCAAGATCTGGGACAGACACAGGCTATGGGTCTAGTTTGAGGCACTTGACCCTAGGACCTCGCTTGTTAGATCTTGGAGATTCCCATAGAATATAATACAAGTTTTTCAAGGCAATGACAAATTGTTATGAAGATTCACCATGCATAATTTAAGATTCACCAAGCATAATTTAAATTTTCAGAAATTAGATGAAATTCCTCATAAGATATGAGGGAAAGCCTTAGAACCATTACCCTGGGAAACTTGATGTTCTAAAAAATATCAGCACTTCTTAATTAGTTACCTACCTTTCTACCAACCAATGAGTTAGTGCTACATAAAATACAGACCAGTAAGTAGGACAAATATGCAATTCCATGAATAATATGAAACTGCTTATATTACATTCCTTTCAGCTTACTTATTAAGAAGAAAGGTCCTTTAAGAAATAGAGCTATACGGAGCCAAATTACTGTTCTAGAAGATGGTACACAGTAAGACTCTGATGAGAAGGCATAAATCTTCAAGTATCCCAACTCTTTCAATTATCCAATTATACCCAAGCCCAGCTGTAGAATGCAACTGAAGCTATCAGGATCTTACTCTGATTGTCATTGGCTCTGAATACTCAGCATGTAAATGACAATCAAAGTAATCAGAAGACCCCCAAATAAGTAGATGGACCAGAAGCTATGGCTTCTGAAACCTGAAACCTGAGTGGAAGAGCCCCACTTGGGGGAGGGGGCGCTGAGTGAACAGCCTCACATCCCTAAGACAAGCAGGTAGAAGAAGTCACTGAAATGCATAAGGTAATTTTAAGATGGCAGAATTTTCTGAAAAAGTCCTAAGGAACAGAATGATATCAGTAGCTGCCCATTTTTCAAAAGGTAAATTAGAGAATATTTTATTTCCATGATAAAATCATAGATAGTTATCTAGGGAGTAAAAAAACCCCTAAATTTGGACCTTTGCCCTGGGGTTCATTCTACATGAAGGAAAGCAACCCTAAAAACCATTGTCTCATTTCTAGACCCAACTTTTAGATACTATTAGACATATCCTGAATGACCATTGCTTGTCCCCAGATTACTCAGGAAATTAAAATGTTAGAAGCACAGGAACACAGACACTTACTTTCCTTTGTAGTGAGTTAATAATCCCTACTATTATTCTCACCAAGATAATATTTTTCCAAATGAATGATTGCGTGGATCTATTTTATGATTTCATTGAATATTTTCACTATTAGCTCCTGTGGTGGTATTGTGTTCACCAAAATATTGTGTACCTTAATAAACTTACCTGGGGTCAGAGAACAGACAAGCCACTAGTTAGTCAGTGATAGCACACGCCTTTAATCCTAGCATTCCAGAGATAGAAATCCCTCTGGATCTCTGTGAGTTCAAGGCCACATTGGAAATAGCCAAGCATGGTGACACACACCTTTAATCCCAGAAAGCCAGCCTTTAATCCCAGGGAGTGGTGGTAAAAAGTAGAAAGATATATAAGGCATGAGGACCAGAAACTAGAAGATTTGGCTGGTTAAGCATGTGGCTGGTTAAGCTTCAGGCTTTCCAGCAGCAGTTCAGCTGAGAGCCATTGGGATGAGGACACAGAAGCTTCCAGTCTGAGGAAACAGGACCAGCTGAGGAATTGGCAAGGTGAGATAGCTGTGGCTTGTTCTATCTCTCTGATCTACCAGCATGGACCCCAATAACTCGCCTCGGGTTTGATTTTATTAAAAAGAACTTTTAAGATTCCTGCTATATCTGGCGCCCAATGTTCGTGTTACGAATTCATGAAAAAGCTGTTTGCCTGTGGCCTTGTGAGCCCCAGCCAGTAGGATTTGCTGAAGGAGACAGAGGCAGGAAGATCCCGAGTTTGAGCCAGCCTAGGAGGCTTGGGAGAAGCTTTGGCCCGGACTGAGCCACAAACAGTGGTGGGACCATGGAAGCAGTGGCTACTGCTCTACGTTGCCAGCTCCTTCTCATCGTGTTGGTGACTGCAGTGATGCTGCTACCTGGGACGAAGGGTTTACTGCTGCTGGTTCAGAGAAGAATTGCCAAGACCATCGTGTTACAAGAAAGCATCGGCAAAGGTCAGTTTGGAAAAGTTTGGCAAGACAAATGGTGGGGAGAAATTTCTGTGAAGATTTTCTGTACTAGGGAAGAATGTTCATGGTTCCGAGAGACAGACATTTATCAGACTATGATTGCTCCAAACCACAGAGGAGGCAAAAAAAAAAGTCTACAGGAAACCATGACCATGCCTAACAGTGACTTTGAAATCTTCAAAAAGATGACAGGATCCTACAACAATGATTCCACATGAACTATGATAAAGCCATTAAGCCAATTAACACCATGGAAAAATCGACTTTGGACTACAAACTGGTCAGAACAATTTCGAGAGGACTAGTTGAGATGATCCAGCCTGACAGACTACTCAAACAAGGACTTGAAACAAGCCCTGAACTTTCCTATTATCCAGAGACTGGACAAACGATATAGGACTTGATGATTAACCCCAAAATTTTCTTTTCAAGATTCCCTAAAGATATCTTCACCCCTAGAAAGCAAAAAGAAAAAGAGAATATAGATATGAGATAGATCATCGAATCTACTCTGAGAAAAAAAGATAAAGAAATAATAGGATAAATAGGTGGATCATTGAATCTACACTGAAGAAAAAGGGGAAGATATAAAAATGACAAAAGGTAGACTACTGAATCTATTATGAAAAGAAAGAAGAGAAAATATGGATATGATAAGGTAAAAAGGGAGATTATGGAATCTACTTTTAAAAAGGAACTACTTGTTTTAAATAAGATAAGTAATGAAAATTTTTTGGTCTGAGTTTATCAGATGTTACTGGACTGGACATTGTTAATATATATAATGGAGTTTTTTATCTGAAAAATGTTAATGGACTAGACATCATTAATGTAATTTTGGCTGTATATATTGTATATGCTTATTGGATAGTTTTTCTTGTATTAGTTATAAGCTTTTTTAATTTTAGACAAAAAGAGAGGAGATGTGGTGGTATTGTGTTCACCAAAATATTGTGTACCTTAATAAACTTACCTGGGGTCAGAGAACAGACAAGCCACTAGTTAGTCAGTGATAGCACACGCCTTTAATCCTAGCATTCCAGAGATAGAAATCCCTCTGGATCTCTGTGAGTTCAAGGCCACATTGGAAATAGCCAGGCATGGTGACACACACCTTTAATCCCAGGAAGCCAGCCTTTAATCCCAGGGAGTGGTGGTAAAAAGTAGAAAGATATATAAGGCATGAGGACCAGAAACTAGAAGATTTGGCTGGTTAAGCATGTGGCTGGTTAAGCTTCAGGCTTTCCAGCAGCACAGTTCAGCTGAGATTCATTGGGATGAGGACACAGAAGCTTCCAGTCTGAGGAAACAGGACCAGCTGAGGAATTGGCAAGGTGAGATAGCTGTGGCTTGTTCTATCTCTCTGATCTACCAGCATGGACCCCAATAACTTGCCTCGGGTTTGATTTTATTAAAAAGAACTTTTAAGATTCCTGCTACAAGCTCCAGTTGTGCTTCCCACTGTTCACAACCAAAATCTGAGCCCACTGAAAAGTGAGGAATACACATATAGCTCGGAGATCATAATGACTCAGACAATGTCAGAGCCTATGATGAGCCAGTGGTTGTTTCATGTTAATGGAATTTGTGAGCTCATTTTGTTCTTGTTGCTGATATGGTTTCATGTACCATACATTATGATTTGTGTCCTCTAGTAGAACATGTACTCTTAAATTGTGTCTGCAGAACGTTTGGGTCCCAAGTTTGTCTCCATGACTTCTACTTGTGTAGTCATAAGAACATTTTATAACATCCTTAAACCTCATTTAGGAAGTGTCACTAGCAACAGATTTCTATCACAGACTCCTAGTGGGTATTACATTTTGTGCTCCAGATCCAATACTTACCTGTTGTTCAAATCTTAGATGGTCTTTCAATAAAAAACCCAGAACCAGCTGGGCGGTGGTGGCGCACGCCTTTAATCCCAGCACTCGGGAGGCAGAGCCAGGCGGATCTCTGTGAGTTCGAGGCCAGCCTGGGCTACCAAGTGAGTTCCAGGAAAGGTGCAAAGCTACACAGAGAAACCCTGTCTCGAAAAAAAAAAAAAAAAAAAAAAAAAAAAACACACAAAAAACCCAGAACCAGATACCAAGGTGAAAGCTGAAAGATCAGAGAAGCAGAACAGCCAGCTACAAGTTCTTACCTCTATAAAATCTTCAGTCTAAAGAGAGTGAGTTCCTGTTTGTTTATGCCTTATATACCTTTCTCTGCCCAGACATCATTCCTGGGATTAAAGACATGTGTGCTTCCCAGTAATGAGGTTAAAGGTGTTTGTCACCACTGCCTGGCTTTGTTCCAGTATGGCCTTGAACTCACAGAGATCCAAACAGATATCTGCCTCCCAAGTGATAGTATTAAGGGTGTGTGCTGCCACTGCCTGACCTCTATGTCTAATCTTGTGGCTGGCTCTGTCCTCTGATCCTCAGGCAAGTATATTAGGGTAAACAATATATCACCAAATTTCCCCTTTTTTGTCTAAAATAATAAAAAAAGGTTATAACAAATATAAGAAAAACTATATACAATAAGTAAAATAAGTATATAATATATATATAATATAATTATATATATAATATATATATATATAGTCAAAATTACATTAACGGTGTCTAGTCCATTAATATTTGAAAGATTCAGAGAAAATACTCCATTATTTATTCTTTTTTGGTGAGTTCAAAATGTTGTACCTAATTCATTTTCTATCCTAACATGTATTACCAATCGAAAAATATATTTTGATGTCTTTCAAACTTATACACTTTACACCTCTTCAGTGAGTTTCTTTTCTGAATTTGTTAACAAGGAAAACTATAACTACCTAATCTTCAACTCCCGAAGAGACCTTAGTAGGAAACAATATTACCTAAGTAAGCAGGAAGTACAAACAAGTGACTTCCAAAAAATGTGAAAAATGACAAAAACACCTGGCTATCTGGACACTCACTCAACCAAGGCTCCTCTGCAACACTGAGGCATCCATCTTCAGCCTACAGGTCTAGTATATCTGACAGATTTGTCTGTGAAGCAGAATTTTCTAAAGCACCTTTCTACCTCATCTTGGCAAGGCTTAGCAGTCCTTTTTTGTGTGTGTCCTTCTTGTCCATTTGGACTATCAGCAATTGAGGCAAGGGCACTTTCTTGACCAGTGACTTTTGCTCCATAAGGAATTTCTTCAATGCCCATCATCTTCTCTGAAGTTGATTGGTGTTGTCAAGAGCAGACATATCTCATAGTCATAAAAAAGAATCTATATTATTAAAACATCTTAAATACCACATCCTGTAGATCTCTAGTGTTTAAAGATGACCTGTCTATCTAAAATATATCTCTGTTTGAACTTGAAACATACCTAATATGACTACAAGTTTGATTGTAATAGGTGACTAAATACTAACTTGCATTTCTTTATATCCTAGTTAGTTGGTAAAAACTCTCAAGAATTAGAAAATCGCATTACATTGTTAAATGAGTTGTATAGGTACAATAACTTGAACAAGATTAGAAACGCATGCACAGTATGACCTAACAAATATAATCTCAAATTTGTATCAACATACAAATTTGTATGTTGTATACAATATACAAAAATCTAATCCAAAGTAAAATATTTAAAACTAGTAGTTGTTTTTGAAAAGTGGATTCAATAATGTACACTTTTATCCTATTATGTCTATATCTCTTTTTTTCAGAGTAGATTCACTATTCTACCCTTTCAGCCTATCATTTCTATATAATACATTTCTATATCATATGTCCCTTCCTTCTTTTAGAAAGAGATTGACTATGACCAATAACAATTTTTAACCAACCTCTAAACAAACACGAACATCCATAATCCACTTTTTGGGGAATGTGGGCATAGTTTTCTAAGCTACTTTCTGATGATTGGGGGTGGTTGTTATCTTATGGAGACACAAATAAATTTTAGGATTATGGTCAAGTCCTAATTGGAGTAGTCTGTGAGGCTGTATCATCTCAGCTAGCCATCTTGATATTATCCTGAGTAGTTTGTAGTCCAAAGACAAACTTTTGGTGATGTTTGTCAGCTTAATGGAATTATCATTGTCCTGATGGAATCATCATTGTGAGGCTCCATCATCTTTTTGGAGACTTCAAAGTTGCTGTTAAGCATGGTCATGGTTCACTGCAGAAAATCTTTTTCATGGGACATTTTTTTCTGGATGATTTGTCCTTTGTCTTCAGATGTCTCATTTGTTCAGTGTTTTTCAGATTCCTTAGCTGGATGCTTTTGTTCCCCTGAAAGACAAAAACAAAACCCTTCTACAACCCTAACTTTTGGGAGTTCCCAAATCTAATCTTTATCAATTTTTATTTATAATTCCTCCTTAAATTTCTGTTTTATTTTCTAAAGCTGTTCCATCATCCAGAGCAGTATGAGTTTTTACAATAGGCATTATTAGGTTCTTTAATTGCTCTGGGAAAGGGTTTCTTACATGATGGCAGGAGAGGACTGAACTAAATTTGTCATGGGGGCCTGTGAGAGGCCCCTCAGAGGGTTTCCCAACAGCAAAGACAAAGGATTACCTTGTCTGTCTTTTGCTGATCTACATTCCTTAGTTCAATATTTGTCTTTGTCACACCTTCTGCATAATCCAGAAGGGAGGGGCATTCTGTTGCCATTGTTCCTTGAAAAAAAATTGTTTCTAGGAATGCCCTGTTTATAATACCTTTTTAGGTGACCTTGTTTACTACAATTGAAACATCTGACATTACTATTTTTCTTCACACCTCTGGAAATCACCTCTGCTATCCAAGTATCATCATGGTCATGAGAGTCAATATTTGTTTGTATCTCATATCTATACCTCCAAGGGTGCTGAACTTGCCTTTAATGGCCTAATTATCCTTTTGCATTGTGTGTTAGCATTTTCAAAAGCCAGAGATTCAATTATTATCTGTCTAGCTTCTAAATTTAGTATCATTCTATTTACTGCTGAAGACAGCCTTTGTAGGAAATTAGTGAAGGTTTATTTTGGGCCCTGTATAAGTTTCATAAATGACTCAATTTTCTTTTCTACTTCTTCAATTCTGTCCCAAGCATTCAAGGCTGCCATTCAGCATAAAGCCAGGGTATGGTCATCATATAGAGATTGACTTTATAAGTGAAGCATGATATCTCTCTCCAAGAAGTTGATCTTGGGAGATTTCCATACCTCTAGCCCTATTCATTGCTCAATGGTCTTAACCTCATCCTTCCACCAGGTCCTCCATTGTAATTGGGGACCAGCTTTTAAGACAGCTGTAACCAAATCTCTCCAGTCTTGAGGAATAATTCTATTACAAGTTGACCATGAGTTTAACATCCGCTTCACAAATGGGGAATGCAAACCATAAGACACAATAGCTTCTTTGAATCTCCTCAAATATAACATCTGCACAGGAGTCCATTTAGCTCTTATACAGTTTTGAGCAGTGGGCAGTTCCTGTGAGATTACTGGCTAGATTAAGGTTGGCTATTTGAAAACCTTAGGCTTTTTCTCTATAACCGTATAATTCAGTGCTGAGATTGGTTCACCTTTAAATTCCTCTGTCTGGGTCTGAATTTCTCTATGATCTGTTTTAACAAATTTTTCTAAAATTTTTATCTTGGCACTTATATTAACCAACTTTTTAAATGATATAACAAAAATTATCAAACAGATAATATTTATAATTGACATTATATAATCCCATCTACATTAATTATCCTCTCATTTAATTGTTCCATTTTCAGACCACCTAATGTGTTATCAAACAGAGACCAAACACCCTCCATTGTAAAAATGTTTCCCACTTTTTAATGGGGGAAAAACTTTCTTTTAACTAATTCCTCCATTAAATAAATCCCAATTGACTCACCAAGTCTGCTGACAGTGACAATTCAGATGATGGTGTGGCAGCAGCCTGAGGAAGGGGTCCAGAGAAAGCCACAGCCCACTGGGAGAGGGGAGAAGCCAAAGATCCAGGGAGAATGTGCAAAAGCAACTAATTCTAGCATGTTTGGAGCCTGGGCCTGGGGAGTTTGCTGCAGAGAGGCTGCAACAAAACCTTAGCCAGGGGTTAGGGACTCCAGCCCACATGGGGTGGAGACTCTGGCCACATGCAGCTCAGGTCTGAGATGTGACCTATAAGGCCATAGGCAAGCAGCATTTTTGTGAGTTCATGCCCCACAAGTTGGATGCCAGATGTCATTTGAATGTTAGATGGTCTTTTAATAAAAATCCCAGAGCCAGATATCAGGGTGAAAGCTGAAAGATCAGAGAAGCAGAACAGCCAGCAACTAGTTCTTACCTCTATGAAATCCTCAGTCTAAAGATAGTGAGTTCCTGTTTCATCATGCCTTATATCCCTTTCTCTGCCAAGATATGACTTCCTGGGATTAAAGGCATGTGTGCTTCTCAGTAATAGGATTAAAGGTGTGTGCCACCACTGCCTGGCTCTGTTTCTAGTGTGACCTTGAACTCACAGAGATTCAGACACATCTCTGCCTCCCAAGTGATAGGATTAAGGGTGTGTGCCACCACTGCCTGACCTCTATGTCTAATCTAGTGGCTGGCTCTGTCCTCTGATCCTCAGGCAATTTTATTAGGGTGTACAATATATCACCACATGTGTAACACTTTACCTGACTCAGGAAATTAACCACTACAAATGGATGAATCTTGTGTCATTCATTGTGCTGGCCACATTGACACATATTAACATATACAAATGTGCACACAGAGCAAAAATTTTACAATGAGAAGCACAGTTAGTTTTAAAATATTTCATTCTATAGCTTGTAAAAATGATACAGTATACAGTCTTCATTTCCCAGGATGCATTGTAAAGAACTGCTTGTTTAGAGCCACAAACCCAAAACTTGAAATGTCAAGATACATATACTTCTCCACTAAGATCTCCAAGACGGCCATTAGTTGCTTGCACGACAGTCATAAATCCTGCCAAATTAGTTGATCTAAGACCAACTCAAATATGTGTCTTTCTCATCACACTTTGCATCAGTTGTTGTTGTTTAGACCTTAATATCTATATCCTGGGCTTCTATGGCTAAGTATGGGCGTATGGGAGCTATGCTTTCTTTGGAGAATTATTGCATACCCACTGTGACATGAAGCCCTTTCCAATAATTGAACAACACCTCTAAAATAAAATTCCATGTTAAACCAAATTAGAAGACTCATTTCCCCTTCTCCCTTCCTTCTTATAGATGCATAATACAAATGGGAATTTTAGCACTGATATTGTGCTAGTGTATGACCTTGAGTAAAGTAGTTCACCTATCTGAACCTTTCCTTTCTTATATAGAAAATGAAGTTGGCAGACTCTATCCTTTTTGGAAAGATGCTAAAAAGAAGATGGAAGTGAATCAAATGTGTCATGTCACCCATATGGCAATGAGGGAAGCACTGTGGAAAACTGTGCTGTGATTCAGGAACAGTTTAGGGAACTTATAAAGGAAAGAGAGATTCTTTGTAGAGATTATTCTTTCTAGAAAACTTTTGTAAAGGAATTAAGTTTGACTAAGCCATGGGAAGGCACAGTATATGATTTCTAGAGTTGAGGAATAGAATTTTGGCTTTAGAGTTGAGCTTGATGTTAACCCAGGAAAAAAAAAAGAACAGAAGAGCAGAACATCGTGCCTGGGAGTTAGGAAATGGTACAGAATGATTGAGAATCCCTCCACTTGTATCCTAAAGAGCTCTAAATTCATATTGAATCAATTAAAAAGTGAAACCAAATTGATCATTGAAGGCTATGTACCTGGAACTTTAGGGTAATAAGCTGTTCTTCCTGTTCTAACTCCAACATAGACACTAGAGATAGATAGCACTCAAATTAACAGTTTTGTCAAAACTAATGGTATTATGTGGACAACTAACAGTCTTGAAATTGCCAGTTCATCACCAAAAGCTAAACCTCTTATATTTTTCAGATACCTTTATGGATCAAATTTTACTGCAAGAAATGGATCATATATCAAGAATTTAATGCCTAGCCATTTCTCACTCAGCTCTTCTGTGGTCACTGAGCTGCCCAGTACAGAGAGGCAGTGAAAGTTCCCTTGACCTCTGTCATACAGAGAGCCTCAGCAGTCTACTCCAATATCCCCCAGAGCAGTCTAGCACTGTTATCATGCCTGTCTTCCTGCCTAGAAGAGTCAAAGAAACGTCCTATAGAGATGCAATCCCCCATCACCTGATAGTGCTTGACCAGAACATTTATTATCCTTTTAATAGTCAAAATATATAGATTCCTGCTGTCTCTAGAGATGATGAAATCATCTATTGCTCTCTTGATTTAGGGTAAGTTAGAGGGAGGAGATATGTGTGCAGTGTATGACATAACTAAAAGAGCTCAAATATCTAATTAGCTGTAAGAATCTTGGTTCCCTCTGCACTTTTGACAGAATTGCAGCTATCAGATTATAGTAACAATAGTTTTATTCTCATTGCAAGATGTATCTGAGAATAATTAGACAAGATGTTTTGTAACACAAATACTACTCTGATTTCTTTCAGGATACTTGAGGATGACCTGAAGCTGAGCAGTGATGAAGATGACCTTGAGCCTGTGAAGACCTTGACAACTCAATGCACAGCCAATGAGCTCTACCAGGTAGGAGGATCTTAGATCTTTGCATTGGGCCTGAAGTGGGTGGGCACAAAGAAATACAATGGCTTTCATAAATACAGCCTCTTCCTTTTTCAGGGAAAGAAAGAATATTATATAACATAAAATTAAGTATTTATAAATTCATAGCTTAGTGACATTCAATATACTGACAAACTTGTACATCCATCACCAATCCCAAACTATTTTTATTATCCCAAATGGAAACTCTATACCCATGAAATATACTCATTCATCCTTTCCCTTAATCCCTGAGGGTATCTCATTAATCTATTCTTTTTATTATTAAGAAATTTTCTATTTACTTTACACACTAACCACAGATCTCCCCTCTTCCCTCTTCCCAACCCAGCCTTCCCCCAACCCACTCCCTATCCCCACACTTTCCAAGTCAAGGTCTCCCATGGGGAGTAAGCAGAGCCTGTCACACTCAGCTGAGGCAGGTTCAAGCCCCTTCCCCCTGCACCAAGGCTATGCAAGGTGTCATCCTAGGCACTGGCCTCAAAAAAGCCCACCCATGGACCAGGGATGGATTCCGATGCCCCTGCCTGGGGGCCCCCCACACAGTCCAAGCTAAACAACTGTCTCACATATCCAGAGAGCCTAGTCTAGTCCTATGGGGGCTCCACAGCTATTAGTCCATAGTTCATGGGTTTCCACTACTGTGGCTGGTCATCTCTGCATGTTTTCCCATCATGATCTCAACATCCACTGCTCACAGAATCCTTCTCTCTCTCTCATCGATTGGATTCCTGGAGCTCCACCTGGTGCATCTGCTTCCATTATTCACTGGATAAAAGGGTCTACAATGACAGTTTGGGCATTCACTAGTCCGGTCACCAGAGTAGACCAGTCTAGGTATCCTCTCGACCATTGCCAGTAGTCCAAGGTGAGGTCATTCTTGTGGATTCCTGAGAACTTCCCTGGCACCCTGCCCCTTCCTATATTCCCGTGATGTCTTCATTTATCATGGTATTTCTTTCCTTGCTCTCCCACTCTGTCCCTGTTCCAGCTTGACCCTCCCATTTCCTTATGTTCTCATGCCCCATTATTTGCCTTCCATTACCACCCACTCCCAGATTGCTCATGTAGAACTCATCTATCTCTCCTTTGATGGGATATCTATGTGTTCCTCTTAGGGTCCTCCTTGTTAACTAGCTTCTCTGGAGCTGTGGTTTGTAGTCTGGTTATCCTTTGCCTTACATCTAATATCCACTTATGAGTGAGTATATACCATGTTTGTCCTTCTGAGTCTGGGTTACCTCACTCAGGGTGATATTTTCTGGTTCCATCCATTTGCCTTCAAATTTCATGATATCATTGTTTTTTACTGCTGATTAGTACTCCATTGTGTATACATGCCATATTTATTTTATCTATTCTTCAGTTAAGGGGCATCATCTAGGTTGTTTCCAGGTTCTGGCTATTATCAATAATGCTGCTATGAATATAGTTGAGCATGTGTCTCCGTGGTGTGATTGAGCATTTCTTGGGTATATGCCTAAGAGTGGTGTAGCTGGGTCCTGAGGTGGATTGATTCCCAATTTTCTGAGAAACTGCCATACTGATTTCCAGATTAGTTGCACAAATTTGCATTCCCACCAACAGTGAAGGAGTGTTCCCCTTGCTCCATATCCTCTCCGACATAAGCTGTCTTCGGTAGTTTTGATCATAGCCATTCTGACAGGTGTAAGATGGTATCTCGGAGTTATTTTGATTTGCATTTTATTGATGACTAAGAATGCTGAGCAATTCCTTAAGTGTTTTTCAGCCATTTGAGATTCTTCTACTGAGAATTCTCTGTTAAGCTCTGTAGCCCATTTTTTAAAATTGGATTTTTCAGTATTTTGATGTCTATCTTTTTGAATTCTTTATATATTTTGGAGATCAGCCCTCTGTCAGATGTGGGGTTGGTGGAGATCTTTTTTCCATTCTGTAGGCTGTCATTTTGTTTTATTGACCATGTCCTGTGCTCTACAAAAGTTTCACAGTTTCAGGAGGTCCCATTTATTAATTGTTTCTCTCAGTGTCTTTGCTACTGGTGTTATATTTAAGAAGTGATCTCCTATGCCGATGCATTCAAGACTATTTCCTACTTTCTCTTCTATCAAGTTCAGTGTAACTGCATTTATGGTGAGCTCTTTGATCCACTTGAACATGAGTTTTGTGCATGGCAACAGATATAGATCTATTTGCAATCTTCTACAAATTGACATCCAGTTATGTCAGCACCATTTGTTAAAGATGCTTTCTTTTTTCCATGGTACAGTTTTGGTTCCTTTGTCAAAAATGAGATGTTCATAGGTGTGTGGATTAATGTCATGGTCTTCAATTCGATTCCATTGGTCCACATGTCAGTTTTTATGGCAGCCCCAAGCTGTTTTATTACTATAGCTCTATGATAGAGGTTGAGGTCAGGGATGGTGATGCCTCCAGAGGTTGCTTTATTATACAGGATTCGTTTAGCTATCCTGGGATTTTTGTTTTTCCATATAAAGTTAAGTATTGTTCTTTCCATGTCTGTGAAGCATTGTGTTGGGATTTTGATGGGTATTGCATTGAATCTGTAGATTATTTTCAGTAAGATTGCCATTTTTACTATGTTAATTATACCTATCCTTGAGCATGGAATATCTTTTCATTTTCTGATATCTTCTTCGATTTCTTTCTTCAGAGACTTAAAGTTCTTATCATACAGGTCTTTCACTTGCTTAGAGTTACCCCAAGGTATTTTATATTATTTGTGGCTATTATAAAAGGTGATGTTTCTCTGATTTCTTTTGCAGCCCATTTATCATTTATATACAGGAGGGCTACTGATTTTTTTTTTGAGTTAATCTTGTATCCTGTCACATTACTGAAGGAGTTTATCAGCTATAGGAGTTCCCTGGGTAGAATTTTTGGGGTCACTTATATATACTATCGTATCATCTGCAAATAGGGAAAGTTTGCCTTCTTCCTTTCCAATTTGATTCCCCTTGATCTCCTTTTGTTGTCTTATTTCTTTAGCTAGGACTTTAAGTACAATACTTAATAAATATGGGCAGAGTCTGGTCTTGTTCCTGAATTTAGTGGAATCTCTTTGAGTTTCTCTCTACTTAATTTGGTGTTGGCTGTCAGTTTGCTGTGAATTGCCTTTATTATGTTTTGTTACTTTCCTTGTATTCTTGATCTCTCTAGAACCTTTATCATGAAGGGGTGTTGGATTTTGTCAAAGGCTTTTTTAGCATCTAATGAGATGATCACGTGTTTTTTCTTTCAGTTTATTAATATGGTGTATTACATTGACAGATTTTTGTATGTTGAACCGTCTTTGCATCCCTTGGATGAAGCCTACTTGGTCATGGTGGATAATTTTTTTGATGTGTTCTTGGATTCGGTTAGCCAGTATTTTATTGAGTAATTTTGCATCAATGTTCATGAGGGAGATTGGTCTGTAATTCCCCTTCTCTATTGCATCTTTGTGTGGTTTGGGTATCAGGGTAACTAACTGTAGCCTCATAAAAGGAGTTTGGTAATGTTCCTTCTGTTTCTATTATTGTGTGGAACAATTTGAAGAGTAGTGGTGTTACCTCTTCCTTGAAAATCTGATAGAATTCTGCACTGAAACCATCTGGTCCTGGCCTTTTTTTTTTTTTTTTTTTTTTTGGTTGGGAGTCTTTAAGTGATTGTTTCTATTTCCTTAGGGGCTATTGGTCTATTTAAATAGTTTACCTGGTCTTGATAGCTCAGGAATCTATTTTTTTTTTGTCCTCATGGATTTGGCTATTTTCTATAATGGGATGGCACAATGTGTGACCCTTTTAATATTTGGCTTCACTTACCATAATGGTTTGTTTCTAAGTTATTTAAGGTTATACCATATACTAACACTTTATTCAGATTTATGGTTAAATGATATTCTATTGTTTGGATGAAGCACATTTTGTTTATCTGTTCATCTCTTGATATTTCAGGCATTTCTGCCTTTTGGCTACTATCTAGTGCTGTTTTGTGTACTTAAGGGAAATATTTTCATGGACATTTGTATTGACACTTTTTAGCATAGAAAGATAAGTATAATCACTGTATAGTTTTTTATGTTTGTCTTATTAAGTAACTTAATACTTTACATTGCTTTCATCTGGATAATAAGGGGCCATGTAAATAATATGGCACAATTAATTTGTCTTATTATTGGGACCATTCTATTTCCAGAAACATCAAGAACATACACATCACATATGCAGAAAGAAAATGAAAACACAAGTGTTTTTTCACATTCCTAGTGTAGTTTGCATCCTATTAAGGACTTTGAGAGATGATGACATGGATTTGCTGTGCTCTAAGATGGTGTACCCATGCTAAGACACTATTGAACAATAAGTATTGATCAGTCATGTAGTCAAACAGATCTGAGTTTAATCCTAGTCTTAGTATTTTCAAACTGAATAAATTTTAGCAAAAGTTCTAGTTTTTATAATGTAAAGATAACAGTAGCACCTACCCATTGAGTCATAGTAGGTTCAATGATGAAGTGGACCAATACATATCAAAGGACATGACAGACTAAAGCTTAGGGCATAGCAGCTATTCATCACTTTATGTGATATTCATCATTGTTATGGCTATGTTTGATGATATAAAAATTCTAGTATTCTTTGAAATATTGTTCTATCCACATTCCCTTTTCCTGTAAAGAATGGGAAGCTAAAGAGAACTACTAAATTAGGTACAGAAAAAGAGCCAGCATATTAGCAAACTTGAATGAAAAGAATCTGTCTTGTCTTAATGTTTATTAGTCATGTATTCCTAACCATCAGAAATTAAAAGTATAACATTAAAAGTGTAGTTTCTGGACTGGAGAAGCCTGGTAATAAGGCCAACTTCATACATACTAATTATATCACATTTGGAGAAATTGCCAAACATCCTGATGTCTCAAATTTCTCATGAGTGAATTAGGATAAAACAATCTTGTCTAATTCATAGGAGTGTTGTAAGGAAAAATTAGTTATGAGAAAGTATGTGGAAAACTTTAACCATGATAAATATATGGTTATCCTTCTTGTAGCCCATTTAGTGTTAACTGAAATTCTCTCTTAGATATACAAGGGAATAGACATTATTCTTCATTTTGGCTTAGGTGTCCATAGTATTTACTAAGAATTAGATTGAGTGTTTTAACTGTCATTTAAAAGTATCAGTCAGGTATGGATGACATTAACTCCTCTGGGACCTGGCGATTTTAAGCCAGCATCTTCAGGAATAAAAGCCAGGTCACCAATGACACTGTATCAAGTCCTCAGAAAATTACATGCCTCTGGAAGTTCTTCAAAGGACTGTTATAGATGGACAATTGAATCATACACTTTGAATTCAGTTGGTCTCTTCTTTTTCTGAGATAGCTCTTGCTCTGCTACAGAAAAAGGATTAAAGGCTCTCCTGTAATGCTGTATTCCTTTTGTTTTCCCCATGGAAGCTAACCCCAAATAAGACAGAAACACCACTTTAAGTTCACAGTAGGTACTACAAAGTTTGAGAACAGTGTTGGTATAAGAAATAATGCTGTGTATTTAGTGTTTGTGTGAGCATTTCTGCTGCAATATTGTGTTTAAAAGAAAGAAAAAAAACAGGTGGATATCAATGGAATGGTTTTGACTTGGGGAGTCACATGATGTCTATCACTAGGCGATTGAATTTTGACTTGTCATCTGGGATTTTTGACATTACAGATATATTTCCATATCTAGCCTTCCTCTTGCAAAATTATTGAATTACCATTTTCAAGTCAGTCATCTAGAGCAGGCAATAGTACTATGATCATTTCACTGGGGATCAGTAGCTAGATACAAGATGATGATCTCCTTAGTGGGGATATATCCCATTCTCTGCATAGCCCTGCCTCATTTGACTGAACCCTCTGTTTCCCTTTTTCTCAAATTTTTCTTCTTATGTTTCTTAGGATTAAAGAAACCCCATAAAATGGAGATTTAAACCTGGAATCAATTTTCATTTACAGCTGAAAAGCAGTTATTGATGCTGTGCTCGCAGTTCGATGAAAGATCTAAAGATGTAGACCTTGTGCTTCTCTTTCAATAGAAGCAGACTAATCAGTCTCAAATGCTTTTTTTTTAACAACAGAATTATATTGACAGGATTATTAAAATTTCTGTCTTTAAAGTTTTAAGCACTCTAGAATTTGGTCGATTCCAAAGACTTTTCAAATGTATAGTGGCCAGCCTCTAAAACTCATCCAGTACATGTATAGAACCAGGTAAACCTTTGCTTGTTATTTTACCAAATGATAGCACAATATTTGACTGACCTAGATCCAAGTTGTAGTATGCTGTCTTCTGGAGGCAGGATGCTCTGTGATGCTCGGTATCTGAAACCTTCTCAGATGAGGACATGGCTTTCTTATAACTCAACTCACCTCAGACTGATTGTACACACACATACACACATATTTCTAGAAATTGCCATTAGGACATTTTAACAGTAATGTTATCGTTTTATTAATATGAATCAGACTGAAAACATAGACTTCATTTAGACCACTTAAAATTCAAAAAACTTTAACATGATTGGAAATGTTCAGTTAATGACTAGGTTTAGCAAAATAATTGTAACTAAACCTTGGGGTTGTATGGTTTTTAGTGTTTTAAAATCATATAGTCTATAATAAATTGTAATGGTAAAGTGCTTGTGTTAGATTCAAACAGAAGTATTAAGTATTTTTTAAATGTCTGAATATTTTTTTTATGTTTTTAATATTTTTTTATTTAATTTAATTTTGTTTTACAATACCATTCAGTTCTACATAACAGCCACAGGTTCCCCTGTTCTCCTCCTTCCTGCCCCCCTCTCCTTCCCCCAAACCCACCCCCCATTCCCACCTCCAAGGCAAAGCCTCCCCCAAGCACTGAGATCGACCTGGTAGACTCAGTCCAGGCAGGTCCAGTCCCCTCCTCCCAGATTGAGCCAAGCATCCCTGCATAAGTCCCAGGTTTCAAACAGCTAACTCATGCAGCGATCCCAGGACCTGGTACCACTGCCTAGATGCCTCCCAAACAGATCAAGCCAATCAACTGTCTCACCTATTCAGAGGGCCTGATCCAGTTGGGGGCCCCTCAGCCTTTGGTTCATAGTTCATGTGTTTCCATTCGTTTGGCTATTTGTCCCTGTGCTTTATCCAACCTTGGTTTCAACAATTCTCGCTTATATAAACCCTCCTCTTTCATGCTAATTAGACTCCCGGCGCTCCACTAGGGGCAGAGCCATGGATGTCTGCATCTACAAAGGGCATATAGCACATGTTGCCTCTTTAAAGATTATGGCAGTAGAAGCATCAGCTACCTCTGAGAAGCTACAGATCACTATATGCACATCTGAAATAAAGTGTCAGAAGAAAGAGGCATGACCATATTGCTCTTGTCACTGACCTTGAGCTGAAGTGGCCAACAAGCAGTGTCCCTATCTATGCTCTCAACCTACTCCCTGTTTTATTCAATTGTGTTACTTTAAATCCCTTTATCTCCCTAACTTCTGTCTTAATGCATGGGTGAAGTATGGAGGTTGTGACTTGGAGTCATTAGTAAGCAAGCTCAGGGAAATTTATCATGTATGCATGAGTTTATGGGAAGCTTCCAAGCTTTGATTTTAATCAGAATTCTAGACTGAAATACAGATATATGAATGTATCTCATAAATTCTGGTAATAAAATACTTCTAAATTAAAAATGTAAGATGTTTAATTTGATATGCTGACTTTGAAACAAAAGTAACTAAGGTTTTGGTCTAGGTGTCAAGCATGCTTTTACCCTATACCTTCACCAATTATTGACCTTCAGATAGAAAAGCCAATAGACAAGATTTAAACACTATGGATCATGTTCTGAATGGAGCAGAGTTTATCTTATTCTTAGGCTTCCATGTTTACTTTTCTATTTATAACAAGAATAAAGAGCAAAAGAATTGTCCAGATTCTAGATAGCTACAAATCTAACATTAGCCATTCAGAATACAAGTGGCTTAGTATTTTTTTAAAGCAGAACTTACTAAATGTATACAATCACACTGTCTTTTATCAAAAATATATTTAAAATGAGTATTTAGACTGTTTCACTAAAAATGTATAAATTTGCTCAAACTTATTATTTTGCTAATGGAGGTAGACAAGTTTCATATTTAGCCCCAAGTCATGCATATGTATATTAAAATATAGGATGCTGGAGCTGAAAACGACAAAGAAATATTTCACTTCAGTTGCCTCATTTTTCCAATATGGAAACTGAGTATAATTCACTCAATATTTGCCCTATAGATTAAAAATTGATGTTCTTCTTCATACTGAGCTTAATGTGATCTGAAGGGACAAAAAAGCTGATAACACTAGTGTGCTAATGATAAAGTTATTTGATCATCAGCAAGTGTACTGATGTATGTTTTGGAAAATAAGAAGCACTAAGTATCTGCTATCTACTATAAGTATATTGCCCATTTTTTTTCTTCTTACATGGTAGGGAGAGAGAGTTTTTGTTATTGTATTGACTGTCTTCTATGGAAAAACCATACAATATCATTTGAGTATTATTTAATGTGAAGGGAAAGAGGGCTCAAATTGGTTGGGAGAAAGAAAACTTGAGTTTTTAAATTCACAAAGAGCAGGAGAATAGTGACCAAGAGCCACTTTCATTGGCTCCTCTAATGGGAAAATGAAAATGTCTAGCCCATACTGAGATGTTCTTTCCTAGTGTCTCTGTACTTCCTTAGAGGAAAATTACTGTCAAAAGTGACTTTTATGTGTGAGATATTTCTTTACCAATAATAGTACACTTTCCACTAAGTTACAATAAGCCAAAACATAAGCTCTAGAAGAAATCATCAGCTGACAAATCAAAGTCGTTAGAAAGGACTTTCTGTCTTTCATGAGAGACAGCATAAGGGAGTAAGCCTTTATGAAAGCATATACTTCTGAATCCTATTGTCAATTATCTTTGGACAGGCACTAGAAAAACTGTCATATTAATAAAAATATGCAAAAAATAAGTGGGACCTGCCACATGGCCGCTGTTCAATCAGCAGTGATCATAGTAGAGTCCTATGTAAGCATAAGGGTAGATAAGGTTGATGTGTAATTTACTGAGCAATGGGAATCTAGAAATATGGTATTTTTTGTTTGTTTGTTGGCTGGCTCTTCAGCAGCAACTAGAAATGGATTTGCTTATGCTTAATACTAAGCTACAGCCCCACTCCAGAGTCTGAAAAGGAGAGCAACGTGATCAAATTGGAATCTCAAAAGATTCCTCTAGCAAAGAGCATAAAGCAGGGTAAGAATAAAGAAATAATGGAACAGTAAGAAGGCAGGGACCACAGGCTAATAAGAGATAATAAGCATCAAGCTTGGAGGTAAATCCAGAAGAGTATGGAAAGCATTTTTTTTGACACCAAGTGGGATGGAAGCACTAGTGAGAGCTCCTCCTCTTTGCAATGTTAATAAGAGCCTTCTTTTTAATAGTAGGATGGACCCACATGTACATGAGCCTAGAACTAATCTCTCATTTAGAGTCTTCTATTTCCACCTGTATGGAGCCTGTATTCCTTCAGGATACTCTGTAATTAAATAGTCATGCCTCTCAAACTGCCAAGATCATTGATTCATTTCTGTGGTAAATGTGTATTGACTATTGGATGCAAGACATGGTTCTTTAAACCTAAAACAAATTTACCCCAATCTCTCCTGCCAAAATTCTATCCCTGCCTCTTATATGTATAGTACAACATCTGTGTACTATTCCAGGTACCACTAAAAGTACAATGATAAGTGGCATCTTCCTAGTCCTTGGATGTAAAATCAGAAATATAGCCAGGAATATAGGTTTTATACAAGTTGAGTGACAATTGTTTTACTCTTTCCTCCTGGCTGTGTATATACTTTATGCTAGTTGAAACCCCAGTCTCCAGGATACAATGCCCCTTTTTATTTTACTCAAGCAAGTGAAACATATGTAAGTATTGTAATTAAGTAATTCATTTTTTACACTAGGCTCCGGTGGCACACGCCTTTATTCCCAGCACTTGGTAGGCAGAGGCAAGTGGATCTCTATGATCTCCAGGCCAGCCTGGCCTACAGTGTGAGTTCCAGGATAGGCAAGGCAACACAGGGAAACCCTGTTTTGAAGAAAAATCATTTTTATATTTGGATAACTGCTCTCAGTACATATCTTTTTAGTTGATTTAGCTAGTTCTGTAGGTATTGATTTGAAGCTACTTGAAGACCTTGCTGATAAGTTCATTTGTCAATAGAGAAGTTGTTTCTTGAACTAAGGTAATCATTGAAATTTACCAAAGCATGTCACTTGGATAGGGACATATCTATGCCATGTAGCACAACTATGTGAATAGTTAAATATAAAAGAGAAATGTGTGGCAATAAAGAATACAAATCAATATAATTGATTCTCTGTCTTAGTGCTTCACTGTCTAATGTGCAGTTATTTGAAATTATCTGAATGATTGAATTTTCTCTTTTTTACCAAGAAGTGTAAAGATTCAGCTTAGGCACACATGCTTGGAGAATGACAGAGAAAAGCACATAAGTGGGAAAGTAAAAGTTATTCACAGAAATACTATAAAATAATATTTTAGGTTTGACTGACAGTGTTGTTATTTATTACAGAAAACAAGCAGTACCTGAACACACATCCTTGCAAAATGAGTTGACTGGTACAATATCTCCAGGCCATCTTAGTGCTCACTTTGACAACCTCAACATAAAGGAAATATATAGCATTACATTTGTTTTCTATAAATCATAGATGAGTAATGTGTGAGCCTGGATGTAACTATTCAGGATTTCCTTCTACAAAGTCCCCCACCCCAATTCTCTAAATTTTCTATGGTTTAATGGACAAGGACAGTAATTCATCATAATCAGAGGGTCAAAATTACCGAAAAGAATTTTGGGAAAGTTATAAGCATTACAGAGAAGATGACTAATATATTTTCTAAGTTGCTTATATGTAGCAATTTCCTTCTCAAAATGTTATATATGCCCTAGTAGACGGAGTTCTGTAGGTAGCCACTTACTGTCCTTCATTTCTTCCTTTCTGTGGTGAGAACTCTACATCATATGCTTGTCCATGAGCCATTTTAGCTTCAGTGCAATACATATATTCTCTATATAAAACAAAGACTGAGTTCTTAGTTTTAAGAAGGAAGAGTTAATGAAAAGCAGCTATGAGCCTATCCACATCATCCATCCTGAGGAAATGAATTTGTTGCTTAGCAGGATACTTTGGATAGTACAAAGATGATAATGAGATATGACTCAGCTCATAAACACTCCTTAGAATAAGAGAAGTGCCCTCCCCCCCTGGAATATAGTTCTTTTTCAATATGTTTGTCATAGAATGTTAGTGAGAAAATGAAGAGCATCCTTAAAGTGTAAGTTGCAGGAGGGGTTTCTAAAGGATTGATAACCTGAAAATGAGGGTTCAGCCATCTAGGTATGGCAGCACACACCTGTAATTGCAGCATTTGGATGGCAGAAGCAGGGAGATCACTTGTCTGATGCTAGACTGGGCTGTGCATCAAAAGTATATCTCAAAGAACAAGAAAGATCTGTTAATCATCCTAAGCTTTACTCAGTGAGAGAAGGTTCAGAAAGGAAGGAAAAGGGAAGAAGAGAGAGATTTGAATGGTAACATGCTTGTGACCCATACTTCTACCTCCAGTTCTCAGAGTGTTCTACCATTAAGCTCCAAGAATCATAGAGGATTCATACCTATGAAATTGTAGAAGGCCCTCACTTGTTTCATTATGTCTCCTCAGTACCTCAGAGTCTTCTGTTAATACTGCTCTCCAGACAGTGGTGTTATTTTCAGCTCAGAGCTATTCTTGATACAGAGAAAGCAGCATAATGGTATTTCCTATCATTATTGCAGTAACTGCATATGTTTGATACTGAGACCTGACCACTACTTGGTAAATCCACAAACAAATGCTTACCATTAAACTCAATACACCAACACATTTGTATAAAACACTCACAAATAATATGCATGGCATTTGCTTAGCATATTGAAGTTCTGAGCACAGCCATCAATGTGGAATGTTAACAATGCCCACTGACATAGAAAGGGCAAGAATGATTGTCTTCATTTTCAAAATAAGCAAACTGGGGCATACTGGTTTTTTTTTCTCTTGCTAGTACCATAAGTAGCAAAACCAGAACCACAATCCAGCTTATTAACATTTTCAGTACCCTGCTCTTCTACTAACAGGTAGGGCCAACCTGTGGCCCACAGGCTGCATGTACTCCAAGGTGGCTATGAAAGAAGCCTAACAAGTTTGTACATGACAATGTCAAAAGATTGGGGCACTTTTGTACAGCATAATAACTCTCATCATGTCATACTAGAACATAATCCTTAAAATTTTTCTTTCATTATTCTTCCTTACATGAGAATGTCCTCCTTAGTGAGATATATGTCATGTTACAAAAATATGATGCAAAATAGGAGAATATAGGTTTTTAAAGGCATACAGACATTTATAAATTAAAGCAACGTAACTCTTAACTGTTATCTATTCATTTTTCCAATCAATTTAAATTAGCTTAATGCATGTTTTTAAACTTAAATTTAGCTGTAACTTTATTAATGCTTGGTGAATTTATACTGTGTCATTTCCTTTTAATTTAAATTTTGCATCATGTCTCCCATCCTGCCACATGTATCTGGAATGTGAGATTGTCTTCTTATATTTGGTTATTTCAAAGGAGGAAATTTTCTCCTTGTAAATTTTGTAGAGTAATTCTTTTATGCCTTAAAGACATGTATAATTTGCATCCCAAAAATCTGCTTAAATTTTTCTTCCACAACTCCTTAGTATTACAATCCCCCACAGCATGCTTATAACAAAGTCAAATTACAGCAAATGTAGAGAATATAAATTGCAAGCCATGTCTCATCTGACTTAGGTTCCCTGTCACCATTTAGTTCAGAAATTCCCCCAAGATGATCACACAGGATGACATGAGTATATTTGGCTATAACTGTGAGATATTGCAATGACTGTGAGTTCATTTTTAAAGGAAAACAGAACCTCTAAGCATAGACATTTCCAACTGATAGCCAAGCAATCTAGGAAAAATAGTTTGAATGAAGTTATATTCTTATAATAGCTATATACAATGGGATATGTTTCAAAGAACCTGGCCTGTAACAGGATAAGGCTTCTGATCAGAGAAAAATAACTGGATATAATTATGTCTCTGAATCAAAGTTGGGTTTAGCAATGTCAGTGTGATTTCTCCCTTCTACATCTTCTGCCAGTGCCATGCTCACTTTATCACATCAAGCAAGAGAAACTACTAGAACAGGGCCTACTACATGATGATAACTTACAGCTTCTAGAACAGACTTGCTTGCATTTTAATTGTAAAAAATGAATTAATATGATTTCCACAATGATGCATTTTAGCTGACTACCATACCTTATTCCCAAGCAGACAGACTTGAGTGGAGAAAACTGGAGACAGCAGGAGGAGGGAGGGGGAGGGAGGTATGACAGAGAGTGAGAGAAAAAGAAGGGAAAAAAGTAAGGGCAAGAGAGAGAGGGGGAGGGAGAGAGAAGGCATAAAGGAAAGGGACAGCAAGGGGAGGGGAGAAGAAGGGAGGGAGGGAGGGAAGAAGGAAAGGGAAGAAGGGAAGGGAAGAGGAAGGAAGGGAAGAGAGGGGAGGGGAGGGGAGGGGAGGGGAGGGAAGGGAAGGGAAGGGAAGGGAAGGGAAGGGAAGGGAAGGGAAGGGAAGGGAAGGGAAGGGAAGGGAAGGGAAGGGAAGGGAAGAGAAGGGAATTTAGGGCAGAGGGGAGTGCTCATGCCTATGCAGACAAAGTGTTAGACTCATAGGAAATATCAAAGGTCTGCATTGTACTTCTTACCAGCCTCTTTCTCTTCCTTTGTCTATCTGACCTGGAAGAATTGATGGTGAACAGTGTTAACACATTTGATCTACATGGGTTGTGTAGGAATGGTCTCACATGTCCTAGATATACATAAGAGATGATTTGGAGAAGCCAGACACATAGCTGCTGTTTTCTCATTTTTACCTGTTGCCCCATTTCCTAACTGTCTTCTTATTCCAGAACTTGTCAAAATTCAAATTAAGGCACAGGTGGTGAGAAAATGAATTTTCCCTATCAAGGCAAAGTAAGTGCGCAACATTAACAGATGTTTATCTAGTGACAGATCCTGAGACTTAATACATAAGAAGAGCTTAGATTTCCAACACTAATGTTTGAAAGTTGGGAACTATATATGGCTATCAAATGCATGAATTTGGCATAACAGAGTTGAACATATTGAATCTCACTGATGATTAGCTACAATGTCAAGTACAGTGTGAGAGTGGCACTGTTGAAAATGATTGTCTCATTATTCTAATTTACAGCACTGCTCTTCTCCCTTAGACTCTACCCACTTCAAGATTCACAAACAAGGTCCCCTAATGGATATTGTTTAAAAGTGTCTGAAGAAGTCTGTAGGTGGCCAAACTGCTGCTTCATTGCTCTCCATGTTAAATGTTATTCTGATAACCTGAGAAAATCTAGTAGAGTGCAAGTTCTCATTACATAGCTATGCTACAGATATATGGAAAGAAAAATTATCATTCAAGCCCTCCAGGTACTTAAACAGTTTGATAGACTGTGGCCATTCTGCCATCAGTGCCTCCAGCTCTGTTGCTTAGCAACATTTTAATTCCAGAACAATCAAAGGAGATGAAATCCCCACAGAGAGGGAAACAGATAGAAGAGGACTGTTGACAGATGATTTGAGTTGTTTCTTCTAATATACTGTGAACATCACTAGCTCTTTTCATGAATGATAAATGGACTGTACACAGATCAATGGGTTCAGCAATAAATTGGAACCAGTCTCCATGTCTAAGGTTACTCAGGCCATGAGGCCCAGAAATTTCCTCATTTTGAGATTTGGTGTGTATTTTTGTAAAGGTTACAGGGGAAGAAATTGTTATCAGTATTTGGGCATTCCTTGCCCTTTTGTACTGTCTGCTACTAAAAGCAATTTTGGAAATGAGCATTTTTTGTCCTTTCCCTCATGATGCAGGTGTGGTTAGGTGCTGGGAAGAAAGTTAAGGTTAATGCTCCTCTGCCACATAGTCATCATGCTTTGCAGCCCCCTCTCGGTGCTGTCATTTCAATCTGATCAGGCCTATATTGGGTAAAATTGGAGTAAAAGTTAGAGAAGAGAGGATCTGCTTGTGCACCCAGGAGCCTGCTTTCACGGCTCCTGTTGAACTTTGCCAGGTGCTCTGACAATGCCTATCGGTGTTTGAGCACTTGGAAAAGTAAATGCATTCTCTGGGGAAGAAGATTGTTTTCTATGTCACTGCTTATTCATGGGAGCTTGTTTCAGTTCACTCCTAATGTTTTTTAAAAAGCATTCACTAACTTTTTACTGCTTAGTGTTTTGATTACTAGTTGCAAAGATTATGCCTGTTAACATTGTCTAATTGCATTTTTCTCTCTGTTTACAGGCTGTTGAAAAGGCAAAACCTAAGAATAATCCTGTGAAGTAAGTTATTTTTGCTAGTTTAAGATGTTAATTTTAATGAACTCTGTGCATGGGGGAAACTAAGGTCATAAAAGATGTGTATTTTGCATTAATCTCTATTCATGACAGTTTAAAGACAAAAACAAACACAGCGGAAAAACATCCTCCAATGAACAAGGATCAGCTTATATTTTTTCCATGTGTCCCTGATGAGGAAATGCCCCAAGTTTACACAGTTTACATAAATTAATATTTGCCATCATGAATAGCTGCCAAATACTATTATTATATTAATGCTTACTACTTCAAGCCTTTGGGTTTTTTCTCATGCTAAAATGATTACATTTTTAATTGCAAACCCTGAATCTATGACAGAGACATAAATGCCTGAACATGTGCCAAGTGATCTCCTGCCACATGGGGAGGTTTGCACCTTGGCACCAAGGCTTCAGTATTCTGTTAATGAAAAGCTCATAAAAATACCTTTAACTGAATGGGAGGTGGTGCTAACAAAGACCAGTTACTAAGTCATTTTGTAAGACACACAAATTGTAAACAAGCCACACAGTGTTATTTTAAATATAGTACATGATAGGCATCCTGTCTTTTCTAGAAGGGAGATTTTTATATTAAAAGGAATGGCTATCTGGTCATTTGGATTTGTGACATCTGGTTACAATGTTATGATGCATACCATTTTTTTATCAGCAACATGGCCAAAGAAGGACTTGCTCTAGTTACTAGTTTATTATAGGTCCACCCTTTTTTTCCCTAAGATATTTTCTTTATTAGATATACAGTGTCCTGCCTGCATGTGTCACTGAAGGCCAGAAGAGGGCACCAGATCTCATTATAGATGGTTGTGAGACACCATGTAGTTGCAGTGAATTGAACTCAGATCCTTGGGAACAACAGCCAGTGCTCTTAACCTGTGAGCCATCGCTCCAGCCCAGTTTGGCCCTTCTTGTAATTATACATTTTGTGAATTCTTATTAATTCACAATGCAGATATCTCACACCACAAATATCTAATATTTGGCTCTTTAAACTGTGTTTGAAAGAAGATAGAAAACATGAAAGGGTCAAAGTTGTGAATCTTCCTACTTTTAACTACATTAAAATATACTCAGTATTAAAGATAAGTTAAAGTGCTAAGTATTTGGAAATGTCTTCTAGTTAAATAACTCAGTGTTACTTAAGGGTAACTTGTTGTACTTGGAATCATGATATCAAATACAGCTGGCAGCTACAGCTATATGGACACTTCAAGAAGGACACCTTCCTAAGTGCAGTTCCAGGGCAGAAACTCGACAGCATTATTTATTTACACTGTCTGGCAGAAGAACAACAAAAGGTTTTTAAAAGCTTGATATACAGTGGTCCTCTTGTTATTTCTGATGCCTGTAGATGGACGTTTCCTGTCTCTACTGCCTGCTCCCAAATAACTGACACAGAGGCTTAATATTACTTACAAATACTCAGGCTAATTAGCTCTTACATTTTAAGTTAACCCATATTTATATTTATGCTTTACCATGTGGAGGAACCTTTATTAGCATGGCATGGTCATCTCCTGCTCCCTGTGCATCTGGCTGGCCACCCCTGACCTGACTCTGCCCTTCTCCTTCCTATCATCCTTAGTTTTGTCACCCCACCTATACTTCTTGCCTGGATACTGGCCAGTGTTTTATTAAACCAATTCAAGTGACAAATCTTTACAGTGTATAAGAGGATTATTCCACAGCAGATGTCTGTCAATGAATTATGGTTATACACCGTGCATTGGAACCTTGAATAGAGTAAAAACAAAATGAGCTAAATTTTCTGAATGGATGAGTAGATTGTACATGACTAAGAAAATGGTATTTCTGGGAAGCTTACCTGGAGGCTTAACAAACCTGTTAGCACTGGTCTGGTAGGTTGCCACCATTAGGTCATAGGAACTGGTGTGCTGTAACTATCCATATCCACTCTTATTTAAGGCATGTATAAAATTTTCCCACATTGCTCTCCTTCCTTCCAGCTGCTTTTCCTCTTAATACTTGTCTTTTGGTCTCTAGCTAGAATGAGCATTTGGTTACATTTTTGGAACAAGACTTAGAAAGTTTATATGCATGCTTAATGGAAAGTTGAGGTCTACTGACATCAGTTACAAATGAAGTATAAACACAGAGTTATGAAGGTGACCATTTGATGAGATTTTTGTATAGTACTTTTGTGTATAATTCAGTAGATGTTTAGAAAAATTCAAAATACAATAAGAATATTTCATGACATGTGAAAATTAACATTAATTTCCAATGTCAGTATCTACACATGAAATTATAATTAGAATATAGATTCATTTCTTCATTTGCATATTATTTGTAGTAGTTTTTATGATGCAGTGGCAGAGTTTAATAGTTACAACAAAGACCATACTACATAGAGCCACACATGCATACCATGTAACTTTACATAGTAAAAGTTCACTATTTCTTTATCTAATTGGCCAGGTAGGAAAAGACAGAACAAGTTTTCATGACACTACAGATTAAACTCTCAAGCCTTTTACTTCGGGGGATGTTAAAACAGGGAGTAGACATTTACTGAGCCATTACTGGATGCTCAGGATTTCCTGTGACTGATATATCACCTAGTTCTTATTACAAACAAATTCACTCACTCTTCATTCACTGTCTTTTAGCATCCAATGAGTAGATGATCTATAGGGCAATGATATTTCAAAAAACAATGAACATTTACCTACATTTTACAGTTTAAAGATATATGGGTTTTATGAAATTATGTTACCTTTAGGTCTAGCTAAGGCTACATAAATGATTGTTAGGGTGCTAATAAATTATTTACTAGGTCCACTAACTTTGCTTAATTTCTTCTTTAAAAGCTCACCTCCTATACACTTCTCAGCTACTCATTCAAATTATTTTCAATACCTTCCTGGGTGTAATCTCCTTTCATCACTATGGTACATAATAGTAGATATTCCATTTATATTCCATATAAAAGGAAAAATATACATGTCTAAGGAATGTAAACACATAATATCTCCATATATACCAATGACCTTATTTTGACCATTAAATATTACCTCTAGGGTAAGACTCAAAGTGACTGTTCCCAAGATCAACAATCAGGGCAAGAGATGCCTAGTTTATTTATCTATATAATGGAACCACAGTGGCAACAAAGCTTTGGATAGTAAAACTAGAGCTCTGTAATGTGTTAGAGGAAGAGAATTTCACTTGTATATTACAGTGCTGTAGCAATCATCCCTAAGACTGTCATTGAAATAACAAGGCCTGGGAGATGTACATATTTCTCCTACTATATGTGACTTACCACATACATTTTTGAAAAAAAAAAGAAAATCTACATTTCTGTTATTAAGAAATATGTGATAGTATACTCCTGAAAATGTGAATTGTTTTTGGCTAAAATCCACACACTAATAAGTTGACTTGAATCTAACTGAGGTTGACATCTGTTGAGAGAGAAAAAGAGAGAAAAAGAATAAAATTCTCTCCTGCTTTTATACTTCAACCACATTGCAGAATATGGTGGTTGTCTTTTGCAAATCAGAGTCAGAATCAATGGGGATGATGAAATTACAGTTTTATTTAAGAACTGATGCATCTTGTAGATATGGTGGTTTCCTTACTGAAAAATGGTAAATGGCCAGAAAGATTTCCTGACCATTGTTTGCATATTGTCCATTAATTTGTGCAATATAGTGCTATTTCTTTAAGTCCTACAGAGTTTCAGGAAGTGTGGTGGATGCTGAGAGATCTAATAGTAAATCTGACATAACTCCTACCCTTGAGGAGTAGAACATCCTGTAGCAATGATAAAAATCCTTTTGGGAAGAACTAAATCGAAGAAGGAGAGAGAGCAATAGATGGCTCTGTTATAAGGAAATAATAAAGCAAAGAAGAAGTTCTCAGGAGAGCTAGCACTGTTAGTGTCTGGGGTGGAAAGGAGGAAGTAGAAACATTTGCATTAAGAGTTTAAATAATACTGGTTTGAGATACTGGCCTAAGGTGTGGCAGGGGTAGAAGAAGTTCTGGCTGTCTGGTGGTGTGTAGGCAGTGAAAACTGAAGTGAAAGAAATTAGCTTGGTAGAGTCAAATAACACTGAAGAGCTCTTATCTTGTGATAAACATGAACCATCAATCAGTATTTTAGTCATTTAGACACTACCAAAGTATTAATATGCCAGGGTTCAAGTCCTGAGGCTGACATTAGCTTAACATATGAAATCGAACTTGTCCTTCCTTGCTCCAAATCTCAGCAAGGTTATTTATATGATCCTTAATATCTTAATAAAAACAGAAGCTTAGCATGCACATATGCTACAACCATTATATATATGCTGCAGGCCGCAAAAAATATATGAAGTAGGAATTCAGCTGATTATGACAAAGCTATACTTGGAGGAGTTAAGAACTCTTCCAGAGGATAAAATCTAAGGCTCAAGGAGTCTTGGTGATATTAGCTTGTGAATATTTGCCATTTCCTGCTATGAATTTCTCATGTGTTATTGTAGCTTTTCCATCATTCATTGGGTACAATTTTCCCTATACAATTAAAGTATTTATATAACTTTTTCCAACTGTGATAACAACAAATATAGTCAAAATCCCTAATTTCAGGCATTTCTGTGATTATCTTCATTAACAGCATCTGGCCAGGACCATCTTTGGATGGATGAAAGTATCTTATCTGAGATACCTCACAGAATCTTTATAACAGACTTGAGCATCCAAACTATCTGTTTGAGAAGGCCCAGCAGATGTGCTTATTAAGCTTAACTTTCTCCCTTTCTAAATCTTAAATCTAGTTTTAGATCTCTTTTAACAATTATCAGGTGCATCTAGCTATGACAGAAGTTGCCTAGCCAAGTTGCCTAGCCACCAAGTGCACTCCCCCACCCTACCAGAAAATGGCACGAGGTGAGATAGCTTGGACAGATAAGGGTGCCAAAGGATAAAAGAAGACAGCTTCATTTTCAACCATGACTTATAGGTTCTATAGGTTCTTAACATTTCAACTAACCACTTCTAAGAATATAGTTTGAATTCATAAACCCCCCTTTGTTTAGATATTAGCCAAATTTTGCCCTCAATCGATTCATCTCATTAGTCACTTCCATTTTGGGTTACAAATGATAGCAGACAGTTACTGCTCTTTTGTGTGGATCATATTGCCCCTCCTTTTAACCTTGAGGGAATTCAAGCCTGGTGACCTTGCCTTAGCCAGAGCATTGCTATTACATGGGTATATAGTTGTAAACCTCAGAGACTTGAGAGAACTAGATTGGAAGAGAACTAGATTGGAGGAGAACTAGATTGGAGGACTAGAAGAGAGAACTAGAAGGATGAGATGGAAGATAAGGAAGAGCCAGGTGGGGAAGAACTAGGTGGGTAAGAACGAGATGAGAAAGACCAAGATGGGGCAGAACTAAGATGAAGGAATTAAGATAGCACTTACAGGGAACAGCATAGAAATGTAGAGAGAAATCAGGCAAGAAAAGAGCTAAGTAAAAGAGCAAAATAGAAGCTATATAGACAGAGAACTGACTCAGAAAAATAAAGTGAATGGACTACAGAGTATTGTACATATAGATTCATTTGGTATTGTCTAAGATTAGATTTTCATCTGGTTGTAGATTCTTTCACAGACCCTGGGAGAGGGCTATCGAGGGGCTGGACCCCAATAGTCCGATATATATATATATATATATATATATATATATATATATATATATATCTCGATCAACTGTTTTTACACACACACACATATCCTCATCCATCATTTCTAAATTTTACATTTGAGAATTGGAGAACAATAACCCATGTAAATTATAGTTTTAAAGAGGTCCATTTGCTTTGAGTGCACACACAGGAGTATATCCCCCATACATCATTTCTATATTTTACATTTTAGAATTGGAGAATAAGAACACAAATAATTATATGTTTAAAGAGCTCTATTCAGTTGAAGGTAAGTGTGGCTATAAGTATGTTGGGCTGATACTCTACAATGATTCTTTATGTAAGTTTTCAGATATTCATTTTGAATGCTCTTGCATACAAGCATATCACAAATATACAGAATGGTTGTCAATCTAATTATCATTTTTACCCTTGGAAAATTTAAAAATATCTTAGTTAATATTATTTTGATATCTTTAACCTTGAAAGGAAAGGTAAGAGATTAGGGAAATTTTGAACAAATTTATTTAATGTGATTATGTGTAGAGTCAGGCAGACAGCATCTGATCCAAAAAAAAAAAAAGTTAAGGTAGCAAATGAGATATGATGTAATGACTGAGATGTTAAGTTTTTTCAGTCTATTTTAGTCACTATTGAACATCTGGAGCACCAAATGAAGAATCAGTGCTTTCAGCAAGAGTGGTCTTCAAGTGTTTGAAAAGTAACCTGGGCAATTGTTATTACCATAGCCCATACTGTAGAGGTGTTACCTACAGTAATGCTAGTAGGACACTAACAGCATGGTACCCAGAATTAATGATGTTTAAAGTCAACAAAAGGCAAGTGCAGCTAAAGGGTTTATTTAGGGTTTTCCTTGGTGATAATAGGTCCTGATCCATATACTAGTTTCTTGCCATGCTTGTTAGTGTTTTCTTCACAGACAGGAATCAATAATCCTGTGTACTGTTATTCACATAAATCAGTTCCAGTTTGGGTATGCATCAGTTACACCAAGAATTATATTTTAACATTGCCATTCTGGCATCTTTTCTTTTAAAATGTTTATTTATTTGTGTGTACCTGCATGATCATATATGTGTGTGTCTATGCAAGCAGACAACAGAAGAGGACATTGGTTCCCATGGAGCTCTAGTTACAGACACATGTAGGATGCTTGGCTTGTTACATGAGTGCTGGGATCTGAATTCCACTTCTCATGATTGTGAAGCAAATATTCATAACCACAAAGCTATCTCTCAAGATCCTGTTTAGTAATCTTTGAGAAAACTGTCAAAAATCCAGAGTCACATAGCTGATCTGTTAGAAACTCAGGCAAGTCGCATATCTTTGTTATTCTAACAAATGTTATTTATGTATCTATCATATGCCTATCTCAGTTTCTAGAGGGATGAGTCAGACATGATCATGACCCAGGCGATCCTCACAGTCTGGTAGGAAAAATTCACAAATCATTACGTTGAAATGTAAACAGGTTGGATTTATGATTGAAGTTCATGCAGCATCCTGTGGGTGTACAGATGAAGGGTTGACCAACTGCTTGGAAGCAGCTCTCTGTGTCATAGCAGGAGTCCCCTGATAAACTGTGGGAGTACAAGCCATCCAAGAGAGCAGAATAACGCTTTCAAGGGGCACTAAAAGAAGCAAGCAGGTGCTGTGCTGTATGCAATGTCTGGTACTCAGAGGCTGCTTATGAGAAAGGCCATTTTTTTTTACAGTGGCAGAAAATACCATTTGTGAGGTAGAAGAAAGGGAAAACAAGAGTAGTTGCAAGTAACAAGGTACTGGAACCCAAAAATATTTACCTCACTTTGGATGTTTAACTGAAGAATAGTGAAATGTGGATAAAACTAAGAAGATTTGGAAATGATTCATTTATTTTACAAAGTTACAGGTTAGAGTTAAGGAGGTGTTATACGGTAACTCTTTTAAATGGCTTCAAAAGAAATAGACATCCATTCTGATTTTATCTGTCTAATCCTTCTCTGAAGACTTTTGGGTAAATTTCAGCTCATATAGAATTTTTCCAAGCATCCAGCTGATCTTGTGTAGCTTCATGCATTCTTGATTTTTTTTTTGAGCATTTAATCTCTTTATTTCCACACATTTCATCCCACATTGCTCAAATGTGGTATGTTAGTCATGACATATAACACTGTTGTTTTAGCTTTTGAAAACAATTTTTACATAGACATATTTTTTTTCTTCAGAGTATATTTTCTTTAGAAAAGAAAAATAAGCATAGTAGGGCTATTTTATTCTTATGGAAATGATGTCTATCTCTATGATAGCTATGCAAAAGCCTCCAAACAGTAAATCAGTAATACAACAACCACAAAGTATGTTCATAGTCAAAAGCCTGCAGTAATATCTTCTTATGTAGTTGACTACTCTTTGCAGGACTGAGAACTACAGCCATGGTTCATTTTAGCCAGAAACTAAAATAGAAAATAAATAGTTTTTGCTTTCTTAAAATTCTGACCTATAACTATATACACAGATATTTATCTGGATATATATGAGTGAAGACTGAAAAGTAAGCCCAATGCAAAATATGTGCTCTCATTCTCAGATCCTGTGACAATGATCCTATTTAGAAAAAGTAGATTAGAAGATTTGATTGAGTTATGTATCTCAAAGCAAGATCCTCCTGGATTATCTGGTCGGGACATAAAATCTAATTATCAGGAGCCCTTACTAGAGAAAACTGGGGATAGATTTGAGGCAGAAAAGTGTGCATGTATACACACATATCTTATTACACAGTTTAGGTATAGTTTCTCCTAACCTTCACAAAATATTCCTGAGATGGCAGAGATGGGTAAAGCACATCTTTATCCATTACCCATTGCTGATAGAGGAGTGAACTGTGCATTCTCGTGGCCCCTCCTACAGTTGTTAGCCCCCTCAGGCAGGTCCAGGTATTCAGGAGTCGATCTGCATCGCTCAGGTAGAAGAACAAGACTGCTCTACAGCTCAACTGCTCCACTTCCACTGGAGGTGACTTGAGCCTGTGTACATTTCTAATGAAAGCTCTTGTATGGAAATTTGAATTTCTGTAGTGGTGGGAGCCATGTGAGCAAGGCTTCTAGCAATGTAAGTCATTATGTCTACTTTAATAAAATCCAATAAATATAAAAAAATTCTGACCTAAACTAATAGTTATTTATAAAGTCAATATTTGGAGGGAAAAAATAAATACCTCTTTCACAGGAAAGCATTTTCATTTGTAGAATTTACAACAGTGGCAAACTGCATATCATTACAATTCAATGTTTACATATATGTTTGCATGGATGGTGACTTAAATCTGAGAGAATTTTGTTGAGGATGAGGAAGGAAAAGATACCTGCGACTAAAATAAATTTTCAGCTATTTTTGTGTGTATGTATGTGTGTGTTGTATGTGTATGTACTATGCATACGTACATGTATGTAAGTTCACATGTGTATGAGTGAGAGTATGTGCAAATGTGTACAGGGGCGTGTGGAAGCCAGAAGTTGATATTATGTATATTCCTTAATCACTCTCTATATTTGAGGCAGTGATTCTCACTTGAGCTCAAAGCTTGCTGATTTGACTTTTCAACTCATCAGCTTGCCATGGGATCTTTGTCCTGTGGTGGTATTGTGTTCTCCAAAATATTGTGCACCCTAATAAACTTATCTGGGGTCAGAGAACAGAACAGTCACTAGATACAGAGGCTAGAAAATGGTGGCACTCACATCTTTAATTCTAGCCTTCTGGAGGCATGGATCTTTGTGAGTTCAAGGCCACACTGGAAATTGCCAGACATGGTGACTCACACCTTTAATCCCAAGAATTGAGCTTTTAATCCCAGGAACTGATGGCAAGAAGCAGAAAGGTATTTAAGGTGTGAAGACCAGAAACTAGAAGCATTTGGCTGGTTAAGCTTTCAGGCTTTCAAGAAGCAGTTCAGCAAAGATTCATTCTGGATAAGGACTCAGAGGCTTCCAGTCTGAGAAAACAGGATCAGCTGAGGAATTGGCAAGGTGAGGTGGCTGTGGCTTGTTCTACTTCTCTGATCTTCCAGCATTCACTCCAATACCTGGCTCTGGGTTTGTTTTTATTAATAAGCCCCTTTAAGATTCCTGCGACATTGTCCCCACCTCTCAAGTACTGGAATTATAGGCAAGATGCCATGCCTACCAGGCTATCATGCTGATGTAGGGGATTCAAACTCTAGTCCTTACATTTATGCAGAAAATAAGTCAATTCCCCAGCCCCCCTGAAATCTTGTTCTGAGTTGTCACCCTTACCAAAGTCTTACATACTTTTTGCTTCTACTATGTACCATATTTGTAGAAGTAGATTCGACATACTTTGAGGAATATTCCAAAAAGTTTAAGTGAGTTTCTTTGCTTATCTTTGAGCAGGTTCATAATGTATGTGACAATACTCCTACATGAAAGTACTATGACACTTAGGGCAGCCATGGAATTGATTCATAGTGTTTTCATTTTTGCATTATCACACACTCCACCATGAGTTACTGGGAACCTGTGAATATTGCATCTGTATGTAGAAACTTGTGTTATACATCTCTTCTATATTACCTTGGGATATGTATTACTTCCAACATGAATTAGGATAAAATTGAACTTACTTACACAGTGATTCGGAGTTCCAGTCATGCAGTTGATTAGCATGGGTTACTTAAACAATGATGCAAGGGTAGTAAATAAGAAAATCAGACTTGTTAATGCACTTGCTTTAGGTATATGGATATGTATATGTACTTTACATACAATATACTTATATATCATTTAAAACCTACCAGTTTTCAAAAAGGGATTTAATGTGACCAGAACAAGTTTGTATAGGAGAACATTTAAAAAAAAATAAAAGAACTATCACTCCTAAGCACTGCAGAAAGACTTGCTTATATAGTGATATAAATATAGCATGGTATCTGTTTTCAATTAACACCCAAATTAGAGCTGCTCTGCAATGACAGCACAGAGAGTAACTATGCCCTCCCTGCAGTGATGTTGTTCTGGTACAGATCTTGCTGAGGAAACCCCATGGAAAGTACAATCAAACTATGTTTGTTAATTTCCTGCTGGTCTTTAATGATAGGTGGTAGATTTTAGAATGTGGCTTCAACACCATGAAACTAGCCCAAGATGGTGAATCATAACAATGGATGTTGAAATGTGTGATCAAAGTGAGTAATGTGGTTCATAGTTCAAAATAAGATTGAGTCTCTCCTGTCATAAGAAAGACTACCTAAAAAGGGAATTTTATAGGGGCACTGATTCTGAGCAACAGCATTGTTAAAATAATCCTTTGAACATACATAAGTGGTCCTAAATAACTACCTGTTTTAAAAATATCACAGCCTAAAGAAACTTAAGAATATATTGTGTTAAGGTTCCAGAGGGAGACATGTCCATAGGAAAGACATGGCAACAGGAGTAGGAAGCTAAGAGATCACATCTCAACTGCATAAGAGAAGCAATGACAGTGGCGCAAGGTATTGTAGATGTAACCATCTTATTAAATAAGAAATACAGAGCCAATGCAGAGATGAAAGCCCAAGAGGTCAGAACTAAAAACCTTACCCTTCACTGCTGCTCCTGCCTCTTCAGCAAGAAACCTACTTCCTGTGTATCTGTCTTTTTTATAGACTTTCTATTCTGCCTTCTCATTGGTTGTAAACCCAACCACATGACCTCCTTGTCACTTCCTGCCTATACAGACCTCCAGGTCTTCTATGGTTGGTATTGAAATTAAAGGCATGTGTCTCCATGCTGGCTGTATTCTTGAACACACAGAGATCTGCCTGGCTCTGCCTCCCAAGAGCTGGGATTAAAGGCGTGTACCACCATCACCCAGTTTCTGATATGGCTTGCTATTAGATCTGATCCCCAGGCAACTTTATTTATTTATTAAGATACAAATAAAATCACATTTCAGTACAATTAAAATATCACCATAATGTATACACTCTTAAAGCCTGCCAACACTGATGTACTTCCTCCAACAAGGCTCCTGTCCTAAAAATTCCAAAAGCTCCCCAAACAGTACCACACCAACTAGGACTTAGAGTTCAAGTATCTGTGTCTATGGAAGACATTTTTCATTTATACTGCTATATTCTCCTTCCACAAAACTTCAAGTGTCATACAAGTAAGTACTTTTAATTATGTTTGTAACAATTTTTATGTGATTCATTGCTCTGTCTCCACTTTCTTTTTCTGGAGGATGGAAGTTATACATGGGCAGTTTCAGTTTTGTTTGATATCCCCTAGAAAGCAAAGGCAAATTTTTATCATACACGGTAAGGAAACAAAAGAGAAATCATGAAGATATAGATGACACATGGTATATCCTGTGTCTGAAAGGCCATCCTTATGCTTAGAAATGAACAGGGTTGAACACAAAATAGCAAAGGCCAACACAGACACACTGATGCCTTCTTTCTGGGAGTTGAGAAGCATGAGAGATATTTGTTCTTTCCTATTTTCTTCCTGTCATAGTTTACTATCACAATGTGAAGAGACATTTGGTAATGCTTTTCTTTGGCTGATAGTCACAGAAGTTGTATAACTCCAAAGTAACCAGTACAAATGGAGTTGCTATTAATTGAGACTTGACTCACCAGGTTGTAGATGTTTCTAGTTACATAAGTTTAAGAAATAACTCTGTAGAATTATACAACTAAAGATTTCTTTCATTTTTCATGAATATGTAAGCAAATCAAAGCTTTGGTCATATGTCAATGAAGGGGTAAAATGTTTACACTTAACACTGATATATACAAAGGATACTAAAAAGCAAGACTATGTTTTAGAAAATAAACTTCCTACAATGTAAATTTTGCTTCATATAGCAATTTTTAGATTTGGATTGCCTGATTTCTTCCCTCAAGGATTGCCCTTACGTTTGCAATAATGAAAGTCAATTTTAGTGGAAAATTACCTCTGGGTGAGGAACATAACTCCAGAGAAAACTTTGTATGGGGGTGAACTCATTTCTGGTGTCAGTAGCATATTATCCAAGCCAGAACTGTTTGGGTTCCCAATCTTTCTTTTCGTTCAGGCAGCTCATTCATTGGCATTCCTTCAAGCAGGGTGTGTTAAAAACTAGTTACATCAGGAAAATTTACTTTGATTGTTGACGTACAAAACCAATAAGTTCTCCAAACAAAAGTGTAGCTCTAATCATGCACATTTGTAGCTAGAGTTTTCCTGCCTTGTCCACAGTCAGGACAAACCTTTGTCACCCGCCAGTCCCACAGCCGCTCAGACCCAACCAAGTAAACATAGAAACTTATATTGCTTACAAACTGTATGGCCATGGCAGGCTTCTTGCTAACTGTTCTTATAGCTTAAATTAATCCATTTCCATAAATCTATATCTTGCCACATGGATCATGGCTTACCGGCATCTTCATATGCTGCTTGTCATGGTGGCGGCTGGCAGTGACTCCTCCCGCCTTCCTGTTCTTTCTTTTCTCCTCTCTGTTAGTCCCGCCTATACTTCCTGCCTAGCCACTGGCCAATCAGTGTTTTATCAGAGTAATTTGACATACAGACCATCCCACAGCACACATTATTTTATTTTAATGATAGGGCTCACTGTAACTTTTACTCCAAATACTTAGCATAAAATTGTTTTTGCATAATGACCTACTACTCCAAATGATTGCAAATGACAGGGGAAAGTTATGGTAAAAGTCCAAGAGAGGATAGCATGGATGGTCAGATGTAGTGATGAAGCCCTCACTCTAATGTAGGCATGGCTCACCCATCAGTCATTGTCTACCAACTGGGATTTGTTTTATGCTGTTTTTGTTTTTTAGACCAGCATTTTTATATAGCCCAACCTGTATAAGAATTGTAATTTTTCCAGACTCAGTTGCCTAAATGCTGGTGCCACAAAGCCCAGCTTATATTGGAGTTTTTATTATAAAGGGAACCCAGAGTCAACATGATGGCATTGTGTATCACATCTCATCAAGAGACCAAAATTAAGAAGCATACTCTACCTCTGAAAATCCAGCTATGAACATAGACTATCTAAAGAGAGTATATTGAGCACTTTCAAGGGGAGGCAAGAAGCGATAAAGAAGCTTCACATGGGGGTAGGGGTTCTGATAATATTAGGGTGACATTAGCTCTAGCAGCTGAAGAATGGGTAGTCAAAAGATGATTCATTTTACAGGCTTGGGACAATCATCTGCCAAGGGAGCCAGAAGGCATAGTTTTGTGGATAAGAGAGGAAAACACAACAGAACTCATAGAAACATCAATTGAATCTGGCCCTTGAGCTTCTCACACAAAGGTTAAAATAAGAGGATAAAAAAAAATCCCTATTGAATTTCTGTTTAAAAACCTCTCTGCTTATGATACTGAGAGCCTATGAAAGTATGTTCATATATGATGTGGCTGATGCCTACTTCTATATTATTAATATTATTTACTTTAAGCAAGAGAGAAAGAAAAAAAAACAATTCTCAAGATCTAGCAGTCACACAAAGGTTTTTACCTACTGATATAAATGGCATATGGCTTAATAATTGGGTTGCAAGCAATCAAGAAGCTACTTCATGTAACATCACTTGAGCGCAGTTCCCAGCAGATATAACAGAGATGATTAGATATATTGAGTTCTTTGCATCATTTGAAGAAAGAAAACTCTAATACACATTGGTGTTAGCTTCCTCTCCACTTCATTTCAATTTTCAATAACCAGTATCACTACATGTAACAGTTTCTTCATAATGAAACTTCATGTCAAACTGAATTTATCTTTCAAGTGAAAACATAATGTGAAACACTCAGAAATCTGATCCATGAAATATATTTTCTTCTATAAAAAAAATCATACATACATATAGTTCTTTCAAATAAGAAAAATATGACCAAAGAGTAATAAAAACAAAATTGCTATATTTGAAATTTTGTGTTTTTGTCTTTGATGTTTGATGGGTCTATGGAAAGAACTTCTCTTGCTAATCAACATAATTTAATTAATGGAGATACCACATGTAGAGATAATTCTTTCCAAGGAATTAAAAGATGCCAAATACCCTTAAGATGAAGCAATGTGATGCATATTCTAATCCCTTTGATGATCAAGTAGCTCAGACAAAATTATCAATGTGATAAAGCATTCTCATTATGCTATTTGTACAAATATTAGGTGCTCAAAAGTTCTAAGGACTTAGACACAATCATGCTAAGCCTAATTCTTATAAGTATCCAGTTCTTTGATTTGGTAGGTAGGTATTAAATCACCCTTTTGGTAATTCACCCTCATGAAAAAAATTGAATCATGGGGAATTTTTCAACATACTGTTGAGAGCAGAAGTTCTCTAAGGCTTTTTTACTAGTATACATTACAGAAATGCAGGTTTATTGATGTTTACAACTCTGAGGCTAAGTAATAAGGAGGACTCAACAGGGGACATATGTAGCTCCCTGAGAATGGAGAAATAGAATAGATATCATGAGTGAACTGCATGCAGGTGGGGAGCAAGGATGGGAACAGGAGGGGTTTGGTTGGTGGGATGGAGGGAGAGAGTACTAGGAGAGATGACTGGAATGGGGGGCATTTTTGAAGTGAGGTAGAAACCTAGTGGAATGAAAATGTCCTACAATCTACGAGAGTAATCCTAGCAAAGACTCTTAGTAATGTAGGATATGGAGTCTGAACCAGCCATTTTCTATAATCAGACAAGACTTCCAGTAGAGGGACTGGGACAGCAACCCAGCCATATAAACTTTGACTTAAAGTCTGGTAAAGCCAAGCAGGCAGAGAGGTAGATGTATAGCTTTGTTTCTTGTGCAAATGAAGCTCAGACCATCCCCTTGCCTTGAGGCCTAGTGGATCTCCAAAGCAAATGGCTGACAACAAAAGAGGTTTTTATATATCAAGGTGGAAGGTTGGATGGAGCAACATTCCTGAGGAGACAGAGAACCCCGAGGGGAAGAAGGGGCAGGCATTTTCTGTAGATGCAGACAGAATGACGTGACCAGGAAGAAGGGAAGAACTCAGAGGTTTCATAGATAGTAAGGCAGAACTCTTGTAGAGTTCATCAGAGCCAGGAGTAGACAGCAAGTAGAGATGGGGGGCGAAGAAACAGAGGAAGAAGATGCTATGTAGACAAGATTTCATCCAAGAGAAATAAAGTAGATGGACAAAGAGCTTGGTGTATCTAGATTTATTCCTGCTCTGAATGCCTGACAGAGACAGAATTTTGTCTCAGAGGAATAAAGTTAACAGACATAAGAGCATAGTATCCATAGATTTTTTTTCCTCATATAGCCCACGCTTGACATAGCATCTTCCCCAGACTCTGGGCAAACCATATCTGGCGCCTAAACAGGATATTCATAGGACCAGGGGAATAGGTCACCAAGTACATCTAGGGAGAGATGTCACTTGGCAGAGGCTGTCCAGAGAGAGAGGCAGTTTCCCAGGATGTCACAGAGGCAATCCCTGAAGGTTTTGGCTACATTGCAGATCTCACCAAGGGTGATACAGATCCAGGTGTCTTCATACCTTGTGAATGTGATACCTCAGTAAAACTGCCCACTCTATTCCCTACAGACAAAGAGAAGCTTAAACCAGGATTCCTAAGTGTAGATAAGAACTTAGACCCATTTTTCCCAGGTGGCTGTATCTGCTAAAGGGACTTTGGAAAACACATAGTCAGGATATTTGACCAAAAGACTAAAAAAGGGAGGCAGGTTGAAATAAATTATAGGGTCTGTGCCTTTAAGAACTAGCCTCACAAAGAAAGGGGAGTGCTCCTTCCAACCTCCCTGCTGTGAGTGAGAGATTTGGAAGAGCCTCCCTGGAGGCTTGTAAACTTAGAATACACCTTGCTTTTGCATTCTGTACCTAAAGTCCCCAGTGGAGGCTTTGGGGACAGATCTGGGCACAACAAGAACCTCACTCTATTGTCTCAAAAAGGGGGCCTTAGACAAAGATATCTCAATATAGATAGAACCAGGCCAGTTTCAAGTCCCCAGAAATGAAGGAGCCAGTACCAGGAACTCAAAAGAACAAAGTCAGGATGTCTGATGGTAACCAATTAACCACTAGATGCCCCTCTCCAGAGATAACATGACCAGACCCCGGAGATGAGTTGCAAAACTCCTGACAGGGCAAACAGATAAGCTAGAATAAGATAAAGTCCAGGCCCGGGAAAACTGGACCAATCAAGGATGGACCCATACTAACCCCCTCCCCTCTAAGAAATTTTATGAGTTTTGCGTATAAAAACCAACTTCCCGAAGAAAGAGGAACTCTTCCCTGCCTCACTGCCAGTGAGGGCTTGAGATGAGTTCCCTGTCATGACTTGCAGCAGAAGTAAACCTTGCTTTTGCATTCTGGTATGCTTGTCCTTGGTGGTCTCACTGGGTGTTACGATCTGGGCATAACAGTGAGTGGTAAGTAAAACTGTATAGAAAGAATTGGCTTAGAGGAATAAAGTGAATGGACTAGGGAACTCAGTGTATCTAGATTCATTCCTGCACCAGTTGGTAGTGTCCCTTCGGGCCCTCTGGGATAGTATAATATTAAGGCTGGACCTTTAATATTATACAAAAGTGCTGGGGTAATAGTGGTGCAGAACTTGTGGGAGTGGCCAGATAATGTCTGATTTTACTTGAGGTCCATACCACAAGAGGGAGTCCATGCCTGAAACTGTTTGAATGGCCAGAAACCAGAGACCCAGGGTAGAACCAGACATGACTGGACAAAAAGAAAAAAAAAGAAAGAAGAGGAAAGAAAAGGAAAAGAGAAGAGAAGAGAAGAGAAGAGAAGAGAAGAGAAGAGAAGAGAAGAGAAGAGAAGAGAAAAAAGTCAATGAAATGATTCTGTTATACTTGTAGAATGGAGTCTATCATGATAATCACCAGAGAGAGGCTTCATCCAGCAACTGATGGGAGCAGATGCAGAGACCCACAAACTAATAGTAGGTAGAGTTTAGAGAAGTCCACAGAATAGGAGGAAGAAGGATTATAGGATCCAGACAGAGGGATCAAGGATGCCACAAGAACATGGCCCACAGAATCAGCTAACCAGGACTCACAGAGACTGAAGCAATAATCAGGGAGCCTGCATGAGTCTGAGCTAGCTCCTCTGCATATATGTTATGGTTGTGTGGCTTGGTCCTCTTGTAGAACTCTTAACAGTGGGAGTGGGGGTGTCTCTGACTGCTGTGTGGGCAGAGCCAGCAGCCATAGCGCTGTTTCAGCTTACAAATGCTGCAGTTTAAAGCAATAGATTCACAATAAGACAGATTCAGATGGAACAAGACTTTAAATGCTTTACAATGTGTGTAAAAATGTACATAGGCTTGAAAGAGAGAGGAAAAGGAACATTGACAGTTATATAAAAAAATAGAAAGTTTAAAAAAAGTCTTTAAAGAGAAAGTAAAAGTAATATAAAAAATAAGTCATGTCACATAGAGATATTACATAGGATATCACATAGAGAGTATGGATTATATTGTCTTTGGGATTTTTAACTGCCGAAAAACATTTGATCATAAAAGATGTTGAGTTAAACCAATATGTATATATTAAAGATCCCTTGTCTTCAAAATTTGTATATAAGCATGTGTTACTTTGGAAAGGAGACTTTGCTTTTGTTTCTACAGAAAGACAGAGGCTATGGATTTGTTCCAGATTAAGATACATCAGGTTTGACCAGCCAAGACCCCCCGAAAGGTCTCTGATGACACCATGTCCCAGATGATCCAACATCCAGAATCGTTTCAAGGCAACTGGCTCAGATGATACAGCCTCATGGACTACTCCATGATCCTAAAATTTTCTTTGTGTCCCTATAAGATACAGCACCCCCCTTCAGCAGGAAGTAGTAAGAGAAGCTATGCCCAAATTCCCAAATATACCAAGCTGGCTTTAGAGATGTGTAAAAGTTAAAACCTTCCTTTTTTAAAAAAGAAAAGGGAAAGTGCTGTGGGATGGTCTGTATGTCAAATTACTCTGATTGGTCAATAAATAAAACACTGATTGGCCAGTAGCTAGGCAGGAAGTATAGGCGGGACTAACAGAGAGGAGAAAAGAAGACAGAGGGAGTCACTGACAGAAGCATGTCAAGAAGCATGTGAAGACAATGGTAAGCCACGAGCCAAGTGGCAAGGTATAGATTTATAGAAATGGATTAATTTAAGATATAAGAACAGTTAGCAAGAAGCCTGCCATGGCCATACAGTTTGTAAGCAATATAAATGTCTGTGTTTACTTGGTTGGGTCTGAGCGGCTGTGGGACTGGCGGGTGACAAAGATTTGTCCTGACAAAGGCCGGAAAACTCTAGCTACATATGACTCTTTTTCTTGCTCTTGGTATCCATTTTCTCCTACTTGGTTACCTTGTCCATCCTTAATATGAGGGTTTGTGCCTAGTCTTATTTCATCTTCTTATGTCATGTTTTGTGGACATCCCTGGGAGGCCCTCTCTTTCCTGAAGGGAAATGGAGGAGGAGTGGATCTGGGGGATGTGGAGCAGAAAGGCACTGGAAGGAGAGGAGGGAAAGGAAACTATAGTTAGGATATAATATATGAGAAAGAAAGAAATTTCAAAATGAAAGAAAAAAAAAAAACCTCTTGGGATGATGTGATCTAGGAACCCTAAAGCCTCTTGACTGAAAATCACCTTGTTTACTTATCCTCCAGTCCTCCCTTTTGTGTAGAGTTAGGAAATAGAATTATATGTTTGAGTAATGTGCATACATGTTAATTTGGCTAAGATTAAAATTTTGTTAAGGAAGATAAAAGACTAAAGGACTCACACAATATTAATCATGGCTATCTTTTAATTCAGTGAATTTTATTAGTTAATTCAGCCTTTTAGTCAGTATGGTCTACAAATAATGTTTGGAAGTATGTTAGTAGTTAATAAATGTTTCTCAGAAGATAAAACAAATGCATGTGCTCACATGTACATGAGCCAGTGGGGTGTGTGTGTGTGTGTGTGTGTGTGTGTGTGTGTGTGTGTGTGATTAAAACATAGGCTCATTATAAGAAGGTAAAGTGGGCTATTAGAGTGAAGCATTATGGCTTAGTTAGGTGAATACATTAGTATTGGAGATTCTGTAATGTCTATCCCCGTAGATGCCCTGTAGTTTCTATCTCTATCTCAAAATTTTATTCAATACAAACATAGAGTCTTAAAACAGCTTAACTCAGATAAAATTCACATGCCAATCAATTTGCCAATTTGAAATATACAATTCAACAGCATATAGTATATTCACAGATTATGACAATAATCACAATTGTTTTTAGAACACCCATCACTCCCAGAGGGAAAGGTCTAGCCATTTAAACAGACACTCCTCCCCAGAATGCTCTGACTGCTAATATACTTGCTATCTACATGGACTTGTTTTTTCTGGATATTTCACAGTATTAGAATCATATAGCATATAGTGCATGCCTTCTTTCACTTGGCAAATTATTTTTCATGTTTTAGCATGAGTGATAAATACTAGCCACTTCTAACAAGGTAAGATCACAGGATAGGAAAAGTCTTTGCTTCACTGTTTCAGCTGTATAAGTAGGAAGAATTTGATATCATTTTAAGTATATTGAAAAATATCGAAACAAATGTAAACAGTACCTTGAGATATTTTGATGCTTAAAATAATTATATGGCTCATTGTCAAAAGCATCTGATGTATTTCATCACATCTTAGTAAGATGGTATTAAATGTGAATAGTGTTTTCTATTTTGTTGACTGTTCCTCCTACTGGCAAGATATGAAGGGTGGGGGCTATCATACCACATGTCTAAGGCTTCAAACTCCTTGTTGTTATATCTTGGCATCTTCCTATAATTTTTTCAAAATATTTTAATATGGCAAAGTCACTTCAATTACATAGTCATTATAAGTTTTGCCAAGGTTGAATATGGATCACTTTGTGTTCATTAGAGCACAAAATTAGAATTTTCATTGCAGTAACTGTAAACACTGTTGGCTCAAACGATTCAGGCAGTTTCTCATAAAATCTTGCATAATGGATAATGGATATTTTCCCTGTTTTCTAGCATATTTAATTTTTGGAAGCTACTTTCATTGGTGTATTTCTTTTGGCCCAGAAGATGAATCAGTGATTCTTTTTCAAATTGATGGCATTGCACATAGTATGTGAACTAGTGGGCACAGATTAGCACATTCCCCAGAGCCACGAGAAAGAGAATAAAGTATTGCTTGATTTTCTCAGTTTTAGCCCAAAGTTTGGCAGTTAGACCTGAACATGTCTGGAAAAACCATCTGGCACACCTACATCTGTTCTCACATTTGCCAATCAGGATTTATCAAAAATCAATGGCTCAGAAACATGAAACTCTTGAGAGGTGTTAATTTGTGGCTAAAAAATAATTCAAATTCAGCACCATGTGGTCCTTGTGGAGCATGGTTTAGTTTTTGGAAATGTGATGAATCTGTTTCATCTTGATCTGTCTTATCTTCTCTGTTAAAGAAAAGAAAAACCTGGAAATGATCTCATATGGAAGGAACTTCTTTTTCCTACTTTTTCATTTTCAAACATTTGAATGCTATTGCGAAGAGATTTTAGACACCCCAGAGCTGTTTATCAACAGGCACTCATATATATCTGTTCTCTTCCCAGTTACCAGGATGTCATCAGTAAAACCAAGGCATATAATTTGATTTGCCACCTATCATCCCTTTTCTCCAATCTTCTGCCTGACACTCAAAGTCAGTTACTAATGAAAAATCCCTCCAATCCCTATCCCACCCTGCCATCAAAGAGGAGATGGCATTCATTATTCATTTCAATGTTTTCTCCTTGCCAAAATATATTCTCTTGTTTCCAACTCAGAGCAGCTCATTGGCTTGCAGGGGTTCAATAACCATGGGCAGATGTACAAGTTTATTATGGGAAGTACAGATTTTACTGACAGATTTTTTGAAACTATAGCAAGCAATTGGCTGGCATTGTTCAGGTGTTAATGTCCTTTGGCTAGTGCTGTATTCATTGTTATACAGGTACCACAGATAATGTACATAGACATTTCTAAGATAATAAAGCACATTTATCATTCACATACTAAAACCTTTGGGGGAACTTATGCCTCAAATCCAAATTTATTAACATGAACTGAATCTATACTATTATGATCCATATTAAAGAGATTGAATTTTTATATTTTGACAGCATTAGACTATTTCTACCAGAATTTGTAAATTTGGATCTAAGGATGGTTTATTTTTATATTTCATAAGCCTGACACAAGGAGTTTAATTCTTTAAATTAGTAAAAGATGGTTTCTGCCAATAAAATCATCCTACAGTGTTCCTCTAGAGTCAGCTTTATGATGTGAAGCATGAGTGGATGAATATTAAACTCAAGGACTATTTGCAGAAATTCAAAAGCATAAACATAGTAAATGATACCTAGTTTACTAGTAATTAAAATCTAAACATATCAGACAAAGTAAGAGTATGTGTGGAAATCACAGTGTATATTAGCATAGCTAAATGGAGTCTCTCAGATAAAGCATAGAGGATTGAAAACATACTTCAAGTGCTAAGCAAATATATGGCTGTTTGCCATGCAGTATGGATACAATCTTTGCTTTTGCAACATTGTGTTCCTTGTGATGGAATCCACAGTGTTCCAAATATTTCTACCCACAGAATCTCAAATCACTCTAAACACAAATAAAACCTTATTTGATTGCATATGTTCATTGTCCTGGTGGGTATTTGAACCCCAATAGAAGGAACACACCATATTTAATACAAAAAGGGGGAGTTGGGGGACTCTTCCTAGGGAGATATAACTTTCCTGGAAAAAGAATTTGTCAAAATGGAGCTAAAGCATAGACTCTAGCAATTGATAGCAGATATGTAATAACAAATTATATTTTAGACTTACTTATATTGATGTTGTTAATAACATTGGGAATGATTAGGAGATGAAATGTTTCTCTGAACACATTGGAGACATATATCCCCAGATGGTGGAACTAGATTACATGATTTGACCATGAGAGCTCTGACATAATCACAGGGTCAACCCATTGATGGATTAACAACTTGATAGTATTATTTAAAGGACTAGGGTGTAGGGCATTGGTTGGAGAAAGTAGGTCACCAGAAGCTCATAAGCTCATTAGGAGCATGCCTTTGAAGAATATGTTGTTCCTACATCTCTCTCCTTGCAGCCTGCTGTAGAAAAAGCAGCCTTCTTCAAACATGCTCTTCTAGCATGCTGCTTCAGCATTGCCAAAGACCCACAGCAATGGAGCAGCTGGCTAGGCATTGAATAAATCTTTCCTCCTGAAGTTGTTCTTCTCTTTAGTCATGGTTATATAAAACTAACAATTGAAACAATCAAATTACTTTTTTAAACGAAAGTGAATTCAATATTGCTGTTGGATAGCCTTCAACTCGTCTTAGAATTGCCCATGGAAGAATAGCTATGGGAACTCAAACTATGAAAATCTCTCATTACATATGATTTGTGTCAAGGACTTAATGGCTAAGCGTAATGATTAAAATTTTCAGATAGGAAAAGGAAAGTTCTATGATAGAATTTCTAGATAATGTATCCCCTTTCCTTCTTTTCCTGCCTCTGCCTCACATTTAGCAAACACCAATTTTCTGACATTAAATATGAATCTATTTATTTAGGAGATTCATGCCTTTATATCTCTCCACTAGATGAACAATGCTTCATTTTATAGAATAGAGATAATCCTGCCAATTAGTACCACCACAGGTGGTATAACAAATGGAGATATGTGGAGCTTCTATTTTGCTAAATGCTGTAAGAGTTGCTAAAATAATGAAGCCAAGCATCCACCTAGAGGGGTATTAGAATTTATGTGGTGTAGAAAAGAAGCTATTCAGATACACAAGATGCTTTTATTTTCAGATACATTCCAAATCAAATATGGTCATTTTAAAATGTCAAAATCAAGCCAGCACCATGAACAAATCCTGTGTATTCTAGCAGTATTGTAACATGTCTGCTTTCTCTGTTTCAGTTAAATTTTAATGTCAGTGTTCTTCTATCTCAAAATTTGCTAGAAGATTCATGGCAGTCTGAATATATCTAAATGTCATATATAGATCTATTCAAAATATCTATGCATATAAAAAGACAACTGCCCACATATATGCATCTAACCACCCCATTAGGCAGTGATAAAAACTGGACCTGTATGATTTTAAACTGAATTATTTTCATGATTTTGTTTGAAGAGCTGCTGTGCTTTTGCTCCCGTTCATTACTGAATCAGAATGAGGGGGATTTTGCATGAGCTTTCAGGATCCATGTAAATTTATTTATTTCTATTTATGTCTGATTTTTGAATCATCATTCCTTAATGCATGGCCTTCTGTCAAAAGGAGAAGTTTGAGGACATTCCATTATTTTATTCCAAATCTTACAGAAACAATGTGTACTTGGAAAATATTTTTTAAATCAGAAAACTTAATTTGAACTTTTAAACTAGCTTATCAAAATTCAATCACTAGCAAACAGGGATTGATATTTGTTTTAATAAATGACTTTAAGAAATATTTTAAGAAACCCTCAGTAATACATAATAATATTGTATACACATCAGCAGATGATATCTCCTAAGCAGTACCTTCATAGCATAATACTGTACTTGTCCTGCTCTCAGGAGTCAAGGACCTTGGGAAGGCTTTCAAAGAATCCAGATTATAAAAGGCATAGGATGAAGTTCTGAGGAGTACAGGCCCCAATGTGTGATTTTGCCAGCTCTGATACTTTCGCAGTGCTAGTTTGACCAAGTTGCTTCACCTCTATCCCTGCCCCTCACTTTTCTCAAATGTGACATGAGGATTATGCTACAACATAACTACCTCATAGAATTATGATGGATATTAAATCTTTATAATGCACTTAAAATAGTATAGCTAAATGAGTGTTTTCTGTGATGTTGCTTTCCATGGTGGAAATTCTATAGTTTATTAAATGGCCAGCACTCCAGACATGGTAGAATATCTGGGTTTGATACCCAGTTAGTTTTTTAGCCTTCAACCCCTTTTTTCACCCTTAGTTTCCTTATTTAAGAAGGGGGATAATGTTTGCTTGTACAATTGTTGTAAGGCTAATCAGTGAATATTAAATCACTTTTTTATGTGTATAAACATCTTTGCAGTAGTAAATTCTGGATAAATATCTATTGAGTCTACCAGAGGTCTTCAGAGCAATAGCCACAAAATTCAGCTGTATTTCGATAGCTATGATAGTCCTGGTATTTTTTTGTCTGATCTTGCAGCTCTGCTGCTACTCATGCATTGCTCATTATATCAAAAATAAGTCTGGTGGGAAGAGGCATCAGGCTGAACTAGACTCCATTTTAGTTCTAAGCTTGCTATATTATAAAAGAAAATAACAAAGTATGTGTTGGTGCCTTTGCCAAAAAACAACAATGCCACATCAAAGCCTCACAGTTCTATGCAATTTTTCTCTTCTGAGATAAAAAGGATGAACAGAGTTTCTTACTCTACATCACACTAGTTGCAATGAGCTCCCCATCAATGACAGTATTCACCTGTTGGTACAATTTTATGAGGGAGACCCTCCTACCCCGAATCTGGTCAGTTTCCTCCTTCAAAGCAGAAAAAGAAGTTGTCACTCTCATTGAGGAGCCATAGGAAATCAATTTCACTGTTCAGATAGGACAGAGGCAGCCATCAATGCTAACTATGATTTCTAAATGAAGACAGAGCACATGGGGAATGGAGAGTGGAATTTATAATTCATAATTATAGAGGATGTTCATTAAAGTTCACCTTGCTTGGTGATCACAGTAATCCAGTCCCTCCCATGTCATAGTACTGCCAAATTCCAGTGATCTCTCCATTTTCCTAATGACTGAACCTTGTACACCACTTCAATCTATATTTATTGATTTTTGTTACTTAAATGGAAGCATATGAGTAGATTTAATATGGTTAACTATTAGAAAAAAAGTGTCAGTGTCACATGGAAAACAGAATTTATGAATTCTTCCCTGATGACCTAATTGAAAAGCACACAAAGAATTCAGCTGGTGTCCTATGCTCAGCCATTCTTTCCCAGGTATTTTAAGATTCTCTAACCCTGAGACCCTAAAACCTCATTTTCCCCAGTGATTGTGTCTGAGTATTTATGAGTTTGAATAATTTGTTTAACTTTTTGAATAATGTTAGCACTTATATATGCATGGGAATTTTGCATTATATACAGAGAACTAATATATATTCTAAATAAAAATTTGGACCTTAAATGTGAACATTAAAATAATTATTAATGCTGAGGATATGAAATTCTTTAATAAATTCTTTAAAACAAGGGGATGTCACAAGGTTTCTTGGTAGAAATCTTTTTTTAAATCTTTATTAAGAAATTTTTTATTCATTCCACATACCAACCACAGATCCCCCCTTCATCTATCCTTCTGCTCCCCCCTAAGCCTTCCTTCCCAGCCCACCCCCCATCCCCTCCTCTGAAAAGGTATGGCCTTCCATCGGGAGTCAGCAAACCCAGGCACATTCAGCTGAGGCAGATCCAAGCCCCTCCTCCTGCATCAAGGCTATGCAAGGTGTCCGACCATTGGCAATGGGCTCCAAAAAGCCAGTTCATGCACCAGGGATGGATCCTGATCCCACTGCTAGGGACCCCTCAAACAGACCAAACTACACAACTGTCTCACCCATGCAGAGGACCAAGTCCAGTCCCATGCAGGCTCCACAGCTGTTGGTCCAAAGTTCATGACTTCCACTAACTTTGTAAGTTTCCCCATCATAGTCTTGATGCCCCTTGAATCCTTCTTCCCTCTCTTTGACTGGACTTCCAGAGCTCGGCCTGGTGCTTGGCTGTGGACTGTTGTATCTGCTTCCATCAGTTATTGGATGAAGACTCTATGATAGCAGTTAGGTCATTCACCAGTCTGATCACTGGGGTAGGCCAGCAAATCTTACAGCAGCAAAAAAAAATTATAGCTTTATAATTTCCCCACTTAAACAAATAAGCCTTCTACAATAGTCCATTCCTCTCATCTTCTCAACTTTTCTGTTACGTATGCCTACCCCCTCTACTTCCTATTTCTCCCTAGTTCTCTCTTCTCTTTCCTTTTCTTCTTAGATATTACATTATCATGCTGTACAGATCAAGGCACAAACAGCCCCGTTCTTCCTGTGTAGTGTGCAGAATAAAAGTACAGAAAACTAGGCCTGAACTGAAGAGACTGAGGGGCTGTTCCACTGTGGGGCATACATAGGCAACAAAGAGGGTACCAAGAGAAATTCAGATAAATAGAACTTAAGCTTTAAGCTGTTTATACAGAGAATATATACAAATGGTACCAGAGAAAGTTAGTTTAAGCTGTTTGTACAGAAAAGAGATACAAAGAATGGCTACAGAAAATGTTAGCTTGGGTGGTTTGTATGGAGATTAGGGACAAATGGTGAAAAAAAAGTTAGCTCAAGTTATTTATAAGATAAGATACTAAAAACAAGAGATAATGTCAAAACATAAACAACTTGTAAATAGGGAGCCCTTTAAAATGATTGGTTGGTTCCTTCACCCCCTCCTAGGATTCTGAGGTTTTCTGGTATAAAAGAGGCTTACTGCCTATCAATAAACAATTTCTTGCTTGACTTGACTCCCTGCTGTATTGTCTCCTGGGTAAGAAGGAGGCTGGGGAACGGAATGGGTGCACACTGACCTTTCCTTGGTTCCTGGCTACCTCTTCACAGGTGACCTAAGTTCCTGGTGGGGCAGGTCCCCACATTACACCTGTTTTTCATGTTGAGCACTAAATAGCACTTTAGTCACAAAAAAAAGTTGTATGTAGAATTCCAAATCCCAGCTGCATGTTGACTTCTCTCATGGAAGGTCATGAAAAGTATTTGTAGCAAAAGCACTACATAAATCCCTACTTTCAGAAGTGGAATAAGTGGGAATATTAAGCAACATTAGAATATTATAAAATGATAGAATTTTATATAACACTACATTGTATAATATTTATAATGGCTTTACACATTCACTATTTTACTTCACTTGAGTAGAACAATGTTGGGGCAGCAGGACAAACTGCCATTTTCAGTAGTATTTCAATATGCTGAATTTCTGAAATTTTAAATTTGTAAATTGTAAAGATGATGAGGAATTCTTATTGTAGTTTTATATACAAAAAGGGTGTCCAACATATCATCATGGAAGCCTTAGTTCTGTTTTTCATAAGTTTTTCACTCTGCTCATATTCAATACTGTATCTTAAATATAAACCTATCATCAGGTTTAGCAAATCAATACCATAAGTGTGAAATTGTCCCCAGAACTCTCCACAAGGGCATTTCACAGTAAAAGCAATTGAAAAAGAAGCTACAATGTAACATCTTATGAGATAGCCATTTAGATCACAAAAGGGCCATAAAATTCACAAGCAGTTTGTATGAAGCAAGGTTCACAATATAACCATACAGGACTTGCTGGGAAGGAGGAGGAAAATTGCAAACCAATTTGTGATTATAAATTTTTCTGTCAATTCTATTGGTATTTAAAACTTGTAAAAGGTAGAAAGTTCTGCCAGATCCCATCATATAGCCAGAATGTGATAACTGTTATCATACCAGCCAAACAAACACCAATTATTTGAAGCCAACAAACTCTTTATTGACTCCAAGCAGTTAGAGCTTCTTGTGTTCATTTAGCCACATGATGGGAGGCTTCCACCAAAGACCACTTGTTAGTAACAATTTTGTACATCACCCAAGGATGCTTCATTTCTACCTTTCAAAATAATTTTGTGAATGACTCATGCATAGTTATGAAATCGAGTAGATGAAAAAGTGGCGCTGCTTTCAGGTTCCAATACAAACTCCAAAATGGCATGCAGAAGCAGGCCATACTTGGTATCCCATGCTGTCAGACAAGGTGTGCATCTATTATTTCATGCTCTATGCAGCCTTCGGAGAAAAATAGTAGTAATAATTTGTATCTATATTGAGGATATTTTGGGCACCACAAATTCATGTCTGTCATTACTAATTGGTTTAGGAGCTCTATAAGACCTCATTATCTTCTTACAGAAGAGGAAACTGAACTCAGAAAGGCTACTTATTATTATAGTTAAGAATTAAACTCACAGTAACTTGGTTCTCCATCTAGCATTTTCCCAGGTCTTTTCTCTACTTTCTGAGTCAGGTAGTGACAGAGACACAAATAATGCACATTTTACCCATGGGTCACACTTGGCATTGCAAAGTTGAGATTTAGTCTATACATTCTCCCAGAGTGAATACTGAAGCTGGTGGATCTTCTGATTTTATGTGATTGCTCATTTCTTGCTCTAACTTGAAATTAATCTTACTAAACTCTAAGAACTGTAATTAGATTGCAATTCCTTTAGCAGGAATCTTTATGATTTGCTGTTGATTACAAGTATGTGCACAACCAAGCTATACAGGTTTCTGTTTCCATCTGAGTTAGAAAAATAGTTTCTGTTTTCCCTTAAGTTAGCATTTCTCTTTAAGGAACTGCTGTTAATGAAGGCTTAAAATAAAATTCCACCACTCCTGTATTTAATCTGATTTCTGCAGAAAAATTAAAAATAAAGCTGCATTTTAAATATGATCAGAAATCTTGCTGTAAAGTACCTTCAGGCTGTAGTGAAGCTGATGAAGAACCATAGTGTTTCTGCTGTGGTTGGGATTCACTGGAGTGCTTTCTACAAATGGAAAAGCAAATTACAACAGATCCTTTTGTCTTGAGCTTAAGTGGCCTCTCTGAGACCAGACAGAACTGTTCACACAATCTCTATGCCGCATGAATACATGCCTAAGGGGTACTAGAAGGGTCACTGGTGTTAGTGGGGCTGGAGGCCAGCCCAGATCTGTAGGCCCACCCAGTCGATTTTGCATCTTTTCCAGGCCTGTACAACCAAAAATTGAGAAAAAAAAATAATAAAAAGAGTGGTATAAAAGACTCTGGGATGTTCCCTAGGACATATGTCCAACTTCTAGTAGGTACTGTAAAGTGAGTTGAACCCCAGAATATAGAATTTGGAGGCCAGGAACTGCTTCAGTGGGTCAACATTCCCTTTATTTTTTCAGGGAGAATCATAACCTCAAGCAGAGCTGGAGTATATAAAACCAGCTATCAGACAAACCTAACCCATTCTGACACTGCTGAAAATCTGACACTGACCACTCTGTGTCCTTGAACTAGTCAAATTTTCTAAGAGCCATCAGTTTCTTCAAGGAAAATTGGGCTTGATAAATAAGAGCTATACTCTTCCTCAGTTTCCTCACAAAGTCATGGTGCAAAGAGTACCTATTTTTTTTCTAATGATGTATAGATTAAAGCCATAAGTTAGCATAAAACTATGCTCACTATGCATTAGCCAAAGAGGTAGATCACATCAGGTAACAATATGCCTGGGCCTAGAGTACACATATGAGAGTGTCTCGTGAATCTGGAAAACCTCATATTCCAAAGTAAAAGCACTGGGTTCCAGAGTACTTACTACCTCTATGCTGAAATAGAATTCTTCAGAGTCTAACAGGAGCCCTTTGTGTCTCTAGATCAGCCAGCACCACTTTGAACTATGTGGCAACCAGTGCCCTAACATTCCCTCTGCATGTAGAAAACCAGTGTGCATGTCAAGTAGCCAGGAAAAATTTTTGCAATAGTGCCCTGCCCACAAGCCACTGTTTCCAAGTGCTTTATCCCCCATTTCTGTTCACTACTGGCATTCTGACCTTTGAATTTCAATTACATTGCTCCCAAACCACCTATATACATGATAAATAGAGCAGGGGCTCTTTGAGACTTTTGGCTGTTGAACTTGATGTGTCACCTTGCTAATCACTGACCTGCAGCTTATGGAGGCTTAGATAACAGAATTTTTCTGCTTCTCTGGCCACTAACCAGTATTATTTCAGCAGCTACTGTACCTGACTTCAAAACTGGAGTCAAGGGATCATTGATAGTTTTTTTTTGGCAAGCTACAAATGCATCTTGAGTAATAGATGTGATTCATTTTATCAAAGACTACAAGCATTTTACTAGTGGTTTTATGAAGTTGGGCATATAAAATTCATATGAAAGACATGGTTGTGATGTGCATTTTTGACATACTATCTACTCATTGTGGTACATTGATATTTAAAGTAATGTTTTTTGGTTTTAGAGTAAAAATGTAAGAGTTACAACAATAATTATAAACCATATATCAGAGTACTACAGTTATAAATACTATCTCTTCAATCAATCAGTATCCTTAATAATCACAAATCATACCAACTAGAATCTTCCAATTTGCATGCCTTGCACCATTTTTATCAACTATAATGATTCTATTATCAAAATAAGTGTATTTTCAAAGCTGAGAAAGGAAAATATCTTGTTTTGCCTTGTGACTATTAACAAGGTAAATAATGGCCAAGATACATGTACCTGCTTTAGGTGCTGTATCACACTCAGAGTGGATGGGTTTCTCTTTCTGAAAGTGCATTAGAAAGTCCTTTCTTCTAATTAACTGAGCACTAGAGGGGAAGGCCATTATGGAAATATCCACTTCAGTAAGAAAGGAGTGGCAATCACAGTCAGCTCAGCCTGAGAGCCAACTGTATGTGCTATTTATTTGATACTTTAGTTTACTTGGTGCTTTATTTCTGTGTTCTTTGTTTCTGTTCATGCTATTGCTACAATGATGAATCATGTTTTAGGACAATGGCATACTCAATCTGGCAAGTAGGTGGCAGACTTCCTTGAGATTTAAGAAGCTGATACTTTGCTGACAGATCTTTCTCTACCTTGTTGTGTCATTGTTATCAATTTTGGGCCTCAGTGTATTCTTCTTTAAAGTAGGGTAATAAATGGGTGACACATACTCCAAGCACAACACTAAAAATTTCCATGTAGAATGTTATATGTTTTGATTTGCCTCCAAAGTTCTATCATATGAGATAAAAGGTACCATTTAGCTTCAGTGTGGGCATGTCCTGAGACAATAATCTCCCAAGCATTTTTCACATTAGTTACCAGAAAAGGCTCTTCCCTTGTTTTTTGGGACTTTACAATAAACCACAGTCCTATTCAGAGGTCACTGCTCCTCTCTAGGTTTGAGGAAAAAATTAATTAGCTGTGTGATTTTAGGAAAACTTTCTTATGCTACCTGAGCCTTGGTGTCTGAGAACTTTATCTCAATACATACTGGATGATTTCTTACCTGATCAATAACATTAAGCTCATACACATTCTTTCTCTAGTTGTGTTCAACTGGATCTAACATAATTTCTCTCTCTCTAGACAATTAATGTGAAGGCTGGAGTAATTTATATCAAGTGATTAGCCATCAGCCTAGAGTAGTTTCTCAATATATTCACACCCTTATAATTTGTTGTTAGTGCTTTGCTTTACCAGTCATTTTTAATCTGTTCCGTTTGTCATTTAAGACTGCATAGTAAATATTTATCAAATCCCTGCTATGTATCTTCTTAGGAGTTAGAGATACAGACATTTGTATATCTTCCCTAGCCGTGTTTATATTATCTTGTGTGGAAACACATGATGAACAACACAGGTATGTAATAATAAAATATATTGGAATGTGATAAATGTTATTGGAGGAAAATAAATCACAGATGAGTGCTAGAGAGGTCTGGGGTGACAGAGAAAACATCTCTGGGAATTGGCAACTGAGCAAATTCTTAAAGAAAGTGAGGAGGTAAGCTTTGAAGTGATTTGGAAAAAGATAATTCCACAAGACAAACAGCATATGCAAAAACCCTGAGACCAAACAGTACCTGAGGTGCCCTAGATATAGTAAAGAAAGTAGTGAAGCAGATTCATCAAGGATAAGAATACTGGGAAAAGAAATAGGAAAGTCTGCTATGAATCAGATTGTAGAAAAGCTGGCAAGCCATTGGAAAGACTTTGGCTTTGAATCAGTTGGAAGATATTAGAGAACTTTGAGGAGAAAAAAGATATTATCCAATTTATGTCATAATAGGATCATATTAAATCTATCAAAAAGACTGAGGGAAGAGGTTGGGATTTAAAAAAAAAAAACAGAGGAAACAGCATGAAGGCTATTGCAATAGTTTTGGCATATGGGTAGTGGCCTTCAATGAAGGAACATAGTGAGGACAGTTAAAAGTGGTTAGAGTAGGAGTGTTCCCAGGAAGAATAGTTCAAATTCATTGATGAGCTAATTGAATGGGATGTAAATAAACTCAGGAAGTCATGTATTGTCCAAGATTAGCCCAGTTACCTTTAAAGATGCTATTTACTGTTGGCTAGATTATTATAAATGCTATAAAGTACATAATTAAAAATGAGACCATGTGGAAATATTTGAATACTTTTTCACAATAAATAGATTAAGAGAACTATTAACTACTTACTATATTATTTTACCAAAGAAGGACTGTAGCATGAATCTTAAAAGTTCTTATTAATAAAATCAAACCTGAGACCAGTTATTGGGGTGAATGCTGAAAGATCAGAGAAGCAGAAAAAGCCACCGCTACCTCACCTCACCAGTTCCTCAGCTGATCCTGTTTCCTCAGACTGGAAGCTTCTGAGTCCTTATCCAGAATGAATCTCAGCTGAACTGCTGCTCAAAAGCCCAAACGCTTAACCAGCCAAATGCTTCTAGTTCCTGGTCTTCACACCTTATATATCTTTCTGCTATCTGCCATCACTCCCTGGGATTAAAGGCTCACTTCTTGGGATCAAAGGCATGAGTCACCATGCTTGGCTGTATCCTTGAATACATGGATTTCTGCCTCTGGAATGCTAGGGTTGTGTGCTATCACTGCCTATCCTCTATGTTTAATATTGTGGCTGTTCTGTCTCTGACCCCAGATAAGCTTATTAGGGTGCACAATATTTCGGGGAACACAATACCACCACAGAGGACAAAATGTCTAAACTATAAAAGGGTATTTTTCTAACCAGTGCTTCCCCATTCTTTTCTGGTCATTTCTTTGATATGATTCCATAAGTCAAGAATGTACTTTCATGCCCCAAACCAGTGGCTATCAAACTTGAACATACATAAAAATCATATATAGGAGTTACTTAAAAATATAAATATGAAATATGTATTTAAACTATTTAATCTATTTAATAAAATAAACTATTTAAACTATTTAAACTGTTTAATCAACCAAATATCAGTCTTGTGGTCATTAACCAAGTTTCAAAATAAAATAGGTGATTATCTTAGACAAAATATTTTTCCCTGCCAAGTTGCCTGTCTGCCAACAAAGCAAAATGGTCACAACTTATTTTACTGAGATCAGTTTCTGAGATTGATGAATTTTCCTAAATGGCCTTCAGTTCTCTGAGTACTCTGATTAGCCTCAGTTTCCTTTCTGACAGTACAGAGATAAATTTCTAACTTCCAGGGCCCTCCATAGCCATGATTCTATGATTCTGCTATGCTCTTATGAAATCCTTATATGAGCAGCATTTGTCTCTTAAAACTGGGCATTTACAAAATCAGAAACTTAAATAATAATGATAGATATTTTCTTTAAGTTGTGTATCAGAATCCTGAGGCAATTCAGCCCAACACAGTAGTAAACTTTCAAGGCCTTTGTTATCATAATGACACTCATTCTCATCTTAAGGCAAGATGCTTAACCTCTTTAAACTGCCATTTCCTCTTATGTGAAAGAAGACCATTAACAGTATATGCACCTATTGTGACAGTTATGTGAGATATCATAAAAAGTGGCTATAGTGCATAGCACAGAGTATGAGGCTAGTAAGCAGCAGCTACTACCGTGATCATCATCATTATTAACACCACTAATAACTGAAGAAAAAGTAGCAAACATGTATCTTCAATTGTCAATGTAATGCATTGAAAAGTCTGCAGATAATTTTATGAAAACATGTTTGAAGACTTTAATACTTGTTTTCTGGTAGATCTGTCTGAATATACACATATGGATGGGAAACTGGTTGAAATGTAGCAGGATTGGCAAAACAAACAGAAACTTCCAAAACATGGGCTTGTTTTCTTCCTATCCACTAACTGGCTCTGAGCCCTTGATCAAAGTGAAAGTACATATTATGAACTGGGTGGAATGGAGTGTTATTAGTGTTAGTATTGGATATAATGTAAATGATAGAGGTGGTGAAAAGAACCATGTTTGGGAAAAGATTTCTATGTGTAATATCCCACTGACGTATTGGGTCTTAACACATGAACCTCAAACTCCAAGGGGACACAAATGTAATTTATTTTGTCATTATATTTATATAAAATTTCTCTTCATAAGTTGCAGGTTGTTGACATGCTAAGCATAAAAACATTTTTTACTTGGAAACACTCTCCCTACACACATGTGTACACACATATGAATCTGGACACTGGACACTTTCAGACAAGTAAAAGCCCAAATATCATATTCTTACCACTCTTTTCTACATCTAAAACATTTTTTCTGGAGATAATGCTATTGGTGCTTGGTGTTCTCATGACCAAATCCATACCACCACATGGCAGACCTGTCTTCAGCCCTCAGCAGCCAGGCAGCTCCACAGACTTTGATTCCTTGTGAAACTACTCATTCTCAAGGCCAGAAGGTAAATAAAGACTTGCAATAAGCATAGCTCCCCAGCTTTTCCCCTCAGTGCAAATGAGTATTCTGCAATAATTGTCATGTTTTCAAGAAGAATAATTTTAAAAGGCAAATATCAGAATTTGGAGAGAAATGTGAAAACAACAATTATAAAGAGTTTATATTTTATACTTCATGTTGTTTTTTTCACTCAGTAAAATCATGGTTTTGTAGTAAATGACATCCCAGAAGACATTTATCAAAGCAGGACATCTGTGGAGAGAAGCATTCGTATTCACTTTTATATTTTGCCTTTTCTTTTCTCATCTTCTTGCCTGGAGATCTAATTCCATTAAACATGTACAATTTTGACTGGAAGTCTTCTTCATGTATCTTTCAGATACATCTTAAAAGTACACAAGGTCTGTAGGACAGCTTTATTTAAGTGCAAATGAGACACAGTAGAATATTGTCCATGAGGGTTTCCAAATTATTTATATTCATGCAGAGCTTTGCCTTACAGTCTCATATTTTTGAGCTAGGTGTGGCATGTCCACTCTTCTTCAGTATGAGACGTCACTGAGTGTAACAGGAAACTTAAAAGTTCTTAATAATAAAATCAAACCGGAGGCCAGTTATTGGGGTCCATGCTGGTAGATCAGAGAGACAGAACAAGCCACAGCTATCTCACCTTGCCGGATCCTCAGCTGGTCTTGTCTCCTTAGCCTGGAGGCCTCTGAGTCCTCATCCGGAATGGGTCTCAGCTGAATTACTGCTCAAAAGCCTGAATGCTTAACCAGCCAAAATCTGAACCAGCCAAATCTTCTAGTTTCTGGTCCTCACGCCTTATATATCTTTTTTCTTTCTACCACCACTCCCTGGGATTAAAGGCTGGCTTTCTGGGATTAAAGGCATATGTCACCATGCTTGGCTATTTCCAATGTGGCCTTGAACTCACAGAGATCCAGAGGGATTTCTGTCTCTGGAATGCTAGGATTAAAGGTGTGAGTGCCACCATTTTCTAGCCTTTGTATCTAGTGGCTGTCTGTTCTCTGACCCCAGATAAATTTATTAGAGTACACAATATTTTGGGGAACACAATACCACCACAACTGAGACCTTGGATTTCAAGCATACCTGAATCAGGAGAATTGGTATTAACCATGGTGTCTCCTGGTAGAGCTTTCTAATCCACAACCAGTGTTAGAAAGTGTCTGTTCTGTCACCAGTGCTTTTAACACTTCTTACACCTCCACCTTTAAACTTACTTCCTGAATTTTTACGTGAAATCTCACTTCAACCACAAGGCTTTACACTTATAGGATTTTAAAGTCTGGCTTGTTATGGTCAGTCCCTGTGGCAAGGGCAGGTGCACTTGAGGAGACCCAGAATTGCTGTTGGCAGCAGGAATAACCTAAATTTTGCTCTACAACAGAACATCACCACATGTTTTCTGGGAATTGGTTGTCCAATAGGCAAAACCTCTAGTAGAAGCAGAGAAAATTCAAGCTTGCTGAATAATTAAAGTTAGCAGGGACACTGGGAAGCTATTATAGGGTTGGCATATCCAGGATAATATGACTTTACTCAGAAGTTCAGGACAGCAGTCTGAGCCCCAGCTTCCTCTCACAAGCCTGTGCACTGATGGCTGCTGGCCCAGTTCTAGCCCTGTGGGATGGGAGTGGGACTTAAAAACCTACAGGTTTGCATAGTTTTTTTTTCTGAATTCTGAAAACAGAAGGCAAGTCTTTGTGATTATGAGGTTCTCTGTTTTCAAATGACCCATCTAAAGACTGGTATTAGACATTGCAAAGGCAAATGTGAGAACCCTGAAGAAGAAGAAAGAAATTCCAGTTCTTTTTTTTAAAGATTTATTATGTATACAGTATTCTGCCTGCATGTTTTGTCTAGAAGAGTGCATCAGATCTCATTATAGATGGTTGTGAGCCACCATGTGGTTGCTGGAAATTGAACTCAGGACCTTTGGAAGAACAGCCAGTGCTCTTAACCTCTGAGCCATCTCTCCAGCCCCGAAATTCTAGTTCTTATTCATATATGCACATGCATATACATAAACATATCCTCATCCCACCATATAACATCAGTTTGTCTGTCACAAGCATCCTTCCACAAGAAGCATTGGTTTGTTATTTGCCTGGCTATATCTTACAACTTTGTATCTTCTATCATCATTGGATAATTATGGTAGATTTTTTCAACTAATTTCCCCAGCACTGAAGAAAAGAGTATGTTGGAGTTATTGTGTGGTGGAAGAGATGGTGGGAATGAAGAGAAAACACAAAAATATGTTGCTCTTGCAAATAAAAAGGATAGGCAGAACATAAATGATACTGTTTTGGCACCAAAGGGGTAAGCAGGTGTCTTCGATGTCCCAAATGAGCTGTGTACAAGCTTGTACAAACAAGTGCAGAATCAGGCCTGTTTGTTATTCACACAAACAGAGTTTAAAGCATCTGAATTCCATAGTTTCCAGAATTCAGATGGTGCACAATGGTCCATAATGAGCAGCACCTGTGCTTACCTCAATTACCAGACCATTCTTAACAACGGCAGAAAGGGCTTACTAGAATTTTTTTTTCAATAATAGATTCCGTTATGTCTTTCATAATTGGACTCAAGAGCTCAAAATTTCATTTTGCAACTTGTTCATAAAATTTGTATGAAAAAGTCTGGCATTTATTCAAAAGAAATAGTCTATGAAGAAAAAACTGCAAAACAGCCAACTATTGGTAACTAAGCAGCCAAATTATAGTCCAAGCACTTGGCAAATACACCGTCATTTTATTATGTCAGTAATTGAATTTCTGTTAAAGCGTGAAGCATAATTTAACATGAGGAATTTATTTATAATACAATAGTTTCAGTAATAAATGCATTATTATTGTAATTTTTAATGGAGTCTTATGTATTCCCTCTGAGACTGTGAGGCAGACTTAGAGACAGTCACTGCACCCATTTTATTTGTAGACAATTGAATTAATTGGAGACAGGATCATTAACTTGACCTGAATACCTCTGATTGCTTCTGTAAATAAGGTTAGAGAGCAAATGGCTAATCTTCATTGTCATTATAGATTCCTCTTACATTTTCACACTGCTGTGTGTATATTAAAATCATTTTGCTAAGCAGCTTTTCATACTCTCCTTATATTTACAGTATTGTCTTGCATGGCACATAACCATATTTGATTCAGACTTATATTACATTCCCAATATCTTTATAAAACATGATACTAGAAAAGAATTCATGTTGAATCACAACTCATAAAAACCATCCAACCAACAAATGAATAAACCATAGTATATAAAACATCATATTAAAGGAAAATAATATCACAGAGCAAAAGTTGCTTTGGTTTCCTCCTGCAGATCTATGTACAATTTGGATACACATTTAATGCATAATGAGGTCTCTAAGATGGAATCTCTAAAGAAAAAGCATAGGCAGCGAAGCATTGGTTAAAAATCTCTTGTGTTTCAGTTAGAGATGTTGAAGTCGTGCCCTTTCTTGCCCTTGTGCAACAACATTAATAACATGCAAATTATAGGAGGTTAGGTTCTTTTTGCTTGTTCATTCTAAACAGGTGTTAACTAAGTACCATTTGAAATACAGATATTGAAACTTTGAACTCTTTTATTTCTGGAATTATTTCCCAAACCACTATCTTGTTATTGGTATACAAGAGAGTTAGAAAGGGAACTTGGAGGGGAAAAAAAAACTTCCTTCATGATGATTCCAATAATTCACATGGAGGGAAACAACTCCCCAAATAGACTTTTCCAAATCAATTTATAATGTAATTCAGAAATAAGGGACTGTTACAATGAATAGTGTTTTATTGAGTGTTGAGATTTTTATGAGTAAGGTACCAGAAAGTAATGGAAAAGAAGAAAGGGAAGGGGGACTCAGGAGGAAGATGGAAAAGGATGAAAAACTGCCTAAAAGAGTAAAGACATCGTCTAAACCAAGGGTGGGGTCAATTCCACACAAACATATTTCTTGCTGTCCTACCAAAGAAATAGAAGCTTTCCTTAGTTCTGTGACTAACTGGTATGAAGTGAATCATCAATAGCATCAAACACAATCCCATTGGCAGTTCTTTCAGACATTTTGCCTTTTAAAATTTTTCTTTATATTTTTCATAAATTTATACAATGTATCTTGAATATATATATATATATATATATATATATATATATATATTCTATGTAACATATAATATATATTACTCACTCCCCATCAAGCTCCCGGTAGTATCCCCATCACATTTCTCTTCCAACTTCATGCCTTTCTTATTTATTTATTTACCTACAGAGTGGCTCATATACCCATGGGTATGGAATCATCTATTGGGTATAGATGAATTACCAGTGGCCAACCCCAAAAGGACAGTGACTGCCTCGTCCAGCAATCATCAACTGGCAATAACTCTTCAGCTAGGGGTGGGACCTCATGAGTTCATTCACCCCTCCATTCTGGAATTTAAAAATAGATTTATTTATTTTTATTTATTTCTGTTTTATGTGTATGGTATTTTACCTGCCTGTATATTAGTGTACCACATGCACTCCTGGTGGCTGTGTAGGCTAATAAAGGGTGTCAGATCCCCTGGACCTGGAGTTACAGGTAGATGTAAGCTACCGTACCAGTGCTGGGAATTGAACCCATGTCTTCTGGAAGAGCAGCCAGTGCACTTAAACACTGAACCATCTCTCCAACCATTCATGCTTGAAATTTTATCATTGTCTTTATGTATTCTAATTTTAATGCTAGTTTGTGTTATATGATTAAAATATGATTTATTTTTGACTAATATATATTACTACATATGCTAATAAGACATGGCTAGAACACAAATGGGGATCAATATAAACATTGGAAAACAATAATACCTCCTTTTACTAAATCACTAATTGCCTAGTATGTGCTACAGAACTCAATACTTCAGCTCTATCCAAATCATAGTAATTTTTTTAATTTTTTTTATTATTTTTAATTGATATAATACGCCTCATTTGAAGATATTTACCTTAACCAATCATATTATTAAGCACTTTACTTAGGGGCTGAGGATATATTTGACTTCCCAGCACTGAAAAATCAAGCAAGCAAAAACTAATGTGGAAATTACTTAACTTCTTTGATATCAGCTCTATTGGGTTTCAATAAATAGCTATATATATCCTCATTGTTCACTCAAATACAAACATTCACACACACACACACACACACACACACACACCTTCATATATATATATATATATATATATATATATATATATATATATATATCCATCAACATACACATACCCACATGTACATCCACTTAAACACCTCAAATTTATGTAGAATGATTTAAAATACATATTGCAATGTAATTATAGACAAAAGAACGTTTTAACACTTGACCGCTCTGGAATACATTTATTTATTTGCCACATATTTTGTTGACCAAGTTTCCAACTGGCAGAGTAGTACACACAAATTTTATTCTTATGAAACTGAAACAGAGTAGGACTCATGGAAAGCCTACTAGGATTTTTGATAATCATATGCTACAAGCATTCACATCACACTGAAAGTACATTTTGCAAGGTTTGCGAGTAAGCAAAATTTTCTTCTTTTGGACATTTACAATCCACCTGAACCTTCCCTAAAATGTGCATTTGTTGAATTTAGCCAGTGCAGAGCCTGAATCATTTTGATTTGCTGTTGACATTATGAAAAGGATATATGCCCTCCAGTCAGAACATGTAGATTCCCTATTTTTTTTTCTGATGAAGTGATCAAATACAATTATAATCTGCTTAATCTCAAAGGATGTTTGTAATTGCCTATTTAAATCCATTTTTGTTCTAATCTCTGCATTCCTTGGAACTGCTAAGTTTTTAAACTCCTCTGCATGACGATTCTTAACAATAAAACTAACCAAGGACAGGTCGCGGCTCCACTACCTGGAGGCCTCCCAAACAGTTCAAGCTAATCAACGCCTCACTTATCCAGAGGGCCTGGTCCAGTTCCATGGGGGCTCCTCAGCTATTGGTTCATGGTTCATGTGTTTCCACTAGTTTGGCTATTTGTCCCTGTGCTTTTTCCAATCATGGTCTCAATATCTCTCACTCATAAAATCCCTCCTCTCTCTCACCAATTGGGACTGGACCTGCCTAGGCTGAGTCTACCAGGCTGGGCTGACTCCCCAGGGGAGACCTTGCCTTGGAGGAGGTGGGAATGGAGGGTGGATTGTGGGAGGAGGGCCGTTTGTGGGAGGAGGGAGAACGAGGGAATCTGTGACTGATATGTGAAATTAAGTCAATTATAAAATAAAGATATTTAAAAAAAAATAAAACTAACCACCCAGACCTTATTACTACTATCCTCCTTGCCATTATCAAAGCACCTACTAGCTCCTGGTGAGATGCCTGTTTGCTTCCATTTCTTTTCAAGTCAGCTTGGAATTGGCTGTGTGGATTCATTGGTGATATAGTCTTGCCATTTTTTGTGGTTACTGATCTAGATTTACCTGTGAGCATAGTCATTGCACTTGTGGAAGAAAGAAGGGTGTTTATAGTTAGCTTTCTTTTCCCCTATGGCCTTGAACAGACTTTTCTTCTTAATGGCAAAAGTGGTTTGAGTACATGATTGCATGAGCTCTCCAAGCCCAGGGAAAGTATGGTCCCTTCTCTCTTTTGCACCTGACCTCTTTCAATTTAGCATTGATGAGAAGGGAGACTGTGTTAGCTGGAAGGTATATTTTTCAGACAGGTTTCATTAGGGGACTAAGGATCACTCTTTCTTTTGTTGTCACTCAAAATAACAAGTATGGGGAATTTCATTCAAAATAGTCAGGGCTTTTTACTAAGAGGGCTTTTGTGCAAAAGATATAAGATGTCAGTGTTATAAATGATGTAAACAGGTTTAGGCAAAAGATAGGAGGAAATTCGTACAGAAACTGTTGGGTTTTTTCCCTGTCTGCTTAGTAATATACTTTGTGAACTACATTAAATACTAGGAAGAATTTTCAAGCCAATTGATTATGGGAAGGGAACATTTTCTTTTAATTAACATGAGTGTGTCATAATTAGCAATGCATATGGGCTAAAGGATGTAGTCCTGTCTTTTGTGAAAGTCCTTCAACTTCATATTTAATCAAAACTTGATCAAATATTTTTTGCTCCATTTTCTACTGGAAAAATCAACTAGAAAACCAGTTAATATCAGGCTCAGCAGTTTAGACTGGCTAATATAACAAAATGTGAGAGTAGCACACATCTCACACAAAGTAAAATAATGGAATTTATGTTTTAATTAAAATTATAATGGTCTGTTTCCATTTAATATTCATTTTCAGGAAGGAATATAACATTTATTTCCCATGCTCATAAATGTATGTACACATTGTGAGCTATTGAAAGCTGTTACCATAAATACCAATTACATGAAAAATATATTTCTAAATAAGCTTCATTTTATTGATGAAACTGAAGCAGAAAAATTTGAGCACTGTGTTGGACCAGCCTTCACACAACAATACTTATATATTTCATAGTTAAATATTGCTCTTTACCAGGCAACTAGATTTGTTCTGAATTTCCATCCATAAGAAGGCCATTTGAGGCATTATATAAAAAAGTAAGAGAAGGGAAAGGAGAAGACAAACTTGGGAGGACATTAGCCTGGCATTAAGGTGATGGTGATAGGCCTCTGACAACACTGTGGACAACAATGTACCTATCTGCATAGATGTCATCAATTCCAAAACTAAGGAGTTCTTAATTAAGTATGTTGTCATGTGTCAAAGAATAAAACTAGCACAGCTTTTAATCTATCGGAAGTATAGAATGAAAATATGTACGGAATATCATATATGAAATGAAGAATACAAAGGTTAGAGATTTTCTATGCCATTAAGAATCAGTTTTAGAAGAACAAATAGTTACAAATTGTTCCAAGCCAAGTTACTGAGCCCAAAGAAGTCTCTAGTAGTGAAGGAGTCAAACTTGTAAGTGTTCACAAAATCTTTATGTGTTTTATCATGAGGAGGACAGTCAGCAACAGTCTGTTCTTGAGAACTAGTGGCCTAGTCTAGGCCCTCAGCCACTAGGGTTAGCTCTGAAATATTCACTTCTCACAGCAACATAATGTATTACTGGCTCTTTTGTGGGAGCTAGAAACAGTGATTTCCAAGTTGCAGTTTTGCCACTGACTTATACTTTTAACACTAATCTTTACAATATATTTCAGACATGATTAGGAAGACACATTCTGTGGAGACAGTGAAGGACTTTTATTTTAGAAATTGTGTATTTGTCTTTGAACCAACTACTGCAAGATATTCCTCATTAAAAGGAAGTATAGCCATTCTGTATTTTCAACACCAACTTCTTGCAACTTATCTCATTGGGTTACTGAAGGAAACATTTGGGATTAACTCCAAGTCCCTGTTATCTTTTTAAAAGTATTATTATTAGCTTTTCTGAGATAGGGTCCCACTATATGGCTAGTTGCCCTGGAACTTGATTTGTAGCACATGTTGTATTTGAACTCACAGAGATTTGCCTTCTTCTGCCTCCCTGGTGCTGGGATTGAAAGCTTGTGCTACCACACTCAGCCCTACTACCATTTGATATGATTAAAATGATGCATTGTATAGTATATTTCTTACTGTTTTCATCTTCTCAAGGTAGAATTGATTTTTAGGCCTAGTAGCAAAGTGGAAGCATCCCCTTTGCCCTCTCTCAGGTCCCAGCCACATAACTAAGAAGCTCTAGAATTTCATTGATAAGACTGGTGGATATCTGCTCCTTCTACTTCCAAGTGTTCTTGTAGCATTTAAATCCCATGTCATAAATGGCAAAGTCATTGGAGTAAAATTGTGAGAAAAGTATCAAGTGCTCCATAATTAATAAAAGTGATTCTGGTCTTATTAATCTGGTGATGACAATATCCTACTGGGACCATAGGGGCATAGTACAATAGGGAGGTTAAGTGCCTTATTCTAGGTAGAGGATCTTTCTGGGGACAGTCCTCCCAGAGATCTATAAGAAGACATCTTTACTGTTTTACTCTAGGGTATCTTAAACTCACTAAGCATTTTAGAGAGTGTGTGGTTTATAAAACCTCTTGCCTTAGAAGCTTGCCTTTTAAGTCAAGTGTCTGTGATATGTCAGGTAACAGATCAGACATGGCATGAAACAAAGAATACTGAGAAGGAGATTGGCATTGAGAGACATCTGAGAAGAAAAAGAGTCTAGAGAGAGTGGAAGAGGAATTGGTACTTCCCAGGGCAGTAGCAAGCTTAAGCCAACTAGGCAACAAGAGAAGAGATACCAAACAGGAAGAAGTCTGTGCTGAAACCCCTGAATCTGTCTCCAGAGTAGCTGAGGTGTCTTACCATGCCTTGTGTTTTCTCATGGAATCTTATGGGCTCTCCTGACAATCAGCTGAACTCCATCTCCAAACCAGTTCTAGAAACACAATGCAAGACTCCTGCACAAAGATCACCCAGTGGAAATACACAACTTACTCCACCTAAGATCAGTAACGAATATAATTCATTATTGGGAAGCTTTGACTTTGGTATATAGACTATTGAAGACCAATTTATTAAGTTCCTTATGGGTAGCTGTCAGCCAGTCATTCATTGTCTTGGTGGAGACCAGAGTCTTAGGGTTCAGTGTATGCTGAACTTGTTTCCCTTGTTCCCATTGTTAACAAATGATCTCTAAAGGCAAAAAATATCCAAGCATGTTTCCCCCACCTATTAGGTTGTCTGATTGGACCAGCTCTGTGTGATAGCAGAAAAGTCAATGTGGATTCAAAACTGCACAACAAATTAAAATGTCACACAAATATTGATGTTTTCAAGATGCAATATCCCATTAGCAAACACTAGTTAGCCTCCCCAGCACCTTTCACAGTGACATCTCACTAGGTACCATGGTGAGGCAGAATTCACTGTCTTTATATTTTCTTTTTCTTTGAAACTGAATGTTAAGTATCTATCTGTCTATCAATATGACATAAAACCAGGAGTACTCTTTTAGGCAATGATGCAGGGTACTATTAGTAGTGGAGTTGGGGAACCTGGGAGTGTGATGTAAGGATCAGATACAAGGATGGTACAATGATATATGTGTACAGAAATGTCATAATTAAAACAATTGTTTTGTATGCAAACTAAAAATTGAATTATTAAAGCCATTAAATAGCCTCAAAAAAGAATTTAAAGTGTTATTCATCTTGTTATTGCTGTGTGCTGAGCATCAGTATTCATAGATGTAAATGGAAGAGGTATGGTAGCTAAATGTTGGCATACACATTGAAAGAAGAGATGCAGGGAAAATTTGACTAACCCAATTCCTGGTACAGAGTACATTTTCAGTAAGTTGTATTCATAACTAGCACTGCCATTATGGATTAAACTTGGCTTCTAGAAAAAGTCATCAATATAGTCTGTCATCACCCAAATTTTTGGTTAAGACAGAAGCATCATGTTTCTGAACCTCATTAGTAATCTTTAGGGCACATCAAATGGAAGACTCATGTATTTTGGTAATTATTGGTGCAAATAAAGGCATCAAGCATGTTTTACACTGAACTCCCTTCTTATTAGGTGTTTAACAAGGACTCTTCAGGAATAATTGCTTACAGAAAGCTTAAAGGGAAATGGGTGAAAACAAAGAGAGGCTAGAAATATGGCTTGCAAAGTAAAGTACTTGATATACAAGCATAAGAACCTGAGTTTGGATCTATGGGACCTTCATAAAAAGTTGGGGACTATAGCACACAGTATGTGCCAGTAACCCCAGTGTTTGGGCAACTGTGTAGTGGTTGGGGCACAGATAGGTAGAGAGATTCCCTAGAGCCTCCTGCTCAGGCTAGCCAGTCTAGCTAAATAAATGAGCTTCAGGTTTAATGAGAGACCCTGTCTTCAAAAATAAGGTAGAGAGCAATGCAGGCCACCCAGTGTCAATCTCTGACCCCCACATATGCACACATGGGTTTCACACACCCACATTCATGTATGCACTCACACACATAGACCCTAACTCAAAAGCTTAAGTTTTACCATATGAAGTAAAAAATGACATATAGCAGCCAACTTTTTGTTATTAAAGAAGGTGGAGAAAATACTTATGGAAAATCCATATTTGAATTAGGAGTCGCCAGCCAGACACAGAGGAAGCAAGATGACAAGGCAAAACTGAGAAAAGGTACACGTGGCTAAACATAGATAAGAATTATGGGTTAAATTAAGTATAAGAGCTATTCAGTAATAAGAGCTATTCAGTAATAAACCTGAACTAAGGACCAAGCAGTTGTAATTAATATAAGCCTCTATGTGCTTACTTGGGGGATGCAAGTGGGAGAGATTTGTCCTGACCACCGGCCTGCTGGGACACAGGAAAACTTCTGACAACAATTAAGATCTTGCATTAATTTTTCCTACATCAAATTAGGAGTTTGTATCATAGCAAATTACTTCAAACAATATAAATTTGTTATTTTACAGTTCTGGAGGTCAAAACTCAGTCATGAGCCTCACGAGGCAAAGATGAAGACATGAGTTGCAATCCTTTCTGAAGACTACAAGGGAGATAGTTTCCTGCTAATTTGTATTATTGGCATTATTCACTATCTACAGTTTTCTTGGTGGCTCTAAACTGAGGGTGATTCCAAGCTTTTAGAGGCTGCTACATCCTTCATCTTCAAAGCCAGCAGATCACATCCTTCTCATACTTTATCAGCCTCACCTATTCTTCTGCAGTCTTCTTTCCCTTGTAAGGATGGTTGTGATCATACCTGACCCATCTGGATAACCTGGCATAATCTTTTATCTCAAGATCTTTAATTTATTGATACATGCAAAATCCCTTTGAATACTTAAGTTAACATATTCACTGACTCCAGAGATAAGGGTGTGTATGTCATTGGGAGTCAGTTATTTTGCCAACCACAGACCTCTTCAGTCATTCATAGCTTTGAAAAGTATAGTGTAAAATAAGTGGTTCATGAAAATGAATGAGTATATATGTGTGGATCCCACTTCATTTCAAACACAGGTACCAGCTAGCGAGATAAATATTGTGTACATACATATTGTATCATTGAAGCTATATCATAGATGACACAGATCACAAGTGGACAGTAACTGACTGCTTATCAATAGTATCAGAGTATTTTCAAAGAATATACTCAATATTTTGTTGCTCATGATAATATTAGCAGATAAGGTATTTTGTCTCTTAGTGGTGAAAATGGGCTGTCCCATTTTCTCTTGCTCTTCCTTGATAGCCTTTTCACTGGACAAATGGATTAGGATAGGGAGTCTGGAAGACACACAGGAAGATTCAAACTTCTTGAAATGGACAGAAAGTGATTTGTTCTCATGCCTCTGGCTAGAAAAGGTCCAGGTTACAGAATCACTTAGCATAGTGAAGAAAATGTGTTCCTATAGTTCTCAAACACAGAGTTTTATAATCCAGAATTTATAAAAAGAAATTATAAAGTAAAATTTGAGGCAAAGAGAGGAAAGATCAGGTAGAGATCTCTTCACAGTTTAATTATGAACAGAAATATAAAAGTACTCTAAATTATCTGGTTGACAGACATGTGGCCCTTATAAAATTAGGAAAGGATCATGTTAAAATTTGCAAGTCTCAACTAAAAGAAAGAATTTAATGCAAGTCTATCCTGAAACTTATCTGATGCTACATGTCATTGTCAAGTTCTGGGTCTTTTGGTATTTATTCCCAATATCAGTATCTCAAGGATTTTCTTGTCAAAATATTTTATTTATCTCATTACATAACTGTTACAAACTCCACTACAGATAGTGATCCTTGGTAATCTAGTCTAGTATAAACACTGTCTTTAAATACTTCAATACTTGTGAGATGATGCTTTACAAAGTTGTTATACAAAAAAAGATTAAGATGCAAATCTTTGACAGTCGTAATGAAAAATCAGTCTACCATTGTGGTCCTTGAAAGTAACAATATTTTAGTTAATATTTGTTACACAAATAAATTATAATTTTGCTGTTAATACATTTAAGGTTTTTATAGTTACGCTTCACTTATGTTTTGATACTCATTACATTGTTTTGGTAAGAAGTGTTAATGTTTTTTAAAAGTTGAAATCATGTATTGTTTAATTTTTATACTTCAAATCCTTCAACATTAAATATATGATGCTAAAAGTATTTCTATTTATGTTTCTCAATACAAAGATATTACCTATTCTAGAATCCAGAATTTCCTTTTTGATGTCTACATTCTTTGATTAAGCAAACTGGTCAATCTGAAAGCTGTTAATCTGAGTCAATGAACAGCCTAAGTCATAAAACAGTCCTTCAAGAATACATATTTTAGTAGTCTAGGGTTTAATAAGAATTATATGAGTGATAAAATGCTGTTGAAAGCAGATCGTCTTTGACCTGTCTTAAGCAGAAGATTGAATGGAATCAATGCATTCTCATATTTTCTCCTATAACTAGTACATACTCTCCCTTAAAATCTCCTATACACTTTAATTGTAAAATGATTAGAACCTTTGAGTGAGAAGATACCTTAAACATCATCCAACCCTACTCCATACCCATACTTGCAATCTTACTATCACAGTCTTCATGGCCGTTTTGCTGCCTTGTCACTGACTTGCAGAGAATATTTCACATCAACATTTTGGGGGAAAAAAACTTAAAAATGTAGAAGGGAAATATTCCCAATTAAATGTGTAGATTACTGTTCCTATATTATCTTGGAGAGTATTCTGCATGTCACCCCCTTTCCCAGAAGATAGACCTTCAGTTTGCTCAAATATTGTCATTCATTTTATGATCCACTCACCTTTCTTCCCCCAAATCTCTTTCCATCAAATAGTCTCAGTTTCTTCTATATTGTTTCCAGCCTCTTGTTTTTCTTGCATCTACTCATTAATTATGGTGTCACAAATCAATCCCAGTTGTTTCTGGAAACATTTAGTCAATACAACCATAAATATATTCTTGTCTAGAATACAACTTCTCCCAGCCCTCTCGAGATATTTAGACCAGAGACAACTCTTTCTAAAGAAGTCATTTTAATGCTCTCCCAATTCCACGCCCAGTGACCTGCTATGATCTCTCTCTCCTGTGCCTTGAATTCCCTTCTAGTCAAGCTGAAGTTGTAAAGACAAAATGAATGAGCTTGGAATTAAAATGAGGCTTTGCTTCATTAAGTAAAGCTGACTCACTGATGAATACAGTAGCAAAGCTGATCTATGAAAAGATTGAACAGTTGACTTTGAATTTGTTACAAATGTGTATCCTTTGAGAAGTTACATTCCATTAGAGTTTAAGTCATAGTCACTTCAGAATGTGAAGTAATTAATTTCATATACTAAAGGATAGTGATCTTTTTGGAACCACTTAGAGATGTAGTCTATTTAAATATAAGAGTAAATGGTGTGTGGGAAATAATTTTAATGTAGCCTTGGTAAATGAAGATATATATTATGCATTAATCCTTCCTGTCCTATGTGGAATCGAGTATTACATTGGTTGGATTTATTCACAGTCACTTTAATATGCATTTTGAAAATAAATGGCATATGAAAATAAATGTAGTAGAAGTGGGAATTTAGCTAACTAGATGGCAGTTTTAGACAAATAACTAAAATTGAAATATAGTAATGCTTTGCTGACTTGAAAGTTCCAAAGTTGATTCTAGAGAAGAATAAGGGCATGAACCAATTATTCTAATATTGATATTTGTTCCACTCTTGAAGACTTGTATGTCAAGACAAGTATTTCAGTCTTGGCTTCATTTTTCTTCCTGGGAACAGTCCCAGCCAGCACCATTGGAAGTAAGCCTAGACTCAGTTATATTTGTTTCAATACTTAGCAGACTGGGTGCAGGGGTTTCTATCCATGTGCATAATCTCTTAATTATGATTCTGAAACTAACTAGTTAAGAAATTCTAGATCTTTCTTTAAGTTTGAGGCAAATTCATTTGATGACATCCTTGACCTAAACTAATGTAAAGCACACTTTGAAGGTTACTGCAGTAACATTAAGTTTCATTAAGGTATTTTATGGGATATATATATATATATATATTTACCATATTAATTTTGAGGTTTTAAAAATCTGCATACCACAATGCATTTGTCCTCAGAATGGCTTTGGATAAAGAACGCTTACATTAATCACACACATTCCCATACTTTTCTACTAAATCTGTGAAGCTTTCATTCTGAGTTAGTTTTGGAATAAATTAATTCTACTAAGTAAAATATCTATGCCTTGTGTGTATCATGTTAGTGCTTTTATCTTGAGGGCATAAACTCAGTGGTAACTTTGTTTCTTACAGAAATTTCACAAAAATAATATAGTAAATGGGAAATCTATCCAGAAATATCCCAAATTAAATCCACAACCCATTTTAAGTTGATAATATCAGGATGACCCACTTCTTACAAGAAGCCACAAATGTATGCATGTATGAATGAATATTAGGAAACAGCCTTTCATTGGTAAATAATAATCTTCGATCCAAATTGTATTTTTATCCACCACCCAGTATTCTCAGCATTTCCAATGTGTTAAGTTATAATTGAAACTTTGTTTGAGGGATATTGAGACCAAATTGTAGCTGGAGTTTTCTCTGGTCCTACCTGGGCCTGCAGGGACTCAGACTCAAGTAAACACACAGAGGTTTATATTAATTAAAACTGCTTGGCCATTAGCTCAGGCTAACTACTGACCAGCTCTTACACTTAAACTCATCTCATTTCTGTTAATCTACATGTTGCCATGTTCTGTGGCTTTACCTATGTGCCATTACATGCTGCTCCCTGGATGGCAGGTTGGCATCTCCTGACTCAGCCTTCCTCTTCCCAGAATTCTCCTTGTCTGCTTATCCTACCTATACTTCCTGCCTTGCTACTGGCCAATCAGCATTTTATTTATCAACTAATCAGAGCAACACATATTTACAGCATATAGAACATCCCACAGCACCAAATTTGTTTAATCTCTGGATTAGTCTCACTTAGATATACTTTTTCTTATTTATTTATTTATTTATTTATTTATTTATTTATTTATTTATTTATTTATTTTATTATGTATACAGTGTTCTGGCTGCGTGTTTGCCTGCAGGCCAGAAGAGGACCAGATCTCATTACAGATGGTTGTGAGCCACCATGTGGTTGCTGGGAATTGAACTCAGGACCTCTGGAAGAACAGCCAGTGCTCTTAACTGCTGAGCCATCTCTCCAGCTCTTAGATATACTCTCTTAATCTTTATTTAGTAACTTAAGATAAAAAATTAATTGATTCAATTCAAAGGGTATTTTGCATAAGTATGGAGTCATTGCTGGCACCGAAAGGGAGTTCTGTAAAGAAATGCAGAGAAATACAAACACCAACATACAGTCTTCCTCCCCTTTCCTTGTAAGATAAATATACACACATCTCCCCAAGAGATCTAGTCCCCTATTTCTTGTGCTTTACTCTAATGTCTTGGTATATTTGGCAGAGATGTGCTTGTGGATAGCATTTACTTGGTAGCTAGCAATTTAAGATGAGTCTTTGCTCCATGAAAGAAAATATCTACCTAGGACATTAAAGGACCAGCCTTCAGGGATTGAAGTTTTAAGTGGTGAAAAGGGTTCTCTGTGTTGAATAGTGGCTGATGAAGAACCCATGCTGCCATAAAAGAATCTCATTTCTTCCCTAGTAGCAGGGAAGGAAATCTTCATCCCAGTGATGAGAGCTACATTGTTGGAGAAGAGGCTCTGCAGAGGGTGTTGGATGGTGCATGAACGTCTATAGTTTCAGGCAAGGAATAAAGGTCTATGCTTCTAGTAACCTGCATAAGAGAATTCTTGAAATGTCTTTATCTTAGGTTTGAAGATGAGACCAGAGAATTAGGTGGCCTCCAAGGTCAGGGCATGGCCACTTGTTTGAACTTTTTGCCTCGCATTTGAGGAATGTTAAGTGAGAAAGCCAAGAAAATTGCAGTAGTGTCTGACTTGAGAAGCAAGGGGGTGGTGTGGCAAACAAAAGGAGGGAACAGACTTAGTATCACAGGGAAAATGCACTAGCCCCAAGCCTATCCTTACTTTGAGTTCAATTGACCTCCAAAGGAAGACAGAGTTGAAGAGATTCACTGAGATGAAAACCCTCGTCAAAGTTTGTTTTTGTTTTGCAGTTGTTGTTGTTGTTGTTTTTGTTTTTATGGTTTTTTTCCTGTACAGTTCATAATAGAATGAAGAGCAGAACTAGTCTAAAGAAAAAATAGACAAAGACAGAAAAACAATGTTGTGCTCCAGAATGCTGCAAGACTGTATCATATGGTGTAGTGCACAGAGAGTAAATGATTGGTAAAGAAGAGTTGAATCCCAACAAAGGCAGAGTAGTAAATGGTATAACTTTTCAAATACTTTGTTCAGCTTTACAAATTTAGAAATCAATCATTGGAAATAGTTGTTCCCTTAGGATCTTACCTCCTTCATAAAATTTCAAATTCTTTACAAAAATGATAGTGAAGAACACAAGGAAGTACATTTTCTCATTTCCTTACTCCTGAACTCAACAGACTGAAATTCAGGTCCATACCTGAGACCCTTGGAATAACATGGACTAAGCACAGCTCCTTTGACAGAGATAGGGCACCATGATGCCAAGTGCTAGCCTCTACTGTGAGGTCTATACACATCTTTCCTTGACCCTGGACCTTATTTTCCTCCAATAAAAGGATAATTGAAGTTATCACTTATTAGAAATATGACTATACTGGACTATACTCCAAGAACTTAGGTGTGGAGGGAAGAGAGGAACAAAAATGAAAAAGTAACTGAAACCAATAAATGAACAATTAAACATCTAATTCTCAGCTTCCAGTCTGTATCCATAAGGTATGAAATCTTTGCTGAAAGTTTTCATGTGGAATATGAAAGTGAGGAGGCTTTCCTGGAAGAAAAGAAACTGTGCTGAGACAAGGTGCTTGGTTCTAATCAAACCTTTGACATTGGTCTCATCACTGGTCTCCTGGAGCCCTATATTTTGTATCTGTCAGACGGGGATCCTATATTCTACTCTGCCTGCAGCTCACAGATAATAAGTCTTTGTGTGGAATGGGGCTGTTTCTTTCTAGTCTGAGTCTAGATGAGGCAATAAATGATGTCATTTTTCTTTCAGCCCACTCTTGGCCACACCACGGCCTCCACCTGCAGTGCAAGCAAATGGGGGGTCAGGAAGCTCCAGTGAGTCAGAGAGTAGTTCAGAATCGGATTCAGACACTGAAAGCAGCACTACCGACAGTGAATCTAATGAGGCTCCTCGAGTGGCCACTCCAGAGGTAAGTGAAGTTGTCAAGACCCCAACATTCATCTATGTCCTGATATATAAGGTAGCATGCCACATATTACCAGTCTAAGTCCTTTAGTAGAGTAACTACTTCAGAAAACTAGCCAGAGACTTGATAGGATTGTTTCTCTAAAACATATATCTGTATATGTCCTAACATACATAGATTCCTTCTGTGTGGCTCAATCTGCATTGTACACATTGCTTGCTGCATGACTGATTTTCTGTGGCAGTCACTTAGCTAGTTTTAGCCTCAAGCCTCATCCCACAAAAAAAAAAAAACTAGTACATTAATGATGAAGCTTACAACTAATGTTTTAAGTGAACCAACAAAGCCATTCATGACCCATTTTGATCGGAAGATGCCTACCCTTAAGTCTATTTTAAAGTCATTAAAATGATAAATGGATACTAAACAAGGAAGGCTTGAGAAATTGCCTTTCCATAAAGGTAAAACAGCACTCAAGCAGTCCCATGCTCCTTATTGCAATTCCCACCATGTGTCTGATAATGATAAGTCATGAAATGTTTAGCCTAGCACCACAAAACACCAGAACAAAAACTTTGAAATAGAAGAATTATTTTTTTCCCTTTCCATCCTCTATGAGTTGAAGATAAGTGCTCTGGTTCCCTGAGCCTGCATATGGTACAACAACTAAATTCATCTCATGGCTCTTTATACATTTCTTTTTCAATAACCAGAAAGGAATAATAGAAGGCAGTAGTCATTTTCTTGCTGTTAAAAATCGCAAATGATGTGCTGAACACTTGACTTATATTTTCTCATTTCTTCTTCCTAACAACCTGATACTGTACTCTCTCTCACTATAGTCCGTTTTATAGGTGACAATGTATGTTTATGAGAAGTTACACCAAAACTACCCCAAGCTCTCAGAGTTATACAGTAGTAAAGCTCGGCCTGCAACCCAGCTCAGTATGCTGCCAGAGCTAGCTTTAAGCCCTGGAGCTACACTGCTAAAAACAGCAACTCATATAGTTTCCTTCCTACTTATCTGCTATTGTCTTCTACAGGCATGGATAACAGCTACTTAATTCTTTTTAATTCTGCCATCCTCTATTTTCTGATGCCATATGCTTGGTGGCTTTCAGAAGAGGTCTTCTAATAAAAATGATGGCTTTTCAGACTTTGTTGACTCACCAAGAACTTACCCTCTCTGAGGAGTGGAGGGGTGGTGGGATTAGAGGAGATGGGGGAGTAGGAAAAGGGGAGGGAGGGGAACTTGGGATTGGTATGTAAAATGAAAAAACTTTTTTAAAAAATAAATAATGTTTAAAAAATGATGGCTTTTTATTTAAACTGGTAGACTTCAGAGTTGAATATAAAGAGCCTGAATTGAATATACCATTTCTATTGCTTAATAGTGAATGTTAGGGGGCTGGAGAGATGGCTCAGAGGTTAAGAGCACTGACTGCTCTTCCACTGGTCCTGAGTTCAATTCCCAGCAACCACAGGCTGGCTCACAACCATCTGTAATAAGAGCTGGTGCCCTCTTCTGGCTTGCAGAGGTAACTGCAGGAAGAACACTGAATGCATAATAAATAAATAAATCTTTTTAAAAATAGTGAATGCTAAAGTCTACATATACATCCCCCCAAAAAAATGATTATTGCTCATGCATTTAGGAAAGTGTATTGGCTTGAGGGAGTCAATTTTTTTAATCCTTTAGGAAAAACACAAAGACATTACTGTTTTCAATGAATTACAGCATTGTGTAGTAGACCCTGGTATTTGTGAGGATGGAAAGCTTTTCCTTCTGAACATGCTTCAAACGCACTTAGATTTCCTTTCAGGATAAGATACCATTACCTCTGTCTCTTGGTGACAGGGTGACCGATAATTCTTAGCAAAATACTTTAGGAACAGAGTTCTCTTTCAGGAACCCTGGGCTACAGTCAGAAGCATCCCCTTGTGAAGAACCCTTTACTTCTTGGCTAGAGCAGAGAAGGTTTTCAAAGGGACAATAGAAACTGGTGCTAAAAAAAACCAGACTGTTGGTTTGTAGCTGGATGGCTTTTATCTAGTCCGATACAAGGGGAAAACAAATAACTCTAATTTTCACTGAAAGTATGTTCTCAATGTCTCTCTCCCCCACCCCGTGTGTGTGTGGGGTGTGTGTGTGTGTGTGTGTGTGTGTGTGTGTGTGTGTGTGTGTGTCACTGATTGTCACTTAACACCCAAGGTTTACAAGGTCTCAGGTAGCTCAAAATAGCCTCAAACTCAAACTTGATATGTAATTAAAAATATCCTTGAACATTGGACCCTCTTCTATGTCTACAACCACACCTGGTTTATATGGGTCTAAGAACAAAACCCAGGGCTTCATGCATGCTAGGCAAGTATTCTATTAATTACATTCCCAGCCCACATCATCCAACATTTTATTAGCAAATAGTCACTATACAAAAAGTCCCCCTAAAGTATTACACATGTGAAATTCATCCTTATTACTGTTTCTCAATCTGCAGCCTGAGCCACCCTCCACAAACAAATGGCAGCTAGACAAATGGCTAAACAAAGTCACATCCCAGAATAAGTCATTTATTTGTGGCCAAAATGAGACACCTATGAAGACCATTTCTCTGCCTCCTCCAATAATACAACCAGTGGAAGTCCAGGTCAAAGTGAAACCAAACCCCAGCCAGGCTGTGGATGGACCCAAAGAAAGACCTCTCCTCAGCCTCATTAGGGAGAAGGCACGACCAAGGCCCAATCAAAAAACCCCAGAAACAAAGGCTTTGAAGCATAAGTTGTCAACATCAGTTGATACAGTTTCTCAAAGGACAATTGGGAAGAAACAGCTCAAAAAAGTTGAGAAAAACACCAGCTTTGAGGAGTTTACCTGGCCCAAACCAAATATTACCAGCAGCACTCCCAAAGAAAAAGAAAGTGTAGAGTTTCCTGATCCACCTCGAAGCCGTAATAAAACCACTGCCCATAAACCAGTTCCTAGGAAAGAACCAAGGCCTCATGCCCCTTTGGCCACTGAGAAGAAGAAGTTTAGGGGGCCTGGGAAGATTGTGCCAAAGTCCCGGGAATTCATTGAAACAGATTCATCTACATCTGACTCCAACACAGACCAAGAAGAGACCCTGCAGATCAAAGTACTGCCTCCTTGCATTGCTCTTGGAAATAACACTTCTAAATCCAAGGATACTTCTAATGCTAGCCTGACCCTTAGCACCTTGACCACCACCACCACCAGCAGCAGCAGCAGCAGCAGCAGCAGCAGCAGCAGCAGCTTATCCAGCAGCAATGAGCAGACAGTTTTTTCACCTCCTCTTGCCATGCAAACTGAGCTTTTGTCCCCTCTAAGGGATCACGAAAATCCAAAAAACCTCTGGGTGAAGATTGACCTTGACTTACTTTCAAGAGTACCTGGCCAAAACACAATCCCAGCAACACCTGCCAAGACAGAGCACAAGGAGACTGCCTCAAAACCCAAGCGTCAAACTGCTGCCACCGCTGTGGAAAAACTAGGCCCTAAGGGCAAGCGTAAGCATAAGGTGAGTTGACCAGTGGAGTCTGTCAGGTGGTTGTGAGCAGAGTCTAACTTCATCTGTAGTGTTTTTTGGGGGTGGGCAATGGCAGGGTATCACAAGCTTTGGTAAAGGAAATGACATTTTTTAAGAGGAATGAAATGTTTGGCATATGACAACAGTGTTAGGAATGATCAGGTTGTGATGGTAGCCATTGGCAAAGATAGCTGTTAAGGACTATGAGAAATTGTGACATATAGGAAATAAGAATACAAAGAAGCCTCTTTCCCAAGGTAGCCAGTCCCAGGAGTCAGCTCCTTAAATTGCTCCTAATGCAAGTAGTTCCCACTCTAGCATCATCAGGGTGCCTATCTGCACACGATGGCCAAGTACATCTTCTACATTCATTCATGTCTTTGACACATATTAATGCACTCATGAGTCAGCTATCCTGGGGTATCCTGACATCTACCATAGCCTTTAGATAGCCTGTTAGGATTACTGGCCTATTTGTAAGGATTACTCTGTGAAAATCTCATCTAAACATGTTTTGGTATAAATTCTAGGCTTGCATAGGGTCACCATAGGGGGAAATTCAGAGTGACTTTTACCAATTAAAATATGTCTAGACATATGAGTTTATAGCTAATAAACTCTTTCTATTTACCTCTATATCTTGGGTTAATTTTTTAGAATCATGTTCTCTTGTCATGATGTTTTGCTAATAGTGTTCCTCAAAGCACCATAGTAGGTAGAAATGCAACTCCTATTCCTTTGACTATTCCCTCTGTTTCTTTCTGGGAGGGAGTATCTTGAGAATGGCCATTGTTCATGTTGTTTAGTGAAGAAAAGCTTACCTATAGACAATAGTGACTTATTAAGTGGGGTGCTCTGAGAGTCTTCATTCCCTTGTAATTAGAGGGTTAAAAAGTAGAAGAGACTGGAGGTGACTAAAATGAAGTAAATATCAGAAGAGAGGGGGATGAGAACAAGGAGCATTAGGATACAGGGGAAAAATAGAAGAAAAGCATCTGGAATCATGGGTAGACTGAAAAGTGCTGAAGAAAGGAAACTGCTAGGTGAAGAGGGAGTTTTAAGAGACTGAGTGTGATCACAAAAGGAAATGAATCCTTGGGACACTGGGGAACACTAGGAGACAGGAAAGTACTAAGAAGTCAAAGTCTGGTAGGAGACTGTAGAGTGAAGACAAAAGAGCACTTATGACTCTGGGGAGCATGAATATAATAGGGTATTAGAAGACCACAGAGCACTAGGACTTATATAACATTAGATTTGGCAAACACTAGGGGACAAGAGATCAATTGCACATTACATAGTGCTGGAAACCTAAGGGGAACTAGAAATTAGCAGCAAGACCCTGGGATAGGGTAGAATATTGGCAAGTCCCAGAACAATGGGAAACCCTAAGACACTAAAGCTCTACAAAACAGAGGAGTGCTAGGAAACTAAAGACACTAGCAGATAGGTAAGTACATGTAAAAGGGATTGAGGAAACCAAGGAACTGTAGAAGACTGAGGAGTGATAGTGTATATGGGGGTCAGAAGAGACAGGGAGTGCTAGGAGACATGGAGTGCTAGGAGACAGGGGAGTGCTCAGGGACAGGGAGTGCTAAGGGACAGGGAGTGTTAGGCAACAGGGGAGTACTTAGATACAGGGAGTGACAGGAGACTAAGTAGTTCAGAGACAAGAAGCCTGGGTTATTTGGAACACCATGCATCTAGAGATAAATTTGAGGGTATAAGCACTTTGAGCCCAGAAAGCAGTATACTGAAAAACAGTTGTAGAGTGAAGCACAATGAGGCTAGTGTGCTTGGATGAAAGAAAATAATTGGAGATTGGGCATTTTAGACAGTCTGTAAGTCAAAAGAACTCTAGGAGATTGGTAAGCCCTATGAGACTGGAGACTACTAGAAGACTGATAGATAGACAGATACAAAATACTGGGAATACATTAAAGTGCTAGTAGACCAAATGGTATTTGGATGGTGAGAAACACTATTCCACTGGAATGCACTATACTATTGAACAGTGACAGACTAGAGAGTACTAGGAGGCAGGCAAAACATGTGTGAGTGCTAGGATACAGAGTTACTCTAGGAGACTATACATCCCGGGGAAAAAAGGAAACACTAGGGATATAGGGATAGGTTGGAGACAAGAACTTGGAAAGTGGGGTGTGCAAAGAAATAGAGTGCTAACATTTTTTTGCAATGTTTGCAGGCTAGGGATAACTAGGAGATAGGGGTCCCCAAGCCGCAACAAAACAATAGAGTGAAAATGTGTCTTTGCAATGAACACATTTAAGAATGAAAGACATTTTATACATGGTCCATTTCCTTGCATATTGTTGATTTTATAGACAGCCTTTATAGGTCACCCACAAGCATCACGCTGTTTAAACAGGATTTGTACTGTGTTGAGATTACAATGTTCATTACCTAATTATCACTCTGTTAAGGCACCATGGATGAAAGGAGTATATGAAAATTGTAAATTCTCTTCACTTTCATTATGAGGTTCCTGTGCTACACAATCTTTAATCAGAGATTTACATTGAAGTTTAACCCTCAAATATGCCAACCTCTTGGTAGGACTAGACTAGGGAAGGTTGATTACATTTCTGTCTGATAAAAAGTACTCATTTAACTCCCCAACCTAATCTAGAAGCTAAAATAGAAGTAAACTATCTTTCTCGTTTTCTTAATGTGTGAAACATGCTCGTTTGAATGTGTGGTGTATTTCAAGATCTGTGTATTATTTTCCCCTGTAAAAGCCAGCAGAAGCTGCAGAGAAAATCCCTGAGAAGAAGCAACGCCTGGAGGACAACACTACTATCTGCTTGCTTCCTCCTTGCATTTCACCAGCCCCACCCCATAAACCTCCCAACACTAGAGAGTAAGTTTTCCCTGTTTCAAGTTGGCCCTTTTATGTATGTTTTCACTTTTTAAAAAGTAATGTTCGAACACATTAGGGGCTTTTTGTCCCATTAGAATATTTGACTAGAACCAAGAATGATTTTGCACCAAACAAAAAATTTTAAAAAGTGAATTAAAAAGAGAAAATATCAGAATAACACATATCATCTTAATCAGCTCAATCTGCTTTTGGCCAGGGTTCACTTCTGATGAGGACTAGACAATTTCCCTTGATCTAAATAGGATGCTTCATTGAATGCCATTTCCTAATATTAATACAAAGCTTGAAGACCAGTACTTGCATCCTGACTCTAAAAAGACCAGGAGAATGACATGCTTGGGAAATTGCTCTGCCCCATGGAGGGCTGTGTTAAGAAAGCCTGGTAGGGATGGGTATGTTGATTCTAATCAACTAGCCCCTCCTCTCCCTTCTTTCTCTTTGGCAAGTTTCCAAGATCAAGCAGGAGGCTTCCTTGTCCTTTTCGCAGTCAAAGAACATCATCCTTCTCCAGAGAAGGCTAACCCTCTGTGTCTAGCAAGCATTGTGACCAAGTTCCTTCTGTTTTATAAATACCACTTAACTAACAATCATGTCAGCTACTCAAGACATTCTGTCTGTGTAATTATTGTAATAAATTCATTCAACATTGGAGATTACTCCCATCAAAGCCCAGTTTGGGAGTCTATTAGTAGCCCAAAGCAGAGAGGCAATCTGGACAACTGCTGCTAACAATTGATCTCACAGATTACTATTTAACATCAGTGTTACAGTATCAATCTGCCACAGATGAGATGTTGGGAAGAAGTTATTAGCTTGCATGGGTCTAGTGTCTTGTTTTAATGAAAGGTAGAAACAGACTCTCTTCCGCTAATCCTGCTCTGCATAATAACATTTGATCCTTAATATGCCTACTCCTCACTCTGAAAATCAGTTATTATTTGTGACATATTATGTACTCTCTGGTAGAGTTTGTCTCTACAATATCCATTAACATAGTTTTCAGAAAAAGAAACCCAGTGAAGCAACATGATTCAGTTTTGCTCAGATCAACCAGGTATATAAGGAAGCATGGATCTTGATGGTCAAATATAATCATTCCTAGTCTTTCTTCCAGAATAAAATGGCATAGTAGTGGTACAATATTTTCTCAGTTCCCAGGCTGGGCCAAGTTTGGAGTACCTACAGTTAAAAGATGGAGCCCAGGGCAGTAGAAAAGAGCCACACTTTCAATGCCTTACTTAGCAACCTATTGAGTTGTTGCTCTGTTTTATAGAAGAGTCAAAATCAAGAGTAAAGTAACTCTCAATTAAGAAATGGTCTTTTTACAGCACAGACTTTGTATGCACTCTACTTTTCCAGTAAATGAGAAATTACTATTTCCCTGGAAGCAATATTTATCATTCAGATAGGGCCTTCAACATGGTCTTAGGTTTGTCAACAGCATCAAGTCCTTGGAATTGAGGAAAGATGAGACAAATTGGTGTCTTAAGGGTCTTCTTTTAGAAATCATTTTGTGTAGTAGCAAGGTTTATGTAGATGAATTTCTAAACAGTCTTATTAAATAAAAAAATGGAACCTTAGAGAGATCAGGGAAATAGGGAAAGCCACCATTCAACCTTACCTCACCAACTCTGCAGCTTCCAAATGTGAGTTACTTCCTCTCTACCTACATCTATATGCCTTGGTGTGGAATTAAGACATGTGCCACCACACCTGGCTCTGTTTCCAGTGAAGTCCTGAACACACAGAGATCCTGCCTGCTAGGTGATAGGATTAAGGGCGTGTGCTACCACTGCCTGACTTCTTTGTTTACTTAAAATGGCTTGCTATTTTATCTGATCTCCAGGCAGGCTTTATTTATTAAAGTACAAATAAAATATCACCACAGGTTTCTCCAGTCTGCAAAGCCCCACAGTCCTGTGGCCTGTTCATAGAATAATCATTCAGAAGCTTATTATTATTTATAACTGCTTAGCCATTAGCTCAGTCTTCTTACTAAATATCTCTTACACTTAAATAAACCCATAATTCTTATCTATGTTTAGCCACGCTTGGTACCTTTACTCAGTTCTGCCTTGTCATCTTGCTTCTTCTGTATCTGGCTGGTGACTTCTGACTGAGCCCTTCCTCTTCCCAGAATTCTCCTCATCCACTCACCCTTCCTATACTTCCTTCCGGGCCACTGGCCAATCAGCGTTTTAATTATCAACCAACCAGACCAACACACATTCACAACATATAGAATGACATCCCACAGCACTCTTGCAAGCTTTATTTGTTCCTTTGTTCTTTGGCCCTTCACTCTGGATCCTTAGAAACTCCTAAGAGAAAAATTTTCACTTTTCTAAATAAACATGCTGCACATAGAAAAGATGCTATATTTGATTGTGAGAACTGGAGTTACCCCATCAACCTAAAGAATGTTCTTTTGAATATCTCACCACATTTAGAATTTGACAAAGCCATGGTGATGTTCTTTCTTCCTGATCTACTGTCCTTTCCTATCCTATTTAAAGAAGGACAAAAATATGAAAGAAATCATTTTGTGCTTGAAAACAAACACAGTGAGCTTTCTTAGAAAAAGTCCCATGGATGTCTTTTGACAATGAGATTATTAAATATCCAACAGTTCTAGTTTTCTGCTGGGTAGATGAAAAGGGGACTAAGGCACAGAATGGACTGTTTCTCCATTTATCAGGTCAGTTGCAGATGGGAAAGTGCTGACATACAATTTAAGATCAATTACCTCTCAGAAACAGCTCTTCACCTTGAAGCCCCTACTACCTTCTCAGCCAGCTCAAGTGGAGGGGGTCGGTTACAAATAATGAATCACTTCCTGTAGAGGTCACAACAATGGTTTACTTGTATGTGTATACATACACATGTATCTCCAAAGTTCAGGTACCACTGTAATTATTATACTTTTTGTGTTCTATTGTTGATGGGATTTCTTCATGGATAAGAATCCTGATCTTCAGCTAGAGAGGTTACTAAGTGGTCCAGAGCAGTTGTTGCTCTTGAGGAAGATCTGGATTTGGTTCCCAGAGCCCACATGGTGGCTCACAACCTCCTGTAACTCTAGTTCCAGGTACTCCAACACCCTCTTCTGACCTCCTTGGGCACCAGCACACGTATAAATAAATGGAAAAATACTGATACACATAAAATAAATCTAAAACAAAAATCTTGATCGATTTGTTTACTATATCATTTTATCTGGCATCACAACTGTGTTAAAATGGCTGACATTTCAAAGAAAATTTTAAAATAATAGAAAGTATTTTATATTAATTTAATTTTAGTCATTTAAGATAATGGCAGAAACATTTTCACTGTTTAAAATGTTCACTATGTGGCAATAAAATAGAGCCACATTTATGAGACAAAAGATGAAAAAGAGGGCATGTATCATTATAATTGCTATATCCGTATGACATAGTAAAAGGGAACAAGCAGGTTGTACTTATTTTTCTTTCAGGAAATCAGATCACCTGAATTCTTGTTCATCCTTGATTTGTTGCCTTGAGATAAAGCAAATCTATATATCTAAACACTGACTGAAATTGACCAAGAGGAAAACACAAATTCTTTTTGACTTAATTTGCCATTAAAAATTGTAGTCAAGAGGCCGGGCGGTGGTGGCGCACGCCTTTAATCCCAGCACTCGGGAGGCAGAGGCAGGTGGATCTCTGTGAGTTCGAGGCCAGCCTGGGCTACCAAGTGAGTTCCAGGAAAAGGCGCAAAGCTACACAGAGAAACCCTGTCTCGAAAAACCAAAAAAAAAAAAAATTGTAGTCAATAATCATGAGAAATAAATGGCTGCACAGTGCAATATTAGTTGTCTAAGACAAGTTTAAAATTCAAGTAATCATCATTGATTAGTCCAAGAAAGTAACTTAAATGAAAATCCTTGACCCAATTGCCATGTAAAGCAGTTAGCATAAGATTTTAGTTGTTCTGTTTTATTTGAATTCGCAATCTGTTTGATGATGCCCATTTAATGGGCAGATAAATCACCTTAAAAGCACAGGGGTAGTTTTAGTATTGCAGATGTCTCTTGCTGATATCACTAAAAAATATTTTAAGTGGACTTTTTAAAAGTGTATTACATCAGTACTTCAATTTAACAATTTTTTTTTTGTTTTTTTTATTATTATTATTATTATTATTTTACAACACCATTCAGTTCAACATAATAGCCACAGAATCCCCTGTTCTCCCCCTCTCGCCCACCCCTCCCCCCAGCCCACCCCCCATTCCCACCTCCTCCAGATCAAGGTCTCCCCCGAGGACCGGGGTTGACCTGGTAGACTCAGTCCAGGCAGGTCCATTCCCCCCTCCCAGACCGAGGGCATTGGCTTACAGCATTTTTACAGCAAATTTATAATTTTTTACACTAGCCTTTAGTGTGTAATTTATTTCTTAGTGTATAAGTACAATATATCTTTTAAAATATAAAATGTATTGTTTATTGTGCCATTTATTTCAGATTGCTTAGTTAAATCTTAGCACAAAGTATCCTGAAAAATGAAGGGATTAAAGTCTACATTGCATTTTCTATAAAAAATCTAATTGAAAATAATCTTGATTTGTTTCAGATATCATACTGTAGCACTCATTAAATATCTATATTGGTCATAGGATTTTGTTTTTAAGAAATAATGAGTCTTGTATATGTATGTGTGCACATATCTTTATATGTATGTAGTGAGATACTAACTCTATGTATTTTTCTGTGTTTATAGATATATTTCACACAGTAAAGAATCAAGTTAGACATCACTTTAGCTGAAAAGAGCAGCATAGTGATGAGATTTCCAAAGAAAGCAAGATGCAACTTTATGACACCCTACACTTTTTGTTTGCATAGCAATTCATCCAGGAGAGCAAACAGAAAAAAAGAAGAAAAGCTGTTTCCTCCTACGCTTTCCCCACTGTCAGAGGACCCTCCACGTCGCAGAAATGCCAGTGGCAACAATGGGCTCTTCAGTCAAGACAAAAATATCTCAATGGCTGGACCACTTACCTCTACCAAACCTAAGAGAAGTGAAGGCAAATTCTGTGCTACTTTCAAAGGGATAACCATAAATGTAAGTGTCTTAGAGGAAATACTATGTTAAGCAAAAATAAGTTAATGCAGCTCAACCAGTGTAACTTTACCATAGGAATGTTACAAGGATGTAATAGGCACAGAAAAGCCAAGTGTGTCTTTGTATAAAAATGCTCAAACTCTTTATTATTTTAATATTAATATTATTATTTTTATTATAATAATAGTGTCCTCTGTTTCAATCTCTTTGTATCCTGAGGGTGGGGAAGGCAATGTCTTAATGCTGAACACAGAAACTGCCATGTGGAAGGTACAGATCCTCTAGCAGGTGAAAGAAATAGATGGAATCAAGGTCACCTAAGGTCACTAAACAGGAATAGGAATCCCAAGTTGCTTCTTTCTACCATTCAAATTTGCAATGTGATTGGAAAAACAATGGTTAAGCTGGAATAATTTTCAGTGGTGAATCTATTTCTAAAAGGCTCAATAATATTTCTAAGCTAAATGAGTCTACAGTCCTTCAGGTTTTCTGCATTGCAGCTTGATTAGCATAGATTATAGAATGATATCATTTCAATATCCATACATAATGTTACTTTATTTTTAAGGTATAGGAATATGAACTATTAAAACCATGAGAGAATTAAAAAATGTTAATTTTAAAGAATAAAGAGTGTTAATGACCAATACATATCTACTCTTGAATATATATATATATATGTATATATATATATATATGAATACATATACACATCAATAAATGAAGATATTGCCGGGTTGTGGTGGTGCACGCCTTTAATCCCAGCACTCAGAAGGCAGAGGCAGGCAGATCTCTGTGAGTTCGAGGCCAGCTTGGTCTACAAAGTGAGTTCCAGGAAAGGTGCAAAACTACACAGAGAAACCCTGTCTCGGGAAAAAAAAATGAAGATATATATCACCCATATATGTCCATTTTTCTTTAAATATGAAAAAAATGAGTAACTTCTTAGGTGTCTGGCATAACTTTTTCAGACCTGAACTCTATAGTCTATTTAACAACTCATGAAAGGCAATGAGGGTTCTTAGCTTTGAAGACTCCAATGTACAAGCCTCCCTTATCTAAGATAAATAAGATGCCTAGATAGCATGCTTATCTAAGTAAATATCATTACAAATATAAAAATTTATACTAGTGTGAAGTTGACATTTTCTATAGTTGCAAACACACACACACACACACACACACACACACACACACACATATATATAGTGACATAAGTTAAAGAATCATCAAATCACACATCACTTCAGCCAAAAATAATCTATAATGTTGATAATTAAACTATTTATTCTAAGTATTATAAAATTTATTATGAGTAAGATAATGCTTCAACAAGCTACAGTCGGATATACAAAAGATAAAAATTACTGGGGAAATGTTAAAAATATTAGTATATTTTCTCCTGGAAATGCATTATTATTTCATGTTTTATGACACATCTCTGAGTTCTTAAAATGAATGGATTTGTAGGCAGATTTCATGTTTTTATACTTTTCACAATCATGATTGTATGTAATCTTTTACAGTTAGATGTTTCAGTACTATCATCAATGCCATGTGTGATATATGTGGTGTTTCAAGGTTCATGCCATATATCTTGGTCATTGAAACAGTGGACACTGTCCTAAGCTAACTCTACTATTTGATCTGGGTCAGTCTAACCCTAACAGTGTAGACATTGAGCTGGTATAGGAGTCTCTTACAGCAGTACAGGTCTAATCTACATGCAATCTCTGATGATCTTTAAAATATTTTTCTATGTACATCGTAAGAATTTACAAATATATATTGTTTCTGTACATTTATCTCAATGTGGCCTAGGTAGTATGAATTTTCTGATAGCCATGAAGGTCAAGGATCAAGTGGAAAAGATCAATTTTCATGGATTTAAGGACTACCATATTTAGCCTTTATCTTTAAAGTGAATTCTTTCACAATGGCAAGCATGCATTCCTATGTGCCTGGACACACTCAGCAAATTCTAAGAGCACTGAGTAAAGGGGCAGAGTCATATACCAGAAATGGCTTTTAATCTGAGGTGACCAATGAGACATACCTGTGCTCAAAGTAGAATATAAAATGGCTGGTGATTTATATCTTAAAAAGAAGAGAGACAGGCCTGTGAATGGTACAAGGGGCCTATGAAAGTACATCTGACTACAGGCACAAGGCCATTTTGCTATGGAGGAAGCATTTGTCCCTACCTGACTGTTGCAATACCCCTAAGATGGAGACAACCATAGGAACTACAAACTGAACTGCAAGCTCCTAAGTTACAAGACGGAACACCATCCTTCCTTCAAATAAAAATCATTGTTTTCCTACCAATTTTCTGAGAGAAATTTGAGCCATCTTGGTGGATCTTTTCAGAAGTGGTCACTGCAGATTCAGAGCTTCAAAGGGTAAGATTGATGTTTCCATTTTGGAATCATCTGTTCATTGCTGAATCTGTGTCAACACATTCAAGTTTGACAAATCTGATCAAGAAAGAAGTTAACTGAGGGACAAACCTTGAGGCACAGCAATCTTAGGGAGACACAAACTAGTAAGGATATAAGGAGTAAGTGGCATCATGGAAAGTATTAGCAGAGATAGAAAAGTCAGGATTGTCCACAGTTGTTAGGTGGGGAAAAGCAATCTACCATGTGAACATAGCAGGCAGTCTTGTGACACAGAGTGAGCACATAGTTCCTCTTCTCAACACATACTTTCTGCTGTGTTCCATCTTTTCTTCAGCAATGCCAGTTCAAAGCAAAGCCCTCAGAAGTCTCTTATTCACTTAGTATTTGACCTGATGCAAATGAGGTTTTACTCTCTCAAGGCTTTAAAATACCATGGCATTCACTTTGTCAGATAGTAATCAAGGGCTTCATGAGGAAAAAAAGGTGTGTCAGCTTCCAGTCAGCCAAGACACAGTTGCAGAACAGTGCCAGATCTCCTGATATTTTTCTCTCCCTCCCTCCTTTTACTTCTTCCCCTTTCTCCAACTTCTTTCTCTGCCTCTATATTATTCCTTCCCCTCCCATTTCAGATTTTCTTCTTGATTTAAACCCTTGCCATGCCAGTCTTAATATGATCATGGGACTATGTAATCACAGCACCTGGTTAGTTTACTGTTTAGTGTCATCAGAGAACAAAAGCTGGTGATCCACAAAATTCATAAAATAAACAGGATCACCTGTCCATCCTCATACTATGTATATATTTTCTTTTTTCATGCTGTTTCCTACTGTGCTTGACATTTGTGAAGAAATGGTTTGAGAAAGCCAGATCTAATGGAGGATATTTGTTCTCCTTTTTCCAGGAGGGAGATACTCCAAAAAAGGCTGCCTCTGCTACCGTTACTGTCACCAATACAGCTATTGTCACTGCCACTGTCACAGCTACTGCCACCACCACTGCCACGGCCACTACCACAACCACCACTACTACTATTTCTACCATCACCTCAACAATTACTACTGGCCTTATGGATAGCAGTCACCTGGAGATGACTTCCTGGGCAGCTCTGCCCCTCCTGTCCAGCAGCAGTACCAATGTCCGGAGACCCAAGCTCACTTTTGATGACTCGTATGTAGCATGAATCTTAAAAGTTCTTATTAATAAAATCAAACCTGAAGCCAGGTATTGGGGTGAACACTGGAAGATCAGAGAGACAGAACAAGCCACAGCTTCCTCACCTTGCTAGTTCCTCAGCTGATCCTGTTTCCTCAGGCTGGAAGCCTCTGAGTCCTCATCCAGAATGGGTCTCAGCTGAACTGCTACTAGAAGCCTGGAAGCTTAACCAGCCAAATGCTTAACCAGGCCAAATCCTTCTAGTTCCTGGTCCTCACGCCTTATATATCTTTCTGCCTTCTACCATCACTCCCTGGGATTAAAGGCTCACTCCTTGGGATTAAAGGCGTGTGTCACCATGCTTGGCTGTTTCCAATGTGACCTTGAACTCACAGAGATCCCAGATGGATTTCTGCCTCTGGAATGCTAGCTAGGATTAGAGGCATGAGTGCCAACATTTTCTAGCCTAAGTATCTAGTGGCTTTTCTGTTATCTGATCCCAAATAAGTTTATTAGGGTACACAATATTTTGGGGAATACAGTACCACCACACTCGTATGTTGTTTCCAGATTATTGCAGACCCAGTTTGGGAATGGTGATTGGGGATGAGGGTAGTATGAATTTTCTAGTGCCATGCATGTGTCATCCTGTATAAGAAGTTAATATCAACTCCTATAATGTTAAATGAAAACCCTTTCCATACACATACTTCCATCACCAGTAAGAAATGTATTTAGTCCACTTTAATCCTGGATCTTAGTTACTGTTTCCCAAGGTGGATTCTTTCCTCTAGGCTATTTTTAATTCATTCTTATTCATGACTTCAGTTATATAGAACAATTTATAGCTAGGTTTTATATGGCCTGTTTGGGCAACTGTAACAAGTTGGGTTAGATGATATAGGTTTCTGTCCTAATCGGTCATCTTGCACTTCAAAGTCCAATTATAGTGTCATTTCAAGGTTAGTATCAGTAGTATATATGAGTGACAAAATTAGTATACCTTTGTCAAGCACCATGTAGGAATGAATTAATAGCCATAAGTATTTGTACTATTCAGTTTCTAAATGAAAAGATGAACCACTGGTTTGTAAAAGAGTTTATTTTGTTTGTTTAGTGTTCACAATGCTGATTTTTACATGCAAGAGGCTAAGAAGCTGAAACACAAAGCTGATGCACTGGTAGGTTTCTTTCTTCTCATTGCTTTACCCTACTAAAAGTATGTTGTTTTGAATGAAAACAAGGAATGCATTTTGCAAATGGGGCAAACTTGAAGTAGTACCACCTAGATCTTTTTAAAGCATTGCTGCTCTTACAGACAGATATGAGAGCATGTGAATTATGTAGTACTATGATTCCCGAAGTTCTTTGACTTGGGTTCTCATATTATTTCTTTATCACTTTTTCTTCCTTTGAACCAACTTTGGAAACAACTTTGGAAGCTCACTCTTATATACCATTGTTATAGTCTTTTATATGAATTAAAATTACTTTTCAACATGCCCTGGATATTGTGGGAGCTTCTATTGGGTCCAATAAACCAAATCTGGCGTGAAAAGGTGGAAGGTGTTAAGTCATAATTAATGGGTATCAAAACTTGATTTGGGGAAATGTAAGCTACATGGAAAGCTCAGATTCTTGTTGCATTAAGTTCCATGTTCTTAGTCAGACTTTTCTCTTCTGATCAGAGAATGACAATGCTATCGTGTAGATGTAACCAACTGTCTTCTTAAATAAGAAACACAGAACCAAAGTAAAAGAGAAAGCCAAGAGGTCACACCTCAGAGCTAAAATCTTACCCTTCTTCCTGTGGTGCTCCTACTTCTCTGAAAGAGAGCTACTTCCTGTGTGTTTATCTTTAATATAGTCTTTCTGTTCTGCCTTCTCATTGGTTGTAAACCCAAACACATGACTGCCTCGTCACTGCCTGTAAGTACAGCCCTCCAGGTCTTAAAGGCATATGTATCCAATGCTGGCTGTATCTCTGAACACACAGAGATCTATCTAGCTCTGTCTACCAAGCGCTGGGATTAAAGGAGTGCACCGCCACGCTCTTGCTATGGCTCTAATAGCTCTGACCCCCGGGCAACTTTATTTATTAATATACAATTAAAATCACATTTCAGTACAAATAAAATACCACCATATTTCCCCTTTTCTATTTTAATAAAAAGAAAAAAAAAGCAAAAGGCTATAACTAACAAAAGAAAAACTATATAAAAAAGTACAATAACTATATACAATATATACAAGTAATAAATACCTAAACAATGTCTAGTCCATTTGTATTTGACAAATCAGAGAAAATAATTCCATTATCTATCCTATTTTGGTAAGTCCAAAATATATCTAATTCACTTTCTATCCTAATTAATCTTCAACTATAACTAACTAATCTTCAACTCCCTCAGAGACCCAAGAAGGAATAATATTACCTAACAAAAATAAAAATAGGAAGTGCATGCAAGCAACTTCCAAAAATTTATGAGTTGACAGAAACAGCCAGCTGCCTGGACAGTCACCTGAGGTTTCTCCACAGTGTTGGGGCATCATCTTCAGCCTATAGGCTTAGCATATCCAACAAACTCATTTGTGAAGTAGGATGTACACAAGGTCAACAGTTCAACCTCACATTGAGTGAGAGCAGTCCATGTACCAGAAACACCTGAATTCCACTAGTGTCATGTCATGATTCAGGATTTTAAATTCCGGAAATTGTTGATGGTTTTTGAATTCAGCTGTCCATTCTTCTTGGCTGTGTATATATGGCTTCATCTCAGCATGCCATTCTTCTCCACATCCCTCTATTAAATGCCAGTCTACTATTGAGAGGTGTGAGCTTAGTTACTCTCCAAGAATAACAGTTTCAGCTGCTGTTCCATTGTACATCAGAAGCCATCGGCCCACTGCCTGTTCAGCTGCCTTCGAAGAAAAGGGCACTGTATCTTTTCTGGATTGCAAAGGCCACTTCAGGGATGGTGCCATATCATTGTGGCCTCAGGAGATGCCTTTTGATAAAGCCATAACCACACTTGTTTTGGCAAGAATCAGTAGTCCTTTGTTTCGTGTCCTGTCTGTCCTGTTTGTCAATAGTTGATTTGAGGATACTTTGTTGTCCAGTGGCTAACTTTTGCCACAATGAAAGTTAACTCCATATGCAGTTTCTTCACTGCCCATATTTTCTCTGAAGTAGATTGGTACTACCAGGAGCCGACATGTCTCATAGTTATAACAAAAAGAAAAATTTTCTAAGTTATTAAAACATTTTAAATGTCATAGTCTGTAGATCTCTGAAGGGTTTGAAGATGACCTATCTATCTAAAATATATCTGCTCATTTTTTAAAACATACCTAATATGACTGCAAGTTCTATTTTAATGTCTAACTACTAACATTAATTTCTTTATATCCTAATAGTTGGTAATAATAACATTCAAGGATCAGAAAATTGCATTACATTGTTAAATGAACGGTATAAGTACAATTAGAAATATACATATAGTATTTTCTAACAATATCAATTTCAAATTTGTATACAATATAAAACAATCCAATCCAATGTGAAGTATTTAAAACTTGTAATTGTCTTTTTTCTTCTTTTCTTTTTCTTTCTTTCTTTTTTTAACTTCTTTTTTTCCTTTTATCTTATTTTACAATACCATTCAGTTCTACATATCAGTCACAGATTCCCTTGTTCTCCCCCCTCCTGCCCCCCTCCCCTTCCCCCCAGCCAAACCCCCATTCCCACCTCCTCCAGGGCAAAGCCTCCCCCGAGGACTGAGTTCTACCTGGTAAACTCAGTACAGGCAGGTCCAGTCCCCTCCTCCCAGACTGAGCCAAGTGTCTCTGCATAAGCCCTAGGTTTCAAAGAGCCAACTCATGCAATGAGCACAGGACCCAGTACCACTGCCTAGATGCCTCCCAAACAGATCAAGCCAATCAACTGTCTCACCTATTCAGAGGGCCTGATCCAGTTGAGGGCCCCTCAGCCTTTGGTTCATAGTTCATGTGTTTCCATTCGTTTGGCTATTTGTCCCTGTACTTTAACCAACCTTGGTTTCAATAATTCTTGCTCATATAAACCCTCCTCTTTCTTGATAATTAGACTCTCAGAGCTCCACCTGGGCCCTGGCCTTGGATCTCTGCATCCAGATTCCTCATTCCTTGCAAGGGGTTTCTGGCACAACTATTAGGGTGTTTGGCCATCCCATCACCAGAGTAGGTCAGTTCCGGCTGTCTCTCGACCATTGCCAGCAGTCTTTTGTGGGGGTATCTTTGTGGATTTTTGTGGGTCTCTCTAGCAGTTTGTTTCTTCCTTTTCTCATGTGGTCTTCATTTACCATGGTCTCCTATTCCTTGTTCTCCCTCTCTGTTCTTGATCCAGCTGGGATCTCCTGCTCCCACAGGCTCTCTTTCCCTCGACCCTCGCCCTTCATTACCCCCACTCATGTCCAGGTTGTTCACGTAGATCTCAACCATTTCTCTGTCACTGGGCGATCCGCGTGTCTTTCTTGGGGTCATTTTCCAGGTAGCCTCTCTGGTGATGTGAGTAGCAGTCCAGTCATCCTTGTTCCATATCTAGTATCCTCCTATAAGTGAGTACATACCATATTTGTCTTTCTGAGTCTGGGTTACCTCATTCAGGATGATTTTTTTCTAGATCTATTCATTTGCATGCAAACCTCATGATGTCATTGTTTTTCTCTGCTGAGTAGTATTCCATTGTGTATATGTGCCACAATTTATTTATCCATTCTTCAGTTGAAGGCCATCTAGGCTGTTTCCAGGTTTTAGCTATTACAAACAATGCTGATATGAACATAGCTGAGCAAGTGCTCTTGTGGTATGATTGAGCATTCCTTGGGTATATGCCCAAGCGTGGTATAACTGGATCTTGGGGGAGATTGATTCCCAATTTTCTAAGAAAGTGCCATATTGATTTCCAAAGTGGTTGTACAAGCTTGCATTCCCACCAGCAGTGGAGGAGAGTTCCCCTCGTTCCACATCCTCTCCAGCATAAAGTGCTTCAGTGTTTTTGATCACAGGCATTCTGACAGTCAAAAGGTGGTATCTCAGAGTTGTTTTGATTTGCATTTCCCTGATAATTAGGGATGCTGAACAATTCCTTAAATGTCTTTCAGCCATTTGAGTTTCCTCTGTTGAGAATTCTCTGTTTAGTTCTATAGCCCATTTCTTAATTGGACTGTTGGTCGTTTTGATGTCTAATTTCTTGAGTTCCTTATATATTCTGGATATCAGTCCTCTGTCAGATGTGGGGTTGGTGAAGACCTTTTCCCCTTATGTAGGCTGTCGCTTTGCCTTGTTGACCATATCCTTTGCTCTACAAAAGCTTCTCAGTTTCAAGAGGTCTCATTGATTGTTTCTCTCAGTGTCTGTGCTGCTGATGTTATATTTAGGAAGTGATCTCCTATGCCAATGCGTTCAAGACTACTTCCTATTTTCTCTTCTAGCAGGTTCAGAGTAGCTGGATTTATGTTGAGGTCCTTGATCCACGTGGACTTAAGTTTTGTGCATGGTGACAGATATGGATCTATTTGCAGCCTTCTACACGTTGATATCCAGTTATGCCAGCATCATTTGCTGAAGATGCTTTCTTTTTTCCATTGTACACTTTTAGCTTCTTTGTCAAAAATTTTATGTTCATAAGTGTGCAGGTTAATGTCAGGGTCTTCAATTTGATTCCATTGGTCCACATGCTGGTTTTTATGCCAATACCAAGCTGTTTGTATTACTGTAGCTCTAGAGTAGAGCCTGAAGTCAGGGATTGTGATGCCTCCAGAGGTTGTTTTATTGTACAGGATTCTTTTGGCTATCCTGGGTTTTTTGTTTTTTCATATGAAGTTGAGTATTATTCTTTCCAGGTCTGTGAAGAATTGTGTTGGTATTTTGATGGGGATTGCATTGAATCTGTAGATTGCTTTTGGTAAAATTGCCATTATTACTATGTTGGTCCTGCCTATCCATGAGCATGGGAGATCTTTCCATTTTCTGACATCTTCTTCAATTTCTTTTTTCAGGGACTTACAGTTCTTGCCATATAGGTCCTTCACTTGCTTGGTTAGTGTTACCCCAAGGTATTTGATGTCATTTGTGGCTATTATAAACGGTGATGTATCTCTGATTTCCTTCTCAACTTCTTTGTCCGTTGTATATAGGAGGGCTACTGATTTTTATGAGTTGATCTTGTATCCTGCTATGTTGCTGAAGGTGTTTATAAGCTTTATCAGTTCCTTGGTGGAATCCTTGGGGTCACTCAAGTATACTATCATGTCATCTGCAAATAGGGAAAGCTTGACTTCTTCCTTTCCAATTTGTATCCCTTTCATCTCCTTATGTTGTCTTATTACTCTGGCTAGCACTTCAAGTATTATATTGAATAAGTATGGGGAGAGTGGACAGCCTTGCCTCATTCCTGATTTTAGTGGAATTGCTTTGAGTTTCTCTCCATTTAATTTGATGTTGGCTGTTGGCTTGCTGTAAATTGCCTTTATTATGTTCAGGTATGTTCCCTGAATTCCTGATCGCTCCAAGACTTTTATCATGAAGGGGTGTTGGATTTTGTCAAATGCCTTTTCTGCATCTAGTGAGATGATCATGTGTTTTTTTTCTTTGAGTTTGTTTATATGGTGTATTACATTGACGGACTTTCGTATGTTTACCACCCTTGCATCCCTGGGATGAAGCCTACTTGATCATGGTGGATAATTATTTTGATGTGTTCTTGGAGTCTGTTTGCCAGTATTTTATTGAGTATTTTTGCATCAATGTTCATGAGGGAGATCTGTCTGTAGTTCTCTTTCTTTGTTGTATCCTTGTTTGGTTTAGGAATTAGGGTAATTGTCACCTTATAGAAGGAGTTTGGTAATGTTCCTTGTTTCTAATGTGTGGAACAATTTAGAAAACATTGGTATTAACTCTTCCTTGAAGATCAGGTAGAATTCTGTGGTGAAACCATCTGGTCTTGGTTTTTTTTTTTTTTGGTTTGGAGACTTTTAATGACTGTTTCTATTTCCTTAGGGGTTACTGGACTATTTAAATATTTTATCTGGTTTTGATTTAACTTAGGTATGTGGCACCTGAAATTGCTTCTCCTACCCACATATCATCATGGTCATGAGCCTCAACATTAAATGTGTCTCTAATCCAATCTTCCAAAGGTGCAGATCTTGCCTTTAATATCCTGATTAGTCTTTTGCATGCTGCATTCTCATTCTTAAAGGCCAAAGATTCAATGATTATCTGACTAGCTTCTGAATGCGGGACCATTCTCTTTACTGCTGAAGCCAGTCTTTGTAAAAAAAAAAAAGAAAAAAGAAAAAAGAAAAAAAAATCTGTGAAAGAGTCTTTTGTGCCTTGTATAACCTTTGTAAATGTCTCATGTTTTTTTTCCTGGTTCCTCAACTGTGTCCCATGCATTCAAGGCTGCTGTTCGACCTAGAATTTGGGTTTGGATATCATATAACCATTGTGTTTGTACTGAAGCATATTGGCCTTCTCCAATAAGCTGATTCTGGGACACTTGTTTTACGTTATCCCTCCATTGTTTTTCTATGTTTTTATCCTCATCCCTGAACCACATTTGCAACTGGAGCCTTTGACTGGGTTCCAGAACAGCCTGTGCCAGCTCCCGCCAGTCCTGTGGTATAATCGTATTATATGTTGACCAAGAGTTTAACATTTGCTTTATATATGGTGAATGCATGCCATAAGATACTATTGCCTCCTTAAACTTTTGTAAATTTAACATTTCAATTGGAGCCCATATATTTTGTGTAGTCATATGTTTAGGCAACTGCTGTATGGTTACTGGATAAATTAAGGGTGACTGTGTGAAAACAGGCTTTCTTTCTGTAACCTTATGATCTAATCTTGAAACAACTTCACTATTAATTTCTTCAGTCTGAATTTGATTTTTTCTATAATTCATTTTTACAGGTTTAACAAGTTTTTCTAAAAGTATTATCCTGGCACTTAAATTGACTATCTTTTTAAATAATAGAATGAGGATACGCATAATAATAAACTGCATAATTCAGTCAACATCAATCTTCTCATATAGTTTTTCCATTGTCAGACTGCCTAAAATTTCAAACAAAGCCCAATTTTCTTCCAATGTATACATAAAACCCATTTTTTTTAATGTGGAAAAAATTCTCTTTTAAATAGTTTCCTTTAAATTATCTGATATGTTAAGTGACTTACCAAGTCTGCGTAGAACAGTGGAAATCTGAGGGAATTTCAAAACAGCCACCTAGTGTTCGAGGTGTGAATCCAGAGAGAGAGAGAGAGACAGAGAGAGAGAGAGAGAGAGAGAGAGAGAGAGAGAGAGAGAGAGAGAGAGAGAATGCAAGAAAGCATAGCCACAAGGTCTGGCTAAAGCTTAAATCCAGCCACGTGTTCCCTCTTGAGCAGAGTCAAGCCTTGGCTCTGGCTTTCTTAAGCTCTGACCATGTGTGTTGTCTTTGCAGGCAGGGGCCCTGTTCGGCAGGGTAGCCCTGAGTTGTTTGTAGCACTGGCTTTAAGCAAGTAGCTCCAACTGCAGCTAATTGCCTTGGGCTACAGTCAGTCTATCCTGAAGCCAAGCCAACTTGGGCCTGGGCTAGGGACCCGGCTGCCTGGGCTAGGGAAACCGGACCTGCAAGCAAGCCAAGTCAAGTGGTTTTTAATGAATTCTTGTCACGTTGGGCTCCAAATGTAGATGTAACCAACCATTTATTAAATAAGAAACACAGAACCAATACAAAGAAGAAAGCCAAGAGAATAGAGTTAAGAGCCTTACTGGCCTGCTACAGCTAGCCTCTTCAGCCAATAGACCTCTCTGAAAGAGACCTACTTCCTGTCTGTTTGTCTTTATATAGACTTTCTGTTCTGCCTTCTCATTGGTTATAAACCCAACCACATGACTGAATCATAACTGCCTGAATTACAGCCCTCCAGGTTTTCTATGATATTGAGATTAAAGGCATGTGTCTCCAATGCTGGCTGTATCTTTGACCACACAGAGATCTACCTAGCTCTGCCTACCAAGTGCTGGGATTAAAGGCATGTGCCATGAACGTCCAGCTCTGCTATGGCTTGCTATTAGCGCTGATCCCCAGGCAACTTTATTTATTAATATACAAATAAAATCACATTTCAGTACAATTAAAATATCACCATCGGAACTAGTCAAGGTATTCATTTAGATTCTGGATGGCCCAAATATGATGGGAACATTAACAATGGTACTATAATCCATTTTGATGCCTCAGGTACATTTGTCTTTTTTTTTCAGCCAGCCACAGCGTCAGGGCAATAGAGCATAAAACCAGTTCCATCATCATTAATATCCATTTACACACTGTCCTCTCTCCATGTCAGGGCTTCTAAGCTGAACGTCTGGAGCATCTAGTTCTCCATTGCAAAGGCTGTCTCTTGCATTTTAGGATGCTCAGAAGCATCTCTAGTCTCAGTCTACTAGGTGCCTCCTATCCTCAGTGGTAACTACCCAAAATACCTCTGTCTAATGAGAAGTGTTCCCTGGGGAATGGGGACAAAAGTACTAACAGTTGTGAATGATTCCTTTATATGAAGGTGAACAAAGACTATCATGCTCACAGTCATTTTCCTGTTTCAGTTTGAGAAATTTGGCAAAGCTGTGAATTATGCTGATGCAGCCCTCTCCTTTACTGAATGTGGCAATGCCATGGAACGTGATCCTCTGGAAGCAAAGTCTCCATATACCATGTATTCTGAGACTGTGGAGCTCCTCAGGTAAATTGTTTTCCTAGAGTCATATTCCCAATGTAATTTTATATAGCATTAGAAGCTGTTAATGATTTTTGCTTAAATATAATTTCTACAATTAATATGCCCAAAGGCTATAATTAGTTCCTGCCATTTTATTAATGCCATAGATTATTTATAATAGATGGACACTGTTTTATAAATTATCCCCTTCAAAGGTTATAATGTGAGTCTGATAATTTGTAATGTTCATTAAATTAAAATTAAGATGTCACAGGTGAAAGTAAAGTATAATCATTTTATCATGTGGCATTAACTTGCCTTTTCAAAACAAACTAGTACTCTCCAGATTTCTATTAAGAGCCATGTTTTCTAAAGCCTTCTGTTTGGATTATTATAAAAGGAAGGAGAGACTGGCAAGATGTCTCTGTTGGGTAAAGGTGACTGCTGCTAAGACTGACAACTTGAGTTTGATGACAAGGGCTCGCATACAGAAAGGAAAGAATTGACTCTTGCAAGTTGTTTTTTGACCTCCAGACATGGACTGTTGCATATATATAACAACAAATAAATAAATAAGACATTATTTTTCATTGGAACGAGATACTGTTCTAACTCAAAATCAGTATTTAATGTAATAAGTGTATAGAAGAATTTTCTTGCATCTGAAATAAGAAATTCAGATGCAGTGTTGGTAGGGCTGAAGATCAAGAAAAGAGGAAGATAGTGGAAGACATATTAACTATATATTATTGTATTCATCTATTTAATGAAAATTTCTGATGTCTAGGTTGAATTAAATTAACTGGAAATCAAAAAGAAAAGAAAAAGGAAGTAGAAGAAGAAATACTCACTCTACTATTTTCCAGTGATTTGAAAATCTTAGAAAAGGAATTTATCCTCTCCCTAAAGAGTAGACATGTGCCATAGTTCACTGCATGGACAAAATAATCATATTTTATATTGAGGATGAATGATACCTATACCCTGTTCTTGCTACATAAGTACTCTACTACTGAGCAATATCCAACAATCACCAAATTAATTCAGCTGAGTTAGTAGTTCTTTATTTGAGAAGTTCTTGTATTCTGTTCCTGCCAGTTCCATTTCTTAGCAAGGCAAAGCTTGCTTTTTACTGTCATACTTTTTTCTACATAAACTGTTAAATAGCTTCAGATATTTGCACAGAACCCTTCAAACAAACATTGGACAGACTTACCTTGAGAATTTCCCAAAGAAAGTATTTCAAAGAGCAAAAGTGGAGAACTATTATAAAAATCATAGATTTGAAGGTTTTTTTTTAATTAATTTTTTGTAAATGTACAAAATAAGACCTTTCATTATATTTTCATACAGATCTCATGGTACTTTGCTCATATTGCCCCTACCTCCTTCCCTTTTGCCTTTTCCCTTATCCTTCTAGCTAGTTCCTTTCCTCTTCTGAAACAATGCTCTTTTACCTTTCATGTTATGTAATATAACATACAAAAACAAAACAAATACTTGTAATTAATTTGTTTGTAATTAAATCTAGTTTCTGTATATGAAAGAAAATGCACATCCTGTCTTTTCCTCCCTTCCTTCTCTTATTCCAATTACTTTACCTTTATACAACTTTCTCTTCATATATTACTATCAGAAATTTTGGTTAGAGTAATAAACAAAGGTTGATTTCAAGGAAAGATACAACCTTATCCATTGGATCATTCAACCATCTTTGTCTTGGAGCTATTCCAAGACATAGGCACAAGAATATGGAAAATATTCCTCTTCAGCTTATTTTATGTACTGTGGAAGCTATCACTGCCACAACTTTTTGGTAGCTTTTAAGGGGAAATTGACTTCTCAGTCAAGAATACTTACAATTTTTGAAGTTATATACGATAAGCATTTTGGAAAAAGTATAATATAAAATTGATGGCAGCCGGGCGTGGTGGCGCACACCTTTAATCCCAGCACTCGGGAGGCAGAGCCAGGCGGATCTTTGTGAGTTCGAGGCCAGCCTGGGCTACCAAGTGAGCTCCAGGAAAGGAGCAAAGCTACACAGAGAAACCCTGTCTCGAAAAAACCAAAAAAAAAAAAAAAATTGATGGCAAAAGTTAATGAACAATGAACAATTTGTGTTCCTTGAATCACTCAAATATGCAAATTTAAACAATGTATGCTACATTAACAAGAAAATGTTACAATGCTAATACCTCTCATTTAAAAAGAGATAGAAGGAAATCATATTGTAGGACTCTCTTGTACTGCTGATGAGAGTAGAAATTCATCATTGAAAATTGCAAACAATTTGGCATTATACAAAAAAAGCCACATGAGCTAAAATTTATACCTCTGGACACAGGATTTCAACAATGGAGAATTATTATTATACTTTTCATTTTTTGAATAAAACAACCAACCCCTGCCTCTCCACCCCCTCCCAAAAAAAATACTGCATAGCTTCAAAAGAAGACACGGCAGCAACTCCAGGAAAGTTAATGTTGATCTGAAAGTTACAGTCTACTAAATAAAACAGTAGAGTGACAGAATGATAAAACAAAGGAAAAAAAGAAAAGCATAATATATGAGTAGAATATACAAATACATATGTATTTATATATATATGTATATAAAAACACTCAATTAAAAGTAACAAAAATAGCAATAGAAAAGTCATTAATTATATCATAGAACATTCAAAAATACTTTGCAGCCACTGACACATAATAATAAAGTCTAAACAGTGAAAATGTGAAATCATATTAATGTAAAATCAAGGCCGGAGCTCAATCGTAGATGCTTGCCTATCATGTGGGAGGCCCTGGATTTGATCTCCAGTCCTTCAAAACACTTCAATCATGCTGCATAATTATCTACAATTCACAATATGAAAAAATGTGCATGCATCTAAATCAAAGTGGAAGGAAATAAGGTTGTAGCTATAATTGTGAAAGGGTGATATTAGGGGTGTTTTCCTTCTCTACAAATTTTTCTTTCTTATTACTTTCTAAGGAAAACATATGGTCTTCGAAAAGTACACAAGCAGGTGCTGTAGAGATGGTTTAACAATTAAGAGCACTTGCTGCTCTTGCAAAGGACCCAGGTTCTGTTTCTAGCACACACACGGAGGCTCACAGTTGTGTATTGCTCCAGTTCTAGGGGTTTCAACACACTCTTCTGGCCTCTGTGGGTTCCCTGCATGTAGCACATGATGCACATAAACTTGCACAGACATACTCATTCATAAGAATAAAAACTCTTAAAATTCATGACCTAGACACCAAATTTAATTCTGTGGTAAAAGCATGAAGTGAATCATTAAGTAATTCTTCCTTAAAGTCTTCCTTAAATATTCCAAAAATATTTCTTCCTTATTTGTAAAATAACTCTAATTTTTCATTCCATGATATATTAGTACTGACAGATACACATTTTGGTGGAATCTTGGTTAAAGTCAATGGAGAATGTATTGGCATTTTATCTAAAGTCACTATTTTAAATTTGATTTTGAGGTGATTAAAGATTCGTATGCAATTGTAGGAGCTTATAAAAAGAATTCTTGTGTACCATTCACCAAACTTTCTACCATGGTAACAACCTCTGTAGCTAAAGTTCAGAATCACAACCAGGACACTAGCACTGGCATAATACGTGGATTTCATCAGATTTCACCAAGGATTTTTTTTCATTTCAGATTTTCCCGAATTCTGTGTGAACTCATTTCTGTGTTCTCTATATTTTTTTATTTTTCATATTTTCTGTGATGTGCATATTTTTTTATTGAGAGGAATTTCTATTGGGAATAAAATGAGTTGAAATGAACTAGGTCTTCAGGCCCATTTCAGCAATTGAAAATCCACTATTGAGTCACTTTCAAATGTGGTTGCAATTAGATGATGACTGCAATATGAATATAGTGTTTAGTAGTACAATATTATATGGAAGAGATTTTTATTGCTCTCTTCCCTGTTGGTTATAGAGACAGACTCCTGCTTTTTCTTTCAAATAATTAAAGTTGTTCTGAGACCTGGGGACCTACAAAAGAAATCTATTTGTGAAAACAAGAATACACCACAATGACTTGACTTTTCAGCAATCCAAACTGTCAAAGAAAGGTAGATATATTACATTATAAAAAATACCACTTCTGGCCATTGTAACAACAAAAAGCACCCGCATCAAGTATGTAAGTCCCATTGCTGAAAATGTTCACTCAACAGATTTTGAGAAGTTACCATGAAAGCAAGGCAGAGAGCATGCTGAGGAAATGCAGTCTTGAGTGGGGATGAGCCAGAGCCCCTTGTGCTCTGGAGAGGCTGTTGTAAGTGGCAAGTAAGAGGACACAATAGACTCTCTATCACCTCCCATAAATGAGGGCTAACCCAGACAGCCTGCACATGTACTTCATTTTTTTTTTCTGCCACAGTGAACTCAATTACTTATTCTACTATAAGTACCTGTGAAATCACATTAAAGTTCAGACAATGATTTTATGCAATGAATTGATTTCTCAAGACTCTGAATGCTCAGAATGAGATGTGCTCAAATAGAAGGAAAAAAGAGAACTACTTTATCTTTTATCACTGTAGCATGGAACAGTGACAATCAACAAAAATGGAAAGGCAAAACATACAAGCCCCTTGAAGTAGGGTTGCTTAGACTTTGAAATGCTGTGAATTCAGTCTTTTAACACACACACACACACACACACACACACACACACACCAAATATGCATGCACACATTTTTTAAAAGAACATACACAAAACTTGATACATTAGAAAATAATTTTTACCTGATTGAGGTCTCCCTACTCAATGTCAGACATAGTTCTTTATTATTGTCTTATCTGTCAAAAAGGGAACTGACATATTTGCCTACCTTGCATATAAAATCAATAATATTGTTTACCTAGCAAGCTCATAGAAACAATATTTTGCCAGGCAGCATTTATACATAATCAGAAACTCATGGAAATTCTGAAGTATTATTCTAGAACATGAACCCATGATTAAACTGGCTTTCATAGAGTTCAGTTCTTGATGTCATGTCAGGTTCCATTATTCTGTGTGCATCATTCTTTTGTATATGGTTTTAAGAAAGAACCAATCTGTCCTCTACTTTATGAAAAAGTAGAGAGGTAATCAGAATTTTGAAAGTCCAAGATCCCACTTGAGTATTTCTTCTTTTCTTCAAAGGTATGCAATGAGGCTGAAGAACTTTGCAAGCCCCTTAGCTTCTGATGGGGACAAAAAGCTAGCAGTATTATGGTGAGTTCCAAGGAGGCCACAAGAAAACTGCTGATAGATCCACAGCCAGGCACCAAGCCGAGCTCCAGGAGTCCAGTCCAAGAGGAGGAAGAGGGTTTATATGAGCAAGGAGGGTCAAAATCATGATAGGGAAACCTACAGAGATAACTAAACAGCTCATGGGAACTCCCGGACTCTAGACTGACAGCTGTTGAACCTGCATGGGACCAGACTAGGCCTTCTGCATAAAGGAGACAGTTGTATAGCCAGATCTGCTTAAGGGACTCCCTGGCAGCAGGATCAGGATCCATCCCCTGTGCATGAACTGGCTTTTTGGAGCCCATTACTTATGATGGGATACCTTGCATAGTCTTGATGCAGGGGGAGGGGCTTGGACCTGCCTCTACTGAATGTACCAGGCTCTGCTGACTCCCCATGGGAGGCCTTACCCTTTTGGAGCAGGGGATAGGGGTGGGGTGGGGTGGGGAGGCAGGTAGGGGGAGCCGGAAGAGAGATGGGAGGGGGAACTGTGGTTGGTATGTACAATGAAAAAAAATTAAATACATAAAAGAAAAATTAAAAAAGAAAACTGCTGAAATGCTGCAGTGGTATATGAACACTCCACATCAATTTAAGCAGCTTACTTCAGATCATTATTCTGGCTTTCCGGGGAACCATTGCAGGATAACTAATGGATTTCTTCAGTCACTGACGAAACATCTACTCTCCCCCTCAATTTATACCCTTATCAAAATGAGATTTTAATAATTGTACTTACATTTGTTAAAAGTGTCTTTATTTACACATGTTCCTCAAACAGATTAAATGAGTCACTGCAAAATATGAATTTGTATATTTAACAGTATATAGTCTTCATGAAGCACTGTTGCTAACTTAATCCTTTTATCCTCACCCAGCTACCGATGCTTGTCACTTCTCTATTTGAGGATGTTTAAACTGAAGAAGGATCATGCTATGAAGTACTCCAGATCACTAATGGAATATTTTAAGGTAATCCTTATTTTGTATGATTTGGGAAACCATGGAGTGCTGTGGTTTCCATTTAAGGCATTTGATTTTGTTGGTTATCAAAGGAAACAAATGGACAAAGTCATCCTTCAGTGAACTGAGGTTGTTTTTATGTTCTAATTTACAAACAAATAAGAGGGGTAACCACAAAATGCAATGCCAATATTTGGGAATGAACCCACATAAAAATCCAAGCAAGAGCCTGATACTAGACTTGGCTACTCTGTGCTCCAATATGGCTTTTGTCTGATAACATTGGCCATAACTTAGAATTGAGGTGGTTTACTGCTCCTTTCCTTTGGCCTGTTCTCAGAGGAAAATGGCTTTTTGCCAAGCACATGAGACCACTTGGCCACACTGCACCTAACTGTTGTCTGAGTTGTCTGAAGTGAACCACATCATGACATTGTAGCAAATATCCTGTGACTACTAGTGTATGTCTGAATGATAATACTGTGACTCATCTGGGAACATGAGCAAGATCCCTAGTTACTATGTGGTGTGGATATAATGCCATAAAGCTAGTGCTCATGTGGGTGAAAAGGGATCACATACAATAGTTCCCCAGTCCTTCCTTAAATCTACTTTCCCACAGTAAACTGTAGAAAGATGGATTGTAAATTTCACTGGACATCTAAAATCCCTAGAGGATCCATAAAATCAGAGTGTTGGGTCCCATCCCCCAAACAAGTGTCCTGGGCTATGGTCTGAGAATGTACATTTCTAGAAAGTTTCCAAGTAATTCTCATGCTGCTGGCTTTGTCATCTCACTGATAGCCACTGTTCTAATATCCGTCCTCTGTGTCCTGTCAGGGAATTGGAAAACATCAAACAGATACAAGTAATCCATCTGCCAGTGAATGTGTTGTGCTCATTTGGTTTAAAATGGAATCAAGTCTTCAGAATGCATACTATGTCCAGCTTTCCGTGACATCAGGGCAACACTGAATTCCTACTGGACTCCAGAAAATGCTGACTCTCCCTCTCAAATACTCCTTTTACAAAGGAGGCTGGACTGGAGGCCAGAAGGCAGTAGAAGACCAACAGCCTGGTTACAACTGCCAAGAGCAGACCTGACTCAGACTCCTATCACAAAGAGCTTGATCCTTGCCCTGTTAGGGTGGTGTTGTGCTGAATATCAAGTTTTTCTCTTATCCACAAGGGTTTGGTCAGATACAAACAAACAGAACAAAATAAAACAACAAAAACAACAACACCCCACCCCACCCCAGGAAGCCAGCACTTTAAATCATCTAGATTCTGTCAGAGAAACAAGAGGAGGTTTTGAATCACAACTTCCTTTGCAATGCAGCCCTGGACCAGTTGCATTGCTAAACAGAAAATGGTTAGCCATGAAAATTTGCATGTAAAGACCACAAATCACAATGAATCCTGATAATGAACAAGCAAACAAAAATGTCTTACTTGTTTGTGACATCTTCCTTGGATATCAGATATTATAGTCAAACCTGTATCCCATGGGGAAAGTTTGCAACTAAAGTTAAAGGTGAAAAGCTTACTTGTACTCTGAAGGGCTTGTTTTGCAGAATAAATTTCAGATGTGGATAATTAAACCACTTCTTGGAGAACTGAGTCTGATTTCACTGGGCCCCTTAGTATATAAGATCTTTCATCAAGTAACTTTCATGGTCCTGATTGGAGCCCACTAATTATCCTAACCAGCTATTTTCATTGAGTGTGCGTCGTAGTGTGCTGATGTGCACATACATCCAAGTTCTGCATTCCAAAATGCTGCAATCAATATTAATGTACTCTAAATCACACTTACATCTGTTTCTGAATTAATAAACACAAAATAGATGTCCTTATTTCCCCCTCTTTCTCTCTCTCTTTCAGCAAAATGCTTCAAAAGTTGCTCAGATACCATCTCCTTGGGTAGGCAATGAAAAGTAAGTATCCTACCAAAGAATTGCTTTTTCATGAAAACGAATGACTGAATAGACCCCACATATTTTGCATTGATTGCTCAAGAGTAAAGGACAATTTCAAGATGGCAGTCTTTTTTTTTTTGCACACAAAATTCTAGCCAGGCTCCAGCTGATGGAGAGACAGAAAAGTTTCAAATGATGTGGTTCCTTAAAGATATGTAAGCTAAATTATGGCCATAAAATATCTGCTAATGAGATAACAAACCACATGCCATTTCTGGGAGGTGGATAAAGTTAAATCTACTGCAATGATTTGTCAGTGATTCACTTGGTAATGAAAAGTCAATCAAATGTCCATTGATATATGGTAAATGATGTTTAATAAAATGAAAGGCATAATAGAGTTGAAAATGTGAAGGTTATTTAGCTGATTATCTGGTTCTTCATCAAGACTTTCATATCAATAGTAAAACACCTTGACCTAAATATAAAAAGGATGTACTCTGATGCTGATGTAAGGCCTCATTGTCATTCCCAGACTTATAGTCTAATTTAGAACCCTATATGCTTAGCCACCTCCCAGACTTCACAACACTACAGTGAGAGTCTGAAGGAGACTCTCGCTGTAGACCTGAGGCTTCACACATCTCAGTGATTAAACTAACTGGACCTCTCTTCTTCTCAATTTACCCTGCTTCCTCTGAATGAAAGGTCTTATGCCAACTGGGGTCACAGTGGAGATGATCCTTAAAGAGGGCAATTATGAATCCCACTCCATCTCCAATGTGTGCCTTTTCTAACTTTCCTGACTAGCCATGTCACCTCTGGTTTGAAAAGTGTCCCATCCCTTCCAAGCCCATTTCCTACCAATATTGGAAGAAAAAGTAGATGTCAGTGGACACATTCACAATGAGCCTGTTATAACTGCTTTTGACGTTTTTTTATCATCTCAAAAACCTTGCATCTCTGAAGAAAATGCCTTCCTCGTGAATAAAATAGCCTCTACTTGTCACTCTCTAAATATCTACAAAGTATACTCCAAAAGCAGTGGGCCAGTGAACTCTACTTTGAGATCATAAAATCATTCAAAGTGAGGGAACAGATTAAAAACTACACATTAGCTCAATTACTGCACTGAAAGGAAGCACCACTCCAATTGTTGAATTAGGTCTTACTCTTAATGAACAAAAAGGAACGACAGTTTCTCTCTCTGGAAGTTCAGAAAATAAAAATAACCACTGAGAGACCCAGAGAAAGCTATTTTCTCTGACAACAAAATAAAGTAAGGACAAGATCAGGTAAGCAGCTAGCAAAGAATCACTGGAATATTTTCTTTTATTTCTGAAATGGAAGAACAATATTCTAAGCTTGTGAGATCACATTAAAAGACTCACAAAATGCTTCTCAAGCAGCTTTACTCTGCACTCCCTTTCATTAACAGTCATGCCTTTAAATAAAGCAATTCTGAGTAATCACACAGGGATGACATCACATTTATTCAGCAACTATTTCAAATCCATTTGCTCCACACCAGGCCCTGTATGGCAGATGGCATCACCAAAATGAATTCCACATGATCTCTGTACCATAGAGAAACAAAGTTCAGCGGAGGGAAGCTACAAGTATAAACAAAAGTCCTATCAAAACCAGTAGGAAGAGCTTGGGTGTTTGGGCTTAACCAGACAAGGATTCATATCTCAAGCCAAAACTAGATAGCCTGGCTTCCCAATTAATAAGAATAGTGTGCTCCTTCAACATACCCTCATAGCACCTTCCAGTGTGAGTGCCCCTGACTTAAAAGCCCCCATACCTGGCTAGTGAGTGGGGAGTAAACTGCTTAGAGGTGCTGCTGACGACTTTACTCTTTCATGAGACTATCACAGGAAAATACATGAAGAGATGAATTGTTGTACCCATTTCATGAAGCCCTCAGAGACCACCAAGGAGCTGGTTTCTGATGCAAGCATATAAGGTTACTTTTATTCAGGTTCAACTTGGGCCACCACATGGCAGATGGAAGGAAATGTGGTATTGGCCATGAGCCCAGGTGTAGAGAGTTTTTGTAGGGAAAAAACACAAGCCAGGAATTGGCAACTTGGGTTGTGTAGAAGGGATATGAGGCAAGGTGATTTTTATTTTTTTGAAACTATTGGTCTAGACTTTGGGCACGAAACCACATTTGAAACCATTGGGTTAGACTTTTGGCAGGGAAACACAACCCACTGAACAGCATTGTCTGGATTGCTCAGGAGGATTATCAAGATATCTTCAAGGGCCACAAACAGCAGACAGACTGTTTGCACGAGGATACTGCGCTGTATCTGTTCGAGTTGTCATGGTACATTCCTGAAGTCCTTTCTGGAACTGAGTACAGCAGGTAGTCTAAGATGGTGGCCCTACCCTAAGATGAGGTCTGTATTTACTTCACAGAATAGACAGTTGAGAATAGATTTGTGGGAACTATCCTCTATTGAGACTGAAAAAATGTCCAGAGAAGTAGTTGGAGAAAAGAGAAAAAAATACTTGTTAGAGGGTAAAGAAAGATTAGCAAGAATATTTTTTATGAAGAGCTAGATAATACCTATTTTGGGCTTTGTAGACCCAGAGGAACAAACAAAAACAGCATCAAACAACAGTGGCTATTGGGGCTGTCACAGTTATTAGTATCATTACCTTTTAAAGTTAGAAGGCATAACCAATTCTGCTCCCAAAAATATTACAGATCTTATTCTGGACTTACCTTTTTCACTTGCTCTGGATTGCCAAAGAATGATGGATTTTTCTCCTTTATTAAAATAGTGTGTTCATATGTGTAGTGTATGTATGTATACATATGTATATGCATATACACACATGTATGGAGACCTGAGATCAGTATTAGTTATCTTCTTCTAATTACTTGAAACCTTATTTTTTAAGACAGAATCATTCACTGCATCTGGAGCTCACTAATTGGCTAGCTAATAAGTCCTCGAAATCTACTTATCACCACTTCCCAGCACTGAAATTATGGGTGCTAACTATTATGCCTAGCTTTTTAAGTGAGTATTGGTTTCTGAACTCAGCTCCTTATGCTCACAGAGTAAGCATTTTACCCACTGACCATCTTTCTAGCTCCCTTAAGTGTTTCTTTTAAATAAGAGGCCACTCACTGTTTCATTTGCTAAGCACCTATAGTATACCAAACACTCTAGCCGTGCCTTTACAAATACCAATTATAGTATTGTAGATTGTTCTCTATGTTGCCAAGCATTTTATAGTGGATACTAAAAAGGAAATTCAACTGATATTCTTTAAACACATGTTATGTGCCAGGCAATGTTCTAGAATGCTGTGGTATAGTATAGGATGAAATACCTAGTACCCATTTGTGTTCTGTTCTGTTGCAAAAGAAACATAATTAAAATATACAATATTCCAGTTTTATTCTTCTCCATATAGCTATCAAGTCTGACCAGCACAATTAGTTAAAGATGCTGCCTTTTTCCTTGTGTGTATTTTTGGCTTCTTTGTCAAAATTCAAGGGGCCCTAGGTGTGGAAACTTATATCTGAGTCCTTAATTCAGACATTGATCAATGTGTCTATTTTTATGCCAGTACCATGCTATTTTTATTGCTATATCTCTGTATTACAACTTGAAATCAGGAATGGTGATACTTCCAGCAGTTCCTTTATTTTGAGGATTGTTTTGGTGTGTGTGTGTGTGTGTGTGTGTGTGTGTGTGTGTGTGTGTGTTTCTAAATGAAATTTAAGATATTTTTCAATTGTTATAAACAATTAAGTTGGAATTTCAGTGGAGATTACATTTTTCTGTAAGTTTCTTCTAGGAAGATGGACATTTTCACAATATTAATCTTACCAATCCATGAGCATATTGGGTCTTTCTGTCTTCATTTTCTTAAAGTTTTTATTATGTAAGTCTAGATTATGATTAATTGCATGTAAGAAACTGAAACAAGATAAAGATGTCAAAAAATTTTCTGGGGCAAGAGGAGAAGCAGTGGCACAATCTTGAATAAATTTTGGCAAAGGATGGTAGAGCATATCATGAAATATCTGAAACTAAGAATTCCAAGCAAGGAAAAATGGGAGGAAGCTTGTGCCCCATGAGGTCAAGAGAGAGTAAGGGTACAATGTGATGATCTGATGCATATATCTCATATGTAATGATCAAATCAGGATAATCAGAATTTCATGTTCCTAAATATGCACTACTTCTGTTTGCTGATAACCTTAGAATTCTTCTCCTTAAAAAACATATAGTAATTTCTTATAAAATTACACTTTCCCTACTGTGTGTAGAATTCTACAACTTATTTCTCCTGTGTAAATAACTGGATTCTCGACCAGTTTTAAAATTATCCCATCTTCTCCTTCTTAGCCTGTATTAAACATGATTCTATTTGCTGCTTCTATGAAATCGATCATTTTTAGTTTTCAAGATACATGAGGCTAAGAAACATGTTTTACTTTTTCCTTATGACTTACAGACATGATAGAAAACAATGAATCCAATCTGTTATTTCAGTGTAGTAAAGTAAGTCCCACCAAGGAGATGGACATGCTTAATGGTACATATCAATTTTGTGGTAAGATGGGGTTAGAATCCTAGCATCTTAGGATTCTAGCACCTAGTTTCTTTTTCAATATGTGTCTCCTGAAAGCTTTGCCATTTTTCTCTAGAGATTACAAATGAGAAAGTATGTATTTCTAGCCATAAACTAACATTTAAGACTTAATGACTGTCACTAAAGAAAAGGATTATAAAATAGAATGTGAGACCTTTGAGGACAAAGAATTTTATTTTTATATCACTAAGTAGCCCTGCATGCTAATGTTCCTTAGTGTGAGAATACTCATATCCCATCATTGCTTTGAGACTAAATCAGGCTATGGAAAAGCAGGAAAATATCGCAGAAATCATAAACATGGTAGAGAAACCCCATGTTCTTAGACCACACAAATACATAGCAAATTTGAAGATCTACCTTTCTACCATGACCAGAACACACCATAAGATCTACTCCATTGGTAACACACCAGACTCTCATGACTGTGGGCACAATCTCTATGTATCTGAAGAAAAGGATTTCAGCTACAGTTCTTCACAGAACTTGTCAATAGCACTTCAGCATATTGGTATATGTGACCTATTTCTCAAACAAATGTACATGCCTCTATGCTGTGAGCAGTCATAGACTCTGAGAAACACAACCACTTTGGAGATGCAAAGTTGTTAATAATAGAAGTTAGTAAGGGATTGGAGCATAAAATAGGGCTCTGTAACCATGCTCTACAGTGGAAAAGAGGTTTCTTCAAACATGTAGACTCTTAAATATAGTTCTGCTTCATTTCTGTTGTTTATGTTTTTACTTTCTTCTTTGTTACCCCTTTTTTATTAATGAGTTTTTTTATTCATTTTACATACCAATCACAGATCCTCCTGCCCCTCCCACCTTTCCCCCCAACTCACCTCATTACCTCCTCCAGAAAGGTAAGGCCTCCCATGGGTAGTCCACAGAGCCTGGTATATTCAGTAGAGGCAGATCCAAGCCCCCACCCCCACCTGCAACAAGGCTGTGCAAGGTGTCCCATAGGTAGTGGGCTCGAAAAAGCCAGTTCATGCACCAAGGATAGATCCTGATCCTACTGCCAGGGGGCCCCTTAAGCAGATCAAGCTACACAACTGACTTGCTTATGCATTGGGCCTAGTCCAGTCCCATGGAGGCTCCACAGATATTGGTCTAAAGTTAATAAGTTCCTACTAGTTTGTTTTGGTTGTCTCTGTAGGTTTCCCCATCATGATCTTGATGCCCTTTGCTCACAGAATCCCTCTTCTCTCTCTTCCACTGCACTCCTGGAGCTCTGCCTGGTACTTGCCTGTGGCTCTCTGTATCTGCTTCCATCAGTTATGGGATGAAGGCTCTATGATCACAGTTAGGTGCTGAGAACCATCCCTGGTGGTGGATGGGTCTGAGGATGTAAGGAGTCAGTGGGGAAGGAAATGAGCCAGGCCATAGTGGTCAGGAGAAGCTTCCAGCCTGACTGAGTAGCAGCCAGAGTGTTTCTTTATTTATACAGAATTTAGTTAGCATGGATACATTCATGATGTTCCAAAATATAGATCATATCATTTTTGTTTTTGGACATGTGTTTCACTTCCTTTTGCTCATCCTTTATCCATCATTAATAAACTATGACAGAACAGAGTTATAATTTCCAATAATTTTGCCTCAAGTTTTGACATCATTAATAAACAGAGTTATCATTCTTACTCATAAACCCCTTGACCCAATTTTTGAGAATCTAGAGGCATATGACAGCTGTGCTCAGGCTAGTTACTTTGGTTGATTCAAGGACACTAGACAAAAACAAAATCTTCAATCACCCTGAGCATTTTGCCATGCCTCAAGCAGTGTATTATTAACTCTTAGTGGTCAGAATGCCCAGAAAAAAATCCTCAGGCTAAAGATGCTGCAGTTATTATTCAAATTCTGGCATAATACAATTAATGTTCACATTTATATCTTTATAGAATTTGTCTATATGTCTAATCCTGGCATTCTGTTGTTTCTTGGTCATATGACATTATAGTGGCTCTACATGAGCTAACTTCTAAGAGAGGGAGGTCCTAACATCTCATACTTTCATCATTTTTCCACTCCAAACTTTGCTCATCAATATGTCTCTATGTAGAGCAAAGTTATATGCCACGTAATTATCTAAGTGTACAGTGGGAAGAGCCTTGTAATCTGAACTGTGGCTGACTCTTATAGCCCACTGAATCTTGTTGACCTTTTAAATTTTACATTGTTTTGAATATCTTGTTCCTGTGTAAGTACAGGGACAGATGTTTCAAGAATGTCTCATAGCCTCATAAAGAGACCTCTGGCTTCTTTATGTGTTACAACCTCCAAGGCATAAGGAAGACCTTCAAGTAGATAAGGATATCTCCCTCAAAGTTTTGGGGGATAGTTTAGGACTTTCCTGGGTGGGCTTAGAAGCAGCATTCCTGGGAGAAGGCATAAATGATTCATAAGGAATTTTCCATCAATCCAACATCCCCAAACTGTACAAATATTAAAAGTGTCCCAAGCTGGGCAATGGTGGTGCATGCCTTTAATCCCAGCACTCGGGAGGATCTCTGTGAGTTTCAGGCCAGCCTACTCTCCAAAGCAAGTTCCAGGAAAGGTGCAAAACTACACAGAGAAACTCTGTCTTGAAAAACAAAAAAAAAAGAAAAAGAAAAAGAAAAAGATAAAGATAAAGAAAAATGCCCCAAGTATGCAACAGGTAGAGATGAAAACCAAAGGTGATATGGCAGCCATCATGTGGCTCAGCATTGCTGGATTTTTGTCAAACAGCTGTGCTGGCATTATGACTTCTGACATTTCATTCAGTTATGGCTGTGCCAGTTAGGGTACTCACTTATCTGATTATTGGGGTAAGCCAGTTCAGGCACCTTCTCCTCTACTGCTGGTAGTCTAAGCTGAGGTCATCCTTGTGGATTCCTGGGAACTTCCCCAGCACCCGGCCTTTCTCCATCCCCATGATGTCTCCTCCCATCATGGTGTCTCCCTCAGTGCTCTCCCACACTGTCCCTGCTCCAGCTTAAACCATCCTGTTCCCTCATGTTCTCATCCCCCACCCTCCAATGCCTATCCCTTATCCCCAGTTTACACATGGAGATCCCATCTATTTCCCCTTCCAAGGTGATCCATGCACCATTTTAGGGTCTTCCTTGTTAGCTAGCTTCTCTGGTGCTGTGGGTTGTAGTCTGATTATCCTTTGCTTTATTTCTAGTATCCACTTATGAGTGGGTACATACCATTTTTGTCCTTCTGAGTCTGGGTTATCTCACTCAGGGTTATAATTAATAGTTCCATCCATTTGCCTGCAAATTTCATGATGTCATTGTTTTTTAATGCTGAGTAGTACTCCATTGTATATATGTACAACATTTTCTTTATCCATTATTCACTTGAGGAGCATCTAGGTTGTTTCCAGGTTCTGGCTTTTATGAATAATGCTGCTATGAACATAGTTTGGCATGTGCCCTTGTGTGATTGAGCTTTCCTTTGGTATATGCCCAAGAGTGGTATAGCTGGGTCTTGAGGAAGATTGATTCCTAATTTTCTGCTAAACTGCCATACTGATTTACAAAGTGTGTGTATTCCCACCACCAGTGAAGAAGTGTTCCCCTTGCTCCACATCCTCCAAAATAAGTTGTTACCAGTGTTTTTTATCTTAGCCTTTCTGACAGGTGTAAGACAGTATCTCAAAATTGTTTTGATTTGCAATTCCCTGATGACTAAGGATGTTGAGCAATTCCTTAAATGTCTTTTAACCACTTGAGATTATTCTGTTAAGAATTCTCTGTTTATCTCTGTAGCCCATTTTTTAATTGGATTGTTTCATATTTTGATGTCTAATTTTTTGAATTCTTTATATATTTTGGAGATCAGCCCTCTGTCAGATGTGGTGTTGGGGAAGATTTTTTTCCCATTCTGTAGGCTGTCATTTTGTCTTATGTAGTGTCCTTTGCCTTACAGAAGCTTCATAGTTTCAGGAGGTCCCAATTATTAATTGTTGCTTTTAGTGTCTGTGCTACTGGTATTGTATTTAGGAAGTGGCCTCCTGTGCCAATGTGTTCAAGACTACTTTCTACTTTCTCTTCTATCACGTTCAGTATAACCTAAAGAAATTAGATGCATCCACAAAAACACAGGCAAAAGATAACCCCACAGCAGCAAATCCCAAAAAAGGGAAATACACACACACACACTACCACCAAAAGATAACAGGAATTAACAATCACTGGTCATTAATATACCTTAATACCAATGGACTCAATTTGCCTATAAAAAGACACAGGCTAACAGAATGGATACAAAAACAGAATCTATCCTTCTGCTGCATATAAGAAACACACCTCAACTTCAAAGACAGATAATACCTCAGAGTAAAAAGTTGTGAAAAGACTTTCCAATCAAATGGATTTAAGAAGCAAGCTGGTATAGCTATCCTAATATCTAACAAAATAGACTTCATACTAAAATCAATCAAAAGATATCAGGAAGGACATTACATAATCATCAAAGGAAAAATCCACCAACATTTATGCCCCCAAAACAAGGGCATCCACATATGTAAAAGAAACATTTCTAAATTTAAACCACACATCAAAGCACAGACCCTAGTAGTGGGAGACTTCACCACCCCACTCTCACCAGTGGACAGATCTTCCAGACAGAAACTTAACAGAGAAATAACGGATCTAACAGATGTTATGACTCAAATGGACTTAATAGATATCTACAGGGCATTGCACCCTAACACAAAAGAATATACCTTCTTCTCAGCACTTGGACTTGAGTTTTGTGCATGGTGATAGATATGGATCTATTTGCAATCTTCTATATGTTGACATCCAGTTATGCCACACCATTTATTGAAGATGGTTTCTTTTTTCCATTGTACTTGATCTGGCTTTGTTGCCTAGGTTAGTTAGTTTCAAATGCCTGTCCTCAACAATCTTCACTTCTGAGCCTCTCAGGTATTTGCAACTATGGGAATATGTTATCACATACTGCTGCCTATTTCTTTCACTCCCTCAAAATGTCCTGCCCAAGTGTATACATCTGTTTAGGAAGTTGCTCAAAGATTGGCTGAAGAAAGGCTCCCTATGAATGGTGCACAGATCTTGCTGCCATCCACAGGAGACTGCTCATGCATTCAGGCTTGTCTTTAAGCAAGCCTACAAGAGTATCCTAAGCTCAGGTCCTAAAAAAAAATTACCTCCATGATACATGTAGCCAACAGGTAACGATGTTACTGATGTTAAAGAATTCACCAAAAATGTGTCCAAACACTGGAACTCTCAAAAGTAAGAACTTTGAAGACTCCTCTTTATAAACCAGCATGAAGGTAAACAATCACCAACAAACAGCCCATCTCCTTTACACATCTTAGAAAATCCTAAACAGATATTCAAAGTCTTACTTTTCTTTATAACTTCTCCAATGCTACACATTAAGGGGCTTTTACAATGTGCAATTGACTTATTGTGGCAACTGTATTTGTGATGAACTATCACTGTGGTTTCTGCAAAACACTTTGAAGAAAATCCAATATTGCACATCATGTTTTCTGACTGCCAGTAGCCATTCTGAAGAAGTAGAGTAAGCATCACAGCTTTGAGCTGTTTCTTTCTCTGAAAGACTATAACATGTCATAAATATTCAAAGTCAGAGCTACATTTGTAAGAAGCATTAATGTTAGAGAAAGATTCACCCAAGTAACTCTCTTTCCCTCCCCCTCTCTGTATTCCTTTCCCTCTTCCTCTCTCGATTTTAAAACAAAAACAGCAGTGTACATAGAGGGCTGTCTAGTTGTTAGAAACAATGTGACCTTAAGTGTTTCTGGTTAGAAAATGAACATAGGTGATTTATTCTAGGACCAGCACTATAGCCCTGGGTGGGTTAGTCAAATGGTATAAGATCTGATGTGGCAATATGGTCCCCCTATACTACAGCCTTGGAATAAAGCTATGATGATGTTGGTCAGAGCTATAGGATCTTGTCTCAGAAGAACCAATGAGATGTGGCCCATTAATTGAAGATTTGTGCATCTTTATCACACTAAACTTTGCTCTGGCTAGTGGTATTCTGAAGAGACTCCACTGTGACAAGAGATACTCCATGCTGTGTATCTCCAAAATCCTGCTAGTTCTCTTCCCTGCCTATTTAACTTGGCCTGTCTCTTTCTGTTCTCCAGGAATACTCCATCCCCAGTATCTCTAAACAATGTCTCTCCCATCAATGCAATGGGGAATTGTAACAATGGTCCTGTCACCATCCCCCAGAGAATCCACCACATGGCTGCTAGCCATGTCAATATTACCAGTAATGTGCTTCGGGGCTATGAACACTGGGATATGGCTGACAAACTGACAAGAGACAATAAAGGTATGATTATCTGTTCTATTCTTTGCTTAAGGTTGAGAATGCAGTCACTTGTGCTTTGAAGGACTAGGTCCCTTGTACCTGATGGCCTTATATTATTTAATTCTTCTGATTTCTATGTCTTAGGTGAGAGGAAATTAGCTTAAGGCTAACATAGTGACCTATTTTGACATTTAGACTGATTCAAACCTAAATATTTATTCTCCTTTAAGACTTTTATCAGCACATGATATTTTCAGAATTACACTCAGCGACAAGGATCAATATAGAGAAATAGTTACTAAGGCAAAAAGAGGGATTCAAAAATTAAGATCCTGTTGGCTTCTGTTTATTTTTTGAGAGGTAAGGTGGAACAAAGGTCACGTAACTTCATTATACTTATCAGCTTCAGATGAATATATAACAACACAGTTTTCATTTCCAACTAAGAACTAAACCTCAGCTAGGATTTCTTTATATCCTGACAGAGGGATCAGGGTCCTATTTATGGGAACACACGAGATTTGTACAGAACAAATGCAAAGTAGACCCTGTTTCACAAAGGTCAATTAATCATTGATGACTTGTGCTGCCATCTCTGACCTTAGCCATCATTTACACTCAAAATAAAGCCTCACCAACCTAATATCATTGAGAAGTAAATCCAAAACCACACTTTTACTCTGGCCATTCATTTGCTGTGACTCTCTCTAGCACACTAATTACAGAATGGCCAGTTGCAAACAAGGTAGGGACTTATGGGGATCTATTAGAATCAACCAAGAAAGGAGTAACAAGCAGACTATAGTAATAGAAATATGGCCAGTAATGGGGAGCAATTAGCCTCCTCCACATTCTAGGTTGCTTGGGTGGATGTGGGTTTTGCTAGTTCCTGAGCAGTTATGTGAATTTCCAAAGATCAGACAACTATGGACATAGACCTTCTCACAGAGAGTTGTGCTACGGATATGGACAGTGTTGGTTGTTTTTGTAGAAAGCCTCTATCCCTGTCACTGCTCACCCACTCCTGCTGCTGCAGATAGCTTATTACAGAAGGTTCTGGTGCTGAAACATGCCAAATGGTTGATGCTATTCTCTGCCCTTTGATCAAGAGGCCCTACTCCCTAACTGCCCCAGCTACATATATTTATCCATTGAAGTGGTCATTAAAATGGTGAACTGGCAGTCTAATTTAAAATGCCAAAGACAGCTCTTCACAGAATATTCAGAACATATCTTACCTCACATAAAGCTGACATTCATTCAACAATGACTAGTTCTTTAATATTTTCCTCAGTATAGCATTTCCAAATAAAATATTTTAGATGCCAGAAGTAATTTACTCCTTTGTTGGCAGAAATTCCTTTTATTACATTGCCCAGGTTAAAAAGTATCACATAATCAAATGAAGTTGATACATGGAGAAGCAGCCAATATATTACATACAACATAAAGAATAAATGCTTTGCTCAGTGAATTTTCATTTGCTTAGCAATCAAGTACATGTAATTCATGCATAGAATTTGATTTCCAAGAAGGCAGAAGAGCATCTCAGCCACTTTAGGATAGTCTCTAGTCCCACCCCTGCCCTGGATTTGGATTCCTTATTCTCATCCAGCACAGGTATGATTTCATGTATAAGGCTGAGGCTGCCTTCCCTGTAGGAAACTAACAAGAACAAATGCCAGTGAGCCCTTTGTGGACAAGGTATCAGACAAGTCAAGTGGAGCAAAGGGGTACCTAGGGAATTTTCAGACATCATATAGCCTTTCCCACATATACTTCTCCCCCAAGGCAGACATTCTGATATTCTTGTCACACTGGTGAGTAGTTAGTAACGTAGCCTTAGGGCTATCCCATTTCCCAAGTAATCATGCTCAGGAGTGTGGTACAAGTTGTCACGTGCTGGATCCTTGCAGGTCATTTTCTACCTCTATAAAATCAGTAGCAAAACTTCTTACCTCAGATTCTTCCAAGACATTTATTTAGCTCTGGATGACAATGGCCATAATTGATGCTCAGGTTCACTGGCATTTTCTATACTCTGTCAATTAAAGTCAGAAAAAAAAACAGTTCACTTGGATCAAAAGAAAATATATTTTCAATTTAATAGCATACAAATAAAATTCTTCTTGCATTAGAGAAATCATGATGCTTATCATGACCGATACTGCATAAGAAAGTTTTCATAAAAAATAAAGCTGTAATATATAAGATATAAATATATTCTTTAAAATAGTCAACTACATTTATGTATTTATGTACATTTTACATAAATAGAATATTTTCAGACATTTACAGAAATTTGTATCCATATATATAAATTCTGTAGAATGGTAATGCATTTTTAGAACATGCTGTTTGAGAAAGGATATAGTGATAAAATTACTTAGCATGAATTAACAGATTTAAATGAGTTTTGTTACACTAAACACTAACACTAACATTATATTGTCAAACTTTTGGAGTTCAATAAACATATACCAAATATATATATATATATATATATATATGTAATTCACACATAATAAAGACAATATATATAAATTTCATAAAGATGAGAGAGAGAGATAACCTTGGTTGCCTAATAAGCCCTTTAAATTTTGGTTGAATGAAGGAAGAGATGAATAGATTGATGAACAAATGGATAAATCTTTCAGTGTCCACATGATTGTGGTATTAACTATAGCTTTTTAATCTGGTGCATAGGTTCCATGATGTTAAATAAAGGCTTGACCAAGTACTGCTCTGATTTTCAGAATTCTTTGGCGATCTGGATACACTGATGGGGCCTCTGACCCAGCACAGCAGCATGACCAATCTTGTCCGCTACGTTCGCCAGGGACTGTGTTGGCTGCGCATCGATGCCCATTTGTTGTAGTGGGTGCTCTCCCAATTCTAGAATCAGCATCCATTCCCCTACCTTTACCAGTGCCTTGATAGTCACTGGTGGAACTCCACTCATTTGGGAAAGTTCTCTTTCATTATGTTTTTTTTATGCATTTTTGATATCTGTGAAAAACTGAAGTCATTGTTAGTGGACACTACAACTTGAGAGAAATGTATGTTTTATTTTTCAATATTTGATATGCATTTCTCATATCTCATGATTTTTATGCTTTATGGAATGAAAATCCCTATAATATTGATTTTAGTCCACATGATTCAAAACAAAGAACGAGAAGCACATGTGATGATGAGAGGATCCTGAGAACTCAAACAAGAGGTCTAACATACACATGAACAAGGGACCTGCAGAGATTCTGGCAGTAGCCATTCCCCAAACTATACTCTTGGGTCCAGAAAAGAATGTATTTCAGAATCCATGACTAAACAATATCTGTACTTCCCACAGACTAAATCTTCAGGTGAGAATCTCCATTGTCAAACCCCACAGATTGGATGTTTTAACTACAGTATAAAGTGAAGAGTAGCAAGAAAAATACAAGCATAAGAATTCTACTCTTGCAGTGACACAACCAGAAGACTCTTTTGTTAACATCCTGTTCCTGTTTACCTATTTTTCTACTATTTTAATGGTGAGAAGGAGGAGTAATATTTATTTGGATAACTTTATGTCATTAGGTTAACTCCTCACCTGGGATTATTTGTGCAAAGCTCCCTTTTCAAGGAGCAGTTTGGCAGATGCATATCTTAGTTATCAAAATAACACATTCATCTTAGACTTGAGGAATCAGACTGGACTGAAAGATGTCCCTCAAAGAAATCCATGCTTCTGCCTCATTTGCAGCCAGTAGGCAAATCCTTACCTTCAAGTACTATGATAGATTTGCATATCAAATCTGTGAAATCAAAAGTCATGTTACCGATTCCTAGAATTAATTAATTTCCTTGTATTCTCTCTATCTGGACTTTCCAAATATTATCCATATTTTATATTTTCTAGAACTTCTTTTTTCTTTCCCCTTTCTTTTATTATTTCTTTCAGGAGCTCTTGGCTAAAATACAATCACTGATTTTTATTAAAGTTTATATTAGTATAAATCATTTACATGAAAAGTTGAAAGAAAACACTTAACTCTGTAAGTAAGACCTAACTTTAAAAAAAAAAAAAACACAGCCGGGCGGTGGTGGCGCACGCCTTTAATCCCAGCACTCGGGAGGCAGAGGCAGGCGGATCTCTATGAGGTCGAGGCCAGCCTGGGCTACCAAGTGAGTTCCAGGAAAGGCGCAAAGCTACACAGAGAAACCCTGTCTCGAAAAACCAAAAAAAAAAAAAAAACCCACAAAAATCCTGGGGTAGTGCTTTACCCTGGGATCTTTGGAAATACTCCTGAAGTTTTGCAACAGTTTACCTAATTTGGAGCATTTCCTTATGAGTTATGACTATCTCTCCTTCTGATCCTCTACATTCATCTTATGTCTATAAACATCACCCTGTAAATAACATCTTCAGTCTTCCAGCTCACCAGAAAAACTCTTCAGCTATAGTAAACACTATGCATTCATTGGTTTCTTGTAATTGCCTGCTGGCATATATTTCCATGTAACCATTAATCTACTAAGTTATTGAATTCTGTTCACTGTTATGACCAGATAAACAATAGATATGTACATGAAAGATGCAGACTTGTATGATTTCTAAAGTGAGTCATGCAGCTCTGTGATAAGAACAGCAGGCAATCACTCTGTACTCTCATTGGAAAGGCTAGGTACTTCCCCAGTTCTGCTCTGATCATATTTGAGTTGAAGGCCCTTTGTTGTATAATAAAGCTATGGAAGTCACATTGCAATGGCTAAAGCCAAGCTGTTTCTACAGGTGATGGGTGCACCCCGGCAACTGAAGCCTGAACTTCTTATGCTCCCAGTGTGGTTGAGCTTTAAGTCTACAGTTTCAGCAACAACACATACACATGTGCACACACAAATGAAATCTAAACCTTTTCTGTGCCTCTTAAATGAGGAAAATGAAAACATGAAATACAGAACACCCCAAATGGGTGTCACTTGAAATAAAAAATGAGCTGATGACTTTGCAGTACTCAAGTTCTCTATTTTTTTTTTTTGGCCTACCAGGAAACTTTCCTGGCTATTACTTAACAACGATGCCTACTTGCTTGACTTGTAATTAAAACCTAGTCCACTATCCTAGACCATCATAGATTTACACACAGATTCTTTTTGAAATTAAGTCTCCAGTAACTAGAAATTAGAGTGGTAGGGGCAGTTTTCTATAGAAACATGTATATTGACACATAGATGAAAGACTTGTAGCTCTAGTTTCCATAATTCATTTTATCTTCTTATATAAAACAGGGAGGCAAGAGGATGTTCTGTTATCTGTGGTGGCTGAACATAAAGTGTCATGTCAGCACAATGATTCTCAAATGGACAGTCAAGCTCTGGATCACCACCTGATTATTTAGTAGACCCACTTGTAACATAGCTTAGAAATCAATTAAACATGAAGAATGAATTACCTTCCTATCCCTGGATATGGGGTGTCTTTGGTTTCCTGATTAAGGATTGTTACTGTTTTCTAGGCACTCTGGTCATCACACTACAAATAGTGATGTGCATCATGGGTATGTGCTATCTTCAGGATTGAAAGATTGAGGACTTTGTCAAGGGAATCTCTTCAGTGTACCAGTTAAGTGGGAGGGATATGAGAAATGTGGATGGCAGTGACAGATTGTGCCTCTGGATATTGGTGGAGGCTTGGTGAGCCACAGCCAAACAAGTCTGTGCAGGTGTGGTGATGGGCAGAGTAATAAGTAGTCCCCGCACCCAAGCAAATACAAGAAACAAGTACATCCCTACAACATGACCCAAGAGGGCCAGCACTATGCCTTCATTTATCACACAAGCTCCAACCACAGAGAGTCTGACAAGTTTGTGTTATGATGTTGGCTTGGCTTTGTATCTTTAATTAGCTTTGGATTTTTTAGTGGTTTTGTCATATTACTATCTGGGTTTTGTAGGTAGGATTAATTTGAAAAGAGATTGATAGTGTGATCCTTGGGGTAGAATTTACCTATAAGCATGTTGTTAGCCAGCCTGTAGACTGTCAATTGGTCAATTGCTTAATAATCTCATCTGAAAAAAACTAGTAGCTTTATCTTTAGATGACATAATTGGAAAAAGCAGACTAGCTTCTGCGACATTTTAAAGATTTAAGATTGAGATATCTTTTTTCTTTCATGTAGTGAAATGAAAAGATCCAAATCTTTAGTCAAAAGTAGCAAAATTAGATGCCATTACCTAAAATATGTTTTGTTCAGTTTTCAAGGAGATGGATGGTTAAAAGTATTGAGTTTGGTCTGCATTGGAAAGATGCTAGTTTTACTGTACCTGAAGCTATCTAAATCGGACTTTGTTTTATCCAAAGTTGGATCCCGGAGGTGGAAGACAGAGTTTGAAGTTGAAAGTCACTTTTGAAAGCGGACTCAATTAAGTTGTGAGGGTGAAGCCCTTACTTTCTTCGCAACAGACATAATAAAATTCACCTGCATGAGTTAGCAGGTGGGAGAACTAAACTGGATCACTGGGTAGGACTACTCAGTAAAGCAATGAACTGCTTGCTTACAGAAGCATCATTATCCCCACTGAGAAAAATGTGTGGTAAGTTGAAACAGCTACACAATACCAAACAAATGGGTGATTCGGTGCCCCCAAATTCAACTCTGTGGGGAAAAATATTGAGCCAGTTGTCAGTGTCATGTTATAACTGGCACTCAATTCTTTGTCATTGTTGTTCTTGTCATTGCTGTTGTTGTTTCACATTTCCACTCACACAGCCTTATTCTCATAATTAAACTCTGATTCATTTTCTCTCTGGTGTTAGCAAACTCCAATGACAGAAATGGCACCTGTGTATTGATGATCAGCATTTACCCTGGCAGGGGACTAATCTGATAGGCTGGTCTCAGAAGTTAATCCTACCATCTGATATTTCCAGCAAAAGAGAAAGTTTTAGTTCCCTTTCCATTCCCCTCCTCATGAATCTAGAAGCCCTCTGTATCAAAATCATCACATTTTTTCTCTGTAATCTTTTAACAAAAAGAAAATTGCATTGTGGGGAGGGCAGAGGGGGGTGGGGGTGGGGGTGGCGGGTGGGAAAGCCCTTGGAGACCAGACTGCAGTTCATGCCCCTTCCTGCTTCTGACATAAAATGTTAAAGAATCATTCATAGTGCTCACACTGGGTTAGGGGACACTGAACTGCTTTTCAGATCCATGGTCAATCATTCTTCTGAGATTGGAGCTTTGCTGTTTCATTAACTGTGCAGTGTAGACTAATGGTGTTTAATAAAAATCATTCAAAATTGCAAACTCTTTTGCCAGTGACCTATTTTCTTGACTGTTTGATTGTATCAGACTTTGAGGATGGAAGGGGAAAGCAAAAGAAACCTGCTAATGGGCTGGGGGAAGGAAGCAGCAGCGACAAATCCAGGCCTGCTTGCATGCAAGCAGTTGCCTGTGAACAGAAGCATGCAGAACTGTGCAGATCCTCCTGAAGAATGGCCTGTTGGGTGCTTTCAGCTGAGGATACCTTGTTCATATGGAGAAATCACTGTTCGTTAATCTCCACAGCAGGAAGTCAGCTGCCATATCCTGAGGGATTCCAATGTTTTACAGAGTTGATTCTGTCCTGTATCACTTCTGTGTCTACAAAATAGACATGTCTCAGGCGTCTTGGTGACAATAACCAAATGCATCCCAGATGTTCAGGTCCTCTGCAGTTTTTCAGAACTTCCACTGCAGAAAGCAAAGTTGGTAAAACCTCAAGATGCTGGGATGATACTTGGGCCTTTAGTGTACCACCTGTATCCACTAGTTAATACAAAGCACCTCATTTTTAGCATTTTCCAATTCGCATGTTGTAAATTATACCACCATAGCTGATAACAAGTTAACAACTGTGACCTTGGTGAAAACAAACTTGGGAGGAATAAATACTATCATTTCCTATGAACCAAACCAGCTCCAGCATATTACTTAACACAACCAAAGAGGGCTCATGTTTTACACATTTGTTTATGTGGATACTCATGCCCACGCCTACTTTAGTAACTAAAACCATTATATAAGCCTAAATGTAAACCAATATACTAATGTAGTTAATTAATGATGAGGCCCTGGTGGTATGGGAAATTCTGGAAGTCTAACTTTTAATCTGGAGCTAACCAGACAGAATGAAATCCTCAACAGCTGACAACACAGATAGATTAGTGCAGAGGAATTTTTTCTGCATCTCAAAGATAACATGGAAGTGAGACTAACATTTAGATAACTACCATAACTCATTTTTAAATTTAAAGGATACAAATTTATCGTATTAATACTAGTTTTCATACTCTAAGCAGTGTTTCGAATTTTTAAATGTAATTTAGGTAAAATAGTTACAGGATCTTTGTGGAGAAACACAATTCAAAATTAATTGTGTTTTTTATTGCTAAATAGAAATACAGAAATTATGTCATATGCATATTGTTGATCATATGACTTTTACTTCAGTTAAATCTTTAACATTTGTTCATAGTTAAAAGTCTCTACTCACAGTTCTAGCTCTGAATCCAAACCAGAATATCTCCTGAAGCAATAACTATGATTCCAAAATGACACTTCTGCTTCAGCAGTTATGAAGAAAATTAAGGTTGCTAACACAAAGACATAATCCACAGTTTCTAAGAAACCAAAGTTTCCATTAAGTATACATATGACTTTATTAAACCTCTACCACGTCCTCTTGAGAGTTAACAGAAACGCTCAATGAACCAGTTTTCCTGGGCCTATACATATGCAGTTAAGCGCTTTGGATAAAGAAAGGTGGAAGAACTTGACATAGTATCTTACTATTCTTTAAACAATACCATGTTCTGTTTGAACTCAATGCAAAACTTGTAAGAGATGCATGTCTTGTTCATACTTCCCGGTCTTTGTGTTATTTGCCTTTGTGATTATTTCTGTGGCTAGAGAATGGTAAGGTTTAAGTGCTGTATCCTTTCATGATATTCTTGCAACTTTTGTTCCTGCCTGAGAATGGTAACATCTGGGTCTGGTTAAAGTGGCATTGTACTTATACAGGAACTCTGTATGCCACAGGCAATGAACTGGTTTTCATGGCCACAAGGGACCACAAATGTGATTAACATCAATTGGTGCATCCACTGCTGCAGATCCATCCTTGCTAAAAATCATACTAATTCATGAACAACAAAAATGAGATTAGTTCTGTCTCAAGATGATTTTTCAAATAGTTTCCTTCCTGGATAATTTCAATCTCTCTGGATATGTTAGAAAGGGAAATCTCTGAGATAAAATTCCTAGGTATTTATTTAATGCTACAAATTAGTGTTTTTATTCTTATTTTCATCAAAATAGTACTTCTGAAGAATTTTGATTTTAAAATTAACATGTGAAACGTGAGGCTTATAGAGATAAAATGCTCAGAAGTGAACCCTGGGTTCAAAATATACTTAAAATTCTCCTTTGCACATCTCATTACATGAGTGATACATACTTAGGATCCTCCAAGAAAGCGACTAGCTCGTATCTGTTCTGTTCTTGTGGTGGTGTCTGTGATTGAGGCTGTGCTTATTGCGATCTGTCTCACACACTCTCTCTCTCCCTCCTTCCTTCCCTCTCTCCCTTGATCTCCATCCTTCTCTGCCTCCCTTTCTTCCTTCCTTTCCTTCAAGCACGTCATAATGGTGTCCCTGCTGATGCTGCTTCTCTCTCCAAACAAATAAATAGTTGAATTAATTGTGAATTTCTGAAATGCACCTGTTCATGCTCTTAAGACACGATGAATTAATCAAAATAGATACGTCCTGATTTAAGACATGCTGCCTGGAAAGGCATGCTGTATTATGAAACTATAGTAGAATAATAACTGTACTTTTACATAGTAGTATATACATTAACTGTGCTGATTTAATTTGTATATATTTGGACCTTTGTTATGCAGTTTTGGAACAAGTAGAATTGTTGCTGGCAAATGAAAACCTGCTTATATCAGAACATTTTGATGAACTTTAATTGGAAATATGGAAGCAGCAAACAAGGATGTTTGTAACCACTGTAAATGCAATAACAAATCTTTCTTCAATTAATTTCCCAGAACACTTTAGTTGAGAGATTTTTTATGTTCATCTGGATTTTCCCCCTTTTATTTTTGGAAGGTGGGTTGTTCTTACTCACTAAAGAATTATATTGATTGCAATTCCCTCTTCCCCTTTAAAATATTGAATTGTGAAATATGTACAGTACACAATTGGTACTTATTCAGAATTTCAGTGGGCAACTGCTTTGAGTTCAGAAAAGGCTGATTCTGTAATCAGGCATTTGCTAGAAGTTATGGCCATCATGAGTAATAAAGTAGGCAAAGGAATTCCAGATTGTAGTGAGTCCATTGGCTGAATTACTTTGTTAATTTCTCTGTGTCTAGCTACAACACTTTCTCTTCCTGGCCAACTCTGTCACTTCCTATCTGTACAGGCCTCCAGAACTCTGGTTGATACTGGGATTAAAGGTATATGTCACCACACTTGGCTCTGTTTCCTAGTATGGCCTTGAACACAGAGATCCTGCCTGCTAAGTGATAGGATTAAGGGCCTGTGCTACCACTGCCTGACTTCTTTGTTTACTTATAATGGCTTTCTTTTTCCTCTGATTGTCCAGGCAATCTTTATTTATCAAATCTTTATTTATCACCACATTTCTTCTTTTTTGTCTAATATTTTTTTTAAAAAGTTATAACTAATATAAGAAAAACTGTATACTATAAGTACAATAACTATATACAATATATACAACAATAAATACATCACAATGTCCAGTTCATTTGTATTTGACAAATTCAGAGAAAACATTCCATTATCTATCCTATTTTGGTGAGTTCAAAATGTATCTAATTCACTTTCTATCCTAACTTATATTACCAACAGAAAACTATCTTATAATGTCTTTCAAACTTATACACTTAACACCTCTTAGTGAGTTTCTTTTCTGAATTTCTTAACAAGGAAAACTATAACTACAACTATCTAATTTTCAACTCCCTCAGAGACCTGAGAAGGAATTAATGTTACCTTGTAAAACAGGAAGTACAAACAAGTGACTTCCAAAAAATGAGTTATGACAGAAACAGCCAGCTTTCTGGACAGTCACCTGAGGTTTCTCTGCACACTGGGGTGTCATCTTCAGCCTACAGGCGTAGCGTATCTGACAGACTCATTTGTGAAGCAGGATGTTCATATGGTCTACAGCTTGACCTCACACTCGGTGCAAGTATTCCATGTACCAGAAAAACTGCCAGTGTCCTCTCATGATTCAGGATTTTAAATTCTGAAAATTGCTGGTGTTTTTGGAATTCAGCTTCCCATTCTTCTCGGCTTGTGGGTGGCTTCATCTCCTTTATTAAATGCCAGTCTACGATTGAGAGGTTAGACTTAATCAGCCTAGTTACTCCTTCAAGAATAACTGTATCAACTACTGTTCCACTGCACACCAGAAGCCATCGGTCCACTGTCTGTTCAGTTACCTTTGAAGAAAGAGGCACTGTACTTTTTCTGGATTGCAAAATCACTTCAATAATGGTGCAATATTGTCCATGTAACATCGTTGTTGAATCATTAGTAAACTTGAATTATGCCAGGAAACCTATCATCCAGATATGCAATCTTGACAAATATTGATTGGTTGCCAAAAAATAACACCCCCCCTTTTTTGTGTCTTTTAACTCATACAGAAATAAATGGTGAGAACGATAAAGGTAGTTTTGTAAATGGGTGTTTTATAATATCCCCAGAGACTTAATGTAGTTCAATAAAGGACTTTACCTACCTTACAGTAAGTTACTTGAAGCATACAAATACCCATGAGAGTTGCTGAGAGGAAATTTATTGTGCTTTGTAGTGCGTATGTTCATAATTAAGAGGCTCATTCCCATATAGTGTGTCCATTTACAGTATCTCATATTATTTTCAAAAAGATAGTTCCAAAATTTTGCAAATGAAAATGTGACTGTAACATTTCTCTTATTCTTCTGGGAGGAGGACAGAAGCAACATCTTCATGCAGATTTTAAAAACAAATATTGTATATGTAATTGTACAGAAAATTTTTATTGATTAACCAAGACACATATGGAAATATGTCAGCATATGCTTTTTCTATGTGTTGGGGGCACTGACAACCATGACTCTGGACTAATGCTGTGTCAAGCCATAATTACACAAATCACTCTGTGTGTGTGTGTGTGTGTGTGTGTGTGTGTGTGTGATGTATCTGGCTGTCTATCCATGAGATTTTTTTTTATCCATGAGATTTTTAATGTCTCCTTCCTGAAAACCATTATTTCACAGTTACAGTAGGCCATGGCTGCACTGTTATATGAAGGGGGCATTTTAAAATAAAATCTCTGTCTTCTTGGAAGCTTGTGTCATAATATCATGGCTCATTCAAATGGATTCCATTGGCCTTTGTTAGGAAAATACTGTTTTCAAGATAACTTTTTCAAAATAACAGTTTTCTATGGTGATATTTTATTTGTACTGAAATGTGATTTTAATTTTATGTTAATAAATAAAGTTGCCCTGGGGTCAGAGCTATTAGAGCCATAGCAAGAGCATGGTGGTTAGAAGAGCTAGGTAGATTTCTGTGTGTTCAGGGATACAGCCAGTATTGGAGACATACGCCTTTAAGACCTGGAGGGCGGTACTTACAGGCAGTGACAAAGCAGTCATGTGGTTGTGTTTACAACCAATGAGAAGGCAGAACAGAAAGACTATTTAAAGACAGACAAACAGGAAGAAGCTCTCTCTCGGGGAAGTTAGGAGCACTGCAGGAGGTAAGATTTTATCTCTGAGCTCTGACCTCTCGGATTTGTCTTTTACATTGGCTCTGTGTTTCTTATTTTAATAAGACGATTGGTTACTTCTACAGTTTTCAATAGAAACTTGTAGTTTACAAAAAGCATGAGATGAAAGACACAGGCCATCTCAGCTCCAACAACATGAACGGAGTTGAGCATTCATGGTAGAAATAATTTTGTGTCAAGCTGCTACGCTGATTCATGTTAGGGGTTAATGTTTAGCCTAGTCTCTTTCCAAGTGAATAGAGAAACTCAACCATTAGGAATAGCCTTGCCTAGCTCCTAAGAAAAAGTTCCTGAGGCCCTATCCATAAAAGATGCCTCTTCCATACTGATGGCCTTCCAGGTGGCCATTAAAATGCAATGATCAAGACCAGCCTGGTCTACAGAGCGAGATTCAGGACAGGCACCAAAACTACACAGAGAAACCCTGTCTCGGGAAAACCAAAAAAAAAAAAAAAAGAAAGAAACACAATGATCATTCAGGAAGTGCCCTTTTGACTTTAGAAAATATCCTTTTGAACAACTCCTTCATAGGTGAAAAATGCCAATATTCACATTTATTTTAAGCTTACCAACTGTCACTGCTCTTAATAAGAACGTTTGTCTCATCAGAATTTCAGTGAGTTCTGATATTCTGTATAGGCTCAACTAATTATTTAACATCAGTAAGTTAATGAACTGTCTGTCATTTTTTTTTTAAATCTGGCTTCATATGTTTTATATGCGCAAACTGTATATACATATATGGCTTTGCAGTTCAAATGTGTGGCACACATGTGTTTTCCTGTTTTGTCGTACAGTAACTCTATATACAATCATTTTAATTTATTATCTCCCAACAAGATGGCTCTGTAAAAATGATACTGAATGAACAGTGCATTGCTCTTTCTCATAAAGGCTCTATTTATATTGATAATGCATTGAATTATTTATAAATGCAAAATAAATTTTTATGAAAACCTCATTTTTAACATGTGCATTACTCTGCTTACAGACTTGTTCAACAGTAAATACCTCATTACTACCTGTTTCACATTATAATACAGAACCAATTTTCCTACTTACCTTAATAGTAAAATCACAGGCCAAAAAAACAAATAACTCTCACACACAGATTCAATTCATTTTCCAAGATAAACTAGGACAATCATGCAAATTTCATTTAAGAAAAAATATTTTAAATGTTTGGTTTTATGGATTCTTATTGTATAGAGCAAAAAAAAATCTATGAAAGCATAACTCATTATCACAGAGCAAAGAAACAGCAGAAATGATAAAGCTAGTTTAAAAACTCAAAAGGTCAAATAGCTGTGGCTGTTTACTTCAGCGGCATGAAGTCACATACCTGGAAAGGCAACATAGACAGTGATTTTAGGTCACATTATTAATTTCAAGCCATTAGAAAGAAATTAAGTTATTTTAAGTATACGCTTTGTATTATGTCAGAAGCACATGCCATATAATTTAGAATGATTTCCCCCAAAAAGGTTCAACATCCTCCAGACAGATAAAAAGCAGGTTTCAGATACCACAAAATTCCACACATATGGAATATAGTATCTAGCAATGTGAAATGAGGAATAACAATTAAGATCATATATCACACAATATCTGTCAATAAATATGATATTATTGATTATTATAGCCGAGTTTCCTGTGGGGTAAAATATGAGCTGCATTTGCCTGGCCAGATATTTTGACATTGCAAAATAACAATCATAATCTAGGTATGAACACTCATGTGCCTAAATGTTTTTTAAAACTGATAGAGTATTACCACTAGGAATTCAAATTGTTTTTCCTTATTTGAACCCTATAACATCCACAAATATGAAATTTTATTGTGATAAAACAAAGAAATAAAGTGAAATGGAATATATACATACATACATATATATATAAAATCAGGCAACCTTGTTTTTTATTCCTCCCAAAAATATATGCCATAAATTATTATGGCATGCATAAAAGTATGCATGCATGCAGAGAACTAGAAAAAATATACAGAATAGCATTTTAAAAGGTAAAGTGCTCAGATTCTATGGGTTGATCTGGTGCCCAGGAATTATTATCACTAATAAGGACACAAGGAGTCTGACACTCTTCTGGCACTTTCATACACATTTGTGCAAAAAATCCTCATAATGGCCCTAAGAAGTGAAAATTATTATATATCTCTTGGATAGATGGCTACATGGAGACACAGCATGGTTAAGCTGTTTGTCAAAGGGTCCAAAGCCAAAATTTGTACCTTGTGTGGTATATCAGGAATCTTAAAAGTTGATGTATCAGGAATCTTAAAAGTTCTTATTAATAAAATCAAACCGGAGGCCAGTTATTGGGGTCAATGCTGGAAGATCAGAGAGACAGAACAAGCCACAGCTATCTCACCTTGCCAGTTCCTCAGCTGGTCCTGTTTCCTCAGACTGGAAGCTTCTGTGTCCTCATCCCAATGGCTCTCAGCTGAACTGCTGCTTCAAAGGCCTGAAGCTTAACCAGCCAAAATGCTGAACCAGCCAAATGCCTCTAGTTTCTGGTCCTCACGCCTTATATATCTTTCTGCTTTCTACCACCACTCTCTGGGATTAAAGGCTGGCTTTCTGGGATTAAAGGTGTGTGTCACCATGCTTGGCTTTTTCCAATGTGGCCTTAAACTCACAGAGATCCAGAGGGATTTCTATCTCTGAAATGCTAGGATTAAAGGTGTGTGCTATCACTGCCTAACTAGTGGCTTTTCTGTTCTCTGAGCCCAGATAAGTTTATTAAGGTACACAATATTTTGGGGAACACAATACCACCACATTTCCTCTCTTTATGTCTAAAATTAAAGAAAGCTTATAACTAATACAAGAAAAACTATCCAATAAGTATATATAATATATACAGCCAAAAATTACATTAATGATATCTAGTCCATTAACATTTGACAGATTCAGATAAAAACTCCATTATATATTAACAATGTCCAGTCCAGTAACATCTGATAAACTCAGACCAAAAAATTTTCATTACTTATCTTATTTAAAACAAGTAGTTTCTTTTTAAAAGTAGATTCCATAATCTCCCTTTTTATCTTATCATATCCTTATTCTCTCTTTTTTCTTTTCATAATACATTCAGTAGTCTAGCTTTTGTCATATCTTCCCCTTTTTCTTCAGTGTAAATTCAATGATCTACCTATTTATCCTATTATTTCTTTATCTTTTTTCTCAGAGTAGATTCAATGATCTATCTCATATCTTATTCTCTTTTTCTTTTTGCTTTCTAAGGGTGAAGATATCTATAGGGAATCTTGAAAAGAAAAAAATTAGGTTAATTGTCAAGTCCTGTATCATTTGTCCAGTCTCTGCATAAAAGGAAAGTTCATGGCTTGTTTCAAGTTCTTGTTCGAGTAGTCTGTCAGGCTGTATCATCTCAGCTAGTCCTCTCGAAATTGTCCTGACCAGGTTGTAGTCCAAAGTCGATTTTTCCATGGTGTTAATTGGCTTAATGGCTTTATCATAGTCCATGTGGAATCATCATTGTAGGATCCTATCATCTTTTTGAAGATTTCAAAGTCACTATTAGGCGTGGTCATGGTTTCCTGCAGACTCTTTTTTTTTTTTTTTTGCCTCCTCTGTGGTTTGGAGCAATCACAGTCTTTTAAATGTCTGTCTCTCGGAACCATGAACATTCTTCCATAGAACAGAAAATCTTTACAACAATTTCTCCCCACCATTTGTCTTGCCAAACTTTTCCAAACTGACCTTTGCCGATGCTTTCTTGTAGCACGATGGTCCTGGCAATTCTTCTCTGAACCAGCAGCAGTAAACCCTTCATCCCAGGTAGCAGCATCACCACAGTCACCAACACGATGAGAAGGAGCTGGAAACATGGAACAGTAGCCACTGTTTCCATGGTCCCACCACTGTTTGTGGCTCAGTCCGGGCCAAAGCTTCTCCCAAGCCTCCTAGGCCGGCCTCAAACTTGGGATCCTCCTGCCTCTGCCTCCTTCAGCAAATCTTACCAGTGTGCGCCACCACAACCAGCTGAGTGTAACTTGGGCCTGAGCTGGGGCTCACAAGGCCACAGGCAAATAGCTTTTTCATGAATTCATAACACGAACGTTGGGCGGCAGATGTAGATGTAACCAACCGTCTTATTAAATAAGAAACACAGAAACAATGTAAAAGAGAAAGCCAAGAGGTCAGAGCTCAGAGCTAAAATCTCACCCTTCCTCCTACTCTCCCAGCTTCCCGAAAGAGAGCTATTTCCTGTGTGTAAGTTGATTTTCCAGTCATTCTGCCTTCTCATTGCTTGTAAACCCAAACACGTGACTGCCTCATCACTGTCTGAATGTACAGCCCCCTAGGTCTTAAAGGCATATGTCTCCAATGCTGGCTGTATCCCTAAACACACAGAGATCTATGGGATTAAAGGCATGTGCCACCACCACCATGTTCTTTCTATGGCTCTAATAGCTCTGACCCCTGGGCAACTTTATTTATTAACATACAATCAAAATCACATTTCAGTACAATTAGAATACCACCACAGTGTGGTACCAAAGGACTTGATCTTTGATCCTGGAACATGTATCATTTTCATTATAAAAACAGAAGTAAAAAGGATCACTGAGTGCTCAGGAAGTGATGTCCTTTTGGTAAAAGGAAAGGCCACCAGATCAGTCTTTCAAAAATACATTTTTTGATGAAGATTGAGACCTAGGTACAAGAGAATCTTGCAACTCAGGTAAGGTTAAGTGTCATGAGTCCCCTTTAGCTTGGAATAAGAGAGAGAGAGAGAGAGAGAGAGAGAGAGAGAGAGAGAGAGAGAGAGAGAGAGAGAGAGAGAGAGAGAAGACATTCCTGGCCAGTCACTCTGAGGGGATAGTCAGGACATGGACTTATGGAGCTTTAATATCAGTGTGCTTTGAAGGCAGACCCAGACTCCACTCAACTCCTGCAGGATTTGAGGCTTTGGGGCAGGATTTTAGAGCAGGTTTTTGCTACCTGACACTTAACTTCTCTGCCTTCCACTTTCTTCTATGAAATGGATTTGATATCAGCCTTTTTCCTGACATTCAGACTGGTATTTCTCATCCTACATTTCTTTCAACAGCTTGGAGGATTTTATTTTCCAAAATCTTTGCTTTGACACACTGTCATTATCAAGGCCAACAGTCTTTATACTCTCCTGGTATAAGCGTAGGGAGGGCATTTTCTAGGCTGAAGCTACAACAACACACATGACACAATTGGGAAGGTAGTTTCAGAGTGTAGCACATAAAAGGCAGAAAGTACACCAAGCTCCATGCATTGCAGAGAACATTTAGCTTTCAAAATTTCTCTAGGAAACACATTTGGGCCTTGAGTTGAATACTATGTAACCCATTCTCCTTTTTCTCATTTTTATTAGGTGTTTGAATGTTTCATAAAACATGTTTGGGTCATATTAACCCTTCTCCCTCAACTCTTCCCAAACCTACCCCCTTCCCTAGCCACCAAATTTAAGTCTTATTTTTAAAACAAATCCTTCAAGACTAATTTTTTCTGCCCAAATAGTTTTGGATATGCAGTCTTCTACTGGAGAGTTGTTCTACTTGACGGAGGCTATACCCTTAGAGAAAACTGTCTTTTCCTCTCTCAATATCTAACAATTTCCAATAGCCCCTATGAACAGCATGAGGTTGTGTGCCCAACTTCCTTCTCCATGCTGGGATTTAGTCTGGCTTGAGCTCACACAGGTCTTGAGCATGCTCTCCCAACAGCTATGAGTTCATATGTGCAACTACTCTATCCAAAAAATATTGTTTCTTTGTAGCCATCCACAACCTCAATCTCGAATGATTGTTCTTCTCCCTCTTCTTCATTGATCTTTGAGCCTTTGGGGGGGTATATATTTTCTCTATAGGGCAAAACTTTCTGTAGTCTCTTATCTACATGTTGAATATATGTTGGTTATAACACTAAATCCTTAAGGGTCATTTTAATATGAAATCCATTTAACAGCAAATAGGACTAGGTTATCCCCTAGGGACTATGACCTGTCGAGGCATAGATTCTGAGCCTGATAATGTTGCTGGTATAGGTTTCATGTAAATAGAAGTTTCTGTCGCATGAGCAGCTCACAAATCCCAGAAGCTGCTTCCCAAATAATTGAATTGGAGGCTTAATATTAGCTCAGGCTTATTACTATCTAGCTCTTACACTTAAATTAACCCATAATTCTTATCTGTGTGTAGCCATGTGGCTTGGAACCTTTTCTCAGTACAGCATTCTTGTCTTGCTTCCTCTGAGTCTGGCTGGTGACTCCCTGACTCCACCCTTCTCCTTCTCAGCATCCTCACTTTGGCTTTCCTGCCTAACTTCTTGTCCAGCCACCTGCCTGTCAGCTTTTTACTATCTAATGAGAGTAATACATATTCATAGTATATAAAAAGATTGTTCCACAGGATTTCCCCCTTTTGTCAAATTAAAAAAGAAGGATTTAACTTTAACATAGTAAGATTATATACAATAAAAACAGTTATTGAGAATTAGAGTTACAATGTTCAATCCATTTGTATTTGGCAAAATTAGAGAAAGCAATTTATTGCCTATTTTATCTTTATGAGTTTAAAGTTTTGTACCTAATTTACCTTTTATCATAACTAAGGAAAATTGTAACTATACCTATTTAATCTTCAACTCCATCAAACACCCCAAAAGGGTGAAATGTTATTCAAAGACAGGGACATCAGGCTTCCTGGACAGTCATCCTAGGTTCCTTTGAAATGTTGGGGCATCCTTCTTCAGCTTATAGGCCTAGAATATCTGACAGACTTATCAGAGAAGCATGATTCTTAAAGGACTGTCCCACCTTGTCTTGGCAAATTTCTGCAGTCACTTTGTTTTGTGTCCTGCTTGTCCAATTTGGACAGTGACTGTCAACAATTGATGCAAGGGCAGTTTCTTTGCCCACATGGCTAGCTTTTTCCATAAAGAAAACAAACTCCATATAAAGCTTCTTCGATGCCCACAATCGTCTTTGAAGTAATTGGTGCTGCCAGGAGCAGACGTATCTCACTGTCAAGTCTAAGTTCTTAAAACATTTAAAAAGTCATATTCTGCAGGTCTTTGAAGTGTTTGAAGATTAACTATCTAACTGATAATGTATTTCTGTATACCTATAAAACCTAACATGACTATAAATTTGACTATTATAGATGACTATCAATCTGTATTTCTAATTATACATTACATTTTTACTACACTTGATCTTAGCCAAAAGGCCGAGAAGCGATATACATTACATTTTTAAATGAGTTGCATAAACATAATATCTCAGATAAGAGTAGAAATATACATATAACAAAATTAACTTTAAATTTGTATCAATAAGCTAAAATCCATACCATTGTAAAATATGTAAGATTAATAGTTGTTTTTTGGATTAAAATTGATTCAATAATCTATGCTTTTATTCTATCATTTCTATATTCCTCCTTTTTCTTTTTAGAACAATATCCCTGAATCTAATCTCCTTTGTTTACCTTTTATTCTGACCCAAATATTTTACATTGGTATGGATTTTGGTTTACTGATACAAGTTTAAAGTCAATTTTGTTATACTATATGTATATTTCTCCTCTTGTTTAAGGTATTGTGTTTATGTAGCTCATTTAAAAAATAAGGTACAATTTTTGTTTTGAAAGCTATTATTATAAACTATATAGGATAATGAAGAAACATAGGTTAGTAGTTATTTATGATGATCAAATTTGTAGATATGTTAGATGTGCTTTCAAGATCATATAGATATATACTTTAGATAGATGGTCTTCAAATACTTCAAAGACCTACAGAGTATCGCATTTAAAATGTTTTGTTATCCTAAGGTTTTTCATGACAATGAGACACATCTGCTCCTCGCAGTACCAATTTACTTCATAGATGATGGGCATCAAAGACATTTGTTGTAGAGTTTACTTTCAATGTGGTAAGGCTAGCCATTTGAGCAAAAAAAAAAAAACTGTTATTGCCTGGACTGCTTGACAGTATGCTGTATAAACTGGACATTCAGGACCCACAAAATAAGGACCACTAAACTTTGCCCAAACAAGGATGGATGGGATGGTCCTTGACGTACCGGCTTCAAAGAAGAAACTGCCAGACATTCTGCAGGACACAGAAGAAAGCAACTGACAAACTTCGCCAAGAAAAGGTAAGACAGCCCTTCAGAACATCCTGCTTTACAAAAAAGTCTGTCAAATATGCTAGGCCTATAGGTCAATAATGAATGCCCCAACATTACAGAGGAACCTTGGGTGACTGTCCAGGCAGCCAGCCGTTTCTGTCATTTCTCACATTTTTTGGAAGTCACTTGTATGAACTTTCTGCTACTCAGTTAATATTATTTCCTTCTTGAGTCTCTGATGGAGTTGAAGGTTGATAGTTATAGTTTTCCTTGTTAAATTCAGAAAAGAAATTAACTCAAGAGATGTAAAGTGTATAAAATTGAGAGACATTAAAAGATAGTTTTGGTATTGCAAGTTATAATAGAAAGTGAATTAGGTACAACCTTTTGGACTCACCAAGATAGGCCAGATATTCGAGTATTTTCTCTGAATTTGTCAATTGTTAATGGACTAGACATTTTTGATATATTTATTGCCTGTATATATTGTATATAGTTATTGTACTTACTGTATATAGTTTTTCTCTATTAGTTATAACTTTCTCTTTTTATTTTAGACAAATAGGGAAATGTGGTAATATTTTGTTTGTGCTCAAACAAATAAAGCTTGCCTGGATATCAGAGGACAGAGCTAGCCACTAGTTAACCACAGAGGCCAGGCAGTGGTGGCATACACCTTTAATCCCAGCACTTCCTTTGTCTCTCTGATCTTTCATCACTTATTCTGATATCTGTCCCTTGCTTTTTATTATTAAGATAAATTAGAGTTTTGTGCTTCAGATGTCAATAGCTCCTCAGCTAGGGTTCAGAACTTCATGTCTGCCTCCTCTTCTCCATGCTAGGATTTTGTCCAGTTTGAGCTTATGCAAGTCTTATGCATGCTGTCACAACTGTTGTGAGTTCCTATGTGTATCTGCTCTGATGTGTTTTCTTGAAGTCACCTACCACTCCTGGCTTTTAAAAATTCTGCCTTCTCTTCCTCAAAGATCCCTGAGCTTTGAGTGGAGGGATGTGATATAGAAATTCCATTTAAGGCTGAGCACTTCAAAGACTCTTATTCTCCTCATGTTGACCAATTGTATATCTCTGTATTTATTATCATCTATTACAAGAATAATCTTCTCTGGTACCTGTTGAAAGATGCACTGATCTATAGGGGTCTAGCTATAAGTCAATAGAGGTTATTTTTAATTGTATGTCCATTTAGCAGAACAATAGTTGTAGGTTCTCCCCTAGAGTCCATGGTCTATCTAGCCACATGTTTCTTGGCCTTGTTGACAGTAATAACTTTTAAAATTCTCTTGCTTATACTCACATGAAACCAAGATGAAGGTGTGATCCTCTGACCTTATTAGAGAAAAGCCCCATTACGTATGCACCCCACATCTTCCCAGGGCACAGGCCATATTGTGCTCCTAGCCCTCTAGAGAAAATATCCCATGGGACACCAACACAGAGTATTCTTCTCCAGGAAAGGAGCTTCCTTTCACATTTTTATAACTTTCCAGGAATTTTATAGTTACCTCAGTCACAATCTCCTGATCGTATTCTTATTTTATCTATAAGATTATCCTTGCAGAAGGCCATACATGTTCAAGGAAGGGTGTATCTCTAGAGGCATTCTCAATTAGCATGCCTGGATGTTGAGTAAGGGATAGTGGTGGTGATCTGAAACACAGATTTCCCAACTCTAAGGACACACCAATGATTCAAGGAGCTGGATAGTAACATCTACCATATGGATTCATTTACATAGTACTTCCATTCATTTTCATTGGACTAAAGCATTCATAGGAAAGAATATTACAGATTAAGCATGGAGGCAAAGCTTCCAGTGAGTTTTATAGTGCTAAATATTTATTGGCTCTTATTCTTTTCTTTCTCATTTCTACTAGTTCTTTCAGAATTTCATACAATGTACTATGGTGATATTTTATTTGTACTGAAATGTGATTTTATTTGTATGTTAATAAATAAAGTTGCTTGAGGGTCAGAGCTGATAGCAAGCCATAGCAGAAGTCTGGCAGTAGTAACACATGCCCTTAATCCTGATTACATGACAGGCAGATCTCTGTGTGTTCATGGATAGCACCAGCATGGAGACACACACCTTTAATCACAATACCAACCATAGAAGACCTGAAGGTCTGTATAGATGGGCAGTGACAAGAAGGTCATGTGGTTGGGTTTGCAACCAATGAGAAGGCAGAACAGAAAGTCTATAAAAAGACAGATACACAGGAAGTAGTGCTCTTACTGAGAGGAAGGACAGCAGCAGCAGTGAAGGGTAAGCTCAGCTCACAGCTACTGCTCTGACCTCTTGGGCTTTTAACTCTGCAATTGGCCCCGTGTTTCTTATTTGATAAGACGGTTCATCTACATTTAGTGCCCACATGGCAAGAATTCATTAAAAACCACTTGGCTTGGTATTGGTGAAATTATTAAGGCCACTCCACATAGTTAAAAGGGAGGTTATTTAGTGGCGTAACTTACAAATGAAGGGATAGGTAGGTCACAGGGTCTAGGAAAGGCTTGCCGCAGTCAGGTGGTGTTCTACCTCCACTGTCCAGAGTCTAGGATCCAAGTGAGATGGCATATCTGGATCTCGGGTCTTCAGGGCCCTCTCTTGGCCCTGCCTTGTAGGCGTGACAGTTATTGAAGCCTCAATGGAGGTTGGAACTTTCAGATCAAAGCTGGAATGGCTACCCACTACAGTTCTAGGTACATAAATGTTTATGTTATTATGTCCTTCTGATGAGTCTGCCCAATATGCTAAGCCTATAGGCTGAAGATGATACCCAAACACTGTGGAGAACCCTCAGATGACTGTCTAGGCAGCTGGCTGTTTTTGTCAACTCATAATTTTTTTTTTTTGGAAGCTGATTGCATGCACTTCCTGTTTTTATTTTTTATTAGGTAATAGTATTTCCTTGGGTCTCTGAGGGAGTTGAAGATTAGTTAATTATAGTTATTGTTTTCCTTGTTAAGAATTTCAGAAAATATATTCACTAAAGAGGTGTAAGTGTATAAATTTGAAAGATATTATAAGATACTGTTAGTAATATAAGTCAGGATAGAAAGTGAATCAGGTACATTCTAGACTTTCCAAAATAGGATAGATAATGGAATTATTTTCTCTGAATTTGTCAAATTCAAATGATCTGGACATTGTTTAGCTATTTATTACTTGTATATATGGTATATAGTTATTGTACTTTTGTATATAGTTTTTCTTAAGTGTCAGAGCTGATAGCAAGCCATAGCAGAAGTCTGGCAGTGGTAGCACATGCCCTTAATCCCGATCACATGATAGGCAGATCTCTGTGTGTTCAAGGATTCCACCAGCATGGAGACACATGCCTTTAATCTCAATGCCAACCATAGACGTCCTGGAGGTCTGTATAGATGGGCAGTGACAAGGAGATCATGTGTAAAAAGACAGATACACAGGAAGTAGTGCTCTTGCTGAGAGGAAGGACAGCACCAGCACTGAAGGTAAACTCAGCTCTCAGCTACTGCTCTGACCTCTTGGGATTTTAACTCTGCAATTGGCTCTGTGTTTCTTATTTAATAAGACTGTTCATCTACAATGTACTTTGATTATATTTACCTCCACCCTCAACTATTATATTGACCTCAACTATTACCATATATAATCACCACCCTCAACTATTACCATATATATAGCCTCACTACAGCTAACCCAACTTTGTGTCCTCTTTTTTTCCTTAAATCCATCATGTCCAATTTTTGCTGCTGATATACTCATGGATTCATGGCCTTCCACTAGAGTGTGATTGACAGACATACCAGGAGCCAGACTCTTTAATCAAACTAATCTCCCTCCCAGAAGTTATCAATTGCCAGTTATCTCCTTAACTGGTCATGGCACTTGGTGAACATCTTCCACCTCCATGCTGGGATTTTGTCTGGATTGCAGAATGCTCAGCCCTAAATGGGATATTTATATCACCTCTCCTTTTTGCAAGGCTCAGTGATCATTGCAGAAGAGAAGGTGGAAAATTTTGTAAGAGCCAGAATATGTAGATAACAAGGAAATAATGTTTTCCAGAAACAGCAGGGCAAATGCACATATGAACATACAACATTAGTGTCAGCATGCATAAGATCTTACACTGTTCTTTATAACGCACAACTTTACTTAAAAGCCTACTTTCCTTAAAATTAAAACTAATTGTTATAAATTTAACCCTTAGAAGCAGTTTCAGCTACTTAGAGCCTGCCTGCTTTAGATAGCCTATGAAACTATAGCCAATATCTGCTAGTCACAGATGACTTTGATATAATTTACCTAACATTAAACTCTTGTCTGTTTTGAGGCAGTGGTCTCTATTGTGTAGCTCTGGCTATACTGGCAGTGCTTTATTGATGAGGCTGTCCTAGAACTCACAGATATTCACCAATCTCTACCTCCTAAATACTGGAATTAAAGGTGTAAACCACCATGTCTGGCTACCATCATACACACAACCCCACTTAATAAGCATTATGAACATCCTTCTATGTGGCTCTAATCTCTAATCAAGATTAAGAATCAATTTTCTCATCAAAGTTTCTCCAGCTAGCACTGTACTTCTTACCCTCACTCATATCAGTGTATGGGGTTCTTTGATGGTCAGAATCCTTGCATATGGCTGAATTTCTGCACCATAACCTTCTTTTTTTGCAAGTGATTAAAAGTTACCAATGTCAATATTATTGAAGAAGTGGCTCAGTGAGTAAGAGTACTTGCTGATCTTTCAGAAGACTAGACTTTAGTCCCCAGTACCTGCATTAGGCAGCTCACATCTACCTGTAATTCTAGCTCCAAGGTATCTGACTCTATTTACTGGTCTCTGAGTATCCACATGCATGTTCACATACACACAGAGGAGACAAATAAATAAAAACAAAATGTCATTAGATTTTTTTTTCTTAGAAAGTCATGTCCAGATGCTGGGGCTTACACCATGTATCCATGAACATCATTTAAAATTCCTGTCAAATCTGTTATCAACAGCAATTGTCATCCACTAAATAGTGATAATCTTTATCTGCTCTGCTGTGGGATGTTCTGCATGTCAAATGTGTTGCTCTGATTGGTTAATAAATAAAACACTGATTGGCCAGTAGCCAGGCAAGAAGTATAGGCGGGACAAGCAGAGAAGAGAATTCTGGGAAGTGGAAGGCTGAGGCAGAGAGCCACTGCCAGCCACTGCCATGATAAGCGAGATGTAAGGTACTGGTAATTCACAAGCCACGTGGCAAAGTATAGCTTAATAGAAATGGGTTAATTTAAGATAGAACTAGATAGCAAGAAGCTTGAGCCATTAGGCCAAACAGTTTAAATAATATAAGAGACTGTGTGTTTATTTTATAAGTGGGCTCCGGGACTAGCAGGTCTTGGCGGGAACTGGAGAGAAACTCTCCAGCTACACAGCCCAACTGTCAAGTAAAATTGCTCTTCCATTTGAGTTAAGATAAGTCAGTGTCTTCTTAGATTATAACCGTTAGTTGGGGACAGCTCAGAGCACAAAACACAAAAGCTGTGAGGCATGTGTGTAATGCTTCATATTGGTTCTCTGTTGCTGAGTAATGAAGTATCATGAACTCAGCAGCTTAAAGCATTACATGCATTTATTTCATCACAGATGTCATGAGTCAAGAGTCTTAGTGTTGGTTAGCTGCACACTAACTCAGGGTCTTTCAAAAGCTACAGTCATGTGCGGGCCAGAGCTGTGAGCTCATGAGTAACTCTGACTCTGCTTCCAACATAATTTAGATTATTGAAGAGTTCATTTCCTTGCAGTTGTGGAACTCCTATCACCGGGCATCTTCAATGCTAGTAACAAAGGGAATCTGGCTTCTAGACACTCCTTTCAAGAACTTACCCAATTATGGCAAACCCATCCAGCCAGAATAATCTCCATTTTTGGTGAACTCAAATCAAACTAATTGGCAGCCCTAATTTCTTCTATGAAGTCCCTTCCTCTTTGTCATGTAATATCACTTAATACCCCCTACCCCCAACACACACACACACACACACACACACACACACACACACACACACACACACACACACTATTTGTTCTAATCACAGGGCCTGGCCACATTGGAGAGGTATTAGCCTGGTGTATAAACTGGAGGACAAGAATTTTGAGGGACATATCAAACTTCTGCTTAACTCTTACCATATAGGCAGGGCTCAAGAAGATTTTACTCTTACATAGAAGATTCACCCTCTGCCCATGCTAACTGGAGCAGTGGCCCTAAAGCCTCATGTACAGTAACCTGCCCACATAATATTTTTTCTCCCTGCCTTAGTTTCTAGAGGCATGAAATTATCAAGCAATCTTTACTTCTTTGCTGTCTATGGGACCACAGCAAATTAATGAATTAATTTTGATAAGCTCATTAGTAAGACAAAAGCTGTTATAGAAATGCAATTATTATTATTTTGAAATTTTGTCGCTGTCATTGCAAAGTCTGCACTTAGTTATTAGATACTGCACCTTTGCTATCTACCAGCCTCTACTTCAAATAACAATGCTTGTATTTTTCTTCAAACCATTAATTTGAACATAACCACCTTAATGCTTATGATATACTGATAGGGAATTATTTGCCCTGGAAACTTGCCAGCAAGAATTATGAAGAAAAAAAACAAAACAAGTGAAGGTGTACATTAGCTGAATCTTGAAGAGAATTAATGATGAAGCAGGAGGAACATCTTCTCATCAGTTTGTCTCTCCTACCCTCCAGGGATTACAGAATAGTTGTACTGATAGGGTTCCAGCATCTCTTGGATCCCCCAAAGGCCCCAGTGTTTTCATGGTTTCTCTTTTCTTACTGCTACAGCTATAGTTGCCCCCCAATATAATTCAGTATTTCCTGCCTAGGGACTTCCCAAGGGCTACTTTCTTTCCTAGTTGCTGCTTCTTAAGACCTCCTGGAAGATGTGAGACCTGCTTCCCAGATAATACCATACTCTCTAAGGGGCTACACAGCATTCCTTTGTGGCTTTACTTCCAGCTCCTGCCCAATTCCACCTATTTAGCTACTGACAGGCTCCTAAATTGCTTTTTTGAACACCAGGCTTCTCTTGATCATGGGGAATCTATGTTCCACAGATGTCTTTCACACTTCTGGAAGACTTTCCCCTCCCTCACCCTATAGTAGTCTTTCCAATTACATTTGCCCAGAGAGTACTCTCCAAACCTAGCAAAGTCTCCTGATCCATACAGGGAGATACTAAAAAATAGTTTAAACAGTAGGAGAAAGGTTTAACTGAGTGAACATGGAAAAGAAAGTGAGCCTTGACCTAGAGATGCCATAATCTGAAGTTTTGTGTCTGGCCTCAGCTCTGCCTGCAGTGAAGCCTCTCACTCTGATAGCAAGGGACTGTGACCCAAGCTGTTCCAGATCTTTGAGTTACTCTAGGCAATCTCCTCTAGGTATCCATTGATGATAGAGCCTTCAAGCTCTTCTGGGATCCTCTCAAGGACAGGTTGATTATATTCCAGTGTGCAGAGTTGTAGAAGCAAACTACAAATGGATCTGCTATGCTCTCTCTACCTCTGCACTAAAAAAAATCTGAAGGCTTTCCAGAAAAAAGTCTGAGGAACCTCTGTTCTAAGGTCAATTGTTCCTATGTATAGCTTGATATTTCCCCCTAGGACTTCATATGATGGAGTCCTAACTCCTAATACCTCATAATCCAACTGTGTTCAGAATAGTGTCTTTATCAATGTAATCAAATTCAAAATGTAATCATTAAGGTGACTCCTAAACTAATATGGCTAATATCCTTAACCATGGAGGGGTACATTTGGAGATAGATTCATATACAGGGACAATGTCATGTGCATATGAAAATGGTTAAGGAAGGAAATAAGGACCAGAATCTTCTCCCATAGTCCTCAGAAAGAATGAGCCCTGCTGCCACTTATCTTAGACTTCTAGACTCCACCTTATGTAGCCCAAGATTTCTTTTGTTTAACGTACTTAGCATGCTTGCATGTGACAACTCTAGTACACAGAAACACCTCACATCATTACACATACAGGGTGAAGGTTCCCTGCATTCACTGAGCTTGTAATCCAGTAGGATAAGTCATTCTGCAGAAAAGTCACACAATGAAGGTAAAACTACAAATAAGGGGCCAACTGTTAAGAAACTATGTCATGCCCTATAAGCTTTTGTGTTAGCAGGGTATGGTTAGATGGGGAGGGCTCTACAGAGAGGCTAATAATTGAGATGAAATTAGGAAACCTAGGAAGCCCACAAAAGATAAGAAAAGGCACTATTTTTGGAGAAAAGCCAAGGCCTCTGCTCAGACTCTAAGGTAGCTCTCAAAGGGCCTATGACCCTCACAGGCAACATGTCAGTGCCATTTATCCATTGTCAGGTGTGAAAGAAAATTATTAGAGGACCTTAACTAAAGGAGAGTAAGCTGAGAAGGGGAAGGAGAACTCAAATGACAAAGGCAATGAGGAATACAGCAAGAATAAATGAGTCCAAACACTGCATTAAATTCTTTGTTACAGCCTGAGCCTAAGAGACATACACTAAGGCAGTACAGGCACTGTGAGGCAAGGCCATGATGAGGCCAGCCTTGGCTCTACTTGCCTGCCATCTTAACAATTAACTCTTCTGCATTTCCTTGTTTTTCATTTGCATAATGGGAATAATAACTCACTTCCTATGACTGAATGCATCTGAAGGATACAGCACTGAAGAAATGCTCAGGAAGTACTATAAATTACATAATACAAGACAAAGTCAGTGGGACTCCCGGAGCAGAGGATGATTCTTATCAGGGCTAAGGCTGGAGTCATAAAGAAGCAAAGCCAAGGAGCAGTGACTGGTTCTCTCTCAAAGGCACCAGGGATAGATTCTGACCACACTGCCAGGGACCCCTTGAACAGACCAAGCTACACAACTGTCTCCCATATGTAGAGGGTCTAGTCTGGTCCTACACAGGTTCCACAGCTTGGTCTAAAGTTCGTGAGTTCCTATGAGCTTGGTTCAGTTGTCTCTGTAGATTTCCCCATCATGATCTTGACCCCCTTGCTCATACAATCCCTCTTTCCTTTCTTTAACTGAACTCCCTGAGTTCAGCCTGGTGCTTGGTTGTGAATCTCTGCATCTGCTTCCATCAGTTACTGGCAAAAGACACTATGATGACAGTTATGGTATTCCCCAATCTGATTACCAGGGTAAGCCAGTTCAGGCACTCTCACCACTATTGCAACAGTCTAATCTGGAGTCATCCTTGAGGATTCCCCAGAATTTTCTTAGCACCAGGTTTCTCCCCTACCCCATAATATCTCTCTTTATCAAAATATCACTTTCATTGCTCTCCCACTCCATCCCTCCCCCAGCTCTACCATCCCATACCCTCATGTTCTCATCCCCCACCCCCTACCCTCTATTGCCCCCAATTCTCAATTTATTCATGGAGATCTCCTCTGTTCCCCCTTCCCAAGGTGATCCACACATCCTTCTTAGGGTCCTCCTTGTTTCCTAGCTTCTCTGGAGCTGTGGGTTGTAGTCTGATTATACTTTGCTTTACACCTAGTATCCACTTATAAGTGAGTATATACCATGTTTGTCTCTCTGAGTCTGGGTTACCTCACTCAGGATGATATTTTCTGGTTTCATCCATTTGCCTGCAAACCTCATGCTGTCATTTTTTTCTCTGCTGAGTAGTACTCCATTGTGTGTATGTACCACATTTGTTTATCCATTCTTCAGTTGAGGGGCATCTAGGTTGCTTCCAGGTTCTCGATACTATGAATAATGCTGCTATGAACACAGTTGAGCGAGTGTCCTTGTGGTATGTTTGAGCATCCCTTGGGTATATGTCCAAGAGTGGTATACCTAGGTCTTGAGGAAGATTGATTCCCAATTTTCTGAGAAACTGAGAATACTGATTCCCAAAGTGGCTGTACAATTTTGCACTCCCACCAACAGTGGAGGAGTGTTCCCCTTGTTCCACATCCTCTCCAACATAAGCTGTCATCAGTGTTTTGATCTTAGCCATTCTGACAGGTGTAAGATAATATCTCAAAGTCATTTTGATTTGCATTTCCCTGATGACTAAGGATGTTGAGCAATTCCTTAAATGTCTTTTGGACATTTGAGATACTTCTCTTGAGAATTCTCTGTTTAGATCTGTAGCTAATTTTTAAAATTGGCTTGTTTGGTTTGCTGTATAGTTTTCTGAGTTCTTTATTTATTTTGGAGATCAGCCCTCTGTCAGATGTAGGGGTGGTGAAGATCTTTTCCCATTCTGTAGGCTGTCATTTTTTTCTTATTTCCTGTGTCCTTTGCCATACAGAAACTTCTCATTTTCAGGAGGTCCCATTTATTAATTGTTGCTCTCAGTATCTGCCCTACTGGTGTTATATTGAGGAAGTGATCTCCTCTGCCAATGCTTTCTAGGCTACTTCCTACTTTCTCCTCTATCAGGTTCAGTGTAGCTGGATTTATATTGAGGTCTTTGATCCACTTGGATCTGAGTTTTGTGCTAGATGATAGATATGGATCTAGTTGCAATCTTCAACAAGTTGACAAAGGGGCCCCTGACAGTGTGTTCAGTATCTTTCCCTGGTGCATGAAACGGTATTTTGGATCCAATTACCTATGGTCAGACACCTTGCTCACACCTGATAAAGCAGGTTGGGGTTTGGTCCTCCCTCAAATGAATGTAACAGGCTTAGCTGTCTCCCCTTGGGAGAATGTATCTTGTTGGAGGAGGAGATGAGGGGGGCAGAAGGCTGGGAATAGGGTGCAGGAGGAGGGATGAGAGGGGGAATCTGTGGTTGGTATGTCAAATTAATAATTTTTTTTAAAGTCACCAGGGAGCTATTCCCTAATCTGTCCCCAGCCCAAACTGCTCTAGGCTTACCACTTCTGGCCATGTGGCTGTATTTCCTTCCTGCTTTTCCAGGACTATAATTTATGGCTTGGCAAACACTGACTTCTTTGCAGTGGAGCCATTGTGTTTGTAAGCATAATCATTTCTCAGAGAGAATGTCAATAAAGGCTGAGAAGTGAAACACAAAACCCCCCACAACTGCAAATGCTAAATAATTTCTGGAATGAGTTGTCAGGAACCTTTTATTTACTGATTTCGCACATTTCATTTATTTCTGGCATGGGGCCAACCTTCCTGACAGTTAAGATTTATTGATTTAATTGCTTAGGGTAACCATGCAATAAAATCATCTCAAAGATAAATTTTCATGGCACTGTGCAATGTGGAAGTAATTTTTCAAATGCTATGGCTATATTTCTGCAGGTTACAGGTGCAAAATCTGCTTAAAGCAGGGATGTCTCATTATTGTAGCTCAGAAGCATTGGAGGCCAGCTCTTTGGTGGAAACTAGTTTAGAAGGGAGAGAGAACAGAGCAGAGACACAGTGGAGATAGGAGAGAGGGGAGAGGGAGGGAAAAAGACAGAAAGAGGGAAAGGAGACATGGCCCTTTCAGGAAATAAATGATATTTCCTTAATTGGTTCATATATTCAATGCCCATGAGAAAATCAGGCTTCACTTTAATTAGGAGTGGGCTTGGAGGTTATTTACAGTGTTCTGTGGAATCATTTGTTTCCAGCTGTGTGATGCTTTGTTATGCATGAGCCTCACAAGGTAGATGATTGCCACTTGTGACATTCGAGTTTATTGCTTCTTTAGATCTTTTTATTTACCCTGTTAAAGTGCTCATTATGACTCTGAACAACAGGTAAATGAAAAACTCTGATTAACTCCCAGGTTAATGGCAACATTTGGGGAAGTCAGAAATAGTGTAAACTTTTAACAATGTGAAATCTTTTCTTATCTTTCTTGATTTATTTTACAGTGTTTTTGCTTTGATTGCAATATTCAGACGGTGCTGTTTAATAGCTTATTAAACTTGCAGCCTAGCAGGTTTGCTGTTTGGATACAATTTTATTTTTGCTCAGGTGTAAACTTTTGGAGCAGAGATTTTTTTCCACCTTATTGAATTCCAGTTGCTGGAATCAGGCTGATTGTCTTTTTTTTTTTTTTTTTTTTTTTTTTTTTTTTTTTGTGCATTGAGGAACTGAATACAGAGGAGCTGGTCTGAAAGGATTGTGCTTGAAATGTTATCCTTGCCCATAGAGGAGAAGGTTGTCAATCTGGGATGAGAGTGAACCTTATGTTTTTTGGATGAACCTAAGTGACTAGCTCAATACCATGTTTCAGGCGATTGAGCCTTGAGGGAGTTGAGAGCAGAGCTATTATGCAAATGTGGAGGGTAGATCTTCTAACTTTATTTCTGCCTGTCCTATCCTATTTGCATTATTCACTGCCTTAGAGCTTACGTGTCCATTGGCCTGAGCACCTTCTTGTCCCTCTTTGTACTTGAGTTTCTTTGTTTATAGGTAAAAAAGATAGGTGTTCTTTAAATACGGCTTCTTCAGCTCTCATAAAATGCAACTCCAGGATATCTGGGAAGCTAGCCAGTCTCATTCCTACTCTTTAGCCAGTAATACAACAGAACCATATTCCTTATGCATCTTTTGATAGACATACTGAATCTAAATATTCACAAACTTCAATGACCCAAGCATACCTTGTCCAGTGTTTTCTGGCTACATCATAACATCATAGTCTCTTCCAGTGGAGTGTTTTGGGGGTTTTGTTTGTTTGTCTTGCTGGTTTTTCGTTTGTTTGTTTTATAGTTCATAGGCTCTGATTTGCAAAACTATAGCAAAGTGAAACTAAACTTTGATGTGATTGCAATGGAGATTAACCAAGATGGAGTGGTGGCTTCAGCTAGCCCTGCAGACTTGCTGTCCTGAGGAGGTATCCATGGCAATGTGCCTGAGGATCAATGCCAAGAATGGTACTGGGGACAATGTCTGTGTTTATACATTCTCTCATCCCACCCAAATATTTAAGGAAGAAGAATTTATTATGATCAGGGTCTTATGTAGGAAACAATGTGAAGAATGAATGAGGGACTGCATGATAGTTGAGTTGGTAAGATGTAAACATGGCTCTGATGGTCTGACTGGTATTTGACTGGCAAGTTGTAAGATCAGGAACACTTGGTCCTGGACTTGTAAAAATATCCTATTTTTCTACTCATATTTTTGCCAAATTTAATACATTCTGTCTACACACCAGCTATCTTTTAAAGATGTAAATCTTACTGTGCTATTCCCCATTTAAAATCTTTCAAAAGCTTTCTCTCACTCCAGAAATCTTCCTGTGATTTGACAAGCCCTGCATGACCCCATTCTTGCCCTGTTCTTCAGATAGCTCTTGCTTCTCCATGCAATTGCCAACCACTGGAAAGCTTCAGTGAATGGGCCAGCAATCAATCATGGGCCACCAATCAATCAACATAGTTTCTCAAAATACACACACACACACACACACACACACACACACACACACACACACACACAAGACACTGTTTACTTTGCTTTTCTTCTGGCCAAAATTATTTATATACAATCCATTAGAAGTCTTGCTAATTTTACCATTTCCTTCCTTCCACTGCCCCTATATTCACCATGTACTAAACAACCTGCCTTTCTCACTAGCACATTAGCATTAAAAGCCTTCAAAACATTCCCTGGAGGAAAGCTATGAAACTACTGTTAGTTCTCAGGTTCCCACAGATATTTGACCATGACTGTTGTTGAAAAACTATTAATATCATTAATCCATCAACCACTTTGGAGTGCTCTCTTTATGATATAAGTAGTTTAGGTGTTGAGAGTACATCATTGAAACAAAAAAAATGTCTTCACTCTTATAGAGCTCACAGCAGTGAAGACGATAAGCAATCACAATAGAAACTCATATGTCTAGAACATCAGGTAGTAACTGCTGCTAAAGTAGGTCAAGAGGATGACTGGGGAGAGAATCAAATGAAAAAGAAATGGAGGGTTGGCCCGACATAGAAGTACAGACTGTTCACCCACTGTGATAGAGGAGACTATGAACATTGGCACACACATCTTAGAATGAAATGTTCCAGTGTTCCAGGAAACATTTTTCACAAAATTCCAACAAAATTGTTTAACCCAAGAAACTCCATGCTCCACCTGTCTCTCACTATATTGTAGCTCTTGTCAGTCTCCCTCACCTTTTAACAGGCAGGCATACACCTCTCCACTCTAGCCACTTCTGACTGCCTTCTGTTTTTATCTAATATGCATTTCCCATACTGTTTCATTTACCCCTCCTTTGCCCCTAAATTAGATATTTTGCTGTTCCTCATCTCTTCTTTTAAATTTTCACAAGGCTTTGCTGGAGGTGATGCTCTGAAAGTGACCAGTCTACTCTTTTCATTGCTTAATCACCCCCATTCTGTCCCAAAGGTTCTCTTTTGCCCTTACCTTTCTTTCTTTTTTTTTTTAAAAAAAATACACTTATTTATTTATACTTGTATCTTTAAATTACATCTATTTAATAATAAACAAGTACACCATTATGTGTGTACATTCACAGGTGCTACAGCACACTCATAGAGGTCAGAGGACAACTACAGAAGGCAGATTTGTCCTTGCATAATGTGGGTCAGAGTCAGGGGGCTGAAGCATGGCAGCAGGGACTCATACACTGATCTATGTCACTAGCCCAATGTTAGCATCATCACTTTCCTTAGTCCTTCTGTTTCAGGCAAAAAATATTCATCGAGTTCTGGGCGTCCTGGTCCAAACAAGGTTTCAGCATTATTTGACTTTCTTGGAGGGCAGGTTGTTGGTGTGGCCACACTTCTTTTTGAGGCAGTTGACCACACAGGGGTGCTGATGTGTGCAGCACTTCTGGGCAGCAGTGCATGGACATGTCACAGTTGTGTTTCACCACCTTACGCCTGTCTGTAGCTTGATTTTTCCGCCTTGCCCACAGTCAGGACAAATCTTTGTCACCCGCCAGTCCCACAGCCGCTCAGACCCAACCAAGTGAACACAGAGACTTATATTGCTTTCAAACTGTATGGCCGTGGCAGGCTTCCAGAGGCGGCTGCAGCGTCTCTGGTCATGACCAGCAGCATGTGAAGACGCCAGTAAGCCACCAGCCACATGGCAAGGTATAGATGTATGGAAATGGATCAATTTAAGATAAAAGCACAGTTAGCAAGATAAGGACAGTTAGCAGGAAGCCTGCCACGGCCATACAGTTTGAAAGCAATATAAGTCTCTGTGTTCACTTGGTTGGGTCTGAGCGGCTGTGGGACTGGCGGGTGACAAAGATTTGTCCTGACTGTGGGCAAGGCGGAAAAATCAAGCTACATTTGGCGCCCAAACGTGGGGCTAAAGAAAAAAAGGGCTAAAGAAAAAAAGGGAAGAAAAAAAAAGGGACTAAAGAAAAAGGACAAATGAACAGGGATAAAGGCCGGTGTTATGAAAAAAAAAAATACTAAAGACAAAGTCCCTTAACCAAGAGGCGCTCCAATAAAGTGTGATCTGAGAAGAATCCTCGAGTGGTGGTAAAGAGGATTCAGAACTCAACACACGGAGCGGTGACATCGGTAAGTTCTCCAGGAATGGTGACGTCGGTAAACGCCCCACAGTTCCTAATTCTCTCTCTCAAATGAGCGGCAGCCGCCGGTTTGAGTTACTGGCGGTTCCTGGCATGTGTGCTTGACCTGCAGTATGGCGGGAATGAGGCCTCTGCAAGTGGCACATTAAGCTGCGTGGTGGATTTAGCCTTTGCTAGTTACAAAACAAAAAAAAAGAGGTTTCTGGGCTACACGCTGCTTGGATAAAAGTGAGATTTCTGAGATTTGATGGCTCCCAGAGCTGGTGGAAAACGTACCACCGCCAAGTTGGGAAGCTGAAGGGGGCAGAGCCAGCAGCCACAGAGCTGTTTCAGGCTTAGAAGGCTACAGTTTAAAGCAATAAGTTCGCAATAAGACAGATTCAGATGGAACAAGACTTTAAATGCTTTACAATGTGTGTAAAAATGTACATAGGCTTGGAAGAGAGAGGAAAAGGAATATAGACAGTTATATAAAGAAATAGAAAGTTTAAAAAAATAAAGTCTTTAAAGAGAAAGTAAAAGTAATATAAAAAATAAGCCATGTAAAGATGGATATCACACAGAGAGTTTGGATTATATTGTCTTTGGGATTTTTAACTGCAGAAAAAACATTTGATCGTAAAAGATGTTGAGTTAAACCAATATGTATATATTAAAGATATCTTGACTTTAAAATTTGGATATAAGGATGTGTTACTTTAGAAAGGAGACTCTGCTTTTGTCTCTACAGAAAGCCAGAGGCTATGGATTTGTTCCAGATTAAAATACATCAGGTTTGACCAGCCAAATGCTTCTAGTTTCTGGTCCTCACACCTTATATATCTTTTTGCTTTCTACCACCACTCCCTGGGATTAAAGGCTGGCTTTCTGGGATTAAAGGCGTGTGCCACCACCACCACCACCACCACCACCACCACCACCACCACCACCACACTTTTGCTATGGCTCTAATAGCTCTGACCCCCGGACAACTTTATTTATTAACATACAATCAAAATCACATTTCAGTATAATTAGATTACCACCACACCTGTCAGAATGGCTAAGATCAAAAACAGTGAAGACACTTTATGCTGGAGAGGATGTGGAACTAGGGGAACTCTCCTCCACTGCTGGTAGGAATGCAAGCTTGTACAACCACTTTCGAAATCAATATGGCACTTTCTTAGAAAATTGGGAATCAATCTCCCCCAAGATCCAGCTATACCACTCTTGGGCATATACCCAAGAAATGCTCAATCATACCACAAGCGCACTTGCTCAGCTATGTTCATATCAGCATTGTTTGTAATAGCCAGAACCTGGAAACAACCTAGATGCCCTTCAACTGAAGAATGGATAAATAAATTGTGACACATATACACAATGGAATACTACTCAGCAGAGAAAAACAATGACATCATGAGGTTTGCAGGCAAATGGATGGATCTAGAAAAAATCATCCTGAGTGAGGTAACCTAGACTCAGAAAGACAAATATGGTATGTACTCACTCATAGGAGGATGCTAGATGTGAAACAAGGATGACTGGACTGCTACTCACATCACCAGTGAGGCTACCTGGAAAACAGGACCCCAAGAAAGACACGGAGAAAAGGATGAGATCTACATAAACAGCCTGGAAATAAATGGGAGCAATGAAGGGCGAGGGTTGAGGGAAAGAGAGTGGAAGATCCTAGCTGGATCAAGAAAAGTGAGGGAGAACAAGGAATAGGAGACAATGGTAAATGAAGACCACATGAGAAAAGGAAGAAACAAAGAGCTAAAGAGGCCCACAGAAATCCACAAAGATACCCCCACAAAAGACTGCTGGCAATGGTCGAGAGACATCCAGGACTGACCTACTCTGGTGATGGGATGGCCAAACACCCTAATAGTTGGGCCAGAAACCCCATCCAAGGACTGAGGAATCTGAATGCAGACATCCACGGCTAAGCCCCAGATGGAGCGCTGGGAGTCTAATTAGTGAGAAAGAGGAGCGAGAATTGTTGAAAATTTATATGAGTGAGAATTGTTGAAACCAAGGTTGGATAAAGCACAGGGACAAATAGCCAAACGAATGGAAACACATGAACTATGAACCAAAGGCTGAGGGGCCCCCAACTGGATCAAGCCCTCTGAATAGGTGTCCATGCAGACACCAACATAGAGGTCTTTGGTAAGGTCCTGAAGAGCAAGTCCATCACCCTCCAGGGCCAGCCCAGTGAGTGACTCCATTGAAAATGAAAAAGCTGAGATCCACGACAAGGAAGCCATGCCACCCCACCAGAAGTGGCAGGTATTTGCTGCCGGCAGATAGAGGGTGGCTGCACCCTGGCCAACAGCAAGGTCCACAAAGAGTCCAACATACCAACTGGTGCCTTGCCTGTGTGGTAGCATCAAAAAACTATCCCTTTGCTAGTCTCTCCAGAAGCCCTTACATTTCAAATGATTAAACTAAGCCTCTCCAGAAGGGCTCCCCTAATAGCCTGTCATTAGGTCTCATTTAAGATATATATTATCTTAAGATCTCTGGCCATGTGCCATCCCAAATTTCCTTTCTAGGCATGTAAATCTCAGCACTGCTTTGCTCTCTCCTGTCTTGTAAATTCTGAGAGTGACAACTCAGGTCACACCAGTACAAAAAGCTCTAGTCCTTTATACTTATTCCTGGGCCAATACAAACAGGTAAATGAGAGCAGTCAATATGCTCCTAAGCAAATGAAATAATAGTCAAGGAAGGGTAGTTCACTTCACAACAGGAGTTTATGGACTCCCAGAACGGAACGACAAGACAGAAAGGCAATAGCCCATAAAGATTTCTGGAAATTTGTTCAGACCCAGTTAGTCCACAGTGAAAGACAGAAAGATCAAGGTCTCTCTCATATGTAAGACTTTAAGATTATAAAGCAGGAAGTTCATGCTGAGGTGGATATTAAAAATCACACACTTGTGCTTATTTGGAAACAGTCAGTTGGAAGATTGTGCAGGAATTGGGCTAATCTGGCAATGATCCCTCGTGTAGAATGCTGGGGACATATTTCTCAATTGATCAAATTTCTATGGGCATCAGACAGTCTTCTGTTGCTGCCCTATCAAATAGCAACTCAAATTCCAAGTATGCCAAAGTCTTTATGGTGCTGCATTAACATTTTAAAGTCCATTGGAACATTCATGACTCTAATTACAAAATTCCCATTGCCAGGGTTTCAGGCTTTCAAACAGCAGAATCTAGAACCTCTGAGTCCCCCTGTAGTCACCTATATGCACCTGAGCAGAAGGAATTACAAACTTTCTTACTTATCAATATGTGGGAATTACCAAAATACTCTGCCTGGTATGTACTTCTGTGACTTCTATAGAGTGAACACAGCACATGTAAATTTAAGCCAGAAATTACTAAATGAGAATTGCTAGGTACAACATAAAGTCTATTGTGATGTGAGGAGGGAATGCTCATATGTGTGTGTGTGTGTGTGTGTGTGTGTGTGTGTGTGTGTGTGTGTGTATGTATGCAGATTCAAGTAGTTTGCTATCACCTTCATTAGCCAGGTTAGTAAGATTTTAACAGCTCAGTAATGCATATTTCCTACAGAATGAGTTCATTTCCATCAACTCAAGGAAAACACATCACTTCAGTTTTCTACTTTCTAGAGCAGTCCCTCTCCAAAGTACTAATGTGTCGGCCTGGCCAATTGAATTAGCTTAGAGGGGCAGAGGCATAAATCCTTACACTTAATCCAAGCATCTAAATTGCATAGGTCAAAAAACTTGACCTGGTCTTCACATTTCATAATTTATTTCTACCAATCTAGATTTATGCTAGATCAAACTATTTCAAATTGATTCAAAATGCATTTAAATATATTTCCCCAACAGTAGCAGATATTCTTATTTGATTAGAATAAAAATCTCAACAAGAAAATGTAGTCAGAGGTTTTCCTGTGTCCCACCCTGCCAGTAGTCAGGAAATATCTCTCCCACTTGCATCCCCCAAGTAAACATACAGAGGCTTATATTAATTATAATTGCTCAGCCATTACCTCAGGTTTATTACTGACTAGCTCTTACACTTAAACTCAGCCCATTTCTATTAATCTATGTCTCCTCTACCTCTGCCTTTCTTCTTCCTGTCTCTCTCGGATTTCTTGCCTGGCTATATCCTGACTCTCCATAGGTCAAAGTAGCTTCTTTATTAACCAATTATAGCAACATATATTCAGAGCATTCAGAAAGACATCCCATAGTACTTCCCCCTTTCTGTCTAATCAATAAGGAATGTTTTAACTTTAACATAGTAAAATTACATATAACAAAACAATTATCAAGCAAGAATTACAGTTACAATATCTAGTCTAAATGTATTTGGCAAAATTAAATATTCTATCATTGATCCTATATTTGTGAGTATAAAGTTTCATATCTAATTTATCTTTTATCATGACTAAGGAAAATCATAATTATAACTATCTAGTCTTCAACTACATCAAAGACCCCAGAAGGATATAATATTACCTAAGTAAACAGGAAATGAATTGTAAGTAAATTCCAAATTTCTGGAAATGACAGATAGCTGTCTGCCTGGACAGTCATCCAAAGTTCCTCTGTAATGTTGGGGCATCCATCTTCAGCCTATAGGTTTAGGGTCTCTCAGTTGCTTCTCTCTGTGTCCTGTAGAATATCAGACAGTCTCCTCTATGAAACAAGAACCTCAAGGAGCATTTCGCCTTGTTTTGGCAAATTCAGTGATCGTTTTCCTATGGGTCCTGTATGTCCAGTTTGTACAACCTATCAGCAGTCCAGGCAAGAACAGTTTCTTGCCCAAATGGCTATTTTTTGCCAAGAAGAATATAAACTCCATATGGAATGTCTCTGATGCCCATCTTTCTCTTTGAAGTAAGTTGGTGCTACCAGGAGCAGACATGTCTCATTGTCCAGAAAAGTGTAAGTTTTTAAAACATTTTAAATGCCATATTCTGTAGGTCTTTGAAGTGTTTGAAGATTACCTACCTAATTGAACTATATCTATATATACCTAGAAAACTTAACTAACATAACTGTAAGTTTGACTGTCATAGAAGACTAATTATAATCTGTATTTCTTAATTATCCATTACAATTTAAATGAGTTACATAAACATAATCCATAAATGAGTTACATAAAACATAATCCATATATATATATATATATATAAACAAAATTAACTTTAAATTTGTAATGTGCAAAAATCTATAGCAATGTACACCATTTTAAACAAGTTGCTGCTCTTTAAACATAGATTCAATAATCTACCCTTTATCCTATCATATCTAATACTGTCTTATCCCCCTTTTTTTAAAAAAAAGATATTGACTATGGCCAATAACAATTTGTAACCAATCTCTAAACAAAGACAAATAGCCATAATCCAGTTTTTGGGAATGTGGGCATAGTTTTCTATGCTACTTTCTGCTTATTGTGGGCACTGATAGTCTTATAGGGATCCTGAGAAAATTTGAGATAATGGTCAAGTCCTCGGAAGACCGGCTATAACCTTTGTTGATAGGTACAATCTGTTAAGGTTCAGGAGGTCTGGTTTCATCAAGTATGATCCATCTTAACCTGGAATAAATCCACAGCCTCTTGCCTTCTGTGGAAACAAAACCGAGCCTCCTTTCCCAAGCAACATATCCTTGGATCCAAATTTTGAAGTCAAGACACCTTTAAAATACATATATTGGCTTAACTTAGCAGCCTTTATAATCAAATGTCTCTCTGCAGTTAAAACAGAAAGATATCCCACAGCAAGAAAAGGGTTTTAAATGGGTGGTAAAGATAAATATATCAAAATATATCAAAGGAATTTGTGTACTTGGATATATAACAACTAGTTTGTCTGTCTTATACTTTGAATGGATCTTTGAAACAGTCATTATTTTATACCATTGTGCACTTGAGCATTTAGAACTTATGGATGCCCTCTGTTGTATTAATCTTTCAAATGACAGTACTTTTCATTACAAAATAATGTAAAGATAGTTTTAAAATACCACCACATATCTGACAGATTGATCAGGAATGCCTTTTAAAGAATCAGTAAACTGTCATGCATACTGTGGGGAAGGGAGGCAGGGAGTCCAATTTTTTAAAAACTTCAGTTTTTATCATTGACAACAAATTTCTGCCCATTTTCTCTAAGGAAATGTCAAGAAACCATCACAGTATTTACTTTTTCTTTGAAGTGAAAATGGGCTTCTGGAAAAAGCAGGCAGCTAGTTCATCTCACAACCACTTACACTTGTGCTGTTCTTCCAGTCAACCACCATACTGCAGGATAATGGTGCTTACTACAGTTCCCATTTTTATGACACAAATTTAGAAAGGCAATGCACCCAAAGTTTGATAGTTAGTTAAACTAATACTTATTTCTCTACTTTATCAGGAGTAGTCTTAACTGCAACTAATTTGTTGTTGTAAATGCCCATTTTTTCAGTGAAAAGGCAAAATCTAGTATAGCTTAGTGTCACTTGTGTGAACCGCACTTGGGGTCCAGTAATTTTACCTACTGTGGCTATTATACTGTACATGCAGATGGCAGCTCACAGAAAGGGCCAATATAAAAGATCTCCCCCCACACAGATTCCTTAATAGTTCTTAGAATAGCTATGGGACTATAGATGACCCTTCCTTCATGTCACTGTTCTACTTTCATTTTTCCCCACTGCCTTTAAAGCCTGCCCCTAGACCCTTATGTCATCTGTTTTTAATATGAAAATATTCCAGCCTGAAAACTGTAGGAAGGGATTCTGTTCATTGCTCCAGTCTTGTCACTTGGTATTGTTTAATATAAGGTACATCTTCATTTAATAATTGCTGAACAGATGAAAGATTTGAGAAAAAAGCTGAATATGGGGTACTGTACAAGGTTCACTAAGAGGTAGCCACTTAGCTCTGCAGCCCATTTCTCCATTGTCTTGGTTCCTGTATGTGTAGGAATGGGTTATATCTCTATTGAAACAGTGGCACTTTCAGAGATAAGCAAAAGCTGCATTTACAGAGCCCCCTCTGCAGGGAGTATTGGCAGAGGTCCTCAAATTGCCTACTAAATGGGAGCTCAGTTGGATACATGAAAATCGTACTCTTTTTCTCGCAAAGGCCATTTCAGTTTTCATTTTAGGATACTTACTATGCTGACCTAATGAGGTCTATTGACAGAGGAAATGGTACCAGGAGGCCCCTCAGGGAGAGAAAGCTGTTCCTGAAGGGCAGGTTGTAGTGAACAGGAATGAGGCATAGCAAATAGCTCTTCTGAGGCACTCTATAGAGAGCCTTGCACATGAGTGTCAGAACTAAAAACAAATCCCACTTTGAAAGGCAGCTATAGAGGTCATAGAAGAAATAGGAGTTGAGTACAAGAGAGACAGTATCCCACAGGGAGTTTTTCTCTTATTATTAGTGGAACATGTCATGTGCATAGGTGCAGTGATCACAGAAAGACTGTTGTATAACATTCACTGTGGTGTAGCACAGTACATGGCTAGTAGTTCAACTGAATAAATGAATTAATGAATAAACCAGTTAGTGCCAAGATATATATGTAACTAACTCAAAGAACATATTTTATGGTATCAGGGCATTCTTATTTTATGTACATACTCCTTACTCCCTTGAGTTTTTGGTTTTTTAGACTGCACTATCATCCTGTGGTAACCTTGTACTCACCCTACTGACTGTGGTCTCCCAGGCCACACTATTCATTCTTACCCTGCCTGGGCCCTGTCTCTACTTACCATAGAAGATATGGGTCTAAATACATACCTTCCATCTTATAGTGTGAAATAAAGGTTAATGATGAAGGCTGCAAAAATGGCTTAGTGGGTAAAGATGTTCATCAACAAGCCTGAAAACCTGAGTTCAGATCCCAGAACCCTCATAGTGAAAGTCAGTTTCTGAAACTTGTCCTTTGCCCTCCACATGTTCATGTGCACATGTACATAGACACACATAGAAAGGGAGGGAAAGGAGACAGAGAATAAATAAATGTTTTATTAAAAAGAAAACAACATGGCTAGGAAGGGGCTGTTCAGACTGGCTAAAGTGTTCCTAAGACATTCAGAGCCTGAAGTAAAGACTTTGTTGGCTCCAGTTTAAATGACATGTTTGATGAGAATATGCATGACAAAATTCACAGGCCCTCCTGAGATGCAGTGATTTCTCAGTCAGCCTGACAGGCAAGAAGGGGCACTGAAATGCTTGCTTGTTGTGCCATCAACACACATGTAGATACTTGAAGGGTTTGGGCTCCACACCTTGCTGCTCACAGCATATCTGTTTATTTATTATTGTTCGCTATGAGTGACTAGCATGGGGCTAGAAGTGTCACTGTGGTCACTCATGCTGCCCAGGCTCCTCAGCACCAACTGATACCAAAACAATTTTTATCTTCTTGTTTCTGCACATCTCTGTGCCATTAACTTCCAAGTAGAGAGCTCTTGGTTATTCCAAGGTATGCATGTCTCTATTATACCTTTAGGGTTATATTGCAATGCTGGTTGTTGGAGTGGCTTATAGACATTATAGCTGGGTAGGACTGTTGGGTGTCGCCTTCTTTTGAAAGTCTGCCTGGCACCTTCATCATCAATAATTAAAGAAAAAGAATTCAAGGAGGGCACTCAGGATTGTTTGGAGGAAAGAAAGGGAAGGGAAAAGGGGAAATTGAACAATCATAATCTCAAAAAATAACTTTAAAAAGTTAATTCAATACTCTTTTAAAGTGCTCAAGTTATCCAAATGTGTCTTCTAGCACTTCGTTTGCCAGCATGCTTATTACAACTGAAACAGGTTATGATTCAGTGGGACTCTAGCAGGTGAAGATATCAAAATACTTGGAGGTCCTGGTTTAAAAAAGAAGAACCAGCAAAAGGAATGGGTTTGCATTTGCAACACTGTATGTTTTTATCTATTCTGTGTAAACCCGATCCTTCATTTCTCGGTCCCAACAGCTGAGTGTGTCATCTCAACAAAGTCCCCAAAATGCTAGAAGCCATTGTAAAAATAGAGGATCTAGGACTATTGTTATTAACTCTGGATAAGGAAAGGGGAAGAAGGAAAATTCGGAGAGACAGAGAGAGAGAGACTAAGGTTGATTTGTGTTTCCTGATTGGTGATAGGTCAAACTTTGACTACATGATGTCCTCACCCTTCATAGCTGTTACTTTTCTATGAAATATGTCATAGAGATCACTAATAATGGCTTGTTTATTGGGGGATTTACATGAATAACAGATATTTTTGAGATGCAACAGTATTTGTATAAAACACATTGAAATTTTTAGTGGTTGACAGGATACATGCTGAGAAGTTTCCAGAATTCACAGAATAAAGGCTTATAAGAGAAAAGAGACAATGAAGGGCATTAAGAATCCTAAATTGAACTGTAAGCTTCAAGAAATCTGAAGTTTCAATCAGAAAATAGCTATAAAGGTCCCCCAGCTGTTAATGCTGGAATTTCCAATATCAGCTATCACACCTTAGAAAACAATACAAGTAAATTACAGTTTTAGCTGCTTTAATACAGAAACTCATCTCAACAGGAAATACCTTGGCTTGATTCCAACCCTGAGAGTTTTGAGCAAACTATTCTTTTACAATTATCCAGCTATCAAGGTCCAAGAAACACTGCACAGCTAAATGATGAAGTCATATCAGCTGGACAAACAGAGGCACAATCATCAACTGGATTGTCAGCTTTGAAATTAACCGTTAGTACTCTAGAGGACTGAAACATGTACTCATTTTTGTATATCTTTCCACACAGTCACAGAGCCAGTGTAGTTCAATGATAATAACTTATTAATTTATGAACTATTTCCTGAAGCTGACTTTGTAATACCATGGGGGTAGATAAGAGAAAGTATCTGGTTTTACATTCAATATATGTAGTAGAAAGATTATACGTGAAGATAATCATAATCAGGTTTGAAGAGTACAAATAGAAGTGAGCAATTATAGAATAATATTGAGATGGCACGGCAAAAATTGAAAATACTGCAAATTACAGAAACAGATAACATTGCTTCAATGTTAAGCAAAATAACGCAAGCACCATATTTCCAAGAAAAAAATTGAAGATTTCTAGTGAAGAAGGCATTTATAGTCTGATTTGAGTCATAGTCTGCCATATTTCCCTTTCTCCCTCCCTGTCTATTGAGGTTTAGGTATGAAATGATCCCACAAAAGGCATATGTATTCAAGTATTGGTCCACAACTGGTCAACCTATTTTGAAGATGCCGGATCATGAGGGCACTTAATTAATCAATGGACTATTTGCAGATGAGGACTGGTTAGCTGGAGAAAGCCACTAGAAATATATCATTGTAGGATACATCTTGTCCTAGATCCTTTCTGTTTGTTCTTTTCTGCTTGTCTGCCATGAGATTAAAAGCTTTTCTTCACCATGATATAGTACCTCCACAGAAGCTCAGAAACATACAACTGAGTGATCATGGGCTGGACTTCCTGAAATAGTGAATCAATATAAATTGTCCCAGATTGGGGATCTTCCACTATGAAAAGGGGGTTGAAACAAACTGCTATTGTCTGCTTCTGGGATACAGTTTATATAAAACACATCTGTGGTGATATTGTGTACCCCAAAATATTGTGCATGCTAATAAACTTATCTGGGTTCAGAGAAGAGAACAGCCACAATATTAAACACAGAGGTTAGGCAGTGGTAGCACACGCCTTTAATCCCAAGAAGTGAGCCTTTCATCCCAGGGAGTGATGGCAGAAAGCAGAAAGATATATAAGACGTGAAAATCAGAAACTAGCAGCATTTGGCTGGTTAAGCTTTTAGGCTTTTGAGCAACAGTTGAGCTGAGAGCCATTCAGATGAGGACTCAGAGGCATCCAGTCTGAGGAAACAGGATCAGCTGAGGAATTGTCAAGGTGAGATAGCTGTGGCTTGTTCTGTTTCTCTGATCTTCCAGCTTCACCCCAATACCTGGCACCAGGTTTGATTTTATTAATAAGAACTTTTAAGATTGGTGCTACATCTGATGCCCAATGTTTGTGGTATGAAAAAGCTGCTTGCCTGTGACCTTTCGGCCCAGAGCTCAGACCTAAGCTACACATTGCTGGTTGTGGTGGCATATGCTGGTAGGATTTACTGAGGGAGGCAGAGGCAGGAGGATCCCAAGTTTGAGGCCAGTCTAGGAGGCTTGGGAGAAGCTTCTGCCCAGACCGAACCACAAACAGTGGTGGGATCATGGAGGCAGAGGCTGCTGCTCTGAGTTGCTGGCTGCTTCTCATCATGTTGGTGACTGCGGTGATGCTGCTACCTGGGATTAAGTGTTTGCGAAGACCATCATGTTACAAGAAAGCATCGGCAAAGGTCAATTTGAAAAAGTTTGGCAAGACAAATGGTGGGGAGAAATTGCTGTGAAGATATTCTCTTCTAGGGAAGAACATTTATAGTTCTGAGAGACAGACCTTTATCAGACTGTGTTTGTTCCAAACCACAGAGGAGGCACATACAAAAAAAAAAAATTCTTTAGGGAGCCATGACCACATCTAACAGCAACTTTGAAATCTTAAAAAGAATGACATATCCCACAATGATGATTCCATATGGACTATAATAAAGCCATTAAGCTGATTAACACTACCAAAATATCGACTTTGGACTATAAACTACTCAGGACAATTTTGAGATGGCTAACTGAGATGATCCAGCCTGACAGACTACTTGAACAAGGACTTGAAACAAGCAATGCACTTTCTCATTGTGCAGCAACTAGGCAAATGATACCAGACTTGAGAACCCCAACATTTTCTTTTCAGGATTCCCTAAAGATGTCTTCACCCCCAGAATGCCGGAAGTAATTTTAAGAAAATGACGCCCATGTTCCCAAGAGGGGGGATGGGAGGTTTTTAGTCGTTTAATGAGTTTTGGATATTGTCATTGTTTATGATGGTTGGTTACAAGTTGTTAATTGTTAATGGTCAGGAAAAAAGCTGAACAAGCAGATTAGATTCAGAGTTTTTGTTTAAAAAAAGAAAAAGGAAAAGGAAAAAGAGAATATAGATATGAGGTAGATCACTGAATCTACTCTGAAAAAAAAGATAAAGAAATAATAGGATAAATGGGTAGATCATTGAATCTACACTAAAAAGAAGGGGAAGATATAAAAATGACAAAAGGCAGATTATTGAAATTTTGTGAAAAAAAGAGAGAATATGAATATGATAAGATAAAAAGGTCAATTTTTGAATCTACTTTTAAAAAGGAACTACTTTTAAATAGGATAAGTAATGAAATTTTTTTGTCTGAGTTTATCAAATGTTACTGGACTGGACATTGTTATATATTAATGGAGTTATTCATCTGAATCTTTCAAATGTTAATGGACTAGACATCGTTAATGTAATTCTTGAATGTATATATTGTATATACTTATTGGATATAGTTTTTCTTGTATTAGTTATAAGATTTTTTTTTAATTTTAGACAAAAAAAGGGGAAATGTGGTGGTATTGTGTTCCCAAAATATTGTACACTCTAATAAACTTATCTGGGGTCAGAGAAGAGAACAGCCACAATATTAAACATAAAGGTTAGGTAGTGGTAGCACACGCCTTTTATCCTAGCATTCCAGAGGCAGAAATTTGTCTGGATCTCTGTGAGTTCAGGGCCACAAGGATACAGCTAAGCATGGTGACACACGCCTTTAATCCCAGAAAGTGAGCCTTTAATCCCAGGGAGTGATGGCAGAAAGCAGAAAGACATATAAGGCATGAAGACCAGAAACTAGAAGTATTTGGCTGGTTAAGCTTTCAGGCTTTCAAGCAGCAGTTCAGCTGAGATTCATTCTGGATGAGGACTCAGAGGTATCCAGCCTGAGGAAACAGGATCAGCTGAAGAATTGGCAAAGTGAGGCAGCTGTGGCTTGTTCTGCTTCTCTGATCTTCCAGCATTCACCCCAATAACTGGCCTCAGGTTTGATTTTATTAATAAGACCTTCTAAGATTCCTACTACACACATCTAGACTCATGGGGGAAGAAACAAATATACTTCCCATATAGCTCTTTGTCTAATCTACTAATGCCTATATGTTTGTATTTGTGATGTTTCCAGTATCACAGAGGGGTACTGTGGGATGTTTTCTATGCTGTGAACGTGTTACTCTGATTGGTTAATAAATACTGAATGGCCATTATCCAGGCAGAAAATATAGGTGGGACAGAGAGAGGAGAATTCTGGGAGGATGAAGGCTGAGACAGAGAGATGCTGCCAGCCGCCATGATGAGAAACAGATGTAAAGATACCGGTAAGCCACATAGAAATGGATTAATTTATTATAGAAGAACTAGATAGCAAGAAGCCTGCCACGGTCATACAGTTTGTAAGCAATATAAGTCTCTGTGTGTTTACTCAGTTGGGTCTGAGCAACTGTGGGACTGGTGAGTGAGAGAGATTTGTCCTGACTGTAGGCCAGGCAGGACTGGAGAAAACTTCAGCTACAGAGGGGAATGGAAACCTCTACTAGACTTAGATCCAAGGGCATTGTATAAATGCTAGTGCAAAATCACTAGGCTGAAACTTTCAAATAAATGAGTTCATGATCCTCAAAACTATAAAGGAATGCAAAATTCAGGAAATAAGTAATTATTAAATCAGATGTGGAAAAACAAAAGTTGAAATTAGAAATTATTCAACTATACACACACACATACATACACATATATACATATACATATACCCATACATATGTATATATCTATCTGTCTTAGTTAGGGTTTTATTGCTGTGAAGAGATACCATGACCACAGAAACTCTTATAAAGGAAAACATTTAATTGGTACTGGTTTACAGCTTCAGAGGTTTAGTCCATTATCATCACAGCAGGAAACATGGTAGCATGCAGGCAAGCATGGTCCTGGAGAAGGAGATGAGAGTTCTACATCTTGATCTGTAGGCAGCAGGAAGTGTACTGTCACACTGGGCATGGCTTGAGCATGTATGAGACCTTAAAGCCTGCCTACACAGAGACACACTTCTTCCAACAAGGCCATACCTACTCTTACAATGCCACACCTCCTAATAGTGCCACTCTTTATGGGCCAAGCATTCAAACACATAGTCTATGGGGGTCATACCTATTCAAACCACCATACCATCTCTGTCTCTCTCTCTTTCTCTCTCTCTCTCTCTCTCTCTCTCTCTCTCTCTCTCTCTCTCTCTCTCTCTCATATATATGTGTGTGTGTGTGTGTGTGTGTGTGTGTGTGTGTATGTATGTATATATACAAGAAAATAAAACCGAATGTTAAAATATTATAATCTAGAAATGGGCAAAGAGAAAATTACTAAACTGGGGAATAATATTGAAGAATTCATCTAAAATAAAGTACATAGAGCCAGAGATTAAAGTACATGAAAATAAAAAGAAAACAGAGCAGCATCAAGACCTAAAAATTTAGATGCACAAAGGAAATATTTAAAAAACTTATTTAGAGATAATTCCAGAACTAAAAATAGACATGGAATAGATTAAACTAGTTACATGGGTTATAATGTTTAAATTGTTGCATGAAAAGTAGCAAAACTGTTAGGAAACAGAATAAGAGAAATATCTTCACAACTTTGGGATAGGCAATAGGTCTTAGGGGAAAAAAACTAAGAAGTACTGTAATCTGGACTATAATAAAATTCCCTTCATTCATAGATAATTAAGAAAATGGTAAAGCAAGAAATAAAACAGCTCATATATTTGCAGCAAATGTAAATCATAAATAATTTTCATCTAATATGACAATTTAAAATTTTACTGCCACTCAATAAGAAATAGCCATTTTTACAAGAATAGATAAAGAACTTATGGATTTTAGTACATATGTCAGTTTAATATTTTCACGTGTTGCCACTATGAGGAAAAAACTAGTAATAGAAGCAGAAAAAAACTAGATAATACATTTTTAGATTTAGAAAAATATATGAATGTAAAACAAGACAAGATTGTAAGGATATACTTCTAAATGTGTACGATGACCATTTCTGGGAAATGCAATTACTAGTGACTTTTTGTCTTCTTTTTAAATAATTTTATATTATAATCATATATGTTTTTATAGTAACAAAATATATCTTTTCAAAACAGAATGAATATAAATTAAGAAAAGCCCCATTGTCCTTCCTGAATCGTGAAGGTTTGTCAGTGTGCTAGAGGTGTGGGAACTGAACCTTATACAGAGAGATATTGTAGATTGGCAGCCCCTCCATCACATCCTTCTTCATCATTAGTTTCTAATTATACCAGATTGAATATTTCTTGCTGTGGCTAACATTATTGTTACTAAAACAATATTTCTTGCTATGTGTCTTCTAGGACCCTGTGTTTTCCAACTCTTTTTCAAAGTTCAATTTGACCTTGTGACTTGATATATCACCGTTACTTTTTGGTGAAATTTGCTACATAATCTTCCATTTGGTAAGGTACACAGGAGATCACACACATATTGAGGCTGAAATTCTATCAGCTTTACTCTCTAAACATCTACAATTAGCAGAACACCTCTGCTGGCCCATGCTGGAAATGTAGCATGAGTTAAAAATAAACCTTTGATATCTTACACTGAGATTTAGGAGTTGTTTGTTACTACAGCACACATTAGCCTACCATCATTGAAATTCTTTCTTTTCTGATTCTTGAAGGAGTCATACCAAATTCTAGCTGTGTTCCTCTCAAAACCGCATGTGCTGGGATTGTGCCACCCAAATTCAGAGCGGGTGTCCCCTTATTTGTTAATTCTTTCTGGAAACAGCCTCACACCCAGATACATGTTTCCATGGTGATTCTAAATCTCATCAATTGACAATGAAGATTATCAAATCAACTGTCTTAGTTTCATTTCTGTTGCTGTGACAAAATATCTAGACAAAAAAGCAGCGTGGGGGAGAAGGAGTTCTGCTTCACCTTACAATTCCAGCATTGCAGGGGATTCACAGTGGCAAGAATTTGAAGCAGCTAGTTATAATGTACTACAAAGTTAAGGGCAGAAACAAAAAAATGTGTGCATGCTCACTTGATTGTTTATGCTCAGCTCAATTTCTCCAATTTTATACAGTTCAGGAACCCCTGCCTATAGAATGGACTGCCAACAGTGGGCTGGATTTTTCTACCTCAATTAACTTAAGAAAACTTCCTCCTCAAGCAGGCCCATAGGCCAACATAATATAGACAATTCTTCACTGAGACTTTATTCCAAGGTTACATCTATTCCTAGGCTGCATCAAGTTGACAATTAAATCTAACCATCACACCATTGATGTAATCGCTACATGAATAAATGTAGAACATGTTGTATGGCAGTAATAAACCACATTATTAGGGCATTCAGACACAGAGATGGGGAAATATACATCAAGTGACCATCAAATATATATCAAGTGAACATCTCTTTATGAATGTATAGGGCCAGTGTCAGCAGAATATGACATGAATCTACCTAATACTGATAAGAAATATTTCATAAAATGACAGAAAGCACATTGGCTCAGGGACCAGGAGACAGTCTATTGTCCCAAGTTGTAGGAAGCACAAATGTTCTTGTGCTCACAGATAAGCACTAGGGAACCTGGAATGAAACACACAGGAAGGTTTATTCCTTCAAATGAAGGAATGCATAATCTGTTATCCACCCAGAAGGCTGGAAGTGGTAGGCACAGTTAATAGACTGGTGACCAGAGACCTCACTGGACCCTCCCCAGACCCTTATTGTGAGCTTGTTTTTCTCAATTTATAAAGCCTATCTTTATGGAAGATGTCACATGTACTTTACAAAGAGTTTCATTGTAATCACGACCAATCTTTATTTAGCTTACTTTGTATTTTATTGTGTGCACTGGATTGAGTAAAGTATCACCTGAAAAAAAATTAAACAAGTTATACTGAGCTTAAATATGCCTGAAATGAACTACTTGAGGTCAGACTCCCAAAATTTGATCCAACCAACACTAGCTACTTAAATCATGTTGAAGATAACTGCCTTCTTGTCTCCCATGGACTGTTACTATGCTGGCCATGGAAGTCACAGAGACCCCTGTACCAAGTATACCACCAATGGTACCTTAGTTAAGTTCATTGGCTTATTTGCTTCCCCATCTCTAAGGTGAGAGGGTGGGCCTCTAGTCAATACCCTTGGGAGGTTATACAAATACATGATGCTAAGCTTGTTATAATAGTGAGTAATAGAGAATTAGGTTATGGAAGACAGAATAAAGACATGTGGAAGTTGTATTTGACAAGGACATATCCAATCTGTGACTGACTCTTTGATGACCTGGAAAAGTCTGTCTAGTTAATGTGTTATTGTTGCTAGGTTTTGCTTGTTTTTCTCCTGACAAGTTGAGAACTCAATAAACCCAGATTAGATGTTTTTATATCTTCCAAATGATAACTTTAAAATAACCCAGTGACATCACCGTTAACTTTTTGCACTTTCTAGGAGAATTGCTCCAGTATCCAAGGATTCAGAAGCATCTGTTGCTATTATTTAGTCATAAAAATGCCTCTGGTACTCACATAAAAAATTCTCAGGATCGTTGCATATTAAGGTCTCCTTTTCCTCCATGCAAATGGCTAATTGCATTGAAATCCCAGAGGCAGTGCAAGGCAGAAGGGAAAGAGATATAAAAGAAAGCTGCTTTAAATGAGCTAAATATAGCTATGAAGAAAAAAAGTAATTTTTTCTACAAGGCAAGTGCACCAATTAATCCTTTCAATTGGGGAGATCTTATGCTCTCAGCGTTAATCTGGAATATGTATTACAGAACTCTATTTACTCCTCTAATTAATATAAATGAGTGGTTACCATAGCAATTATTGCATTATATAATTCACATAAAATTCTGGCTATGCTTAGAGCCAGGGTCAACATTTTAAATTACTTTTGACTCATCATGAATCAAATGTCCCTTTCTGGATATTCCAATGTGTAAAGGTTTAGCCTTCATTAGCAATAATGGAATGTAGAATTAATGTAGCACATTTTATCTTCCAATTACTTTAACTATATTAACCTGTTAAATTTCACATCATGTCTTCTTAGAGTATCTCTCTCCAGCCTTTTGGTGAGAAGCCAGAATGGAGGATTGCAAAGAATTCCCTGAAAGAAAAGGGTCACTCTTTTCTATGATTTAGAAATCCAGGGTACATACTACATTCAGAAGATAATATGTCTTTGTAATCATCTATTACCATAGACTCTGATAATCTTTCCATCTATTCTCATATACATTCCATCTAGGTAATTATGCTGCAGTCTCTTATTCTCCAAACTTTGGCTTTCTCTAAGTAAAAACATTACAGTCTTTGCATTTATTGACTATTTGAGCACCCAAAGAACTAATAGTTATACTAATGGGAATTGAAAATGAAGGGTTTTATTATTCTTGTTTTAGAGCTTGTAGTAACAACCAGTAAGAATAACATGAGTTGGTGTAAATCATGAAGCAGTCACAGATTCTGCTTTTGGTTTTGTAATTTTTTTGATACAACATTTTGTAAACTTGAAGTTCCTTTTGTCTCTGCCTTCTGAGCATTGGAATTACAGATATGAGGCACCATTTCAGTCTGCTTGTTCATTTCATTTTTTAATCAAATATAAGCAATGTTTCTAGAAATAAAACATTCATCAGGAAAAAGAAATCCAGAGTACAGAATTTTATTATTTATTATAAATATGACTTAAGAATTATTTTTACACCAAACCAGAACTCACAGATGTCTTCTTAGTATATTCCTCAGGAAAAGTCTGTGGGCATATGAGAAGCTTGGAACATTCAAGTGAAGTGCAACAAGGTAAGGATGGATGCAGTATGGGCCAGCTGATCAGGCACATAGCCTGATGGTCTGGAGCAGGCGAGAGAAGAGCCAGATATACAATTGTTCTCTCTACTGCACTTATCTCTCTAAAGGTTTTTTTGGTTGACCCATTCTTACATAGCTGAAACCACACAGAGCTTCTATAGATAGGAGCTTTACTGTCCTATAGAGCTAGGCTACTTCATCTATGAGACAGAGGCAGATCAGATTCCTCTTTGTACTTCCTTCTACAACTATCACCAATATAGTTACAGTGGGTATGCTCAGTCAGTGCTGGCTTCATGGACATGTGGCCAAGGCTCCAAGTTCAGCACTCAGAAAGGACCTGTGATTGCCCTAATACTCTGTGGTCACTGTCTTATAATTTTTAATAATTGTTCTTCAGATTTGCATTTTGTATATCAAATCAGGTAGGACAAGCGGTGAGGCCAACTCCAAGCACTCCTGAAGGTCTCTAAAATGAGTTCTCAGCTACCTGTGCCTCTGGACCATTATTCCAATTACCATTGTGGCCTCTTCCTCCATACCAGCTCTATGACCATAGTAGTCTTCTCTCCATAGTAAGGGTCCAAGCACCTGAGTCAGGTACTCTGGAAGATCAGGAAGGAAACATGGCATTACTTACATCAGCATTTGGGTAGCAATCAGTCTCTGATGCACTCTGATTCATGTATTAGGGGTGTCCTTGTGTGGATGTTGTCATCCACAGAGATCTGCCAAATACCATAAGAGGAAGTGGCTGAATGGTGGGAAACAGATGACATAAGCTAGGGTGTGCTGTGTATATCTGGGAGCTTGTGAAAAGAAATCTGGCAGCCAAGAGATATCATGGAATCCTCTGGACATCTTTGAGGGTCTATATACATTTTGAAAGGTTGTGATTGAGGTGTTAAAAGCACATAAAAGTTACCAGGATTAGTCAGAAGAAAAATGTATTATATTTCTGTGATCCCAAAATCATTTTCCTCCCTCACTTCCAAAAAGTCTATATTTTCCTTTTAATTAAAATATTATTATTATGTATGTGCATAATGGAGAAGCCACAGAGTATATGTAGAGGTCAAAGTACAAATTTGTGGAATGCACTCCTTCCACCTTTATGTGGCTTCTGGGGATCAAACACTAAGGTTGTCCAGCTTTGTGTGACAAATACCTTAACCTTCTGAGCTATCTTGCCATCCCAAGAGTCCACATTTTTCTTTAGCATTGAGTTCAGTAAAGACTTAGTGTTACAACCAAAACAAGCAACAGAAGACACCAAGAAGATGTGCAGACTGTCTTTAAGGAGACCAGTTAAAATGAGGTCATCACAGTGGTGTAGGAAATCTGGATGTGTACAGTAATCAAGAAGACTATATGAAGGTAGGGGAGAAGACAGTCATCAGTAAGCATGAGAGAAAGAAACCAAGCTAGCCAGCACCTTGACCTACAAGGAAACATTTCTGTCAGCTAGTGAAGCGGTACTGTGTTACGCTAGCCCTGGCAAACAAGGCGCTGTTGTTCCATCCCTTGCCATTCTCTGCCTTCCCCCCCCAACCCCTGCCCAGCTTCTCAAAGGCTTAGTACTACCTTCCCCACTCTGGAATAAAGGGAACTAGACCTTCAAAAAAAAAGGCTTAGTGTTAACTGAATTTTTGTACATTAAACCATTTTTTTTATATGTAGGCATTGTGCTGAGTTTATACCAATTAGCTCAGCTAATCTTTATGATAGTTTTATACAGTGGATAATACTACCTCTTCTTTATATTAAGACTTTCATATTTGTACTTAAGCAGCTTATTATTATATGCCCCATTTTTCTCATCTGTAAAATAAGACAAATAAGTTTGGGTACCTCAGTAGGCATTATACCATCCCCTGCATATTAGCTTGAACTCCATGAAATGGTTAATATTTAGAATTTTTTTAGGATTTTACTTAATTCTGCCTTCCTTTTAAAAGTGTGGGGACAATTTAATGACATTGCAGGAGAAAAGTGGCCAGTACACAATATGCACTTGATTGATGCTCATTATATTTGATTTTATCAATTGTGATGATGTTCATAGTACTACTGAAAGGATTCTTATTTTATAGTTAAAAAAAATAGGGGTTCCTAGAGAAACTAGATGAGACAGTCAGACAGATGAGGCCTGGGATGGGACCTCAGGCCTACTCAGCCTGACTGTACTGATTGGAAAAAGCAATGAACTCTTCTCATATTGGTATGATCTTGATTCAGGAAAGTAAGATTTCATCTGCAGTCCACACAGGTTTCAACCTAATTCTCAGATTGGATCCCTCCTAAATGCTGGCATCAGAACACAGGGCACCATTGCCTTATTCTCCTCTCTAAAAGGAGAATAACTTTACTCACCTGAAAATGTGGTACATTTGCATGCATTGTAGATAGGAAAGCAGCTTTCCAGGAAGATATTGTCTAAAGAGAATGAATGATTTTCCATATTTAGATATAGTTGTACAAGTACAAGCACATCTCAAGATCTGTCCTCTCTGATAGCTTGCTTCTTGGAGAACTCATTAGGATTATAACTGCAATTGATTTCTTTTTATTAGCTGAGGATGAACTGCAAAAGGCTAAAGGTTCAAAATAGGTAAATCCTCAAAAGTTCAGAAAGCTCCCAAGACTCCAGTTGAACTTTCTTAATCTCTCTGTCACTTTTTTGTTCTGTGTAATTTTCCATATTTGTGAAGGGTAAAGTGCTCTTTCCTTCTTCATCTCTGTCACTAGCAATTGCCAATAGGTCCCAGAAGCATCACTACTCTTCTGTGAGAGGCCTGCAATTCTTCCTCCTGAATCCATACAAGGTCAGCCTTGCCTAAGACACAGAGGCAGTTCTTCCCCAAGAATCTCAGACCTAACAAACTGCGTTCCTTTTAAATCACAGAACCCATAGTTGGCAGCAGGGGAAGAATCTTGAAATTAAGAACATCTTAAAAATGATAGTCCCTTTGAAAATGAATGTGTTACTAAATTTTCATAGTGAGATCTTAATAAAGGTACTCTTCTTTGGGATATTCTGTATGTCCTATGGGAGCCCGTTCTTGGGTTCCTCTTGGCTTTACACAGCAGTTCCAAATAGAGGATGATTAGAACCATGGGCCTGAGTGCAGGTGTCTGAGATGGTCTGCACTTGGCTGTACTGTGGGATGGTCTGTATGGCAAATGTGTTGCTCTGATTGGTCAATATATAAAACCTGATTGGCCATGGCTAGGCAGGAAGTATAGGTGGGACTAAGAGAGAGGAGAAATAGAAGATCAGGAAGGCAGAAGGAGACAGCCAGCTGCCCGCCAGGACAAGCAGCATGTGAAAATGCTAGTAAGCCACGAGTGTTGTGGCAGGGTAAAGATTTGTGGAAATGGATTAATTTAAGATATAATAACAGTTAGCAAGAAGCCTGCCACGGCCATACAGTTTGAAGCAATATAAGTCTCTGTGTTTACTTGCTTGGGTCTAAGAGGCTGTGGGACCAGCGGGAGAAAAAGATTTGTCCTGACTGTGGGCAAGGCAGGAAAACTCTAGCTACAGTACTCATTTATCTTGCTCACAGAAGAGAGAACAAAAAACTCTTTTTGCAATATCATTTCCAAGAATTTCATGACCAAGTCATTCTGGCAGTCTTGTAAGGAATTTTCTAACCTATGACATCAGCAACCCTTTGTGAGCAAAAGAGATGGATAAAATGGCCTACAAAGGTTTTATGTCTTCCTGTTCTTCCATAGGAAGCAGGCATAATGTTTAGAAAACTAACTATGCAATCTGAGATACAGGGAGCTCTGAGGTAATGTCCTGGCTTTGCCCTTTATGCCCAAAGTGAAATTGAAACAGCTAGTCTTTCTTTTTCTCAGAGTCTCCATTAGGGTAAGAAGAGTTTACCTAGGTCACTAAGGAGTCCTCCAGTTTCAACATCCTATCTTAAAATTCTTGGGAATGGTCAATTATACAATTATAGTACCTATTAAGGTGCAAAACTACTAAGTAGCTAGCTATACACAAATCAGGTTTTTTCAGCTCCTTGTGCTTCATTTTCTGCATCTTTAAGCTGAATACAGTAATAAAATAAGTCTTGCATCCCACATAATGTTGTTGGAAAAAGTAAGTGAGATAATTCACGTAGAACTGTACAAGTATGTGTAGATGTAACCAACCGTCTTATTAAATAAGAAACACAGAACCAATGCAAAGAAGAAAGCCAAGAGATCAGAATTAAGAGCCTTACCCGCCTGATACAGCTAGCCTCTTCAGCCAATAGACCTCTCCGAAAGAGACCTACTTCCTGTCTGTTTGTCTTTATATAAACTTTCTGTTCTGCCTTCTCAATGGTTGTAAACCCAACCACATGACTGCCTCGTAACTGCCTGTCTGTACAGACCTCCAGGTCTTCTATGGTTGGTATTGAGATTAAAGGCGTGTGTCTCCAATGCTGGCTGTATCCTTTAACACACAGAGATCTACCTTGCTCTGCCTACCAAGTGCTGGGATTAAAGGCATGCACCACCACCACTGCCCCGCTTTTGCAATGGCTCTAATAGCTCTGACCCCCAGGCAATTTTATTTATTAGCATACAAATAAATCACATTTCAATACAAATAAAATATCACCATATTTCCCCTTTTCTATTTTTATAAAAAGGAAAAAGGTTATGACTAACATAAGAAAAACTATATACAAAAGTACAATAACTATATACAATATATACAAGTAATAAATACCTAAACAATGTCTAGTCCATTTGTGTTTGACAAATTCAGAGAAAATAATTCCATTATCTCTCCTATTTTGGTAAGTCCAAAATGTACCCAATTCACTTTCTATCCTAACTAGTCTTCAACTATAAGTAATTAATCTTCAACTATAAGTAACTAAACTTCAACTCCCTCAGAGACCCAAGAAGGAAATAATTTTACCTAACAAAAATAAAAACGGGAAGTGCATGCAAGCAACTTCCAAAAATTTGTGAGTTGACTGAAATAGCCAGCTGCCTGGATAGTCACCTGAGGTTTCTCCGCAGTGTTGGGGCATCATCTTCAGCCTATAGGCTTAGCGTATCTGACAGACTCATTTGTGAAGTAGGATGTACACAAGGTAAACAGTTCAACCTCACATTGGATGAAAGCAGTCCATGTACCAGAAGCACATGAATTCTACTAGTATAATGTCATGATTCAGGATTTTAAGTTCTGGAAACTGCTGATGTTTTTTAAATTCAGCTGTCCATTCTGCTTGGCTGTGTATATGTGGCTTCATCTCAGCATCCCGTTCTTCTCCACATCCCTCTATTAAATGCCAGTCTACTATTGAGAGACGAGAGCTTAGTTACTCTTCAAGAATAACTGTTTCAGCTGTTGTTCCATTGCACATCAGAAGTCATCAGCCAACTGCCTGTTCAGCTGCCTTCAAAGGAAAGGGCACTGTACCTTTTTCAGATTGCAAAGGCCACTTCAGGGATGGTGCCATGTTGTCCTGACCTCAGAAGATGCCTTTTGATAAAGCTATAACCACACTTGTTTTGGCAAGAATCGGTAGTCCTTTGTTTCATATCCTGTCTGTCCACTTTGTCCTGTTGATTTGAGGATACTTTGTTATCCAGTGGCTAACTTTTGCCACAATGAAAGTTAACTCCATATGCAGTTTCCTTAATGCCCATATTTTCTCATAAGTAGAATGGTACTTCCAGGAGCCGACATGTCTCATAGTCATAACAAAAAAAAATTTCTAAGATATTAAAACATTTTAAATGCCATATTCTGTAGATCTCTGAAGGGTTTCAAGATGACCTGTCTAAAATATATCTGCTCAATTTTTAAAACATATCTAATATGACTACAAGTTCTATTGTAATGTCTAACTACTAACGTTCACTTCTTTATATCCTAATAGTTGGTAATAACATTCAAGGATCAGAAAATTGCTTTACATTGTTAAATGAATGGTATAAATACAATTAGAAATATACATATAGCATTTTCTAACAATATCAATTTCAAATGTGTATACAATGTAAAACAATCCAATCCAATGTAAAGAATTTAAAACTAGTAATTGTCTTTTTCTTTTTTTAAAAAACAAGAACCTTAAATCTTATCTACTTTGTTTAGCCTTTTTCCTACCCCTTGACAACAACTTGTAACCAACCCCCCTAAACAATGAAAATTATCCCAGACCCAAAACCAATTAAAAAGACCAAAAAACCACCCGCCCCACACCACCTCTTTGGGAATGTGGGAGTCATATTTTTAAAATTGCTTCCTGCTGGATATGGGCGAAGGTATCTTTATCCTGAAAGAAAAATTTTAGGTTAATTGTCAAATTCTAGGAAAGGTAACTATATCCTTTGTTATCTAGTCTATGTATAATGACAAAGTTCAGGGTTTATCTCAAGTCCTTATTCAAGTAGTCGTTGAGACTAGATCACCTCAACTAGCCCTCTCAAAATTGCTCTGATCACTTTGTAGTTCAAAGCTGATCTGTAGATGATGTTTGTCAACTTAATGATATTATTATTGTCCACATGTAGTTGTTGTTTTGGGGCCCCATCTTCTTCCTGGAGACTTCAGTTGATGTTAGGCCTGGCCGTGATTTCCTGCAGAAAACTGATAAGAGACTCGAACACAAAGACATATATATGCAGCTATTTGAAGCCTTTTTGCTTTCTAGAATTAGTTAGTACTCTATATGACCATTCATATCTTAACAAACTTTAAAATGTATCTATCATCTATCTATCTATCTATCATCTATCTATCTATCTATCTATCTATCTATCTATCTATCTATCTATCTATCTATCTATCTATCTATCATCTATCTATCATCTATCTATCTATCATCTATCTATCTATCATCTATCTATCTATCTATCATCTATCTATCTATCTATCTATCTATCTATCTATCTATCTATCTATCTATCTATCATCTATCTATCTATCATCTATCTATCTATCTATCTATCTATCATCTATCTATCTCATCTATCTATCTATCATCTCTCTCTATATATATATATATTATTCTTGTAAATTTTGATATAAAATTCATACTTTAAGGAAAGTTTAAAGAATCAGAATAGAATCAAAGAGTTGAGATTAGTAATAGAATAGTCCCCTTAATCTCCTTATGTTGTCTTATTGCTCTGGCTAGAACTTCAAGTACAATATTGAATAAATATGGGGAGAGTAGACAGCCTTGCCTCATTCCTGATTTTAGTGGAATTGCTTTGAGTTTCTCTCCATTTAATTTGATGTTGGATGTTGGCTTGCTGTAAATTGCCTTTATTAAGTTTAAGTATGTTTCCTGTATTCCTGATCGCTCCAAGACCTTTATCATGAAGGGGTGTTGGATTTTGTCAAATGCCTTTTCTGCATCTAGTGAGATGATCATGTGGTTTTTTTCTTTGAGTTTGTTTTATGGTGTATTACATTGACGGACTTTTGTATGTTGAACCACCCTTGCATCCCTAGGATGAAGCCTACTTGATCATGGTGGATAATTGTTCTGATGTGTTCTTGGAGTCTGTTTGCCAGTATTTTATTGAGTATTTTTGCATCAATGTTCATGAGGGGGATCGGTCTGTAGTTCTCTTTCTTTGTTGTATCCTTGTTTGGTTTAGGAATCAAGGTAATTGTAGGCTCATAGAAGGAGTTTGGTAATGTTCCTTCTGTTTCTATTTTGTGGAACAATTTAGAGAGTATTGGTATTAACACTTCTTTGAAGATCTGGTATAATTCTGTACTGAAACCATCTGGTCCTGGGATTTTTTTGGTTAGGAGACTTTTAATGACTGTTTCTATTTCCTTAGGGGTTATTGGATTATTTAAATAGATTATCTGGTCTTGATTTAACTTAGGTATGTGGTACCTATCCAGAAAATTATCCATTTCTTTTAGGTTTTCCAGTTTTGTGGAGTAGAGGTTTTTGAAGTATGACCTGATGATTCTCTGGATTTCCTCAATGTCTGTTGTTATATCGCCTTTTTCATTTCTGATTTTGTTGATTTGGATGCTCTCTCTCTGTCTTTTGGTTAGTTTGGATAAGGGCTTTTCCATCTTGTTGATTTTCTCAAAGAACTAACTCTTTGTTTCATTAATTTTGTGTATTGTTCCCTTTGTTTCTATTTTATTGATTTCAGCTCTCACTTTGATAATTTCCTGGTGTCTATTCTTCCAGGGAGACTTAGTTTCTTCTTGTTTTAGAGCTTTCAGGTGTGCTGTTAAGTCACTAGTGTGGGATTTCTCCAACTTCTTTATGTGGGCATTTAGTGCTATGAATTTTCCTCTTAGCACTGCTTTCATACTGTCCTATAAGTTTGGGTATGTGGTATATTCATTTTTGTTGATCTCTAGGAAGTCTTTAATTTCTTTCTTTATGTCTTCCTTAACCCATTGGTGAGTCAGTTGAGCATTATTCAGTTTCCATGAGTGTGTAGGTTTTCTGTAGTTTTTGTTGTTGTTGAAATCTACCTTTAAACCATGGTGGTCTGATAAAACACAGGAGGTTATTCCAATTGTTTGTATCTGTTGAGATTTGCTGAATGGTAAAGAAAATGTGGTACATATACACAATGGAATGCTACTCAGCAGAGAAAACCAATGACATAATGAGGTTTTCAGGCAAATGAATGGATCTAGAAAAAATCATCCTGAGTGAGATAACCCAGACTCAGAAAGACAAACATGGAATGTACTCACTCATAAGAGGATACTAGATGTGGAACAAGGATGACTGTAATGCTACTCACATCACCAGGGAGGCTACCTGGAAAACAGGACCTCAAGAAAGACACAGGGATTGCCCAATGATGGAGAAATGGATGAGATCTACATGAACAGCCTGGAATGAGTGGGGGTAATGAAGGGCAAGGGTTGAGGGAAAGAGAGCTTCGGAGAGCTGGAGATCCAAGCTGGATCAAGAACAGAGAGGGAGAACAAGAAATAGAAGACCATGGTAAATGAAGACCACATAAGAATAGGAAGAAGCAAAGTGCTAGAGAGGCCCACAGAAATCCACAAAGATACCCCCAAAATAGACTGCTGACAATGGTCAAGAGACAGCCCAAAATGACCTACTCTGGGGATGGAATGGCCAAACACCCTAATTGTCATGCTAGAAACCCCATCCAATGACTGAGGGAACTGGATGCAGAGATCCATGGCTAGGCCCTGAGTGGAGCTCTGGGAGTCCAATTAGCAAGAAAGAGGAGGGTTTATATGAGCTAGAATTGTTGAGACCAAGGTTGGATAAAGCACAGGGACAAATAGCCAAAAGAATGGAAACACATGAACTATGAACCAAAGGTTGAGGAGCCCCCAACTGGATCAGGCTCTCTGAATGGGTGAGACAGTTGATTGGCTTGATCTGTTTGGGAGGCATCCAGGCAGTGGTACCAGTTCCTGTGCTCATTGCATGAGTTGGCTGTTTGAAACCTAAGGCTTATGCAGGGCCACTTGGCTCAGCCTGGGAGGAGGGGAGTAGACCTGCCTGGACTGAGTCTACCTGTTTGAATTCAGTCCTCCAGGGAGGCTTTGCCCTGGAGGAGGTGGGAATGGGGGGTTGGCTCGGGGCAAGGGGAGGGCAGCAGGACGGGGGAAAACAAGGGAATCCATGGCTGATATGTAGAACTGAATTGTATTGTAAAATAAAATAAAATGAAAAATAAAAAAGAATAGTCCCTTAATTAATTTGGTTTTTCTCCTGTCCCATTGCAGAAGATGGCTCTTTTATTCTGGCATGATACAGGGAGTTTGCATTTTCCTTTTAACAACATGCTTGAGTTTAAAGAAGGAGAGAGCCATTCTACAACTCCAAAATCAGCTTTAAATTTTAATTGAACTGGGACTACAAGAAGACCAATAGTGTTAAATTTCTTTAGAGAAGAGCAGAAACAAACATTTAGGAAGATTTATAAAAATTTTTAGATGATAAACCCATATGCCATTTCACTCTGTTTCCTGGGATAGATGATTTGTCCCTTTTCTTCAGTTATCTCATTTGTCCAGTGTTCTTCAGATTCCTTAACCTTCATTCTTCTTAAAGACAAAAACAAAAACCTTTCCCCAAGACTAATTTTGGGCATGTTCCTTTTTGGCAAGTTATTATCTGATTAAATGAATAGGCATGTGTTACTGGTATAAGTTAGTTAAAATTGCATGTTCATGCTGGTTGATGAACTATCACATCCTCTAATTAAGAGGTCTCTCTCGTTCAAATTGAACCTTTATCAATTTTGATGGTACCCACAGCTTATCTTATCCTGTACAAACAAAAGCAAAACCTCGTCCCCAACCTAACATATATCCTGGTTTCCATTCTGAGGTCAGAACATCCTTAAAGAATATAGGCTGATTTAATTCTGTAGTTTTTTTCAATTATCCAATGTTTCTCTGCAGCTGTTGTTCCTTTCTCATTGGCACTGAGAAAATTCAAAGTTAATAGAGCATTATGCAGTCTATTTCTGGGGGTTTTTGTTACCCCTTTCTGTTTATTTAGCATATCCTTTAGAGTTCTGTTTGATCTTTCTCTAACTGCTTGACCTGTAGGATTATGTGGTATGCCTGTAATATGCTTTATATTGTAATAAGCAAAAAACTGTTTCATTTTAACAGAGACATATGATGGAGCATTGCCAGGTTTTATTTGTGCAGCTATACCCATGGTGGCCATAACTTCTGGCAAATAAGTGATTACAGAATCAGCTTTTTTCAGAACTGAAAGCAGTTAGCCATTGAAATCTTGAATAAGTATCAATGGTATGGTGTACATATTTCAATTTTCCAAATTCCACAAAGTAAAACACGTCCATCTGTCAAATATCATTCCTCTGATTACACTTTGTATTATATCCTGTTAGTAATGGCACTTGATTATAGAAGGAACAAGTAGGACACTTCTTTTCTATTTCTTTGGCTTGTTGCCAGGTAATAGAAAAATCGTTTTTTAAAACTTTACTATTGACATGATGGTTTTTATGAAATTCTGTGGCCTCCAGCACATTTCCTATCAATAATTTATCGATCTCGTCATTACCTTGTGCTAGAGGGCCTGGCAGACCAGTATGGGATCGAATGTTAGTTATATATAAAGGATGACTCCTTTTCCTGATTGTTTCTTGTAATTGAATGAATAGTGAAGTTAATTCTGAAGCAACAGGGATAAATTCTGCAGTCTCAATATGTAACACCACTCTTTCAGCATACTGAGAGTCAGTTACTATGTTGAGAGGTTCTGAAAAATCCATTAATAACAACAGAATAGCATACAATTCTGAATTTTGAACTGAATTATAAGGACTTTGAACCATTTACTTAAATTTTCTGATTTGAAACCTGCCTTTCTTTGTTTTTTGGCATCTGTATAAAATGTATGAACTCCAGATATGGGTTTTTCCCATACAATTCGAGGCAAGATCAAATCAGTTCTCTTTATAAGATCAATTATATGGCTTTCAGGATATTTGCTATTAATTTCTCCCAAAAAATTACTACAAGCTATTTGCCAAGATTCACTTTCTTTCTATAATTTTTCAATGTCTTCCTTAGTTAAAGGTATGACAATTTCTGCCGTGTCTATTCCTGCTAATTGATAGAGTCTCAATTTCCCTTTCCAAATCAAGTCAGAGATTTTTTCCACATAAGTTTTTAATTTTTTTATTTGGTTTATTTGGTAATAATATCCATTCCAATATAATATCTTCCCTCTGCATTAATATTCCTGTAAGAGAATGCCTAGATGGTAAAATAACCAAAATGCAATCCAGCTTTAGATCAATAAGATCCATGCCCTACATGTACTTTCTTTTCTACCAAGGCCAAATCTTTCTCAGCGCCAGGTGATAATTCTCTTGGACTATTGAAGTCCTTGTCACCTTCTAAGGTTTTGAACATATTATTCAGTTCATCATTTTTTACCCCAACAATAGTTTGTAGATGAGAAATATCTCCAAATAATCTCTGAAAGTAGTTAAGAGTCTGTAGTCTATCTCTCCTAATTTGCACCTTTTGGGGTCTAATTTTTTGTAGCTCTATTTTATATCCTAAATAATTAATAAAATGTCCTCTTTGTATCTTTTCTGGAGTAAATTGTAATCCCCAGCAAGGCAAATTTTTCCTCAAACATTCTTTCTAAAGTATCTGCATTTGTGTCAGCTAGTAAGATATCATTCATATAATGATAAATTATAGATTTTGGAAATTTTTTACATATCACTTCCAGTGGCTATTGTACAAAATATTGGCACAGTGTTTGGCTATTCAACATTCCCTGTGGGAGGACCCTCCATTGAAATCTTTTAACCAGTTGAGAATTATTATAAGTAGGTACTGTGAAAGCAAATCTTTCTCTGTCTTTTTCTTATAAGGGTATTGAAAAGAAACAGTCTTTTAAATCAATAAATATGAGAGGGCATCCTTTTGGTAACAGAGTAGGCAAAGGAATTCCAGATTGTAGAGAGCCCATTGGCTGAATTATTTTGTTAATTGCTCTAAGGTCTTTACCATTCTCCATTTACCGGATTTCTTTTTAATAACAAATACAAGGAGAATTCCAAGGGCTGGTTGATTCTTCAATATGCTGAGCATTTAGCTGTTCTTCCACCAGCTCTTCTAAAACCTGTAGTTTCTCTGTTGTTAAAGGCCGTTGTTTAACTAATATAGGCTTGTCTGTTAACCATTTTAAAGGTAGAGCTGTTGGTGTCTTTGGGAGATCATCAGTTGTTGTGCCCTGTTCTTGTATAATATGGATGGCTGGTGACCACTCAGAATAATGCCTTCTAATATTTCTCTCAGAAACATGTGCTAGTTTATGATTTGTTTCTGAGATTGGAGGGATGTTAATCTGAGTATTCCTTTGTTGCAACAAGTCTCGACCCCACAGGTTCATAGCTATGTTAGCCACATATGGTTTTAATTTTCCTCTCTGTCCTTCTGGACCTAAGCATTCGAGCCATCTTGCACTCTGTTTCACTTGAGATAATGTCCTAATTCCTAACAGATGAATGTTTACCTCCTGAAGAGGCCAAGTTGGATGCCAAAATTCAGATACAATCATGGTAACGTCTGCACCTATATCTACCAGACCAGACAACTAAACACCATTTATTTTTATTGTTAATTTTGGTCTTTGTTCATTAATAGAAGTTTGCCAATAATTTTTCTTTACGTTTTTTTTCTGAATTTTCTATTCTATGTTTTATCATCCTGACCAGCATGATTTGTTCCAATAGGCATTTGGTTCTTCAATTGCTCTGAGTAGGGGTTTCCTCTACAACTGCAGGAAAGGTGTTTTTTTTTTCTTTGGTTTTTCGAGACAGGGTTTCTCCATGTAGCTTTGTGCCTTTCCTGAAACTCACTTGGTAGCCCAGGCTGGCCTCGAACTCACAGAGATCTGCCTGCCTCTGCCTCTCGAGTGCTGGGATTAAAGGCTTGCACCACCACCACCCGGCTTGCAGGAAAGTTTTTAACTGGATTTACTATGGGGGCCTGCCTGAGGGCCCTCTGGGAGTTTCCCGAAGCCTAAGGCAAAGGGTTACCTTGTCTGTCCCTTGTTTATCTACATTCGTTGGTCCAGTGTTTTCCCTTACCACACCTTCTGCATACTCCAGAAGGAAAGGGCATTCTGTTGCTAGTGTTCCTTGAAGTAACATTGTTTCTAGGAATGACCTGTCTACATTCCATTTTCAAATGTCCTTTCTTTCCACATCCAAAACATCTAACATTCCTCAAACCTTTTGAAATTGCTTCTCTTACCCACAAATCATTATGGTCATGTGCCTCAACATTAACCGTGTCTTTAATCCAATATTCCAAGTGTGCAGATCTTGCCTTTAATGGCTTTATTATTCTTTTGCATGCTGCATTAACGTTCTCAAAAGCCAAGGATTTGATTATTATCTGACTGGCTTCTTAATTCGGGACCATTCCCCTTACCTCTGAAGTCAATCTTTGTAAGAAATATATGAAATATTCTTTTGGGCCCTGTATATCCTTTGTAAATGACTTAGTTTTTTTTTCTGGTTCCTAAACTCTGTCCCATGCATTCAAGGCTGCCATTCAACATAGAATTAGGGTTTGAACATCATATAAACATTGTGTTTGTACTGAAGCATATTGGCCTTCTCCAATAAGCTGATCCTGGAAGACTTGTGTTCCTTTATCCCTCCATTGGTTTTCTGTATTTTTAGCCTCATCCTTGAACCACATTTGCCACTGGAGGTTTTGTTAGTGTTCTAGAACAGCCTGTGCCAGCTCCCGCCAGTCCTGTGGTATGATCCTATTATTAGTTGACCAGGTATTTAACATTTACTTTACATATGGGCAATGCATGCCATAAGATGGCATGCCTCCTTAAATCATTGTAAGTCTAATATTTCAATTGGAATCCAAGTAGTTTGTCTACTGTCTTCACCAGGCAGCTGTTGTATAGTTACTGGATAAATTAAGGGTGATTGTGTGAAAAAAAGGCTTTCTTTCTGTAACCTTATCCAATTTTGAAACAACTTCACTGTTAATTTCTTTTGTCTGAATTTGAATTTTTCTATAATTCATTTTTACAGGTTTAACAAGTTTTTCTAAAACTGTTATCCTGGCACTTAAATTGACTATCTTTTTGAGTAGTAAAATGAGGATAAGAAAAGTAATAAACTGCATTATTCGATCAACGTTATTCTTCTCATATAGTTGTTCCATTGTCAGACTGCGTAAAATTTCAAACAAAGCCCAATTTTCTTCCAATGTACACATAAAACCCATTTTTATGGGGAAAAAATTCTCTTTTAAATAGTTACCTTTAAGCCGGGCGGTGGTGGCGCACGCCTTTAATCCCAGCACTCGGGAGGCAGAGGCAGGCGGATCTTTGTGAGTTCAAGGCCAGCCTGGGCTACCAAGTGAGCTCCAGGAAAGGCGCAAAGCTACACAGAGAAACCCTGTCTCGAAAAACCAAAAAAAAAAATATATATTTACCTTTAAAATATTTGATATCTTATATGACTTACCAAGTCTGTGTAGAACAGTAGAAATACGGGGGAATTTCAAAACAGCCACCTAGTGTCCAAGGTGTGAATCCAGAGAGAGAGAGAGAGAGAGAGAGAGAGAGAGAGAGAGAGCAAGGAAGCACCACCACAAGTTCTCGCTAAGAGCTTAAATCCAGCCACATGTTCCTGCTTGAGCCAAGTCAAGCCTTGGCTCTGGGTTACTTAAGCTCTGACCACATGTGTTGTCTTTACAGGCAGGGCCCTGTTCGGAAGGGCAGGCCTGAGTTGTTTATAGCACCAGCTTTAAGCAACTAACTCCAGCTGCTTGCAACCACTTGGGGCTACAGTCAGTCTGGCTTGAGGCCAAGCCAACCTGGGCTCGAGCTAAGGAGCCAGGCCACTCAGGCTGGAAACTGGACTTGCCACCAAGCCAAGCCAAGTGGTTTTTAATGGATTCTTGTCACATTGGGTGCCAAATGTAGATGTAACCAATTGTCTTATTAAATAAGAAACACAGAACCAATGCAAAGAAGAAAGCCAAGAGATTAGAGCTAAGAGGCTTACCTGCCTGTTACAGCTAGCTCCTTCAGCCAAGAGACCTCTCCAAAAGAGACATACTTCTTGTCTGTTTGTCTTTATATAGACTTTCTGTTCTGACTTCTCATTGGTTGTAAACCCAACCACATGACTGCCTCATCACTGCCTGTTTGTACAGACCTCCAGGTCTTCTATGGTTGGTATTGAGATTAAAGGCATGTGTCTCCATGCTGGCTGTATCCTTGAACACACAGAGATCTACCTAGCTCTGCCTGCCAAGTGCTGGGATTAAAGGTGTGCACCACCACGACCCACCTTTTGCTATGGCTCTAATAGCTCTGACCCCCAGGAAACTTTATTTATTAACATACAAATAAAATCATATTTCAGTACAAGTAAAATATCACCATAACTATGGCATATAAAAGGATGTCAAAAATGTTATCTATCACCAAATACTAGGTATTATGTCAGGTATATTGCACATATTTAGAAGATCCATGCTCTTCCTCCAATGCCAAATGAGTTTGAGTGAAGGTGGGTTTAAAATATGCTTGTTGAGTGATAGATGAGTAACAGTAGTGGTAAAAATTAAGTATTTTATACTTAAAATTACCTTCTTTAACATAATAGTCATAACTTCTTTATTATTTAGTCTACCAACAAGGATAAATGTCCATGTAAATTGATTAATTCACTAAAATAATTCTGAGGACCCACTACCACCAGGCCCATGTACACTCAAGAGGAACAGCTGACTGGGATGATGTTAGCTGATTTTCCCACCATGATATCTTTGGAGGGTCTAGGATAGATCTGGGTAGGAAAAAAATCTGCACATCAATCCAAGTTCCTCATTTCAAAGTCACTAGCTTTGGGGCACAAATCAAGGATTCAACTCTGAATTTCTAGTTTCCCCGGCTAGAAAATTAGGAGTAGGGTAATTTTATTGCCATAAATGTAAGTCCTGCCAGTTTGAGATCAAGTGATTCTAAAACAAATTTCATGCACAAACTTGTATTGATGGCTCCAACTACTTTATAAAGTTCACCGCCATGAAGGCTATCAATCTCCATGTCAGAAGGTATCTCTTCAAATGATAGCTAACTTTGTAAGCTATAGTTTATACTACCATCTAAAATCAAAATGTCATATTCCTATGATATCCCACTGACTCCAAATTTCTCAAACACTGTAGTTATTGGAGGTATATATCAGAAGTGTTGTGACAGGGCAAGACAGTACAGAGGTTTCTCCATTTTGTATTCTTCCTGAGGCCATTTCACGTTTAACTAGATTTTGATCTCCTTGATGGAGAATCCTGTGGAAAATCATCCAACTCTATTCTATGGATCTAAGCTAAAGATGCCCCAGCTAACTTATTTTGGCTTCTGCTAAACTGCCTACTTGTATAAAACTCCCCCTCCAGCCAACAGCTTGTATTAGCTTCTGTTAAACTGTCTTCTTGTACAAACCTCCCTTTCCATGTAACTGCTTGTCTTAGTTTCTGTTAAACTGCCTGTTTGTACAAAACTTCCACTCTAGTCAACAGATTATCTTAGCTTCTGTTAAACTGCTTGCTTGTGCAAAACCTCTCCTTAGAGCTAACTGCTTATCTTAGGTTTGCCTGTACAAAACTTTCCCTACATCTGCTGAGCAAGATACCAGGATGTGGTTTTTGCCTTTAAAAGCTCCTTGATCTAAGGGCTGAGGGTCATATTTGGGTCCCAAAATCCTAAGTGTAGTCCCAGCCAGCTGAAGTAAAGATTTTCAATTGGCTATAAACTGTATCTGAGTCGTTATCTCTAGTGGATTCCCCATAACAGGGTGACCTGCATCTGTTACACATTATTCTGGCTAGAATATGGACATATGACCTCCCTTTATTTTATATTTCCTGGACCAAATAAGTTAGACCTTAATAAAATCTTGAGAATTGCAACTGTAAAATTAACAAAGATCTACCTTCTGGGTTCTGCTTTATTTTTTTTATCATTTTATTATTTGAGAATTTCATACAGTGTATTGTGATCATATTATCTCCCTACTGTAATTCCTCTCAAATATATTACTCCTTCCCTACCAACACAAATATGTGTCTTCTTTTTTTAAACCCATCAAGTACAGTATGTGGTACCCTTTTATTCTTGAATGTGTGGTCTTCCACTGGAATATAGCCTACATCTATAAGGTAACATTTGTTAAAAAATTGGTTCTCCCTCTCTCAGAAGCTACCAATTGCATTAGCTAGGGATGAAAGTTTGTGAAAACCTCTTCTCTCTATGTTGGGATATTTTTCTTCCTTGAGCTTTTGAAGATCTTATTTATGCTATCACAAATGCTTTGAGTTCATATGGGTAACTGTCCTGCAATGTCTGGAAAATATTACTTTCTTATAATAATCTGCCCTTTCTACCACAATGAACCGTGAGACTTTAGAGGAGATTGTGTGTAGTGATATTTTATTTGTGGGTTAATAAATAAAGCTTGCCTGGAGATCGGGGGGGGGCAGCCATTTCAAGTAAACACAGAAGTCAGGCAGTACAGGCCTTAATCACTTAGCAGGCAGGATCTCTGTGTTCAAGGCCACACTAGGGAATAGAGCCAAGGGTGGTGACACACACCTTTCATTGCAACACTAACCATAGAAGTCTGGAGGTCTGTATAGACAGACAGTGACTTAGTTGTGTAGAAAGGGGAAGTGAGGTAGCTGGGCTAAGAACCAATGAGAGGGCAGAAAAGCAAGGTATATAAGCCTGGGTAGACAGCAAGTTGCTCTCCTTGGAAGCTGCAGAGTTGATGAGGTGAGTTTAGCTGGTGGTTTTTTGTATTTCTCTGATTTCTCTAAGGCTTTAACCCAAATTCCTGGCTCTGTGTTTTTTATTTAATAAGACCATTTAGAAATTCATCTACAATTGTGTGCTATAGATACCTACTTTAGGGTTGAGCATTCTACAGTCTCTTTTTCTCTGCACCTTTACCAGTTGTGAGTCTCTGTGTTAAATGCCATCTTCCACAAAGAGAAACTTCACTGATGAGGCTTAAGAGATGACTAAGCTATGGGTATAATAATAATTCATTAGATGTCAGTTTAATTCTATGAGAATTTAGTGGAATTATTGTGGATTCTCCCCTAGGGCTTATGACCTATCTAGGCACAACTTCATGCATCAGTAACAGTGCCAGGTATGGATTTCAACTAATGTTATGAAATTTAAAGCCAATCAGAAAGTGGTTGACTGCTTCCATGACATTTGTGTCATTCGTTATTGGAGCTGGCAAGGTTCATAGTTGAATAAGATTAAAGGATGCGGGATATCTTTCTGTATGCTGTGAATATGTATTGCTCTGATTGGTTGATAAATAAATCTGTTTGGCCAATGGTGAGGCAGAATAAGGTTAAGTGTACATTCCAAGACAGAGACAGGAAGAAGAAAGCAGAGGCAGGAGAGATGCCAGCCTGCTGCCCAAGGAATAACATGCCAGCAGATTGGTAAATCCATGGAACATATGGCAAAACATGGATTAATAGAAATGGGTTAATTTAAGATATAAGAGCTAGTTAGCAAGAAGCTTGAGGCATAGTCCATCTAGTTCATAAATAATATAAGCCTCTCTGTGTTTAATTGGGTCTGAGCAGCTGCGGGATTAGCGAGGACACAGGAAAACTTCAGATACAATTAAGTATGACTTTTCTCCTCTGGTAGGGTACACAGCACCTTCTAGCAATATAAAAGTTAGTCAGTAGGGAAGAAGCTTTCAGCTGAGTACCAGTTTGTTTCCTCAAAGTTTTATGACTCAAGTATCTGGTGTCTTTACCATGAAGTTTTAACATCAAGTTCCTCAGGATAATTAAAAGCATTGGCAATTGCCTGTACTGTTTGGGAATGTCTATGGCACATCAGTGTCCAAAACATCCTACAGTGGTAACTCATTCCTGGTACTGGGTTTTTATTTGTTAGCCTGTGGTAACTAGTCCCATTGTTGTTCCATTACATTAAAAGAGTTTAAATGAAGCTGTGTCTTATTTTTGAGGAGATGCAAAAGCCATCGCCTAGCACCCAGATTACCAACAAATTCAACCAAAACAATCTTTTGGTTTTTCAGGGAGTATTGGCTCAGAGGTCTGTATTCCTGAGCCATTAAATGCAAATACCAATTTAAAGAGAAACAAGGACCCTTTCCCTTCTTCTGATGATAAGGATAAAAACTATCAAGTTTTAATAGTCTAAGAATTCACGTGTTTTAAAGCTAGATTCAGGAAGCCAGGAGAAAGCAAAACTATGATGGACTACCCATTAAATCTAAATTTGAATGGAGTGTAACACAGTAGTGGCAGTCCTTATAACTACATAAAGATTTAAATTATTTGAGTTCTTATTTTTTAGACACTTTTCTAAGTAGTTGGTCAAACTGATTACAAAGGCTAATTTACTTCTCATAACCAAGTCATGAAGTTGATGTTATAATATTCAATTAACAGATGAAACTTAAGCCCATACATAAGGAAAATATTTTAAACAAAGTCATAAAAAAATTACAACATTAAGTAAAGTTCTGACTCCACACATATAAATTATGGAAACAACTAGAAATCTAGAAACAGCTTTAAATCTAGGAAAAACTCAGTGCCCTGAGATGAACTGAAGAGACCAATAGTTAATATTGAGTCATGGGTACAGAGCTAAGAGGTGCTGGAAAAATAGCCATCTTTTGAACAAGTATATAAGGAATTACTTGAAGGTATCCACACATTATAAGATACAGACATAGACAAATAGTAATATAATACTATGCACCAAGAAGTGACAGTTATTGCCTCCTCTTAGATGGTTTAGAGAATATATCAAGGGGAGTACTTTACTAATAAATATGAAGTTTGAAATAAGCCACTACTAAGCTTTGTTTCCTAGGATTCCAAGTCTCTCAGTGCTACTAAGTATGCTTAGTACTATTATGTAACTGCTACTAGGTATACAGAGTGTGTTGTTCCTTATTTTCATAATATTGGATAAGATAAGCCACATTTTATCTGTAAAGTGCATAAGAATTTATTACAAGGATACAATTTGAAACTATATAAATACTTTCACACTCATTAGGATGGCTGCTATCAATTAAATGGGAAGCCTCAGACGTTAAAGGGGATATGGCAAAATTGGAATTTCTATTTTGTCAATGATAGTGTTAAATGGTACAGTGTCAAAGGAATAATACAGGGGAGTTCCTTAACAACTTAAAAAATATAACTACTATATTATTCTGCTTTCTTAGTCCTGTGAGTATATAGCCACAAGAAATATTATGTCGAAGAAATATTTGCATCTCCATGTTTATAGCAGCATTATTTACAATAGCCAAGAGGTAGAAATGACCCAAAAGTCTTCTAACCATAAATAAAATGATGTCTGTCCACAGACCTCAAAGAAATTCTGTCACATAATTGAGAATGGGTCAACCTGAAGAACATTCAACTAGGTAAAACCAGCCACTCACAAAGGATAAATACAGAAGAGTTCTGTTTCTATAGAATCCCTAGAGCAGACAAACTCATAGAAACAGAAATCATAATGGTGATTACTAGAAATTATTGGTAGGGCAAAATGAAAAATTTTGCTTAGTAGGTTTCAGTTTTGCAAGATGGGAAAGTTCTGGAGATTGGCTGTGTAAACAGACAACATTACAGCACTATAAACCTTGAAAAGTTAAGAAGCTAAATTTTATGGTACATATTTTCTACCACATTTTTTAAAAGCACAAATATACCCCCTGACATTGTGCTATAGTCCTAATCAAACATAGACTCATAATGTTTGCAGTGATTCCTGAAAGTATTAGTGAATCCTGCTTGATCTTTGTTCATACTGATGCTACTTTGATTTCTAAGCAAAGCATGGACTGACAATGAGATGAATCTGGAAGTCACATATAAATCTCACTTCGACCTTTCTATATTTCTAGAAGCCTTTTGCTTCAGTTAATAAATTATTAGCAACATGACATACCAACTGATGAGTTGAGAAGGCACAGCCCCAAGCACAATGATCAATGTTTTCAGTGTCCACATGATATTTATACTGTCAGAAACAGAGGACACCAGTGTTTTGTAGCAGGAAATTAACATGGAAGCTATTGTATTTAGATTTAGGTCAAAAAGAACATATGGTATGCATATTTAATGGTCAATTCCCCTGGAAAGGCAGAGAAAGACCTCATTAAGTAAAACTAGAATCCCTCAGTGCTTACTAACAGCAAGACTTATTCTTTATGGACGAGGCATACCTAAAAGTTCTTTGGGACTGAATGGATGTCTAGGAAGCTTGTGCATTTCACAATGTTAGATTGTATCCAGTTCTTCCACTGAATACATCTGTCAGTGGAACAAGATTCTGAGAAAATCTCTTACTGAGCCTTTTCCTTAGGACTCATGTAGTGCCATTGAGAAAGACAGTAATATGTGTAGTCTGGGTGTCCAGAAACCCAGGATTCAAGTCCAAAGTCTTCTACTTATTGATAATGTGATGTCAAAAAATTCACTTTTCTCTCACTCTCTATTTCTCAATGTACAGAATAAGAGGACTATCAGGCCCATACAGTTCTTCTGAAGAAATAATGTAATGATGTATGTAAAACACTAAGTACAGTACATTCATTAAGTCCATAATGTATTATTGCTATTATTATCTAAATATGCTATTTATTAAAGAATATGTCCAATAATTTACTAAAATATTTCTTACCTTAGGTTTCTTGGCAAAAGGTAAATATTTGTAGTAATTGTTATATTTTAACATAATTCAATCAAAATGAAAAGCTTCTGGGAACACAGGAAGCTATAGCACAGTATTGCACAGGAGTACTGGTCAAACTACACTCTAGTTTCCCCACTACCCATCCTGATGGTGACTTAGAAGGCTTCAATAAATGTGGGTGCTAGCATATGTTAGAAAGAGTACTTCCATAGCCCAGATTGCTTCTACAGCATATGAGTAAGTTCTCAACTACTACACTTCTATGGTTTCACAAAGCTATTTGTCTTAGAATCAGTAACAGAACTGCCTGAAAAGCAGCATCCTCCTCCTACAACTTGGGCATGTGTTTCTTGGGGAATACTATCCCTTCCCAATAGAGACTACTCTTTCCTTACAGAATTATTCCTATTTCCATACCAGTCTGGTAATTAATTGAAAAACCTATAAATGTAAACCAGTAGACCTACTAGCTAGTGTAGGTTTCAGATTGTGCCTAAAATAGACTCAACCTTATTACTTACCATTTCTTAATTATTTTTAATATTTTTTTTTTGGTTTTTCAAGACAGGGTTTCTCTGTGTAGCTTTTTGCCTTTCCTGGAACTCACTTTGTAAACCAGGCTGGCCTTGAACTCACAGAGATTCGCCTGCCTCTGCCTCCCGAGTGCTGGGATTAAAGGCATGCGCCACCACTGCCTGGCTTATTTCTAATAATTTAAACCATCATTTCATTTTTAAAATACTTGTCACATGAAAGACACAGTCCTAGCTATGTCAGGCATATATTTTATATGTCTTTATTTATTTAATATAATAATCCAATGAACTAAATATTCAAAGAGGTATGGATATTTTCTGTATGCCACAGCTGAAAATGAGGCTCCTATAGATCCTTAGACTTATCTTGTCTTGTGCTGCTGTAACATACTATCTGATAGACAGTAGTTTATAAAGAATAGAAATGTATTTTCTCACAGTTCTAGAAATGGAAATTCCAAGATTAAGACACCAGCATCTTGTAAGGGCCATTTTGCTGCATCATGTTTTGATGGCAGGAAGAAAGTAAAGAGGAAGAGAGAGAGAGGAGAGAAGGACTGGATTTATCTTCTTTTAGGAAATAAACTAACACAATAACAAACATCATTAATTCATCTGTAGATATGGAGAATGCTCAAAGCCTGATCACTTCTTAAAGATCTCACCTACTAATGTTACAATGGCAATTCAAGATCAGTTTTGGAAAAACATTCAAATCATAGCAGTCATTCAAACACCCAAATAATCCTGATTTGAAAGATGATGGTGTTAAGTCAGGCTACTCCTCTAAATATGCTATGAGCTGAGGGAAGCCAAGGTTAAAGTCCAGGCAAGAAATAAGAGAACAATGGAGATAATCTAATGTCAGGATGTTTGGAGTGAGTGAATAAAGAATAAATAATCAAAATATGTTATTTTTTAACAAGTATTTGTGTCAGTTGGTTGTAGCTGAAAGGTTTCCTGGTCCTGTCCAGCTCCCACGCCCCAAGGTCTGCAGCTTCTCAGACCAGAGTAAACACACAGAGATTTATATTAATTAAAACTGCTTGGCCATTAGCTCAGGCCCACCACTGACGAGCTCTTACACTTAAACTTAGCCCATTTCTGTTAATCTACATGTTGCCACATTTTTCATGGCTTTACCTGTGTGCCATTACATGTTGCTCCCTGGATGGTGGGCTGGCATTTCCTGACTCAGCCTTCCTCTTCCCAGGATTCTCCTTGTCTGTTTATCCCACCTATATTTCCTACCTGGCTACTGGCCAATCAGCATTTTATTTATCAAACAATCAGAGCAACACATATTCACACCATACAAAACATCCCATAGTAGTTTGTAGAACATTTAATAATAAAAATTACACAAATAAGAAGAGATTTTTTTCTACTTGTAATTTATAGGACCCATAGCATAGAACAAAAAGAAAATGTTCTGTGGGTTTCCATCTCACATAGTGCCATGGGATGGAAGTAGGTAATAAATTAAGAACTCAGGGAAAGAAACACAATGTTTGCAGCAATTGGGTGGTATACACACAGGATGCTGACAGTGGAAGATGACTCTTGTCCATCAAACCAGAAGAGGCCCATGTCCACTGTTTCTTCCTCTTGGTTTATTATTGAACATGAAGCTAGGAAATGGCTGCAACCTGCCCAGAGCAGAAGTGCATCAAAACTCTCTTGTTTCCATAGGCAACTCAGCCTAGCCCTGTCCAATTAGCTTCATATGATCTGGGCAATACAGATTTGCCATCCTTAATCTAGTGGTTTAATATGATCCCCAGGAAAAAGTTTTCAATCCCCTAGTTCCAGTAAACATCTTCTCTGTAATCTGTAAGCTATTTATCAAATATGAATGCTCTTTTGAAAATGAGTAACTCATTTCCCTGGCATTTTTGTTCCATAAATAATTGGAAATGACAATACAAAGAATTACACATAGAGTAAGTCATCATAAAATAAGTATAAAGTTGAAACTGCCTTTGGAGGCTAGCTCTTTTGTGCAGTTTCCTCTGCAAGGAGGCCTTGGTACTTCTATAAGCAGATTTATGTTCTATTATTGATCAGCTTTTAGACTCTTATTCCTACAGTAAAGGAAGTTTCTCTACTTTTAAGGAATCAAGTTGAAATAGTTTGAATGTGTCTCCACAATTTCATGCACTAAAATATTTAACACTCGCACTTTTATTTTTGCTATTTAAAGATGAAGACTTTGGGAGATGACTTACTCCTGAAGATTCTGCCATTTGTGCATCACTGGGTTAATGGTCTATCCTGGTAGAAACTTTATTTTTAAAATTCAGCTTTCCATGGTATGTTTGCTCTGTCTTGCCATGTGATGTCCTCTGTCATGTTGTGACACAGCAAGAAACATATCTCTCCACCAAAAAAAAAATGTACTGGTACCTAGTTCTTGGATATTCTAGCCTTCAGAATCATGAATTGAATTGGCCTTCACTCTCAATGACTTATTCTGTCTGCACTTTTCTGTTAGAGTGATTGAAAATAATCTAGAATACATGCAATTACTTGCAAGGATAATTGTCCCATACTAAGGTCCTTAACTATAATCATATTTGCAAGGTTCACTGAGCTAAGACACAACACATACACAGTCATGTTATTCATAGGTAACATTCACAAGTTCTAGAGAAGAGGTCCTTATTTTGTCTTCCATAGAACTCTCTTTTCTTTCTTTATTGTGATGGTGGTAATAAATATAGGAATTTCCTTGCTCCCCTTGGGTAGAGTAAGAGCAAGGTTTACTTGGCCCAAGAATCTTGAGAAAGAACATCTAATTGTGTCCATCATGGTAACCATTGAGATATTCATGATCTAAAGCCCAACAGCAAAGAAAGACATCCATCCAGTCATTTCAGGTCAATTGATTCATTCTGGCTCTTGTTTTGGTCCATGAAACAACCTGAACTGCTCAGTAGCTTTTCCTTTCTAAAATTAGAAATTGTTTCTACAAGGGTAGATATTTTAAACTATCATAAAAAAGTGTTTTTATAATTGTATATTGTTCCCAGATATATGAAGTATGTATGCATTTAACATAAAAGCCACATTTTCTTTTTGCCAAATTAGCATATAACAAGATTTTGCCCTCACTTGATAAATATCCTTTTCCATTTGAATACCTACTAAATAGTGGCATAATTGTACTGAATGAAGACAATGAAAAATTCAGCTGAGATACATAATCACCTTTTAAGTCAAATTGCTAGGCTTTTTCAATGAATCATGATTTCATAGTAGCAAACACAAACAGAGGTAGATGAGGTTGAGCAGCTCAATTGCATTTCTCAGCATAGAAAGGCAAAGTATTTATGTCTTTACAAAAAAAGGTATTTAAGTAATCAAATATTTCACAGTCCAAAATGGCTTGTGAAGTAGGATGCAGTAATTCCCACTTCCATTTGCTTTAGGAGTTGATATAGAAGTTGCAAATCACATAGACAAACCCAGACTGCCAAGTCCACAGGCCTGGCAATGGCTTGGATTTTGGGCAGTTTGGGTTGGATAAAATTCAATCTGAAAAAAAAAATAAACAATCCCTTTCCCTTTCATTTCCTGTATAATTAAGGAAAACACTGACTTAGTTGTTTTCTGGATAATTACAGGCTTGTAGGCCTTAGGCTGTCTAAGTAAGTGCCAACCAAAACACCTGAAAAGTAAAAATAAAACATAACACTAATCAGGCAACCAATTGTTGGCTTTTTTCAAATAACTTACTGAAGTAATTTGCTCTCCCATCTACTGCCCATTTTGAATTAGGGAGAAAATATTAATATATTGAACTACATAAGATTCTGACCAGGATATCTCTTGAATGTCTGTTAGGTAGTTATCCTAAGCACCTAGTTAGCTCCTAGCCTTAAACCCAGGTAACAATGCATATTCTATCCTTGGTCCCTAGTGCACAAAAATTTTGAGATCAGAGAGTGTGAGTTCACTTTATTTTCTCTCCTCTTCCCAACTACTAGAATGTCATGTACTCCCGTACTTAATTCTAATCATTCACTTCTCTTGAATATCAGTTTGCTCATTGTAAATGGGGGCAATTAGAAGGTGCCTATACTAAGCCTATAGGAAATATGAACAAGGATGACAATAGGATTATGATAAGTGATGACTCTAAGATTTCTAAGGCAAGATAGAAGAGAAAATGGTGATATTGAGAAGACAGTTGCCTTAGAAAAGTTTGGTTTACCCCTTCCTCCACCCTCCATCCTGCAGCAACCCAGGTAAGAGCTTAGAAGGGGGAGGTGAAGAATCAATCATTCTATAGTTCACACAATGGTGAAGATTTCTGAGAAGCCACAGGCAGCAGTGGTGATTTTCTTCCTTTCTTCCTAAGGAAGGATTCTACATAAAAAAACAAACAGAATCTTCATTCAATAGCTTAATATGCAAAGAACAACTTAAGCTAGCATAGTACTTCTCTGCTTCCTTTAACTCAGAGATGAGAAAATTAGGGGCTATGGACTTAGAAATATATGGTTGCAGTTCTTTGTTCCTTCTGTACAAATTTCAACAGTATTAAAGTATTCATTTTACATATCTAAACCTTGATTGCCTCATATCATCTCAGCAACTTTCAAATGTATGAAACAAGTTTGCAACAGCTATGTCTGTGGATTGCTTTTTGAAATTTGGATTTATTTTATGCTGAAATTATTAACATAAGTCTTTTGTTTGATTGGTTACTTTGGATTTTTTGAGACAATATCTTGCCACATAGGTAGGCCATGCTGACTTCAAACATTATGTAGGCCAGGCTGGCCTAGATATTCATGGGGATGCTCCTTTCTTCTAATGTTAGTCCCTGCTGTGGGATGTTCTGTATGGTATGAATTTGTTGTTCTGATTGGTTGATAAATAAAAAGCTGATTGGCCAATAGCCAGGCAGGAAGTATAGGCAGGATAAACAGAAAGGAGAATTCTGGGAACAAGAAGGCTGAGTGAGGAGATACCAGCTCACTGTCCAGGGAGCAGCATGTAATGGCACAAGGTAAAGCCACAGACCACGTGGTGACATATAGATTAACAGAAATGGGCTAACTTTAAGTGTAAGAGCTAGTCAGTAGTAGGCCTGAGCTAATGGCTGAGTAGTTTTAATTAATAGAAGCTTCTGAATGGTTATTTTATAAGCATCTGCAGGGTCCGTGGGGCTGGGTAGGATCACAGAAAACTTCAGCTACAAGATTCCATGTGTGGACCACCATGTATAGCTTCTTAAAGTTTGGTTTATTCATTTTCTTCTGGGATCTCTCTCTTCTTTTCTGTAAAAACTCTTTTAGATTAAAATATATGAACAGTTTTTTTAAACTTTCCCATGAGTACTCTGAATGGGACAGGGTATCAGGCTCACATATGGGTTAATGTAACCAGGAACTCTGTACATGGGGTGGCATATCTCAGGTGTTTGATTTGCCTGGATATTTCCAATGATCACAGAATTTACATCTAACCTCTAAAGTTCAACACTACCCTTTGTATTTTTAAGCAAGTGCAGCAAAAATTCAACTTGCTTTTTACATTATTGGACTTGTATCCATCCCATTGTTTCATCTACCAACTCCGTCATTATGTCCCAGAATACCTCACACTCTTTCTTTTAGATACCAGGTTTTCAGAGTAGCATAGCATTAATGGACTAGACAGTTGCAGGGTGTTCATGTACATATGAAGAGCTGAACTCAATTTGCACGAGCTTGTGAGATGTTATGGATAATAAGAATAACAACCATTTTACAGGTCACCCTAAGCTGATTAGAGTAAGAACTATTTTTTGGATTTATAATAAAATTTTACTTAAGAAGAGGTTTAGACTTTTAGAATAGTTACATAAATAGTAAAAACAGTACTCATTTGTCTCCACAGAAATGTCACCTATGGCTAATATGCTATATTAATGTGACACATTTGTCACAATGAATGAGTTAATATCATTAAACTATTATCACTAAAGTGCAAACTTTTTTTCATTTTCCTTAGTTTTCTTCTAATTAGCAGGATCTTATGCAGAGTTTCAGTTATTCCTCCTGTCTGCTAAGTTTCCTCTTGGCTGTGAGAGAACTCCCTTGTAACAATCTTGGCAATTTTAAGAAGCAATGTCAGGTATTTTGTCAAAGGACCCTCAACTGGAATTTGCCTAATATTATTCTTATGATCAACTGAAATTATAATTTATTTGAGAAACAAAATCACAGAGGTAAAGTGTTTGTCAGGTTTCTCTATGCAAAGTAAGTTACTCTTCCATTATTCCTCCATCACCACACATATTCTTTGTAAGAAAGTCATTAAAAGATGAGTGGGGAGTCAATGTTTTACTTACCTGAGTAGATAATATTTGCATAAATTATTTTAAGTTAATATATCATATTTGTTTGTTCTCATTCACTTGCTCATTGAAATGTTTATTTTTGTCACCATAGATTTATTTTATGGTTTGTATTCTAGCCTAATATTATCTTACACATTTTGTTATTCAATTTGTTTCAAACTTGCCACTGTTCAGGTTATATTGATATATTTTCTTCCTTTTGCTTTCTGATAACTTTCTCATTTTCTGTCTTTAGAAGAAATGCTACGCTCAATGCTCATCATCTATATTTTCTTCTCTAACACTGTAATCCACTATTTTGCTAAGTATCTCAAATTTCTTTCATTGCAAAACTGAATTAGAAATCAAGTTCTGGGTGACCTGTGCTAACTTCTATAGAATTGTTGTTTTTTCTATTCCTTCTTAGTAAAGGAGAAGTAACGTACCTGTGTGGACAAATTTCTAAATGGTCTTATTAAATTAAAAACACAGAGCCAAATATAGGGGTGAAAGCCTTAGAGATCAGGGAAATAGGAATAGCTACCAGCCACCTTACCTTGGCAGCTCTGTAGCTTCCAACATGCCACAACTTCCTGTCTACCCAGGCTTTTGTTGCCTTGCTGTTCTGCCCTCTCATTGGCTATCTTTGCCCAGCTACCTCACTTCTTTGTCACTGCCTATGTGTACAGACCTCCAGGTCTCTATAGTTGGTACTATAGGTACTAAAGTGGTATGTCACCATACTTGGCTCTGTTCCCTAGTGTGACCTTGAACACACAGAGACCCTGCCTGCCAAGTGATCGGATTAAGAGTGTGTGCTACCACTGCCTGACTCTTGTGTTTACTTAAAAGGGTTTGCTGTTTCCTCTGATCTCCAGGCAAACTTTATTTATTAGCATACAAACAAAATATCACCACATACCTGTGCCTTGTAACTTATGCATATACTTAGCTCATGAACTATCTATCCAGACATAAGGTATAACATATGCATGTGTGTACACATTAAGCTACATATGTTCTTGCTGTTGTCTCTGTTTCAAATATAGCACCATAGAGGTCATCCATGTTCTGTATCTTTCCACATCAACAGTGACAAATGCAACTCCCTCTTTTCTCCATCTATTAACTTATTTTTAAAATGTCTATCTTATATGTATAATGGTTTCTAGATTCTGACCCCAGTGAGAAACAACCAACTAGTGTACAGTCCTTATGCAAAGTTCATGCTGTTATTAGGGTTAAAGTTTCTACTCTTTTCCAAGATTCCTGAAGTCAACAACTTTTGCCAACTAGTCAATGAAAATTGGTAAACACAATAAGAATTTTTATCATAGTCTTCTAATCAGAATGCAGAATTCCACATGTGATTTTTTAGATTAAAGATTCATACCTTATGCTGTAAATTTTTATGGATTTTGACAAGTATATAGTGTTATGAATGAACTGCTGAGGTATCATAAAAGAATTACACAACTCTCAAGATATTCCTTGTGCCTCACTTACTCAAATTATAACCCCATTATATATATATATGACAACTTCTAGTTTGGTTTCTGGATGTTTCATATGCTGGCTAGTTTGGGGGCCAACTTGACAAAAGCTAGAGTTATTTTGAAAGACGGAACCTCAATTCAGAAAACACCCCCACCACAGTGGCCTGTGGGCAAGCCTTGTGGAACATTTACTTAATTGTTGATTGATGTGGGAGGGACCACTTCACTGTGGGCAGTACCACTCCTATCCTGATGCTTATAAGTGCTATAAGAAAGCAGGCTGAGCATGTCATAAGGAAAAGCCAGTAAGCATCATTACTCCATGGCCTCGGTCTCAGTTTCTGCCTCTGGGTTTCTGTCTTGAGTTCCTGCTCTAACTTCCATGGAGGATGGACTACAAGCTGTAAGATGAATTAAACCCCTTTTCTCCCCAAGTTTCTTTTGATCATTTTGTTTTATCACAGCAATACATACTCTAAGACATTTGTCTTTTGTGTAATGCTCTACAAATAGAATCATATAATTCTTACATTTTCCAAACTGGTTAATTTACCAAGGAAGACACATTTAAGATTCATTCATGTGTTTTTCTGTGATTTGATAACTCATTTTTTAATCACTGAAAGTTAGCCTATTATATGAATGCACCATAGATTTTAAATTCACTTACTCACTGAAGGATATGTAGTATCTTCTGGTAATTTAGAAATACTATTAAAATTTTAATAAACATTTAAGTGTAGGTTTTTGCAATGGACATAAGTTTTCAAATCAGTTGAATTAATACATAGAAGTACAATGATGAATTAAGTGCAACCTCCACATCTTTAGTGTCAATTACACCTTCATGTATTTTTGACAGTTTTTTGTAGCATGAATCTTAAAAGTTCTTATTAATAAAATCAAACCTGAGCAAGGTATTGGGGTGAACTGGAAGATCAGAGAACCAGAACAAGCCACAGCTACCTCACCTCAGCTGGTCTTGTTTCCTCAGACTGGAGGCCACTGAATCCTTATCCAGAATGGGTCTCAGCTGAATTGCTGCTAGAAGCCTGAAAGCATAACCAGACAAATGCTTAACCAGACAAATGCTTAACCAGGCCAAATGCTTCTAGTTTCTGGTCCTCATGCCTTATATATCTTTCTGCTTTCTGCCTTAGTACCTGGGATTAAAGGCTTGCTTCCTGGCATTAAAGGCGTGAGTCACCATGCTTGGCTGTATCCTTGAACACATGGATTTCTGCCTCTGGAATGCCAGGATTAAAGGCGTGTACTTCCACTGCCTATTCTCTATGTTTAATATTGTGGCTGTTCTGTCTCTGACCCCAGATAAATTTATTAGGGTGCACAGTATTTTGGGGAACATAATACCACCTCAATTTTTCTATCAAGTTCTCCATTTAAAAACCAAAACATCTCACAGATTAGTGATTTCAACAGTCTATGATCCACAGTTCCTTAGATTTGAGTTCTATTTAATGTGTCACTTTTATCCTGCCTTTAAATTTTTTAGCATTATATATGGTGCATTTAGTAAGAAATCAACCAATGACCCAAAGGTAAAACTTTGTAGGCCTTGATGAAGAACTAAGGCAGTCTAAACTTGCTAAATATTCGGTAATATAATGCCTGTAGTCAACCCATTTTTTTTCCTGGGGAAAAAAGGTGAATCAGATACCATTTATGCTAGGTGGTACATGAATAAGATATGATAGATGTTATTACACTGTTCCACACAAGGAAAAAAATGAATCTTGTTGGGTCACACAAATAACCCCACTAGTGTAACAAATGTGCGATAAGCTCCAAGGGAGGTAGGATGTCAACAGTAACAGCTATAAAACTTATCAAGAAAAGTACCTGGTTCCTACTGGAACATGTGGAGAACCTCTGAGGCTTATTTACCTCTGGTTAAATCAACTTCTCCCCCCCTCTGTGAATACACATTAATCTTAGGTCACAATTTCATGCATGGCCAAATTCTGGCATGTAAATATTTGCCTCAGTTCACGATTACCACTGTCCCAAACACACTATAAAGCTCAAATCTAGTAAGGCACTTACAGAGATGAATATGACCTACAGACTTGAAATAAGACTAGGATTTCCAATGCAGAGAATCTACCCACAGTGACACACTGTGGTGGTTTGGAAGAAAATGGGCTCCAAAGGGAGTGGCACTGTTAGGAGGTGTGGCTTTGTTGGAGGTAGTGTGTCACTGTGGGAGTGGGCTTTGAGGGCTCCTTTGTTCAAGTTACACTCATTGTGGTCACAATTCACTTCCTGTTCCCTGTGGATCAAGATATAGAACTCCCAGCTCCTTCTCTCTAGCACAATGTCTGCCTATATATTACATGCCAAGATAATAATGGACTAAAGCTCTAAAACTGTAAGGTAGCCTCATTTAAATGTTTTCCTTTATAACAACTGCTATGGTCATGGTGTGTCTTCACAGCAATAGAAACCCTAACTAAGACACACACTAAAGGCAATGATTTCTCACTGGAAAACAAGAACCAAAGGCAACATTGGTGAACTCTAGGAAAAAGCAGTGGGATGCAAATGTTTTCCAGTGGTTAAGCAAGAAATAAATTAATTGAAGTGCACAAGAGAAAATGTCAAGGAATGCATGGAAGCATATCCCCACAAACACTTACATGTAGCCATTTTACCATGGAGAGAGAGAGAGAGAGAGAGAGAGAGAGAGAGAGAGAGAGAGAGGAAGGGAGGGAAGGAGGGAGGGAGAAAGAGAAAAAATAGAAACAATGTACCACTGAAACTCATGTGTATGGGAAATGTAGAGAGGAACATCCTCCCTTTGCCTTGTCACCCTCATAAGCTGATGTGCGGAAGTGAGGATGGGTGGACATGCCAGTATGGAAGACCCTAGAATGCTAAACAAATGCCTCCCTTTTTCCAACCAGGCCACCTAGCTGATCCTCCCCTGACTGGGGCACAAGGAAGGTGCTCTGTGCCTTTTAAGCCCCCCCTTTCCTGACCAAACAATGTAAGGGTGTGGTTACTCCTAATGCAGCAAGAGGGGTATTAATTGTGAGGTCTGGAGGCCCTGGTTAAATTCATGGGAATTACCAAAATGGAGGTATTAGCTACAAAGTTACAGGAATCTAATGTAGCTGCATTAAGAAGTACCACCAGTCAAGGCATGAAGAAGGGAGAGAATCCAAATATAAGGCTCAAAGTGAGCTAGTTTCCATTCCCTGTTCTCACAGCCACACACCCACTCAGACCTCACCCCTTCCCAAAAGCCCCTGTTCCCTTCCCATCTCTACCTTCTTTTCCCCAAAAATTGTCTTCCAATGCTCTCTTAAGAAACCAGTAGCAGTGAAAGGATTCTATTAAGGGTTTGTGAAAAAGCCAACCCCTACAAAAGCTCAGACTGCCTTGGTTAAGGTAAAAAAGGGAAGAAAACCACTAAGATCCAGCCATTATCATCGGCTGAATGAGAAACTTAACCAAGATGTACAAGAAGAAGATGAAAAAAGCAACGACAGTACCACCAGTACCTCAAGTGATGCCCTGGATAGCCAGTAAGGCGGGATGGAGGCAAGAGACCTCAGAACCAACTGCCAAGGGTCCAGAGGTCTCACTCTTGATCAGTGGGCACCTGCTACAATCTTAAACTTGTAGTTACTGGTGGTCAATGATGATGAAAATAAAATCAAACCCTTAGGAGTAAATACCTGTGTCTGGGTGTTCTCTAATGGGAGGCAGGGGAGTGGAGAATATGGGGAGGGTGGGGTGCCTGGGGAGGGTGAGAGACTGGGGAGGGGAGGGCCAAAGGAAGGGGAGGAGGGGGTATAGAGAAGATGGGAAAGATATGGGATTGGGGAGGGGAGGGGAGTTGGGTGGTTGGGAAGGTTGGGGTAGTTGTGGGGGCAGGGCAAGAGGCAAATGTGTGGGAAGGGAAGGAGGTGAGTCCTCTAAGATTGGGGGTCTATAGTGAACCAGATGTAGGGAGTGGGTAAGGATTTAGTTACAAGATGGCAGTGCACACAACCTCTCCCCTTTACAATGTTGGCCAACAGAAGATAGAGAAACCCAGATGGTGAGAGGTGTGATATGTGGAATGTCAATGACAACTCTTGCACAAAAGGTAAACAGTGACCTCAGATGCCAGCCAGCCCACCCCTGTGAAGGAAGGAAAAAAACTTCCCTAAAAATCAGCAACCCCTCATCCCACTGAAATCTATCCCAAAGACAAATGATGATGTTTTGTGGGGCCATAGCCCATCTTGCCATTAAGAAGCTTTGGATGCTGTTTGGCTTACTGAGGGTGAGGAGAGTAGAGTGGGCTGCACCTGGCAGATGCTATCTGTAAAATTTTAGGATATGAACAGAGCAGAAAAAAAACTGGTCCTGTTTCTATTATGCCTATTGTCCTCCACAATGTCTAATATCAAAGGATGTTGGTGATTAAACACTTCATTGCCTCCTTCCACCTCTGAGTCTTCCCCTGGTCTAAATTCTGAATGTGTGCTATGATTTGTGTTGTTTCATATATGAGTAAGTATATTTTGCTTTAGGACATTTTCAGTGATTTTTCTTAAAAAAAAACTGAGTGGATTCATGAGGGAGATCATGTGCAGAGGGTCCCATTGTGCAGCAGCCCAGCCCTGGCTGACAGCTCCAACTGTCTACTTCCCTGATTGTTCCTCTTGCTGGGAATCAACAATATGGCTATTGCATGCACACTTAATATCTTAATCTGTGCTGCTGTGACTCTGGCATGAAAAGTTTTGAGAAGCCCATGATTTTACTGAATTTTAACAAATCTTATACATCTTCAACAGTACTTTTAAAAGTAAATTTGCCAGGCAGTGGTGGTGCATGGCTTTAATACTAGCACTCAGGAAGCAGAGGCAGGAGGAGGCAGGAGAGGCAGGCAGATGTCTGAGTTTGAGGCCAGCCTGGTCCACAGAGTGAGTTCTAAGACAGCCAGGGCTACAAAGAGACAGCCTCTCTCAGAAAAAAAAGAAACCTTTAGTAAGGCCCCATTGCTGAAGATAACACCAACACAACTCAGTAAACATGAAGTAGAGCTGGTGCCTGCATAAGTGTCTTCACCGCTATGTTCTAGCATTGTTGGTACAGGAAGGCATGCTAAATGTTACCAAAAGACACATATAAATACCAACCCAGGCATGCCTTTGATTTTCAATGCTACAGGAGTAATCAACCAATATCTGATTTGACCTAAGGCCCATTCCATAACTTGGAACCCATCGACACTTCTTGGTTGACCAAGAACATGAGACTAGATAGCCCAGGGACTTAAGGTAAACCCAAACACTACTCTTATTTTAAAAAAAAATAAAGCAATAAAAGGATTCCTTGAATGACATTTTGCTATACTCAGAGATCAGTGCCTTGCTCAGTCATCATCAGAGAAGCTTCCTCCTGTAGCAGATCGGAAAAAATACAGATACCAAAGGACAGACATTATGCATAGAGTAAGAAACCTTGGAATAGTCATGCCTAAATAGAATTTCTCTATAAAATTCCTTTGCTCAGGGCTCAGGGAACCCTCTGGAAGGGGAGGCAGAAATTGTGTAAGAGCCAGAGGAGATAGAGGACACCAGAAGAGCATGTCCCTCTAAATCAGCATGAACAAGCTCATATAAACTCAGAGACTGAAGCAGCGTGCACAAGGTCTATATGGGTCTGCACTAGGTCCTCTGCATATCTATTATGGCTTCAAGTTTAGTGTTTTTATGAGATTCTTGAGTGTGTCAAATGGGTCTCTGATTCTTGTTCATTCTTCTCTTGGGTTCTTTCCCTTCTGTTTTACCAATTCCAATATGTTATTTTTTTATTTTACTATATTTTATCATTATATTACATTTTATTTTATGTTATAATTATATTATCCCTTAGAAATGTATTTGTTTTTAATGAGAGGCAGAAAGGGCATGTATCTGGATGGGAAGGGAAGTGGGGAGGAACTGGGAGGAGTAGAGGGTAGAGAAATAGTAGTCAGGATATTTATGTGATCTTATTGGACTAGACATTATATATATATATATATATATATATATATATATATATATATATATATATATATATATATATATATAATGGAGTTTTTATTGGGATCTGTCAAATGTTAGTGGACTAGACATTGTTACTGTAACTCTTGACTGTATATATTGTATATACTTATTGGATAGTTTTTCTTGTATTACTTGTAAGCTTTTTTAAAATTTTCCACAAAAAAGCGGAAATGTGGTGGTATTGTGTTCCCCAAAATATTGTGCATCCTAATAAACTTATCTGGGGTCAGAGAAGAGAACAGGCACGATATTAAACATAGAGGATAGACAGTGGTAGCACACGCCTTTAATCCTAGCATTCCAGTGCAGAAATCCCTCTGGATCTCTGTGAGTTCAAGGCCACATTGGAAACAGCCAGGCACGGTGACACACGCCTTTAATCCCAAAAAGTGAGCCTTTAATCCCAGGGAGTGATGGCAGATAGCAGAAAGATATATAAGGTGTTAAGACCAGGAACTAGAAGCATTTGGTGGTTAAGCTTTCAGGCTTTTGAGCAGCAGTTCAGCTGAGATTCATTCTGGATGAGGACTCAGAGGCATCCAGCCTGAGGAAACAGGATCAGCTGAGAAATTGGCAAGGTGAGGTAGCTGTGGCTTGTTCTGCTTCTCTGATCTTCCAGCATTCACCCCAATAACTGGCCTCAGGTTTGATTTTATTAATAAGACCTGTTAAGATTCCTGCTACAATGTGAAAAAAAACCTATTTTCAATAACAAGGAAAAAAAACCTACAGAACAAAAAACTATAAGAAAAAAAAAACATTTCCATTACTTGTGGGTTTTTAAATGGTAATTTTGGCATATGTTGCCATTTACTTAAAATGTCATATATTTTATATTAGTTATCACTTGTAAGAAAATGATACAAGGAGTTTTTTAGTATGTTTATTTTCTGAACATTTATAAAATTTATGAGTATTACAGAAAATGTGTTCTGTTGAGGAGTAAATGTGAAGAAATACTTGCTTCTTTTTGGAACACTGTGTTTTCAATTGATGAGAAAATGTAGCCTAAATTCTCTGGATAAGCTTTAGTTTTCCATTGTCAAGTTTCCTTTTGTTTTGTCTGACTGAAAAAGTCTCTTTGTATTCTTAGCTTGATAAAAATCTTTTTAAGGAGTGTTTGTTTACATTTACTGCTTTTCAAATGTTAAGCCAACCCTGAATTCCTGTGTTAAACCTCTGCCTCATCAGAGTGAGCCACCACCATACTCTGTTTCATTGTATATGGCTCTTCTGCTACAGCATCAAGTACAAACCTGTTCTATATAATTTATTATTAATCCCACATATTTCATTTATAATTATAGACAGATAGACCCTGAGGCTTTCATTTCCATAAATACATGTTGGGTACACTTCTTATGTTCCACAATCCTACTAAACTCTAACATGTGAAATGCAGTTACAGCATTTTAATGTTCTTACCCAATTCTAAATTCTGTAAATTTTAAGTCAATTTCTCTTCCTTGAGATAGGTTTTTAAATTTGCATTTTAATTCTAAATTAATTTTAAAAATCATTTTCTTTTAGCCTTCTTGGGCTGCTATAACAAAATCATAAACTAGGTGGCAGGTATACAACAGAAATTATTTCTCATAGTTTGAAAGGCTGTCTCATCTGAGACCAAATCACTGACAGATCTGTTGTCCCCTGTCTTAAAGATAGCACTTTTCACAGTATTCTCACATGCCAGAAGGGGAGAGAGATTACTGTGTACCATATTTTATAGAGGTGCGAATTCACTAAAGCACTCAGATACTAAATCACTCATAAGAGATTTACCATCCCCATTCAAAATCCTCACAATAGGTTCACCTTCTAATATAACCAACTTACCTTTCAGAATTCCAATGTATAAATTTAGGGAAATACATATATTCAGTCTGTTTTACTTAGCTTAGTGATATTAAACAATCTTATTTCATTTTTATTTATTTTGTGTGCATACAATTTGTGTATAGGGACACACACAGCATACAGCATAAATGGACATCAGAGAACAACTTGTAGTAGTCAGTTCTCTCCCTTTATCATGTGGGTCCCAGAAAAGGATTCAAGTTGTCATTCTTGGAGGCAGGCACTTTAATCCACTAACCCATATCACTGGCTCCAAATAGTGAAAGAACTTACTATCTAGATTGATAATCTGAGTTTGATACTCAGAACTCACATGGTAGATGGAGAAGCCCTGCAAGGTTTCCTCTTCTACATGCAAAGCGTGGCACTTTGCCCACATAAAATGAATGAATGAATGAATGAATAAATAAATAAATAAATAAATAAATAAATAAATAAATAAATAATGTTTAACATGGGTAAAAGGTAGTTTTATGTATCTCTTAAGAGTTACCTTCTCAGGTCTTTTTCATGTTTTTCTATAAGATTTTAGGGTACTCTGTCCAAAAATTCTTCAGTCTTTAAAAACATAAATAATAGCGTTCTAAATGGCAAATATTCCACAATTCTCTGAACTACAAACCTCTTCCCCAGGGTCCTAGTATTCATTTTTTTAAATTTCCAAACCCATTTTCTCTGCCTTCTAAATGTTTCAGTGTAATGCATCAGGGTACACAAGCACTGGAAAACAAGAAATGAATGATGCATTGCACATACTGGGAAACCTCATCAAACCAAACACCAAACACTTGTGTGTGAAGCTGAGGACAGCAATCTTCCTGGCCCCACCATGCCTTTCCTCCAACTCCATAACTATTCTATCTTGTCCATATATCCATGTTATATGGACAAGACCTTATCACACTGTATCTCCTCTAACAACTGAAACTTAATGTATCCAGAGCTGATTCCATACAATTTGTACAAATCACAGAGAGGTCTATGCCTTAGGCGGCTCTAGTAACTAATTTCAGAACTTTTCTGTTGTAATCCTAACATTTGTAATAATGTTTTAAATAAGAGTCATGGTTTCATTTACAGTAAGTAACCTCTACATTATGTAATCAGTTTTGTCTCTGTTCTCCTGTATTTGAAATCAAGATTCCTGTAGTGAGGGTTAGAACTTTGTAAAATGGCTTGACTCATTGCATTGCAACTTCCCAGCTGCGAGCAATTGTATGACTTCTATTTCACATGGAAACCACATGAAGACACAGAAGCAAACAAATGTATCTTATATGTGACACTTATAGTGGGCCTTCTTGTAGGATTGTTGTAGTTTCCAAATCTGGAATGTATGCCAAACTAAGACACTAGCTGTTGGAGCCTCTTGCCAGCATATGTAAACCTCGTGTGGAACTCCTTTCTTTACTTGCCAATTAAACTTATATTTTTAAACACAAGGCATTCATTCCTCTAGTAGTCAACACAGGTTGCCTGCTAATGATGAAGTCCTTGAATACTCTTGACTTCTAAGTTCTGAAATAAGACCATGACCCACCAGAGCTTTGTGCTGTTCTTTCCCTCTCAGTGGAAAGAAAGAAGTTGGCAAAGTCTTTGTAGGCTGTCAGAACATCAAAAGATCTTTTTGACCTTTTTGTAATTGTAATGAATTCAACAACATCTGGATGAGATTTTGCCTCAAGCATTCACAAATTCTAACATGAATAAAAGGTGGTGAGCAAAATATGCTTGTAAAATGCCAAAATCAGCAGAGGATGGGGAGGACTGAGTAAAACTTCACTTATCTTACCCCTATACAGGTCTACTGAAACAAACAGGCTTTGTCTCTTTTGGAAACCCAGATTTTCTCCATATACTCCAACAGACATGAAGCTCTGATAAAGCTGATTTCAAACATTGAGGGCCACATATTCAGGAAGATGGTACACAGAGGGCACCGCAAACCTGCTTCTTTCATCCCCCCCCCCTTTCATAATTTGCTAGGGAAAAAAATCTGAGTTCTTTCCTACCAAGCATGATGTAAAGCATATCATTTATTCCTTTTATAGATTCTCTGAGTTAAAAGTGATCTAAACTACAGAGAGGGGAATTTTGTTCCTGCCAGGAATTTACACAGGAGTTCCATTTACTTCACCTCCAGTGCTAAGCTTCCAAAGATGAGGCTGAGCAGGAGAGTTCCACTTTCTAAGTGGCTTGCTGCCCAGACATTCTAAACCACACCAACATGCCCACACCTTCTCTCACATTTGGGCAGTTTTAGGAATAGATTGAAAATAACTCAATAAATTTGGTGTGAAATAGATTCTACCTATTTTTAGTGTTTAGAAATGGAACATGGTGGCAAATGGGATTTGCAGCAGTGATGTAAGTAAATACTGTGGCAAGCACTCCAATTCTGACATGTGGCAGTGCCCTTAAGAGCACTGGCTAAATCACATTCTGATCCTTTTTTTATTTTATAATTTAATTTAATTTTACATATCAGCCATGGATTCCCCTGTACTCCACCTGCCTGCCTTCTCCCCAGCCTACCCCCATTCACATCTCCTCCAGGGCAAAGACTCCCCATTCTATAGGCTATCACTTTGTCTTGGTGACTGTGTCCTTTGCTCTACAAAAGCTCCTCAGTTTCAAGAGGTCCCATTGATTGATTGTTCCTCTCAGTGTCTATGCTACTGGTGTTATATTTAGGAAGTGATCTCCTATGCCAATGCATTCAAGACTACTTCCTACTTTCTCTTCTAACAGGTTCAGAGTAACTGGATTGATATTGAGGTCTTTGATCCACTTGGACTTAAGTTTTGTGCACGGTGACAGATATGGATCTATTTGCAGCCTCGTACACATTGACATCCAGTTATGCCAGCATCATTTGTTGAAGATGCTTTCTTTTTTCCATTGTACGGTCTCTGAAGAAAAAAACTGAAGAAGATATCAGAAAATTGGAAGATCTCTCATGCTCATGGATAGGTAGAATCAACATAGTAAAAATGGCAATCTCACCAAAAGCAATATCAAAATCCCAACACAATTCTTCACAGACTTGGAAAGAGCAATACTTAACTTTATATGGAAAAACAAAAAACTGAGGATAGCTAAAAGAATCCTGTATAATAAAGCAACCTCTGGAGGCATCATGATCCCTGACCTCAAGCTCTACTATAGAGCTATAGTAATAAAAACAGCTTGGTATTGGCATAAAATCTGACATGTGGACCAATGGAATCAAATTGAAGACCCTGACATTAATCCATACACCTATGAATTTTTGACAAAGAAGCCAAAACATTCTGATCCTTTAATGATGGTGAGTAGTACAAGAGCCTTGTTTTCATAGGACATAGATTAAAGCATGCTGTGGATATGGTTCTGTATAAATAAAACACTGATTGGCCAGTGGCCAGACAAGAAGTATAGGCGGGACAAGGAGAGAGGAGAATTCTGGGAAGTGGAAGGCGGAGGGGGAGACACTGCCAGCCACCATGACAAGCAACATGTGAAGATGCTGGTAAGCCATGAGCCATGTGGCAAGGTACAGATTTATAGAAATGGATTAATTTAAGATGTAAGAACTAGATAGCTAGAAGCTTGAGCCATTAGGCCAAACAGTTCAAACAATATAAGCCTCTGCATTTACTTGGTTGGGTCTGAGCGGCTGTGGGACTGGCGGGTGACAGAGATTTGTCCTGACTGTGGGCCAGGCAGGAAAACTCTAGCTACACTCTATACTAATGCTGTACCAGCCAGCCCATCTGTCATGGAAAAGATGGAAGTGATCACATTTGGGGGTGCTTTAATCCTTGAGCTATAACTTGTCTACTGGCTAATTTCTAAACCTTTATTTTACCATTTACAACTAAAAAGAGAGCAAGTCTTCTAAATTGAGAAGACTGACAAGATTCAATAATCAGTGATCTCTGATGTAGGTTGCATTAGTATCTATTCCCAGTCTTCATCCAAGTTCTTTCTCATCCGAGATACTAACTCACAGAAGCCAAGAATTTTCTGCAGTGCAACAGATTCTAATCAGCACTAAGTACACATACTTCCTGTTAAACAAATATGCTTCAAAATGAGAACACATAAAAGCAAATACAAGTTCCTTTCAAAAACAAAGCCTCTAAATCTTGTGATGCTCATGCTGGTGGTTTTTTTTTTTTTTTTTACATTCTTGTCTGCAAGATCTTGGTTTACTCCTGCACCAAAAATGCAACAATAAAAATATGACTAAAAAGATAATCTATCACATACTTGTTAAAATGACTACATAAAAAGCACAAAACAAAACAGAAGACAACCATTGATGAAGATGTGAATAAAAGCAAATCCTTGTACCCTATTGTTGAGAATGTAAATTGGTGCAATCATTAATCAAAATGGTGTAAGTTTTTCCCCAAACTATTAAACAGGGTATAATATGATCCTATATTCCTACTTCTGTGTATTAATCCATTGAACATAAATTGGTAGATGGAGTAGATGCTTGAACTCCTGTGTTCATTGTGGCATCACTCAAGGTATACAAAATCCAAAATGTTTATTAACAGATAAACATTTTAGTCCCCACAGTCCAAGCAGGTGGAAGACACCTACATGCCTACCTAGGTCCTTAGGGACAAGACTGTCTGAAGACACCTACAGGCCTGCTTGGCACCTTGTGGCACTTAGTGGGTAAGTACCAATATAGAGAGCAAATATATGGTGGAGAAATGGGAGAGAAAATGAAGCAGATGAGTTCATGCACCATGGAAAGAAGAGGGACTGAAGAAGTAAAGGCAGTGAGAAACAGACTAATGTGGGTGGCCTGCTTGCCACCCAGGGCCATGGTGACATCCAGGCCCAAACTGCAGCAAAGAGCCATGTCTGGGTCAGTGGCCCTACTACAGCTAGGGTCTGTGTTGATGTCCATTACTCCTATTATCACTGAAGGCCATGCCAATGCTCAGGGTCTGGCCTGCTATTCGATGCCCTGTTGGTGTCTGAGAGCCATGCTGCATCTGTGGCATACTGATCTGAGTGTGGTACTGCCACCTGGGGCCATGGTGATGCCCAAGGCCAGGAGGCTGCCAAATGCTATGTCTGTGGTCTTACCAGAACAGGGGTCTGTGTTGATGTCCATGGTTTGTGTTGTCACCAAAGACCACATGAATGCCTAGGGTCTGGGCTACCACCTGTGGCTGTGTTGGTGTTCGAGAACCATGCTGCCACCAGGCCATGCCTAGCTGAGTAGCCTGTGCTGTCACCTGGGGCCATGAAAACATCCATTCCCAAGCTGCTGCCTATTGCTATATCTAGGTTTGTGGCCCTATAGCAGCTAGGGTCTAAGTTGATGTCCATGGCTTCTGTAACCACTGAAGGCCAAGCAGATGCCTGAGGTCTATACAGCCACCTGAGTCCATGTTGATGTCTGAGAGCCATGCTGCCACCAGGGCCAGGCTGATTTGAGTGGTCAGTGCTGCCACCAGTGTCCATGGTGACATCTGGCCTGAGGTGCAGCCAAAGGCCATGCCTGGGTTCATGGTCCTACTACAGCCAGTGTCTGTGTTGATCTCTGTGTTGCCACAAAAGGCAAAGCAGATGTGTGGGATCTGGGGCACCAACTGTGGCCATGTCGGTGTCTGAAGGCCATGCTGCCACTGAGACCATGCCAATCTAAGGGGTCTGCACTGCCACCTGGGACCATGGTGACTTCTGAGTCTAAGTTGCTATTGAGGGCCATGTCTGAGTTCATGGTCCTGATGTAGCCAGGGAGATTTCCTGACCCTAGGAAAGCTGGCTCTAACCCTTGCTGGCTACTGCAGCAGAAGACCTGGCCCTACCCCTCATGGGAGAGCTAGCCCTAATGACCCAGGCACAGTAGAGATGGCTCCACCCCTCAACACAGGCATAGAAAAGCTGGTTCCAACCCTTGGCTGAGGTAAGGGCGGTGCCAACAGTCCAGACTGACCAAATCAGCTACCACCCAGACCCACATTCAGGGCTTTAAGTTGGCCCACCCCAACATCTACCCCATCTATGTCCTACCAGAATATGTGAAGGGACTGGTACTGTGAAATCATAGCTGCAGGATCTCGATGATTTGGTGCAACTGCAGGATATCTGAGAGGACTTTTGGTAAGGGTCCAATATTGATGGTGTACCAGAAGCAAGAGACCTTGAACCAGACCAACAACTCATTGTAATGAGCATTTGCATGTAAAGCTGAATGGACAAAAGGTTTTACTGCTTGACATATCACAGCTCCCAGTGACACTAAGATGATTAAAGAGGTGTTGGAGAGGCAGGAAAAGACAGAGAAACAAAGTAATTTTTTGTTTTGTTTTGAATTAATATTTTTTAAATTTTCTTTTGAAGGGGATGACACAGGACTTAGGGGTAGATATGGAAGGACCGGGAAAAGAATGGGATTAGCCTGGCGGTGGTGGCGCACGCCTTTAATCCCAGCACTTGGGAGGCAGAGGCAGGTGGATCTCTGTGAGTTCGAGGCCAGCCTGGGCTACCAAGTGAGTTCCAGGAATGGTGCAAAGCTACACAGAGAAACCCTGTCTCGAAAAACCAAAAAAAAAAAAAAAAAAAAAAAGAAAGAAAAAAGAATGGGATTGGGGTACATGATGTAAAATTCCCACAGAATCAATAAAAATGTTTTTAAATAAGATGATCTACCCCCTTGATCTCCTTTTGTTGTCTCTAGCTAGAACTTCAAGTATTTTATTGAATAGGTATGGAGAGAGTGGACACCCTTGTCTTGTTCCTGATTTTAGTGGAATTGCTTCAAGTTTCACTCCATTTAATTTGATGCTGGCTGTTGGCTTGCTATAAATTGTCTTTATTATGTTTAGTAATGTTCCCTGTATTCCTGATCTCTCCAATATCTTTTTCATGAAGGAGTGTTGAATTTTGTCAAAGGCTTTTTCAGTATCTAATGAGATGATCATGTGATTTTTTTTTCTTTCAAGTTGGTTATATGGTGAATTACATTGACAGATTTTCATATGTTGAAACATCCCTGCATCTCTGGGATGAAGCCTACTTGATGATGTGTGATTTTTTTGATGTGTTCTTGGATTCAGTTTGCTAGTATTTTATTCAGAATGTTTTCATCAATGTTCATGAGGGAGATGGGTCTGTAATTCTCTTCCCCAGTTGAAGCTTTATGTGGTTTGTCTATCAGGGTAACTGTACTCTCATGAAAAGAGTTTAGTAATGATTCTTCTGTTTTTATTATTCGGAAAAATTTCAGGAGTATTGATATTAGCTCTTCTTTGAAATTCTGGTAGAATTCTGCACTGAAACTATCTGGCCCTGGGTTTTTTGTTTTTTGTTTTGGTTTGGTTTTTGTTCTTTTTGGTTGGGACATTTTGATAACTGCTACTATTTCCTTAGGGGTTATATGTATCTGGAGTTTTCTCCAGTCCCACCAGGGCCTGCAGCCTCTCAGACCCAAGTAAACACACAGAGGCTTTTATTAATTATAACTGCTTGTTCATTAGCTCAGGCTAACTACTGACTAGCTCTTACACTTAAACTCAGCCAATTTCTGTTAATCTATATGTCGCCATGTGTTTCATGGCTTTACCTGTGTGCCATTATATGCTGTTCCCAGGACAGCAGTTGGCATCTCCTGACTCAGCCTTCCTCCTCCCAGAATTCTCCTTGTCTGCTTATCCTGACTATACTCCCTGCCTGGCTACTCACCAATCAGCATTTTTTAAAACCAGTATACAAAAGCATTATCCCACAGCAGTTATAGGTCTATTTAAATTGTGTATCTGATCTTGATTTAATTTTGGTATGTGATACCTATCCAAAAAATTGTCCATTTCTTTTAGATTTTCCAATTTTGTGGAGTATAGGTTTTCGAAGTATGACCTAATGATTCTCTGGATTTCCTCAGTGTCTATTATTATATCTCCCTTTTCATTTCTGATTTTGTTAATTTGGATAGTCTCTCTCTGTATTTTGATTAGTTTGGTTAAGGGTTTGTCTATCTTGTTGATTTTCTCAAAGAACCAATTCTTTTTTTTTTCATTGATTCTTTGCATTATTCTCTTTGTTTCTATTTTATTGATTTCAGTTCTAAATTTGGTTATTTCCTGGCATCCATTCCTCCTTGATGAGTTTTTTTCTTTTTGTTCTAGAGCTTTTAGGTATACTGTTAGGTCACTAATGTGAGATTTCTCCAACTTCTTTTATGTGGGTATTTAGTGCTATGAAATTTCCTCTTAGCACTGCTTAATAGTGTCCCATAAGTTTTTGTATGTAGTACATTCACTTTCATTGAATTCTAGGAGGTCTTCAATTTCTTTCTTTATTTCTTTCTTCACCCATTGGTGATTCAGTTGAGAATTATTCAGTTTCCATGTGATATGATAATATACATAAGTGACCCCAAAAATTCTACCAAGGAACTCCTATACCTGCTAAACACCTTCAGTAATGTGACAGAATACAAGATTAACAAGAAAAGTCAGTAGCCCTTCTATATACAAATGATAAATGGGCTGAGAAAGAAATTAGAGAAACATCACCCTTTAAAATAGCTACAAATAATATAAAATATGTTGGGGTAAATCTTACCAAACAATGAAAGACCTGTATGACAAGAACTTTAAATCTTTGAAGAATGAACTTGAAGAAGATATCAAAGAATGGTAAGATCTCCCATGTCCCTGGATAGGTAGGATCAACATATTAAAAATGGCAATCTTACCAAAAGCAATCTACAGATACAATGCAAACCCCATCAAATTCCCAATGAAATCCTTCACAAACCTTGAAAGAACAATACTCAACTTCATATGGAAAAACAAAAAAATCCTGGCTAGCCAAAACTATTCTATACAATAAAGGAACTTTCAGAGACATCATCATCCCTGACTTCAAGCTCTAATATAGAGCTATAATTGGCATAAAAACAGACACATTGATCAATAGTATCAAATTGAAGACCCTGATATTAATCCACAAACCTACGAACACCTGATTTTTGACAAAGAAGCCAAAATTGTACAATGGAAAAAATAAAGCATCTTCAACAAATGGTGCTGACATAACTGGATATCTACATGCAAAAGATTGCAAATAGATCCATATCTATCACCATGCACAAAACTCAAGTTCAAATGGATCAAAGACCTCAATGTAAGTCCAGTTACACTGAACTTGATGGAAGAGAAAGTAGGAAGTAGTCTTGAATGAATTGGCACCGGAGACCATTTCCTAAACATAACACCAGTAGCACAGACACTGAGAGCAACAATTAATAAATGGTACTTATGGAAAATGAGAAGCTTCTGTAAGGCAAAGGACACTGTCAATAAGACAAAAAGACAGCCTACAGAATGGGGAAAGATCTTTACCAACTCCACATCTGATAGAGGGCTGATCTCTAAAAATATATAAAATACTCATGAAACTGGAGAGCAAAATATCAAATAATCCAATTTAAAAATGGGATACAGAGCTAAGCAGAGAATTCTCAAAAGAAGAATCTCAAGTGGCCAAAAGACATTGAAGGAAATGTTCAACATTCTCAGCCATCAGGGAAATGCAAATCAAATTGACTCTGACATACCACCTTACACCTCCAGAATGACTAAGGATAAAAAACACAGATGACAGCTTATATTGGAGAGGATGTGGAGAAAGGGGAACACTCCTCCACTGCTGGTGGTAGTGCAATCGTGTACAGCCACTCTGGAAATCAGTATGACAGTATCTCAGAAAATTGGAAATCAACCTACCTCATGGCCCAGCAATACCACTCTGGGCATATACCCAAAAGATGCTCAACCACACCACTAGGACATTTGCTCAACCATTATCATAGCAGTACTATTTGTAATAGCCAGAACCTGGAAACAACCCAGATGCCCTTCAACATAAGAATGGATAAAGAAAATGTGGTAATTTACACAATGGAATATTATGCAGCAGTAAAAAAACAATGTCATCATGAAATTTGTAGGCAAATGGATGGAACTAGAAAAAATTAATCTGAGTAAGGTAACCCAGACTCAGAAAGACAAACATGGTATGTACTCACCTGCTCACTTGTAAGTGAATGTTAGAAGCCAAGCAAAAGTTAAGCAGGCTACAATCCACAACCCCAGAAAAACTAGGTAAAGTAAGGGACACTAAGTGCGACACACATGGATTGCCCTCAGAAGGAGAAAGTGTTAAGATCTCCTGGGTAAACTGAGAGGGGGAATAGAGGGGAGGGGTTGGGAGGTGGGAACATGGGGGAGAAATGGGGAGGGAAAGTAAAAAGATATATTGACAGAGTGTACCATTAAGGGGATAGGGAGAAAGCTGCAGCTAGGGAAACACCCAGGAACTCACAAGATTTTTCCCATCTAAGACTCACAGCAATAGTGGAGAGGGTGCTTGAACTAGCCTTCTGCTGCACTCAGATTAGTGTCTACCCTGATTGTCATCATTGTACCTATATCTAGTAACTGATGGAAGCAGATGCAGAGACCCACAGCCTAGTACTTGGTCAACATCCTGGAGTTCAGTTGAAGAGAGGGAGAAAGGTTTATAAGAACAAGGGGGGGCAGAATCATGATGGGAAAAACCACAGAGACAGCTGACCCAAACTAATGGGAGCTCATGGACTCTGGACTGACAGCTGAGGAGCCTGCATGGGACCAAACTAGGCCCTCTGAATATGAGTCAAAGTTGTGTGGCTTGATGTGTTTGTGGGTCCCCTGGCAATGGGACCAGGACCTATCACAGGTACACAAGCTGGCTTTTTAGATCCCCCCATTCCCTATGGTATGATGCCTTACTCAGCCTTGAGGCAAGGGGGAGGGCCTAGGTCTGTCCCCAACATGGTGTGACAGCCTGTGTAGACTACCCAAGGGAGGCCTTACCATCTATGAGAAAGGGATAATGTTGGGATGGGGGCAGTGAGGGGGGGTGAGAAAAGAAGAAGGAGGGGGAGCAGGGGTTGGTATGTATTATATTATATTAAAAAGGTAACCTATCTGACACCTGTTAGAATGACTTCATAAAAAGCACAAAATAGGCAGAGATAGACGGGCCCAGCGGTGGCAGCCAACAGGGACATACAGGCCCGGTGGCGGCGGTGGCCCACAGAGGTAGACTGGCCCAGTGGCGGCTGCCAACAGGGACATACAGGCCCGGTGGCAGCCCACAGAGGCAGATGGGCCTGGCAGCAGCGACAAGCAGAGGCAGGTAGGCTTGCGGCAGCAGCCAGCAGAGACATACAAGCCCGACACTGGCTGGCAGGGACATATAGGCCCAGCGGCAGCCTGCAGAGGTAGACAGGCACCACAGCGGCGACAGGCAGAGGCAGGTAGGACCAAAATGGCAGCTGGCAGAGACATATAGGCCCGATGGTGGCCCACAGAGGTAGACTGACCTGGCAGAGGCAAGCAGTGCCGGAGTGGAGGCAGGTAGGCACAGCAGGTGATGGCCGAAACACAGTCGCAATAAAGACCAGAAACAGAGCTATTATCCTCTGAAGAGCTAGTGAAAACAAACTCTTAATCAAAAGCTTGGAAAAGGGATGCCTCTAACCCCAACACCTGGGGAAAAAGCTATCTCCGTGGGATGAAACCAGAACAAATCTGAACACTCCATCTGAGGACAACCCAGGACCCAGCTGCTGATCCTGCAAAACCCAACAACTTGGAGGTGTTGGTGAGACTACCCCACTCAGCTGAAATCCAACTGGGAGAGGATTCAGATCCCTACAGTTTGAAGTCTAAAGAAACAAGGTCAGCTGAGGAGTTGACGAATGAACAAAACGTGACCTGGGAACACAGAAGAAGGCACTGCCCAGCCACCAAAACAGATCACCAGAATCATAAGGATATACTTGACCAACTGAGATCAGCTGCCCCTGAAGAAACAGCCCAATAGAATCAATTTAACTAAGAACTCCTACTGAACCAAGACTAAAACTTAGAACAAGAGAGGCACTCTCAGACACAGACACCACCTGTACCGAGCAGAGGAAGAGATGAGTAGACACCAGTGCAAAAATACAGGCAACAACATAAAGACCTATATGGCAACATCAGAACCTAGTGATTCTACACCTGCAATATCTGAACATACCAAGACAGAAGAAATCAACCCTAAAAATGACTTTAAGAAGATGATAGAGGCCCTTAAAGAAGAAATAAAACATTCCCTTAAAGAGGAAATAAAAAATTCCCTTAAAGAGGAAATGAAAAACTCTATTAAAGAGGAAATAAAAAACTACCTTAAAGAAATAGAAAAAACGAACAAAAAATGAGAAGAAATCAATGAAAGCCAAGAAAGAGCAATTAAACAGATGAAAGAAACATTCCAAGATGTGAAAAATGAATTTGAGACAATAAAGAAAACACATGCTGAGGGAATGCTAGAAATAGAAATCCTGACTAAACAAACAGGAACTACAGAAACAAGCATAACCAACCGATTGCAAGAGATGGAACAGAGAATCTCTGACACTGAAGACACAATAGAGAAAATAGATTCTTCAGTCAAAGAAAACACTAAAGACAAAATAGTCATAACACAAAACGTCCAGGAAATTTGGGACACCATGAAAAGACCAAACCTAAGAATAATAGGGATAGAAGAAGGAGAAGAATACCAACTCAAAGGCACAGAAAATATATTCAACAAAATCATAGAAGAAAACTTTCCTAACCTAAAGAAAGAAATACCTATGAAGATACAAGAAGCTTACAGAACACTGAATAGGCTGGATCCAAAAAAAAAGTCCCCTTGCCACATAATAATCAAAACACTAAACACACAGAACAAAGAAAAAATATTAAGAGACACAAAGGAAAAAGACCAAGTAACATATAAAGGCAAACCCATCAGAATAACACCAGACTACTCAATAGAGACTATGAAAGCTAGAAGATCATGGACAAATCTCATGCAGACACTAAGAGACCACAGATGCCAATCCAGGCTATTATAACCAGCAAAACTCTCAATCACCATAGGCGGAGTAAACAAAATATTCCAGGATAAAACCAGATTTAATCAATACCTGTCCACAAACCCAGCCCTACAGAAAGCACTAGAAGGGAAAATCCAACCCAAAGAAGCTAAACACATCCATGAAAAATCAAGCAATAGATAATCACACACCAACATACACCACAGAAGGACAACACAACACAACCACAAAAAATAACAGCAATTAACAATCACTGGTCATTAATATCCATCAATATCAATGGTCTCAACTCACCTATAAATAGACACAGGCTAACAGAATGGATAAGAAAACAGGACCCATCCATCTGCTGCATACAAGAAACACGCCTTAATTTGAAAGACAGACACTACCTTCAAGTAAAGGGCTGGGAAAAGACTTTCCAAGAAAATAGACCTAAGAAACAAGCTGGTGTAGCTATCCTAATATAAAAGAAAATAAATGAAATACACAGAGGTTATTTCAAAACAGAACATGACCATCAAAAAAAAAATGTCACGATTCCCGATTGGGATCATCCTTTGTTTACTACCAGTAAGAAAAATCCCACGTTGGATTATTTCACACTCCGGCATTGGCCAAAGGACACAAGAGCTGGTTCTGGAGCATGCAGTTTCTCACACAGGTGTCCCCAGAGGAACACCAGGGACAAAGTCATGTGAGGCTGTCTCACAGGGGCAGCAAGGACACCCACTAGTTTGTGGAGATCCCTGAGAAAGTATGATTCTTAAAATCTGGACTGTACATAATTCACATCAGCCCTGTTCAGGTACTCACTGGAAGAAAGATGCAGCTGTTTGCCAGAACTCAGCACTCCACTATAGATCAGCCATGTGGCCATGATGGCTTTCTCACAAGTGATATTCTCTAGTTTAAAGGATAATTATGTTGGGCTACAGATTTGCTATTTCCAATGATGACTTGGAGTTCATCACTCATCACTTGATTTGAGTAACCATCCCAACATCAACCATCTATTGAAAAAAGAAACTCTTCAAAGAATGACTTCTCACTCTGTAAGAAATAAGCTAGAAACAGCAAAGTAAAAAAACTCTAATGGCTGATACTGAGATTAAATTGTGTTCAATATGGGATCTAGTGGCTTACTGCAAAAACCAGACCTGGAGAGCTGTAGAATTACACATATGCCCACCATCAAAATAACTTACATGAAACTGCTTCTGGTATAGATCAAGAGGTTGAGATTAAAAAAATAAAAACAATGGATTGAACCTGCATGTTCCATTGCTCATAAACTTGCACACACTATTGTTCTGCAAAAAAGACAACTGCAGCAAAGAAAAATGGCCCTTTTGCAAACAAGCCTAAAAGTAACCCCCAAAAAGAAAAAAAAGTAACATGCATATATGTATAAAGTGTTACTATTAAACACAATGCTATCTCTAGGGGGGGGATTAACTGCATAGGTTAAAAAAGAAAAACAAAAAACCACGTGCAACATCTTAAGCCAGTAAAGCACCAAAATAAAAAAAAATTAAAAAACCACCAAAAATCACTTTTCATAATGATTAACATAGAAGCACAAAATATTGACCATAAGTCAGGAAGCAATTACCTGGACAGATACAATGTCCACTGTTGAAAGAATTTTTCTTCAATTTAAATGTCTTTTCTCATCTCTAAAGAAACCTTAAAGTGCTAACTTTACTTATATAAAGCAGGCAAATTCTTCAAGTAATTTGCTACGCCAATTTTTATCAGCCTAAACAAGGAACTAAAAATAGCAAGTGAAGTGAAAAGGGCAGAACACCCGACGGTTCCACACAGGTAGACACCCGGGAGAACGTCACCTACCATCCTGCCTTTCTTCACTGCACTGCACAAGCTAACAGATTAAGTATCTGTTTTCTTACATTAACTCCCTAGGATTTGCTAAGGTTTTTGCAAGTCACTGGGTAACACATACAGTCCTAAGGAAATAATGTCACTTAAAAATCAGCACTGGACACTAATTAAAGCAAGCTTGTGTGTGTCTACTGCCTTAAACTAAAAGTGAGGCAGTGCTTACAAACTGTGACGAGCCGCCCTCCACCGGCCGGCTCACTACTCCTGCCCCTCAGCTGCTTTTTCAAGGAAGTATACATTAACCAGATGGCGATTGAGGTGCTTGCTGTAATCCTTTTCCTTTCTGAAAGACTGATCACAGAAAGTACAAACAAACTCTCCCTCGGTTATTTTAACTGCCAACCCCTCCTTCCCACTTTTTGAACTTGCTTCTTGTGGCACTGGCCGAGCCCCATGCAGCCCAGAATCATCACTTCCCTCGGACATATTATCAATCAGGTCACTTCCATCATGGCTGTGAATGCCTTCGTCTTCATCAATGTCCGGTGACTCGTTTTCAGCCAAAGTGATAGGAGGCAAGGCCGTTATGGTTGGTGATGGGACAGGAGGCAATGGTAACGCCGGTTCGGGTGCTGAGGCTTTCACAGGGACACTGTCTGGGTTCTGCTCAGTGTCCACTTCCATTTCACAAAGCCCAGCTGAACCAGTCTGACACTTAGCATGTAACGTTTCAACACCTGACCCATTTGAGTTTTTTTCCGAGGATAAGACACTGGTAGATTCCTTGGGAGCAGCAAGCATAGCTAGACTCTTGCCAGCTTCCTCTGTTCCCACTTTCTGGGCCATTTTATTTCCTTCCCCATCAGAGCCAATTTCTTGGTCCTTGGGTGTCTCGTCTCTTCTTGAGTTTCCCTTTGGAAGATCCTGTGTGCGCCTGCTTCCCTTCAGAAGCTGGCTATCTCTAACAGGCACTAAGCCAACTTCAATAAGGACTTGCTCCTGCCGCACCACCTCACTCCGAATGCCCGACTTCTCCTTGGTACTCTCTTTTCGGGGAGAAGACCTTTTGGTGAGTGGTTTCACTTGAAGAGGTGGCTCCATGACAGCAGGAGGCTCCTTCTGAACAGATTCCATGTGAGGAGGCCCTGTCTGAGCAACCTCCACCTGAGCATGGTCCAAAGGACAAAGCAGCCTCTTCTGACAATGTCCCCACTGAGACTCCATGGGAGGAGGCGGCTCCATCTGATCAGGCTCCATAGGAGGAGGCGGCTCCCTCTGAGCAGGCTCCATGGGAGGAGGAGGCTCCATCTGATCAGGCTCCATGGGAGGAGGCTGTTCCATCTGAGTAAGCTCCATGGGAAGAGGCTGCTCCATCTTTGGAGGCTCTGTGGGAGGAGGCGGCTCCCTCTGAGCAGGCTCCAGGGGAGGAGGCGGCTCCCTCTGAGGAGGCTCCAGGAGAGAAGGCAGCTCCATCTGAGCAGGCCCAGTCTGAGCAATATTCATGGGAGAAGGAAGCCCGGGCCTAGCAGAGCCTGCAGGGGCGACCACCACCTGAGTGAGCGCAGGATCAGAAGAGACCTCCTCCTGAGCCAGCTCCATGGAAGGAGGCTCTGCTGGAGCCGTCTCCTTCTGTGTCTCCTGAGCAGGTCTGCTGCCTTTCTCACTTGATTTACCTTTTTGAGGTTTCTTCTTTGCACCTTTTTTAATGGAAGTATTTTGCTTTTTATTGTCCCCCTTAGTCTCCTCCGTCTTGCTGTCATCCTTTGACACCTCGGTACTATTTTTGGATTTGCTTTCCATCTTTTTTATCTTTTTTGTCACTGGTTCCTCGTTCACAGGCTCATCTGACGGATGGGCTTCAGCATCCACCTTTCTTTTGTTCTTCTTGGCTTTACTGACTTTTTCTTTATTATTTCCTGTATGTACATCTATGTGTTTCGTCTCTGCTGCCTTAGTCTCCATCGCGGATTTCCAAGTTCTGGTAGTTAGCTGGACCACTGACGCATTGCCACAAGACGACTTCTCTTTTGAAACATCCTTTTTCTCTAGATATTAGGATAGGTACACCAGCTTGTTACTTAGGTCCATTTGCTTGGAAAGCCTTTTCCCAGCCCTTTACTCGGAGGTAGTGTCTGTCTTTGAAGTTAAGGTGTGTTTCTTGTATGCAGCAGATGGATGGGTTCTGTTTTCTTATCCATTCTGTTAGTCTGTGTCTTTTTATAGGTGAGTTGAAACTATTGATATTGATGGATATTAATGACCAGTGATTGTTAATTGCTGTTATTTTTTGTGGTTGTGTTGTGTTGTCCTTCTGTGGTGTATGTTGGTGTGGGATTATCTATTGCTTGATTTTTCATGGATGTGTTTAGCTTCTTTGGGTTGAATTTTCCCTTCTAGTGCTTTCTGTAGGGCTGGGTTTGTGGACAGGTATTGATTAAATCTGGTTTTATCCTGGAATATTTTGTTTACTCCGCCAATGGTGATTGAGAGTTTTGCTGGGTATAATAGTCTGGACTGGCATCTGTGGTCACTTAGTGTCTGCATGAGATTTGTCCATGATCTTCTAGCTTTCATAGTCTCTATTGAGTAGTCTGGTGTTATTCTGATGGGTTTGCCTTTATATGTTACTTGGTCTTTTTCCTTTGTGGCTCTTAATATTTTTTCTTTGTTCTGTGTGTTTAGTGTTTTGATTATTATGTGGCAAGGGGACTTTTTTTTTGGATCCAGCCTATTCAGTGTTCTGTAAGCTTCTTGTATCTTCATAGGTATTTCTTTCTTTAGGTTAGGAAAGTTTTCTTCTATGATTTTGTTGAATATATTTTCTGTGCCTTTGAGTTGGTATTCTTCTCCTTCTTCTATCCCTATTATTCTTAGGTTTGGTCTTTTCATGGTGTCCCAAATTTCCTGGACATTTTGTGTTACAACTTTTTTGTCTTTAGTGTTTTCTTTGACTGAAGAATCTATTTTCTCTATCGTGTCTTCAGTGTCAGAGATTCTCTGTTCCATCTCTTGCAATCGGTTGGTTATGCTTGTTTCTGTAGTTCCTGTTTGTTTAGTCAGGATTTCTATTTCCAGCATTCCCTCAGCATGTATTTTCTTTATTGTCTCAAATTCATTTTTCACATCTTGGAATGTTTCTTTCATCTGTTTAATTGCTTTTTCTTGGCTTGATTTGATTTCTTCCCATTTTTGTTCGTTTTTTCTTCCATTTCTGTAAGGGAGTTTTTCATTTCCTCTTTTTTTTTTTTGGATTTTCGAGACAGGGTTTCTCTGTGTAGCTTTGCGCCTTTCCTGGAACTCACTTGGTAGCCCAGGCTGGCCTCGAACTCACAAAGATCCGCCTGGCTCTGCCTCCCGAGTGCTGGGATTAAAGGCGTGCGCCACGACCGCCCGGCTTTCATTTCCTCTTTAAGGAAAATTTTTATTTCCTCTTTAAGGTAATTTTTCATTTCCTCTTTAAGGAAAGTTTTTATTTCCTCTTTGAGGGAATGTTTTATTTCTTCTTTAAGGGCCTCTATCATCTTCTTAAAGTCATTTTTAGGGTTGATTTCTTCTGTTTCTTCTGTCATGGTATGTTTAGGTCTTGCAGGTGTAGAATCACTAGGTTCTGATGTTGCCATATAGGTCTTTATGTTGTTGCCTATATTTTTGTACTGGCGTCTACTCATCTCTTCCTCTGTGTGGTGCAGGTGGTGTCTGTGTCTGAGAGTGCCTCTCTTGTTCTAATTTTTAGTCTTGTTTTAGTAGGGGTTCTTGGTTAAATTTGTGCTATTAGGCTGTTTCTTCAGGGACAGCTGATTTCAGTCGGTGAATTATATACTTATGATTCTGGTGATCTGGTTTGGTGGCTGGGTAGCGCCTTCTTCTCAAGAAGGTTGGGTTTTTAAGACACTAATTTTGGAAGTTTGCCTTCTTCCTGTCACATAATGGCCTGCTGGCAAAGAACTGCCCTTACCTCGACTGCTGACAGTTCAAATATTGTCCTTTCTGGATGAACAGGACACAAAGCAAAGTGACTTCTGAATTCTGCTAAGACAGAGTATGATGGTCTTTCAAAATTTCTGCTTCTGAAAATGGTTTGTCAGATATTCTATGTCTGTAGCCAAATTGAATGCCCCAATGGTGCTGAGAAATTTTAGGTGACTGTTCAGGCTACTATCTGTCTCTGTCTATTCTCAAAAGATTTCTGAAAGTTGCTTGAGTGAATTTCCCATTTGCTCAGGTATTATTATATCCTCTATCAGGCCTTTGATGGGGTTGAAGACTAATAGCTTCTCTTACAATCTTTTCATATCTTAGCTAGAACATACTAAGTACTAGATTTAGATTCTTTAGGAAAGGACAACTTTTGGAATAATCTCTAAAATGTACCATTTACCTATGTTCTAGACAGCTCTGGATTTTAGTATGTGTCTTTTGTTTGATGTAGTTCTCATTGGTTGTAGTTCCAGTTTGCTTAGGTAATTACCTGTTGTTTCTTCTGGACAATATTTAATAATCATTCCTATTGTATATAGTTTTGTGTGAGATTAGAACCTTCTTATTTAGACAAACAGGAGAGTTGTAGTGGGTGGCTGTTTGAGCCATGCCCTGAAGTACCACCCCCAGTGAGGTAACAGATAGCTGTTACACTTGCTTATGACCTTGAGGTACATGTCCCTAGGGCATGGCCACTGGGTGACCCTTAAGACCTGGGATGTAGGCACATTCTCACTTCTTCACAACCTTGTGGTTTTGGATGCTGGTACAGACCAGGGCAGAGTTCCCTAGAGAACCACGTTGGAACCATGCCTCACTCTTCCAGGATCCTGCAACAAATTCCTTTATTCTGTCTTATGAGTTAACTCCCAAATAAATTCCTTTGCTCATTAAGCAGACTCCATGGATTGCTAGTGATATAATCACATTACATTCAAATTTCCATTGAGAAACATCATGATCCTCCATTAGAATAGGATTATTTGAGTTTTCAATCATAAATATATACATAGCTGGCTCCCAATGTGGTCACAGTATCCACATATCCACTCACTGATCATTTAGTACCTCAGTTTCCAATTGTATAACAGCAATGGACAGAACTTGGTTACTAATATAATATCTACATTAATTCCTAGTCTATAGTATGAGAGGTATTTTTTAAAAGGAATTGATATTTTTAAAAGATTTATTTATTTATTTATTATATATACAATGTTCTGCCTGCATATATACCTATGTGCTAGAAGAGGGCACAGACCTCATTATACATGGCTGTGAACCAACATGTGGTTGCTGGGACTTAAACTCAGGACCTCTGGAAGAGCATCCAGTGCACTTAAACTCTGAGTCATCTCTCGAGCTGGTATGAGAAGCATTATAGAAGAGAAGACCAAATGGAATTCCTTTAGGTCTCTTGGGTTTATCGCAAGTTCAAATAGTAGAATCACCATAAATGTGTAGGGTTAAAGAGGAGGACTATGCCAGGCATGGTGGATAGTTGTTCAGTCTCTTGGAATATAGAACAGTACCTTGTGTGCTTCTCAGATTTTGGTAGAAAAGTATTTGATAGTAGTCATTAAGGGATCATGGATTTGGGGCTATATACTTTTAGACCAACCAAGCCAACAGGTTAGGCGCCCAGCCAAAATTTATTGCAAAAACAAGCTGATATAGAAGGGAAATCACAGGACTGTATCACAGATGAGTTGGCCCATATGTGGATGCAAGTTAAAAAAATGACCATGGCTGTATTTTAGCCATTCAGGGATGACCTTAAAAGATAACCATGAAAGTAAATTCTTCCATTTTGTCATTTGTTTTATGAAAAAAAGAAAATATTCTGAGGTTAAAAATACATAAAGATTTGTAAGGAACTAAAACACAATTGACTGGTTATAGAAGCCTGCTAATAGAAAAAAAATATGAAATTAGATACAAATTTTGTGAGGTATGGATGAAATTATAGAAGTCAATAAGATTGCAAAGATAGTTATATATTTCACATTGAAGTTCATTGGAGAATATGTCCCATAGAAAGGTCTGCAATCATGAGGTAAACAAAATAACTAGCCTATGAGAAATCAATGTCACAACAGTGCTGGCATAAAAGACACATGGAAAGAGAAGACATATGGTAGAAATGCAAGCTAGGCATGAACCCAATGGGAAGGACTCCCACTCACCAAGGTTGAGCTGCTGCTACAGGAGAATGTGTAACTTGCCAGCAAGAGACAAGCATTACTCAATATGATACTTAGAGTAAATAGCCAGCCACTTGGTAACAATACAGCAACCTTGGAATTTTTCTACTTAGAGAGGGATTCATTTAATAAGTGATTAATTTTCCTAAGAATAAACCTATATTCCAGAAATGATCTCAGCACAAGAATGTGTGATTTACTGTCACAAAACTGTTTATAATATTGTATCAAATTAATGTCACTTTGTAGTATAGTAGGTACTGAAGAAGATACCTGGCTATGGAGCCCATTTGTCATAACACATCTGCACTAGCTGAAAGGTACAGTGGAAGTGAGAGCTCAAAGATGATCCCTTACAGCATGCAGTACACACTATAAATTAAGAACTTTATATAGTGTTATGTGCCCAAAAGATAGAATGCATCGGATCTAGGCTCAAAGGATAAAGGTAAGAGTATCTTAGTTAGGGTTTCTATTGCTCTGAAGAAGACATCATGACCACGGCAACTCTTCTAAAAAAAAAAAACATTCAATTGGGCTAGCTTTCATTTTAAGAGGTTGAGTCCATTATCGTTATGGCGTGCTGTGGAATAATTCTCTTGTACACTGGTTTAATAACATGCTGATTGGCCAGTAGCAAGGCATGAAGTATAGATGGGATAAGCAGACAAGGAGAACTCTGGGAAGAGGAAGGCTGAGTGAGGAGACACCAGCCCGCCATCCAGAGAACAGCATGGAATGGCACACAGGTAAAGCCACAGAACATGTGGCGACATATAGATTAAAAGAAATGGGCTGAGTTTAAGTTTAAGAGCTAGTCAGTGGTATGCTTGAGCTAATGGCTGAGCAGTTTTAATTAATATAAGCCTCTGTGTGTTGATTTGGATTTGAGCAGCTTTGAGACCAAAAGGCCATGGGAGCCAGGCCAGACCAAGAAAGTTTCAGCTACAATGGTTTGACATGGTTGCTTGTAGGTAGACATGGTACTGGAGAAGGAGCTGAGAATCCTACATCTTGACCTGTAGGCAACAGTAAGTGGTCTGAGATTCTGGGCATGACTTGAACATATATGATAACTCTAGCCCATCCCCACAATAACATACTTCCAATAAGACCACACCTACTCAAACAAAATAGTGCCACTCCCTGTAAGATTATAGAGGACAATTACATTTAAACTACCACATGCTCCTTCTCGAAGAGCCTATTTCCTATTTTGTAAAAAAAAAAAAAAAAAAGAAAAGAAAGTAATATCTGGAAGATTTTGTTTCTTGTTTTATAGTGCTAGTATCTGTGGGTGTAGAGGCCAAGGTTCTCAAAGGGGAAATCCAGCCAGGCATGGTGACTGACATATATCTATAATCTCAGCACTTAGGAAGTCAAGGTAGGAGGACTGTGAGACTAAAACCAGCCTGGGTGACATATTGAGACCTTACCTTGTTTGAGAAAAAACAAGATCAAAAGAAAAACACTTTGACTAGAGGTACAGAAAGATTTTTATTGAACTATAAATTGAAAATGCAACCTAGACACTTACTGCTTCTTGTTCAATGGAATGAGGTGGTCATGAAGAGTTAGTGTGCTAGCAGCAGGGGTTGGTTCTAATTACAAGGAGACAAGAAAAACAACAACATACAGTAAAAATAGAGAAGAATATGTGCAAAACTTAAATGAACCAGTTGGTTGTCTAATCTTTATTTTCAATTTACAAGAGCTAGTCTAATCTGTAAAGAAAATTTTGACTAGGATTTTAGACACCTCACAGATCAGGATCTCAAGGTTTCCATATATCTGTGAAGCCATTAAGACCAGTAAAGGCATTAGCTGAGTACAAGAAGAATCTAGAAAAGAGGCTATATGAAAGAGGTGGACAGGTCAGTTGAGGTCATGGTCCTACTGTGGCTGTAGTCTGTGTTGGTATCCATGGCCCTTGTTACCACCAAAGGCCATGTAGATGTCCAGATTTTGTGCTGCCACCTGCAGCCATGTTGATATCCAAGGGCCGATTTGCCAGCGGAAGTCAAATTGATGTGAGTGGCCTGTACTGCCACCTGAGTGTAGCTGAAATTTTCTCCAGTCCTGCCGAGTCCCACAGACTCCACAGCCACTTATCAAATAATCATTCAGAAGCTTATATTAAATAAAACTTCTTGGCCATTAGGTCAGACCTACCACTAACTAGCTCTTACATTTAAACTAACCCATTTCTGTTAATCTATATGTCGCCATGTTTTCTGTGGCTTTACCTGTGTGCCATTACATGCTGCTCCATGGATGGTGGGCTGATGTCTCTGACTCTGCTTTCCTTTTCCCAGAATTCTCCTTTCTGCTTATCCCACCTATACATCCTGCCTTGCTACTGGCCAATCAGCTTTTTATTTTTCTACCAATCAGGGCAACACATTCACAGCATATAGAACATTCCACAGCACCTGAGGCCATGTTAATGTCCATGATCTGGGCTCCCTCCAAGGGCCTTCTCTGGGACAATGGTCTTACTGTAGCCAGGAGCTGTATTCGTGGTCTGTGCTGTTGCCAGAAACCATGTGGAAACCCATAATTCATGCTCCCACTGACTGTAAAGAGCAAGGAAGCTACTTTTGCAGTGATATCAATGACTGCAGATACATAGTTAAGAGAGACATGAAAGTCTTCGGTGACAACCCCTACCCTGCCCCCTAAAGTAACAGCTTAATCAGGAAGCCATCAAAGAGAAATCTTAGAAAGTGTGATAAGGATACTGAAGTGTAGCTCTCTACCATAGATGGCTTCCAGCTGGGGTAGGGAAGGAAAGGATTCAGTTCCATTTAAGGGACAAGCCACTGGGAGTTTGATCATGCTCCAGTGAGTATATAGATAACAGAAATTGGACTTTTTTATTTTTCTATTTTTCTTTTCTTTTTTTTTCTTTTTTTCTTTTTTTGATTTTTCGAGACAGGGTTTCTCTGTGTAGCTTTGTGCCTTTCCTAAAACTCACTTGGCAGCCCAGGCTGGCCTGGAACTCACAGAGATCCGCTTGGCTCTGCCTCCTGAGTGCTGGGATTAAAGGCGTGCACCACCACCGCCCGGCTCTATTTTTCTTTTTAATTTTAGTTTGTTTTTTTTTTTTAATTTGGGAGGTCACAAGAGTGGGGGGGCAGGCCTGGAAAGACTGGGAAGTGTGATGAGGTGAATGATGTGAAATTGAAAAAAACAACAATAAAAATATTTTGCTGGGAAAAAAGAATAGCTATACCAGTCGAGGTTATATTTTATCCTATCAGCTTCCTTGTTACAAAATAGTCCTCACAAATTTTACCCCCCCAAAGTTGTTCCTTCTATTATATGAACAAGTGAGTCTACATGGTGAGAATGCACTAATCAAGGCTTTCATGATTGAAGATTTATTCCACTAGTTTCTAGAGAAGTTACTGGGTTCATAGTTTTCAGTGGTTAGCTCACTGAAAGTTGACTTTTCCTGGAAAGAAGTGCTCCCACTCATGGTCATACCACTTTCCTATAAAAAAGTTCATTCAACAATAGGCAAATATGAGTTTAAGATTGCCCATCTCCTGGCCACAATGCAGCATAACTCTGACAGGCTGTCTTCCTTTGAACTCAGATGATTCTTTGGTTGAAGTACTATTACAGTTTAACTTTTCCCTTTGCTCATTTCCCTTCCTCCTCTTCTCTACCATCTCATATTTACCAATTCTGAGATCACTCCCTAGTGAATTTCTTATACACTCAACGTGTTTCATGAAGCACATAAAACTCTTTCACTCTTGTTTTTAATTTCATTCTTTCCCTTGCTTTCACTCTTGGTGATCTTCTGTTATATTTAATTGCTTCATTAGATTTATAACTACCTGAAGTAACCTCACATTTTGGTTGTATATTATTTTTTTCTCTTCCTAGACTACAGTGCTACAGAGTAGGGCTTGCTCACCAATGACAATGTCCTTAATGCTCGTTTATACATAGTAGACTGTCAATAAATAAATATTAGTAGAATGTCACATGTTTCTATGGTGTTCTCCAGGATTTTACAGGGCAGGGACATGATGAATATGTGATAGGGAAGACACAAGTCAAACATAATAAAAGACTGGTAATTTCCTCCACTCTTGCCAGCATCACAAGCAGAACATAGTCAGCATTTATGACTTAAGCTGGGGCTTTGTAAGTGGGGAAACCATCCAAGTCCTTTGAAGAACAGAGATTCTGGAGCATATTTTACTGGTTATTATCCATTAGTCACCTCCATTATTTCACTTCATGAGAAGACTGGGGCTTAGGAACTTTCAACCAAGGTCCTTTAATAATAGCTGGGTGACCAGTGGGATGGGTGACCAGTCAGAAAAAGCCACAAAATTACTACTGGGTAATCTATCAAGGTACTTACACAAACTCTTTAAAATTTGACCTGTCTTTGACTGGGATTCTATCAAATATACATGGAAATGAAGAGTTCTATAATGCAGGATATAATAGGGAATCAGGCTTATGGAATTTTCTATGTTCAGAAAAGTGAAATAGAGTAGTAAGTATCTAGAGAAAGATGACAAAAATCTCCACACAATATTTTGTCTTTACATTTCAAAAGAAATCTATCATTGATTATTTTATGGTCATTCATAGGCCAGAGTCATGGTATGAATACAAACATCTTCTGCAGGGTTACATGTCTAAAGAGTTTGTCCACAAAATATTGGCATTGTTTTAGGAATCTGTGGAACCATTGGGACATGGGTCCTAGATGGCTGATTAGAGACTGCCATGGGGAAACCTTAAAGGTGCCATACTCTTATGATTCTGGTCTAAGATCTCTACTTCCTCTTTTTCTAAGGGAGGAACAAAAATATATCACAAGATTTGACTGCCATATATGGAACTGTGCCATCCACCATGTGTCACAAGCTGTCATGGTCCATGATGTAAATATAGCAGAAGGCAATTGATAATTCTGATGTCAACACACCTATTAAATAATGCTCTCTGGTGAAGGAACCCCATTCAAGCAAGGCTTGCAGGACCATAGTCTCTGAAAACTGGTTGTGTCTGTCTGTAATTTCACATGTGCATAAGCAGCTGTACAATCTTCCCATTACTGTGCATTTTCATATAATTTGTACATGTAATCATGTGGTGATATTTTACTTGTGCTTTAATAAATAAAACTTGCTTGAAGATCAGAGAAATAAAGGCCAGCCATTATAACTAAACAAAGAAGTCAGGCAGTGGCAGCACACACCCTTAATACTATCACTTAGCAAGCAGAATCTCTGTGTGTTCAAGGCCACACTAAGGAACAGAGACAAGCATAGTGATACACGCCTTTAATCCTAGTACTAACCATACAGATCTTGAGGTTTGTACAGATAGACATAAAGTGACAGAGCTGTGTACAAAGAGGAGGTGATGTAGCTGGGCTAGGAGAGCCAATGAGATAACAGAACAGAAAAGGCATATAAATGTAAGTATACAGGAAGAAGCTCTTTTTGGAAGCTATGGAGTTGGTGAGGAGAGGTTAGCTTGTGGTTTGTCCTATTCCTCTGATATTTCTCTCAGGATTTAAACCAAATTTCCACCTCTGTGTATTTTATTTAGAAATTCATCTACATGATCTCATGATCACATCTCAATTTTATGGGCACTTATATCTGTGGACTGTCTACAGATGACTCATCATTTGGCTGTATAATTTTGATATATAGAAAATATACTAGGATATCCTTCATAACTAGATCTATTATTCCACAAGGATTGTGACATTCTTAGGCCCTGTTTTTTATCATTAGCTCAAACTGACATAAAGAAGGCAGAAATTTCTTCTCAGTTCTAAGGCAAGCTACATACTATTGGCTGATTTTGGGCCTCAGAGCAAATTCAAACTGGACTGAATGTCTCAGTGAATAAATCATAAGTTTAAACTTTCACAGATAATGAACAAAGACAGACTTTCAGGTGACTGGTCTATAAAACTAAAATCTTTTAGAAACAAAAGTGACCTAAATTGCTATGCCAGCTTCTCTTGCCAGATCTAGCTGATAATGTGGACCAGTGGAACTTTCTACTTAGAATCTTTAAGCAATTAACACTTTGTACAAACCTCTAACCTCAATTTATGGTATGAGATTCTAGGCTCAGTTAACTAACTGTTTATGCTTAGGTCCTGAAATTTATGAGGATAACATAACAAAAGCAATTAACCAATTGATCAAGTCTGGAGAGAAACAGCTTTACACTCAGATACCGTGGGAGAGGCTTCACAAATACCCAGGATTGTAGAGGATGGTCTGGCCTCACAGCCTTGAATAAAAGAGTTACAAGCTTCCCTCCTTGTGCTTGAGAAACAAAAACAAGGAAAAAAACAAATATTTTTAGGTTTGGGATGCTTTCCATACCACTGCTTTCTGAGAAAAATATTAGATGATATTATAAAGAATAGTCATTGGCCATCCAATGAACAAGAACAGGGTAACAGCTGCTGCTCTTTCAAAAACACCAACAGCTCTACCTTTAAAATGGATAAGAGACAAGCCTGTATGGATTCAGCAATGGCCTTTAACAACAGAGAAACTGCAGGTCTTCAAAGAGCTGGTACAAGAACAGTTAAATGCTCAGCATATTGAAGAATCAGCCAGGCCATGAAATTCTCCTATATTTGTTATTTAAAAAAATCTGGTAAATGGAGAATGGTAACAGACCTAAGAGCAATTTGCAATGTAATTCAGGCAATGGACCATAAACTAACATGTGTTTCTGAAAGAAATATTAGGAGGTATTAGTATAAAGAACAGTCACCAGCCATCCAGATTGTATAAGAACAGGGACCAATAACTGCTCATCTTTCAAAGACACCAACAGCTCTATCTTTAAAATGCTTAACACACAAACCTGTATGGGTTCACCAATGGCCTTTAACAACAGAGAAACTGCAGGCTTTAGAAGATCTGGTACAAGAGCAGTTAAATGCTCAGCATATTGAAGAATCAACCAGCCCTTGGAATTCTTCTGTATTTGTTATCTAAAAGAAATCTGGTAAATGGAGAATGGTAACAGACCCTAGAGCAATTAACAAAGTAATTCAGCCAATGGGCTTTCTACAATCTGGAATTCCTTTGCCTACTCTGTTACCAAAAGGATGGCCTCTGACAATCAAAAAATATCAGTTAATCTCATTGAAAGGAAATTTTGTACATGAAACAGATTTACTTTAGCTGAGAGACAGAAATACAGTAGAATCCTAGGATTCTAGTCAACACTAAACACAGAAGTCTCAAAAAACAAACAAAAACAAAAACAAAAGCAAAGGCCCAAGGTGGATAGTCTTTTCTGCATGAGACTCGAAATAGGGTCTTATGGTAGAATTACTAACATCATGGAATCTAGAATCAACAGGGCATTAAACTCCTGTGCATGCTTAAGAGGGATTATCTTGATTGATTTAATTGGGGTCGGAAGACCTGCCCACTATGAGTGGCATCATTCACTGACTGGGATCTTGAACTATATAAGTAGCCCATGTAGACAATAAAAGACAAGCATACTCATCTCTGGATCTATCAGTCAAGTTTATTTACTAATTATAAATGAAAAAAAGCAGAGCATCAGCATGCATCCATCTGTTTTCTGCTTCCTGATTATAGACTCAATGTCATTAGCTGCTTCACACTCTTGCTACCTTGACTTTTCCATAAAAAAAGGCTATATACCCTTGAACTATGAGTCATAATTAATCCTTTCTGCCTGAAATAGTTTTTGTCATAGAATTTTATTACAGCAACAGACAAGGAAACTATGACAAGCCTGTATATAACACTTATGACTTCCATTCTCAGTGACACACTTCTAACCCAGCACTACTTTATGAAGTTTCCACAGACTCCCCAAATAGTGCCACCAGTTGGAGATCAAGTGTTCAAACACAAGAGCCTGTAAAGAATCATTTCATATGCCGGGCGGTGGTGGCGCACGCCTTTAATCCCAGCACTCGGGAGGCAGAGGCAGGCGGTTCTCTGTGAGTTCGAGGCCAGCCTGGGCTACCAAGTGAGTCCCAGGAAAGGCTCAACGCTACACAGAGAAACCCTGTCTCGAAAAATCAAAAAAAAAAAAAAAAAGAAAAGAAAAGAAAGAAAGAAAGAAAGATTTCATATTCAAATTATGGCATCACATCAGGACACAGCTACAAGTGAAATTTCAGTATTTTTAAGGTCAGATGTAGCTGAAATTTTCCTGTGCCCCACCTGGTCTACAGCCACTCAGACACAAGTAAACACACATAGGCTTATATTATTAAAACTGCTCAGCCATTAGTTCAGGCTAAGTACTGACTATCTCTTACACTTAAACTTAGCCCATTTGTGTTAATCTATATGTTGATAATCTGTATGTTGCCATATGTGATTTTACCTGTGTGCCATTACATGCTGCTCCCTGGACCACAGGTTGGCATCTTCTGACTCAGCCTTCCTCTTCCCAGAATTCTCCTTATCTGTTTTTCCCACCTATACTTCCTTCCTGGCTACTGGCCAATCAGTGTTTTATTAAACCATTGTACAAAAGCATTATCCCACAGCAGTTAGATCCTAAAATTCTATTGAACATATTTAAAAACACCAATTATTTCTCAGGAAGTCCAGTTTAACTAGCCACCTACTACTGTCATTTGTTAATCTGGCTACCCTGTCCTTCTCAGAAATCTCTTGTCCACCTCATCTCCCATATTCTGGCTCTTTGATTCCCACAGTATTTTTAATCTTCTCTTCTGTAGGAAAGAAGGATATAGGGCATCCAGATTCCAGCTGCCAGAGGCTAGACTGGGCTGGCAAATTGATATTGGTATCCACAATTAGACTCAGTGCACATTTCCCCATAGAAACAGTAAACTTAATGGTGGCTGGCTCTCCAGTGCTTCATAGTCCAGCCATCTTCTCGTTTAAATAGGCTTTTATGGACTGGTCTGGGAAACTTTCCACCATTTGTATCATTGTTTTCATGGGAAAAGTACTTCTCAACTTACAAACAACTGACTTACAAACAAACTTTTGGAACAAAATGCAATTGTAAATTGGAGAAGGCCTGTAGACTCTTCCAGAGTCATTCAAAGGCTGGTGACTTCACTCTACAATGTTAGCAAGGTTTGAGCCTGCTTAGCATACCAAAGGGAAGCCACTGGGCTCAATAAAAGAACTTTAGTAAGCAAACAGACATGAATGACAGGTCCATAATAGACAGCCTGACTCTGGCTTTGATTGGCTACATAGGCCAGCATTTAAACTGAACGATTTCCCTTAATCAAACACAAGCCTTAGCTGGACAGACAGGGCACTTATCCCACGAAATGGGTGGTTATTATGGGGATGGCAGGTACTCAGTGTCTAACTGTACATTTAGCACCCTTTCAGAGACAGCAGCCGCCAACAGAAAGGGAAGCTTGTTTTCCCCTTCATTGTCTGATATTTTCAATGTTACATTGGTTCCTTCACCTTAATGAAAACAAAGCAAATATGCAGCTTTCATCTGCTTCTTTCAAAGACATGTAGAAAATTCTGCTTTTGGGAGTAAAATGTTAATTCCCCAAAAGTTCTTCAAAGCTTTCTGAGAGGCAGTCTCCAATATTGCTGAAATTACATGCACTGCTCCAGCACTTGCATACCAAATGTGATAGGGTGGTTACTTAAGAGACTAAAACAAGAGGAATAAAATATATAGAGATACCTCATTTCCCATTAATTACTATTGGGACTAAAATGGAAAGCCACTAGCTATTGGGCACCAGAAGTAGAAAGAAATGTATCACTGTGTATTTAATCCCTTACAGACTAAATAATAGTTAAGAAATTATTACACTGCTGATCTTTTAGAAGCAGTGTAACCACCTGTTTACTCCTTTACTAATCACCAATTTTTTTCTTTACCATCACATAGGAAAGATTATTAAAGGGAAGAAAACAAAAATTGAAGTGCCAAGAAATAATTTATATCATTTAGCAAAAGTATATTAAAATGCATCACTTTAATTAAGACTTTTACCAGGAGAGAAAGTCATATTTTAGGCCCATTATATAACAACATGTAATTGGACTTAAAAGAATAGGAATACACATTAGTCGATATTATTGTTGCTACCATTAATTTGCTATGGAATCAGGTTCTCTGATGAGTAAGCAGTCACAGTCAGCCAATTGTGTTTACCTGCTATTAAGCAGGATACTTTCTGTCAGGACTGTAAACAAGCAAGCAGGGTATGATTCTGCATTGGAGGAGGAGGCAACTATGGAGTACTGGTACTCTGAGAAATAGACATGCACATCTGTTTAAAGATTTGGGGAAGGAAAGTGGCAATTTGAGTCACATACCAGTTCAAATTTGAAGAGGTATGTGATCTAGATTCAGTGACACTGAGTATCACATAACCTCTGTAAGTCAGATTCTTCTTGATGTTTTTCTTCAAAATCTCAGACTTTATTGAAAAATATCACAAAGTTCTTGATGTGGTGCTATTTTACTTGTGCTGAAATGTGGTAATATTTTATTTGTGCTGAAATGTGGTAATATTTTATTTTTGCTTTAATAAATAAAGTTTGCCTGGAGATCAGAGGAAATATTAAGCCATTTTAAGTAAACTAGGAAGTCAGGCAGTGGTAACACATGCCCTTAATCCTATCACTTAGCAGGCAGGATATCTGTGTGTTCAAGGCCACACTAGAGAACAGAGCCAATTGTGGTGACACACGCCTTTAATCCCAGTACTAACCATAGAGGTCTGGAGGTCTTTACCGACAGATAAAAAGTGACAGAGCTGTGTAGAAAGAGGAAGTGATGTAGTTGGGTTAAGAGAGCCAATGAGAGAACAGAACAGAAAAGACATATAAATGTGAGTATACAGGACAAAGCTCTCTTTGGAAGCTATGGAGCTGGTGAGGTGAGGTTAGCTTGTGGTTTGTACTATTCCTCTGATCTTTCTCTAAGGCTTTCACCCCTATATTTGGCTCCATGTTTTGTTTATTAAGACCATTGGAAAATTTTTCTAAAATTGGTACCTAATACGGGATAGAAACTCACAAAAAAGGCACTTGCCTGTGGTCTTGCTGGCCTCAGCTCAGCAAGATCTTCACACAGCTGGATTTGCACATGGCTGGAGTCTTTTTGGCTTTCTTTTTCTCCTGGCAGGTGGTGGGCTTTCTCTGGATTCCCATTTCAGACTGCCACCACACTAGCTGGATGCTTTGACATTCCCCTGGATTTCTACTGTTCTACACAGTCAACAGATTTAGTAAGTCAATTAAGATATCTTAAATGGTGAAATTAGTTAAAAGTTAATCTTTTCCCACATTAAAAAAATGGGAAACATTTTACCGTGGAAGGAATTTGGTCTCTGTTTGAGAACACATTAGTAGTCTGAAAATCGGACAATTAAATGAGAGGATAATTAAGATTAATGGGATGTACATAACATCAATTACGAATATTATTCGTTTAACTATTTTTATTTTAGCATTAAAAAGGTTGGTCAATTTAAGGGCCAAGATAAAAGCTTTAGAAAAACCTGTTACAATGAATCATAGAGAAATTGAGACCTAGACAGGAGAATTTAAAGGTGAACCTAACTCAGGATTGCCTTTAGAAAAATCTGTTAAAATGAATTATACAGAAATTCAGACGTAGACAGAAGAATTTAAAGGTGAAATTATTTCAGGATTGAATTACACAGATACAGAGAGACAGCCTGTTTTAAAACAACAAAACTTAATCTATCCAGTAAACTTAAAGGAACTACCTGCTCAATGGCATGTACAAGCTAATTGGACTCCAGTGAAAATGTTAGCTTTAAGGAGATTTAAAGAAGCTATAGTACCATATGGCATGCATTCTCCATTAGTAAAGCAGATGTTAAACTCATATTCAAATTGTAATAGAATTATCCCTCAGGACTAGAAATAATTAATTACAGCTATCATAGAGGCTAGAGCACAATTGCAAATGAGAACTTGGTTTAAAGAGGAATTTAAAACAATAGAACAACAATGCAGTACTAGAGGTGTAGAAATTTCCTTGGATCAGCTTCTTGGAGAAGGCGATTACACTGATATACAAAGACAATGTTTATATGATAATGAAGCCTTAATTCTATGCTGCATGTCAGCCATGAATGAATGGGACAGAATTGAGGAAGCAGGGAAGAAAATTGAATTATTTTCAAAAGTTATACAAAGTCTGAAAGAATCCTTCACAGATTTCTTACAAAGGCTGTCTTCAGCAATAAATAGAATGATATCAAATTCAGAAGCTAGACAGATAATAATTGAATCTTTGACTTTTGACAATGTGAATGCAGCATGAGAAAGAATAATTAGGGAATTAAAGGCCAGATCAGCACCCTTGGAGGATTGGATCAAAAACACAATTAATATTGAGTCTCATGACTATGATGATATGTGGAGAGGAGAGATGATATCAAAAGCTTTCAGGAAAATTAATGTCAGATGTTTTAGTTGTGGTAAACAAGGTCATTTGAAAAGGGACTGTAAACAGAGCATTCTTCAAAACAATGATTATTCAAGGAACAATGGTAACAGAATGCACCTCTCTTCTGAATTATGCAGAAGGTGTGGTAAGGGTAAACATAGGACCAATGAATGCAGATCCCAGTGGGGGTATTACAATAATTGCACCAGAAATTTTGGCATCCAAATTGGCCTCTGCAGGAGGTAAATGTTCAGCTATTTGGGATTGGAACATTATCTCAAATAAAACACAGTGCAAGATGCCTGGAATGTGTAGGTCCAGAAGAACAGAGAGGAAAGTTACAGCCATTTGTGGCTAATATAGCTATGAAATTATGAGGCCATTATCTATTACAACAAAGGAATATACAGATTAATATTTCTCCAACCTCAAAAACAAACCATAAACTAACATGTGTTTCTGAGAGAAATATTAAGAGGTATTAGTATAAAGAACAGTCACCAGCCATCCAGATTGTATAAGAACAGGGACCAATAACTGCTCATCTTTCAAAGACACCAACAGCTCTATCTTTAAAATGCTTAACACACAAACCTGTATGAGTTCACCGTTGGTCTTTAACAACAGAGAAACTGCAGGCTTTAGAAGATCTGGTACAAGAGCAGTTAAATGCTCAGCATATTGAAGAATCAACCAGCCCTTGGAATTTTCCTGTATTTGTTATTAAAAAGAAATCTGGTAAATGGAGAATGGTAACAGACCCTAGAGCAATTAACAAAGTAATTCAGCCAATGGGCTCTCTACAATCTGGAATTCCTTTGCCTACTCTGTTACCTAAAGGATGGCCTCTTATAGTTATAGATTTAAAAGACTGTTTCTTTTCTGTACTCTTACAAGAAAAAGACAGAGAAAAATGTGCCTTCATGGTGCATACTAATAATAATTCCCAGACAGTCAAGAGATATCAATGGAGGATTCTCCCACAGGGAATGTTAAAGTGCCCAACCTTGTGCCAATATTTTGTATGGCAGCCATTGGAATTAATACATAAACAATTTTCTAAATCTATAATTTATCATTAGAGGGACAATATTTTTCTAGCTGATTCAAATGCAGATACTTTAGAAAGAATGTTTGAAAAAGTAAAGAAAATTTTGCCTTGCCAGGGATTACAAATGGCTCCTGAAAAGATACAAAGAGGAGATTCTATGAATTATTTAGGATATAAAATAGGTCTACAGAAAATTAGACCCCAAAAGGTGCAAATTAGGAAAGATTAATTACAGACACTTAATGACTTTCAAAGATTATTCAGAGACATTTCCTGTCTATGGACTGTTGTTGGAGTAAAAACAGATGAACTGCGTAATTTGTTCAAAACCTTAGAAGGTAACAAGAACCTAAATAGTGCAAGAGAATTATCACCTGAAGCTGAGAAAGAATTGGCCTTGGTAGAAATGAAAGTAGAGGAAGTTCATATGGATCGTGTGGATCCAAAGCTCAATTGCATTTTGGTTATTTTACCCTCTAAGCATTCTCCTATAGGAATTTTAATGTAGAGGGAAGATATTATATTGGAATGGATATTTCTACCAAATAAAACAAAAAATTAAAAACTCATATGGAAAATATCTCTGGGTTGATTTTAAAAAGAAAACTGAAACTCCATCAATTAGCACGAATAGACCCAGGAGAAATTGTAGTACCTTTAACTAAGGAAGAAATTGACAGATTATGGGCAGAAAGTGAACCTTGGGAAAGAGCCTGCAGTAATTTTTGGGAGAGATTACAGCAAATATCCCAAAAGTTATAGAATTCATCTTATAATGAAAGCTGATTGGATTCTTCCTCAAATTGTTGGGAAACACCCATATCTAGAGACTGTAATTCTATACAGATGCCAACAAACAAGGAAAGGCAGGTTACAAATCAGAAAATTTAAGTAAAGTTTTTCAAAGTCCTTATAATTCAGTTCATAAAGCAGATTGTATGGTATTCTGTTGATATTAATGGATTTTGTAGAACTATTCAACATAGTTACTGATAATCAGTATGCAGAAAGAGTGGTTTTCCAAATTGAGACTGCAGGATTTATACCTTATAAGTCAGAATTAAATTTGTTATATATTCAGTTACAAAATCTAATCAGGAATTGGAAGCATCCTTTATACATAACTCACATCTTATCCCATATGGATCTGCCAGGCCCTCTAGCACAAGGTGCTTTAGTGACAAGATTGATAAACTATTGATAGGAAATGTTCTGGAGACCTCAGAATTTCATCAAAAAAACATCATGTCAATAGTAAAGGTTTAAAAAAGGATTTTTGCTTATCTTGGCAACAAGCCAAGAAAACTGTAAGGAAATATCCTACTTGTTCTTTTTACAATCAAAGTCCACTTCCATCAGGATGTAACCGTAAGGGTACAAAGAGGAATGAAATTGGGCAGATGGATGTGTTTCACTTTGGAGAATTTGGAAAACTGAAATATGTACACCATATCATTGATATTTATTCAGGATTTCAATGGGCAACTGCTTTGAGTTCTGAAAAAGCTGATTCGGTAATCACTCATTTGCTAGAAATTATGGCCATCATGGGTATACCTGCACAAATTAAAACTGATAATTCTCCAGCATATGTCGTGGTATTGTGTTCATCCTAATAAACTTATCTGGGGTCAGAGAAGAGTACAGCCACAGTATTAAACATAGAGGATAGGCAGTGGTAGCACACCCCTTTAATCCTAGCATTCTAGAGGCAGAAATACCTCTGGATCTCTGTGAGTTCAAGGCCACATTGGAAACAGCCAAGCATGCTGACTCATGCCTTTAATTCTAGAAAGTGAGCCTTTAATCCTAGGGAGTGATGGCAGATAGCAGAAAGGTATATAAGGCTTGAAGATCAGAAACTAGAAGCTTTTGGCTGGTTAAGCTTTTAAGCTTTTGAGTAGCAGTTCAGCTGAGATCCGTTTGGATGAGGACTCAGAAGCTTCCAGTCTGAGGAAACAGGGTCACTGATGAATTGCGAGGTGAGGAAGCTGTGGCTTGTTCTGTTTCTGTCATCTTCCAGCTTTAACCCCAATACCTAGCTCCACATTTGATTTTCTCAATAAGACCTGTTAAGATTCATGCTACATCTGGTGCCCAACATTCATGGTACAAATTCGTGAAAAAGCTACTTGTCTGTGGCCTTGTGAGCCCCAGCTCAGACCCAAGCTACATGTTGCCAGTTGTAGTGGCGCACCCTGGTTGGATTTACTGAAGGAGGCAGAGGTAGGAGGATCCCAAGTTTAAGGCCAGCCTAGGAGGCTTGCTAAGGAGAAGCTTTGGCCTAGCCAAAAGGAGTGGCGGTGTAACCATGGAGGCAGCAACTGCTTCTCTGAGTTGCTGGCTGCTTCTCTTCGTGTTGGTGATGCTGCTACCTGGGACAAAGGGTTTACTGCTGCTTGTTCAGAGAAGAATTGCCTGGATCATCGTATCACAAGAAAGCATTAGCAAAGGTCAGTTTGAAAAAGTTTGGCAAGACAAACGGTGGGGAGTAATTGCTGTGAAGATATTCTTTTCTAGGGAAGAACATTCATGATTCCAAGAGACAGACATTTTTCAGACTGTGATTGCTCCAAACCACAGAGGAGGCACAAAAAAATCTGCAAGGAACCATGGCCATGGCTAACAGCAACTTCGAAATCTTCAAAAGGATGAAGGGACCCCACAATGATGATTCTACAAGGACTATGATAATGCCAGTAAGCTGATTAACACCATGGAAAGATTGACTTTGGACTACAAACTGATCAGGACAGTTTCGAGATGGCTAGCTGAGATGACCCAGATTCACGAATACTTGAACAAGGACTTGAAACAAGCCCTGCAATTTCTCATTATGCAACGACTGAACAAATGATACAGGACTTGACAATTAACCCAACAATTTTCTTTTCAGGATCCCCTAAAGATGTCTTCACCCCCAGAAAGCAGGAAGTAATTTGAAGAAAACGATGCCCACATTCCCAAGAGGAGGAATGGGAGATTTTTGTTCATTTAATGAGTTTTGGATATTGTCATTGTTTACAATGGTTGGTTACAAGTTGTTAATTGTTAATGGTCCAGAAAAAGAGTGGAACATAGAGATTAGATTCAGAGGTTTTGTTTAAAAAAAGGGAAAAGAAAGAAGAGAATATAGATATGAGGTAGATCATTGACTCTACTCTGAGAAAAAAGAAAAAGAATTAAGATAAATGGGTAGATAATTGAATCTACATTAAAAATAAAAAGGGGAAGATATAAAAATATAAAAAGGTGGATTATTGAATCTATTATGAAAAGAAAAAAGAATATGGATATGATAAGATAAAAAGGTCAATTATTAAATCTACTTTTAAAAAGGAATTACTTGTTTTAAATAGGATAAGTAATGAAAATTTGTCTGAGTTTATCAAATGATACTGGACTGGAAATTATTAACATATATAATGGAGTTTTTTGTCTGAATCCATCTAATGTTAATGGACTAGACATCGTTAATGTAATCTTGACTGTGTATATTGTATATACTTATTAGATATAATTTTTCTTGTATTATAAGATTTTTTTAATTTTAGACCAAAAGTGGAAAATGTGGTGGTATTATGTTCCCCAAAATATTGTGCATGCTAATAAACTTAGCTGGGGTCACAGAAGAGAACAGCCACAATATTAAACATAGAGAATAGGCAAATGCCTTTAATCCTAGCATTCCAGAGGCAGAAAACCCTCTGGATCTCAGTGAGTTCAAGGTCACATTGGAAACAGCATGGTGACTCATTCCTTTAATGCCAGAAAGTTAGCCTTTAACTCCAGGGAGTGATGGCAGAAAGCAGAAAGGTATATAAGGTGTGAAGACCAGAAACTAGAAGTATTTGGCTGGTTAAGCTTTTAGGCTTTTGAGCAGCAGTTTAGCTGAAATCTGTTTGGATGAGGACTCAGAAGCTTCCAGTCTGAGGAAACAGGATCAGCTGAGGAACTGGCAAGGTGAGGTAGCTGTGGCTTGTTCTGCTTCTCTGATCTTCCAGCATTCACCCCAATACCAGGTCCTGATTTTGTTTTATTAATAAGACTCTTTAAGATTCATGCTACATGTCTTTGGTAAAATGAAACATTTTTTTTTGCATATTACAGGTATATCACATAATCCTACATGCTGTGGATATCGCTCTATATAAATAAAACACTGGTGGCCAGTGACCAGACAGGAAGTGTAGGTGGGACAAGGAGAGAGGAGAATTGGGGAAACAGGAAGAAGCGGGGAGAGACATTGCAGCCACTGCCAGGACAAGCAACATGTAAAGATGCCAGTAAGCCACCAGCCATGTGGCAAGGTATAGATATATAAAAATGAGTTAATTTAAGATAAAAGAACAGTTAGCAAGAACCCTGCCACGGCCATACAGTTTATAAGTAATATAAGCATCTGAGTGATTATTTTATATGTGGATTGTGGAACTGCGGGGCTTGGTGGAACCTGGAGACAATCCCTCCAGCAACAAATGGCACCCAATAGCTCGAGTTTCCACCTTAAACCTGAGAATATTTAATAACCATTTCTAAACAGAGCCAAAACCAGGTTCCTGCTTCATGCAGGTTTGAACTACTGGCGGGTTCCTGGCATGTGTGTTTGACCTGCAGTATGGCAGTAATGAGGTATCTGCCAGTGGCACATTATGCTGTGTGGTAGATTTAGTCTTTACTAGTATTAAAAAAAGGTTTCTGTGCTACATGCTGCTTTGATAAAAGCTTAGACCCACTATTTATGAGACTTGATAACTCACAAAACTGGCAGAAGTTGGTAAGCTGAAATGGGCGGAGCCAGCAGCCACAGCACCCTTTCAGTCTTAGAATATTGCAGTTTAAAGCAATAGATTCACAATAAGACTGATTCAGATGAAGCCGGGAGGTGGTGGCACATGCCTTTAATCCCAGCACTCGGGAGGCAGAGGTAGGCAGATCTCTGTGAGTTCAAGGCCAGCCTGGTCTCCAAAGCGAGTTCCAGGAAAGGTACAAAGCTACACAGAGAAACCCTGTCTTGGAAAAAAAAAGACTGATTCAGATGAAATAGTTTACAATGTATGTAAAATATACATAGGCTTCAGGGAGACAAAAAAAGATAAACTAATATAAAAAAGCCACGTAAAGATGAATATTACACAGAAAACTGGATTGTGTTGTCTTTGGGATTTTTAGCTGCAAAAAAATTTTGATCAAAAAAGATGTTGAATTAAACCAATATGTATATTTTAAAGGTACCTTGACTTCAAAATTTGGATTTAAGGATATGTTGCTTTGGAAAAGAGGTTCTGCTTTTGTTTCCACAGAAAGCCAGAGGCTGTGGATTTGTTCCAGATTAAGATACATCAGGTTTCACCAGCCAAGACCCCCTGAAAGGTCTCTGATGACACCATGGCCCAGATAATCTAACATCAGGAGCGGTTTCAAGGTAACTGGTTCACACAATACATCCTCATGGACGACCCCATAGGCCTAAAATTTCCTTTGCATCCCCATAAGATACAGCGCCCCCCTCCAGCAGGAAGTAGTAAGAGATGCTATGCTCAAATTCCCAAATATACCAAGCTGGCTTTAGAGGTGGAATTGGATCACTCCCCCTCTAAACCCAGACATATTGCTTTAAAAAATGGTTAAGAGATTCTTGTGTCCCAAATCAGAAGAGCCCTCTGGTGTGGGACAGAGAAAAACCAATATTTTTATTTAAAACAGGTTGATTATAAATGTGATCTCTTTCTAAAAAAAGAAAAAGGGATATGATATAGATGTATAGGAGGATATAGAGATAATAAGATAAAAGGGTAGATTAATGAACCTATTATAAAAAACAACTTGTTTAAAATGTTTTACATTGGTATAGATTTTAGTTTATGTTTAAAATGTTTCACATTGCTATAAATTTTAGTTTATTGATACAAACTTGAAGTTAATTTTGATATACTGTATATATATACATATATATATATATATATATATATATATATATATATATATTTCTATTCTTGTTTGAGGTATTATGTTTATGTAACTCATTTAAAATTGTAATGGATAATTAAAAATAGATTAATAATTAGTCGTCTATGATAATCATATTTGTAGCCATGTTAGTTAAATCTTCTAGGCATACATAGATATATTTCAGATAGATAGGTAATCTTCAAACACTTCATAGACCTAGAGAATATGGCATTTAAATAACTTAGAATTCTGTTGATGTGAGACACAATTACTCCTGGCTGCACCAATTTGATCCCGAGAGAATGTTGGGCTTCTAAGACATTTCCATTTGGAAGTTTGTCTTCTTGGCACAAAATGGCCTACTGAGCAAAGAACTGCCCTTGCCTTGACGGCTGACAATACGAATGCAATGCTGTCCTTTCTGGATAAGCTGGACACAAGGAAAGTGACCACTGTACTCTGCCAAGACAGGGTAAGATGGTCTTTCAGAATTTCTGCTTCTGAAAATGGTCTGTCAGATACTCTAGGCCTGTAGCCAATTTGAATGCACCAACAATGCTGAGAAACATTAGGTGACTGTCCAGGCTGCCAGCTGTCTTGGTCTACTCTTGCAAGATTCCTGAAAGTTGCTTGTATCCATCTACCATTCCTCAGGTACCATTATGTTCCTTCTCAGGTCTTTGATGTGGTTGAAGACTAGATAGTTGTAATTTCCTCAGTTATGATAAAAGATAAGTTAGATATAAAACCTTAAACTCACAAATATAAGATAGGACATCTTCTTTAATATTGTAACTGTAATTCATGCTCGATAATTGTTTTGTTATATGTAATTTTACCATGTTAAAGTTAAAACCTTCCTTTTTAAAAACAGAAAAAAAAGGGGAAGTGCTGTGGATATTGCCCTATATAAATAAAACACTGATGGCCAGTGACCAGACAGGAAGTATAGGTGGGACAAGGAGAGAGGAAAATTGGGGAAACAGGAAGAAGTGGGGAGAGACATTGCAGCCACCACCAGGACAAGCAACATGTAAAGATGTCGATAAGCCACCAGCCACGTGGCAAGGTATAGATTTATAAAAATGAGTTAATTTAAGATAAAAGAACAGTTAGCAAGAAGCCTGCCATGGCCATACAGTTTATAAGTAATATAAGCATCTGAGTGATTATTTTATATGTGGATTGTGGGACTGTGGGGTTTGGTGGAATCTGGAGAGAAGCCCTCCAGCAACACCTACAGGCCAAATCAAACTCTAAAGGATATAATAAATAAACAAAAAGGGGTAACAAAAAACCCCAGAAATAGATTGCATATGCTCTACTAATTTTGAATTTTCTCAGTGACAATGAGAAAGGAACAACAGATGTGGGGAGACATTGGATAATAGAAAAAACTACAGAATTAAATCAGCCTATATACTTTGAAGATGTGCTGACCTCAGAATTGAAACCAGGATATGTGTTCCATTGGGATGAGGTTTTGCTTTTGTTTCTACAGGAGAAGAAAAGCTATGGATACCATCAAAATTGATAACGGTTCGATTTGAACAAGAGAGACCTCTTGATTAGAAGAGTTGATAGTTTATCAACGAGCATGACCATCCAATTTAAATAAACTTGTACCACTAACAAATGCTGTTCATTTAATCATATGTAACTTACCAAAATGGAACCTCCCCAAAGTTAGGCCTGGGAAAGGGTTTTTGTCTTTCAGGAGAATGAAGGCTAAGGAATCTGAAGAACACTGGACAAAGGAAACATATAAAGAAAAAGGACAACACATCCAGAAAAAAAAATGTTCCAAGAAAAAGAATAAATTGGCCTATCAGCGGATCACATACAGTTGCGTAAAGTCTTCCTAAATGTTGTTTCTGCTCTTCTCTACAGACACTTAACACAAATGATCTTTAAGCTGACTTTGGAGTTGTAGAATGGCTCTTTCCCTCTCTAAGCCAAAGCATATTTGTTGGAAGGAAATGGAAAATATCTGTATCATGTCAGAAGAAAGAGCCATCTGATATGGGAAAGAAGAAAATGAAAAAAATTAAGGGACTTTTCTATTGCCACTAATCTCAATTCTTTGGTTCTATTTGACTATTTAAACTTTTCTTAAGGTATGAATTTTATACTAAAACTTATAAGATCGACTTTTGTTTAGGATATTAATGGTCATTTAGAGTGCTAACTAATTCTAGAAAAAAGGCTTCATTTAGCTACCTGTACATGTTTTTTCTGTTAGGGTCTCTATCATTTTTCTTCAGGGAATCATGACCAGGCCTAACAGTTAAATTGAAGTCTCCAGAAAGATGATGGGGCCCCACAATGATGATTTCACATGGACAATAATACTACCACGAAGCTGATAAACATCACCCAAAGATCAGCTTTGTACTACAAAATGCTCTGGACAATTTCAGGATGGCGAGCGAGATGATCCAGCCTCACAGACTATTTGAGTGAGGACTTGAGATAAGCCCTGCACTTTTAGATTATGCAGAGGCAGGACAACAAATGATATAGCTACATATCTCAGGACTTGACAATTAACCCATTTTTTTTTCTTTTCAGGATCCCCTAAAGATGCTTTCACCCACAAACCGCAGGAAGCAATTTTAAGAACATGATGCCCACATTCCCAAGATGTCGGGTGGGTGGTTTATGGTCTTTCAATGGGTTTTGGTTTTGGGATAATTGTCATTGTTTAAAATGGTTGGTTACAAGTTGTTATTGTTAATGGACATGAAAAAGACTAAACAAACAAGATTAGAGTTAAGATTATTGTTAAAAAAAAGAAAAAGAAGGAAAGAAGATATAGATAAGAGGTGGATTGTTGATTCTACTCCAAATAAAATAAAGATATAGATTATTGAATCTACTCTGAAAAGAAAAAAAAAGAGGATATAGATATGATATAGACATAGTAGGTAGAAGATTGGATCTACTTTTAAAAGGCAACTACTAATTTTAAGTATTTTACAGGATTGGATCTTTTGTATATTGTATACAAATTATATATATTGATACAAATTTGAGATTGATTTTGTTAGAAAATGCTGTACATATATTTCTATTCTTATTCAAGATATTGTACCTATACAGGTCATTTAACAATGTAATGCAATTTGCTAATCCTTGAATGTTATTATTCTTAACTACTAGGATATAAAAGAACTGAAAGATAGTAGTTAGACATTACAATCAAATTTGTAGTCATACTAGATATGTTCTCAAGGTCAAGTAGAGATATATTTTAGATAGACAGGTCATCTTCAAACACTTCAGGAATCTATAGAATATGGCATTTAAGATGTTTTAATAACATAGTTTTTTTTTTCTTTTTTTATGGCTATGAGGCATGTCTGCTACTGGCAGCACCAATCTGCTTCATAGAAGATATGGACATTGAACAAAATGCATATGGAGTTAACATTCATTGTGGCAAAAGTTAGCCACTGGTCAACAAAGTGCTCTCACATTGACTGCTGACACTCTACTATCCAAAATGGACAAACAGGACACTAAACAAAGGACTACCAAACCTTGCCAAGTGCCGTTTTAGCAACAGGTGACCTCTGAAGTCAGGACAATATGGCACCATCACTGAAGTGGCTTTACAATCTGGAAAAGGTACGGTACCCCTTTCTTTGAAGGCAGCTGAACAGGCAGTAGACCCATGGCTCCTGGTGTGCAGTGGAACAGTAGCTGAAACAGTTATTCTTGAAGGAGTAACTAGGCTGACAGAGTCTAACCTCTCAATGGTAGCCTAGCATTTAATAAAGGAGATGAAGCTACCCACAAGTCAAGAAGAATGGAACTGAATTCCAAAATCACTAGCAATTTCCAGAATTAAAAATCCTGAATCATAAAAAAACAAATCCTGAATCATTACAGGACACTGGCAGTTTATCTGGTACATGGAATATTTGCCCCAAATGTGAGGTCGAGCTGTAGACCTTGTGTACATTCTACTTCACAAATGAGTCTGTCAGATATACTAAGCTTGTAGGCTGAAGATGATGCCCCAACATGCAGAGAAACCTCAGGTGACTGTCCAGGAAGCTAGCTGATTCTGTCATAACTCATTTTTTGGAAGTCACTTGTTTGCACTTCCTGTTTTACTAGGTAATATTATTTCCTTCTCAGGTCTCTGGGGGAGTTGAAGATTAGATAGTTATAGTTACAGTTTTCCTGTTAAGAAATTCAGAAAAGAAAATCACTAAGAGGTGTTAAGTATATAAGTTTGAAAGACATCATAAGATAGTTTTCTGTTGGTAATGTAAGTTCGGACAGAAAGTGAGTTGCATACATTTTGGACTCACCAAAACAGGATAGATAATGGAATATTTTCTCTGAATTTGTCAAATGCAAATGGACTAGACTTTGTTGATGTATTTATTGCATATATATATATATATAGTTATTCTACTTATTGTATATAGTTTTTCTTATATTAGTTATAACTTTTTTATTTTTATTTTATTAGACAAAAAGGGGAAATGTAGTGATATTTTATTTGTGCTGAAATGTGGTGATATTTTATTTGTACTTTAATAAATAAAGCTTGCTTGGAGATCAGCGAAAAAGCCCAGCCATTATAAATAAACAAGAAGTCAGGCAGCCGTAGCACACACACTTAATCCTTTCACTTAGCAGGCAGGATCTCTGTGTGTTCAAGGCCACACTAGGGAACAGAGCCAGTCATGGTGACACACACCTTTAATCCCAGTACATATCATAGAGGTCTGGAGGTTTATAGAGCCAGACAGAAAGTGACAGAGCAGTGTAGGAAGAGGAAGTGATGTAGCTGGGCTAAGAGAGACAATGAGAGAACAGAACAGAAAAGGCATATAAATGTGAATATACAGGAAGAAGCATTCTGGAAGCTGTGGAGTTGGTGAGGTGAGGTTAGCTTGTAGTTTGTCTTATTCCTCTGATATTTCTCTAAGGCTTTTACCTCTATATTTGGCTCCATGTTTTTACTTATTAAGACTATTTAGAAATTCATCTATATCTTGCTGACTGTTATTTTTAAAGTCTATATTTTGATATCATTAACAAAATAAAAACAATAACAAGATAACTTCTGCTGGTTATAACTAATATATAAACATTATTTTTATTTATTATTATTATTATTGTTGTTGTTGTTGTTGTATTTTAAGATCTCAGGAGGCAGAGGCAGGCAGATCTCTGTGAATTTGAGACCAGCCTGGTCTACAAAGCAAGTTCCATGAAAACTGCAATGCTACACAGAGAAACCCTGTCTTGAAAAACCAAAAAAAAAAAAAAGAGTATTCAAACTTTCACACTTGAGGTCTTAGCTTGTTTTTAAAATAATAGAAGAAATTTAACACAGAAACCTGTGTAACTACTGGAATAATCAGGATACTGACAGATATATCACCTCATAAAAAAATCCTCCTATCACTGTTTAATGTCATCTCCCCCAATTTACCCAGTCCCTGATAATCATTATTCATTCACCATCACTGCAGCAGTGTTGTTTTTTTTTTAAAAAAAAAGCCACGTAAATGAAATCATACTGTACAGAATATTTTCATATTTGCTTCTTGATATTTGCTTCTTTCATTCAACATGCCTTTGAAATTCACCCAAAATTGTTATGCCTCAATCAGACTCCCCTCTTGTGACTGTGTAGTATTACACTGTATAATTGTACCATAATTTGCTTATTCAATAGCTCATTAAATGATATTTGGATTGTTTCTGGCCTTTAGTGATTGTAAACACACTCATACAAATACCATGTGCAGGTTTTTGTACAAAATGTACTTTTCCTTTCTCCAAGAATCACAGGTTACTAAATACTACATAGTATTGTTACTCATCAGTTAACTGGGGGTTCTTTAAATCTACCTGAATAAAAATTGTGGGTAGGCAAAAAGAATCCCAAGTGCTCTTCTCTGGCAGATTTCACTTCTGTAGTACTAAGTGGCAGCAGTGGGCAGCCAGAAGTGACAGTCAATGGTATTCTCTATCATTGCTGTCCTTTCATAGGCTACAGTTATCAGGATCCCTAGCCCCTGTTTCACACGTCCTTTCCTGTTGCTGAGTGTCCTGACAAAAGCAACTTAAAAAAAGAATAATGCATTTCAGCTCATGGTTTTAAGGTCTGGTCTATCATGGCCAGGAAGTCAAGGCAATAGGAAATTGAAGCAGCTGCTAATATTGCACCTATAGGCAGGATGAAAACAACGTACTCAGTTAGCATTCCCTTTCTATACAGTCCAGGACTCAATCCCAGGAAATGGCCTGCCTACTTTCAGTGTGATTCTTCTCATTTCAGTTAACCTATTCAATATAACCTCTTAGAGTTACCCTTGGTGCTGTGTCTCCTAAATGATTCCAGGTCCTGTAAAACTGACAATTAACACTACCTATCACAACTTCTCAGTACAGAGTCTGAGATACTTGTCTCTATAAAAGATTCCACTTGCATTGACCAATAACAGCTATTTGTTTGAAGTAACTATACTTACATGTTTTGACCAATCACAGCCATTCATTTGGACCATCACAGCCATTGTTTTGGAACAGCTGAGTGATTTGTTTGAGCCATTACAGCTTTGCCAACTAGAAACAATCATATCACTGAAGCTGGAGTTTTAGAACAGTATTAGCCTTGCCTCTTAGCACCCAGCATGGCATGTCTTTATGCCAAACTACTTGGGGGAAAGTTCTTGCTCTCTGCCCTCAGGAGAAATTACTGCCTTATGACACAGTTAATTGAGGGTTGTGATAACAATAGTCTGTTACAAACAACCCTGGATGAAACTCTGCATTCAAGAGAGCAAGGACAATCAACTGTAATTGCTCTGCAGTTGTCTCAGGGTATTCCTGCAATGTTAAGGGATGCTGATGTTAGCATAAAGGTGGCCCACTTAGCTCCAGGCATCAGGGGCTGGGATGTAAAGTTCAACAGTGGCTGACTAGTTTGACTGCCCCATCTCCAATATTTTTGCTTATTTACACAAAATGGATAGTGCCTATAATATAAACATAAAGAACATACTTCCAACACTAGCAGTGAATTTAACAGGGTTTAACAGTGCTTAACATTTGCCTAGTTACCAAGAGTTACCAAGGGAGAGATCTGTTTCCCTTGTAAGTAAGTATTTGACTTGATAAAACATTGCAAAACTATATTCCAGAGTTAATGTACCATATTTGGTTTTACACCAATAATATGTAAAAGGGTTTGTGATTATTTTTTCTTATCCTGGGTAAATACCCTATTATTTTCCTCAATAAAGCATGCTAAAGGACTTTGAAAAATGTACCCTAAAGGTTAGTGACACCTGACCATTCTCTGAGACCCAGTTTACATGCCACTATGAATCCCAAAGAAACTAATGTAGTTCAGAACCTCCCATAACTGCTGTGTCATTTATGTTGAGATTCTTTCAATCCATTCCTCACACAACAGTGAGAAAGACTGTACATAATTAAATGCGTGATGTCACTTATCTTTCCTCCATAACCTGTTGAAGATACTTCGGTGTTTTTCTATTGGTTTTAAAATAGATCCCATATGACCCAAACTTATTTTCTGTCCTAGCCTTGTGTCTCACCATTGTTCTTTCTTCTCTGAACATTTTTCTCAGTAACTTGTAACAAATATGTTCCCTCTGACTAAGTGGGCACAGCTTACTCCATCTATCTGAAATTCTCTGATCTTTACTGAATAGTTTTCAATTTCAGTCAAATATGACTTTCTGAGTTGAAATTATGAATGTATTCATGATTCTGTGGTTAGTTTTGTTTTCGCCCACTGAACCATAATATTCATGTCTCTTTTGAGTCACCAGGAATCTAGTTTACTATGTATTTCATAATGTGAGTACTCAATAAAATTAGTTAGACATATTGCTTTAAGTATAAGATTAAAAAATGATATGTCCCAAAAGCTATTCAATTATCCTATTTATATGAAATAACCAGAAAAGAAAAATCTAAATGAAAATAAATTAGTTTCCTAAGGTTGAGAATCTTGATGAGATTTAGATGTAAGCTGGTATGAGATATTTTATTGAGGCAATGAAATTTTTCTGAAGTTCACAAATCAGCAAATTTGTTAAAAAAAAATTATACAAGATGGGTAATATTCATTGCATATAAATTGTACCTCAATAAAAGCATTAAAAATCATTGGCCATAAATACATGAAACTGGTTCTTAATCATGTTTTCTGTCCTGCTGAGACCATGCCTACCTTTTTGCACATTTTCCATTGGTTTATCATTATACTACATTTAAAGAAAAGTATCTATTATAACTCCTTTGCTTGATTTGAATGTGCCAGGATGGTTTTTTGCCTTCAAAAACTTTGTGTTCTGGACACTTGGAGATACATTTAGGTCCCCAAATACTTGAGTGTAGTCCCAGCCAGCTTGAAATAGAGACTTTCAGTTGGCTATAAATTGTCTCTAAGTGGTTACCCTCAACAGAGTTGTGTTTAGGCATGTAGAGGCCTGAGGTTGCACTGGGTGACTTCTCGAATGCTCTTCACCTTATATATTGAGGCAGAATCACTCACTTGAACCCAGAGCTTACTGTTTCAAATATGTTACTAGCCAGTTTGCTCCAGAATCTATCTCCTACCTCTACCTTGTATATACTGGTATTACATACAGGCTACTGCACCCTCCTGTCATACATTTGGGCACTAGAGATCCGAACTCTGGCTCTCATATTTGCACAGTAAGTGCCTTGCCTGCTGAACCATCTTCCAAGCCAATGTTTTTTTTCTTTAAAATTCAGTTTTTAGAGATATCTTGACAGAGGGAGACATTATTAGGTTAGGAAGAAACCTGGTGCTAGGGAACTTCCCAGGAATCCACAAAGATGACCCCACCTTGGACTCCTAGCAATAATAGAGAGGGTGCCTGAATTGGCCTACCCCAGTAATCATATTGATGAATAACTTAACTGTTGTCATAGAGTATTTATCCAGTAATTAATGGAAGCAAATGCAGAGATCCACAGCCAAGCACCAGGCTGAGCTCTGGTATTCCAGTCTAAGAGAGGGAAAAGGGATTATATGAGCAAGGGGGCTCAAGATTACAATGGGAAAATCTGCAGAGTCAAGTATGGTGATATTTTAATTGTACTGAAATGTGATTTTATTTGTATGTTAATAAATAAAGTTGCCTGGGGGTCAGAGCTAATAGCAAGCCATAGCAGAAACTGGGCGGTGGTGGTGCACACCTTTAATCCCAGCTCTTGGGAGGCAGAGCTAGTTGGATCTCTGTGTGTTCAAGGGTACAGCGAGCAAGGAGACACACACGTTTAATCTCAATACAAACCATAGAAGACCTGGAGGTCTGTACAGACAGGCAGTGACAAGGAGGTCATGTGGTTGGGTTTACAACCAATTAGAAGGCAGAATAGAAAGTCTATTAAAATGACAAATAGACAGGAAGTAGGTCTCTTGCTGAGGAAGATAGCTGTGGCAATGAAGGGTAAGGTTTTTAGCTCTTAGCTATTGCTCTGACCTCTTGGGCTTTCGTCTTTGCATTGGCTCTGTGTTTTTTATTTAATAAGATGGTTACATCTACAGTCACTAAATCAAGCTCATAAGAACTCACGAACTTTAGACTGATGGCTGTGAAACCTACATGGGACTGGACTAGGCACTTTGCATATGTGAGACAGTTGTGTAGCTTGGTCTGTTTGAGGGGCCCCTGGCATTAGGATCGGAATTTAACCCTGGTGCATGAGCTGACCTTTTGAAACCCATTACCTATGATGAGATGCAAGGCATCTTCTTGATGCAGTGGGGAGGGGCTTGGTCCTACCTCAACTGAATGTACCAGGCTTTAATGACTCCTCATGCAAAGCAAACCCGTTTGGAGGAGGGGATAGGGTGGCTGGAGGCGGGGAAGGCTAGAGGGGAGCAGCAGGGGGAATGAGAGGAGGATCTGTGGTTGGTATGTAAAATGAATAAAAAAAATTCTTAAGCAAATAAAATTTAAAAAATTCAGTTTTCAATTATTCATTGCCATTATTAAAAACTAAGATGACTACTTTTGTTTGTTGGTCTTTCTGAGTTAACTTACTAGTTTTTAGAGGCTTTATTTATATGCTTTGAGATTGTCTCCAAAATGATCATTCCATTTGGCAAAAGAAATTTTAGATCTTCCTTTCCAAAAATCTTTCTTTTATTATTCAATAGTCTTAATAGAAGTTTATGGATTTGATTGAGCTTTTGATTTCACTGATTTTTCTCTTTTTTTCTTCAGTGCCATTCATTTCTCTTCTTGTCTTCATTATTTCTTTCTGCGAATTATTTCTTTCTGTAAGTTACCTTAAGTTTCAAAACTTGATGAGGTGACATATTGTATTATTGTGGTGAGACCTCTCTTGTTTTCTCTTGTAAAACTACAATGCTGTAAATTTTCATATAATCATCAATTGCTGTGGGATGTTCTGTATGTCCTGTGGGATGTTCTGTATGTCCTGTGGGAGCCTGTTCTCGGGTTCCTCGTGGCTTTACCCAGCAGGTCCACATAGAGAATGATTAGGACCACGGGCCTGAGTTCAGGTGTCTGAGATGGTCTGCACTTGGCTGTGCTGGGGGATGGTCTGTATGTCAAGTTGCTCTGATTGGTCAATAAATAAAACCTGATTGGCCATGGCTAGGCAGGAAGTATAGGTGGGACTAACAGAGAGAAGAAATAAAAGAACAGGAAGGAAGAAGGAGTCACTGCCAGCCGCCTGCCAGGACAAGCAGCATGTGAAAATGCCAGTAAGCCATGAGCCACATGGCAAGGTATAGATTTATGGAAATGGATTAATTTAAGATATAAAAACAGTTAGCAAGAAGCCTGCCATGGCCATACAGTTTGTAACCAATAGAAGTCTCTGTGTTTACTTGGTTGGGTCTGAGCAGCTGTGGGACTGGCAGGTGACAAAGATTTGTCCTGAACGGGCAAGGCAGGAATACTCTAGCTACAATCCATTCACTGGCATTTTCCAAAATTACAGAAGGGAATGTTTGATTTCACTTTTGTGTGTAGTTTTGGAGATCTAACCTGGGGTTTTGTGCAATTGGTTTACCATCCAGCTATAGTATTTTAGATATATTTCTGTTCAAATTAGATTTTTTCAGTAATTAATCCTTGATCCATTGATATTTTAGTAGTATACTGTCCAATTTCCAAACATCTGGATTTTTTTTAGTAACTTTCATTGTTTTGTATTACAGTTTCACTGTGGTTAGAAAACATATTCTGTGTGATTCCATTCCTTTAAATTTGTTAAGTTTTTTTTTTTTTCAATCCAGAATTTAACCTGTCTTGGTCAATATTCTGTGTGCACTTATAAAAAAAATCCATTGTGCCTTTCAGCCTGGAGAGTTAGTTAATACCTTTGGTTGATGACATTATTCAGTTCTTGACTACCTTGATTTTCTTAAACAATTACTTGGTGATTTTTGTCTTCTAATTCTATCAGTCTCTAACAGAATAGAGTGTTAAGCCCTCCATCTACACAAAGAGGTTTGTTGAATTTTCAGTTCTGTCTAGTTTTGATTCATGTGTTTCAAATTTCTATTGTCAATGTATACACACTATTTGTATTTTTCTTTGTAAATTAACCTTTTTACCACTTTGTAATAGCCCTCTTTATTGTCAATAATCTTTGTTTGAGATTCAAATATGCATGATATCCATTTATCATTTTGAGCTTTCATTTATTTAATGATGAATGATAGTTTTTTTAACATGCCTTTTGTTTTCATGTAGTTATGTCATTATCTTTAAAGTGAGTTTGTTATGTACAACCTATAATTGGGTCCTATGGATGTTTAAGTTTATTCTGACAATTTTTACATTGCAATTGGTGTTCAAATTATTTGCATTAAATTTATTTGTAGACATGTCTGGTTTTTAATCTATCATTTATTTTGTTTTATCTTGGGGTAAATTTTGTTAATTTTTTATAGCTTTTTCATTTGTTTCTACTCATCTTTCTCCCTTAGTGTCAAACATTAACAATGCATGTTAATTTATCTATCATGGTTTTGATTACATAATTTAGATTAGCTTTTTTTCTCTAGTGATTAACATACATATTTAATGTTTTACTAATCTCTTGAGATCTAATAGATTTCCACTTTAGAAAAATAGAGAAACCCTACTAGGTTATGTGTCTCTTTCTCTTACTCCATTTAAAATCAAGTAAGACTGCACTATACCTTACTTTCAAATCTTACATACATTAAAGTGCCAGTATTTCCTCAAATTTCACCTATATCATTTTTTCTCAATTTATTTGATGCCTATGACTCTAGAGAGCCTTTAGAATAAGTGATGGTTCCCTTTCTCTGAATTTTAGAGACCTTTGACTCTGCTACCAACACTATTATTGTCACCACCATTACAATGAAATTATCTTCTCAAAGTAGTGAACGAAAAAATAAGAAGAACAACTAAAATAGAATAGTGCATTCCTCTACTTTCCATTTTTTTTTCTTTTTCTCTCTGTTACTTTTTTGCTCTCTGAATAAGAAATAAGTTTCTAGAGTCCAGCTTGGGATCTGGGCTGTATTGTATTCAGGGATGGAGACATCAAGGTTAAAAAATAACAGACTTTCAATCAACTTAATGGCATTTTGATTTCTAGCTTTCCTCTTTAATTTGCTACTATTTACTTTTCACTTTTCTACATAGGTTATAAATGCCATGCCTGTATTCAGTAATAAGGACAGGGTAGAGGGTGGTCATGCCATCTTATTTTTATGCTAGAGTTCCTTGCCATCAATTTTTCAACCACAGAATTGAAGCTAACCATGGTAGCATTGCTTAATTGGATTAAGAATATAATTTTACTATTACAGAAAATTCTTATCGAGGGAGATAGAACTCTATATAATTTTAATCATTCTAGACACATCCTATGAATTCATACATGTTAATAAAAGAACTCTTGAGTAACCCTCATTAGAATAATGAACCATGAGAATGGGTCTAAGTAGCTTTTCATGTGATTGTTACTTGTCAAGCTCAAAAATCTATCCCTCATTTTCTACCAATTTCTAACTACTAATATATATTATTTTAATCTTAATCATGTTCTGGCATTAAATTATCTACCATAAATCAGGTCTTCAAGCCGGGCGGTGGTGCACATGCCTTTAATCCCAGCACTCGGGAGGCAGAGCCAGGCGGATCTCTGTGAGTTCAAGGCCAGCCTGGGCTACCAAGTGAGTTCCAGGAAAGGCGCAAAGCTACACAGAGAAACTCTGTCTCGAAAAACCAAAAAAAAAAAAAATCAGTTCTTCAAAATTTAGACATATTTCACTCTTAATTCATTCTTTTTTAGACATTTCTAAGACTCAAATATTGATATATTTTACTAAGCGAGTACTACTTGATCAAACAACAGATTTTTATGATATGTATTTTAGACAGAGTTTCTCAGATAAGCAAACAAGATGTGCAAAGATACAGGAATAAATTTATTATCAGGTATTGCTTCCGATAATTGATATAGTATGCCATCAAAGTAGAGGTTTAGGAAAATGCATTACATAGGTATAATCCAAACGTTAAAATCCATGTCTGAGTTAAAATATTTGAGCTCCTAGGCTTTTAATATCTGAGGATAAGAGATGATGGATGTCCCAACTCAAGCAAAGAAAAAAATGTATACTTCTCCCATCATTGCATTCCATGGATTCAATAGTGCTCACTCACACTGAAAAATGTCTGTTTTCATTTTTCAGATTACTAATCCAAATGTTTCTCTCTTCCAGAAACATTCTCCAAACACACCAGAAGTAGTATTTTGCAAGCTCTCTGGGGATCCTCTGATCCAATGAAGCTGACATATAAAATTAGACATCAAAATTATCCATGTATATGCTGGAGTCAGCAGCTGATATGATAGACTTTAGTTCCAAGATAGTCTTATGAGAAAATGGTAAATACTGAAAATGTTCAACAATTCCTTCTACTTTCACAAAAGTAAAGTAGTTAAGACAGATCATTAATTAAAAGTATCAGGAAGAATATATATCACAAATGAGAGCAGTTCCCTGGATCTTACCTTCCAACCAGGTCAGTAAGAGGTTTCTATATTTTGTTGATTTTATTTGCTTTGTTACATATGCATGATATCAAAAAAATGAGAAATTTATTTCCCTGTGTTCACAAATTTTAAGGTCAGAAACTTTCCTAGGGCCAGCAGGATAGCTCAGTAGAAAATGGTACTCGTGGCCAAGCCTGACAACTGAGTTCAAATCTGGGAACTCATATGGAGGAAGGAGAAAATCAACTTTCTAAAGTTGACTTCTACAAGTTGTCCTTTGATCTCCACATGTGTACTATGGCACATTTGCCCTACAAAAACAAATAACAAATGTAAATAAAATTTTTTAAAAGAATCAAATTAAGTAAATAACACATGTATTGACTTATGTGCACACGCGCACACGCGCGCACGTGTGTGTGTGTGTGTGTGTGTGTGTGTGTGTGTGTGTGTGTAATTAAATGTGTCTGAATTAAATGAGAGAAATGACTCGTTCACTTGTATTTCAGATTATTCACAGGCAATATTACTGGACTGTTACTTTTGTCTTGTCAGATTCTGCAAAGGGTTGCCCTCTTTGCTGCTTTTATTTTAAACACAACTGACATTGTTTTTTTGTTTTTTATTGTCATATTAGGTACAGTATAAACAAGATTGTAGTGGGTAGCCATTCCAGCTTTGATCTGGAAGTTTCAACCCCCATTGAAGCTTCGGCAACTGTCACGCCTACAAGGTGGGGCCAAGAGAAGACCCTGGAGACCTAAGATCTGGATAGGCCAGGTCTCTCTGTTCCTGGACCCCTGGATGGTGAAGGTTGACTGAGAAGAGCTCCAGAGAACATTGCTGGACTGTGATACACCTTCCCCAGAACCCACAACCTACCTATCCCTTCATTTGTAAGTTACCCACTAAATAAATCTTCCTTTTAACTACGTGGAGTGGCCTTAAAATTTTCACCAATACAAGATGTTAAGGCAATGTGATTTTTTTAAACTATTTACTATGATTTTAACAGCCATGTTACCATTTTCCCAAATATTCCCTAGGTCCTTTTCAATAATCTGCTTCTGCTTCAGTACTCATTAACTCTTCTTCCTTTTTGCTGCTTCCTTATTTATCCCTATCAGGATCAACTCACTTTTATTCACATGGGGATTTGTTTCTGGCAAAGTATACAGTGATAAAGCTAGGTGCACTAGAATTTTCCTTGAGGAAACTTAGAGTGGGGAAAGGAATTATATAATTCATTTCTTCTTTGGGGATTTTATATCTGTTCTCTGGGCTCCTTATCAAACCAAGTTAGAGGGCTTTTTCTGTATAATATTTGCATTTTCCTGTTTACAATCACACTGGTATGCATTTGACCCTCATGAGAACTAAAAACAAGAATCATCATTACCCTTCCTGTATAGCTTAGGAAACTGAGGTTCATCCACGAAAGAGACATGTACTAAACAAGGCAGGTTTCCAGTGTTCCTTTTATAATTTTTTTTTGCTTTTTCAATTTTTTTCCTTTTTACATTACATTTATTTACTTATTCATCATGTTTGTGAATGTGTGTGTGTGTACATGCACTCCATGGTACATGTGTGAGGTTACAGAACAACTTGGAAAAGTGAGTTCTCTCCTTCTACCATGTGAAATCCCAGGATCAAACACAGACCCAGGCTTGCAGAAAGTATCTTTACTTGCTGAGCCATCTCTTTCATGCCCAGTCATTTTTTTTAAATTTATACTTTTGTTTATTCAACAAATAACATCTACATTAGTAGACTTTTTTTTTTTTTTTTTTTAGCTTGGTGCTAAGCGTAGCTCCTAGGTCATTCTTAGACACCTAATGTAGACATGAAATGAAGCATCACTTTTGCTTCTGGGTAAAAAATTCTTGTGTTAATTAACTTGTAATTTTCAGACCAAGCCCGCACATATTTCAGCCTAGTCCTAATTGAAGCAAGTGAAAGTGAGGCATGGTGGCACATATATAGCATCCCAGCACTTCAGAGGTAGAGCAGAATGAGCAAAGTTCAAAATCATCCTTGGCTCCAGAGTATGAGGCCAATTTGAAATATGTGAGACTCTGTCCAGAAAAAGAGAGAGGGAGGAAGAGAGTGAAATGAATAACAAACATTACTACCTTAGAGTTCAAAATGGTTAATTATAAAATATGACCCATTCTTTACATTATAGCCATATACAACTTTGTTCTCTTTCTACAGTTTCCCCATCTTTAATTAGTTCATCTGACTAGGGATATTGGCAGACCTAAGAATCACATTAATAGCCACACTATCTTCTAATGTCCTAGAACTCAATAGAGAACATATGATTAATACTAATTAATTACATAGGTGCTGTAGAATATTATTTTAAAGTGTGTTACTTTTATTTATGTTGCATTTGTTTAGCTCTGTGCAGCAGTGTTACTATGCCTGTCTAAAATGCCTGATGGTCTAATAAAGAGCTGAACGTTCACTAGCAAGGCAGGAGAAAGGATAGGTGGGACTAGTAGGCAGAGAAATTATATAGAGGGAGAAATCTATAAGAAGGAGAGATCTAGCAAAGAGAGCAAGGAACCAGAGAAGGAAGAGGACTCCAGGGTTCATTCACCCAGCTACACAGCAAGCCACGGAGTAAGAGTAATATTTGCAGAAGTAAGAAAACAGGAAAAACCTAGAGGCAAAAGGTGGATGGAATGTATTAAGGAAAGCTGGCAAGAAAGAAGCCAAACTAATGCCGGGTATTCACAAATAAGAATAAGCCTCTGTGTTTGATTTACTTGGGAGTTGGGTGGAGGCCCCCCAAAAAAAGAGTAAGGAAAAATAACACATAGGTTTCGGAAGTAATAGAAAAGATTTTGAAAGTTCCTAGTTCAAAGAAATGATAGGTGTGAGGTGGTGGTTATACCAATTACCTGGAGTTATTGTTGTTTATTGTATATGTGTATTGTGTTTTAACATGTCCCCTTGATAGGTACAATTTCTCTATGTCAGATAAAAGAATATTTTGAAAATTTTCCCTTTTTTAGGTGCTGTGATGGCTATTCTTGGTTTTCAACTTGACTACATCTGGAATTAATGAAAACCCAAGTGGCTGGGCACATCTGTGACTGATTTTTTTAAATGAATAATTTGAAGTGGGAAAATGCCCCCTAAATCCGGATCTGTTGAGGTGGGAAGATCCACCTTTAATTTAGAACATGCCTTCTGCTGGCAGCCTGTATAATGATATGAAAGAAGGAAGCATTTACTCTCTGCCCTTGCTCTTGCTTCACTGGTATCAGCACCAATTTCTTTTAGACTCTGGCTTATACTCAAGACTAACTAATATAGCCAGCCTCATGGACTGAACAAGTACTGGGTTCTCAGACTTCCCATTGTATACTCATTTTATAAGTTCTGTTCCTCCAGAGAACCCTGTCTAATATACTGTGATTGTGTCTGCTAGGAATGTTAGAAATTATTACCATAAATTTCCACTGACATGACTGTCTAAACATGAACTAACTAAGGACAAAAACAATACACATGCTAAAGTGGATACAGGGGAGGTGCAGTAGTCCTTAACCACAGACAAAGAACATCATCAACTATGAGATGATGAGAGCAGGATAGTCATCCCTAGGGAAGAGAACCCTAATTAGTTATCTAATACCAAACTATCAACTCTGAAAACATACATACAAATAATATACAGACTGAACAGGTTATATTTAGGTATATATATATATATATATATATATATATATATATATATATATATATGAAAAAAGCACACACATAGATTCTTTCTATCAGTCCTATTACTTTAGAGAACCTCAACTAATACAGTACACTCAGGGAGATTAGATGAAGCTGTTTGGGACAGGTGACTAGAATTTGAGAGGAGTCTAGATTGCCAGGCTCAAGATGGGGCAAGGAAGGACTCTTGGTGGGGTGAGTGGGGTTAGCAGTACAACTTGGGGTTCCCTACCTTAAGGGAGTATGCAAGAAGTGGCACTTGGGGATGGGCAGGACATGTTTTAGGCCAGGATGCAAGGGTAAAAGCTAACTGAATTGATTTTGCTGGTTAAAGATGCATATATAGCCCATACTTGCCTGGAACTCATTGTGCATGTTTTATTTCACATGTGGAATCTGGATGTACATATACTGTACATTTATGTAGGACCTAAAATTATAAAGAGTAAATTATATGAAATTATATGAGAGTGGAGGGAGAGGTATAGTAAAAGACAGAAATGGGAAATAAGAGAGGATAGTGGAGTATGTCACATGAATAGAAAAGGAGGGAAGAGATAGTTTTGGAGACAAAGAGGACTGGCCAAAGGACTTACTGGGGACCGAGAAATCAGTGAGGCCTATAACTAAGAACAAAGTGTGCTCTGTTTGTGTATATGTGTACTTATGAAATATCACTACAGAATCCATTACCTTGTTGTTGTTGTTTTTACTTTTGACAATAAATATTCATAATAATTGTCTCTTTCCAACCCATGGGGGAGTGGCCATATTTCCTAAATTGGAATCAGTGCATGGTATTCCAAAAGACAGTTTTCGTACTGTGATTCTGGATTTCAAAAGGAGGAAAGAAAGGGGGTGATTATTCTTGTATAGCAAACTACAGAATGCAAATTGCAAAAGGCAAAGGAAAGGCAGCCTCCTAGGTGAGAGAGAGCAGAGAACAGATCATCAGTTGTGTAGCTGATTGGAATGTGACACATTGTCTGTCTACCATGTGGTCTTTGGGTTTAAGAAATAGAGGAGTCTCTGTTTAGTTGGCATGAGGGGCAGACAGGCCTTGAGCTGCAAGCATTCCATGGGGAACTTCTGCTGGGTTACTATCTAGGGCTCACTCCTCTGCTCCTTCCTTAGGGCCTTGTGGGAAGGACCTTAAGCTGCAGTGTTTCTCCTTGATACAGCAGTTTTCTCCCCCGCTACTACCTGCTACATGGCCAATGGTTACTTACCATTTCCCCTATTTGATGTCTTTTCAATAGACAACTTAGTTTGGGTTGTAATTTCCATTTTGTACCTTCTACTTTTTCTTTCCCAACTTGTTGATTCCAGTAAGAGTGAGCTTGCTGCTCAATTCTCTCTTTAGTTCATGTTTCATTTCTCTACAAATGGCTGCTCCATCCCACTTTTCATCTCCACTTCATCGATTATCACTTTGGTTTGCAGACCCTCTCCCAGCTTTGTCCACAGCTTTGGTCTATCTAGCATTTACCCATTCATACCTTTCTGTCATATTATTGCAGATTGCTAGACCTGAAGCATTGAATTATATGCCCCCCATACACACACACACACACACACACACACACACACACACACACACACACACACACACTTTTTTGCCTGAGAAAACAGTTACTGGCTAAATGATTGTGTTTTTCAGGCATTCTCCACTCAAAGCCCACAAATTATCATTGATCAAGGACTTTCATTAGGTGCATCATTAAGCAAACACTATTCCTGAACACATCCAGACTCTCTCTTTTCCAGAAGGGAGCTGAGGAGATGAGGGCAATTCTGTGTTAACTTCACAGAGGAATATGGCATGAAGAGCTGCCCTTCATCTCCATGGGGCCTGCTCTCATCTCCACATGAGCACATAACTGGCAGTGATATAAATCAATTTTTTATGGATTAACACAGACTATTGTACAGAAGACAGGCAGGGCCTCCTAGTGACTTGCATCTGAAGAATGATCCTGATTTCTTTTATTGCCTCTTTCATATAAAATAAATACAGAAATTTGCAGTTAAAACGTTTCTGAATGCTGGCAAAGCACTGTTGAATGAAGCAACTTGCTAGGCACTGCTCAACTCTCCTTGCTCCCAGGAATGGCAGAAGAACCACCTTCCACACCTCTGTTCTATGGATACCCCCTTGAGAAGCCATTGTTTCTATTTCAACTGCTATATGTGGCTGCTGATGCCTCCTTTGCCCCGTGGAAGCCCAGCAAAAAGGGAAAATTTGAGGGACAAAAGCACCTGGAAAAGCAGCCCAGTAGCAAACATCAAAATGACTATACCCTGCTGTGGGATGGTCTGTATGTCAAATTGCTCTGATTGGTCAATAAATAAAACACTGATTGGCCAGTGGCTAGGCAGGAAGTAGGTGGGACAAGGAGAGAGGAGAATTCTGGGAAATGGAAGGCTGAGGCAGGAGACACTGCCAGCTGCCGCCATGACCAGCAGCATGTGAAGACACCGGTAAGCCACCAGCCATGTGGCAAGGTATAGATTTATGGAAATGGATTAATTTAAGCTATAAGAACAGTTAGCAAGAAGCCTGCCACGGCCATACAGTTTGTAAGCAATTTAAGTCTCTGTGTTTACTTGGTTGGGTCTGAGCAGCTGTGGGACTGGCGGGTGACAAAGATTTGTCCTGACTGTGGGCAAGGCAGGAAAACTCTAGCTACAATACCCAACATGTGCTAGCAAAAAATTAATTAATTAATTAATTAATTAATTAATTAATTAATTAATTAATTAATTAATTAAAAAATAAATAAAATAAATCAGTATCAGTAAAGCTCAATGGGAGCAAATGGCATGTGTTTCTTATTCCCAAAACCCCAGCAGGCTCCACTGTACCCAGACAGACCAACTTTTGAAATGTAAAGGAGAAAAAAGAAACAAGGTGTGATTAACAAAGCAAAAAAGCATGCTTAGATGATGGTTTCATTTCTCAGATAGGCTTTCCTGCCTCATTAATATACTCTGCAGTGGATGAAATTCCTCAGCATCCAAAGCAGCTAGTAATGGCCCATCAAGAGATACCATGTCAGCTTCCTAATGCCTTATCAAAGGATTATTGAAGAATACAGTCATCATGCTACTCTCACAGGTTTTAAAGAGTTACATGAAGACAAATAAAATGCCTCTTTCTTTCACACATTTTCCAACCATTTCTGACAATATCTTTCATGTATAAATTTTATAGCTCTGAAAGCATTTTTTTTCTGGGCCTATCATATTAACAATGGAACCAAGACAAGGCCAGAGGTCTGAGAAAGTGCTTTCTGTTCATTTAAAGATGCAGAATTATGTTCAAAGTATATTAAAGTCTGGGGAGCAGTGGGCTTATGTTCATGTTACTTAGAATATCACCAGTGCTAGAACAACTGGGGTTTACAGCATGGAAAAGTAGCCCACATTATCCAACCCAAATGTCAGTGGACATTTGCCTCTTGGTTCCCAGAAAGTAGAATTATCCAGGCACAAGACTCTTGTGTATTAATATTTTTGCCTTGTTCCCCTCCTACACACCTCCTTATCTTTTCTGCTGACCCCAGGCCTTGAACCATAACTAGTTTTTCCCCTCATCTTTGTTCTCTGCCTCTCTTCAATCACCACTATGTCCTATTACTTGTCTGTCATTGTTTGGGATGGACAGCAATGACTGAGACAGAGTCTTGCTATATATTTCACACTGTTGTAGAACTTACCATGTAACCCTAACTGCCTTGAACATGCGCTGATCCTTACGCCACAACTCAGTCTTACAGAATGTTGAAGTTATAGGCATGAGCCACCACACTTCTGGCTTGTGTCTGTTTTATATAATTTTTACTCTGCTCACTTGTCTCTGTGTTGTTCCCACTTAGCACCTTATTATCTTTTGAGGGGTAGCATAATGATCTCCCCATGCTCTCCCACCCAGTTCACTGTAGCAAAACTTCATTCCTGAAACTCTGCTCTGATTATATGCCTGTCTACTTCTCATTTCCATCACAAAAGTGTGAATAAATTCACATTTCTTGCCCATGAGTACCACTGTCTTGTTCTAGCACCTGATGCCACCCATCCTGAGGGTCCAGAAGCTCTACCATATATGTTCCACACCATTTTGCTGCTGCTTACCCTCTCCTCCAGCTTAGCTACTTGTTGTTCCCCATGCACCCAACAGATGTATATGCCACAGCTGTTTGTTTCACCTGTCCCCACCATCTTTTCCACTGTCCTCCTACCCTATACTTATGCATCCCACTATTACCTAATCCTTCTAGACTCAGTTCAAATGTCAATTCCTCTGTGAAGTCTTTATGTTTCCCATAGTCAGAGGTGACTGTTGATTTAAGTTCTAAGAGCTACTCAGCAAGAAGCCTAAGCCATAGACCAAACAGTTTGTAATTAATATAAGCCTCTGTGTGTTTACTTGGGACTGTGCAGCTGTGGGACATAGGAAAACTTCTGGTTACAAAGAGGTTTCACTTTCTGAGGAGTGATTCTATTTTAATATGTTTGGTCTTTTCTGGCCTAGGTGCAATGGGCTATCTAAAACAATGACTTCTCATAAACTTTAGGTCATTTTGCCAACATGAAGAGGAAAACACACTAGCCAAACACAAATGAGGTATCCCAACTACCTGAATCCTTATTCACTTTGGGTATGCCCTTTAGTCTGGATGTTATCACAGTTTCCCTTACTATGTCCTAGGAGAAATCAGATGAGCAGATTATTTTCTAATAATTTCTTTTTCCTTTTTCTATTCTTTTGCCTTTTTGACTTACCTCTCTCTTAAAGTTATAATATAAAGAAATGTGTTTTGCTATGGTATACACACACACACACACACACACACACACACACACACACACACACACACGAATACTTTCATATTATTAGTTCTCCTCCCAGTCACCCATCTTCTGTTTGCTGGTCCTCTCCTCATAACACCCATATCTCATTTGTGCTTTTGTGTGTTTTCTAAGGTTTAATAAGTAATTTCTCAGAGATGACCTGATGAGACAGCTTTCTTTTTCAAATGATAAGCCATTTAGCCTCCGAACCTGTTTTGTCTATGGCTCTGACCAGAGTACACTCAAGGATCAGATCCATTCATTTGGAGTAAAAAATAGCACTTGTTTTATGCAAAAGACAAGTTTGTGATAGGGTAAATATGTAGTGAGTAGGCTAATTTAACTTAATTGGCTAGAGCATAGTGCTCTATTAGGGTGTGCCAAATTAAACTCTGTGTGGAATTTTTGGCCTTTTTGTTCCATCACACTCTCAGCTTATTTGTCATAGATCATTTTTTTCTGGATATTTACTAAGACACTGAATTATTGCAGTTACTAAGAGACTGAACTATTGCTTATAGGTAGAAATGGAAAATAAAGATGGGGATCAGGTAGGCTATTTCAAAAAGCAGAGAAAACAGAATACTATAAAGGCCAATAATTTTTCAAAGTGAAACCTTCTTCCCACTTTGAAATCCCTCTACCTAGACTAAGAAATGCAAAATTATCTGGTTCCAAATGTTCTTCCTCTGGCCATATTCCACTACTCTACTTTCTCCTCAAGGGAGTATTATTGTTTCCAAAAACTCCAGTTAAAGAACAAGAAATGTCTAGAACTCAATAAGTTTGGGAGGCAAGCACAAAACAATGAGTAAGAAGAGAATATGTGGTTTTAAATGGTAGGTTTATCTATTTCTCTACTAATAACATGGTAAGAATACAAATATGCTTTGAGTAGACAGATATGTAAAATTTTTTAAATTTTAAACTAAAAGAAGTGACAATGTATGAACTTGATATAATGGGAAGGTGATTGCAAAAAGTTGCTTTATTGGAGCTTTTTTGTTTGTTTGTTTGTTTCTTTCTTTTTTTCTTTTTTTTTTTTTTTGGTTTTTCGAGACAGGGTTTCCCTGTGTAGCTTTGCGCCTTTCCTGGAACTCACTAGGTAGACCAAGCTGGCCTTGAACTCACAGAGATCCACCTGCCTCTGCCTCCTGAGTGCTGGGGTTAAAGGTGTGTGCCACCACTGCCCGACAGAGCTTTTTTTCATATTTCTTCACTGTAAAAGTAAAACTGCCTCAAAATTCTGTTTTGATTATTAAATAAAATAGGACATGTAACTATATAAACTTCAAAGGTTTTCAATGAATAAGCATTGCAAATTCAATGACTGTTCATTGCTCATCTACTACAAATGTGTGATGTAAGCAACCTGTTTGTTTACTTAGATTATATGAAAATGTTTTGAATGAGTAATAATAAATGCCTATACCAATTCAGAATCTGATGCTAAACTAGAACCCTATGACAACTGATTTGTACATATTATTTAGCAGACAATTATCCTTATTAAATCAGTAAGAAAATGTTTTAATTCTAAATATTATTGGAGCAGTGTGATTTCAGGGTAACACCTGAAAAAACACCACAGGGATCCTCCTGTACTCATGGACATTGCTTGAATCTTGGATATTATTCCTTCTCTATATCAACAGGCCTCAGTTCCAAACTCTGAAAATTCACTTGGCTGGGGCTGTAAGTGCCTTAATTGCTGCCCAAACTTTCATCTAGGTCAAGAGCAGCTGCAGCAAGAAAGAAAACTTTATGACTATTCTCATGAATGGATACAAGGCCTGTTTTTAAAAACTTCCTTGCAGACCAAGCCACAGACATCCAACACTTAATTCTCCCTCCTTCATCAAATAACTGATGTATTTCTGAGCAATTGAGGCCCAGTCTCAGCTCTGCAACTTACAATTAGAACTGCATCCAAACACTGAGCAGAGACTGGCACCATTGCCCCTTATGGAGCAGGGTTGGGGAAACATAGTCTGAGGTATAGGATGAGTAAACTAAAAAAGAGGAGAGCACCAAGATCACAATACCCTCATCACAGCTTATTTATGAGTTATTCAGGTCTCATTATAGTCATCTCTCTGAAGCCATATGCATCTTAAGAAGCTGAGAAAGAGTTGCCTTTTCTGGCCATCTAAGAATACTTAGCATTAAGTACAGGATAGTGATTGATTCTACCTAGTATAAAATTGACATTAGTAATTATATCTTCCATAATTCTTTGCTCCTAGCCCTCCTAAGAACACTTGATAATACATAGGAGGATGGATCTTGCTTCCAGATAAAAGTAAAGGAATATGTACCAGATTTTCTTTTGGGCGGGTCACCAGCTAGCTCCCAAATCACTACATGGAGATTTATTATTAGTTTGAATGCTTCACCTTAGCTTAGCTCTTATTTTAATCTGTTTCTCTTTATCCATGTTTTGCCTTCAGGCTCTTTACCTTTCGTTGTTTCTGTATACTTATTTTTCTGCTGTTTCTATGTCTGGCTGGTAGATGACTGGCTTCTGGCCCCAGGCATGTCCCTCTCTTTCTTCCTGTTCTCTTCTTTCTTCTTCCCTCCTTTTGTTCTCCTAGAGCCTAGATTTTTCCTCCTATTTATTATCTATGCCTACCAGCTCTGCCTACACCTTTTCTGCCTAGTTATTGGCTGTTCAGCTCTATTTTTAGAACAATCAGGTGCCTTAGGTAGGCAAGTTGAAACAAATGCAATAGATCTTTACAAATTTCAACAAATGCAGAAAAAAACAAGTGTAACACATCTTTACATAGTTAAATATTCCACAACATTATGTTCTTTGCTTTTTACAATGCTAAGCTTCACCCTCTGTAATGATGTATTGTGTCTCCCAATATACTATGTCCCCCAATAAAATTTATCTGAGGATCATAGGAAAAAGCCAGCCACTATAAGTAAACATAGAAGTCAGGCAATGGTAGCACAAGCCTTTAATCCTATCGCTTGGGAGGCGGGGATCTGTCTGGATCTCTGTGAGTTCAAGGCCACACTGGGGAACAGAGCCAAGAATGGTGACACATGCCTTTAACCCCAGCACTCACCATAGAGGTCTGGAGGTCTGTACAGACAGATAGGAAGTGAAAGAGATGGGTAGGAAAAGGAAGTGTTGTAGCTGGGCTGAGAGAGTCAATGAGAGAACAGAACAAAAAGGCATATAAGCATGGATATACAGGAAGTAGTTCTCTTTGGAGACTGAGATGTCAGTGAGATGAAGTTAGCTTGTGGCTTTTCCTATTTCCCTGATCTCTCAGATTTTCAACTCCATATCTGGGTCCATGTTTTTTATTTAATAAGACTGTTTAGCAATTCATCTACAACCCTCAACCAATTCCATCTTACCTTTTGTCTCATCCAACATCAAAGATCCTTTGGGTATCATTTTTGATCTCTCTAAACTACACAGGTCTTTATTCAGGAGGGCTGAACACTCACTTAGGCCCTTCTTGCTATGGCATCTTGGTGATCTCTCTTTACAAGTGCTTTGACTCATGATAATGACTATTCATAAAAGGATAAGAACCAGAACAGATTTTCTTCCCTTTGAGAATCTTCATCCAACACAAACATGCCATTCTTTCCTACCTTGATGCTACACTTCTATTAACCTGCCCCCCCCCATTCACTTCCATGTAGGAATGGATGGTTCACTTCCTGCTCACATATTACACATATTTGGTAATCTCCTTGAGGTCTAATGGCATTGTTTTTTATTATTATTAATGTTCTCTACAACTTCAGCTTTTTCATCCCAAGACCTGGCAAACAAAGGCATGCCACATGAAATAAGGGCATTATGAGTGAATATTTGTTTGACTATACACTGAAAAAGTTTAATCAGCAATTCTTTTTGCCTACATTTTTCTTACAAACTGATAATTTAAATCTTAGCTAAAGTAAAAATATGCAGCATGAAGTAGAAACTTGTTTTAGTGTACATCTATTCCTATTAATAATAACTAACAAATGAAAACCATGTTGCTCTATCCGCGTACCTTATGTCTTGCCAGTCTTCACACTCTTTGATTTTAAATGACTGTATTTGACTCTATTTGAGGGAGGAGAATGATTGGAAAAATTACAAATGACTTTCGCTTTAGGACCTTCAAAGTTGTCCTATGACTAGCACTTAAATTACCTTATCAGTCTTGTATTACATAATCCTTTTGATGTTTAGGCTGCACTAGACTGCTCCATTTGTTCCATATTCCATCAACTTTCATGCCTTCACACTTTTGCTCAAAGTAGGTAATTCTGTTAACTCTTTTCCTCCATTTTGGCTTTCTGGCAGTTGAATCCACACCAAATTCTAAAGTCAACACTTCCATACAATTAGTTGTTCCCCCATGAGTAGAGTGTGTGTGATATTTAGTATGTACTTCTTTGATCACAAATTTTCTTTAAATATTATTTTTAGTGAATATGCTTGTTTTATATACTACACTCAGTAAATGTCCACTCTTTTCCTTCAACGTTGGTATCACTAGAATGCCCTAGAGTGTCAAAATGTTCCAAGTTCTACCCTCCAAATGTTATTATCATAGATTTCAAGAACCTTAAAATGTATTTAGATAAATATGAAACTGATAATAACTTGAAAATGGGATTTCCTTATTAACTTTTTCTCTCTGAAAGAAGTTTATTTATGTGAAACAGGTTCATAATAATTACCTGAAAATCCTTTCCTAGGTTTGTAAAATTAGTAAAGATTTCATTAGTTAGATCACACCAAGCTCATTATTGGCTCATATGTGATCCATTCAGCCTTCATTAAATAGGAATTAAAATATTTTCTTGGTCATCCTTATTTTAACATGCATTTTAATATGTATTGATGGCACTGTAATGACTTTTATAAGCAGAGCTATCATAGATTAAAAATTACTTTTTCTTTAATACCAATTATTGAGGGTCAGTTGACATTTTCATCTTGAGATGTGATTTTCAGGTATCACAGGTTCAGTCATGAGCTGAATGTGAAATTCTGGACTCTGAAAGGCAAGTCACAGAAACCTTGCCAATTTTGAAGATTAAAAATGGTCTATTGCTTTCTTTGGGGTTGGCCATGAAAAGAAATAATCATGTATAGAATTGCTTTGCTTTGGGGGAATTGCTTTTGTTATTTTGGTAGCAAACTAGATTTTTTTTTGGAAATGAAATGCTTCTTGCAATAACTTCTGAGCACTGCACTGTGAATGACACTTGCACATTTGTTCATCACTTTGACCTTTCACATTATGCTGCTACTCACAACCTTTCTAGAAACCAAGTAGTCAGGAGCCTCCTACAGTGAAAATAGATGGAAAATGTACCATTGATCCCTGCACCCCCCAACACACACACTTAGGGGAACCATTATAGGTCCCTCAGCTGTTTTCTATCCATTTAGGTCACTTAACACTGTATCAAGTCAAGTCATTTAGTGACCATTAAAATTAATGTCCAAAAACATTAAGTGTAAGTGAACATATCAGGGAGATTTAATTACTCTGTCTAATCAGCCTAAGGGATCTAAAAGCTACACAAGCAGTCTGTAGAAGGAGTTACACCCAAAAGGCCAAAAGGTACTGACTATCTTAACAAAAGATCACAGGCTACAAAACAATGGCCACTCAAAACTGACAGATTCTAGTTGTGGTGATGTCTAGAGTCTTTTTTCGATGACCTGACATGATAACCGACAATGCAATGACTCATCAGTGAGGAAGAATAATGGAGAAGAATAAGGAAAACCATAACATGATTATGAAACATAATCTATGCCATATAAATGAGTGTCATTTCCACCCAGACAGTCTTTTTGGCCTTGAAAAATTGGATCAACACAAATGAGTGGAGTTCAGAAAGTTCAAAAGGTTTTCTCTTAGAAAAAAGAAAGGGCTGGTTTTGTAAAATCAAGTAAGTGCTCAAGAAGTGAGCGACACTATTACTTCCAAATATCTCTCATTACCACTCAGAATATTTTTGCCTCAAATTTATGACAGTTTGAGTTTGTTTTCCTCAAACCTTTCTTTACTCCAAGAAGACCTTTTAATTTGAAACTTGGAAAAAATTAATTCCCAGCCGATATCCACAAGCAACTGCTACCTCATATTGCAAATTCCACTTTCAAATGGGATTCAACTTTTGCTTATTTTTAGCATGAATCCTATTGTTCTGTATAGAAGTGTGCATTTCTATTTCCATTGTCTTTTTGCTTCTCTTGTTAAGACTTCTAGCCTCAGTGAAAGAAATTCAAGCTTTTGAAGTCAAATTAATAAAAATGAGAAATAACAAATTTCTCAAGAACCCACATAGCTACCCCAAGTTCACCAAAACCAGTGAATATAAAAGAGAAGCATCTAACATGGTGGACAATTGTATTTATTGTACCAGCATTATAGTCACTTGGATTGAACAGTTAAACTCACTTACCAATTCACTTACTACACACAAAACCCCAAGGCTTGTTTCATGTTGGAAAATGTTCATGTGCCTTCCAGGTGCTGAAAACATGAGGCAATCACCATGATGACTGTAGTAGGGAGTATCCCTCAGGGAATTTCTCACCAAAGTGGTTTTTGATGTGGCAGTTGTGCACTGAATAAATGAAACATTTTGAGTTACTTGGGAAGGCTTTAAAATACAAAATTTCCATAGTAAACATGTCAGAGAGAGTAGCCCTCCACTACAAAATTAGCTTCTGCTGAAATTAAAGGCTACATAACAAGTTATTTTGTTGTCAATTTTAACTCTATTGTAGATTATTTATACACCACTCCTCTTCTATACATACTGTCCATACTAACATCACACACATGCACGCATGCACATACGCACTCGGGCATAGATTCCACTGAAAGTAGATCTGCCTTTCTCCCATCCTGTTAAATAAAATTCTCTCCTTGTTTCAAAATATGAATTCTTTTTATTCAGATAAATACAGATAAAAACTATGCACCCAGTGAACTCAAACACAAAATTTTGGGTTGAAACTGACAGGATAATCTATCTACTGATAATGTTGCAAATTGGAGTTCAAGATGGCTTTAACTTGCTCTATTTTTAAAAATTTTTGGGAGCACTCTGGTTTCTCTGGCTGGGGAAAAGTTACAATAGTTTAGTTGCACTTAAAACTTGAAACTTTTTCATTGTTGCTTGGAATCATTTCCAGGTTGGGGGTGGGAGGTAGAATAAGGTAGGAGATCAGTTCTGGCTGGTTTCCAATTCAATACTGTTTGCAAGTAGGGAAACTTGATCCCACTTTAAAAAAGGTTCAATATAAGAGACCTTTGCTATTTGGGGTGAAGGTCTACAATTTCTTTTTTTAAAGGGTAAAACCTGAACTCAATCCATCTAAGTGAAGGGCAGGGTTTTTTTTTGTTGTTGTTGTTTTTTGTTTTGTTTTGTTTTTCAGTTTATTTAAGTCTCAAAGGGAAGAATCTCCCTTAGACATATTCTTTTGGTTACAATTTATTTTAAATTTTTCCAGGCAAGGGATCTTTACCTCCCCAGTTTCCAATCTATAAATATGACTGATGCATTGTGACAGCATTTACCAGATCATTAAAGCATAAAGTTTATTGTTTTTCCATCCAGTATTGACTGAAATGGTGCCTTTATTTACAGAGATTCATCCTTTTTCAACACACATGCAATCATGCTCATACATTTTGTCCTTAATAAGACCAGATGACTTATGTGTATGATTATTCATTGCTCCCAGGATATATATTTTAATTCTCAAATATGAGAGATATGAAAATCAAAGTTGCCGGGTGGTGGTGGCGCACGCCTTTAATCTCAGCACTCGGGAGGCAGAGCCAGGCAGATCTCTCTGAGTTCGAGGCCAGCCTGGACTACCAAGTGAGTTCCAGGAGATGTGCAAAGCTACACAGAGAAACCCTGTCTCAAAAAACAAAACAAAAAACAAACAAACAAAAAACAGAAAGAAAATAAGAGTCATACAGAAGATAGACAGAAATGAATTGGTGAAAAAATAAGCATATGGAAAAGGAAAATCAAAGTTTGCCACACAGATCCATGTATATGTGTCCTAACTGTATAGACGAAAGGGCATGTTTCTATTCTAAGAACTGCTTCAATCCACTGGTTAATATAACATGTCACTTCTTACAAATGCAACTAAAAACTTGAATGCAACGTGGCTGAACATAGCCAAAACTAAATATATAAGAGATTGCTATTTTCTCTGATCTCCAGGAAAACTTTATTTACATACAAATAAAATATCACCACATTCAGTGAAAATATCACCACATTTCCCCTTTTTTGTCTAATAAAAATAAAAAAAATAAAGTTATAACTAAGAAAAATCATATATAATAAGTACAATAACTATATACAATATATATATAAGCAACAAATACATCAACAATGTCTAGTCCATTTGCATATGACAAATTCGGAGAAAATAATTCCATTATCTATCCTATTTTAGTAAGTCCAAAATTTACGTGATTCATTTTCTATCCCAGCTTATATTACTTACAGAAAACTATCTTATAATGTCTTTCAAATTATACATTTTACACCTCTAAGTGAGATTCATTTTTGAATTTCTTAACAAAGAGAACTATATAACTATCTAAACTTCAACTTCCTCAGAAATCTGAGAAGGAAATAATATGACTTAGTAAAATAGGAAGTGCAAAAAAAGTGACTTCCAAAAAATGCGAGTTGACAGAAACAGCCAGCTGCCTGGACAGTTATGCGAGGTTTTTCCGCAATGTTCAGGCATCATCTTCAGCCTATAGGCTTAGTGTATCTGACAGACTCATTTGTGAAGCAGGATGTTTGCAAGTTCTACAGCTCGATCTCACATTTGGTTCAAGTATTCCATGTACCAGATAAAATTTAATTCCGCCAGTGTCCTCTCATGATTCAGGATTTTAAATTCTGGAAATTGATGGTGTTTTTGGAATTTGGCTCCTTTTCTCAGCTTGTAGATGGCTTCATCTCAGCATCCCATTCTTTTCCACATCTCATTCTTCTAGACTTGTGGGTGGTTTCATCTTGGCATCCCATTCTTCTCAGCTTATGGATGGATTCATCTCCTTTATTAAATAATAGTCTACCACTGAGAAGTTAGACTCTGTCAGCCTAGTTATTCTTTCAAGAATAACTGTTTCAGTGACTGTTCCACTGCACACCAGGTGCCATTGGTCCATTGCCTGTCCAGCTGCCTTCAAAGAAAGGGGTACTGTAACTTCTTAAGATTGCAAAGACATTTCAGCAATGGTGTCATATTGTCCTGGCCTCAGAGGATACCTATTGCCAAAGCTGCAACCACATTTGTCTTGGCAAGTATCAGTAGTCCTTTGTTTTGCGTCCTGTTTGTACATTTTGGATAGCATACTTTCAGCAGTTGATGTGAGGGCACTTTGTTGACCAGTGGTTGACATTTGCCACAATGAAAGTTAACTCCATATGCTGTTTCTTCAATGTCCATATCTTCTCTGAAGTAGATTGGTACTTCCAGGAGCCAACATGTCTCACAGTCATAAAAAAAGAAAAAGAAAATCTAAGTTACTAAAACATTTTAAATGCCATAGTCTGTAGATCTCTGAAAGTTTTGAAGATGACCTGTCTATCTAAAATATATCACTGCTTGACCTTGAAAACATACCTAATATGACTACAATTTTGATTATAATGTCTAACTAACTTTCATTTCTTTATATCCTAATAGTTAATAATAATAACATTCAAGGAATAGCAAATTGCATTACATTGTTAAATGAACTGTATAGGTACAATATCCTGAAAAAAGATTAGAAATATATGTACAGCATTTTCTAACAATATCAATATATATATAATTTGTATACAATATATAAAAATCCAATCCAATGTAAAGTATTTAAAACTAGTAGTGGCCTTTTAAAAGTAGATTCAATAATCTACATTTTTATCTATATCATATCTATATCCTCTCTTTTTTCTTCAGGGTAGATTCAATAATCTACCCTTTATTCTATCATTTCTATATCTCTTTTTTTCGTGCAGATTCGATAATCTACCTCTTATCTATATCCTCTTTTCTTTTCTTTTTTTTCAAACAAGAACCTTAAATCTAATATCCTTTGTTTATACCTTTTACTGACCATTAACAACAATAACTTGTAACCAACCCTCCTAAACAATGACAACTACCCCAAACCTGAAACCCATAGAAAAAACAAAATCTACCTGCCCCACCCCACCTCTTAAGAATGTGGACTTTGTGTTCTTAGAATTTCTTCCTGCTGTTTGTGAGTGAAAGCATCTTCAGAGGATCCTGAAAAGAAAATTATTGAGTTAACTGCCCAGTTCCTGGAGAGGTAGATATATCATTTGTTGTCCATTCTCTGCATAATGTCAAAGTGCAGGGCTTATCTCAAGTCCTCTCTTGAATAGTCTGTGAGGCTGGATGATCTCAGCTAGCCATCTCAAAACTGTTCTCAGTAGTTTTGTAGTCCAAAGCTGATCTTTCAGTGATGTTGTCAGCTTAGTGCTATTATTATTTTCCACATGGAATCATTGTTGTGGGGCCTGATCATCTTTTTTGGAGATTTCTAATTCATTGTTAGGCCTGGTCATGATTCCCAGCAAAAAACTGATAGAGACACCAACACAACAAAAAAACATGTATAGGCAGCTAAATGAAGCCTTTTTTTCTAGAATTACAAAGTACTCTATATGACCATAAATATAACAAAAGTTTAATACATATATAAATATATTATATATCTTATTATATATATTAATATATAAACCTTCTAAATTTTGATATAAAATTCATATCTTAGGAAAAGTTTAAAGAATTAAAATAGAACCAAAGAATTTAGATTAGTGGTAATAAAATAGTCCCTTAAATTTTTGTTTTCTTCTGTCCCATGTGAGAAGTTGGCTCTTTCTTCTGACATGATACAGAGATTATGCATTGTCCTTTTAACAACATGCTTGGGTTTAAAGAAGGAGAAAGCCATTCTCCTGCTCCAAAGCCAGCTTTAATTTTTAATTGAACTGAGACTACATAAATACCATTTGTGTTAAGTGTCTTATGGTGGTATTTTATTTGTACTGAAATGTGATTTTATTTGTATGTTAATGAATAAAGTTGCTTGGGGGTCAGAGCTAATAGCAAGCCATAGCAGAGCTGGGCGTTCGTGTCACACGCCTTTAATCCCAGCACTTGGTAGAAGAGCTAGGGAGATCTCTGTGTGTTCAGGGATACAACCAGAGTTGGAGACACATGCCTTTAAGACCTGGAGGGCTGTACTTACAGACAGTGACGAGGCAGTCACGTGTTTGTGTTTACAACCAACGAGAAGACAGAACAGAAAGACTATATAAAGACAAACACACAGGAAGTAGGTCTCTTTTGGAGATGTCTCTTGGCTGAAGAAGCTAGAAGCAGGTGGTAAGGCTCTTAGCTCTGATCTCTTGGCTTTCTTCTTTGCATTGGTTCCGTGTTTCTTATTTAATAAGATGGTTGGTTACATCTACCTGTCTGTAGAGAACAGCAGAAACAAACATTTAGAAAGACTTATGAAATTTTATACGTGATATACCAATAGGCCAATACTCTTTTTCTTTGAACATTTTTTCTAGATGATTTGTCCTTTTTCTTCAGATGTCTCATTTGTCCAGTGTTCTTCAGATTCCTTAGCCTTCATTCTCCTGAAAGACAAAAACAAAAGCCCTTCCCTAAGCCTAACTTTGGGGAGGCTCCCCTTTGGCAAGTTATATCTGATTAAATGAACAGCATTTGTTAGTGGTATAAATTAGTTTAATTTGGTGAGTCATGCTGGCTGATGAATTATCATCTATTCTAATCAAGTTGTCTCTCTTGTTCTAATCAAACCTTTATCAATTTTGATGGTATCCATAGCTTATCTTCTCCTGCAGAAACAAGAGCAAAACCTCATTCCCAATGTAACACATATCCTGGTTTCCATTCTGAGGTCAGCACATCTTTAAAGTATATAGGCTGATTTAATTCTGTAGTTTTTTTTTCTATTATCCAATGTCTGCCCACAGCTGTTGTTCCTTTCTCATTAGCATTGAGAACATTCAAAGTTAATAGAGCATTATGAAATCTATTTCTGGGGGTTTTTTGTTACCCCTTTCTGTTTATTTAGCATATACTTTAGAGTTCTGTTTGATCTTTCTATGACTGCTTGGCCTGTTTGAATTACATGGTATACCTGTAATATGCTTTATATTGTAATAAGAAAAAGAAAACTGTTTCATTTTACCAGAGACAATGTTGGAGCATTGTCAGTTTTAATTTGTGCAGGTTTTAATTTAATGGCCATAACTTCTAGCAAATGCGTGATTACAGAATCAGCTTTTTCAGAATCCAAAGCAGTTTCAAATTGAAATCCTGAATAAATATCAATCGTGAAGTATACATATAGCAGTTTTCCAAATTCTGCAAAGGGAATCATATCCATTTGCTAGATTTCTTTCTTCTGAGTACCCTTTTGGTTTCATCCTGCTGGTAGTGGATTCTGATATTAAAAGAATAAGTAGGACATTTCCTTGGTTTCTTGCCAGGTTATGGGAAAATCCTTTTTAAAACCTTTACTGTGCACGTGATGAGTTTTATAAAATTCTGAAGCCTCCAGCACATTTCCTATCAGTAGTTTATAAATCTCATCATTACCTTGTGCTAGAGGGACTGGTAGACCCATATGGTATAGGATATGAGTTATATATAAGGGATACTTCTTATTCCTGATTATATCTTGTAACTGAATAAATAAATAAACAAAAGGTTAAGTATGACTCTTAATGGATAAATTCTGCAGTCTCAATATGTAATTCCACTCTTTCAGCATACTGAGAGTCAGTAACTATGTTGAGAAGTTCCGAAAAATCCATTAATACCAAGGGAATACCATACAATTCTAATTTATGAACCGTATAATAAGGACTTTGAACCAATTGGCTTAAATTTCCTGATTTGTAACCTGACTTTCCTTGTTTGATTGCATCTGTATAAAATATATGAACTCCAGATATGGGTGTTTCCTGCACAATTCAAGGCAAAATCCAATCAGCTCTCTTTATACATTCAAATCTATCACTTTAGGGATATTTGCTATTAATCTCTCCCAAAAATTTACTGTAAGTCATTGCCAAGGTTCATTTTCTGCCCATAATTTGTCAAGTTCATCCTTAGTTAAAGGTATTGCAGTTTCTGCTGGGTCTATTTCTGCTAATTGACAAAGTCTCAATTTTCCTTTTAAAATCATGTCAGAGAACTTTTCAACATAGGATTTTAATTTTTTACTCTGTTTATTTGTTAGAAATATTCATTCAAATATAATATCTTCACTCTACAATAAAATTCCTGTAGAATGCTTAGAGGGGAAAATAACCAAAATGCAATCAAGTTTTAGATCCACACAATCCACATGTCCTTACTGTACTTTCTTTTCCATCAAGGACAATTCTTTCTCATCTTCAGTTAATAATTCTCTAGGACAATTTAAGTCCTTATCACCTTTTAAGGTTTTGAACAAATTGCTCAGTTCATCATTTTTTGTACTCCAACAACAGTTCATAAATGGGAAATATTTCCAAATAATCTTTGAAAGTCATTAAGAGTCCATAATCAATCTCTCCCAATTTGTAACTTTTGAGGGTCTATTTTTTGTAGACCTATTTTATATCCTAAATAATTAATAGAATCCCCTATTTGTATCTTTTCAGGAGCAATTTGTAATCCCCAACAAGGCAAAATTTTCCTTACTTCTTCAAACATTCTTTCTAAAATATCTGCTTTTGAATTAGCTGGTAAAATGTCAGCCACATGATGATACATTGAAATCGATAACTATGAGAGGTCATCCTTTAGGTAACAGAGTAGGCAAAGGAATTCCAGATTGTAGAGAACCCATTGGCTGAATTACTTTGTTAATTGCTCTTAGGTCTGTTACCATTCTCCATTTACTGGATTTCTTTTTAATAACAAATACAGGAGAATTCCAAGGGCTGGTTGATTCTTCAATGTGCTGAGCATATAACTGCTCTTGTACCAGCTCTTCTAAAGCCTGGAGTTTCTCTCTTGTTAAAGGCCATTGCTGAACCCATCCAGGCTTGTCTGCTGTTTTAAAGGTAGAGCTGTTGGTGTCTTTGAAAGATCAACAGTTGTTGTGCCCTCTTCTTTTACAATCTGGATGGCTAGTGACTGCTCTTTATAATAATTCTCCCTAATATTTCTCTCAGAAATATGCGTAAGTTTTTGATTTGTTACTGAGGTTGGAGGGATGTTAACCTGAGTATTTCATTGTTGTAATAGATGATGCCCCCACAAATTCATAGATATATTAGATACATATGGGTTTAATTTTCCTCTCTGTCCTTCTGGACCTATACATTTGAACCATCTTGCACCCTGTTTCACTTGAGATAATGTTCCAATTCCTAAGAGCTGAACCTTTACCTCCTGAAGAGGTCAATTTAGTTGCCAAAATTGTGGTGTAGTTATTATCACATCTGCACCTATATCTACTAAACCTTCCAAGAAAACATCATTTATTCATATTTTTAATTTTGGCCTTTGTTCATTTATAGAAGTTTGCCAAAAAATTCGCTTTATAATTTCTCCTGGTTTTTCTGTTCTCTCTGCTACAGCTGTTCTATCACTCTGAGCGCCCTGGTTTATTACAATAGGCATTTTTGGTTATTTAATTGCTCTGAGTAGGGTTTTCTTCTACAATGACAGGAAAGGTCTGGACTGATTTGTTGTGGGGGCCTGCATAAGGCCCCTCTGGGAGTTTCCCGAGAACAGAGGCAAAGGATTACCTTGTTTGTCCCTTGTTGATCTACATACATTGTTCCAATGTTTCCCTCACCATACCTTCTACATTGTTCAGAAGGGAGGGGCATTCTGTTGCCATTGTTTCCTGAACAAACATTCTTTCTAGGAATGCCCTGTTTACACTCCCTTTTCAAATAACTTTGTTTACCACAAACAAAACACCTGACATTTTTCCTCAATGTTTAGAAATAACCTCTCCTATCCCGGTATCATCCTGGACATGACAGTCAATATTAATTCTGTCCCTGATCTAGTCTTCCAAGGGTGCTGATCTAGCCTTCAATGGCCTGATTATTCTTTTGCATGCTGCATTCATGTTCTTAAAAGCCAAAGACTCAGTTACTATATGTCTAGCTCCTGAATTTTGTATCATTCTATTTATTTCTGAAGACAGCCTTTGCAAGAAATCCATGAAAGATTCTCTGAGGCACTGTATAACTTTTGTGATTGATTCAATTTTTTCCTGCTTCCTCAATTCTGTCCCATGCATTCATGGCTGCCATGTGGCATAGAATTAAGGTATGGTTATCATATAAACATTGCTTTTCTTTATCAGCATATTCAAATTCTCCAAGCAGCTGATCCTGGGAAATTTCTACACCCCAAGTTGTACATTGGGGTTCTATTGTTTTAGGCTCCTCCTTAAGCCATGGTCACCATTGTAATTGTGTGTTGGATCCCAGGAGAGCTGTTACCAATTCTTTTCAGTCCTGAGGAACAATACTATTACAAGTCGACCACAAGTTTAACATTTGCTTTATAAATGGAGAATGCATGCCATATGACACTATAGCTTCCATAAATCTCCTTAAATCTAACATTTCCACTCGAGTCTAATTAACTTGTACATGCCCTTGAGTAGTTAGTTCCTATAAAGTTACCGGATAGATTAAGTTTGGTTATTTGAAAACAGGCTCTCTCTCTATAACCATATAATTCAATCCTAAATAATTTCATCTTTAAATTCTTCTGTCTGGATCTGTATTTCTGTATAAGTCATTTTAATAGATTTTTCTAAAGTCATTTCTGAGTTAGTTTCACTTTTGAATTTTTCTGTCTGCATCTGAATTTCTATATGATTCATTTAAACAGGTTTTTCTAAAGCTTTTTTCTTGGCACTTAAATTGACCAAACTTTTTAATATTAAAATAAGGGTAATTAAACAAATAGTATAAATAATTGAAGTTACATACATCAACATTAATTATCCTCTCATTTAATAATTCCATTTGTAGACTGCCTAATGTGTTATCAAACAAAGACCACTTTCCTTCCATTGTAAAAATGTAGTGTGTAGCTGTTCCAGCTCTGACCTGGAAGTACTACCAACACTGAGGCTTCTGGTAACTGTTACTCCTATGAGACAGGGCCAATACAGGAACCCTTAAGACCTGAGATCTGGATGTGCAAGCTCTGTTGGTTCCTGGATCCTGGATGCTGGAGATCGACTGAGCTGAGTTCTTGAGAAAACACCGTTGGACTGCACTATATCTTTCCAGGACCCTGTAACCTCTCCCTTTATTTGTAAGTTACACCCACAAAATAAACCTCCCATTTAACTACAGAGTTTCCTGAATACTTCCACCAACAGTTGGCGCCCAACATGGGGCAAATTCCAAAGGTCTGGGTGGCTTCCACCCTCAGCCTCCTCTGTGGCTGCTGTGGCATGCTTTCCACACTTACCACACTTTCCTGTCTCTTCTTTCCTGTCTCTTTTAAAATTGCCTCCCCTCCTGTGGACAAAACACTTACCCATTCCGCCCTTAACCTCCTGGTACTGTTTCTTCCCTTTCTTTGCTTCCTCCTCCCTGGCTGATGAGCACCTAAACCTGCCTGCAGAGTTCCACATAACCCAGAACACCTCTGTGGTTCCATTCCCAAAGAAAGAGAGCAGCTGAGTCTGGTCTCAGTCCCCTGTAAGCTTAGCCCCAACACTGTGAGGTTTGTCACTCCCTCATTGATTGCTAGCTCCCCACCCTAGCCCAATGCTTCCACAGTCTAGCCACACCATCTCCTGGTCAGCTCCCTGAGGATGCTACTTCTGAGGCTGCAGAGGTACTGAGAGGGGCTTGGAGCCACACCTGCCTGCAGATCTCCTGTCTGCAGAGGCACTGTGAGGTGATTGGAGTTCCAGGGAGTCACAAGAAAACTGTTTATCCTGCTTCTTGCTCACTTGGCTCCTGCCAGCAGCTGCTGCAAGCCAAGGCCTTGATCAGAGACTGCTTTAGAGCTACACCAGCACCTCCTGCTGGCTGAAAAGCACTACTAAACACACAAAAAACTTTGAAAGGAAGGTAAGACAGGCAAGCCTGTGTTTTATTTCAAGTACGAGTACTTTATAATTTTACACCTTAAAACTGACTAACAAATTTTGAGTAATTCTTATAATATTCCTGACAGTATTACCTCACAAGAATTTAAAAACTTTTTTGCCTGTGTGATGAATGACATTTTTTTGGAAATATATGAACTTCCTAAGGCTTATCTGGCCTGCACCATTTTGGCATTTACCATTATAATTAAAACAGTATTCAAATTCTGGTTTGATAATAAGAACAAAAGTGAGTCATTATTGGGACTGATACATGCTTTAAAAGATAGCAATGAAGGCTTACATAAAAAGATACTTTCTCTGGAATCTGCTAACTAGGAGTTACAAGCTAGTAATAAAGATTTACAAAACAGGCTTCTTAGTTTGGAATCTGCTAACTTAATACAAGAACTTCAGTCCATTAATAATAAATGTATAGCCAAAATTGATTTTGTTGATAATAAATATGAATATTTAATGGATAGAACATTAACTCTCCAGAGTGAAGTTGTAGCTACTCAGACACTATATAAGGAAAAAAAGATTATCATTAACTGATAAGGTCTATGGAATCATGTGTTATAGAAGAACATAAAAAGTTCCATGATTCCATGAGAAATCTGAAATTCCTTGCAAGAGAGGAGGTTCACTCCGTAGAATAGCCCCTAGGTGCTCATTTGCAACTCCTGGAAGAAACTCTCAGTAAACAGGACAAGTGACCTAATAAGCAGAACAGCAAGACCATACAGCTTGTAAAAGCTCCAAATGGCTCTCATATAATGTCTATACCTGTCATCATCCATGAGAGGCCAGTAGATGATACATACCCTGAGCCATATATGACATATACATTACAACCAATTTCAATGAGGGACTTTAAAAAATATAAAGGAAGTGATAGTTACATATGGAATACACTCAAAATATGTAAGAGAGATGTTAAATTCATGGTCTATCTCATATAGAATCATTCCAGATGACTGGCATCAGTTAATTTCAGCTGTTCTAGAATATAGCCAACAGTTACAGTGAAAACACTGGTTGAAGGAAGAGGCAAGAAATTTAGAGTAACAAGCTTAACTCAGAGGTTTTGAGATCTCCCAAGATCAAATACTTGGTGAGAGACATTTCACTGACAGGAATGTACAAGCCACTTATGATGAGCATACAATATCCCTATGCCAAACAGCAGGTCTAAATGCTTGGGGGAAAATTCCAAAACCAGGAGAACCAACTGAGGTATACACAAAGATATTTCAGGGCCTGCAAGAATCCTTCACTGATTTTTTTTTTACAAAGGCTGACCACAGCTATAACAAAAGCTATGTCAGATGAAGAATTAAGAAAATTAACTGAGTTCTTGGTATTTGACAATGCTAATACAGAATTCAAAAGAATACTCATAGCATTAAAGGTCAGATCAGCTCCTTTGGAAGAATGGATTCAGCATACTAATGGTGTTGAGTCTCTTAATTACAGTAATGAGGCTTGAATAGGAGAGGCAAATCCCAGAGGTGAAAGAAGGCCCTATGGTACCAAATGTTTTAAATGTGGTACACCAGCTCACATAAGTAAAAACTGTACATGGGTTAATACTAGGAATAATACTCCTTCTAGAAATAACCCAAACAGGAGACCCCAACCTCCTGGATTATGTAGAAGATGTGGCAAAGGCCAAATTTGTACCAGTGAGTGCAGATCAATAACAGATATATGAGCCAATGCTTTACTGGCAGGAAACACCTCAGGGGGCCTCTTGCAGGGCCACAAATAAAATGTGGTCCAAACATTTCAGCCACTGTTGAAGAAATTCCTCCCCACGAAAATTGAATAAACCAATGCCTAATGTAAAGACCAATACTGCAATGGATGATAAAACAGCTCTGATAGATGAATCAAAATTTCCAAAGAACACAATAAAAAGAATATTTTGGCAGACTTCCATAAATGAACAAAGACCAAAGCTTAGAATTCGAATTGATGGCTTTGTTCTGGAGGGCCTGGTAGACATAGGTGCGGATGTGACAATAATTACACCAAAATCATGGCATGTGAACTGGTCTCTTCAAGAGGTAGATGTCCAATTTCTATGGATTGGAACCCTATTTCAGATACAACAGAGTTTGAGATGGGTTGAATGCATAGGGCTAGAAGGACAGAGAGGAAGGCTGAAGCCATATGTAGCAAATGTAGTATTAAAACTTTGGGGCTGAGTTCTGTTACAACAGTGGAATACCCATATTAAAATTCCTACACTCTCAGAAAAGAAATACAGACCAATGAATGTTTCTCATAAAAATACTATAACATGCTATAAAAAAGTTACCAAACATTTGGGCTGTACATAATCAGAGCACAACTGCTGTTAAACTCTCAGAAGTACCAACTTCCTTACCTTTAAAATGGCTAACTAATAAACCTGTCTGGGTTAGACAATGACCTTTGACAAAAGAGAAGCTACAACATTTAGAACAGCTGGTTCAAGAGCAGTTAAATGCTCAACATATTGAAGAGTCTACCAGCCCTTGGAATTCTCTTGTATTTGTCATTTTTTTAAAAAGTCTGGTAATTGGAAAATGCTAATAGATCTGAGAATGATTAATAAAGTAATTCAGCCAATGGGCTTCCTACAGACTGGGATGCCTTTGCCCTCTCTGCTACCCAAAGAATGGCCTATAATAGTTATTGACTTAAAAGACTTTTTTTAACCATACCCTTACAAGAAAATGATAGAGAAAAATTTGCCTTCAAAGTACCTACTTATAACAATTCCCAGGCAGTCAAGTGAAGTCGATGGAAGGTCCTCCCACAGGGAATGTTAAACAACCTTATCTTGTGCCAATACTTTGTGCAAAAACCATTGGAGATAGTTCATGTGAAGTTTCCACAATCCATAATTTATCATTATATGGATGATAGCCTATTAGCTGATCCAAAGTTAGACACATTAGAAAGCATGTTTGAAGAAGTAAAAACAGTTTTGCCTCGCTGGGGACTGCAAATGGCTCCTGAAGAAATACAAAGAGGCGATTCTATTAATTCCTTAGGATATGAGATAGAGCTACAAAAAATTAGACCCCAAAAGGTACAAGTAACGAGCAATCTATTGGAGACTTAATGATTATCAAAAGTTTTTAGGAAGCATTTTCGACTTACTGGGTATCATGTGAATACCCAAAGATGGACTACAAAATTTGGCCAATACTCTAGAAGGGGACAAAGAATTAAATAGACCAAGAAAATTATTAGCCAGAGCTGAGAAGGAATTGGCTCTAGTAGAAATGACAATTTGAGAAGCACATGTGGATCATGTGAATCCAGAACTTAAATGCATTCTTGTCATACTCCCCTCCAGACATTCCCCAACAGGTATTTTGATGCAAAGGAAAGATATTTTATTGGAATGGATATTTCTACCATGCAAACCAAATGAGAAATTAAAGACTTATATAGAAAAGATCTTTTATTTGATTCAAAAAGGTAAGTTAAGACTTCGCCAAATGAAAGAAATGGACCCTCAACAGAAATTGTAGTACCTTTAACTAATGAGGAAATTTCATCACTATGGAAAGATAATGAATTCTGGCTGAAACCCTGCAGTAACTTTTTGGGAGAGATTGACAACTATTATCCCAAAAGCAAGAGAATAGAATTCATAAAGAAGACTGAATGGGTCCTTCCTCACATTGTATGACAAAAGCCAATTTCTGGGGGGTTCACATTTTATACTGATGCCAATAAATCAGTGAAAGCAGGATAAACAGGAGAATTAAGTAAAGTGTTTCAAAGTCCATACAACTCTGTACAAAAGGCAGAACTGTATGTCATTCTTAATGTACTGATGGACTTTACAGAACCCATCAATATAATCATGGACTCAATATGCAGAGAGAGTTGTTTTACATATTGAAACTGCTGAATTTATTCCTAATAATACAATTAACTTCATTTTTCATACAATTACAGGAAATCATCAGAAATAGGGATGGGGCCATATTGTCCTGGCCTCAGAAGATGCCTTTTGATAAAGCCATAACCACACTTGTTTTGGCAAGAATCAGTAGTCCCTTGTTTCGTGTTCTGTCTGTCCATTTTGTCCTGTTGATTCGAGGATACTTTGTTGTCCAGTGGCTAACTTTTGCCAAAATGAAAGTTGACTCCATATGCAGTTTCTTCAATGCCCATATTTTCTCTAAAGTAGATTGGTACTGCCAGGAGCCGACATGTCTCAAAAAAGAAAAATTTTCTAAGTTATTAAAACATTTTAAATGCCATATTCTGTAGATCTCTGAAGGGTTTGAAGATGCCCTGTCTAAAACATCTCTGCTCAATTTTTAAAACATATCTAATATGACTACAAGTTCTATTGTAATGTCTAACTACTAACTTTCATTTCTTTATATCCTAATAGTTGGTAATAATAACATTCAAGGATCAGAAATTTGTATTACATTGTTAAATGAATGGTATAAATACAATTAGAAATATATATATAGCATTTTCTAACAATATCAGTTTCAAATTTGTATACAATATAAAACAATTAAATCCAATGTAAAGTATTAGTAATTGTCTTTTTCTTTTCTTTCTTTCTTTCTTTCTTTCTTTCTTTCTTTCTTTCTTTCTTTCTTTCTTTCTTTCTTTCTTTCTTTCTTTCTTTCTTTCTTTCTTTCTTTTAAACAAGAACCTTAAATCTAATCTCCTTTGCTTAGCCTTTTTCCTAACCCTTGACAATAACTTGTAACCAACCCCCCTAAACACTGAAAATTATCCCAGACCCAAAACCCATTAAAAAGACCAAAAAACCACCCGCCCCACACCACCTCTTTGGGAATGTGGGCATCGTATTCTTAAAATTGCTTCCTGCTGGGTATGGGAGAAGTTTTCTTTATCCTGAAAGAAAAATTTTAGGTTAATTGTCAAATTCTAGGAGAGGTAATTATATCCTTCATTATCCAGTCTGTGTATAATGCCAAAGTTCAGGGTTTATCTCAAGTCCTTATTCAAGTAGTCTTTGAGACTGGATCATCTCAGCTAGTCATCTCAAAATTGCTCTGAGCACCTTGTAGTTCAAAGCTGATCTGTGGATGATGTTTGTCAGCTTAATGATATTATTATTGTCCACGTGGAGTTGTTGTTGTTGTGGGGCCCCATCTTCTTTCTGGAGACTTCAGGTGATGTTAGGCCTGGCCGTGATTTCCTGCAGAAAACTGATAAGAGACTCGAACACAAAAACATATATATGCAGCTAGCCTTTTTTCTAGAATTAGTTAGTACTCTATATGACCATTCATATCTTAACAAAGTTTAAAAATGTATATATATATTAATCTTGTAAATTTTGATATAAAATTTATACTTTGAGAAAAGTTTAAAGAATCAGAATAGAATCAAAGAGTTGAGATTAGTAATAGAATAGTCCCTTAATTAATTTGGCTTTTGTCCTGTACCATAGCAGAAGATGGCTCTTTTTTCTGGCATGATACAGGGAGTTTGCATTTTCCTTTTAACAACATGCTTGATTTTAAAGAAGGAGAGAGCCATTCTCCAACTCCAAAGTCAGCTTTAAACTTTAATTGAACTGGGACTATTAGAAAACCAATAGTGTTAAATCTTTAGAGAAAAGCAGAAACAAACATTTAGGAAGACATAAAAATTTTTTAGATAATATATACCCATACACCCTTTCACTCTGTTTCTTGGGATAGATGATTTGTCCCTTTTCTGCAGTTGTCTCATTTGTCCAGTGTTCTTCAAATTCCTTAACCTTCATTCTCCTAAAAGACGAAAACAAAAACCTTTCCCCAAGACTAATTTTGGAGATGTTTCCTTTTGACAAGTTATTATCTGATGAAATGAAAAGGCATGTGTTATTGATACAAGTTAGTTTAAATTGGATGTTCATGCTGGTTGATGAACTATCACCTTATCTAATTAAGAGGTCTCTCTTGTTCAAATCGAACCTTTATCAATTTTGATGGTACCCACAGCTTATATTCTCCTGTAGAAACAAAAGCAAAACCTCGTCCCCAATGTAATACATACCCTGGTTTCCATTCTGAGGTCAGCACATCCTTAAAGTATATAGGCTGATTTAATTCTGTTTTTTTTTTTCTATTATCCAATGTCTCTCTGCAGCTGTTGTTCCTTTCTCATTGGCATTCAGAAAATTCAAAGTTAGAAGACCATTATGCAGTCTATTTCTGGGGGTTTTGTTACCCATTTCTGTTTATTTAGCATATCCTTTAGAGTTCTGTTTGATCTTTCTATAACTGCTTGACCTGTAGGATTATGTGGTATGCCTGTAATATGCTTTATATTGTAATAAGCAAAAAACTGTTTCATTTTAACAGAGACATATGATGGAGCATTGTCAGTTTTGATTTGTGCAGGTATACCCATGATGGCCATAACTTCCAGCAAATGAGTGATTACAGAATCAGCTTTTTTAGAACTCAAAGCAGTTGCCCATTGAAATCCTGAATAAGTATCGATAGTGTGGTGTACATATTTCAATTTTCCAAATTCTGCAAAGTGAAACACATCCATCTGCCAGATTTCATTTCTCTGAGTACCCTTTGGGTTACATCCTGCTGGTAATGGCGTTTGATTGTAGAAGGAACAAGTAGGACATTTCTTTACTATTTCTTTGGCTTGTTGCCAGGTTATGGAAAAATACTTTTTTAAACCTTTACTATTGACGTGATGTTTTTTATGAAATTCTGAGGCTTCCAGCACATTTCCTATCAATAATTTATCAATCTCATCATTGCCTTGTGCTAGAGGGCCTGGCAGACCAGTATGGGATTGAATGTGAGTTATATATAAAGGATGATTCCTTTTCCTGATTGTATCCTGTAATTGAATAAATAGTGAAGTTAATTCTGAAGCATCAGGGATAAATTCTGCAGTTTCAATATGTAACACCACTCTTTCAGCATACTGAGAGTCAGTTACTATGTTGAGAGGTTCTGAAAAATCCATTAATACCAACAGAATAGCATACAATTCTGATTTTTGAACTGAATTATACGGACTTTGAACCACTTTACTTAAATTTTCTGATTTGTAACCTGCCTTTCCTTCTTTGTTGGCATGTGTATGAAATGTATGAACTCCAGATATGGGTTTTTGCCGTACAATTCAAGGCAAGATCCATTCAGCTCTCTTTATAAGATCAATTCTATTGCTTTTGGGATATTTGCTGTTAATTTCTCCCAAAAAATTACTGCAAGCTCTTTGCCAAGGTTCACTTTCTGTCCATAATTTTTCAATGTCCTCCTTAGTTAATGGTACGACAATTTCTGCTGGGTCTATGCCTGCTAATTGACGAAGTCTCAATTTGCCTTTGTAAATCAAGTCAGAGATTTTTTCCACATAAGTTTTTAATTTTTTATTTGGTTTATTTGGTAAAAATATCCATTCCAATATAATATCTTCCCTCTGCATTAATATACCAGTAGGAGAATGCCTAGAAGGTAAAATAACCAAAATGCAATCCAGCATTGGATCAATAAGATCCACGTGTCCTTCATGCACTTTCTTTTCTACCAAGGCTAATTCTTTCTCAGCTTCAGGTGATAATTCTCTTGGACTATTTAAGTCCTTGTCACCTTCTAAGGTTTTGAACAAATTAGTTAGTTCATCATTTTTTACCCCAACAATAGTTCGTAGATGAGAAATATCTCCAAATAATCTTTGAAAGTCATTAAGAGTCTGTAGTCTATCTCTCCGAATTTGCACCTTTTGGGGTCTAATTTTTTGTAGCTCTATTTTATATCCTAAATAATTAATAGAATCTCCTCTTTGTATCTTTTCAGGAGCAATTTGTAATCCCCAGCAAGGCAAAATTTTCTTTACTTCTTCAAATATTATTTCTAAAGTATCTGCATTTGAGTCAGCTAGTAAAATATCATCCATATAATGATAAATTATAGATTTAGGAAATTTTTTACGTATCACTTCTAATGGCTGTTGTACAAAATATTGGCACAGAGTTGGGCTATTCAACATTCCCAATGGAGGGGAGGACCCTCCATTGAAATCTTTTAACCGGTTGAGAATTATTATAAGTAGGCACTGTAAAAGCAAATCTTTCTCTGTCTTTTTCTTGTAAGGGTATTGAAAAGAAACAGTCTTTTAAATCAATAACTATGAGAGGCCATCCTTTGGGTAGTAGAGTAGGCAAAGGCATCCCAGATTGTAGAGAGCCCATTGGCTGAATTACTTTGTTAATTGCTCTAAGGTCTGTTACCATTCTCCATTTACCAGATTTCTTTTTAATAACAAATACAGGAGAATTCCAAGGGCTGGTTGATTCTTCAATATGCTGAGCATTTAACTGGTCTTCTACCAACTCTTCTAAAGCCTGGAGTTTCTCTGTTGTTAAAGGCCATTGTTGGACCCATACAGGCTTGTCTGTTAACCATTTTAAAGGTAGAGCTGTTGGTGTCTTTGGAAGATCATCAGTTATTGTGCCCTGTTCTTGTATAATATGGATGGCTGGTGACCACTCATTAGAACAATATCTTCTAATATTTCTCTCAGTAACATGTGCTAGTTTATGATTTGTTTCTGAGATTGGAGGGATGTTAATCTGAGTATTCCATTGTTGCAACAAGTCTCGACCCCACAGGTTCATAGCTATGTTAGCCACATATGGTTTTAATTTTCCTCTCTGTCCTTCTGGACCTATACATTCGAGCCATCTTGCATTCTGTTTCACCTGAGATAATGTCCCAATTCCTAACAGTTGAACCTTTACCTCCTGAAGAGGCCAAGTTGGATGCCAAAATTCTGGTGCAATTATGGTAACATCCACACCTGTGTCTACCAGACCAGACAACAAAGCACCATTTATTTTTATCGTTAATTTTGGTCTTTGTTCATTAATAGAAGTTTGCCAAAAAATTTTCTTTATGTTTTCTCCTGAATTTTCTATTCTCTCTGTTTCATCATCCTGACCAGCATGATTTATTCCAACAGGCATTTGGTTATTTAATCGCTCTCCAGACCAGGCATTTCCTCTATGGCTGCAGGAAAGGTTTGAACTGGATTTGCACTGGGGGCCTGCGCGAGGCCCCTATGGGAGTTTCCTGAAGACTGAGGCAAAGGATTACCCTGTCTGTCCTTTGTTGATCTACATTCGTTGGTCCAGTGTTTTCCCTTACCACGCCTTCTGCACACTCCAGAAGGAAGGGGCATTCTGTTGCCATTGTTCCTTGAAGAAACATTGTTTCTGGGCATGACCTGTCTACAGTCCCTTTTCAAATGTCCTTGCTTTCCACATCCAAAACATCTAACACTCCTCAAACCTTTTGAAATTACTTCTCCTACCCATGTATCATCATGCTCATCACCTTCAACATTAATTGTTTCTCTAATCCAATCTTCCATAGGTGCAGAACTTGCCCTTAATGGCCTGATTATTCTTTTGCATGCTGCATTCGCATTCTCAAAGGCCAAAGATTCAATTATTGCCTTACCAGCTTCTGAATCCGAGACCATTCTCTTTACTGCTGAAGCCAGTCTTTGTAAAAAATCTGTAAAAGACTCTTTTGGGCCTTGCATCACCTTTGTAAATGACTTAAATTTTTTTCCTGGTTCCTCAACTCTGTCCTATGCATTCAAGGCTGCCGTTCAACATAAAACTAGGGTTTGGACATCATATAAACATTGTGTTTGTGCTGAAGCATATTGGCCTTCGCCAATAAGCTGATCCTGGCAAACTTGTATTCCTTTATCCCTCCATTGTTTCTCTATGTTTTTAGCCTCCTCCTTAAACCAAGTCAGAAACTGAAGTCTCTGGCTGGGTTCCAGAACACCTTGTGCAAGGTCCCGCCAGTCCTGTGATACTATCCTATTATATGTTGACCAAGAGTTTAACATTTGCTTTACATATGAGGAATGCATGCCATAAGAATACTATTGCCTCCTTAAACCTTTTTAAATCCAACATTTCAATTGGAGCCCAATTATTTTGTGTAGCCATTTGATCAGGCATCTGCTGTACGGTTACAGGATAAATTAAGGGTGACTGTGTGAAAACAGGCTTTCTTTCTGCAATCTTATGATCTTGACTTGAAACAACTTCACTGTTAATTTCTTCTGTCTGAATTTTTACAGGTTTAACAAGTTCTTCTAAAGCTGTTATCCTGGCACTTAAATTGACTATCTTTTTAAATATTAAAATGTGGATTAGTATAGTGATAAGCTGCATAATTCCACCAATACTAATATTATATAGTTGTTCTATTATCAGACTGCCTAAAATTTCGAACAAAAACCAATTTTCTTCCAATGTACACATAAAACCCATTTGTTTTTTAATGTGGAAAAAATTCTCTTTTAGATAGTTTCCTTTAAAACATCTGATATGTTATGACTTACCAAATCTGCGTAGAACAGTAGAAATCCGAAGGGATTTTCAAAGCAGCCACCTAGTGTCCCAGGTGTAAATCCAGAGAGAGAGAGAGAGAGAGAGAGAGAGAGAGAGAGAGAGAGAGGAAAGAGAGAACGCACAAGAAAGCGTAGCCGGCTAAAGCTTAAATCCAGCCACGTGTTCCCTCTTGTGCCAAGTCAAGGCTTGGGTCTGGCTTCCTTAAGCTCCGACCACGTGCGTTGGCTTTACAGGCAGGGCCCTTTTCGGCAGGGCAGGTCTGAGTTATTTGTAGCACTGGCTTTAAGCAAGCTGCTCACAGACCTAGGCCCGGGCTAGAAGCTGACACCTGGACTAGGAAGCCGGCAGCTCGGACTAGGACGCCGGCCACTTCCTTCCGCTTCCTCTGCTGCCTGCCGCCGCCTGCCGCCCTTGCGGGAAAGTGGACCTGCTGTCAAGCCAAGCAGTTTTTAATGGATTCTTGTCACGTTGGGCGCCAGATATTGATGTAACTAACCGTCTTATTAAATAAGAAACACAGAAACAATGTAAAGAGAAAGCCGAGAGGTCAGAGCTCAGAGCTAAAATCTCACTCTTCCTCCTGCTGTCCCAGCTTCGCAAAAGAGAGCTACTTCCTGTCTGTACGCCTTTTTTATAGTATTATTGTTCTGCCTTCTCATTGGTTGTAAACCCAAACATGTGACGGCCTCGTCACTGTCTGAATGTACAGCCCCCTAGGTCTTAAAGGCATATGTCTCCAACGCTGGCTATATCCCTGAACACACCGAGATCTATGGGATTAAAGGCATGTGCCACCACCGCCACACTCTTGCTATGGCTCTAATAGCTCTGACCCCCGTACAACTTTATTTATTAACATACAATCAAAATCACATTTCAGTACAATTAGATTACCACCACACATTTCCATTTGGAAGTTTGTTTTCTTCTTGGGACAAAATGGCCTACTTGGCAAAGAACTGCCTTTGCCTCAGCTGCTGACAGTATGAATGCTGTGCTTCTGGATAAGTGGGACACAAGGAAAAGCAAGTACTGAACTCTCTCAAGACAGGGCAAGATGGTCTTTCAGAATTCCTGATTCTGAAAATGGTCTGTCATATACTCTAGGCCTGTAGCCAATTTGAATGCACCAATGATGCTGAGAATCATGAGGTGACTGTCCAGGCTGCCAGTTGTCTCTGTCCACTCTTGCAAGATTCCCAAAAGTTGCTTGCGTCCTTCTCCTGTTTCTCTGGTATTATTATATTCCTTCTCAGGTCTTTGATGGGATTGAAGACTTAACAGTTACAGTTACAATCTTCTATCTTAGTTAGAACATATTAAGTATTAGATTCAGGTTCTTCATGATAGGGGCCCTTTTGGAATGATCTCTGTAACATGCCATCTACTCATGCTCCAGGTTCTCTGGATCTTAGTATGTGTCTCTTGTTTGATATTGTTCATGTTGGTTGTAGTTCCATCTTGTCTAGGTCATTATCCCTTATTCCTCCTGGACAATATTTGATAATCATTCCTATTGTATATAGTTTTGTATTAGGTTAGATCTTTCTTATTTAGACAAAATGGGGAGATGTAGTGGGTAGCTTTTCAAGTTTTGACCTGGAAGTACCACCCGCATTGAGGCTTCTGGGAACTGCCATGCCTACCATGCAGGGCTGAGAGGGAGCTCTTAAGACCTGAAATCCAGATGTGCTGGCTCTCTTCGTTCCTCGATTATGGACGCTGAAGGTAGACCAAGCAGAGTTCTCCAAAGAACACAGGTGGACTGCACTACTCCTTTCCCCAGCACTGTAAACTCTGTAGGTGACAAACATATATTGGTGGCCCTCTTGGAATTGGGCTATGAGATGGAGGTGTCATGTGGAAGGGATGTAGAGATAAAAATATCATCCCTGCCCTCATAGAGCTTGACCTCTATTGGAGGTGAGATCAGAGGAAGTTCTCAACTCTTAGCAACAGCTACTATTTTCAAATGCTGAAATTAAGCAAAGATCTACTTGGATTCAGCCTAGTCCCTGATATTGCCCCATGCAGCATCCAGGGTAAGGCAGAAGTTTTAAAACAGAAAATACTTCATAGCATTAGTTAAATTTAAAAATAATAGGAAACTTTTAGTTAAACAACACTAGTTTTTCTTTTCTTAGACTCAAGGGCCCCTTCCATATATAAAATTCATTCTGATTTTTGCCTTTTACATGATACAGTTAAAAACTTTGGGAAATCACAGTGTCTGTTTTAAAAATCTTATGGAGCCATGTGAGAATTCTAATAACCTGCATGAAGACAATCATTATGTCCTGTTAAATATGCTGTATGCCAGGTGGCAGTGGCAAATGCTTTTAATCTCAGCACTCAGGAACCAGATCCAGGAGGATCTCTGTGAATTCAAGGCCAGCCTGGTCTACAGAGCAAGATCCAGGACAGGCACCAAAACTACATGCAGAAATCCTGTCTCAAAAACAAACAACAAAAAAAACAAAATAAATATGCTTTATATGTGATAACTCAGTTACTTAGAGCTGATCTCTGTAGTAATTAATATAAAACCAGGGCCCGGCAAGATGACCCAGTGGTTAAGAGCACTCATTGCTCTTATAGAGGACCCAGGTTTTATTACCAGTACCCACATGGTAGAATTGTCCAATTCTCTCTTCTCACCTCCTTGCACATCAAGCACACACATGGTATACAGACATGCATGGAAGCAAAACATCCATACACATAAAGTAAAATAAATTAAACTACGTTTCAACCACTACAATATTTTAATATTATATTCAGAAATAAATGTATTTCAGTTTATAGGAACAAACTGTGTTTATGGATTTGGAGCCATAAGGGTGGTGGCTTATTAACTTCATTGCAGCAATGATAGAGTCTCAACATAGTTTTGTTTTGGGAGTTTTGTCTTTTTCAAGTGTCACAGCAACTCTATAAGGCACCTACTACTACTATTATAATTTATAATTAATTTTTAGAAAATGATACCTTTATAATATTAGCTCTTACAATTTGTGAACATGGTACATATCTGTATTTGTTTTAGTTTTAAAATTTTCAATGGGTCAGGGGTGCTGGCTCTGGCATTAATCTTAGCACTCAAAAGCAGAGGCAGGAAGATTTTTATTTCAAGGCTAGACTTGCCCACATAGTGGGCCACATAGGGCTACATAGTAAGACCTTGTGTCAAAAACAAATAACACAATAAATTTTTCACTGAAGTCTTTCACTTTTCTTGTACAGGTGTTACAAATGTGTAGATTTTGAGTGCATATTTCCTCAGTAAAACTAACTATTGCATTATACTGCTATCCTTCAATGGGGAATTTGATATTTTTATTTTAATAGTTTTAATTGACATAATAGTACATACTTATGTATACAGTATATAAATAATCAGATCAGGGTAATTGATCAATTACCTCCTCTCCTGCTGGAAATAATGTGAAAAGTCTCTGCTAGGTATTTGAAAATAGTCACTGCTAGTCATAGTTACCCTTACTGTGCAATAAAATGTTATGATCTACTTGTCCTGTATAACAGTCCATTATTTTTAGACAAGAATTACAACATTCATAGTAGAAGTCTCTGTCTTGGATCCACATTGAAAATTGTCAAAATGGCTATCATAGTATACTAAATAACTAAACAATGGTATAATCACACAAACTAAGTCCTATAGAATGAGAATAACCAAGCTGCAGCCTAAAACAACAAACATGTATACTGAAAGTATGCTTGGTAAAAATAAGCCTGTATGTTAGCTCCATATTCTGTCGAAAGACTGGACTATCTCCTTGTGTTGCTACTGAACTTTTGTTTTTATGGAATGATTCTTATGCCCTGGTGTTGATGCTTCCTCATGTGCTATATCATAGTAATGAGGAGGTAGTGGCCCGACTAGCCCCACAATCAAAGAGAGAACTCCTGACAGCCCTAGCGGTGAATTCAGTCCTTGGCTTAGGGGCCACCGGAGCTGGACTAGGAGCTGCCTCCATGGTTTTACAGCAAAATAAGTCTCAAGAATTAAGACATTTAGTAAAAGTAAACCTCGATAAGCTAGAAACTTCTGTTAGGTTTCTTGAAAAGTCTCTTGACTCACTGGCAATTTGCTCTGCAGAATCAAAGAGGCCTGGAATTGTTATTCTTACAGCAGGGGGGGATTGTGCTAAGGCCTTAGGAGAAGAATGCGGTTTCTATGTTGATCACTCAGGAGTGGTTACTAAAAATTTAGATGAGATCCATAAAGGGATAAAGGATAGACAAAAAGATCAACAGAGTTCCTGGTATCAGGGGTTATTCATTTTGTCCCCCTGGTTAACTACTTTAATTTCTAGTCTAATAGGGCCCACTGTGATTCTTCTTATCTTACTCATCTTCGGGCCCTGTATCCTTAATAGACTAGTACAATTTATGAAACAGAGGCGGGGCACCATACTTGGTATAACAGAGTTATACACAAGTCAGCACCACCAAATATGAGTCATATGCAGACCCCGAAGTGAGAACATGGGAATCTCTTGAATTAGAGCAAGTTAGGGGCCCATGATTGAGCCCCTCTAGGAACAAAGAAAGGGGAAACGTGAAACCTCAGTAAACCCCCACACACACTCCATCCCCTACAGACAAAGAGTAGCTTAAACCAGGATTCCTAAGTGTAGATAAGAACTTAGACCCCTTTTTCCCAGGTGGCTTTATTAGCTACAGAAACTTACGAAAACACAGAGTCAGGATATTCGACCATCTGGCAGAGGCTAAGGGGTCATAAAACATCCCAAACTTCCTGAACCCCAGAGACAGCTCGTAAAACTCCTAAACACAGTTGCTGAACAAAGGAGAAATAAAGATAACATGAAAGACTACTGATATGAACCAAAAAAGAGGGAGGTGGGCTGTGGAAGATGAATTATGTGGTCTGTGCCTTTAAGAACTAGCCTCACAAAGAAAGGGGCACGCTCCTTCCAACCTCCCTGCTGTGCAAGAGAGATTTGGAACCAGCCCCTTGCCAAGGCATGTAAACTTCATTTGAATAAACCTTACTTTTGCATTCTGTACCTAAGGTCTCCGTTGGCTTCTTTGGGGACACGATCTGGGCATAACAAAAAACTTCAATTTTCTAACTTTGGGGGCTATGAACACAAACTGGGAAAAAACTTTGTTTTAGCTTTACAGGTAGTGAAAAAAAGCTCTTTGAGTTTATGGGGAAGAAAAAGTTTCCTATGGAAGCTTTTGACCTGGGGACAGCTGAAATGCTAAGTCCAAGCGGCAGGAGAAAGTGTTTTCTCCCTGAGGAATAAAAGGGGTGTAAAAAGCCAAAAAGCTTAAAAGTTCAGAAGTTTTGGGAAAAGTTGGTCTTTCTCTTTTGGGTAAAAAAAAAATCTTTCTCTTAAACTAAAAGCTTTTCTTGGAAAATTTGGGGGGAAATCTCTCTAAAAAGCCTTAATCTTTCTCAAAAGCTCTCAAACTTAAAAACTAAAGCCTTTCAGAACTCTCTCAGAAGGACAAATTAGAATCACCTGGAGATATTAGTATGGGGACCACCTGTGATTAGCTCTAAAGGAAAACAACAAACCTCTTAAGACAGCAAAACCTCTAAGTTCTTCCAAGCTTTAAAAATCATCCCTGCAATGCAGGAGGCAGGGACAAGTTCCTAAAAACCTCTTCTAAGTTCTGTCTCTTCAAGCTAGTAAAAGACAGTTGGTCAGAGTACCCTGAGGGAAACGCTTGGGAGAGTGTGGGTAAAGAACTACAGAGAGCCCAAAACTTTATCTGAGAAAAGCAAAACAGCTAAGCTTTTCACTTACAGCCAAGCTGAGGCATCAAGGGTTGTTTCTCAGTGAGCATTTCAGAATGAAAAGGTGCTCCTAATTGTCCTAATGCAAAGATCCCCTGAAGCAATGCAAACTGTTAGCATGGTATCCTAGCTTCTGACCAAAAACCCAGAGGCGACTGGCCAGCCTCTGAGTTGGAATGCATTTCAGGGATACTAGGGTTCCTGCAGTAGGAAACTTCTGGGAGCACAGAGATGAGGCAGAAAGGTGCAGGACCCAGGGGAATATTGCTAATGACCAAAGCTAAAGCCAGTGGGAACAACACAGTTGTTTGCTTTCCTATAAGACCTGGGTAGGTAGCTCCACAGCTGCAAAAAAGAAATCTGAGAAAAGCTTTCCTATCAGAATAAGGACCTTTCTGGGAAAATAGTAAAGCTGAACTGTGTCTGAAGCAGTTGTGCTGCTGAGTCAGAATGCTGTCTGGGGAAAGAGCCCAGCCAGGGCAGAAGAGAACTATCCAGGAGTAAAGCTTTCTTTTCTGTCAGAGAAAGTATCTCTTTGAGAAAAGCTTTGTTTTAACTGACTCCAATGAGATGAGGGAGTGTAGCCCTGAGGGGTGATTGCCTCTGGCATAAACTCTGTCCTTGAGCACCCAGACAAACACACAACCCATTGGGGGACTGGGCCAGGTGAAGGCCTGATGAGGCAAAATACCTGTCCTAATGTGAGCTTAGATATGACAAAAATCTCCTTCGCTAAGCTTTATTTATGAACACAAACCTCAGACCCCGAAAACAGAAATGGACAAAAAGCCCCTACCTTCAGTAACAGAGGAAGCTGCCACTGTAGTGTCAGAAACTGTTTCTGGATTAAAGGGAGTAAACTGAGACCAAACTGGGTACTGTCAGGGAGAAAGACTCTGAAGAAACGGAGAAGGGACAGATTCCTCCCTAGAAAATGCATGACCTGTGAAAGCTGCTAAAAGTTTGAGGCAGATTGTGGGGACGAAAGCCCCTATCTCCAAAGGCAGCTAGCAGAGGTACAGAGGTGCAGACAGATACCTAAAGCTCTGCATCTGGGGGGAAGGAAAAAGCAAAATATGATAAAGATTTATCAGTGGGAGAAAATGTCTCTGAAGGAGTTATTGAAAAGCTCTGTTGTAAATGATTTTGTTTTTCACTTACTGGCTAAGGCAAACACAAGCCCCCAAGGAAAGTTGCTATCAGAAATTGCCCACCTTAATGCACGCTAATGAGGCAGGTGCAGTACTGATTTGGGGGCCAGTGTCAAATGAAGGAGAGACAACCTGCTGAAGCCAGCTGAGGAGAGACTAGAAATCTCCCAATGTGCCATAGCTGAAAATATAAAATGCTTGTTCAAATCTCCCATTGCAAAAGTAAAAAACTTTGATCAAACCCCCGGGGCAAGAATTTGTAAGCAAGTCTGGTAAAGGGAACCAGTTGACTCTCAGACCTGAAAAGAACTATGGGAAATGAAGTCCAAAAGCTAGCTTGCAATAAGGGACTAATATAATGGAAATGCATTCTGGGAAAGGTAGTTTTTTTGCTAAAGATGGCGACACTGCCCTGAAACACTTTGGTCAGCTCGAAAATACATTCATGGTAAACTTAAAATACAGCTTTCAAAAGAATAAGAAGGAAAATCATCTGAGAGTTCAAGTGTCAGTTCCAATGAAAAATTGAAAGGATACGGAACTATGTGCTTAGCGGATCGGGGCTCCTTTGGTAAGATGCCTTATTTACCCTAATAGCTGTGTCAAGTTTTCATGGTAGTTGGATGACAAAAAGCTACCTTTAAGAGCAAACAACTACTTTAAAATCCTTAAGAAAGCAAGAGAAAGCAGTTTATACACTGAACATTGTTTTAGATATGAGGAAACTTATGGGAAAATAAAATTCTTTGAACAAACAGCTGGCAATGAATGATTACTTTGCAAATCTAATAAAGAGACAAGGAAACAGGCATTTAAAAAGAAATGACTGCTTTATAGATGGGAAACAAACTTCAGAAAATCTAGCTGTCTTACAAAAGAATTGCTTCACCTGAAAGTTCCTTATAAGAAATCAATGCTAAATATCACAGCTGCTAATAATATCAGGAGTTAAAGCTAATGAAGTGAAAATACTAAATCCTGAAAATGTTTTTTTCTCAAAGTAAGCTAATGAAGGATATGTTTCATGAAAGAACATCTATGTTCTTGACTCCTTTGAATAGTAACAGTTTTGGTGAAAATATTGGAACTAACAACAATCAAGTCAAAATGTTGTTTCAACAAATTCAAGATGCTATTCACAAAAGAAAGCTGCCATGTCTGTGGGCCATATTAGAGCTCACTCCAATCTTCCTGGTTCTTTAGCTGAAGGTAATGCAATGGCTGATAAGCAAGCAAAGAGAGTAGAATTATCCCAAGTGGAAATAGCTAAACAGTCACATGCTCTTCTTCATCAAAATAGCAAAAGTTTAAGAAAGAAATTCAGTCTTACCAAAGAAACAGCTAATCAAATAGTTAAATGATGTGGGATATGTCCAAAATATTTTAATGTCCTTCACTTAGGGGTAAACCCTCGAGGTTTTCTTTCTAATCATCTATGGCAAATGGATGTTACGAATATTGCAGAATTTGACAAATTAAAATTAAAATGTCTACATGTGACCAATGACACTTATTCAGGATTTTAATGGCTAGTATACAACCCAGGGAAGCTACAAAACATGTAATTATGCACCGCATGAAGTGTTTTTCATATATGGGTATACCAAAAATTATTAAAACTGATAATGGTTCTGGATATAGTAGTAAGGCATTTCAACAATTTTGTACCCAATGGGAAATCCTTCTCTGCTCTGCCCTCCTCTTTTTTGTTGGTATTTTTTTGTGTGTGTATAAGAGAGAGACAGAGACAGACAGAGAGAGAGCCCTAATCTTAGCCCAGGCTGAATCTGAGCCCAAGATCCTCTTATGTGAGCTTCCCCAGTGCAGACATTACAAATGTGTGTTACCATTCCTGCCCTTTTACTCATATTCTAAATGTTTTCTTATAATCTATTTAATTCTTAAATAAGATACAAAGTTAGAAGATTTTTGGATTGTTTGCTTAGCTATTACATGTCCAAAAAATTCAGTACCATTTGTTAAAAAGACTCACTTTTGTCTGCCAAAACTTAATTGACTAGTAATAAATTAGTAATCATAAATACATTCTGACTTTACTCAAATACTTCTTTTACTTCTATTTATATGATTGTGATTTTTTTGTACTGTTAATGTGGTAGGTTACATCCATTTGTTTTAGAATATGAATCAGCCTTACAAATTTAGAGTAAATTGAATCCCATGCCATTGATCTATATATTTATCACTATATGAAAGCTACATTATATATATTAGTATATATAATAGGTTGTGCAATTAGGTAACCTAAGTCCTCTAACTTTATGTCAGAATTGTTCTTTCCTTGTAAATTTAGAATTACCTTGTGCTTATTTGAAAAGATTATGCTAGAATTTAAATGGTATTTCATGAAATCTGTACAACAATTTTGGGATAATTGCCATGGTTAGTACATAGCATCTCAATCTATAAATGTAGTTTGTCATTCCATTTTGTTTATAAACATTTTGTGATTTTCAGCATCCACATCCTGGATATTTTCCTAGCTTTACACCTAAGTATTTCATTTAAAAAATATTATAATTATTTTTGTAATTGTTTTCCAAATATTCAGTTACCAGTAGGTAGAAATATAGTGAATTTTTGTATGTTGACATGTATCCTGTGACTTTGTTGAACTCCCTTATTATTTCCAAGAATTTAATGGATATTCCTTTGGAAATTTTATGTAAATATTCATAGCAAATGAAATAGGATGGTTTTATTTCTCATTCCAGACAGTATGGCTCTCAGTTTTTCTTTTTTCTGCCCTTAACTAGAGCTTTCAGTATGATGTTGAATAGTAGTAGTAAAATCAGGCTTTGTGATTCACAGGCTTAAGGGGGGAATTATTCAGTTTCTCTCCATTGAATATGATCCTTGCCACAGATCCACAGGTTTTTGTAGATGCCATTTATTGGTGAAATTATTAAGGCCACTCCACGTAGTTAAAAGGAAGACTTATTTAGTGGGTGACTTACAAATGAAGGGATAGGTAGATCGTGGGGGTCTGGGGAAGGTGTATCATAGTCCAGCAGTGTTCTCTGGAGCTCTGCTCAGTCAAGCTCCACAGTCTAGGGTCCAAAAACAGAGAAAGCGCTCACTCATCCAGGTCTCCAGTCTCCAGACACCTCCCCTGGCCCCACCTCGTAGGCGTGACAGTTGCCAGAGTCTCAATGGGGGTTGGAACTTCCAGATCCAAGCTGGAATGGCTACCTACTACATCTTTCCCTTTTTGTCTAAATAAGAAGGCTCTAAACTAGTACAAGACTATATACAAAGGAATGGTTATCAAATATTGTCCAGGAATAATGAGGGATAATGACCTAGATAACATGGAACTACAACCAATGCAAACAATATCAAGCAAGAAACACATGCTAAAATCCAGAGAAGTATAGAGCATAGGTAAATGGCATGTTATAAAGATCATTCCAAAAGGTGTCCTATTCTAAAGAACCTGAATCTCATACATAATATGTTCTATCTAAGATATTATATATACTAAGTTGTAACTATAACTGCTAGTCTTCAATCCCATCAAAGACCTGAGAAGGAATATAATGGTACCTGAGAAATCGAAGATGGATTCAAGCAACTTTCGGGAGTCTTGAAAGAGTAGACAGACACAGCTGGCAGCCTGGATAGTCACCTAATGTTTCTCAGCATTGTTAGTGCATTCAAATTGGCTACAGGCCTAGAGTATCTGACAGACCATTTTCAGAAGCAGGATTTCTGAAAGACCATCTTACCCTGTCTTGGCAGAGTACAGTGGTCGCTTTCCTTGTGTCCCGCTTATCCAGTAAGGACAGCATTACATTCGTACTGTCAGCCGTCAAGGCAAGGGCAGTTCTTTGCCCAGTAGGCCATTTTGTGCCAAGAAGACAAACTTCCAAATGGAAATGTCTTAGAAGCCCAACATTCTCTCAGGATCAAATTGGCACAGCCAGGAGCAATTGTGTCTCATGTCAACAGAATTCTAAGTTATTTAAATGCCATATTCTCTAGGTGTATGAAATGTTTGAAGATTATCTGTCCATCTACCTTATGTATCTGTAAATCTGGATAACCTAACTAATGTAACTATAGAGATGACAGGCATAGGTGACTGTAAATCTATAAGCCTTATCTTTCTAAATAAACTAAGGACTAAGGCTTCATGTAAACAAGGTAAACAGTCTAAAAGCAAATGTATGGTGAAGAACGATGACTTCAAAATTATGACAATACACAAGATATTTATAACAGAGGTAGGAATATATAGTGTGATATGCAATGTGACAATAATCTCAAATATATATCAATATACCGAATATCCTAAACAGAAGTAGAACATACATAAAGTATGACAGATATAAATTTACATTTCTATCAATATAAAAATATTTCAAATAAGAGTAGAAACATATGTACATTATAACAAATATAGTTCTGTATTTGTATCAATATACAAATTATTTAAACAGGAATATAAAAATAGTTTACATTTGTATCAACATATAAGAATCCATAGCAGTACAAGTTACAGTGCAAATTATCTAAGGTTGCTATTTTACTAAATTTGTTTACTAGTATATACAATGATCTACCATAATATCTTATACCTATCCATTCAATTTCTTCTTTTTCCTTTTTTTAAGGAGAATACTGAGTTTAATATTTTCTTCCACCCCTAACCCTATAACCATCATCCATAACCCTGAGAAATATGAAACCTAAGGGAGAAGGGGCGTCATTTTCTTAGAATTGCTTCCTGCTGTTTAGGGGATGATGTTATCTCTGTTGGGTACTGTGTGAAAGCTCAGATAGTTAAATCTCATTTAGACTAACTGTAGGTTCTGCAGCAAGTCTTAGAGTAATGGGTAAGATTGTCTGAAATTCTGGCAAGAAGTGTAGTATGATGATGATTACCATGGCATCATTCTGGATTGGGTAGAGTTGTTGTTGTTGGGGCCCCATCTTCCTTCTGGAGACTTCCGAGATTGCTATTGGAAAAACTTATTTGTTATCAAAAATGGGAGGTTTGGATTTAAAGAGGACATAGCATATAAGAAAGGATTCTGAGAAATCAAGAGTAAGCATGGAGAGAATTAGAATTTAGAAAACAATGGTCCCTTTTTTTTGGATTCCTTCTGTCCCACACCAGAGGGCTCTTCTGATACGGGACTGAAGAATATCTCAAACTTTTCTTTTAGCAATATGCTTGGGTTTAGAGAAAGAGTGAGCCAATTCCATCTCCAAAGCCAGCTTGGCTTATAATTGAATTGGAACCACAACTTTAATAGATTGATAGAGAGATAGATGTTAGACAGTGAGATTTTACCACGTGTAGATTGGTACGAATAAATTCTTTCTTTCTGCTGTAAACATCCGGATATCCAAGGCCTTATGATTTTTGGAAGATGGGTATTTCCGTTATCCTAGAAAGACAAAAACAGAACCCTACCCCACCCTTTCATTGTGAAATTTTTCTTACAATTTGTAGAGATGTCACATTGGTGGATGATCTTTTACTTCTCCTCATCAAGGGGTTTTTCCTGTTCAAATCGAATTTTTATTAATTTTGTTGGTATCCATAGCTTTTCTTCTCCTGCAGAAACAAAGGCAAAAACCCTTCCCGAATGTAGAACATATCCAGGTTTTCATTCTGAGGTCAGCACATCCTTGAAATAAACTGGTTGGTTTAGTTCAGGAGTTTTGTCTGTCATCCAATGTCTCTCCACAGCTGTTGTTCCTTTCTCATCAGCATTGAGAAAATTCAAGATTAATAAAGCACTATGCAGTCTATTTCTAGGAGTCATTGTTACCTGTTGCTGTTTATTTAGCATATCCTTTAAGGTTCGATTGGATCTTTCTATGACTGCTAGGCCTGTGGGATTATGTGGTATACCTGTAACATGCTTTATATTGTAATAAGCAAAAAACTATCCCATTTTATTGGGGACATATGCTGGGGCATTATCTGTCTTAATTCGTACAGGTATTCCCATGATGGCCATAACTTCTAGTAGGTGTGTAGTCACAGAATCATCCTTTTCAGAACTCATAGGAGTTGCCAATTGAAATCCTGAATATGTGTCAATGGTGTGATGTACATACTTTAGTCTTCCAAATTCTGCAGAATGAAACACATCCATCTTCCAAATTTCATTTCTTTGAATACCTTTTTAATTGCTCCCTGCAGGTAATGGAGTTTGGTTATAGATGGAACAAGTAGGACATTTTTTTCACAATATAATTAGCCTGTTGCCAAGTAATGGAGAAACCCTTCTTCAAACCTTTGCTATTTACATGGTATTTCTTATGAAATTCTGAGGCTTCTAGCACATGGCCTATTAGTCACTGATCAATCTCAACGTTACCTTGTGCTAGAGGTCCTGGCAGACCGGTATGGGATCTGATATGTGTTATGTATATAGGATGTTCCCTTTTTCTGATAATTTCCTGCAATTGTATGAATAATGACGTTAATTCTGTATTATCAGGAATAAATTCAGCAGTTTCAATATGTAAAACAACTCTCTGTGCATATTGAGAGTCAGTGACTATATTGAGGGGTTCTGTGAAGTCCATCAGTACCATCAGAATGGCATACAGTTCTGCCTTTTGTACAGAGTTGTATGGACTTTGTACTACTTTTTTTTAGATATTGATTTATTAATTTGTATATTCATTTTTTTATTTTTACAATACTATTCAGTTCTACATAACAGCCACAGATTCCCTTGTTCTCCCCATTAATGCCCCCCTCCTCTTCCCCCCAGCCCACCCCCCATTCCTACCACCTCCTGATCAAGGCCACCCCTGAGGACTGAGATCAACCTGATAGACTCAGTCCAGGCAGGTCCAGTCCCCTCCTCCCAGATTGAGCCAAGCATCCCTGTAGAAGTCCCAGGTTTCAAACAGCTATCTCATGCAGTGAGCCCAGGGCCTGGCACCACTGCCTAGATGCCTCCCAAAACAGATCAAGCCAATCAACTGTCTCACCTATTCAGAGGGCCTGATTCAGTTGGGGGCCCCTCAGCCTTTGGTTCATAGTTCATGTGTTTCCATTCGTTTGGCTATTTGTCCCTGTGCTTTATCCAACCTTGGTTTCAACAATTCTCACTAATATAAACCCTCCTCTTTCTCACTAATTAGACTCCCAGCGCTCTACCCGGGGCCTAGCCATGGATGTCTGTATCCAGATTCCTCAGTCCTTGGATGGGGTTTCTGGCATAACTATTAGGGTGTTTGGCCATCCCATCACCAGAGTAGGTCAGTCCCGGTACTCACTCATAGGAGGATACTAGATGTGGAACAAGGATGACTGGACTGCTACTCACATCACCAGTGAGGCTACCTGGAAAACAGGACCCCAAGAAAGACACAGGGATCACCCAATGATGAAGAAATGGATGAGATATACATGAACAGCCTGGACATGAGTGAGAGCAATGAACGGCGAGGGTCAAGGGAAAGAGAGGGGGAGATCTCACCTGGATCAAGAACAGAGAGGGACTACACGGAATAGGAGACCATGGTAAATGAAGACCACATGAGAAAAGGAAGAAACAAAGTGCTAAAGAGGCCCACAGAAATCCACAAAGATACCCCCACAAAAGACGGCTGGCAATGTCCGAGAGACAGCCTAGACTTTGTACCACTTTACTTAAGTCTCCTGATTTATATCCTGCTTTCCCTGATTTATTTGCATCAGTATAAAATGTAAGGACTCCTGAAATTGGCTTTTGTCGTACAATGTGAGGAAGGACCCATTCAGTCTTCTTTATGAATTCTTTTCTCTTGCTTTTGGGATAGTGGTTGTTAATCTCTCCCAAAAAGTTACTGCAGGCTCTCTGCCAGTATTCATTATCTTTCCATAGTGATGAAATTTCCTCATTAGTTAAAGGTACTACAATTTCTGCCGGATCCATTCCTGTCAACTGGCGAAGTCTTAATTTACCTTTTTGAATCAAATCAGAAATCTTTTCTATATAAGTCTTTAATTTCTTATTTGGTTTACGTGGTAGGAATATCCATTCCAATATAATATCTTCCCTCTGCATCAAAATACCTGTTGGGAATGTCTGGAGGGGAATATGACAAGAATGCATTTAAGTTCTGGATCCACACGATCCACATGCGCTTCTCGAATTGTCTTTTCTACTAGAGCCAATTCCTTCTCAGCTTTGGCTGATAATTTTCTTGGACTATTTAATTCTTTGTCTCCTTCTAGAGTATTAGCCAAATTTTGTAGTCCATCTTTGGGTATTCACATGATACCCAGTAAGTTGGAAATGCTTCCTAATAACTTTTGAAAATCATTAAGAGTCTTCAATTGATCTCTCCTTAGTTGTACCTTTTGGGGTCTAATTTTTTGTAGCTCTATCTTATATCCTAAGTAATTACTAGAATCTCCTGATTGTATTTTTTCAGGAGGAATTTGCAATCCCCCAGCGAGGCAAAACTGTTTTTACTTCTTCAAACATACTTTCTAATGTATCTAACTTTGGATAAGCTAATAGGATATCATCCATATAGTGATAAATTATGGATTGTGGAAACTTTGTACAGATTATCTTCAATGGTTTCTGCACAAAGTATTGGCACAAAATAGGGCTGTTTAACATTCCCTGTGGGAGGACCTTCCATTGATATCTCTTGACTGGCTGAGAATTATTATAATCAGGTACTGTGAAGGCAAGTTTTTCTCTATTATTTTCTTTTAAGGGTATGGTAAAGAAGCAGTCTTTTAAGTCAATAACTATTATAGGCCATTCTTTGGGTAGCAGAGAGGACAAGGGCATCCCAGTCTGTAGAGAGCCCATTGGCTGAATTACTTTATTAATTGCTCTCAGATCTGTCAGCATTCTCCAATTACCAGATTTTTTTTTAAATAACAAATACAGGAGAATTCCAAGGGCTGGTAGATTCTTCAATGTGTTGAGCATTTAACTGCTCTTGAACCAGCTCTTCTAAAGCTTGTAGCTTCTCTTTTGTCAAAGGCCATTGTCCAACCCAGACAGGTTTATTAGTTAGCCATTTCAAAGGTAAGGCAGTTAGTACTTCTGAGAGTTCAGCAGCAGTTGTGCTCTGTTTGTATACAGCCTGAATGGTTGGTGACTGTTTTTTTATAGCATGCTATGATATTATTCCTAGGAACATTCATTGGTCTGTATTCCTTTTCTGAGAGTGTAAGAATTTTAATCTGGGTATTCTACTGTTGTAACAGATCTCGGCCCCAAAGATTTACTGCTACATTTGCTACATATGGCTTCAGCCTTCCTCTCTGTCCTTCTGGCCCTATGCATTCAACCCATCTTGAACTCTGTTTTATCTGAAATAGGGTGCCAATTCCTAAAAGTTGGACATCTACCTCTTGAAGAGGCCAATTCGGATCCATGATTTTGGTGTAATTATAGTCACATCTGCACCTGTGTCTACCAGGCCCTCCAGAACCAGGCCATTAATTCGAATTTTAAGCTTTGGTCTTTGTTCATTTATGGAAGTCTGCCAAAATATTTGTTTTATAGTGTTCTTTGTAAACTGTGATCCATCTATCAGAGCTATTTTATCATCCATTGCAGTATCGGTTTTTACCTTAGGCTTTGGTTTATTCAGTTGTCCTGGAGAGGAATTTCTTCCACAGTGGCTGGGAATGTTCAAACTACATTTGATTTGGGGGCCTACAGGAGGCCCCCTGAGGCATTTCCTGCCAGTAAAGGGTTGCCTCGTATATCTATTTTTGATCTGCACTCACTGGTCCAATGTTGGCCTTTGCCACACCTTCTACATAATCCAGGAGGTTGTTGGGGTCTCCTGTTTAGGCTATTCCTAAAAGGAGTATTACTTATAGGAGTACCCCATGTACAGTTTTTACTTATATGACCTGGTGTACCACATTTAAAACATTTGGTAACACGGGGCCTTCTTTCACCTCTGGGACTTGTCTCTCCTATCCAAGCCTCATTACTGTAGTTAAGAGACTCAACACCATTAGTGTACTGAATCCATTCTTCCAAAGGACCTGATCTGATCTTTAATGGTGTAAGTATTCTTCTGCACTCTGCTTTAGCATTGTTGAATGCCAAGGACACAGTTAATACTTTTCTTAATTCTTTATCTGATACAGCTTTTGTTATAGCTGTGTTCAGCCTTTGTAAAAAATCATTGAAGGGTTCGTGTGGTCCCTGAAATATCTTTGTGCATACCCCAATTGTTTTCCCAGGTTCTGGAACTTTTTCCCAAACATTTAGAGCTGCTGCATGGCATAGGGATATTGTATGCTCATCGTAAGTGGCTTGTACATTCCTGTCAGCGAAACATCCCTCACCAAGTATTTGATCTTGGGAGATCACAGAACCTCTGAGTTTACCTTGTTTTTCTAATTTTTTTGCCTCTTCTCTCAACCAGCTCTTCTACTGTAGCAGCTGGCTATATTCTAGAACAGCTGAAATTAACTGATGCCAATCATCTGGGATGATTCTATATGAGGTAGACGATGAATTTAACATCTGTCTTACGTATGTGGGGTGTATCCCATATGTAACTACTGCTTCCTTTATATTTTTAAAGTCCCTTGTTGAAATTGGTTGTAATGTATATGTCATATATGGCTCAGGGTGTGTGTCATCTGCTGGCTTCTCATGGACGATAACAGGATAAGCCATTGTATGATTGCTGTTTGGAGATGTTACAACCTCTATGGTCTTGACCTTCTGCTTATGAGTTCCCTTGTCATGTTTACTGAGAGTTTCATCAAGGGCTTGCAAACGATCACCTAGGGTCTGTTCTAGGGAGTGAACCTCCTCTCTTGCAAGGGACTCCAGATTTCTCATGGAATCATAGACATTTTTATTTTCCTCAGAAACACATGATTCCATGGACCTTATCTTATCAATTAATGATAATCTTTCTTCCTTATGTAGTGTCTGGGTAGCCATAACTTCACCCTGGAAAGTTAGTGTTCTATCCATTACATATTTATATTTATTATCAATAAAATCAATTTTGGTTACAAGCCTGTTTTGTAAATCCTGATTAGCAGATTCTAGAAAAAGAATCTTTTCCTGTAAGCCTTCATTGCTATCTTTGAAAGCAGATTCCAGAAAGAGATTCTTTTTCTGTAAGCCTTCATTGCTATCTTTGAAGGCAGATACCAGAAAGTGATTCTTTTTCTATAAGCCTTCATTGCTATCTTTGAAAGCAGATTCCAGAAAGAGATTCTTTTTCTGTAAGCCTTCATTGCTATCTTTCAAAGCCTGTATCAGTCCCAATAATGACTCATCTTTTTTCTTATTATTAAACCAGTGTTTGAACACTATGTGAATTATTACAATGAATGCCAAAATGGTACAGGCAAAATATGCCTGAGGAAGGTCATATATTTCCAGGAGAATGTCGTTCATCATACAGGCAAAAAGGTTTTTAAATTCTTGTGAGGTAATGTTGTCGGCCATATTACAAGAATTACTCAAAATTTGTTAGCTAATTTTAAGATGTAAAATTATCAAGTACTTTTACTTGAAATAAAACGCTGGTTTGCCTATCTTACCCTTCCATGGTGTGTGTGGGGGGTGTAGTAGCGCTTTTCAGACAGCAGGCAGCGCTGGTACAGCTCCAAAGCAGGGCCTGCTGGTGACTTTGGCTGGTGGCAGCTGGAGGCAGATGGCGGGATGGCCGGGAGCTAAAGGAGCTGGGTTGGCAGGAGTGGAGCCCGCACCCAGGGAGGAGGGGGATACCTCACTCGCAGCGGTTTTTCACTGGTCTCGGGGCTAAGCTAAGGAGCTGAGACCGGACTAGCTGCTCCCTTTTTCGGGAATGGAACCGTGTAGGCGTTCCCTGGTTCTAAGGAACTTTGCAGGCAGGTTTAGGTACCCACCAGCCAGGAAGGAGGCTGGGGGCAGAAGCCACCCAGGCCTTTGAAATTTGACCCACGTGGGTGCCAGATATTGGTGAAATTATTAAGGCTACTTCACATAGTTAAAAGGAAGATTTATTTAGTGGGTGACTTACAAATGAAGGGATAGGTAGATCGTGGGGGTCTGGGGAAGGTGTATCGAAGTCCAGCGGTGTGCTCTGGAGCTCTGCTCAGTCAACCTCCACAGTCTAGGGTCCAGGAACAGAGAGAGTGCTCGCCCATCCAGGTCTAAGGTCTCCAGATGCCTCCACTGGCCCCGCCTTGTAGGCGTGACAGTTGCCAGAGTCTCGATGGGGGTTGGAACTTCCAGATCCAAGGTGGAATGGCTACCCACTACTGCCCTTTATTAGTTGAATTGTGTATCATGGATGTGTATTTCTTCTACTCACATTTATAGGGTCACAGTTGTTTTCCTTTATTGTTAATATCATATATTTCATCCATTCATTATTCAATAATGAACTAGCCTTACAATTCCGAGATAAATTCCAGTTGCTTGTGATTTATTCTTTGCATATTTAACAACATTCTGTTGATGATCTTTGAATTTATGAGGAATATTGTTTTGAATGTTTCTTTACTATTGTTAATTAGTATACAAGGTATTAACCCTCATTATGACATTTTCAAAAATAATTTATTTTAGTTCAGCTTATTCGCCATCTTTTTCTCTCATCATTCTGCCTTTACCTTCTTACTCTGCTATCCCAGCATTCTTTTTTTGTTTTCATGCCACATGGATTCTATTACCTATCCCTTCTTTCTTAAAATCTATTTTCTTAGTCCCCTTTCTAATTTCATAACCTATAGCCACACACTCCATACAAGCACATGCACACACACACATGTATACATACATACACACTTTAAAACCATATTAAAGAGAGTCCAGTTCTCCAAAAAGAAATGCAAATACTCAATAAATATTTTTAAAAGTGTTCAACATCCTTAGCCATCAAGAAAATGCAAATGAAAAAGACATCTTTTTTCTTTCTTGGCTTGTAATTTAGTTCAAATGAAACTTACTGAAATATCTCTTTGACCTATAGAATATTTGAAATTGTGTTGTTATATTTCTACAAGTGTAAACATTTTCTAGATCTCTCTCTACTATTGAATTTTGCTTAACTCTTGGGGCCAAAGTTCTTTTTGGTGGTGGGGAGTTTTAGTGATCTACGGCCTCTGCTGCTGTGAGTATAATTTACACTTGGTTTTAAATTTACCAACTAGTGCTTGAATCAGAATGTTCTGGTTCTAATATTTGAAATTATCTTTAACTCGTACATGTTTATAACTCCTGCTGGTCAGCAAAGCCTGTGAGCTCTACCTTTAAAGTATAGCCACAATTCAAACATTAGTTAACCAATGTTAACACCATGCTTATCTATCTAATCTGGCATCATCTGTGACTTTATTGCAAGTCTCTTGATTAGACTGTGCTTATACTCTTGTCTCATCTCTTTGCTCTCTGTCTCAGTACAGCAGAGTATATAATAAAAAACATCATTTATTTTTTTATCACCAAAACTTTCCACCAGCTTCTCCTCTCAGAATACAAGTCAAAGTCTTCATAAGGGCCAACAAATCACTCCATGCTCTTGTTCTTTATTGCCTATCTGATTTTATTTGGTATCACTGTCTTCCTCACTCCTACTATTTCAATCACACTGACTTCTGCTGTTCCTCATAGACCCATCTCAGGGCATACACATTTAATTTAATCTTCCCAACCATTGTGGGTTTACTCAAAGAGATGTCTTGAGCCATTCTGTTTAAAGCTATAAACCTTTCCCCTTTCTACTTTCTAATTTTAATTTTTAGTATTATTCTTTTCCAATATAGTATTCATCAACTACCACACTGTTCAATTCCTTTGTTACATTTGTTATTTTCTCATGTCTGCACTAGAAAATAAACCTTCATGTGAGCCAGGATATGGGGTTAATAACAAATGAACAATTAGTTTTCCTACTCTTTGATGCTTTGGCAAACTAATAATTATCACTAAATATCTACTATTTATCAAAGATCTGACACTATATATACACTTTATATCATTCAAACAATTTTACAATGTAAAATCTATTTCCTATATTTTACAGAATAATATAATTACCATTAGAAATAATATAAGGGGAGAAGAGAGACAATAACCTATGAGAGTTATTAAATACATACTTCAGTTCACTATTCTAATAGTTTATTACTCTCTACCTTATTTAATTCTCTGGATTCTCTGTAAAATAGTTGTCACTCTTCCTCTTTTCCCTAATGGGAGTTTTTGAGATTTGGAATGACTTGGATGAGGTTACACAAAATAGTTAAAAGGGAATGTTCGATTTAAGTCTGGGCAGTAAACATCAGGGTCCAGGCTCTTATATCTGAGGTCTCGAGTGTGATGTCAAGAAAGAAGAAACAAGAGTGGTAATGACTCTCAGGTTTCTAGCCCCTTTCTGAGGTGGATAAGAGTGGGAGAGGAACAAATGTGGAGTACTTAAAACTCTGCAGCCTGTTTTTGCTCATGAAAGATTTAAGATACTTGTGAGACATGTAAAACGAAATGGAAATAGAACAGATTATGCAAGTCTGTAGCTTAGTGGCAAGAATATCAATTTAGAAGCCATGAACATAAAGTTGGTATTTAAAGCAGAGGGGATGGATGTTATCATAGCCTCTGGTGTATCATTGGTATGCACAGATGTGTTCTAGATAAAGTCTGACTAGAGAAAGAAAGAATACACTCCAAATGTATGAGTGAAGTTGCCTCTTGAGGCAAGCATAGGCCAGCCTGCAAGTGATACTCTAGCTGCCTCTATGCTGAGTTATTTTTATAGATCCTCCTTGTCAACATTGAAAAGCATCCCCCCTCCTTTATTTCCAGTCTACTCTTGGGACCTATGAGTTATCTCATTAAAGGTCATGTTAAAAGCCCAAAGGAAGCCATTGATATTAAAAAGTGCCAATTTTAGGGAATTTTACATTTTCAAAGCTTTTTCTCTATTTAATACGATAGCACTAGGGAGCCACAGACCTGATCTCTATCATTCTGTTCTCAGTGGAGCTGCTTTCCCAGAACTATAGTTTAACATTATACATTTGGGATTTCCTGAGTGTCTACATAATAGTCACCATATGTGGGATATCAGTACATTTCTTAAGCAACATTCTTGTTGAGTACACCATGCATTATTTTGAGTTCCCTTAAGCAGAGATCTATGTAAATTTTTTGTTAGAGTTCTGAAATAAGAAACAGATCATTTCTCTTGATACTACAGTCTACTTGCATTTGCCATTACCTGTCTTTTCTTACCTTGTTTTTAAAGAACTACAGAGTGAAAACATGTTTAATTTTAAGTTTCTCTTTATCTTGGTCAACAGCATAAACTGAACCTTAAACATCACCTACAGATGAGTTGTATCCAACTATTGTTTCGTTTAAAATTTTTCATGTGGCTTTGGAGGGTATAAATGCTCCTCAGTTACATGAGTTTTACCTCTTCCACTAGCCTCCACACATTTGTGTTACTGGCTTGACTTCTGTAGGCATCTTAGTTTTGAACATCAGAATCAAGTCTTCTCATAGAACAATTTGCCTTCCCCTTAACTCCTTAATAATAGTGGCCCTTCTATTTCGTTATTTGTTTAAACAATTTTTATTTTCTTGTATTGGTGTTAAAATATTACATTTAAACTACATGAAGTTCTTCTGGAAAAGTAGGTGGTGTGAGATGACATAAAAACATTGATAGTCTCTCCACACACTTTTGTAAGACTAATTATGTTAGAGTGTCTGTTGATATTATCAAGTAAAATTGTGTTGGAACTCATATTAATCTTCAGCCAGAAAACATCATTATAGTTCATGATTTTCCAGACAGTATATGAGATGCTGGAGCCCATTTCTTTCAGAGTGTGGCAGATAGGTGAACAGGGAATAGTTCAGCACCAATAATATTCTTCTTAAGGGTCCTATCATGAAGCTGGAGGTTGATGCTAGGATTGCTGAATAGCTTGAGTAAGAAACTATGCCTTCTAACATGTTAAGTTGTTTAAAAATGTTAACAAGCACCACTTCATGGTAGACAACTCTGGCCAGGTTGAATCATCTGTATGTCACTACTTCTTTATATATATATTTATTTCATCTTAAAAAAGCAAGAAAAAAAGAGAAGATTGCTGTCAAATTAGGGAATGTTCTGAAGTGGATAATAAAGAGCCTCTGGATTAGGAGGTTACAGGAAGGATTTAGAATGATTTGTGAGTCATTGATCTCTTTTCTTTCTAGTTACTAGGGATCAGTGCTGGATATCTTTACAACATGTACCCCACCTACTTCATACATGCCTTTGAAGTGGCCAGGTCCAAACAGCTCAATGTCAGTAGATAATTTTTATGACATATGGCCTAAATATCAGGAAATTTCTGTCCACATTCTAGCTGGATGACTTCAATTATAGAGATGATGCTACCTCAAGAAGAAATGATTTCATTGTTGTACATCTCTAAATATTGATTATTTCCTTTATCCAATTAGGACCTGCATTGTGTAGTGCAAAGATAATTGGACATAGTGCAGTACGCACTATGAATATGCAGATATAAAGTGAAGATTCACTTTCCTCTCACATGATCTTGGGGAAATAATGCTGGCTTTCTGAGCCTCCATCCTGACTGCCAGTTGTGAGATAAAAGTGATTAGCTTGTTTTTTCCTATCCAATCCTACTTTATGGATGGTCTCGAGGATTAAGCAAGATTATGTATGAACAATTTAGTCTGTTTTATAGAACATAAAAGGAGTCCAACAACACTGGTTTAAATGTTTTAAATCTATATTTTGCTATTCCTTTGGGAATCTAGAGACTATATTCCTTCTCTTAATGATATTCTATAAAATAAGTGAAAAACTGTGTCTGTCAGAAGCCATTACCTCACCAGATGAAAGCCTGGCCAACTTAAGGTGTATCCATGCTGTGAATTGAGACCCTTTCCTCTGATTACCCATCTCTGTATTTACTTTATTTTGTTAAAGCAATCCTAAAAGTTTAGTGCCCAGTCAGGGATCCCCATACTCCATGCATACCCACCAGCCATGATTATTTAGACCTACTTGGGAGACATCCATTCTACTGAGCCCTTGTTGCTTTGTTGAAAAACTCTTCAGATGTATTATGCCCTGATAGCAAAGATGATGTCCTGAATTCTCCTGAGGCACATCATTTGCCAGCATATTTTTAATTTTAATATTTCAATTATCCTCTAGTGACTCTTTATGGTTGCCATCACTTTCTGCTAATTTCTTGATTGTTCTGCTTAGGCAGTAGTTGAAGCCAGTCTTCTCCTGAACTCCCCATTTTCATATTCTTTAACTGTAATTAGCTTTTATCAGACTCCAGATACTTCTCACTATAATCCAGGTTTTTAAACTGCAGACTTACTAGAAAATGGAACAGCCATTGTCCTAAGCAGCCCAGGATGGAGGCCCTGTAGAGACATGCTATTCACCAGTGGAAACTTGGGTGTTTTACACTGTTCAGTCCCAAACAAGGCACAAATTGGTGGGAAAACCGAAGTGTAGAGACCGGGCCAGTCTCTTCTGTCCTTGGCTGTCAGGGATACCTTTTTTTACCAAAGTGAAGATAACACACATTTCTGTTATCTCAGATTTTCTGTGATATCAAAAAGAAATTCATTGATAAAATATTATATGAAAAAGCAAAGGCTTTTAGTAATGCAATATGAAATCACCCTTGCCTCTTGATAAGCTGTGCAAATAACATTAGAAGGTTCTCAGAGGACCAATAGATGCTACACTAAAGATTTTGCAAGACAAGCACAATATCCCCAGAGCTGTTTGCTATTTTCACTTCAAATCAGGCTCACACAAAATAAGTTGATTTTCCTGACCCATTAAGTCTCTGGTCTTCAGGATACTTGTCTAGATAGTCACAAAGGGGCCACACCAAGAAAATCTAAGTTGCATTTTCCCTCCACTTTGTTTTAATATCATCTGCAACTGGTTTTTCATTAGTGATGTTTTCTTTTGTTTGTTGCAAATCTAGCTAGTGTGAAATTCTCTGGGGTTAAAAACAGTGCAAGACAATAAAAGTTAAAGGAAAAATTGAGCTTCTGGCTCAAAGGATGAGCACATGGAAGGCATTCCATGGCCTTGGTTATTTTGAGTCACACAACTTGGTCTTTAGCAGTGTCAATGAGTGGGGATGCATCAACTTCCCCATCATTTCCCATTGGATTGTCCCCCTCCCAATCCAGAATATGCTTAGAGGAAGTTTATAGGTCCATAATGGCCATCCCTCAAATTAGAAGGTTGAATTTTCTGCCAGGTTCCCATGACAATGCCTTGTATTTGTAATTCTCAAAGGCATGTGTACAGTGGGAAGCTTTTTCCTGACTTGAGATTCATAAGCCCCAGAGGAATTCTCAGACCTTCAGGTAATTCTGAGCTTCTTTTATGCTAAAAAAATAGTGCATGTTACATATCATACTTCAAAATCCATTATTCATGCAAAATGCAGTTCTTGGAACATCAGAGGGAATGCTGTCATACAATCAATTCTCCCTTCCCATGATGCTTTCATGGCTGCTAACATAAAATTTCTCCTTAAACTCAGACTCAAGTTCTAACTTAGTTTACACATTATTGAAAACATTACAAAGCATAAATCAGTTCAATTGTTAAAGTTCCTATATGATATTTTGAGAGCAGCCTAATCCCCCTGCCTGTCTGGACTCTTTCCTGCCTCCTGCCATAGTTCATCGCAGGCTAAATAATTTTGGAGAAAAAGCAAGTTTTCAGCTACAGCTAAGATTATCCTGTCCCCCTTTCTGCATGGCAGACAGGCGCCTGTTGACATGGGAAATGAAGACAAGAAAATTACTTCATTGTAGTGTGTCCCGATCAATTACAAACATCTAGGAGTTGGGTCTGTCCATCTGCTGCTCTGGCCTGGCCCTAGACATAGCTCTATGTTATGAAAACAAGGATTGTATTTCCTTGCCCCTCTACCCTCCAGGGAAATAGCAAGTGAGACAATTTCAAATCTCCAACTAGCATGGTTCTTCTGCAGTATGTTTCTCTTGAAATCAGTGTTTTCAAACACGAGGCTTTTGGAAATCATCTAATTTACTGCTTTATATCCCAATATTTTAGAAAAGACAAATGGCTCACTCAAGGTCAAAGTATTAGTTGATTTGAGTAAAGTCTTGATCCTGAAGAGCCTACCAGGTTAGAACTGTTGGAACCTAAGGGATAGTAGTGCATGTTTTGTTTTCTCAGTAAACTGTCTTCCAGTATCCAGATCATCAGATCCCATATTTTCAGTTTGTGATTAGACTAGAGGTCCTAATTTCTGGATGGTTTCAGGTTGATGTCAGATGTCTCCTGGTCATTTACATCAAACACCTACTAAACACATTATATTTATTCATTATTTCACAAGCCATTGAGGTTTGAAACATTATTTTAATTAAGACTCAGAGAGGTATAGTAACTTAGTAGAGGTTGACAAACTATTAGATGGTAGGCTTGGGGCAATAACTGGTCAGCCTGACATACAAGTCCATGTTTTATAACCACTGTGCTATATACTTACACTACTCCTTACCTGAAGTCCTTGGGGTCAGGTGTGGTTAAAATTTTAAACATTTCAAATTTCAAAAAGTAATATATATATATATATATATATATATATATATATATATATGTGTGTGTGTGTGTGTGTGTGTGTGTGTGTATGACACAGCATTCCTAATTTAAAAAAGGAACATTGACATCATGTAGGAGAAATGAATGTTAGGCCACTCCTTCAGCACTTCATATTAAAATTTGCTGCAAATGAGTTAAAGAGAAACACTCCATGTTCAGAGCTATGTTGATTTTAACAGTACAGGTAGTTGGCTCAGTACCTATGTTGCCATTTTTTATAAGAGCTTATTTCCTTAGCCAATATCTGATTCAGTTTTCTCTTTGAATACCGTGTCACCACAGACTTGATTTAAGTGAGATGGCTCTAGATCCAAAGTGACTAAAAGCCAAAAGAGGCCAGAGCAGATATATCTGTTTTGGTGAATCATCAGATACACAAGAATCCTCTAGCTCTTTGTAAGGTCCAGCATGTGTCACATGAGTAAGAAGGAGAAATGTGTGTGTGTGTGTGTGTGTGTATGCTCGATTTTTTTTTCCTTGAGGCTGCTGACATTGGCCTTCTAAAGTAGAAAATCTGATTTTTCTTGACAATACATTGAAGTGTATGGATAAAAAAAAGGTTGTTCACATGTGTTCAGAATATAAAGACCATTCATTCATAGTCACTTATAATTCTCACAGCAACCTCAAAGTGAACATAAGCCCCTTTCAAGGTATCTCAAGAGCCCCTCATGCTGAACTATCAACTCTTTTAAATGAGATACTTTGCAACCAACAGCATTTTAGCTGGAAATTTTTTTCTGAGGACATAGTAGTTGGTGGTTGAAATATCTATTTTTCACCTCGCATATTGTGTAAGTTTGCAGTGAAATAAGAGAAAAATGAGAACTGTATTTCCATTCTCTCTCTACCCAGGAAGTCCGGAATGAAGTGAAATAATTTTTCTATGGTAATTAGTGCAGCCTATGCAAAATCAAACAAGATTTTAATGTCCTCTCTAGTACCAGCCTTATTAGTACATCACCAGGCACACATATTGTACTTTTACTTTTGTTCATGTATTTTATGGGGTTTTTATTTATAGTTTTACATAATAATGATTCTGCGATGTATAGAAAGGCATTATTATTCCCAGTCTATAGATTAAGAAACTGAGATCTGGAAGAATCAAGGTATTTGTCCAAACTTCAACTGATCAATATATGCTATGGTATGAGTCTGATTCTAAAGGTCCTCTTTTGCTATAATTTGCAGTTTGGGACATGTGACTCTAACCTCAATTGCTGAAGAAGTATGGCCTTGGTCAATGCATATTATAGATGGTTTCATTTCACAGTGTCATAGGACCACAAGCTTCCCAACTTCCTTCATTATATACGATAGTCTGTCAACAACTAAGGTTTTCTTTCTTTTGCTTTTTTCCCATTTTTTGTTCCTTTACAGAGAGGTACAATGTTTAAATGTTTTCTTGTCAAAATCATTTATCCTTTACTTCATAAACTGATAAACTATCTCAAGAAAGCTGTATTTTTCTTGCTTCTGGTGTTCATCACATGGCTGGAACATTTAAAAAGTAATTTATCTCATCAATTTAAAGTTGTGTCATCTTTTCAAATTTATTCATTGTCTTCTCAGGTTGATACATCCAAATTTCCCATTATTATCATTCATCTTTCATTTGCTTTTGATGAAATGTGATTACAAAAAATAAAAATCAACAGACTGCTATTTAAAAAATATCTTTGCATACATGCTTGTGTGTGTGTGTGTGTGTGTGTGTCTGTGTTTGTGTGTGTTCCTGTGTGTGTTCCTGTGTGTGAGTGTGGGTATATGCATCCCATGGCCCTTGTGTGGAGGACATAGGATAACATTGGGTGTGCTCCTCACCTTCTACCTTGTTTGAAACAGGATCTCTTTGTCGCCAGATTCTGTGGATGCCCAATTAGCTGCTCTTTGTCAATCTAAGGATTCTGGAGCTTCTGCCTCCTTTCTTGCCAGAGGAGCATTGGTGTTACAAACGTGATCAGCACCTTGCTGTTCATTGGTTCTCGGGTTCAAAATTCAATTCCTCACACTTGTGTGGTAAGTGCTTTACCTGCTCAGCCATCTGTCTAGCCCTGTTTTATTATTATTTATATTACTATTATTAATAATTCCTATTATTTATAAGGCAATTTCAAATTGTGTATTCTAAATTACCTTTTTACTCTTTTCTTTTGCACTTACCTCGTGGGAACTGAGAGAGATTACAGGTATGCACCACTATGACTAACTCATTACATACTACTGAAAATTAAAAGACTGTGTTATAAGGTTGCTCCAATTTAAAGGCCAAAAAATCAAGAATACAGATAGTGGAAGGCAGAGGACCGTAGCTGGAGTTTTCTCTCCAGGTCCTGCCAAACCCCAGCAGTCCCTTAGTGCACTTATAAAATAAACATACAGATATATATTACATTATTTAAACTGCTTGGCCATTAGTTCAGGCCTATCATTGTCTAGCTCTTACTCTTATATTTAGCCCATTTTTATTAATCTATACTTTGCCACATGGCTTGTGACTTACTGGTATCTTAAATCTTTCTTGTCCTGGTGGTGGCTCCAGGCAGTCTCCCCCTCTGACTTCCTGTTCCCTCAATTCTCCTCTCTGTTAGTCCTGCCTATACTTCCTGTCTGGCTACTGGCCAATCAGTGTTTTATTTATACAGAGCGATATCCATAGCACTTCCCCTTTTCTTCTTTTTCAAAAATGAAGGTTTTTAACTTGAACATAGTAAAATTACATATAACAAAACAATTATTGAGCAAGAATTACAGTTACAATATTAAAGAAGATATCCTATCTATCTTATATTTGTGAGTTTAAAGTTTTATATATAGCTTATCTTTTATCATACCTAGTTGGAATTTTGTCTTCTTGGCACAAAATGGCCTATTGGGCAAAGAACTGCCCTTGCCTCAACTGCTGACAATACGATTGCTGTCCTTCTGGACAAGTGGGACACAAGGAAAAGCAAGTACTGAACTCTGCCAAGACAGGGTAAGATGGTCTTTCAGAATTCCTGCTTCTGAAAATGGTCTGTCAGATACTCTAGGCCTGTAGCCAATTTGAATGTACCAACAATGCTGAGAAACATTAGGTGACTGTCCAGGCTGCCAGCTGTCTCTGTCTACTCTTGCAAGATTCCTGAAAGTTGTTTGCATCCATCTTCGATTTCTCAGGTACCATTATATTCCTTCTCAGGTCTTTGATGGGATTGAAGACTAGCAGTTAGAGTTACAACATATATATATATATATATATATATATATATATATATATATATATATATATGTTAGATAGAACACATTAAGTATTAAATTCAGGTTCTTTAGGATAGGACACCTTTTGGAATGATCTTTGTAACAAGCCATTTACCTATGCTCTAGACTTCTCTGGATTTTAGTATGTGTTTCCTTCTTAATATTGTTCACATTGGTTGTAGTTCCATCTTATCTAGGTCATTAACCCTATTTACTGCTGGACAATATTTAATAACCTTTCCTTGTATGTAGTCTTGTATTAGGTTAGAATCTTCTTATCGACAAAAGGGGGAGATGTATTGGGTAGCCATTCCAACCTTGATCTGGAAGTTACAACCCCCATTGAGGCTTCAGTAACTGTCACGCCTACAAGGCAGGGCCAAGAGAGGACACTGAAGACCCGAGATCTGGATGCATCATCTCTCTTGGTTCCTGGACCCTGGACGCTGGAGGTAGACTGAGCAGAGTTCTCCAGAGAACACCGCTGGACTGCTCTACGTCTTTTCCAGACCCTGCGACCTACCTATCCTTTCATTTGTAAGTTATGCCACTAAATAAACCTCCCTTTTAACTACATGGAGTGGCCTTAATAATTTCTCCAATAGAAGAAGATATATATTATAGCTAAATCAGAGAGAGTCAATCCCCTTTTTTGTTTTATTTCAGCCCTTCAGGATCAAATAATGCCCATCCACACTAATATGGGTGATCTTCTTTACTAAGTCTATTACTTTAAATACTAATCTATTCCAAAATACCCTCATAGGCACAGCAGAGATCTTGAGATAACTTTGGAATAGCCATTTATGTATCCCTTAGCCCTGTCAACTTGACCCATTTAATTAAGTTCCACATTTGCTTGTTCTTATAACATTATATCTAAGATATTATGGGTCAAATATGTGAATTTTAAGTTACCATAGTGTCAAATTAACTTGTTGAAAGAGGATGTTTGTTTATATTATTACTAACATAAAAGAGACATCACCTTTGTCCCTTACTAGCATTAGTTATAGCCTCATTTTTGCATATCTGGTAAATACTAAATTATATTATATTGCTTTGCTGTATCTAAATGAAATTGAACATATTTTTATGTTCACTTTAATAAGACCATTTTTATGCACAGTGGTTGCTAGATTCAGATAATAAATTTTAGAAGTAAGGTGGAAAATATCGTGCAAATGTGATTTTTTGGATCACTTTATTCTTCTGAACGTGGGGATACAAAGGCTTAAGAAGGTTATTACCCAATTAAGCCAGCCTGAGCATGCTGCCATTCTTCCACAGCACCACACATGAGGCAGGGGGGTAAATAAGAAATAGATTAATTACCATTTAACTAAGAATCCATAGAACTTACCTAAATTTACTATGAGACTATGGGCAAGTCACTTGTATTTTCATAATCAACTCTTTATTTGGAAGAATGGAAAGAAAGGAATTAATATTCTCATTTTGAAGTCTTGCTATACTTAGGGTAGCCAGAAGAAGTACATGATGCTTAGTTAAATTTAAATTTCAAAAGTATAATGAATAATTTAGTGATTATGTTCCATGTATCTATTATCCTTAAATTTTTTTTTGCTAAATTTGACAACTGTAGCTATAGTGCCAATTTTATATATACAGTTATATCCCCATGTTATTTCCCTGAGACTCAGACTACTGAAAGTGGGACAAACAATATCAAAAGGCTGTTATGGGTATGAAATGGGACAATGTTTATGAGACTGCATATCAAAATGGTAACAACACTTTTAAATGTGTAATACCATTGTTGACTTACAGTATAAGTGAATGCATAATATAGTACATGTACATCTAGCATCATAGAGGAATGCTCCTCTCTTTTTCTTGCCCTTTCCATTCTTTGGGAGGTATTTAGGAATGGGTAGATTGTATCTTGAGTGCTGTAGCATCATATAATGAGTTGCATTATCCTCTTCAATACAAACATAACAATCTTTCATATGTTGTGTTAAATAAACACTTAGTTTTAAATATAATTCTTTCTGTTAAATTGATATTTTTTTAAAAAGTCTGCATGGGGTAATTATTTTCCCCAAAGAGTGCCAGGAATACATTGCAGCCTCCTTCCTGCTTAACAGTGTGTAGTAATAAAAGGTCTATCACCCTCAGAATACTTATTATGGTGACAAATCACTAGGAAAAGGGGGAAATGATTTAGTACCTGCTCAATTCCATTTATTCAGATCCTGCACATTACAAATCTGAGACAAGCTGCCCTGTTTGGATGGCAAGTGTGAAGTAGTGGTTTGGAGGGAGTGTTACTGGGGCATTTTCCCACCTGGATATCATTTTCAAATTGCAGCCAAGTAATTATTTTTTTTTATTACTGAAGCTTGATCATCTCCCTCCTAACACCACCTCTCCCCAAATAGCAATTCTCTTGTCTTCCTATCCAAGTAAGCCCTGCAATAACTTTAAGAGCATGAAAGCAAATGTAGGAAGGAGGTCAGTGTGCAGGGCACCCAGCAGGTTTGATGTGTCAGTGGATAAATGATGGGATCACATCTGGAACAGTTTGGTGAATAAATAAAATGTGAAACCTCATATATCACTGCCCACCTTCCAATCTGTAAGGGAAAGAGCAAATAAATTCCCTAATGACCTTGTAAAGCACATAAAAGATATTGAATAAACTCTAGAAATTTTGTGGCTAAAAGTGTACATATTAAGTAATGAACTTCAGAGTAGGAAAATGTTTAAAATATAGACAGATATATAGTCTTTTTCATAAAGTACTGTTTCATTTTATGTGTTATTTATTAGTTCATGGTTATATACCTCTAAATGATATAATTTAGATTTTAACATAATGTTATAGAAACTTTCTTCCTTCTGATATAGTCCCAGAGGAGTTTTGTATTTAAAGCCAAGGAAGGTTACTTTGGACATTATTGCTTTGTCTTCCAGATTTTTGCCATCTCCAGCCACCAAAAACTTATTGATATTTATAGTGCTAATAACATTAAGACTTTTTTTAGACAACAGGATAATAAAGTTCCATCTTCCAGGGATTAATCAGAATTAAAGTCAAACTGATCCTTCATCCTCCTCAAGACAGGTTGAGAAAGGAGTAGAAGCTGACAATGACATGGCCTATCTTTGTCAAGGAACTACTATATATGCCATGTACTTGAAAGATCATCTGTGTGAATTTCATATTACACAGCTAATTGGTGAGCAGGTAGTGTCCTAGCCACTGCCCCAAAAAGCTTGGATTCTTGTTTCTGTCTGCCCCTAACTTTCTGTATGACCTCAAATGAGCCACTTCTTTCCTTCCCTCTATTACCCCAGTTCTGGTTGCTCTTGATTCATTGATTTGTCACTTTAAACAAGTAACAGCTGTCTGGACAACAGAAAAGTTTTCTCATGGTATTGAGTGACAGTGGTAAATAAAGCCCTTCCCCAAATCCTTTTGGTGACCATAAGAGAGGAGAATAAATTGTTGAAGCATAAATTTGGTATTTCCTTTCATTGAAAAACAAACAAACAAACAAAAAACACCACAGATTGCCAGGCATCTCTGTGGATAGAAATATTAACTGAAAACAATGGTCACATTTCAATCAATTTAATTCAGGATAATTAACAACAGTAGGGATATTGTAGAATGTCTTACCTAAGGTAACATTTACTGGACCACTGTTGTTTCATGACAAGTCTAAAGATAAGTGGAGCCAGACACCTACCTTCTCTGTTTCTTCCCAGTGGCCTTGCCAGCTACCATCCGCTTCTCTTTCCCTAGCTATTGTTGTATGGCTACTTCCTGGAAGTAAGTTATGCCCTTATTGAGGATAAACATCTTAGAAACCTATTTCAGGCCTTTGGAGGAGAAGACTGTGACTTTCTTACTTTCCCCCTAATTTCATTCCTCTAAGCCTTACAAAGGAGACTGATATGGAAGTGAATCTTCAGACTTGCAGGGCTCTTTTCAGCTGCTGTGGAAGGATTCAACAATGTCACAGTGAAGCTCATGGTCATGGCTTTTAGTCTTCTTCCTTTTTACATGTACTGAATACATCTGCAACTAGTCAGTTAAGGGTATAATTAGGCAGTTTTCTCCCAAAATGACAGATGGTCAGTTAAGTCCTATAATTGCACCAACTGAGTATTTACAGGTGTATTCTGGCTATCACCAGTGCTGTATTCTGGCTATCACCAGTGCTGGACTGCCTTGGCAACCACAGTTACATCCAGATCAAAAATTTGGCAAGGATGCTTGAATATAATACTCTTCAGTTACTGTGTTGCTTATTTTCTGTGCTTTCAAATAGGAGACTCTTAAGAATCCTTTACAAGTATATTTTATCACCCCATGGTCCCAGATATTGTATATCCCAGAAGCCCTGGAATGGGAACATATATTCTGATACTGGTTCATGGAGAAGTGATCCAAGTAAGAAAAGCCAGTTCAGTTCACTGCTTTTCAAAAGGATTAGTGGCTGGGACAAGATCTCCCCTTGTTTGTCAGCCTTTCTGTATTCATGAGGATCCTCAATCTATGTTCAGTTGGGAAGAGGAGTAAAGCTGAAGTCCAGTTATGAGATGTACTGATTTTGAGGTTCATATTTGGTTTTGCCACTCATCAGGAATTTGATTTGGGAGACAATGTTGCTTATCAGAAGCTGTTGGGCAATGTGAAAATCCATGGAGAGAGATCTAAATCTAAATGCTACTTCTGTTTCTGACTGCCTTGTGACTCTGGACAAGGCATATGACTTCCTTCCCTTGTTATCAGAAGTAGAGATAAAAATGTCTTCCAGGCTGAATTGCAGAGTTTGAGATGATTTTTGTGATGTTCTGTGTAAACTGTGGACTATTGTACCATTCTTTATACATGCACATCCCTTTGTCTTTTACAGAGACTTTTATTTCATATTGATCATATAAATCATCTCTTTCATATGAAAATTATACGGTTTCTGTTTGGATGAGAATACAGTACATATAAGGCAGATCCTTCTGTGATCACATACATAGAAATCCATGTGTTGAATTAAGGTATGAACAAAACATTATTTATTAAATTAAAAAATCATTGAAGATGACTAGCAATCAGGATGAACAATTTTCAAATCTTTAAATTAATCTCAGGGCAGTGTACCTGTTCTCACTCAGTGTGACTGATTGTAATGTCCACAGACTCAGAAAAGAAGAGAATAGCAGTAAAAGTCAGGGTGATAATATTGGTAAGAATATTTCTGTGAAGATACAGAGTTTAGTATATTTTTCCCTTGTATCCTGAAATGAGCCACACTGCTGGAAAAGTTTTATGGGGCGTGGGTAGATATGTTTTAAACAAGTTATTTTGTTGTCAAGTTCTTTGGACAAACCCAGGGCTAGTAATTCCTTGCCTTTTCCTTGCACATTGAAGGACAGAACTCAGCCTACACACAGCAGTGACACCACATCTGACCTAGGATATCATGCAGTGAACATATTTGGGGGTGGGGGGTGGACTGTTTGCAGAGGTTTGGTGTTGACCACGGGCTGCTATTATTTCTTTGAACCAAACCTATATCTGGCATATTTAGATAAATGATGAGACCTAAGAGATGGCACAGCAGGTAGAGGTTTCTGATAGCAAGCCTGATCTCCTGAGTTCAATCTTTGGGACCCACACAGTAGAAGAGAATGGACCCTCAATAGTTGTCCTCTGACCCCTAGAATATACTATGACATGCCCACATACATATGCACACGTGCATATAAAACAAACAAATAAAATGTTTAGAAAGCCTTGGGATTATACTGTTGTGTTGAGTTTCTGTGAAACCATTCACTATTGGAAGTTAATCTTTTTTTTTTTGTTGTTGTTGTTTTTTTTATATTTTGTTTGTTTGTTTTCGAGACAGGGTTTCTCTGTGTAGCTTTGCTCCTTTCCTGGAACTCACTTGGTAGCCCAGGCTGGCCTCGAACTCATAGAAATCCACCTGCCTCTGCCTCCCGAGTGCTGGGATTAAAGGTGTGCGCCACCGCTGCCCGGTCAAAGTTAATCTTGTATAGAGTGAATATACTGCTTACTATTGGACAAGCGATCTTACTCTGAATTGAGCCCCATATCTGATAGATGTGGTGAAATCTATAGGCCATGTTAGAAAACATTCTTTAAATGGATGATATAAAATATATACCATTAAAAGATAAATCAATAATTAGAAAATATTTGTACAATGGTTTACAAACTCATGATATACTAACATGTATGTCTTTACCAACAAGGTATAAATAAGTTTCATTTTAGAGTAGTTGGCATCTGTGACATTTTGAGCTATGCTGAGCAACACTAATGTGACTTACAAATATTTATAATTTTTATATCCTGTTATAAGTACTATTGACACTATTCTGGTTTACTATCTGTGCTCATTAATTGGTAATCCTAAATCTGCTAAGAATTGACAATATTAACAACATCGCTTTTTTCTTTTTCAAGCTGTCAGCTCACAAATGAATTATCCCTATAAGAGGAGTATTAACCCTGTGTCAGGTGATAGGAGGTAAAGGAGACTTAGTTCTTTTCTCCCCCTCCTCCCTTCTTCCTTGTCCACCTTCCTCCTCTTCTGCCTAGTATTGTAGCATGAATCTTAAAAGTTCTTATTAATAAAATCAAACCTGAGCCAAGTATTGGGGTGAACACTGGAATATCAGAGAGACAGAACAAGCCACAGCTAACCTCACCTGGCCAACTTCTCAGCTGATCTTGTTTCCTCAGACTGGAAGCCTCTGTGTCCTCATATCCGAATGGCTCTCAGCTGAACTGTGCTGCTCCAAACCTAAAAGCTTAACCAGCCAAATGCTTCTAGTTCCTGGCCTTCATGCCTTATATACCTTTCTGCTTTCTGCCATCACTCTCTGGGATTAAAGGCTCACTTCTTGGGATTAAAGGCTTGTGTCACCATGCCTGGCTGTTTCCAGTGTGGCCTTGAACTCACAGAGATCCAGAGGGATTTCTACCTCTGGAATGCTAGTATTAAATGTGTGAGTGCCACCATTTTCTAGCCTTTGTATCTAGCGGCTGTTCTGTTCTCTGACCACAGATAAGTTTATTAGGGTACATAATATTTTGGGGAACACAATACCACCACGCTAGTATGGTGACAAGAACCAATTCCCTATGGGATTTACCTTCATGGACTTGTAAATTTTCATTGCTGTTGTAATTAATTTTCTGTATGACCCAGGTCAAATCATTTGCTTATTTTAAACTTTAGGTTTCTCATTTATGAACATAGTCTCTTGAGATTTCTTCCAATTGTGGTAGATCTGATTCTGTGACAGTGTCGAAAATTTTTCATCATACTAACTCTTGAAAAAAATGAAATTATTTGACATTTTCCAGTCTAGGGTTAGAAACTTGAATTTTTTAGTTGCAGTGTGTTCATGGCTTAGTTAGTTAGTATGCCACACCATGAGAGGTTAATGTAAAGCACCAACCAGGGAATGTTTATTACTTTATTTCTTTGCTGTTTCTAGAACAGATGAAATGATATATGTACCCAGTTCAGCATATGACCCAAATTAGGCCCTCAGAAACTCACCACAACAGTTGTTAATAATGCCCTATTGGTTGTCTCAAGTAGCTCTTTCAGTGCAGGTGTGTTGTATTAGGTTGTTTCCTGAAAAGAACATAATACATTGACACTGTCTAGCATCACTAACCTGTGGTAAAACTCTTATTTTACAATTGAGACAGGTGATCTTTCACTTGCTTTACCTAGGAGTGACATTGAGATATTTTCCTTCAGTATCTTACCATCATGATAAAATTTGCAGAAATAATCTTATTCTCTTAATCCTTTTTTATTAGTGACAACACACAAAATTAGTGTTTTTTGATAAAAACACAAAGGACAACAACCTCATATGTTTATTTCCCATAACTCTGGAAACAAACAATAAAACTTGATTTTTCTCACAGCTTCATTTCTTGGACAAAAAGTGGAAATTGATGTCAAATGAAGCAAGTGGTGATATTATTAATGAAATTGTTTTATAGATGTCACAAAGTTGCTATTTTTGAAGCAAAGAATGTCTTCTAATATCGTGATAATTGCTTTCAGATCTGGATACCAGTGACACACATTTGTTTGTTTGTTTATTCATTTGTTTTTCTAAAGCATATAAGAAATATAATATCTAGTAAGAAACTTTGGATTTTGTCAGCACATGGTAATCAGGAAAATTATGGACCTAATGGAGATGAGTCTTTTGTTTTCATGTATTTTTGTTTCTAAAAGTCTTAGGAGGGTATGTGTGTTGGTGCATACTCATAGTTTGGGCTGGTGACTGAGGGATATTGCAAGTTTAAGGTCAACCTGTATGATATAGCGAGACTTCCATGTCAAAACAAAAATTTTCAGGTGTGCTCTCGTCCGTATCAGAGCAGGCTTGTCAAATGACACATGTATCTAGTCTTGGATTACTGAATTTAGGAGCTCCAGACATGATTACACATTGTCTGACATACCAGATAGATTGCTAAGGCTCATACTTTCTAGGTCATCCTCTTTCTTATCCCAGAAGAAAGACTGATTTGTTCTTTGCATGAAAGTCATTGTTTTTTAACCATTTCTAGACCTTAAGCTATGGCTTTCTCTTACCACAGAGTCAGCCCCATGCTGTTTAAAACCTTGTTTCTCATAACATGTGGGTTGATTGCTTTGCAGAAAAAAATGGCATCTTCAGTGTCCCCTTGCTTGTCAGCATCAGAGAAACATGTTTCATTCATTTCTCACAGCAGCAGGAGGATTGATGGAAATATGGGCAATCAGATCAAATCTGCTTCTCTTAAAAAATATGACTGGAAATGAGAAGGTTAGGCTCACAAGAACCATCCTTGTTATGTTCTGTTATGGTGGAAATATTGTCTTGTTCAGGGGTATATTTCCTTAAACATTCCCAGACTTTAAATTTTGAAAACAAGGAAAAGGGGGAAGGAAAGTTTTCTGTTATAGTCTGCCAAGGCAAACATATGATCCATGCCCTAGATACTAGAAATCACAGGATCTCACAGACAGTCCCAAGGGGATCACCACAGGCCTGAAATGAAAAAAAAATGTTCATGCAGAATGTAAGAATATGAAAAGCAAATGTGGTACCTTCCCCCAATGCCTGCTGAATTTCATTGAGATGATTTATTAAAGCACAAGGCAGAGGACAAAACTGACTTTAGGGACTGGCTAATTTAATGTTTTAGTTGCTGATAAATAAGTCAAACAAAATGTACTTATCATGTTCTATGAAAGTTTTATTTGTGAAAGAATAAACATCATTTAAAATATTTGATAGATTTCATAACAAATCTACTGTTGCTCTCTGCATCTGGATATCAGAATTATATGAAGTAGCTTTCACAATACAGACCCTCTTAGAAAAGTGACTTTGGAAAAGTATTGTTTGGAAAGGTATGCTCAAGTAGTTATCATCTACAAGGAACCATTCCAGAATAACATTCCTATTCTAATATGCCTAGTAATTGGGCTAATTAACCAATCTGAATGTTTGTCATCTCAAATTAAACTGTAGTTCCTGGTTGGAGCCATCTTTGCAATGTTTTGGCTGGCCTGTGGAGAACAGATGGCTGAAAGAGTGCTATCTATGGTCACCATATTGTATGGCAATCATTGTAATTCTTACTGATCACAAACTTTGAAGACTGATGCCCTTCACAAACCATGTTTTTTTTTTTTTGACATGAATATTGTGGGAGCCTGTGATTGCCAGAAATTTAAGTCAATTACATACTGTTGTTCTAGCTTGCTTTCTGTTGCTGTGATGAATACCATGATCAACAGTAACTTGTAGAGGAAAGGATTTATTTGGCTTGCATCTGCCGCTAACAATCCATCAGTGAGGGAAGTTAGGGAAAATACTTAGGCAGGAACCTGAAGCAGAGACCATGGAGGGATATTGCATACAGGCTTGCTTCTTTTACAATTAGAACCTACTGCCCACCCAGGTGCCGCACTATCCACTGTGGACTGTGCCCTCCCATACCAATCATTAATAAAATGCCCATAGAACAATCTGATGGAGGCAATTCCTCAACTGTAGTTACTTCTTTCCAAGGGACTAGTTTATGTCAAGTTGATAAAAACTAATCAACACCACTTGCTAGGAACTGCCCTGCACTTAGTAGACAGGAATGATCTGCATATTTCTTAAAGTAGTTTTCTAACTAATATAAGTGAAGTATTAAGAGGAAAGCCATGACTTTTCTTGTTCTCACTAAAGCTAAAAGCCTTGGGGTAGCCCATCCTCCAATTTCAATTGTATATTTAAAGATTTCCAGCAAACTACAGCACATTAAGATGAAGACTTAGTCAGAGAAATAGAGTTGAAGGAGAGAAAGGTCTTGCTCAAAGTTTGACAGCAAATCAGAGGCAGAGCTGGGTTTGGACTTCTAGCCTGTCTTCATATCCTTAGTTTTTCCACCCACACTCATATGGCTATTCCTCACCTGTGCTAGAATACAGAGATTTTGCACATATGGTCTGCACAAGGTAAATAACTATCATATCTTTGCCTATAAATTGGTCCCTGTCAACCACGTATATCAGTATTCAACTAACATCCATTTTGTAATCCTTGGTAATTCAATAATGATTTGTACAATTTTGTACTATAGAGCAGGAAATGGAGATTTTTCTTATATAGCTTTTTCTAAGCTTTATAGTGCTTATAGGCTAAAGAGTTACATGCAACTGTTTGTTCCATGGCAGTTGGTCCATCAAATAGCTGTTCTTACATGTCTTCCATATTCAAGTATCATCATTGACTAGGTGTGAAGTCTATTTTTTATTTGGATGAAATGAACCTCTGTGATATGGATACTGTCTACTTTCTACTATCCTCGCATCATAGCATGATTTGATATCTCTGACAATTCCCATGCAGCAAGCCTTCCCTCTTCAATATCTGTAGACTGTATCCAACCATTCCCAAGTGAACTCTTCATCTCTCCAGTAGATATATATTATAGGGTTCTTTATTTTCTCATAAATGCCCACACTGGGCTTAGTGGGACTAACAGTGAACAAGAGAGATAAGGTACCTTACCCAGTTAAGCTTGGTGATTATGAATGAGACTGGAGTGTAACAAACCAAAACATGTGGAAAGTGTCTCTATAGGCCATATAGATGATGCCAAAACGTGGATTTATTGCCACTTCTGTGGCAAAGTGGCATTCAAATTGAAACATGAATGATATGCATGAGTATTGTGGGAGCCTCTAGTAAAGCCTTACTCAAAGTCAGAGAAAATGAGCTTGCTTTGTCCAGTAGGGCTCCCTAGTATGATAATTTGGCCAAAGGTGTGGATACCAGATGTCTTGAAGGATCTAAACTTGTTGATTCTTTATACCTCGATGTTGGAATGGGAAGGTCTTTTGCCCCTCCCCTTGCTGATATTTAAAAGGCAGATTATGAATAAAGTCTGGGTGGCTGGGTATTGACCAGGGCCCTGCCAATGCTATCTGTATCTCTGTCTTTTCTCTCCATCTCCATATATCTTTCTAACACTTCTTCATTCCTCTCTCCTCCCTCCAAGAACTCTTTGGCAGATTGGAGCTGGACTCTGACATAGCATAGTAGAAGGAGGAAGTGCTGAAAATAGGAGGAAAAGTGTATATAAGAGAGTTTGAATGTCAGAGATTGTGTAATTCATTGAAGGACATGAGATGCACCAATTTAGAGACCCAAAGTATAGAAAGAGAAGAAACTGATGCAATTACAAGAGGTTAGAACATTCAGATAATTGTAAAACTTAAAATGAAATGAGAATTTGACCTGAGACAAGCAGGGGGTGGGGATATGGAGGGTTATAAGCAGGTATGTGACACTGATTGATGGATTTATTATCAGGTCAACTCCCATTGCTTCCTTTATATGATCTGGTTGAGGGACTATGTGTACTTCCTGGGTTTAGATATTGGTGAGCACCTGTATTCTCCGGGACTACTTCCTGTTCCTTAAGCCAGCTACCATTTGACTTTCTTTCTTTCTTTCTTTCTTTCTTTCTTTCTTTCTTTCTTTCTTTCTTTCTTTCTTTCTTTCTTTCTTTCTTTCTTCCTTCCTTCCTTCCTTCCTTCCTTCCTTCCTTCCTTCCTTCCTTTCTTTCTCTTTCTTTCTTCCTTCCTCTCCCTCTGTCTCTCTGTCTCTCTGTCTCTCTCTCTCTCCCTCTGTCTCCTCTTTCTTTTCTTTCCTTCTTTCATTGGAAATAGATTTTTCCCATACAAAATATCCTAATTATTGTTTCCCCTCCCTCTACTTCTCCCAGTTGCTTCCTATCCCCCTCGCTCCAGATGTACCCTCTTTATGTCTTTCATTAGAAAGCAAACAAAAATCTAAGGTATAGTAATATAATGTAATATAATAAGATAAAACAAAAACAAACAAATTAGAATAGGACAAAACAAACAGAAGGAAAAGAGCCCCCCCCCAAAAAAAGGCACAAGAAGCAGATATAGACACAGAGTCCCAGACCCACTCATTCACATACTCAGGAATCCCATAAAAACACTAACTGGAAGCCACAATGTATATACATGGAACTATAGGGTAACAAATAAATAAATCTACATAAAATTTAAATGTAAATATAAAATGTAAATGAGACAAGGAGTCTCCACAGATGCTCCTGAGTTTGTTGTCATTGGTAAACTCCTGGTTTACCCTTAAGAATAGTTTGTTTCCCCAATGAGATTCAGTTGGATAAAACTAATTTTTCATTTACAAGTGGTTATCAATTGCAGATAGCCTCTGGGTTAGGGGTGGGGGCATAATTTCTTTTAAGGTAAGAAGTCATTTACTTCCACTTCACCTGATCTTCTCTAATGATTTGAAGAAGCTGCTTCCTCATGGTTGCATTGGTGAGATTCATTTTCTTAATGTATTGTCACTGCCTCTGCTCTCTCAGTCTGTCTTTCTCCAGATTTACTAAGCATTTTTGTAGCCTCCTATTCTGATTTGCATCAGACCTACCTCTTGGTGAGAGCTTTAATGATGTCAGTTCTATCTACTGACTATATTTCCTGACTTGTGACTGTTTGCTTGGACATCTTTGTTCTTTGTTCCCATATTCAACTGGACAGTTTGATTTGTAACCTCTTTTGGGCAAGGACTTTGCTTTTTTTTTTTTGATGCTTGGCAATTGTGTTTTCATTTATTCCATTCTCTGAATAAGTGCTCTGGGCAATATTCATAGCAATTCTTATATTTACACTGAAAAAATCACTGCTCAGACCTCACTCTGTCTTATATATTTTGGTTTTCATGGGGGCACAAGGGACAATTTATGGGTCCCAAAACACTGTATTGTGGCAGGATTACTTTAGCTCATGAAAGCCTTACTGGCAGCAAGCCAGATTTTAGCCATTTACACTATCGGGAGAAGCTCTTGTAGACCTTGGGTTTACAGTTTCCTGGTAATATAAAAAACACAAACCATTACAAGATACTCATTGTTGTTACCTGTATAGAAGAGCTCCAGGAAGAGATAGACCACTCAACAGTGGGGAGAATGGTTTGATTCATTTTGGCACACCAATTTAAGATACCACACAGCCTTTAAAATTATATTGATGAGACAGCAACAGGCAGGTCAGTTCATGACAAGAGCAAGGAGCAAGCTATGAACTTATGTGTACAACAATCATAGATTGGAAAGGTCAGTGGGTTTTTGGAATAGGACAGAAAGAGAATATAAAAATGAAAATAAATATAAGCCAAATACTCACTACATTATATCTATGAGGTATTCTATGCATATTATTTCATTTACTACTTACAGCAATGCTGAGAGGTCAGCACTATTGTAACACTTATTCTGTAGATGACTACAGCTGAAGCTACTAAGTAGCTACAGGCCACATTTCTTGGGAAAGGGAGAATCAAGGGTCAAAAACTGAGTGTCTCCCAGCTATGATATCTTGTTTGACTCACTCTGCTAATACAAGAATTAGTGTATTTTTTTTGCTTTCACTTTTTATTACAATGTAATGCAACACATTCTAAAAACAATACATGATTTGAAAAACTAAAAAACTTCTGCAATTGTGCATGTGCAAACCTTTTGTGAACTTCTATTTTTTTCATTTCTTTTGTATACGTTCTTCTAATCTTCATACATGTAGTGAATAGATATACAGCCTTTACTTTCATAAGTGTGGGAGTCCACAAAGGTTTCTTCGTGAGATCTGAGCTTGCTTTACACAGCAGGGCTACCTAAGGGTATGGATTGACCATGTGTGTGGTTACCAGGTATTTGGAAGGGTTTGCACTTGACTGTGCTAGGGGGAGGTCTTTTGCTCCACCCCTTGGCATTTCTATAAATAGCCCTTTAGAAGAGCGGAAGGGGCTGGTGGGTTTTGATCCAGGACCTTCAAAGGCTATCCTGTGTTTCTATCTGTCTCTCCCACCTCTATATTTCTATCTAAATATTTCTCACTTCTCCCCACTCAAGAGTACCTGGGGGGGAATGTGGGGGTGGGTCGCCCACACATAAGGAAGGAGGGAAAGAAGGAAACAGAAATGAAGGAAGGAAGGAAGGAAGGAAGGAAGGAAGGAAGGAAGGAAGGAAGGAAGGAAGATGTATAGGAAGATATAGAGAACCCATTCTTTATTACATGTACTCTTTTAGAAATACTTAGCAATTTGGGATGAACTGTCCCTCATAACTTTTGTCCTAGGCATTCTGTTTTTCTTTGTTCCATTTTCTTAGGACTGGTTTTACCCTCATATCTGTGAGGGCTATACCATCCCTTGTGCTTTTAATACTACTACAACCATAAGAATCCTTCAAGACATATCTATTGTTGTGTCCTTGTTTAGCTCATGTTTGAGAGGTCATGTCTGTGAAACTTTATGAATGTAGTGTCTGACTTGCCTAAGAGGCACAGTTTCACAGCAAACTACCTAAACCTCTGGATCTTGAAAATTTTCCACACCCTCTTCTGCAGTGTTCTCAAGCCTTAGGTGCAGGAGTTGTTTTATAAATATATTCATTGGGAATGGGCTCCAGGACTCTGCATTTTTACAGGATAAAGACCACAAGGCCTCAACTCTACACTAAGAAGTAGAGGCAGTGAAGGAATGCTGACAGAGGGAGAAATGATCTTCCCCAAGGAAGAAAACATCAACTTGTTATCCAATTACAAATGGTTTGAACAAAAACATATGTATGTGTGTGTGTGTTATATTATATTTATATTTATTTTATTATAGTATAATAAATAATATAATTTATATATTGATATTGATATATAAATATATTATTTATATTTATGTTATATATAATAAAATAAATATAATATAAATATAAATTATATTATATTAAGGAATATATTATATATGCTTGCAGGTAACAACAATGAAGAGAGAGGTCATGACGTTGAAAGGGAGCAATGGAAGCATTTGGAGAGGGGAAAGGAAAAGGGAAAAGGATATAATTATATTATACTCTCAAAAAGAAAAGAAAAAAATTTTAAAAAATAAATGAAAAATAATTTAATAGCTGAACCACTGAATTATTTTGTTTTGAAAAATTTTAAATTCTTTGAGAAGTTTGTAAATATATTTTCATCATATTCAACCCCTCCCCCAGCTCCTCCCAAATCCATTCCCTGTGCTCTACCCACATAATTTTGTATCCTTTTTATTATTAAAACCATCAAGTTCAATTTATGCTGCCCAATATTCATGGATGTGGCTGGTTGTTAACGGAAGTGTGGTTGACTTATCAGGGGATAAACCCTTAAAGAAATCTGATTCTTTCTTTCCCAAGAGCTAAGAATTGCCAATAACACCTCAGTTGGTGTAGAACGTTGTGCCCATCATCCATCTCTATGCTGGTGCTGTAGATATCGCTCTATATAAATAAAATACTGGCCAGTGACCAGGCAGGAAGTATAGGTGGTACAAGGAGAGAGGAGAATTGAGGGAACAGGAAGAAGGAGGGGGAGACACTGATAGCCACGGCCAGGACAAGCAGCATGTAAAGACGCCGGTAAGCCACAAGCAACGTGGCAAGGTATAGATTTATAGAAATGGGTTAATTTAAGATATGAGAACAGTTAGCAAGAAGCCTGCCACAGCCATACAGTTTATAAGTAATATAAGCGTCTGAGTGATTATTTTATATGTAGTTTGTGGGACTGCGGGGCTTGGTGGAACCTGGAGAGAAGCCCTCCAGCAACAGCTGGGGTTGGTTTGGCTTCAGATGGACAGTTCTTGTGCATACTATCACAACCACTGTGGGTTCATATGAGAACTGCACTGATGTCACTGAAAAACACTGTTTTTTTCATCCACCTATTAAAGTCTTTCTGCCCCCTTCTACAATGATCTCTGTGCCTTGGGAGGAGGAGTGCCATATAGATATCCTATTTAGGGATGAGAGTTCTACAGTCTCTTATTTTCTTTACCTTGACCAGTTGTGGTCTCTGTGTTAATTTCTATCTGTTTTAAATAGAAACTTCTCTGATGAGAGTTGAGAGATGCATTCGTCTGTGGGTATGATAGCAAATCATTAGTTGTTTGTTTAATGCTATGTTCATTTACCAAAACAATAGTGTAAGGTTTTTCATTATACTCTATGTCCTGTTTAGCCCTAGGTTCTTCGACCAATATTAGCAGCAGGTATGGGCTTTACCTTGTGGAAGGAACCTTAAATCCAAGCAGAAAGTGATTCCTTACTATGATGATGTTCATACCACAATAGCACCAGTGGATTCTTCTTTCCATACCAGTTGTTAGTGGAGTTTCCAAGCTCCATAGCTTGATGAGATTGTTGATTACTTTTTTCTTCCAGTAGCATTTATAGTACCTTATTGCACTTTGAGATAGCTATCCAGTAAGGATAAAGATTCTAGGTCAGTATCACCTTGATTTCTCCATGTTTTATTGACTTAAATATGTGATATCCTTAGCAGTAGAGTCTTACTATCAAGTTTTGTAGAATACCCAATTGCATTGACAGTAAGCTGTAATGTTTGGGGATCTATGGAACCCCAATGGCCAGTAACTCCAAAAGAGGTAATTCATTCCTAATATCGGGCTTTTTATTTGTTAGCCTGTGGTATCTAATTGGGGCATTTGTTGCCCATTATAGGGTGTAGCTAGAGTTTTTCTGGTCCTGCCTGGCCCAGAGTCAAGACAAATCTCTCTAACCCGCCAGTCCCGTAGCCGTTCAGACCCAACCAAGTAAACACAGAGACTCATATTGCTTACAAACTGTATGGCTGTGGCAGGCTTCTTGCTAACTGTTCTTATATCTTAAATTAATCCATTTCTATAAATCGATACCTTGCCACATGGCTCATGGCTTACCGGCATTTTCACATGCTGCTTGTCATGGCGACAGCTGGCAGTGTCTCCTTCCACCTTTCTGTTCTCCCAATTCTCCTCTCTGTTAGTCCCACCTATAGTTCCTGCCTGGCCACTGGCCAATCAGTGTTTTATTTATTGACCAATCCGAGCATCTGACATACAGACCATCCCACAGTGCTTTCCTATGGGGCGTTTACCCACCACCCCCACAGCTTCCCAGAGTTTTCTTGAGTGCGAGCAGCAGGAAATATTAGATAGAAGCATTTATAGCAGAGAATCTTGTGGAGATAAACAGATAGAAAATAAAGGATAGCCTCGAGAGGGACTGGAACCTATTCCAACGGGCCCGGACTGTCTCTGGTCCAGGGTTTTTATAGAGACGCCAAGGGGTGGAGCAAAAGACCTCCTCCCCCAGCACAGCCAAGTGCAAACCATCTCAGACACCTGCACTCAGGCCCGTGGTCCTGATCATCCTCTATTCGGACCTGCTGGGTAAAGCCACGAGGAACCCCAGAACGGGCTCCCACACTTTCCCTTTTCTTTTTCTTTTTTTTTTAAAGGTAGGTTTTAACTTTTACACATCTCCAAAGCCAGCTTAGTATATTTGGGAATTTTGGGCAGAGATTCTCTTACTACTTCCTGCTGGAGGGGGGCACTGTATCTTATGGGCACAAAGAAAATTTTCAGATTATGGAGTAGTCTGTGAGGGTGTATCGTCTGAGCCAGTTGCCTTGAATCCAATCTGGATGTTGGATTATCTGGGCCATGGTGTCATCAGAGACCTTTCATGGGTTCTTGGCTGGTCAAACCTGATATATCTTAATCTGGAACAAATCCATAGCCTCTGGCTTTCTGTGGAAACAAAAGCAGAGCCTCCTTTCCATAACAACATATCCTTACATCCAAATTTTGAAGTCAAGGTACCTTTAAAATATACATTTTTGGCATAACTCAACAGCTTTTGTAATCAAACGTTTTTCTTCAGTAACTAATAACAAAGAGAACATAATCCAGATTCTCTATGTGGCAGCCATCTTTACGTGGCTTATTTTTTATATTACCTTGAGCCTATTGCTTTAAACTGCAGCCTTCTAAGCCTGAAATGGCGCTGGTGCTGTGGTTGCTGGCTCCACCCACTTCAGCTTCCCAACATGGCGGTGGTACATTTTCCACCAGCTCTGGGAACCATAAACTCTCAGAAATAGTGGGTCTATGCTTCTATCAAAGCAGCGTGTAGCCCAGAAACCTCTTTTTTTTTTTGTTTTGTACTAGCAAAGGCTAAATCCACAATGCAGCTTAATGTGCCACTTGCAGAGGCTTCATTCCCACCAAACTTCAGGCCGAGCGCACATGCCAGGAACCTGCCTCTCTGAGAGAGAGAGAGAGAGAGAGAGAGAGAGAGAGAGAGAGAGAGAGAGAGAGAGAGAGAATGTCTAGGCCTGGCATGCTTAACTCTAAAGGCAAAGGCCACCCATAATGGCATACTTCCTCCAACAAAGCCATTCCTATTCCAACAAGGCCACACTTCCTTCAACAAGGCCAAGTTTCCTAATCCTTCTAGTTCTTTCAAATAGTGCCTATAATTTGTGACTAAGTATTCAAATATATGAGGCTATGGGGACCATTCTTATTTAAACTACCACATAGGGCAACTCCATTTTAACTCTATTATCTATCTATCTATCTATCTATCTATCTATCTATCTATCTATCTATCTATCTATCTATCTATCTATCTATGTATCTATGTATGTATGTATGTATCTATCTATCTATCTATCTATCTATCTATCTATCTATCTATCTATCTATCTATATCTATCTATTATCTAACTATCTAATCTATCAATAAATCAATCAATCTATCTATCTATCTATCTATATTTCTATACCATCTATTATCTATCTATAATGTATATATGTATATGTATATACATATGAATGTTTTTATAATAATAGGTTTTTTTAGGAATTTTTGAAGGATCTTTATTGTTATTTATTTCTCCCTGTATTCCCTTCTCTAACCTTTCCTCCCAGTAGTACCCTAATTAAACTTTCCTTTTTCATTATTCCCATTTAAGCCTTTGTACCACTGTGTTCTATCTACTCTCCCTTAAAATTCCCTCATTTTGGACCCTTACTAATTTCCTCATTTCTGTGGATATTTCAATTGAAACACAATATCTGATGATTCAAAGCTAATATTTGCAAGTGAGAGAAAACATGCAATGTTTGTCTTTCTTGCTCTGGGTTACCTCACTCAGGATGATTTTCTCCTTTCATTTTCCTGCTAATTTAATAATTTTGTTTTTCTAAATAGACAAATAATATTCCATTAGGCATATGCACCACATTTTCATTGTTTGTCCATCATTTGTTGAACATCTGAACTGATTCCATTTCCTGAGTATTTTGAATAGAGCAACAATAAGCAAACATGCATAAGCAGATATCTCTGTAATAGGATATTGAGTCCTTTGGGTATATGATGGATCATGTGGGAGATCTATTTTTATGTTTTTGAAGAATCTACACATTTATTTCCATAGTTGTTGAACCAGTTTGCCTCCCACCAGCAGACAATAAGTTTTCCCCTTTCACTATATCTACATCAGCATTTGTTATCATGGTTTTTTGTTTTTGTTTTTGTTTTTAAGTCTTAACCAGTCTGACTTGGGTAATAGAAAATCTAGAGGTAGTTTTGATTTGTATTTCCCAAATGGCTAAGGATGCTGAACATCCATTGAGAATTCTCTGTTGTATTCCATGCTCCATTTTTAAACTGATTTTTTTTTTGTTTACTCGAGTTTTAGAATTTTTTAGTTCTTTGTATATTCTAAGATGCTAACCCTCTGTCTGGAATAAAGCTTGTAAATATTTTTTCTTATTCTGTAGACTGCCTCTTCACTTGAATGATAATGTGCTTTTCTGTACAGAAGCTTTTAAATTCCATAAGGTCCCACTGACTTTTGTTGAGAATTTAAAAAAATATTTTAAATTGAAATATAATTATGTCACTTCTCCCTTTTATTTTCTTCCCGATAATCCCTCATAGGTCCCCTCCCTCAACCCTTGTCATGTCTCCCACTCCACTTCCTCTTAAATTGATAGCTTTTATTGCTTTTTTCTTTGATTATCGTTATACACACACACACACACACACACACAAACACACACACACAAGCAGGTAAGAGAAAAGAAGGGAGGAGAGAGAGAAAAAGAGAGAGGGGGAGGTACACAAATATATAAATATAACCTGCTGAATCTATTTTTGTTGTTTTTGTATACAAAATTTCAAGACTGTCAATTTTGCATATAATAACCAATTAGGGGGTTTGAAGGATAGTTTTATGTCAACTTGACACAAACTAAAGTTCATCTGAGAGGAGAAAACCTCAATTGAAGAAATACCTCAGTATGATCAAGCTGTATGCAAGCCTGTAGGGCATTTTTAAACTGGTGATTGATATGGGAGGGCCCAGCCCATTGTAGGTTGTGCCACCCCTGGGCTGGTGCTCCTGAGTTCTATAATAAAGCAGGTTGAGCAAGCCATGGAGAGCAAGCCAGCAAGCATCAGTCTTCTTCATCATCTCCTGCCTCCATATTCTTACTCTGTTTGGGTTCCTGTCCTGACTTCCTTTGATGATTAACTGTGGTGTGGAATGTAAGCCAAATAAACCCTTTCTTCTCCAAGTTGCTTTGGTCATAGTGTTTCATCACAGCAATAGTAACACTGACTAAGACAGAAATGGTACCAGGATAGTGGGGTAGTGTAACTAGAGTTTTTCTCTCCAGGTCCCGCCAAGCCCCAGCAGTCCCATAGCACATTTATAAAATAAACATACAGATGCTTATATTATTTAAACTGCTCAGCCATTAGCTCAGGCCTACCATTGTCTAACTGTTACTCTTATTTTCAGCCCATTTCTGTTAATCTATATGTCGCCATGTGTTCCATGGCTTTACCTGCTGCCTTTACATGATGCTCCCTAGATGGCAGGCTGGCATCTCCTCCTCTTTGGCTTCCTGTTTTCTCAATTCTCTTCTCTCCTAGTCCTGCCTATACTTCCTGCTTGGCTACTGGCCAATCAGTGTTTTATTTATCAATCAATCATCCACAGCAGGGCAGATCTGTGACAGACCTGACTATGTGTTTTGGAAAGGATTGTGGAAGGACTTCAGAATTTTGTGTAAGAAAAGCCATAAATATTCAAAGCTTGGAAGAAAAGACTGTTGATAATATGGATAAATGCAAGCAATGGAGGCTAGTTTATAACATTCCAGAGGGAAGTTTGAGAGTTATTTAAAGACTATTGAGGCTATTGCCTATATGCTATTTTGAATTAAGGTTTTATGGTTATGGTCAGATGGAGCTGAAGAATCTGATATGATTAACAAAAGACCAGCACTTTTGAGGTGAAACCTTTGCTTTACTCAGACAATTGATGCTAGTAGCAATGATTAAGAATAGACTAGCATCATTGAGGTGAAATCTGCTGGGAAGGGGTTTTCTAAGTATCAGCACACAGAAGCTGTGTTCTAAAAGTGGCCAAGGTTACACCCTGTACTGGTAGCCAGACTTGGTAGTGTAAGTGTCACCCAGGTGGTACTGGTTTAGAAGACATGAAGGGGTCATGGAGAGCATCTGAGGCTTGGCACCGTGAGAGGCTAGGATAGGCCACTGATGAAGTTGCAGCCTCAGTAGCAGTTGAAGGCCCTGGACTAAAGGGGTCATGAAAAGTTGAGGGTTGGCATCATGAAAAGAGCCCAGGAGAGGCTATTAGTGAAAGTGCAGCTCAGCTATGGCAAAGAGCCTCCAGCATTTTGGGATGACCACCAAGAACAGCAGCAGGTGTAGAGTGAAGCCAGTGGGAGCTGAGAATACAAGCCATGTGTGCTGCAGAAGGCAGAGCCAGAGAAGTGATCCAAGCCATTTGGAGGGACCCAGAAATTGGTGAGTAATTCCTAGGTATTAAACATTGAGTTATTTATACAGTTGGAGTTTGCTTTTGCTTTGTTCAGATTGTGACTGTGCCCTGGTTCTTCCTTCTTGAAGTAAGGAAGTATTTAACTTATTATTTATTTTTATCAGATCTCAAAGTTGAGAGACAAAATTTTTAAAGAAATTTTAGGGTTTAAAAGAGACTGGATTTTTTAAAGAGTTTGAGTTTTAAAGTGTTTGAATTTGTAAAGAATGAGACTTTTAAATTTGTAAAATGTGTTATATTTTGATGTTGATATTAATATGTGATATTGCAGATGAGCAAAAAGGGAAAGATGATGACTTAGAAGTGATGTGTTTGTGTCTCAAGTTGACAAGGGGTCAATTGTGCTGAACAGTTTTATTGCAACTTGACACAGCTAAAGTCATCTGAAAAGAGGGAATCTCAATTGAGAAAATTCCTCCATAAGATCAGGCTATAGGCATGCCTGTAAGGCATGATGGTGGAGGGCCCAGACCATTGTGAGTGGTGCTACTCCTGAGCTGGTGATCCTGGGTTCTATGAGAAAGAAAGCTGAGTGAGCAAGCCAGTAAGCAGCACCCCTCCATGGCCTCTGCATCAGTTCCTGCCTCCAGGTTCATACCCTGTTTGAGTTCCTGTCATGATTTCCTTCACTGATGAACAGTGATGTGGAAGTGGAAGCCAAATGAACCCATTTTTCCCCAACTTGCTTTGGTGTTTGATCCCATCAATAGTAACTCTAACTAAGGCAGTATGCTCAACTGGGAGAAGCTAATTCTGCATCTCTCAGTAGCCATCAGTTGCTTATAGTTCTTTGTCTAGGAGTGGGACCCTGAGAGATTTCCCTGTTCCATGTTTATTTGGCTTTTGATACTGATATTTTTTTATGTCACATTTAGGCAGTTGGTATTGATGCTTGCACTACTGGAGTTCTGTTCAGAAAGTCCTTTTTTGTGCCAATGACTTCAAGCCTATTCACGTCTTTCTCTTCTAATATACTCAGAGTATCAGACCTTAGGTTGAGGTTTTTGATCCATTTGGATTTGAACTTTATACAGGGTGAGAGATGAATATCCAGTTGTAGTCTTCTACAGGTACTTATTCAATTTGATGAGAACAATTCGTTGAAGATGCCTTCTGTTCTCTAACATGTATCATTAGCCTCTTTGTGAAAAATCAAGTGGCAGTAATATTGTGACCTTAGAGCTAAGTCCTTGATAATGATCCATTAATAAGTCCATTTTTATGTCAGTATCATGCTGTTATTATTATAGCTCTGTGTATATCTTGGAATTGGAGATGGTAATAATTCCAGCAACTTTTTTTGTTGTTGTTCAGTATAGTTTAGGCTATTCTGGATCTTTAGTATTTCCCCATGTAATTTGAGATTATTTTTTCAATTTCTGTGAATAATTGCATTTGAATTTTGATAGAATTGCATTGAATCTCTAGCTTGGTTTTGGTAGGATGACCATTTTCACAATATTAATCCTACTAATCCTAGAGCATTTGAGGGAACTAATAAACAATACTCTTGACAGGGAATCAAAAGAGATCCTAGAAAATGCTACCAAATCAAAAAAATGACAGGAGATTATATATATATATATATATATATATATATATATATATATATATATATATATGTATATATATAATCGTTCTATGACAACACTTATTTAAATGTTTTTCATACAATATATTCTATTCATATTGTTTTCTCTTTCTCTCCTCAGATCTTTCCCAACTCCCAACCCACCCAAATCTGTTCATTCTTCTCAAAGGAAAAAAAAGCAAATAACAGAACATAACAGACAATTCAATGATAAAAAATAGCCAAACCAAAGCAAAAAGTACACAAATAATGGAGTCCATTTTTGTTGGCCTGTTATTACTGGGCCTGGGGCCTGTCATGGAGTGTGGTTTATATACCCTGTGTCACTCCATTGGAGATCATTATATCAATTAAAAATAATCCAAGTGAGGAAGAAACACTTCCAAGTCTCACTAATACATGGAATGCTTTTTAAAAAATGATCTCATGAAGTAGAGTAAAATGATTATTACTAGAGGCTGAATATATAAGGGCAGACAATGACAAGAAATTGATCAGTAGATAGTATCATTACATTGGAGGAAGAAATTCTGGTGTGCTATTGTAGTGGGTGACTATTGATAATGTTAATATATACATTATTTAAAAAATCTAGGGGAAAGGAATTTGAACAATTTTGCCATGAAAAATGATAAATGTAAATGAAAATTTTACCATGAAAAAATGATAAATTTACCATGAATCCAACATTATGCAATGTACATATGTATTGTAATATCACATTATATTCTATAAATATGTACAGTTTTAAATATTAGCTATAATTAAATGCAATCATAAACTTCAATGTATCTTAAATGCATGTGTTTGTCTTTTAACTAGCAAAAGTCCACAAATTCAAGTTGTATGAGCAGAAGTTAAGTGATGAAAGAAGAAAAACATTAACTGGCATTGGGAAGCTGGCTTTTCATTTACTAGTAGCTAGATCTTGGTGTTTTATTGAACATAAAAATTTTGCATAGCACCAACATAAGACAAGGCCATTCTGTAGCTCCAGTAAATCAAGATAGGGTCAAGATGACAATAACCATAATCAAATCTGAGCACAATAAAATACAAGAACATTTTCTTCCAAACCAAACACTGAATCACATATCTCATTATTCTGCTAATATGAATAACTGTGGTGGTTTACTATTGTTTTATTTATGTATTTACTTATTTAACTTTTTTGTTATTGTTTTTCAAGACATGGTTTCTATATGTAGCCCTGGCTGTCCTGGAACAACTTCTATAGATCAGGCTAGCCTTGAACTCAGAGCTCCACCTGCCTCTGCCTTCCATTTGCTGGCATTAAAGGCATGTGCCACCATCCTTGGCTCTGAGAAAACTGGCAGTATGAGCCTTTTCAAATGCCCTATGGTATTCACTGAGGCACTTGGAAGAATTGGAAGCAGACCTTCTCTAACTTGCTTTCCCATTGCATTTATTCTGTTTTCAGCCAAGTATCATTCTCCCTGGAACACATTGCTGTGACTGATTGTAGATGTAACCAAATGTCTTATTAAAATAAGAAACACGGAACCAAGGTAAAAGAGAAAGCCGAGAGTTTAGACCTCAGAGCTAAAATCTTACCTCCTGCAGTGTTCCTAGCTTCCCCAAAAGAGAGCTACTTCCTGTGTGTCTGTCTTTTAATAGTCTTTTTGTTCTGCCTTCTCATTGGTTGTAAATCAAAACACATGACTGCCTCGTCACTGCCTGTAAGTACTGCCCTCCAGGTCTTAAAGGTGTATGTCTCCAATGCTGGCTGTATCCCTGAACACATAGACATCTACCTAGCTCTTCTACCAAGTGCTGGGATTAAAGGCATGTGCCACCACAACCACCATGCTCTTACTATGGCTCAAATAGCTATGACCCCTGGGCAACTTTATTTATTAACATACAATGAAAATCACATTTCAGTACAAAAAAAAGCCCACCATATTTCCCCTTTTCTATTTTAATAAAAAGAAAAAAGGCAAAATGTTATAACTAACAAAAGAAAAACTATATACAAAAGTACAATAACTATATAAAATATATACATGTAACAAATAACTAAACGATGTCTAGTCCATTTGTATTAGACAAATCAGAGAAAATAATTCCCTTATCTATCCTATTTTGGTAAGTCCAAAATGAATCTAATTCACTTTCTATCCTAATTAATCTTCAACTATAAATAACTAACCTTCAACTCCATCAGAGACCCAAGAAGGAAATAATATTACCTAACAAAAATAAAAACAGGAAGTGCATGCAAGAAACTTCCAATAAATTTGTGAGTTGACAGAAACAGCCAGCTGCCTGGGCAGTCACCTGAAGTTTCTCCACAGTGTTGGGGCATCATCTACAGCCTATAGGCTTAGCATATCTGGCAGACTCATTTGTGAAGTAGGATGTATACAAGGTCAACAGTTCAACCTCACATTGGGTGAGAGCAGTCCATGTACCAGAAACACCTGAATTCTACTAGTGTCATGTCATGATTCAGGACTTTAAATTCTGCAAATTGTTGATGGTTTTTTAATTCAGCTGTCCATTCTTCTTGGCTGTGTATATATGGCTTCATCTCAGCATGCCCTTCTTCTCCACATCACTCTATTAAATGTCAGTCTACTATTGAGAGGCGGGAGCTTTAAGCTGCTGTTCCATTGCACATCAGAAGCCATTGGCCTACTGCCTGTTCAGCTGCCTTCCAAGAAAAGGGCACTGTACTTTTTCTGGATTGCGAAGGCCACTTAAGGGATGGTGCCATATTGTCCTGGCCTCAGAAGATGCCTTTTAATAAAGCCATAACCACAATTGTTTTGGCAAGAATCAGTAGTCCTTTTTTCATGTCCTGTCTGTCCATTTTGTCCTGTTGATTGGAGGATACTTTGTTGTCTAGTGCCTAACTTTTGACACAATGAAAGTTAACTCCATATGCAATTTCTTCAATGCCCATATTTTCTCTGAAGTAGATTGGTACTGCCAGGAGCCGACATGTCTCAAAAAAGAAAAATTTCTAAGTTATTGAAACATTTTAAATGCCATATTCTGTAGATCTCTGAAGGGTTTGAAGATGACCTGTCTATCTAAAATTTTTCTGCACAGTTTTTAAAACATATCTAATATGACTACAAGTTCTATTGAAATTTCCAACTACTAACTTTCTTTATATCCTAATAGTTGGTAATAATAACGTTCAAGGATCAAAAAATTGAATTGCATTGTTAAATGAATGGTATAAATACAATTAGAAATATACATACAGCATTTTCTAACAATATTAATTTCAAATTTGTACACGATATAAAACAATCCAATCCAATGTAAAGTAATTAAAACTAGTAATTGTCTTTTTCTTTTCTTTTCTTTCTTTTTTTAAACAAGAACCTTAAATCTAATCTCCTTTGCTTAGCCTTTTTCATGACCCTTGACAACAACTTGTAACCAACCACCATAAACAAGGAAAATTATCCCAGACAAAAACCCATTAAAAAGACCAAAAACTACCCGCCCCACACCACCTCTTTGGGAATGTGGGAATTCTTTCTTAAAATTGCTTCCTGTTGTGTGTGGGCGAAGATATCTTTATCCTGAAAGAAAAATTTTAGGTTAAATGTCAAATTCTAGGAAAGGTAACTATATCATTCATTATCCAGTCTGTGTATAATGCCAAAGTTTAGGGTTTATCTCAAGTCCTTATTCAAGTAGTCTTTGAGACTGGATCATCACAGCTAGTCATCTCAAAATTGCTGAGCACCTTGTAGTTCAAAGCTGATATGTGGATGATGTTTGTCAGCTTAGTGATATTATTATTGTCCATGTGGAATTGTTGTTGATGTGGGGCCCCATCTTCTTCCTGGAAACTTCAGTTGATGTTAGGCCTGGCCGTGATTTCCTACAGAAAACTGATAAGAAACTAGAACACAAAGACATATATATGTAGCTAATCGAAGCCTTTTTCTAGAATTAGTTAGTACTCTATATGACCATTCATATAGTAACAAAGTTTAAAATGTATATATATCTATATATCTATTAATCTTGTAAATTTTGATATAAAATTTATAATTTAAGAAAAGTTTAAAGAATCAGAATAGAATCAAAGAGTTGAGATTAGTAATAGAATAGTCCCTTAATTAATTTGGCTTTTGTCCTGTCCCATAGCAGAAGATGGCTCTTTTATTCTGGCATGATACAGGGAGTTTGCATTTTCCTTTTAACAACATGCTTGAGTTTAAAGAAGGAGAGAGCCATTCTCCAACTCCAAAATCAGCTTTAAATTTTAATTGAACTGGGACTATTAGAAGACCAACAGTGTTAAATCTTTAGAGAAAAGCAGAAACAAACCTTTAGGAAAACATAAATTTTTTTTTAGATTATATATACCCATACGCCATTTCACTCTGTTTCCTGGGATAGATGATTTGTCACTTTTCTTCAGTTGTCTCATTTGTCCTGTGTTCTTTAGATACCTTAACCTTCCTTCTCCTAAAAGACAAAAACAAAAAACCTTTCCCCAAGACTAATTTTGCAGATATTTCTATTTAGCAAGTTATTATCTGATTAAATGAAAAGGCATGTGTTACTGGTACAAGTTAGTTTAAATTGGATGTTCATGCTGGTTGATGAACTATCACCTCCTCTAATTAAGAGGTGTCTATTGATGTAACCAACCATCTTATTAAATAAGAAACACAGAAACAATGTAAAAGAGAAAGCCGAGAGGTCAGAGCTCAGAGCTAAAATCTCACCCTTCCGCCTGCGGTGTCCCAGCTTCCCGAAAGTGAGCTATATCCTGTCTGTTCCTCTATTTATAGTATTTTGTTCTGCCTTCTCATTGGTTGTAAACCCAAACACGTGACTGCCTCTTCACTGTCTGAATGTACAGCCCCCTAGGTCTTAAAGGCATATGTCTCCAATGCTGGCTGTATCCCTGAACACACAGAGATCTATGGGATTAAAGGCGTGTGCCACCACCGCCACACTCTTGCTATGGCTCTAATAGCTCTGACCCCCGGACAACTTTATTTATTAACATACAATCAAAATCACATTTCAGTACAATTAGAATACCACCACATTTCCCCTTTTCTATTTTAATAAAAAGAAAAAGAAAGCAAAAGGTTATAACTAACAAAAGAAAAACTATATACAAAAGTACAATAACTATATACAATATATACAAATAATAAATACCTAAACAGGTATTTGACAAATCAGAGAAAATAATTCCATTATCTATCCTATTTTGGTAAATCCAAGATGTATCTAATGTACTTTCTATCCTAATTAATTTTCAACTATAACTAACTAATGTTCAACTATAACTAAGCTTCAACTCCGTCAGAGACCCAAGAAGGGAATAATATTAGCTAACAAAAATAAAAAGAGGAAGTGCATGCGAGCAACTTCCAAAAAATTTGTGAGTTGACAGAAACAGCCAGCTGCCTGGGCAGTCACCTGAGGTTTCTCCGCAGTGTTGGGGCATCATCTCCTCTTTGTATCTTTTCAGGAGCAATTTGTAATCCCCAGCAAGGCAAAATTTTCTTTACTTCTTCAAACATTATTTCTAAAGTATCTGCATTTGAGTCAGCTAGTAAAATATCATCCATATAATGATAAATTATAAATTTAGGAAATTTTTTACATATCACTTCGAATGGCTATTGTAGAAAGTATTGGCACAGAGTTGGGCTATTCAATATTCCCTGTGGGAGGACCCTCCATTGAAATCTTTTAACTGGTTGAGAATTATTATAAGTAGGTACTGTAAAAGCAAATCTTTCTCTGTCTTTTTCTAGTAAGGGTATTGAAAAGAAACAGTCTTTTAAATCAATAACTATGAGAGGCCATCCTTTTGGTAACAGAGTAGGCAAAGGCATCCCAGATTGTAGAGAGCCCATTGGCTGAATTACTTTGTTAATTGCTCTAAAGTTTGTTACCATTCTCCATTTACCAGATTTCTTTTTAATAACAAATACAGGAGAATTCCAAGGGCTGGTTGATTCTTCAATATGCTGAGCATTTAACTGGTCTTCTACCAGCTCTTCTAAAGCCTGGAGTTTCTCTGTTGTTAAAGGCCATTGCTGGACCCATACAGGCTTGTCTGTTAACCATTTTAAAGGTAGAGCTGTTGGTGTCTTTGGAAGATCATCAGTTGTTGTGCCCTGTTCTTGTATAATATGGATGGCTGGTGACCACTCATTAGAAAAATATCTTCTAATATTTCTCTCAGTAACATGTGCTAGTTTATGATTTGTTTCTGAGATTGGAGGGATGTTAATCTGAGTATTCCATTTATGCAAAAAGTCTCGACCCCACAGGTTCATAGTGATGTTAGCCACATATGGTTTTAATTTTCCTCTCTGTCCTTCTGGACCTATACAATCGAGCCATCTTGCATTCTGTTTCACCTGAGATAATGTCCCAATTCCTAACAGTTGAATGTTTACCTCCTGAAGAGGCCAAGTTGGATGCCAAAATTCTGGTGCAATTATGGTAACGTCCGCACCTGTGTCTACCAGACCAGACAACAAAACACCATTTATTTTTATCGTTAATTTTGGTCTTTGTTCATTAATAGAAGTTTGCCAAAAAATTTTATGTTTTCTCCTGAATTTTCTATTCTCTCTGTTTCATCATCCTGACCAGCATGATTTATTCCAATAGGCATTTGGTTATTTAATCGCTCAGAGCAGGGATTTCCTCTATGGCTGCAGGAAAGGTTTGAACTGAATTTGCAACGGGGGCCTGCGTGAGGCCCCTCTGGGAGTTTCCCGAAGACTGAGGCAAAGGATTACCCTGTCTGTCCTTTGTTGATCTACATTCGTTGGTCCAGTGTTTTCCCTTACCACACCTTCTGCATACTCCAGAAGGAAGTTGCATTCTGTTGCCATTGTTCCTTGAAGAAACATTTTTTCTAGGAATGTCCTGTCTACAATCCCTTTTCAAATGTCCTTGCTTTCCACATCCAAAACATCTAATACTCCTCAAACCTTTTGAAATTACTTCTCCTACCCACGTATCATCATGCTCATCAGCCTCAACATTAATTGTTTCTCTAATCCAATCTTCCATAGGTTCAGATCTTGCCCTTAATGGCCTGATTATTCTTTTGCATGCTGCATTCGCATTCTCAAAGGCCAAAGATTCAATTATTGCCTTACCAGCTTCTGAATCCGAGACCATTCTCTTTACTGCTGAAGCCAGTCTTTGTAAAAAATCTGTAAAAGACTCTTTTGGGCCTTGCATCACCTTTGTAAATGACTTAAATTTTTTTCCTGGTTCCTCAACTCTGTCCTATGCATTCAAGGCTGCCGTTCAACATAAAACTAGGGTTTGGACATCATATAAACATTGTGTTTGTGCTGAAGCATATTGGCCTTCGCCAATAAGCTGATCCTGGCAAACTTGTATTCCTTTATCCCTCCATTGTTTCTCTATGTTTTTAGCCTCCTCCTTAAACCAAGTCAGAAACTGAAGTCTCTGGCTGGGTTCCAGAACACCTTGTGCAAGGTCCCGCCAGTCCTGTGATACTATCCTATTATATGTTGACCAAGAGTTTAACATTTGCTTTACATATGAGGAATGCATGCCATAAGAATACTATTGCCTCCTTAAACCTTTTTAAATCCAACATTTCAATTGGAGCCCAATTATTTTGTGTAGCCATTTGATCAGGCATCTGCTGTACGGTTACAGGATAAATTAAGGGTGACTGTGTGAAAACAGGCTTTCTTTCTGCAACCTTATGATCTTGACTTGAAACAACTTCACTGTTAATTTCTTCTGTCTGAATTTTTACAGGTTTAACAAGTTCTTCTAAAGCTGTTATCCTGGCACATAAATTGACTATCTTTTTAAATATTAAAATGTGGATTAGCATAGTGATAAGCTGCATAATTCCACCAATACTAATATTATATTGTTGTTCCATTGTCAGACTGCCTAAAATTTCGAACAAAAACCAATTTTCTTCCAATGTACACATAAAACCCATCTGTTTTTTAATGTGGAAAAAAATCTCTTTTAGATAGTTTCCTTTAAAATATCTGATATGTTATGACTTACCAAATCTGCGTAGAACAGTAGAAATCCGAGGGGATTTTCAAAGCAGCCACCTAGTGTCCCAGGTGTAAATCCAGAGAGAGAGAGAGAGAGAGAGAGAGAGAGAGAGAGAGAGAGAGAGAAGAGAGAAGAGAGCGTAGCTGGCTAAAGCTTAAATCCAGCCACGTGTTCCCTCTTGTGCCGAGTCAAGGCTTGGGTCTGGCTTCCTTAAGCTCCGACCACGTGCGTTTGCTTTACAGGCAGGGCCCTGTTCGGCAGGGCAGGTCTGAGTTGTTTATAACATCTGTAACATCAGCTTTAAGCAAGCAAGATTTAAGCAAACAGCTCACCAATAGTCCAGCCTGAGGTCAAGCAAACCTAGACCGAGGCTAAGAAGCCGCCGCTCCGACTAAGAAGCCGATCGCCGCCCCCTGCCGCCTGCCGCCCTTGCGGGAAAGCAGACCTACCGCCAAGCCAAGCCGTTTTAATGGATTCTTGTCACGTTGGGCGCCAGATATTGATGTAACCAACCGTCTTATTAAATAAGAAACACAGAAACAATGTAAAAGTGAAAGCCGAGAGGTCAGAGCTCAGAGCTAAAATCTCACCCTTCTGCCTGCTGTCCCAGCTTCCCGAAAGAAAGCTATATCCTGTCTGTTCCTCTATTTATAGTATTTTGTTCTCCCTTCTCATTGGTTGTAAACCCAAACACGTGACTGCCTCTTCACTGTCTGAATGTACAGCCCCCTAGGTCTTAAAGGCATATGTCTCCAATGCTGGCTGTATCCCTGAACACACAGAGATCTATGGGATTAAAGGCGTGTGCCACCACCGCCACACTGTCTATGGCTCTAATAGCTCTGACTCCCGGGCAACTTTATTTATTAACATACAATCAAAATCACATTTCAGTACAATTAGAATACCACCACAGGTGTCTCTTGTTCAATTCGAACCTTTATCAATTTTGATGGTACCCACAGCTTATCTTCTCCTGTAGAAACAAAAGCAAATAAGTAATACATACCCTGGTTTCCATTCTGAGGTCAGCACATCCTTAAAGTACATAGCCTGATTTAATTCTGTAGTTTTTTCTATTATCCAAAGTCTCTCTGCAGCTGTTGTTCCTTTCTCATTGGCATTCAGAAAATTCAAAGTTAGAAGAGCATTATGCAGTCTATTTCTGGGTCTTTTTTGTTACCCATTTCTGTTTATTTAGCATATCCTTTAGAGTTCTGTTTGATCTTTCTATAACTGCTTGACCTGTAGGATTATGTGGTATACCTGTAATATGCTTTATATTGTAATAAGCAAAAACTGTTTCATTTTAACAGAGACATATGATGGAGCATTGTCAGTTTTGATTTGTGCAGATATACCCATGATGGCCATAACTTCTAGCAAATGAGTGATTACAGAATCAGCTTTTTCAGAACTCAAGGCAGTTGCCCATTGTAATCCTGAATAAGTATCGATGGTGTGGTGTACATATTTCAGTTTTCCAAATTCTGCAAAGTGAAACACGTCCATCTGCCAGATTTCATTCCTCTGAGTACCCTTTGGGTTACATCCTGCTGGGAAAAGTGTTTCATTGCAGAAGGAACAAGTAGGACATTTCTTTACTATTTCTTTGGCTTGTTGCCAGGTTATGGAAAAATCCTTTTTTAAACCTTTACTATTGGCGTGATGTTTTTTATGAAATTCTGAGGCCTCCAGCACATTTCCTATCAATAATGTATCAATCTCATCATTGCCTTGTGCTAGAGGACCTGGCAGACCAGTAGGGGATCGAATATGCGTTATATATAAAGGATGACTCCTTTTCCTGATTGTATCTTGTAATTGAATAAATAGTGAAGTTAATTCTGAAGCATCAGGGATAATTTCTGCAGTCTCAATATGTAATACCACTCTTTCAGCATACTGAGAGTCAGTTACTATGTTGAGAGGTTCTGAAAAATCCATTAATACCAACAGAATAGCATACAATTCTGATTTTTGACCTGAATTATAAGGACTTTGAACCACTTTACTTAAATTTTCTGATTTGTAACCTGACTTTCCTTGTTTGATGGCATTTGTATAAAATCTACAAACTCCAGATATTGGTTTTTGCCATACAATTCGAGGTAAGAGCCAATCGGCTCTCTTTATAAGATCAATTCTATCACTTTTGGGATATTTGCTGTTAATTTCTTCCAAAAAATTACTGCAAGCTCTTTGCCAAGGTTCACTTTCTGTCCATATTTTTCAATGTCCTCTTTAGTTAAATGTATGACAATTTCTACTGGGTATATTCCTGCTAATTGACAAAGTCTCAATTTTCCTTTCCAAATCAAGTCAGAGATTTTTTCCACATAAGTTTTTTTATTTTTTTATTTGATTTATTAGGTAAAAATATCCATTCCAATATAATATCTTCCCTCTGCATTAATATTCCTATAGGAGAATGCCTATAATTAAAATAACCAAAATGCAATCCAGCTTTGGATAAATATGATCCTCGTGCCCTTCATGTACTTCCTTTTCTACCAAGGCCAATTCCTTCTCAGCTTCAGGTGATAATTCTCTTGGACTATTTAAGTCCTTGTCACATTCTAAGGTTTTTGAAGGTTTATTCAGTTCATCATTTTTTACCCCAACAATAGTTTATAGATGAGAAATGTCTCCAAATAATCTTTGAAATTCATTAAGAGTCTGCAGTCGATATTTCCTAATTTGCGCCTTTTGGGGTCTAAATTTTTGTACCTCTATTTTGTATCCTAAATAATTAATCTCTTTGAATATCTTCAGGGGCAATTTGTAAATCCCAGCAAGGCAAAATTTACTTTACTTCTTCAAACATTCTTTCTACAGTACCTGCATTTTAGTCACCTAGTAAAATATCATCCATATAATGATAAATTATAGATTTAGGAAACTTTTTAGGTATCACTTCCAATGGCTGTTGTACAAAATATTGGCACAGAATTGTGCTAACATGGAAATAAGACAAATTCCACTTCTAACCTATTATGACTAATAAAAGCATAAATGTGCAAGTATGTCTAATACTTTACCTCACAGTCCTTTGAGGACAGAACCAGAGCTAGTATAGCTTGATTATATAGTTCAGCCAGTGGTATATAAAGTTTCCTCTTTCCTCACATCCTCCTCAGAAATTGTTCTTTAATATGAGAGACTTTCAAAGACATTCAATTTGAAACTTTTCATTGAGTTTGTTAGACCATTTATTGATTCGATGATTTGTTTTATTCATGTTTAAATTTTGTCATTATTTATATAGCTTTTGATACTGTGTCTAATGTGTTGTTGGCAAAGTTTTTCCCCATTCTCTAGACTATCTCTTCACTCTGGTGACTCTTCCTTTTAAATTTTTATATTAAGCCTTTTAATCAATTCTTTGTAATTTTTCTTCTTGCTATTGGGGTCCTTCTCAGAGACTTCTTGCTTATATCTGTGTATTGAAGGTATTTTTCACCTGTTTACCTTTACTGATTTCTAAGTTTTAGGTCTTTTACACATTTGATATTTTTATAGGATGAGAGATACTGATTCTGTGTATTGAACTTATAATAGTTTGTGCCTTGATAATTATGTTTTGCTGCCTACTGCTTTTGGACTTGGATTGTTCTTGGTTTCCTAAATTATTAGAGTTGATCATTTGCTCATTTGAGATCACCCTGTTTTCCTTTTAATGTTATACTTACATGCTTTCATACATACAAGCTTACCTGACAGAACTGCTTCAGCTGTATCCCAAAGTTTCTGCTCTCATTTTCAGTTTATTCTAGGAATTTTATACCCTCTATGATTTCTTCAATGACTTAGTCATTATTCACAAGTATGTTCTTTATTGTCCATGTACTTGTGGTTTCTCTTCCTATAAGTTTCTAGTTTTATTTCATTAGACTAATAATACACATAAAATTATTTTGATAACTTGCATTTGTTAAGACTTGCTTTGTAGCTTAGATAGAATGTGGTCTATTTTAGAAAAGTTTCATAGTCTTCTGAGAATTTGTGTTCTGTGTCTGCTGAATGGCATAGTCTGTAGATATTTGTTAAGACCATTTGATCTTTAATATGGTTTAACCCTGAAGTTTACTGATTTTTGAATTTGGATAACCCATCTACATGTGAAGTCACCCATCTCTATTGCAGCTGTACCTTTCACAGGTTTTATGCCATCTAGGATTTACTGGATTACTATATGAGACATGATGGGTTCATTCCTAAATGTTCTTTGTTCATGTGTTCTCATGAAGTTATTCTAATGATTGAGACTTTCTTTCTCCATATATGGTATTCCTTTGTATATCTTCTGTACTGTTGGCATTATAGTCATTAACTGCCTTAGTTTGTGCTTGTCTGGCTATTTTTAATTTTTCATCAAAATTAAATGATAGCTTTACTGTATAAAGCAATTTTTGGTTGGGAGTTACTTTTGGCGCATTAAATATATCATTCCATGCTTTCATGGCTTATAGGATTGCTGATGAGAGATCTCATGTTATTTCTATAATTTTGCCTTTGTGTAGAAGTGTCTTAATTTCTCTTCTGTTGTTGTTATACAATACCCTTATAAAGAAACAACTTAAGGAACAAATAGTTTATTTGCTGACAGTTCAAGGCCAAAGTCCATAATGATTGAGAGGTCATAGCAACAAGAGTTTGTCACACTGAATCCACAGGCAAGAAGCAGAGGACAGTGTATACCTCCTGGTACTCAGTTCTCCTTCTCCTTTTATATAGTCCAGTATCCCATCCATGGAATATTGCTACCTGTAGTGTACAGTTCTTCTCACCTCAATTAATGCAATCAAGGCAGTCCCCATAGGCATGCCCAGAGGTCCATCTCCCAGGTGATTCTGGATTCTGTTAAATTGATAATTAAGACTAACCATCACAGTAAGTTGCATTTCCCTAATAGTTTTATCATTTTTTATTTGCTTTATATTTTGACATGAGTTTATAATATGCTATGGAGAGTTTGTTCTCTAGTCATGTATATGGAGTCTGAAATACCTTATGTGTGGCTGTTTCTTTAGATTCTTTTTCCAGAATATTTCTGGGAAATATTCTGCTGACATTTTACTGAATACCTTCCATATGCCTTTAGGGTTTCTCTCAGCTGTTTTTTTCTGTCCCATGGATTCTTATGTTCTGTCTCTTGACTGTATCTCAGAATTCTTGGATATCATGTTTATGTTCATTTGTGATTTTTTTTTTTTTAAAGATTTATTTATTTATTATGTATACAGTGTTCTGCCTGCATGTATACCTGCAGGCCAGAAGAGGGCACCAGATCTCATCACAGATGGTTGTGAGCCACCATGTGGTTGCTGGGAATTGAACTCAGGACCTCTGGAAAAACAGTCGGTGCTCTTAACCTCTGAGCCATCTCTCCAGCCCCTCATTTGTGATTTTTTTACCAATGTTTGAATTTATAATTGTATTTCCTTAATATTGTCTGACATGCTTGCTATTATTTCTTCTGCTTCTCAAAATGTATTCCATTCTATTGTGGTTTTTTTTTTCATTTAATTTAATTTTATTTTTTTCCATGACAGGCAATTAATTTTGTTCTATTCATTCACAGTTAATACAGAAAATACTTGGAAACATTTCCACATAATGTTTGACACAGAAATCATCAAATAGAAGTATACAATGTTGACAGGAGGCAGTACATTTATAATTTATAACCCCAAATGTATTTATAAATTAGAAATGGAAAGATCTACAAATGAAATTATGAAGATTCACCAAAGTCATTTAATCTGTCAGTTTCTCATTCATTTTATGTCTTAATATTCTATTGTATGAATAAGCCACAGTTTATTTCTCCCCAGTATTTGATAGCTATTTGAGTTGTTTTAACTTTTTTACTATTAGCAACACACTGCTGTAAACTTTCATGTACATGTTTCATAGGTGCACATTTTCAGTAGTTTGAACATATATTCCTAAGGGTAGAATTATTGAGTAACAGAGTAACAATGTTTTGCATTTTGACCAACCACCAAACTGTTTTGCCAAAGTGGCACACCATTTTACAATCTCAACAAATCCTTGTTTTTAAGGCTCTGATTTTTGTACAAAAACATTCAATCATTCTGTCAGACCAAACCAGGAAAAGTAAGCTATAGTTCAGAGCTATTCTATTCCCTTTACTATGCAAAGCCATTCTTGGTGTTTGCAACTCTCAGCCCTTTTGAGTATTCTTGCAGTGTTCACCTTTTCCTCCACCACTTTTTTTTCTTCTTTTTTTCTGGTTTATTTCTATCTATTACAAATGTATAAAAAATCCTCCATCAACGCTGCTGTTAGCAGCAGAACCTTGAGAAATATACCTTTGGTTTGCCTCAGAAAAGGAACACATATTGCACTGTAAAGTTTATAAAATTGGCGCAAAACATTGTGATAATGTTACAATACCAGTTTTAAGAGTTCAGTGACTAATGGGGAGCCGATGGGATACATGCAGAACTGTGAAAGCGATCTCACTTAGCCAGCTGTACACATAGACTGTGAATCTACATTCAGATCATTTCTGAACTAAGAATATCATCTCAGTTTATCTGTTGAGGTCAACCAGGAAACCCTGGAATATACCTTGATTTTTGCAAAAAACAAAATAGGGGGAGGGGTTTCTTCAGCATTTCAGTCCACGAGTAACAGTATCCTAACAGGCAAAGTGTTCTCTCACTGTCAACATAGAATGAACTGCTGCTGGAGGTCAACTTGGGTTTTAATTTGCATTAGCACTTACATGCATAGTAGTCCAAGTTGTTGACCTCATGACTTTAAAAAGTAACTCTAAAAAAGTAAAATGGCCCTTCTTGGAAGACTAAAGAAAGACATCCAGCCACAGTTGTAAAAAGTCTCATCAAAACAATATACCCTTTTATGAATTACACCTCAATTAAAAAAAAAGTAGCCCCAAATAAGAAGCAGCTCTGAAAAAGAAAATATAACTTAAGATATTTGAAAAAAACAAGGTGAATACAGGTTCAAAAATAATTAAGATACATTTTCTTAAGGCTACCTAGAATTAGGCTTTAAAGAATTCTACCATTTCAAGTTTACCACTAGTTACTAGATACCTATTTACAAACAAGATGTTCACTTTTTTTGTTCCTTTATCAAGAGAAAAATCTACCTTCAGACTATGAGGGTGGTGTTGGGGAGGGACTAGAAAACAAGATTCAAACAATCTCATGCAAATATCACATTTTTCAAATGGAAGAAAGAACTCCAAACTGCACTAGAAGTTCCAATCACTAAGACACTTTCCATTGATGATTTAAGTACAACTACATGGCACCAAGGTTTAGGCCTAATATAGGCCTGACAACCAAGTCCTTGTCTTCTGGAAGAAAGGCCTCAAAACTCCCACTCAATTCCACATAACAATACTTCAAACATCAATTATGTTTTCCTTTCCTTAATATTTTTGTTTTTGACTTCTAATCTTAAAGACTAGATTAAAACTTAGTTCATTTCCCAGAAGGCATTGCTTCCCTTTGCTCTATGAAAGAGTCCACCAAGACCTCTTCCTCAAAACCATCTAGCCCCCAGTCTCCAGTCTGTGCTTGTGATGCATCTTTCTCAACATCCTGAAAAGGTAATGTAGGTAAAATATGCTCATAAACATTAAAACTAGTTGTTAGAAAGACGTAACTAGCTTTATAATTTAAGTTTTAAAATATAAATACTTGCAGCTTGATCTGAACTGACAATGATTGTCGAAGCCTAGAATTCAACATTTACAAATTCTCATTCACACACACAAAACACACTACTATCACACAACTTGTGTCTTGAGAGAATCTTCTGCTTTTTAAATCTTTGGCCTCCCAGTCAATCCCAAGTTCAACCAACTTTAACTAAAACTTAACTCAGAATTTTACCAAGCTTTTCACCCACACATTAATGCTTGTCGTATCTTTCATCAACTGTCAAAATCTGAAGCCTGCTCAGAGATCGCCAGGTAAAAGAAAATAAATGAAATACACAGAGGTTATTTCAAAACAGAACATGACCATCATCTAAAAAAAAAAAAAAATGTCACGATTCCCGATTGGGATCATCTTTTGTTTCCCACGTTGGACTATTTCACACTCCGGCATTGGCCAAAGGACACAAGAGCTGGTTCTGGAGCATACAGTTTCTCACACAGGTGTCCCCAGAGGAACACCAGAGACAAAGTCATGTGAGGCCTCTCCCGTATAGAGGCTGTCTCACAGGGGCAGCGAGGACACCCACTAGTTTGTGGAGATCCCTGAGAGAGTATGATTCTTAAAATCTGGACTGTACATAATTCATATCAGCCCTGTTCAGGTACTTACTAGAAGAAAGATGCAGCTGTTTGCCAGAACTCAGCACTCCATTCTAGATCTCTGCTGCCTTAGTCTCCGTCGCGGATTTCCGAGTTCTGGTAGTTACCTGGACCACTGAGGCATTGTCACAAGACTTCTTCTCTTTTGAAACATCCTTTTTCTCTAGATATTAGGATAGATACACCAGCTTGTTTATTAGGTCCATTTGCTTGGAAAGCCTTTTCCCAGCCCTTTACTCGGAGATAGTGTCTATCTTTGAAGTTAAGGTATGTTTCTTGTATGCAGCAGATGGATGGGTTCTGTTTTCTTATCCATTCTGTCAGCCTATGTCTTTTTATAGGTGAGTTGAGACTATTGATATTGATGGATATTAATGACCAGTGATTGTTAATTCCTGTTATTTTTTGTGGTTGTGTTGTGTTGTCCTTCTGTGGTGTATGTTGGTGTGGGATTATCTATTGCTTGATTGTTCATGGATGTGTTTAGCTTCTTTGGGTTGAATTTTCCCTTCTAGAGCTTTCTGTAGGGCTGTGTTTGTAGACAGGTATTGATTAAATCTGGTTTTATCCTGGAATATTTTGTTTACTCCGCCTATTGTGATTAAGAGTTTTGCTGGGTATAATAGTCTGGGTTGGCATCCGTGGTCTCTTAGTGTCTGCATGAGATTTGTCCATGATCTTCTAGCTTTCATAGTCTCTATTGAGTAGTCTGGTGTTATTCTGATGGGTTTACCTTTATATGTTACTTGGTCTTTTTCCTTTGCGGCTCTTAATATTTTTTCTTTGTTCTGTGTGTTTAGTGTTTTGATTATTATGTGGCGAGGGGACTTTTTTTTTGGATCCAGCCTATTCGGTGTTCTGTAAGCTTCTTGTATCTTCATAGGTATTTCTTTCTTTAGGTTAGGAAAGTTTTCCTCTATGATTTTGTTGAATATATTTTCTGTGCCTTTGAGTTGGTATTCTTCTCCTTCTTCTATCCCTATTATTCTTAGGTTTGGTCTTTTCATGGTGTCCCAAATTTCCTGGACGTTTTGTGTTACGACTTTTTTGTCTTTAGTGTTTTCTTTGACTGACGAATCTATTTTCTCTATCATGTCTTCAGTGTCAGAGATTCTCTGTTCCATCTTTTGCAATTGGTTGGTTATGCTTGTTTCTGTAGTTCCTGTTCGTTTTGTCAGGATTTCTATTTCCAGCATTCCCTCAACATGTGTTTTCTTTATTGTCTCAAATTCATTTTTCAGATCTTGGAATGTTACTTTCATCTGTTTAATTGCTTTTTCTTGGCTTGATTTGATTTCTTCCCATTTTTTGTTCGTTTTTTTCTTCCATTTCTTTAAGAGAGTTTTTCATTTCCTCTTTAAGGAAAGTTTTTATTTCCTCTTTAAGGTAGTTTTTCATTTCCTCTTTAAGGAAAGTTTTTATTTCCTCATTGAGGGAATGTTTTATTTCTTCTTTAAGGGCCTCTATCATGTTCTTAAAGTCATTTTTAGGGTTGATTTCTTCTGTTTCTTCTGTCATGGTATGTTTAGGTCTTGCAGGTGTAGAATCACTAGGTTCTGATGTTGCCATATAGGTCTTTATGTTGTTGCCTGTATTTTTGCGCTGGTGTCTACTCATCTTTTCCTCTGTGTGGTGCAGGTGGTGTCTGTGTCTGAGAGTGCCTCTCTTCTTCTAATTTTTAGTCTTGGTTTAGTAGGGGTTCTTGGTTAAATTGGTGCTATTGGGCTGTTTATTCAGGGACCGCTGATTTCAGTCGGTGAATTATATACTTATGATTCTGGTGATCTGGTTTGGTGTCTGGGTAGCGCCTTCTTCTGTGTTCCCAGGTCATTTGTCCTCTCCTCAGCTGATCTTGTTTCTTCAGACTTTAAACTGTAGGCATCTGAATCCTCTCCCAGATGGGTTTCAGCTGAGCAGGGTAGTCTCACCAACACCTCCAAGTTTTTGGGTTTCACAGGATCAGCAGTTGGGCCCTGGGTTGTCCCCAGATGGAGTGCCCAGACTCGCCCCGGTTCCAACCCATGGAGATAGCCTCTTCCCCAGGTGTTGGGGCTAGGGGCGTCCCAGTTCCAAGCCGCGTCCGCCCCTCTCCATCCCCGGGCTTGTCCACCCCTGTGGCCCGCCAGGCCCTGTGGCCCGCCCCCACAGGCCCACCTGCGTCCACTTGTCTCTGCCGGGCCTGTATGTCCCTGTCAGCTGTCTCTGGGTCTGTCTGCCTCTGTGGGCCGCCAACGGGCTTGTATGTCTCTGCTGGCTGCTGCTGCAGGCCCACCTACCTCTGCTTGTCACTGCAGCCAGGCCCATCCACCTCTGCGGGCTGCCACCGGGCCTGTATGTCTCTGCCGGTTGCCGCTGGGCCTGTATGTCCCTGTCGGCTGCTGCCACTGGGCCCGTCCACCTCCGCAGGTTGCCGACCTGCATCTGCCTGTCTCTGCCACGTGGCCTGTCTACTTCTGTGGGCCGCCGCCACTGGGCCTGAATGTCTCTGTGGGCCGCCGCCGCTGGGCCCGTCCACCTCTGTCTGCTTATCTCTGCTGCAGGGCCTGTCCACCTCTGTGGGCCGCTGCTGGGCCTGAATGTCTCCGCCAGCTGCTGCTGGGCCTAAATGTCCCTGTTGGCTGCTACCGCTGGTCCCGTCCACCTCCGCGGGCCGCTGCCACAGGCCTACCTGCATCTGCTTGTCTCCGCCATCTTGAATCTCTGGAGCCTATTGTGGTTTTTATTCCAGAATTCAGGCTCTCCAGTACTGAACAGTCCTGGTGTTTCTCATCAGGAAGGTAGAAACAACACATACCTGCTTTGTAAGATTCTTGGAGAGATTATATTTGTCCACTTTCTAATTTTTGATACAGCAGTTCTGTAAATATCTTGGTATTATTAGCAGGAAAACTGAATTAGTGTTAGAGTTAGTAACTGCAGCAGACAAGTAGTCTTACTACTTTAAAGTGTGTTTTCCATTTCTTCATTTTTTGCCCATGGTTGGGGCATTTTCTATCTTAACAAAGACATATTTTCCCACTAGACATGCTCGTCTTGGAGCATTGGGGTGCCAAAACAGCTGACATGGAAATCCTTGTTTTTATCAACATCCAAAGGGAGGGCTGGTAGTTGGTTAAAGACTTTAACCTGCCCACACCAATGTTGGTCATAATGATGTGGGAAAGTTAATTTGATTCAGTTCCTAGACTGCTTGCCTAGCATGCATGAAATCCTAGGTTTGATTCTCAGCACCACATATAAACCAGCAGTGATGGTGCATGACTGTATTCCAAACAATATAGAGATGGAGATAGGAGGATCAGAAATTCAAGGTTATTCTCGGCTATACAGTGAAGTCTGGACTACATGTTACCCTGTCTGAAAAAAAAAATCCAAGTTCTTAATTTCTATAGCATTGAAATGAAAACACTCACAAATAACATTTTAAAATATGTTTGTAGCCATTTTATCATGGCAAAGCATTTCTTGCTTTTTTTTGCTGCATGACTAACTAGGACTGGAGTAAAGAATTGGGCAGCACACATGGTTCATCTGTTGTGGTGATCTCTAGAGAATTTTGCTCTCTAGAAAACATTTTTTGTGTGTATATGTGTGTGAATAGGAGATATATGAAAACAGTCTTTAGCAATTATTTATCTTTTTCTCAAGTAAGATTTATGACATCAACTGGTAAAGCATGTGTTGAAAGTCCCTGGTGTTAGTTTTTAGATGGGAATGGCAAATGTTGTTTTCAATTGTTATGAATTGTGAATTCCAACTCCTTCAAAACATTGTGCAAATAATGCTAGAGCAGTTACTACAAATAACCCTCCACATGTGGTGATTTACTGTGCCCCCCAATATATTGTGCATCCTAATAAACTTATCTGGGGTCAGAGAACAGAACAGCCACTAGATAGACATAGAGGCCAGAAAATGATGGCACACACACCTTTAACCCTAACATTCTGGAGGCAGATATCCATCCAGATCTCTGAGTTCAAAACCACACTGGAAGCAACCAGGCATGGTAACAAGAGCCTTTAATTCCAGGAAGTGATGACAGGAAGCAGAATGGTATGTAAGGCATGAAAACCAGGAACAAGAGTCTGGTTAAGCTTTTAGGCTTTTAGCAGCAGTTCAGCTGAGATCCATTTGGATGAAGACTCAGAGGCTTCCAGTCTGAGGAAACAGGATCAGCTGAGGAGTTGGTGAGGTGAGGTTAGCTGTGGTTGGTTCTGTTTCTCTGATCTTCCAGTGTTCATGCCAATACGTGGCTCCGGGTTTGTTTTAATTAATAAGACCTTCTAACAATTCGTGCTATACTCACATAGTTCCTGAGGTGGAATGCACCAAGAAAGAAAAAAAAAATCTCTGTTCTGTGCTTCCTTCCTAGCCTTGGTACTAACCTGTCTCCTGAATTTGTATTGGACATTCCTTTGTTCTTCTGTTCAGCTTTTCTACTAGTCCATACATCCATGAACACTAAATTTCTAGTTTTTCCCTTTTGAACTGTAAATGAATTATTTATCCTGGAATTTCTATTATATATTTCTTTTATTTACCTTGTCTTTTTTGAGATTTCCTATGCTGTTGTTTACTTCTATACTTAATTCTTCATCTATGTGACAGTATCCTCCCCAAGAGTTTTGTCTCATGTGATGCATGAGTCAGCACAAAGCAAACCATGATGCGGGCAAGTAACATATAAATAAACTACAATTCATCTGCTTATTCTACTACTGATAAATCATTTGGTTATTTCCAGTTTGTGCCTATTTGGTGTTGTGCACTTGTGAATACTTTTGGATAGGTTTTATAATATAAGTGTTTGTAGGGTAAATACTTAAAAGTGTAATTGCTGGATCATAGAGTGCACTGTGTTCAGGTGTTTTGAGTATTGTGGGTCAAATTAGAAATGTTCTTCATAGGCTCTGATATTTGAATATATGGTCCCTAGTTAGTGGTGATGCTTGGAGAGTTTTAAGAGGTGCAGCATTGCTACAATAAGTATACTGTTAGGGTCAGGTTTGGAGAACTTAACACCTCACCCTGTTTGCAGTTTACTTTTTCTGCTTCCTGCTTACAGTTTAAGGTTGTAAAATCTCAGATTTTTGCTCCAGCTATCATGCCTGCTGCTTGCTGCCATGCCTTTCCACCATGATGGACTCTCACTTTCTTGCAAACATTAATCCAAATAGATGCTGCCTTCTAAAGAAATTGCCTTTGGCCATGGTGTCCTATTATAGCAAAAGAAAAGTAACTAATACAGCAAGTCATGTCAAGATATTTTCTAAAATGGTTGTTCTTTTCAGGCCTTCAAGGAACAAGATGTTTGAATATACAAAGGATTTATTAGGAAAAATTTCTTTGAGAGCTAAAAGTGAGGGGGATTTATAAAAGTAGAAGCCTTTTGGGCCTTAATGTGGGTCTGTCCCTGTGAAAATAGAGGAGGTGAATAGCACATTTTTATGCCTGACAGTGGAGTAGCTTAGGTTTATACTTCCACCAGCAACATATTGGTGTTGCTGTTTTCTACATCCTCCTGACAATATTGTCAGATATTTTTAATATTTGCTAATGTTTTGAATGTGAAATGATATGTCATTGTGGTTTTAATTTTTCATGAATTATTTAAATTAGCTTCATTATAATCAGTTTAATTAAGGAATTTTTGTAGCAGGAATCTTAACAGGTCTTATTAATAAAAACAAACCCAGAACCAGGTATTGTGGTGAATGATGAAAGATCAGAGAAGCAGAACAAGCCACAGCTACCTCACCTTGCCAATTCCTCAGCTGATCCTGTTTCCTCAGACTGGAAGCCTCTCAGTCCTCATCCAAACAGATCTCAGCTGAACTGCTGCTCAAAAGCCTAAAAGCTTAATCAGTCTAGTTCCTGGTTTTCATGTCTTATATACCTTTCTGCTTTCTGCCATCACTTCCTGGGATTAAAGGCTCACTTCCTGGGATAAAGGCTCTTGTTACTATTCCTGGCTGTTTCCAATGTGGCCTTGAACTCACAGAGATCCAGAGGGATTTCTGTCTCTGGAATGCTAGGATTAAAGGTGTGAGCGCCACCATTTTCTAGCCTTTGTATCTAGTGGCTGTTCTGTCTCTCACCCCCAATGAGTTTATTAGGGTGCACAATATTTTGAGGAACACAATATCACCACATTATTTTCATGTGTATGTGTCACACTTAGTCATAATTTGTTCCTCTTTTCTGCTGCCCTTCCCTGTACATCTTGTCGCCTCTGGTGGTTTCTTCCTTCTTCCAGATAGCACCTCCTTTTGTCCTCATTATTCTTTCTTTACTTTCTCTTAAGAGCTCTTCCTCATGTCTTATAATCTATTTCTAGTGTCATGACCTTCACACACACATACACACATTTATCCTAATATACACATTTGCACATACATATACTTATTGAGTTATTTTGTGTAGTTTTCTTCTCTTACACTACAAGTAAGATTTGTAAGATTTGTAAGAGCCTACCATGTCTTTTTTATACTGGTGATGCATAGGTGATATATGTTACGAATATCTTTACTATAATTTTACCACCATTTTCTACTTTGGTTTCACATTTTCTTATAAATAAAATATGGATTTCCACATATTTGAATTTCCTAATCATTTTCAGATTGCTTGTATCTTTTGTAAATTGTTTCTCCATAAAGTGTTTAAATATTTTTTCTTGTATATTTTCCTTAGTGCTTTCAGTTTATAGTTTTAAAAACTAATTACACTGTTAAGACTATTTAGAAAACCATAGAGTAGTTTTAATTTATATAACTGATAACTATGGATATTTAATTAGAATGTATTCTATTTTTTTAAGCTTAAGGCTCTTTACTTTGTAGCACAAGCATGACTGGAGATCTACATGTAGCTTAGGCTTGCCTTCAGCTAACAGTCTCCCTGCTTCATCCCAAGTTCTGGGATTACAGGTATTTCCTATAACACATTCCATTTCTAGTCACACTATGTTAAATGATCTATGCAGTGCAATGTGCAGTGCATCAAAGTACCAATGGTGAGCCAGTAAGATTGCTTAGTAAAGACAATTGCTTCTAAACCTGATGATCTTAGTTCAATAACTGGAACACACACAGAGTGGGAAACAAAAAACAGCTCCTGCAAGTTTTCTTCCTACTTTCACATGTATACTGTGACACACACCTACTGTAACACACAGTGTATATGTATGTGCACACATATACAAATAAATAGAAGTAATTAAAAATAGTGGTGGCATTTTTCACAGAACTAAAAAATAATTCTAAAATTCACATAGACATACAAAAGACTCCAAATAGTCAAAGCAATCCTACCTAAAAAGAACAGTGCTAAAGACATAGTTATTGCTGATTTCACAACATGAAGGAATAACCATAGTAACCAAAATAACACAGACCAATGAAACATAAGAGATCTTACAAATAAATCAAACATCCAGCATTTACTCATTTACAACAAACATTTTATGAAGGGATAGAAAATTGTAACAGGGGGCTGGAGAGATGGTTCAGCGGTTAAGAGCACTGGCTGCTATTCCAGAGGACCTGGGTTCAATTCCCAGTACCCACATGGCAGCTTGCAACTGTCTGTAACTCCAGTTCTAGGGCATCTGACACCCTCATACCAACTCACATAAAATAAAGTTAAATAAATTATTTAAAAAAAAGAAAATTGTAACAGTCAGCAGACTTGGAAGGCTACTGCAAAATACTATCTTCTGCATATGACAGGGCTGGTGCATCAGTGAACTCTCAACAACTATGGTTGCTTATATAACCCTCACAAGACCCAATATATCATGGTTGAGATGATATCAGCCAAAATAGCACCATGGATGGATGAGAAGAGTTCACAGAGTCCCACCTCTAGTTGTAGAGCTATAGGAAGTTGCTAGCCACTATGGGACAGAGAGCTCATTCCTCTTTAGGGACAAGCCTCATGATATGTTGGCTATGCCCCAGTGTTCAGTACTATATGCATATGCATACAGGCAACACACAAACTAGACTCAAAGGGTTATATATATATATATATATATATATATATATATATATATATATATATGTGTGTGTGTGTGTGTGTGTGTATGATATATATGTATGTACATATAAGTCTGAAAATGCTGTAAGAGAGTGACACAAGAAACGATTTCCAGACTAAGACTCCCATAGCTCAGGATCAAAATCAAATATTGAAAAAAAATGTGTGAAATTAAAAACCTGCTACACACAGAAGACAATCAACAGGGTGAAGAGTCAGCCTTCAGAATGTGTAGAAATATTTGCCAGGTATGCATGTGATGAAGGGCTAATATCCAGAATATACTAAGGATTAAAAAACTCTAACAACACACAAAAAAGCAACCCAATAAAAATGGGTGAATGCAATTATTAGACACTATTCAAAGGAAAAAGTACAGATGGGAAAGAGGAGATGCTAAGCTAAAATTGTCACAATATGTCTTTCAAATGGGAACTCTTGCTACATTTACACCCAATCTCATCTCCAGCTTTCCCCATCATAGGAGAGGATTGTTCTTCTTACTGTTCTCTTGATCCCATCCCAATATACTTTCTTAAAATTTCAGCACTATTGATTGTGTAGTTTTATAATATTAAAGTGTATCTTCTCAATGATAACTTCCCCTTTTGTCATATATACTCAAAATTCAGCCAATAAACTGTTGAAGACTTCTGATTCAAGTATAATATTAAATTACAGAGACTGATTTGATCCAGATACCGAAATAATATAAAAAGGATAGGGTTTATAACAGTGCTCTCCAAGATTGGACATTAGGAAATGAAGAACATTGATACCAGAAAGGTGTCCAATGATTAAAGATAGTGTTTTTCACTGCTAACTGAGTATAGATGATAACACCATCTAAACTATCTCTTCAGCAACATTAGAATTGTGTAAAATTGACTAGCTAGGCACTATGACATATAGAAGATAACATATAAAACTACCTGCTACACCTTAACTAAAATGTTTTCTTTTTTCTTTTTTTTTACTTTTTATTAAATTTTTTTTATTTTTTTATTTTTTTATTTATTTTACAATACTATTCAGTTCTACATAATAGCCACAGATTCCCTTCTTCTCTCCCTTCCTGCCCCCCTCCCCTTCCCCCCAGCACACTCCCCATTCCCACCTCCTCCAGATCAAGGTCTCCCCCGAGGACTGGGATCGACCTGATAGACTCAGTCCAGGCAGGTCCAGTCCCCTCCTCCCAGATTCAGCCAAGCGTCCCTGTATAAGTCCCAGGTTTCAAAGAGTTAACTCATGCAATGAGCCCAGGACCTGGTACCACTGCCTAGATTCCTCCCAAACAGATCAAGCCAATCAACTGTCTCACCTATTCAGAGGGCCTGATCCAGTTGGAGGCCCCTCAGCCTTTGGTTCATAGTTCATGTGTTTCCATTCATTTGGTTATTTGTCCCTGTGCTTTATCCAACCTTGGTTTCAACAATTCTCACTCATATAAACCCTCCTCTTTCTCACTAATTAGACTCCCAGCGCTCCACCAGGGGCCTAGCCATGGATGTCTGCATCCAGATTCCTCAGTCCTTGGATGGGGTTTCTGGCCCAACTATTAGGGTGTTTGGCCATCCCATCACCAGAGTAGGTCAGTCCCGGCTGTCTCTTGACCATTGCCAGCAGTCTTTTGTGAGGGTATCTTTGTGGAACTCAAGAAATTAGACATCAAAATGACCAACAGTCCAATTGAGAAATGGGCTTTAGAACTAAACAGAGAATTCTCAACAGAGGAAACTCAAATGGCTGAAAGACATTTAAGGAATTGCTCAACATCCCTAATCATCAGGGAAATGCAAATCAAAACAACTCTGAGGTGCTGTGGGATGTTCTGTATGTCCTGTGGGAGCCCTTCTTGGGTTCTTTGTGGCGTTACCCAGCAGGTCCGTATAAAGGATGATTAGGACCATGGGCCTGAGTGCAGGTGTTTGAGATGGTCTGCACTTGGCTGTGCTGGGGGATGGTCTGTATGTCAAGTTGCTCTGATTGGTTAATAAATAAAACCTGATCGGCCGTGGCTAGGCAGGAAAGATAGGTGGGACTAACAGAGAGGAGAAATAAAAGGACAGAAGGGCAGAAGGAGACGCTGCAGCCGTCGCCATGACCAGAGAGGCTGCAGCCGCCGCCATGACCAGCAGCATGTGAAGACGCCAGTAAGCCACCAGCCACATGGCAAGGTATAGATGTATGGAAATGGATCAATTTAAGATAAAAGCACAGTTAGCAAGATAAGGACAGTTGGCAAGAGGCCTGCCACGGCCATACAGTTTGCAAGCAATATAAGTGTCTGTGTTTACTTGGTTGGGTCTGAGCGGCTGTGGGACTGGCGGGTGACAGAGGTTTGTTCTGACTGTGGGCGAGGCGGAAAAATCAAGCTACACTGAGATACCACCTTACGCCTGTCAGAATGGCTAAGATCAAAAACACTGAAGACACTTTATCCTGGAGAGGATGTGGAACTAGGGGAACTCTCCTCCACTGCTGGTGGGAATGCAAGCTTGTACAACCACTTTGGAAATCAATATGGCACTTTCTTAGAAAATTGAGAATCAATCTCCCCCAAGATCCAGCTATACCACTCCTGGGCATATACCCAAGAAACGCTCAATCATACCACAAGAGCACTTGCTCAGCTATGTTCATATCAGCATTATTTGTAATAGCCAAAACCTGGAAACAACCTAGATGCCCTTCAACTGAAGAATGGATAAATAAATTGTGGCACATATACACAATGGAATACTACTCAGCAGAGAAAAACAATGACATCATGAGGTTTGCAGGCAAATGGATGGATCTAGAAAAAATCATCCTGAGTGAGGTAACCCAGACTCAGAAAGACAAATATGGTATGTACTCACTCATAGGAAGATGCTAGATGTGGAACAAGGATGACTGGACTGCTACTTACATCACCAGTGAGGCTACCTGGAAAATGGGACCCCAAGAAAGACATGGAGAAATGGAAGAGATCTACATGAACAGCCTGGACATGAGTGGGAGCAATGAAGGGCGAGGGTTGAGGGAAAGAGAGTGGGAGATCCTAGCTGGATCAAGAAAAGAGAGGGAGAACAAGGAATAGGAGACCATGGTAAATGAAGACCACATGAGAAAAGGAAGAAACAAAGAGCTAAAGAGGCTCTTTTTTCTTTTTTTATTAAGATTTTTTATTTATTTTTACATACCAATTAAAGATTCCCCTCTTACCTCCTCCTGCCCCTCCAACCTCCCCCTCCCAACCCACACCCACTCCCTCCTGCAAGATGGTAAGGTGATCAAAAACACTGATGATCAAAAATGCTAAAATATTTTCTAATAATGGCAAAACAAAAATTTTAAAAATATTTCTTTTATAATTTGAGATTATAATGTAATCACACCATTTTCTTCTTCCCGTTCCTCCTTTCAAGCCCTCCCATGTATCCATCCTTGTTAACTTTAAAATTTATGATCCCTGTTTTTCATTAAATAGTATTACATACATGCATGTATCTGTGTTAAGCTATATTCCTGAATGTGTAAAACAAAACCTTTTTTTTTTTTTTTTTTGCTGTGGATATCGCTCTATATAAATAAAGCACTGATTGGCCAGTGACCAGGAAGGAAGTATAGGCGGGACAAAGAGAGAGGAGAATTGAAGAAGGATGAAGGAAGGAAAGACCGCCTGGAGCCACCACCAGGACAAGGAAGATTTAAAGTACTGGTAAGCCACAAGCCACGTGGCAAAGTAAAGATTAATAGAAATGGGCAAAATATAAGAGTAAGAGCTAGACAACAATAGGCCTGAGCTAATGGCCAAGCAGTTTAAATAATGTAAGCGTCTGTGTGTTTATTTTATAAGTGTTCTCCAGGACTGGCGGGACTTGGTGGTGGGAGCTGGAGAGAAATTCTCCAGCAACATTTTTTGATATGCAAAAGCTGAAAGAATTCATCACCAACAGAATTTCACTAGAGTATGTTTTAAAATAATTTCTTCTCCCCTCTGTCCTTTGGGAGCTGAGGAGTGAGTGTAGGGCCTTGTGCTTGCTAGGCAAGCACTATACCACTGAGCTAAATTCACAACCCTAAGGATTTCTTCTAACAAAAGGAAAATTTTTAGCTGGAAGTTTTCCTGTATCCTAGCTGACCAGTGATCAGAATAAATCTCTCCCACTCACATCCCCTAAGTAAGCACACAGAAGCTTATATTAATTATAATGGCTTGGCCATTAGCTCAGGCTTATTACTGACTAGCTCTTATGCTTGATTTAACCCATAATTCTTATCTATGTTTAGCCACGTGGCTTGGTACTTTTTCTTAGTTCTGCCTTGTCATCTTGATTCCTGTGTCTGGCTGGCGACTCCTGACTCAGCTCTTTCTCTTCCCAGAAGTCTCCTCCTCTGCATGCCTGCCTATACTTCCTGCCTGGCTACTTCCTAATCAGCATTTTACTTAGCAACCAATCAGAGCAACACATATTCACAGCATAAAGAATGACATTCCACAGCAGAAAATTATACCAGATGTAAAGCTAGATCTACAGACAGATGACCAACAGAGGAAAAATTTAAGAGCATGCTTAAATTTGATTAATGTTCTTTTTATAACCTGATTAAAATATAATTGACTATTTAAGGCAAAAGAATGTGAATATATTTGTGAGGCACATTACATATTTAAAAAAAGGAGGTATGATAACAAAATAAAAATGGAAGAGATAATTAGAAGTATACTCTAGAACTATGAATATAATTAGAACAGGTTCTCAAGCTATACTCAAATTAGTGATACCTGTATGAAATATGCTGAAAAATTAAAGTTATATGCCATAAATATATACCCAAGCAAGAACTACAGCAATATGTTATAATAAGCAAACCAAAGTCATAAAAGTAATAAAAATATTCAATTATTTCATAAGATGTTAGGAAAAGAGCACTAAGAACTGGTGGGAAAATATAGCACAAATACTAGTCAAAGCTAAATTTAAGCACAGTCATATTAATAACTAAGTTAAGTGTTAGCTAGAGAGGCTTGTTAACATTTGTCAAAGTAGATTTCAGAACAAATGATATTATATCAGACACAGAATATAATTTCATGATGTTAAAAAGAGGTAAATTAATTAAAAGGACATAAGAATGTCATGAGTCTTAGTAACAGCTTCAAAACTCAAACAAGAAAAATAGATTATTTTAAAGAGAAAATCAAAAATTCATTGTTATATTTTTCAACATTCCTCTTTCAATAATTGACAGAGCCACTAGACAGAAAATTGATTCAATTATTGAGGGTTTGAATAGCACTCTCATCTAATCTAATTGACATTTATAAAACACTCCACTCCATGACAGCAAAATACAGATTCTTTTTCAGTGTACACATTATGCTTACCAAGGTAAATCATATATTAGATCATGGATTTCAACCATATAAATTATGTTGTCTGACAAGAACAGGACTAAATTAGACGTTTGTGGTGGAAGTAGAACTGGAAAAAAATCTTAATCAATTTTCAAGTAAATACCATGGGTTAAAGATCAATCAAAGAAGGAATTATGAGGCACATAAAGTTCAATAAGAACACTATATCAACATTTTGGAGATACAGTTCAAGTAGAACCTACAGATAAATTTATAAGCATTAAAAGATCTGTATTAGAGAGGCAGAGAGATGGCTAAGAGGTTAAGAGCACTGGCTGCTCTTCCAGAGGTCCTGAGTTCAACTCCCAGTAACCACATGATGGCTCACAAATCATCTGTAATGAGATCCAGTGTCCTCTTCTGATGTGCAAGCATATAGGCAGGCAGAAAACTGTATATAATAAATAAAAATAGATAAATACATCTTTAACTGCACAGTGGTGATGCATGCCTTTAATCCCAGCACTCAGGTGGCAGAGGCAACTAGATCTTTGTGAGTCACAGCCAGCCTGGGTGAGTTCCAGGAAAGGAGCAAAGCTACACAGAGAAACCCTGTCTCAAAAAAAACAAAAAAAAATCTGTATTAGAAGGGAATAAAGCCATTTAAATTAAATTAGTATAAATCTTTAAAAAATGGACTAAGAGAAGCTAAAAAACTGAAATCAAGAAGAAAAATTATAATAATAAAGCATGAATGAAATATTAGTGAAATAGAAAAGATAATTTTTTGTTGTTTTTGGTTTTTTGAGACAGGATTTCTCTGTGTAGCCCTGGCTGTTCTGGAACTCACTCTATATAGAACAGCCTGGCCTCAAAATCAGAGATCCTCCTGTCCCTGTCTCCTAAGTGTTGGGATTAAAGGATTACACTACCACTGCCCAGCAAGAATTTTTTTATTAAATTTTTTTTATTCATTTTACATACTAATCCCAGATCCCCCTATTCTCTCCTCCTGCCCCTCCACCAGCCTCCCTGTGACCCACTCTCTATTCTTTCCTAAAAGATGGTAAGGCCTCCCATGGGGTGTCAGCTGAGCCTGCTACATTCAGTAGAGGCAGATCCAGGCCCCTCCCCCTTCCTCAAGGCTGTTCGAGGAGTCCCACCATAGGTAATGGCCGCTAAAAAGCCAGGTTGTGCACTGGGGATGGATCCTGATCCTACTGCCAGGGGACCCTTTAAGCAGACAAAGCTACACAACTGCCTTGCCTATGCAGGGGAACTAGGCCAGTCCTGTGGAGGCTCCAAAGGTGTTGGTCTAAATTTCATGAGTTCCCACTAGTTTGGTTTGGTTTTCTCTGTAGGTTTCTCCATCATGTTCTTGAAGCCCCTTGTTCATAGAATCCCTCTTCCCTCTCTCTTTTCGACTAGAATCCTGGAGCTTGGCCTGGTGTTTGGCTATGGATCTCTGCATCTGCTTCCATTAGTTACTGGAGAAAGGCTCTATGAGGACAGGGTATTTACTAATCTGATTACTGTGGTAAGCTGGTTCAGGTACCCTCTCTGCTATTGCTAGCATTCTAAGCTGGGGTCATCCTTGTGGATTCCTGGGAACTTCCCTAGCACCCAGTTTTTCCCTATCCCCATCATGTCTCCTCTATCATGTTATCACTTTCATTGCTCTCCCACTCTATCACTGTTCCAGATCACCCAACCTGTTCCTTTATGTGTTCATCCTCTATCCCCAAAGCTCCATTGCCCCCCTCATCCAGAGTTTACTCTTGGAGATCTCATCTATTTCCACCCCCCAGGGTGATCCATTCATCTCTCTTAGGGTCCTCTTTGTTAGCTATCTTCTCTGGAGCTGTGGGTTGTAGTCTGGTTATCCTTTGCTTTACTTCTGTTATTCACTTATGAGTGAGTATATACCATGTTTTTCCTTCTGAGTCTGGGTAACCTCACTCAGGATGATATTTTCTAGTTCTATCCATTTGCCTGAAAATTTTATTATATCATTGTTTTGTTTCGTTTTTTTTTTTTTTTTTTTTTTTTTTTTTTTTTTTTTTTTTTACTGCTGAGTAGTACTCCATTGTGTATATGTACCACATTTTCTTAATCCATTCTTCAGTTGAGGGGCATCTAGGTTGTTTCTATTCTATTTGGCTACTACCAATAATGCTACTATGAACATAGCTGAGCATGTGTCCTTGTAGTATGATTGAGCATTCCTTGAGTATATGCTCAAGAGTGGTATAGCTGGGTCTTGGGAAAGATTGATTCCCAAATTTCTGAGAAGCCGCCATACTGATTTCCAAAGTGGCTGTACAAGTTTGCACTCTCAACAACAGTGGAGGAGTGTTTGCCTTGCTCCACATAAACTCCAACATAAGCCGTTATCAGTGTTTGTAATATTAGCCATTCTGACAAGTATAAGTTGGTATCTCAGAGTTGTTTTGATTTGCATTTCCTTGTTGACAAAGGATGTTGAGCAAATCCATAAATGTCTTCTGGCCATTTGAGATTTTTCTGTTGAGAATTCTCTGTTTATCTCTGTAGCCCATTTTCTAATTGGATTGTTCAGTATTTTGATGTCTAATTTCTTGAATTCTTTATATATTTTGGAGATCATCCCTCTTTCAGATGTGGGGTTGTGAAGATCTTTTCCCATCTATAGGATGTAGGACGTCATTTTGTTTTATTTACCATGTTGTTTGCCTTACAGAAGCTTCTCAATTTCAGGAGGACCCATTTATTAATTGTCGCTCTCAGTGTCTGTGTTATATTAAGAAAGCAGTCTCGCTAGGTGGTGGTGGCACATGCCTTTAATCCCAGCACTTGGGAGGCAGAGGCAGGTGGATCTCTGTGAGTTCGAGGCCAACCTGGGCTACCAAGTGAGTTCCAGGAAAGGCACAAAGCTACACAGAGAAACCCTGTCTCGAAAAACAAAAAAGCAGAAAAAACAAATAATAAAAAAAAAAAACAAGAAAGCAGTCTCCTGTGCCAATGTATTCAAGAATACTTCCTCCTTTCTCTTCTACCAAGTTCAGTGTAACTGGTTTTATACTGAGTTCTTTGATCCTCTTGAACTTGAGTTTTGTGCATGGTTTCAGATATGGATCTATTTGCAATCTTGTGCATGTTGACATCCAGTTATGCCGGCACCATTTGTTGAAGATGCTTTCTTTTATTGTTGTACACTTTTGGCTTTTTTCCCCAAAAATCAGGTGTTCATAGGTGTGTAGGTTAATGTCAGGGTCTACAATTCCATTACATTGGTGCAAATGTTGGTTATAATGCCAATATCAAGCTTCTTTTATTACTATAGTTCTATACTAGAGCTTGAGGTCTGGGATGGTGATGCCTCCAGAGGTGGATTTATAGTACAGGAATGTTTTAGTTATCCTGGATTTTTTGTTTTTCCATATGAAGTCAAGTATTGTTCTTTCCAGGTCTGTGAAGAATTGTGTTGGGATTTTGATGGGGATTTCACTGAATCTGTAGATTGTTTTTTATGGCAGTATTTTATTTGTACTGAAATGTGATTTTAATTGTATGTTAATAAATAAAGTTGCCTGGGGGTCAGAGCTATTAGAGCCATAGCAAAAGCTGGGCATTGGTGGTGCATGCCTTTAATCCCAGCACTTGGTAGGAAGAGCTAGGTAGATCTCTGTGTGTTCAAGGATACAGCCAGCATTGGAGACACACGCCTTTAATCTCAATACCATAGAAGACCTGGAGGGCTGTACAACAGAGTGATGAGGCAGTCATGTGGTTGGTTTTACAACCAATGAGAAGGCAGAACAGAAAGTCTATATAAAGACAAACAGACAGGAAGTAGCTCTCTTTCGGAGAGGTCTCTTGGCTAAAGAGGCTAGCTGCAGCAGGCGGGTAAGGCTCTTAGCTCTGATCTCTTGGCTTTCTTCTTTGCATTGGTTCTGTGTTTATTATTTAATAAGACAGTTGGTTACATCTACAGCTTTTTGTAGATGTATCCAATCGTCTTTTTAAAATAAGAAACACAGAGCCAATGTAAAAGAGAAAGCCGAGAGGTCAGAGCTCAGAGATAAAATCTTACCTCCTGCAGTGCTCCTAGCTTCCCTGAGAGAGCTACTTCCTGTTTGTCTGTGTTTAAATAGTCTTTCTGTTCTGCCTTCTCATTGGTTGTAAACCCAACCACATGACTGCCTCATCACTGCCTGTAAGTACCGCCCTCCAGGTCTTAAAGGCGTATGTCTCCAATACTGGCTGTATCCCTGAACACACAGAAATCTACCTAGCTCTTCTAACCACCACGCTCTTGCTATGGCTCTAATAGCTCTGACCCCAGGGCAACTTTATTTATTAACATAAAATTAAAATCACATTTCAGTACAAATAAAATATCACCATAGCTTTTAGTAAGATTGCCATTTTTACTAGATTAATCCTACTTATCTATGAGCCTAAGTTCTTTCCATTTTCTGATATATTCTTCATTTTCTTCTTCAGAGACTTAAAGTTCTTACCATACAGGTCTTTCACTCGCTTGGAGTTACCCCAAGGTATTTTGTATTATTTGTGGCTATTGTAAAGTGTGGTGTTTCTATGATTTCTTTCTCAGCCCATTTATCATTTGTATATTGGAGAGATACTAATTTTCTTGAGTTAACCTTGTATCCTACCACATTACTGAAGGTGTTATCAGCTGTAGGAGTTCCCCAGTAGAAATTTTGGGGTCAGTTTTGTATACTATCATATTGTCTACAAATAGTGAAAGTTTGACTTATTCCTTTCCAGTTTGTATCCCCCTTGATCTCCTTTTGTTGTCTTATGCTCTAGCTAAAACTTTGAGTACTATATTGAATAGATATGGGGAGAGTGGACAGCCTTGTCTTGTTCCTGATTTTAGTAGAATCTCTTTGAGTTCTCTCCATTTAATTTGATGTTGGCTGTTGGCATGCTTAAATTGCCTTTATTATGTTTATGTATGCTCCTTGTATTCCTGATCTCTCCAAGACCTTTATCATGAAGGGGTGTTGGATTTTGTCAAAGACTTTTGCAACATCTAATGAGATGATCATGCGGGACTTTTTTCTTTCAGTTTGTTTATATGATTTGTTACAATGACAGATTTTTATATGTTGAAACATCATTGCATCTATGGGATGAGGCCTACTTGATCATGGTGGATAATTTTTTGATGTGTTTTTGATTTGGCTTGCCAGTATTTTATTAAGTATTTTTGCATCAATGTTCATGAGGAAGATCTGTCTATAATTCTTATTGTTTGTTACATCTTTGTGTGATCTGTGTATCAGGGTAACTGTAGCCTCATAAAAAGAGTTTGGCAATATTCCTTTTGGTTCTATTGTGTGGAACAATTTGAAGAGTATTTGAATTAGCTCTTCTTTGAAATTCAGGTCAAAATCTGCACTGAAACCATCTAGTCCCGGACTATTTTTGGTTGTGAGGCTTTTTTTTTTTTTTTTTTTTTTTTTTTTTTTTTTTTTGGTTTTTCGAGACAGGGTTTCTCTGTGTAGCTTTGCGCCTTTCCTGGGACTCACTTGGTAGCCCAGGCTGGCCTCGAACTCACAGAGATCCACCTGGCTCTGCCTCCCGAGTGCTGGGATTAAAGGCGTGCGCCACCACCGCCCGGCTGGTTGTGAGGCTTTTAATGACTGATTCTATTTCCTTTGGAAGTATAGAGCTATTTAAATTGTTTATCTGGTCTTGATTTAATTTTGGCATATTGTACCTATCCAAAAAAATTGTCCATTTCCTTTAGATTTTCCACTTTTGTTGAGTACAAGTTTTTGAAGTATGACTTGATGAGCCTCTGTATTTCCTCTTTGTTGATTGTTATATATCCCTTTTCATTTCGGATTTTGTTAATTTGGATGTTCTCTTGTGGTGGTATTGTGTTCCCCAAAATATTGTGCACCCTAATAAACTTATCTGGGGTCAGAGACAGAACAGCCACTAAATACAAAGGCTTGAAAATGCTGGAACTCATGGTGACACACACCTTTAATCCCAGAAAGCAAGCCTTTAATCCCAGGGAATGGTGGCAAAAACAGAAAGATATATAAGGAATGAAGAACAGAAACTAGAAGCATTTGGCTGGTTCAGCATTCAAGCTTTCGAGCAGCAGTTTAGCTGATAGCCATTGGGATGAGGACTCAGAAGCTTCCATTCTGAGGAAACAAGATCAGCTGAGAAGTTGGCCAGGTGAGGTTAGCTCTGGCTTGTTTTGTCTCTCTGATTTTCCAGTTCAACTCAATACTTGGCTCCAGGTTTGTTTTTATTAATAAGACTCTTTAGATTCATGTTACAGTCTCTCTTTCCTTTTTGGTTAGTTTGGATAAGGGCTTTTCTATCTTATTGAGTTTCTTAAAGAAGCAACTCTTTGTTTCATTGATTCTTTGTATGTTTCTCTTTGCTTCCATTTTATTCATTTGAGCCCCAAATTTAATTATTTCCTGACATCTATTCCTCCTAGGTGAGTTTGCTTCTTTTTGTTCTAGAGCTTTAAGGTGGGCTATTAAATCACTAATGTGAGATTTCTCCAACTTCTTTATGTGGGTATTTAGTGCTATGAATTTTCCTCTTAGCACTGTTTTCATAGTGTGCCATAAGTTCGGGTATGTTGTACATTCATTTATTTTCATTGAATTCTAGGAAGTCTTTAATTTCTTTATTTATTCCTTGACCCATTGGTGATTCTGTTGAGCATTATTCAGTTTCTATGTGATTGTAGGCTTTCTGTAATTTTTGTTGTTTTTAAATTCTAACTTTAAGCCATGGTGGTCTGATAAAATACAGGATGTTATTCCAATATTTTTATCTGATGAGATTTGCTTTGTAACCCAAGTAAGTGGTCGATTTCAGAGAAATTTCCATGGGGGTCTGAGAAGAATGTATATTCTTTTGTGTTAGGGCAGAATGTTCTGTAAATATCTATAAAGTCCATTTGAATGGTAACATCTGTTAGGTCCCTTATTTCTCTGTTAAGTTTCTGTCTGGCAGACCTGTCCATTGAGAGTGGGGTGCTGAAGACTCCCAGTATTAGTTTGTGGGGTTTGATGTGTGATTTAAGCTTTAGTAATTTTTCTCTTACACATGTGGGTTCCCTGGTATTTGGAGCATAAATGTTCAGAACTGAGACTTTATCTAGGTGATTTTTTCCTGTTATGAATATGTAATGTCCTTCCTGATCTCTTTCAATTGATTTTAGTTTGAAGTCCATTTTATTAGATATTAGGATAGCTACACAAGCTTGCTTCTTAAGTCCATTTGATTGGAAAGACTTTTCCCAGCCTTTTACTCTGAGGCAGTGTCTGTCTTTGAAGTTGAGGTGTGTTTCATGTATGCAGCAGAAGGATGGATCCTGTTTTTGTATCCATTATGCTATCCTGTGTCTTTTTATAGGCAAATTGAGTCCATTGATATTAAGGGATATTAATGACAGTGACTGTTAATTTCTGTTATCATTTGGTGGTAGTATGTGTCTATATTTCCATTCTTTGGGAATTGCTGCTATGGGATTATCTATTGCCTATGTTTTAGTGGGTGCATCTTCCTTTTTTAGGTTCAAGTTTTCCTTCTAGTGCTTTCCATAGGGCTGGATTTATGGATAGGTATTGTTTAAATCTGGTTTTGTTTTGGAATGTCTTTTGCACTCTGTCTATGGTGATTGAAAGTTTTGCTGGGTATAGTAGTCTGGGCTGGCATCCATGGTCTCTTGGTGTCTGAATTACATCTGTCCAGGACCCTCTGGCTTTCAGAGTCTCCATTGAGAATTCAGGTGTTATTGTGATGGGTCTGCCTCTATAAGTCTTTTGTCCTTTTTCCTTTGCTGCTCTTAATACTCTTTCTTTATTCTGTATATTTAGTGGTTTGCTTACTATATGTTGAAGGGACTATTTTTGGCTATTTAGTCTATTTGGTGCTCTAAAAGCTTCTTGTATATTCATAGGTATTTTCTTTTTTAAGTTGGGAAAGTTTTCTTCCATGATCTTTTTTGGGGGGAGGGGAGAGAAATAAATCTTTTTTTTTAGAAGACATTGCCAGTTTTTTTTAATTTAATTTAATTTTATTTTATTTTTCTTTATGAAGAAATTTTCTATTCACTCCTCATGCTATCTACAGACCCCCCTTCTCTCTCCTCCAACACCTCAGCCCTCTTTCCCAAACCACCCCGCATCTCCGCATCCCCCAAGTCGAAGTCTTCCATGGGGAGTCAGCAGAGCCCAGCTCACTGAGCCCAGGCAGGTCCAAGCTCCTTCCCACTGCACCAAGGCTGTGCAAGGTGTCACACCACAGGCACCAGATTCCCAGAAGCCTGCCCATGCACCAGGGACAGATCCTGATCCCCCTGCCTTCAAACAGTTCAAACCAAACAACCCTCTTCTGTGTCTAGAGGGCCTAGTCCAATTGCATGGGAGCTCCACAGGCACCAGTGCACAGTTCATGAGTTTCCACCAGTGTGGTCCATCATCTCTGCACATCCTCCCATCATGATCTCGACATCCCTCACCTGCAGTATTTCTCCTCTCTCTCATCAATTGCATTCCCACATCTCTCTATCTGCCTCCATCAGTCACTGGACAAAGGCTCTATGATGACAGGTAGGTTATTTGCTAGGCTGGTCACCAGAGTAGACCAGTCCAGGCACCCTCTGGCCAATGCCAACAGACTGAGGGAGAGTCAACCTTGTGGATTCCTAAAAGCCTCCCCAGAACCCTGCCTCTTCCTATTCCCATGATGTCTTCATCTATCATGGTATCTTCCTCCCGGCCCTCCCACTCTCTCCCTGTTCCAGCTTGACCCTCCCATTTCCCTATGTTCCATCCCCCACTCCTCGCCCTCTGCCACCCCCCACACCCAGTCCACTCAAGTAGATATCATTGACTTCTCCTTCACAGGGTCATCCATGTGTCCCTCCTAGGGTCATTCCTGTTAGCTAGCCATCCCTTCCCTCCCATTTAGTATCCACTTATGAGTGAGTACATGCTATGTTTGTCCTTCTGAGTCTGGGTTACCTCACTCAAGATGACATTTTCTAGATCCATCCATTTGCCTGAAAATTTCATGATATCATTGTTTTTTTAATCACTGAGCAGTACTCCATTGTGCATATGTTCCACATTTTCTTTATCCATTCTTCAGTAGAAGGGCATCTAGGTTGTTTCCAGGTTCTTGTTATTATGAATAATGCTGATATGAACATAGTTGAGCATGTGTCCTTGTGGTAAGATTGAACATTCCTTGTGTATATGCCCAAGAGTGGTATAACTATGTCTTGAGGAAGAATTATTCCCAACTTTCTGAGAAACTGCCATACTGATTTCCAGAGTGGCTGTACAAGTTTGCATTCCCACAAACAGTGGAGGAGTGTTCCCCTTGCTCCACATAATCTCCAACATAAGGTGTCTTCAGTGCTTTTGATCTTAGCCATTCTGACAGGTAAAAGATGGTATTTCAGAGTTGTTTTGATTTACATTTCCCTGATGACTAAGGATGTTGAGCAATTCCTTAAATGTCTTTCAGCCATTTGAGATTCTTCTGTTGAGAATTCTGTTAAGCTCTCTATCCTATTTTTAACTGGATTTTTCAGTATTTTGATGTCTAGCTTTTTGAGTTCTTTATACATTTTGGAGATCAGCCCTCTGTCAGATGTGGGGTTGGTGAAGATCTTTTCCCACTCTGTAGCCTGTCGTTTTGACTTATTGACCATGTCCTTTGCACTACAAAAGCTTCTCAATTTCAGGAGGTCCCACTTATTAATTGTCACTCTCAGTGTCTGTGCTACTGGTGTTATATTTAGGAAGTGGTCTCCTGTGCCAATTCGTTCCAGACTACATCCTATTTTCTCTTCTCAAGTTCGGTGTAACTGGACTAATGTTGAGGTCTTTGATCCACTTGAACTTGAGTTTTGTGCATGGTGACAGATATGGATCTACTTGCAATCTTCTGCATGTTGATATCCAGTTATGCCAGCACCAATGTTGAAGATACTTTCTTTTTTCCATGGTACAGTTTTGGCTTCATTGTCAAAATCATATGTTCATAGGAGTGTGGATAAATGTCAGGGTCTTCAATTCGATTCCATTGGTCCACATGTCAGTTTTTATGCCAGTACCAAGCTGTTTTTTTATTTCTATACCTCTATAGTAGAGCTTGAGGTCAGGGATTATGATGCCTCCAGAGGCTGCTTTATTCTACAGGATGCTTTAACTATCCTAGGTGTTTTGTTTTTCCATATGAAGTTAAGTATTGCTCTTTCCAAGTCTGTGAAGAATTGTGTTGGGATTCTTATGGTGATAGCATTGAATCTGTATATTGCTTTTGGTAAGATTGCCATTTTTACTATGTTGATTCTATCTATCCATGAGCATGGGACATCTTTCCATTTTCTCATATCTTCTTCAATTTCTTTCTTCAGTGATTTAAAGATCTTATCATACAGGTCTTTAACTTGCTTAGTTAGAGTTACCCAAGTTATTTTATATTATTTGTGGCTATTGTAAAGGGTGATGTTTCTCTGATTTCTTTCTCAGCCCCTTTTTCATTTGTATGTAGGAGTGCTACTGTTTTTTTTTTTTAAGTTAACCTTATATCCTGCCACTTTACTGAAGGAGTTTATCAGCTGTAGGAATTCCCTGGTAGAATTTTTGGGGTCACTTATGTATACTATCATATTGTCTGCAAATAATGAAAGTTTGACTTCTTCCTTTCCAGTTTGTATCCCCTTGCTCTCCTTTTGTTGTCTTATTGCTATAGCCAGAATTCCAAGTACTATATTGAATAAGTAAAGAGAACATCCTTGTATTGTTCCTGATTTTAGTGGAATTGCTTTGAGTTTCTCTCTATTTGATTTGATGTTGGCTGTCAGCTTGCTGTAAATTGCCTTTATTATGTTTATGTATATTCCTTGCATTCCTGATCTCTCCAAGACCTTTATCATGAAGGGGTATTGGATTTGTCAAAGGCTTTTTCAGCATCAAATGAGATGATCATGTGTTTTTTTCTTTCAGTTTGTTTATATGGTGTATTACATTGACAGATTTTCATATGAGAACCATCCTTGCATCCCTTGGATAAAGCCTACTTGGTCAAGATGGATAATTGTTTTGATGTATTCTTGGAGTCTGTTTGCCAGTGTTTTATTGAGTATTTTTGCATCACTGTTCGTGAGGGTGATTGGTCTGTAGTTCTCTTTCTTTGTTGCATCTTTGTGTGGTTTGGATGTCAGGGTAACTGTAGCCTCATAAAAATAATTTGGTAATGTTCCTTCTGTTTCTATGGTATGGAAAAATTTGAAGAGTATTGGTATTAGCCCTTCTTTGAAAATCTGGTAGAATTGTGCACTGAAACCATCTGGTCCTGGACTTGTTTTGGTTGGGAGACTTTTAATGGCCATTTCTATTTCCTTCGTGGTTATTGGTCTATTTAAACAGTTTATCTGGTCTTTATTTAACTTTGGTATGGAGTACCTATCCAGAAAATCGTCCATTTCTTTCAGATTTTCCAATTTTGTGGAGTACAGATTTTTGAAGTATGACCTGATGATTCTCTGGATTTTCTCATTGTCTGTTGCTATGTCTGCCTTTTCATTTCTGATTTTGATAATTTGGATTCTCTCTCTCTCTCTCTCTCTCTCTCTCTCTCTCTCTCTCTCTCTCTCTCTCTCTCTCTGCTTTTTGGTTAATTTGGATAAGGGCTTGCCTATCTTGTTGATTTTCTCAAAGAAACAACTCTTTGTTTCATTGATTCTTTATACTGTTCTCTTTGTTTCTATTTAATTGATTTGAGCCCTCAATTTGATTATTTCCTGGCATCTGTTTCTTCTGGGTGAGTTTCCTTCTTCTTGTTCTAGAGCTTTCAGGTATGCTGTTAAGTCACTAATGTGAGATTTCTTCAACTACTTTATGTGGGCATTTAGTGCTATGAATTTTCCTCTTAGCATTGCTTTCATGGTGTCCCATAAGTTTGGGAATGTTGCACATTCAGGTTCATTGAATTCTAGGAAATCTTTAATTTCTTTATTTATTACTTGACGCATTGGTGATTCAATTGAGCGTTATTCAGTTTCCATGAGATTGCATGCTTTCTGTAATTTTTGTTGTTATTGAAGTCTAACTTTAAAACATGGTGGTGTGATAAAACACAAGAGGTTATTTCATTTTTTTTGGTATCTGTTGACATTTTCTTTGTGACCAAGCATGTGGTCAATTTTGGGGAAGGTTCTATGGGGTGCTGAGACAAAGTTATATTCTTTTGTGTTAGGGTGGAATATTCTGTAGATATCTATTAAGTCTATTTGAGTCATAATGTCTGTTAGTTCCCTTATTTCTCTGTTAAGTTTCTGTCTGGCAGACCTGTCCATTGGTGAAAGTGGGGTGATAAAGTCTCCCACTACTAGTGTATGGGGTTTGATGTGCGATTTAAGCACTATGCAACCTATTTCTAGGAGTCATTTTTACTTTTGCTGTTTATTTAGCATATCCTTTAAAGTTTGATTGGATATTTCTATGACTGCTTTGCCAGTGGAATTGTGTGGTATATTTGTGACATGCTTTATATTGTAATAAGCAAAAAACTATACCATTTTATTGGGGACATATGCTGGGGCATTGTCTGTCTTAATTTGTACAGGTATTCCCATGATGGCCATAACTTCTAGTAGGTTTGTAGTCACAGAATCAGCCTTTTCAGAACTCATAGGAGTTGCCCACTGAAATCCTGAATAGGTGTCAATGGTATGATGTACATACTTTAATCTTCCAAATTCTGCAAAATAAAACACATCCATCTGTCAAATTTCATTTCTTTGTATACCTTTTGGATTGCTCCCTGCAGGTAATGGAGTTTGGTTATAGAAGGAACAAGTAGGACATTTTTTTTGCAATATCCTTAGCTTTTTGCCAAGTGATGGAGAAATCTTTCTTCAAACCTTTACTATTTACATGGTGTTTCTTATGAAATTCTGAGGCTTCTATCATATTACCCATTACCTATTAGTAACTGATCAATCTCATCATTACCTTGTGCTGGAGATCCTGGCAGACATGTATGGGATCTGATATGTGAGATATATATATATATATATATATATATATATATATATATATATATATGGGATATTCCCTATTTCTGGTGATTTCCTGATATTGTATGAATAATGAAGTTAATTCTGTATTATCAGTAATAAATTCAGCAGTTTCAATATGTAAAACAACTATCCCTGCATATTGAGAGTCAGTGACTATATTGAGGGGTCCTGTGAAGTCCATCTGTACCATAAGAATGGCATATAGTTCTGCCTTTTGTACAGAGCAGTATGGATTTGAACCACTTTACTTAAGTCTACTGATTTGTATCCTGCTTTTGCTGATTTATTTGTATCAGTATAAAATGTGTGGACTTCAGAATTTGGCTTTTGTCTTACAATGTGAGGAAAGACCCATTCAGTCTTCTTTATGAATACTATTCTCTTGATTTTGGAATAACGGTTATTAATCTCTCCCAAAAAGTTACTGCAGGCTCTCTGTCAGTATTCATTATCTTTCGATAGTGATGAAATTCCCTCATTAGCTAAAGGTTCTACAGTTTCTGTTGGGTCCATTCCTGTCAACTGGTGATGGCTTAATTTACCTTTTGAATCAAATCAGAGATATTTTCTATATGTCTTTAACTTCCTATTTGGTTTACATGGTAGAAATATCCATTACAATATAATATCTTCCCTCTGCATCAAAATACCTGTAGGGGAATGTGTAGAGGGAAGTATGACAAGAATACATTTTAGTTTTTTACACGATCCACATGTGCTTCTCGAATTGTCTTTTCTACTAGAGCCAGTTCCTTCTCAGCTCCAGGATAACAATACTACCTACTTCTACAACCAATATACATTAACACAGGTGAGTATTGACTCTAGGCCTTAACCATGCTAGGGATCCAGATTCCTAGACACACTCTTACCTGTTTATATGACTTTATTGACTTTGAATCTCATGACCCTAACTATCCCTAAGTCAAACTGAATTACTACTGCCTCCAGAAAATATTGTAAGTTCTCCTTGCTCACAGCCATGTAATCATTTTTCCTTTGCTAGAAACTCCACTGCATTATCTAACCCTTTAGGTACATGTCACAGAAGGGTTATGTTCTCGCTATTTTGCTCATGTCTTGGCTTCTTTTTCCATTGTATTAGATTCCTAGGGCACAAGAGGTGTTTCTGTCACCATTGTTTCCCCTGTAAATGGCTTAGCACAACTTCTGGCACATCGTAGGTGTTCCATGGTAATGTTTGGATATAAATGAATAGTGAAACATTCTCAATAATGTCTAATCTATGACATACTAGGTTAAACCATGGGAATGGATCAGTAGCTAACTTCTGATTCTCAAAACAAACTGTAAACACTAAATAATGTACAAGTAGAAAAAAGTCAGACCACACTGAAGCCTATATCAGTCTGTGGTGTTTCTATGAAAGGAGGACACATCCTACCTAGTCTAGAATGTTTTAAAGAGTCAAGGAAGATTTAAGAATGTCGAATAGGGTCCAAATTCAGAAGGAGGAAAATGTATCCTATCACATTCAGTAAACTACCTTCAAAAACATAATTTTACATCCCCATCCTAAACTAACTCTTTCAGGTAAAGAGTTCTCCAATATATTCCTTCTAAAACAGAAAGAAGCTCCCAGTCATCTTTGAAAGGGCTCCATCTTCATTCCTGTCCTCTCTTGAAATGTCAATTTAATTTTTGAAGACTACTACTCATTTTCTCATAATAAGCCAGTATGTTCTTATAGTAGAATATTGTTTTAAGGTGTGTTATTTTTGTTATTTTGGTTATGTTGCATTTGTTGAACTCTGTGAAGCTGTTTTACTGTCCTGCTTAAAACACCTGATGGTCTAATAAAGAACTGAATGGCCAATAGCAAGACAGGAGAATGGATAGGCAGGCCTGGCAGGTAGAGAGTATACAGAAGGAGAAAACTAGGAGGAGAGATCTAGGAGCTGGGGAAGGAGGACTCCAGGGGCCAGCCACACAACTACACAGCAAACCACAAAGAGTAAGATTTATTGAAGAAAAGGAAGAAGCCCATAGACAAAAGGTAGATGGGATAATTTAAGTTAAGAGAAGCTGACTAAAAACTAAGCCAAGGTAAGGCCAGGCATTCTAAGAATAAGCCTCTGTGAGTGGCTTACTTGGGACCTGGGTGGAAGGCCCCCTAAAAAGAGTAAAAAGTAAAAAACAACCTGTTCTTCTCTTGTTTTCTATAGCTATGTGTTGGATGAATGAGAATGGTTCCCATAGGCTCATATAATTGAATACTTTGACCCCAGTTGTTGGAACTGTGTAGGAAGGATTAGGAGATCTGACCTTGCAGGAAGAGGTGCATCACTGGGTGTGCTCCCCCTGCCTCTGCCTTGTACTTGTAGATAAGGATTGAATATCTCAGCTACTGCTCCAGCTCCATGCTTACTTACTTACATGCTGCTATACACCCTGCTATAATAATCACAAATTCAACCTCTGAAACTGAAAACCACCATTAAAGTCTTCCTTCTATAAGTTACCTTGGTCATAGTGTCTCTTCAGAGCAATAGAAAAGTAACTAAGATAAGCACTCTGAACTGAAGGAGCTTTCTGAAGAGATTAAAATAATTTTTTTTCTGTGTTCTCATAAATAAATCAATGGCCTTTTGGAGAATGAAGAGAAGTTCTGAAGAGAAGAAAGGAGAAAAGGAAGAAAATGCAGAAGAGGGCACTAGGAAACTGCATTTCTCCTCTACCTTTGAAAGTACTTTTCCTTCCCAGGCCTTCTTGCAGATTATAACAAAGAATATACAAATTGACCTCAAAAATGGCTCCCAATACGATCTCTTAATAGTAAGTTACTCTTTCTCTTCTAGGATCCTAAAGCAAGGAAGAAGGGAAACTTGGAAGCAAAGAAGAAGCAACTTCGAAGTGAGGTGGAAGGGTGAGAAGGAGAGAGGACAATCTTCAAGATCTACCCTGAATTTTCAATGATATGTCATATGGTTCCATCTCCAACAGCAGGTTGTATGAAAAAAATATCACCTGTGCTTTCTAAGGAGGAAAGATCAAGGCAAGGGACTACCTGCAAAACACTATGCTCCTTTTTAATTTTTTTCTCCCCTTATGAAATGATTATAGTTAAATTATGAATGCTTTGCTTTTTCCAGTGTTACAGATATAGTGGGATGACAATTATTTCCAGTGTGTCGAATCCCTCTTCCACTCCTGGATGAGTTTGCCAAGGCAGTAAAACAGGAGAGCTTCAGCCAACAAAACATTAGTTAGGTAAACACCCCCTTTCATATGCCCTCCCCCAGTAATAAAAACATGAATAGAGTTTGTACTCCTTTCCACATCAAGTGACATTATCTAAGACAGGATACAAGAAGAGGCTTCAAGACCTCAGCAGATGCTTAGAAACACTCCATAAAACTTTATGTATACAGGCTCTGTGAAGAATTTTTCTGCAGAAGGAGGTCTATTTTTCTGCATAAGTAGCTTCATTTCAGGTCCAAGACCCAAAAGAAATTAGAGAAGACAGGAAATCCTTCAAGAGTTTCTCTCCAACATCCAGTAGGAATTTAGTGTTCATTTCTTTATCATTGTGAATATGAAATTTGACTGAAGAGAAGAAATGAAGGAAAGAATTTGAGGTATAATTTCTATGTGAAGTAAGTAAATCAAAAGAAGCATTAGTATGAAGCCAGAATTCAATCTTATTTTTGCCTCTTGCTAGCTGTATGACCTTGGTCAGTTTCTTCCCCCTCACTAAGCCTCACTGCATATGCCTGTACAGTAGACATAATACCAATACAGTTGTCATTAAAGGCTGTGACAAACAGTACTACAGTGAACTGCCACATGGCAAGGATTGGGTAAATGCTATTTTCCTTTCCTTTTTTCTAATTACAAAGCAACCTTAGAACCTCAACTCTGAATTATTTATTGTTCCTATATTTTAGCCAAAATTTATGGAGTGCTTAATACATGCCAAGCACTGTCCTAAGAAATGTACATGTATTAATTCATTTACTCACCACAATGATGAGAGGAGTGATTTTTTTCAGGCCTAAGGAGCAGGAAGGGGGAAAGCACAGCATTAGACACAATGACTCATAAAGGAGATTATTATCTCTATTTTCCAAGTAACAAAAGAAAGGCAGGCACTGGAAACCTACCCAGCTAATCAGAAGTAAGCTAGGATACTAAACTCAACTGGGCCCAAAACAATTATAAGCTCATGTTGGTTAGCATTAAGTATTTATAAACCTCAGTTTCCCCTAACCTTCTTAGAGGAAGGACCCCAAACTTATCCCTATCTCCAATTGACACATGCCTTTAATCCCAGTACCAACCATAGAGACCCGGAGGTCTGTATAGACATACAGTAATGAGGAAGTTATGTGGCTAGGCTTAGAGCCAATGAGAAGGCAGAACAGGAAGGCAATAAAGGTGCAGGTTTGACAGGAAGTGGTTCTCTTGGGAAGCTACGGCAACATGGTGAGCTAAGGTAGTTGGCAGCTATTACTCTGATCTCTATGGCTTGCACCCTGTATTTGGCCCTGTGTTTCTTATTTAATAAGAACATTTAGAAATTCATCTATAATATGCTTTCTCTTTCAATACTTGGAAACACTCACTGTTCTCTGAATTATCCCAGTACATGCCCAGCCAAAGTACCACATTGCCTTTCCTGCTTCATGAGCACTTGAAGGGTACCTTCTCATCTTTCAACTCAGCTGACTCTGAGCCTTTGTTGGCTAGCACTGACCCTGAGAGGAGAGAGAACCCTGACATTTCCCTCTTTTGAGTCCTTGGAGTATATCCTGAACAGAATTGGGAGGGTTGTAAGTCTAAAATGTTCTATGGGGTTGACATCTTCCTAACTAGATTCTAAGTTCCAAAAAAACAAACTACACAATAAATATTTGTTGACACGATGAATGAATGAGTGAATAAAGATAGAGAGAGCATGAACCAAAAGGTATGTCCATGGCAATAATCAGTGCTGTGGACTTCAGAGTTATTCATGAAGTGAAGCTGTGAGGACTTGGCAACTGACTTATTTATATAAGAATATAAGTATCATGGAAAGTCATATTTCTCTTATTCATAGTTTTACCCTGTCTTATTATATTACTAACTGGTATGTAATTGGTGCTTAATAAATATTTATATGATATACTAATTCCACTGATCCAGGAACTTCTGACTTGGATTTGTCTCTGAATATACTCTTCCAGAAGCTAAGCCTCTAACCATGATAATTCTCAATGACTTTTGTCATCTTCTTGTTTAGCTACACTATTGAAATCTAGGTGTTAGATAATCTCTCTTGGAATTTTTCTGTAGTATATACCTAAGCTGGGAATAATCTGTGTGGGGGTGGGGGTTATAACTTGCTTTCACATGTGCAGCTGCTTTGTGTGCAAATGACACAGATGAGTCTGCAGCAGGAAGCTCGGAGTACTATCTCTCAGAGAAAGAGGGAATATAGCAGAAGGGTTAATCCTTGGAATAACCAAAGAACTTGCTATTCCTCTGCTGAGAATGTGAACAGGCAGATCTACCTGACTTTCTTTTAAGTACCAGTCAAAAATATGGGCTTTGCAGAAAAATCTTAAACTCCAAAGAAACTCAGCAGGTAGACAGAACTGTAAAATATTTCCTCTGGGTTATCTTTAGGAACACTGGCATTTGGGATGATGTAGAAAAGAAGAGAATTTCAGTCTTCAATACAAGCTCCTAGCAGGGCTTCACCGGGAGAAGATATCTTCCCTAATCCCACCCATCCTCACTCCTAGCCTCATCTACTGATGAGGTCCCAGAAGGCAAATACTGATTGACTGGGACAAAGGGTAGGTAAGAGTAATTCCTCCTCAAGTTCCATGGCCGTATACACCCACAGCCTCTGCTGTAAGGCAAAGTTATAGACACAAGGGACACATCACCTCTGGAGAGAGCAATAGCCTGAACAAAGGCACTAAAACTAAAATGCTTAGAGATTTCCCCAGACTACACTGAGACCTTGTCTATGTATATGGAGGTACACGAAAGCCAAGAATCAGGAACACATGAATGAGAACATGGGAACCAGATTGGGGAATTCTTTGAATGAAACCTTTAAATTCTTGGGTTATATCCTAATGTCAATTTGAACTACATCTTTAGTTCATGAAAGGTTAGTAAGAGGTGATGTGATCAGCTCTCAATCTGCAATCACTCTGTTTCAGTGTGTGTAACAGACTAAATGGACAAAAGATTCAAGGGCAAGGTGACAAGAGATTTAGAATATATGGCAATTGACATGGGGGAAAGTAGGTAATTCAGAACAAAATTAAAGGACAGAGTTAGCAGAAGTAGAACAGAACTGTGGGATGTAGAACAGACCTAGATGTCAAGGAGAGGATGGAGAGATGGAGAATATGTATAGAAATGGAAGGAAAGTCAAAATCAAAAGGTGACTCAGGCTGTGCAGAACAATGAACAGAAGATCCACAGAATAGTGTTTAAGTGACTCCAGGAGATTGGCAAGACAGAGAATTAGAGTCCTAACTTGACCAGATAAACTGTAGGTCTCTGCAACCAGCATAGTGGAAATACCTAACAGATTGCTGGGAAGAGAGGTCAATAATGGTGACAGTGACATGACAAAAGCCAACTCTTGAGCTAGTCCAGAACTCTGAGTGATCAAGAGCACAGAAGATGAGACAAAAGGGATAATCCTGGTCTGCAACTTGCTTCATGCTCTGCAGCCTCCTGTCAATAAATTCTCACAAACTCAGATCTAACTCACCTACAAATGACTTAAATGCAGTGTATTTAACTGTTAGGAATATAATATGCTTATACAACCATTTCTTTCATCAGTACATTCCAGTTCCCACTTCAGAACTAACTGTCTCTACTAATTAAATACATTTATTTTAACTGCAGAAGCATTTATTTCCATAAATAAGGACATGTTCATTATCTTCAGAGTGAAATTAACCCCAGAATGCTAATATATACATTCATCTGCCTCAATATATATTACCTAAGAAAGCCTGGTTGTGCTACCAACAATTATAAAACACTGCTCAATGCACTCTTGACACCTAGATCTACATCCTTCTTGTTATTATCTCACATAAACCATGTGGCTGATGTGGAAAGTGGAATTTAACTATCATCAGACTCATCTCAAACTAAGAAGACTAGAGATCCACAATTCACTAACATGCACCAATATAATTCAAGGACATTTTTTTCTGACTGAGGAAGTAAATGTCTACAATTACCCTGAGGAATTTTGCTCCTGTTCTATGAGAATTGACACCTCAATTCTCTTGTCACTGACATATATATATATATATATCCATCTTGTTAAATAAGAAACACACAGCCAATTGCAAAGTTAAAAAGCCCAAGATGTCAGAGCAAAAGTTAAGAACTAAAAACCCTTACTCTTCACTGTTGCTGCTGTCCTAAGCAAGAGAGCTACTTCCTGTCTGTTTGTCTTTTTTATACACTTTCTATTCTGCCTTCTCATTGGTTGTAAACCCAACCACACGACCTCCTAGTCACTGCCCATCTATACAGACTTCCAGGTGTTCTATGGTTGGTATTGAGATTAAAGGCGTGTGTCTCCATGCAGGCTGTATCCTTGAACACACAGAGATCTGCCTAGCTCTGCCTCATAAGAGCTGGATTAAAGGCATGCACCACCACCGCCCAGCTTCTGCTATGGCTTGCTAATAGCTCTGGCCCCAGGCAACTTTATTTATTAACATACAAATAAAATCACATTTCAGTACAAATAAAATATCACTATATTTCCCCTTTTCTATTTTAATAAAAGAAAAAAGGAAAGTTGTAACTAATATAAGAAAAACTATATACAAAAGTACAATGACTATATACCATATATACAAGCAATAAATACCTAAACAATGTCTAGTCCATATCTTTTTGACAAATTCAGAGAAAATAATTCCATTATCTATCCTATTTTGGTAAGTTCAAAATGTAACTAATTCATTTTCTATCCTAAATAATCTTCAACTATAACTAACTAATCTTTAACTATAACTAACTAAACTTCAACTCCCTCAGAGACCCAAGAAGTAAATAGTATTACCTAATGAAAATAAAAACAGGAAGTACATGCAAGCAACTTCCAAAAAATATGTGAGTTGACAGAAACAGCCAGCTACCTGGACAATCACCTGAGGTTTCTCCACAGTGTTGGGGCATCATCTTCAGCCTATAGGCTTAGCGTATGTGACAAAATCATTTGTGAACTAGGATGTACACAAGGTCAACAGTGTGACCTCACATTGCATGAGCAGTCCATGTACCAGAAACACCTAAATTTCACTAATGTCATGCCATGATTAAGGTTTTTAAATTCTGGAAATTGTTGATTTTTTTAATTCAGCTATCTATTTTTCTTGGCTGTGTGTGTGTGTGTGTGTGTGTGTGTTTGTGTTTGTGTGTGTGTGTGTGGCTTTATTTTGGCATCCCATTCTTCTCCTCATCCCTCTATTAAATGTCAGTCTACTATTGAGAGGTGTGAGTTTAGTTAAGCTTCAAGAATAACTGTTTCAGCTGCTGTTTCACTGCACATCAGAAGTCATCGGCCCACTGCCTGCTCAGCTGCCTTTGAAGAAAAGGGCACAGTACCTTTTCGAGCTTGCAAAGGCCACTTCAGGAATGGGGCCATATTGTCCTGGCCTCAGAAGATGCCTTTTGATAAAGCCATAACCACACTTGTTTTGGCAAGAATCAGTAGTCCTTTGTTTCGTGTCCTGTCTGTCCATTTTGCCTGTTTGTCAGTAGTCGATTTGAGGATACTTTGTTGTCCAGTGGCTAACTTTTGCCACAATGAAAGTTAACTCCATATGCAGTTTCTTCAATGGCCATATTTTCTCTGAGGTAGATTGGTACTGTCAGATGACATGTCTCATAGTCATAACAAAAAAAGAAAAATTTTATGAGTTATTAAAACATTGTAAATGCCATATTCTGTAGATCTCTGAAGGCTTTGAAGATAACCTGTCTATCTAAAATATATCTGCTCAATCTTGAAAACATACCTAATATGACCACAAGTTCTTTTGTAATGTCTAACTACTAACTTTCATTTCTTTATATCATAATAGTTGGTAGAATCAGCAAATTGCATTACATTGTTAAATGAACGAAATAAGTACATTATATTGAACAAGATTATAAATATACATATAGCATTACCTAAAAATATCAATATATATATAAAATTTGTATACAAGATAAAACAATCCAATCCAATGTAAAGTATTTAAAACAAGTAACTGTCTTTTTTCTACTTTTTTTTTTAAAAAAAAAAAAAAAACATGAACCTTAAATTCAACCTCCTTTGCTTAGCCTTTTTTCCTAACACTTAACAAAAACTTGTAACCAACCCCCCTAAACAATGAAAATTATCGCAGACCCAAAACCCATTAAAATACCAAAAAACCACACTTTCCACACCACCTCTTTGGGAATGTGGGCGTCGTTTTCTTAATATTGCTTCCTGCTGGGTATGGGCAAAGGTATCTTTATTCTGAAAAGACAAATTTTGGCTTAATTGTCGAATTATAGGAAAGGTAAATATATCTTTTATTATCTAGTTTGAGCATAAGTTCAGAGTTTATCTCAAGTCCTTATTCAAGTAGTCCTTGAAACTGGATCATCTCAGCTAGCCCTCTCAAAATTGCTCTGAGCACTTTGTAGTCCAAAGCTGATCTCTAGATGATGTTTGTCAGTTTAGTGATATTATTATTGTCTACATGGAATTGTTGTTGTTGTGGGGCCCCATCTTCTTCCTGGAGACTTCAGTTGATGTTAGGCCTGGCTATGATGTCCTGCAGAAAATTCATAACAGACTCGAACACAAAGACATATATAATCGGCTAATTGAAGACATTTTTCTAGGATTAGTTAGTACTCTATATGATCATTCATATCTTAACAAAGGTTAAAATGTGTGTGTGTATATATATATGTGTGTGTGTGTGTGTGTGTATACATATATTAATCTTGTAAATTTTGATATAAAATTCATAGTTTAACAAAAGTTTAAAGAATCAGAATAGAAACAAACAGTGGAGATTAATAATAGAATAGTCCCTTAATTAATTTGGTTTTTCTCCTGTCCCATAGCAGAAGATAGCTCTTTCTTCTGGCATGATACAGGGAGTTTACATTTTCCTTTTAACAACATGCTTGAGTTTAAAGAAGGAGAGAGCCATTCTCCAACTCCAAAGTCAGTTTTAAATTTTAATTGAACTGGGACTATTAGAAGACCAATAGTGTTAAATTTCATTAGAGAAGATCTCAAACATTTAGGAAGACTTTTAAAAATTTATAGATGATATACCCATAGGCCATTTCACTCTGTTTCCTGGCATGGATGATTTGTGCCTTTTCTTCATTTGTCTCATTTGTCTTGTGTTCTTCAGATTCCTTAACCTTCATTCTCCTAAAAGACAAAAACAAAAACCTTTCCCCAAGACTAATTTTGGGGATGTTCCTTTTTGGCAAGTTATTCTCTGATTAAATGAAAAGGCATGTGTTACTGGCATAAGTTAATTTAAATTGGATGTTCATGCTGGTTGATAAACTATCACCTACTCTAATTAAGAGGTGTCTCTTGTTCAAATCGAACCTTTATCAATTTTGATGGTACCCACAGCTTATCTTCTCCTGTAGAAACAAAAGCAAAACCTTGCCCTGAAAGTAACACATACCCTGGTTTCCATTCTGAGGTCAACACATCCTTAAAGTATATAGGCTGATTTAATTCTGTAGTTTTTTCTATTATCCAATGTCTCTCTGCAGCTGTTGTTCCTTTCTCATTGGCATTGAGAAAATTCAAAGTTAATAGAGCATTATGCAGTCTATTTCTGGGGGTTTTTGTTATCCCTTCCTGTTCATTTAGCATATCCTTTAGAGTTCTGTTTGATATTTCTATAACTGCTTGACCTGTAGGATTATGCCATTTGACATAGAAATAGGGTTTGGATATCATATAATCATTGTGTTTTTATTGCAACATATTAGCCTTCTCCAACAAGCTGATGCTGGAAGACTTGTATACCTTTATCCCTCCATTGTTTTCCTATGTTTTTAGCCTCCTCTTTGAACCACTTTTGCCACTGGAGCTGTTGTCCAGGTTCAAGAACAGCATGTGCCAGCTCCTGCCAGTCCTGTGGTATAATCCTATTATAAGTTGACTAGGTGTTTAACATTTGCTTTACATATGGGGAATGCATGCCATAAGATACTATTGCCTCCTTAAACCTTTGTAAATCTAACATTTCAGTTGGAATCCAAATATTTTGTGTATTCACTTGATCAGGTAGTTGCTGTAGTTACCAGATAAATTAAGGGTGATTGTGTGAAAATAGGCTTTCTTTCTGTAACCTTATTATTCAATACTGAAACAACTTCACTGTTAATTTCTTCTGTCTGAATCTGAATTTCTCTATAATTCATTTTAACAGGTTTTTCTAAAACTTTTGTCTTGGCACTCAAATTGACTATCTTTTTAAATAGAAAAATAAGAATAAGAAAAGTAATAAAGTGCATAATTTGATCAATATTAATCTTCTCATATAGTTGTTCCATTGTCAGACTGCATAAAATTTCAAACAAAGACCAATTTTCTTCCAATATACACATAAAACCCATTTTTTTAAATGTGGAAAAAATTCTCTTTTAAATAGTTTCCTTTAAAATATCTGATATCTTAATTGACTTTCCAAGTCTGTGTAGAACAGTAGAAATCCAAGGGAATTTTAAAACAGCTAAGTAGTGTCTGAGGTGTGAATCCAGAGAGAGAGAGAGAGAGAGAGAGAGAGAGAGAGAGCAAGAAAGCATTACTACAAGTTCTAGCTAAAAGATTAAATCCAGCCTACTTGAGCCAAGTTGAACCTGGGCTCTGACTTCCTTAAGCTCTGACCACATGTGTTGGCATTTCCACCAAAGGCAGCTCTATTCACAGTTGTGTGTAGCTACTGCAATTAGTGGTAGCTCAGGCAGGGCAGGCCTGATTTGTTTGTAGCACTTGCTTTAAGCAAGTAGCTCCAGCATGTAGCTATGGTAGGCCGGAGCTAGGCCAGAGCTGGGGAGTCAGGGAGCCAGCGGACCATCAAGCTGCCAGGCCACCAAGCTGCCACCAGCTATGTGTAGCTCAGGTCTGAGTGGGGGCTCAGTTCTGAGTGGTGGCTATATGTACCACGAATGTTGGGTGCCAGATGTAGATGTATCTGTCTTGTTAAATAAGAAACACATAACCAATTGCAAACTTAAAAAGCCCAAGAAGTCAGAGCAAAAGTTAAGAGCTAAAAAACCTTACCCTTCACTGCCCCTGCTGTCCTCAGCAAGAGAGCTACTTCCTGTCTTTGTTTTTTTTATACTTTCTATTCTGCCTTTTCATTGGTTGTAAGCCCAACCACATGACCTCCCTGTCACTGCTCATCTATCCAGACCTCCAGGTCTTCTATGGTTGGTATTGAGATTAAAGGTGTGTGTTTCCATGCTGGCTGTATCCTTGAACACAGAGATCCACCTAGCTCTGCCTCCAAAAAGCTGGGATTAAAGGCGTGCACCACCACCACCAAGCTCTTGCTATGGCTTACTATTAGCTCTGACCCCAGGCAACTTTATTGATTAACATGCAAATAAAATACATTTCAGTACAAATAAAATATCACTATATATATATATATTATATATATATATATAAATAACATATGCAATTCTCATGATAAGTCATTAGTATTAATTAAGTCAACATTAATAGCATAACTTAGCTAGTCAGTCAATATCTTCTGAGAGCTCATAGATGGGGTATCCCCAACTAAGTACATTGGAAAGTTGGGAAAGAAAGAAAGAATAAGACAAGGAAAAGAGGGTATTCAGAAAGATGGCACATGCTTGCTATCACATCACCCATACTTGGGGGGTCATCTGCAGAAAGTTCAAACAGTGAAGTCTTACAGTATGACTCATCTGCACAATGGAGCAGTGCTACTGTGCAGCTGTCTGATATCAAAGAAGAGGAGCTTCATGGAAAGTTGTCTTCACTACCCACTGGGGAGAAACAAATGGAAAGTTTTTGGTTATAGTAGGCATTTGACAACTCTGTGGTCCAAATTCTGACCTTTGATCAAGTCTAGTAATCAGAAGTGATAAAGAAAAATGAACCCTATCCATTAACAAGATTCTCCCTCCCTTCCTCCCTTTCTTTAACTATCTCTCCACTATTTCCTGCCTCTCACTCCCTCCACTCCATCAGTTTCCCCCTCCCTCTTCCTCCTTAACATATTTATTTTGAATATTTATGTAGCCTTTACTATGTACCAAAGACTTTGGTAAATGTGTGGAGAAAAATGAAGGGCAATGGCCAGATGTGATGAGAAGGAACGCTATTTTAACAATAATTGTTTATTTTTGTAACATAGTGTAGCTAGAGTTTTCCTGCCTTGCCCACAGTCAGGACAAATCTCTGTTACCTGCCAGTCCCACAGCTGCTCAGACCCAACCAAGTAAACACAGAGACTTATATTGCTTACAAACTGTGTGGCCGTGGCAGGCTTCTTGCTAACTGTTCTTATAGCTTAAATTAATCCATTTCTATAAATTTATACCTTGCCACGTGGCTTGTGGCTTACCAGCGTCTTCACATGCTGCTTGTCATGGTGGTGGCTGGCAGTGTCTCCCCCACTCAGCCTTCCACTTCCCAGAATTCTACTCTCCTTGTCCTGCCTACTTCCTGCCTGGCCACTGGCCAGTCAGTGTTTTATTTATACAGAACAATATCCACAACATAGAGATATACTAGTCTAGTGAGATGGTTCCCTACATGGACAGATGTGCAAGTCCAATGAAGAGATTCTGCATACCATAAAAATTGTATCTATTCTTATTCTTGATGTTCTCTAGGATAATCAAAGCTGTCCGATGTGATGGCTCACCCTTGCGATCACAGGAGCCAGAAAGGTTGGGCAGGAGGATCATGAGTTCAAGGCCATCCTGGACTTCTTTCATGTACCACATATACCTTGTCGACAAACAATGAGGAGCATCTGGTTCACTGGCAAGCATGTGCCTAGCATGTATGAGGCTCTGAGTATGATTCTCAGCACTGCAAGAATTCCCATTGCAGGGATCAAATGGATTGGGCCCCTGTGGTTTCACTGAAGTGAGAAGCTTTCTCATCTAATTGCTGTGTATTCTGTTAGTAAATTGCAAAAACTCTGGGTTTGGTGTCCCGAGTTCAGCACCAAAATGTTAGTAAATTGAACGTTTTGCAACTCTGTGGGTTTGGTGTCCCAGAATTCAGCACCAAAATGCTAGTAAATTGATGGCTGAAACTGAAAGGAGACAGTTCAGCCCTGGAGGGTGCTGTAAGATGGCCTGTATGTCAAATTACTCTGATTGGTCAATAAATAAAACACTGGTTAACCAGTGGCCAGGCAGGAAGTAGGTGGGACAAGGAGAGAGGAGAATTCTCAGAAGCAGAAGGCTGAGGCAGAGAGACACTGCCAGCCGCCGCTATGGCAAACAGCATGTGAAGATACTGGTAAGCCACAAGCCACATGGCAAGGTATACATATATAGAGAAATGGATTGATTTAAGCTATAAGAACAGTTAGCAAGAAGCCTGCCACGGTCATACAGTTTGTAAGCAATAGAAGTCTCTGTGTTTACTTGGTTGGGTCTGAGCGGCTGTGGGACTGGCAGATTACAGATTTGTTCTGACTGTGGGCAAGGCAGGAAAATTCTAGCTACATACATTTTCTAATATTTTCTAATTTAAAGTTTTTCTAAAATGAAATACACATGTGCTTATATTATCTCTACTTTTCCTGCCTTCTATAATTTTTCTCTAATCATTTTTGAAATTTCTGTTTCATTTCCCACAATTATCAATATTTGCTGGTACTTCAGTTAATATGATGGTACTTTGTTAGAAACCATTATTTATAACTCAGTGACAATCTCTGATAATTTCAATTTATTCTCCACTTTGTGTATAAAACAGAGAACTCAAATTGATCTTTTTCTGATGCTTTCTTTATTAGGCTCATCATTCACAAAAGACAATTTCTGTTTACTTCTTTGAGTTGTTCAATCAATATTGGATCATAATTTTCATAAATGTAACATTAAAATGTTATTAGGTAAGCTTATTTTATCTTTTTTATGCTGTCATTTTTTTACCATTTTGTGTTGCTTTTATATCAATATCTTTGCCCTATTATTCATTAATAGTCATCTTTGAGTGAACAAAAACCATTCTAGTCCAGATATTTAAACAGTATAATGCAAAAGAAGAGCCAGGATAATTTTCTGGGATAGCAGAAAATCCTTGATTCTTAGTAAAAATCCTTTATGATTCATAGTTTTGTGGGAGAAGATGGTAAGGTATGTTTTGTGAATGTGCTTTGTGTGTGATAGAGAAAATGACTGAGGGTGGCTTAACCTTTCTTTTTAGCTCACAAAGAATGGCTGCTGCAGACCTGTTTAATACCTATAGTTTTTCTCCCATGTCCTTCAAGTTTACAAAGATAAAGTATCTATGAGTGTTTTCTCCCATATCATCCCCATCCCACTTGCCAATTTATTATATCCAGGAAGATTTGGGGGGATTCCTACAGCCAAACATGATTCCAGATGTTATAGTTCCAACAAATGTTTGCCAATTTCCCCCTCATAGTACATCATCTACTTCAGAGAATTTTGTGCCATGTTAGCTGTCTCTGAGATCTGGAAAGATAGTTGTTCCCTAATAGGATCCCTATACCTTCATTCCATTGTTCAATGTACATATCATCCATTCTTAACCTTATTATTCATGATTCATTATTTTCTCATTTTATCATAAATAAGGATGATGTTTTTGTCATTTATTTTTTCTAAGGTTGGTTTCACAGAGAAGAAATGAAGACAGACTTACTCTAAAATATTAAAAATTAATATCTCATGGGACTTTGACTAATCCCCAATGCCTACCACATTGTATGTGATGTGACAAAGACTATACTACCCACTAACCATTCTGTTTACTCTTCTTGGACAACCACTAAGACTACATTACCCATACACCTTCTGATTTTATGTGGCCATATAATTCAGATTTGAGTTGATGGAATCTGAGGAGAAGCAGGGCTTGGGGTATAGCTCATCTCGTAGAATATTTGCCCAGCATGCACAAGACATTGGATTTAATCCATGTACCATATAAAATAGGTGTGATGGCACATACCTGTAATTCCAACACTAGGAAATAGAGGCAAGAGGATCAGGACTTCAAGGCCATATTTGAACTGCATAATGAGTTGGAGGTTAACCTAGGATACATGAGATTCTCTCTCCAAAAAAAATAATTAAGCAAAAACAAAGTATGCAAGTTTGATACCCAGCCTATTAGAAAACAAAAGTATTCATTCTTCTTGTTTTCTTCCCTCTGCTTTACATGTTGGAGATAGCCATGCTAAAATAAAGTGTTAGCCAGAGCATTGTTTAGTCTGGACCTCTGAATGACTCATGAGAAATTTTCCCTGCCCCTGTGGAACTAGTCTGGATAGTTGTATGAGCAAAATTTAAAATATTATTGTGTGCCTGCCTTTCTCTCTCTCTCTCTCTCTCTCTCTCTCTCTCTCTCTCTCTCTCTCTCTCTCTCTCTTCTCTCTCTCTCGTGTGTGTATGTGTGTCTGTATCTGTGTCTTTGTCTGTGTGTCTATGCCTGTGTGTGTTTAAGCATTAGATAAAACAAAAGAAATCAGAACAATGGAGAATTTACTAAGTATGGATTATTATTATTAGAAATAAGTTATAAAAATCATAAGGGCCAAATATCCATTGGTTGGCCAACACAGAGTAGAACAAACATGTGGCACAGTGGTAAATGGAGGTGCTATGGCTGCAAGAGGGGTGCAGAGTATTGCTATGGAGAAAATGTTAAGAATTAAATAACCAAGCTATAGATTTGTTCAGCATTATAGGATACTGGAACATACCTGTAACTAAAACACAGAAATGAAGTAAAACAAGACAATTTAGATGAATTAAACATATGACTACTTGCCTGCATTAATTTAAATTTAAATTGAAACTGAATTTGAAAGAAATTCTCTCCTAAATATTCTGTGCTTTATGTGTCTTTTAAGATATACAACTCTTTTTAAAATAATTTTTATTAAGAAATTTTTTATTCAGTTTACACACCAATAAAAGATTCCCCTCTTCCCTCCTCCTGACCCCCCAGCCTCCCCCTTCCAACCCACCCCCACTCCCATCTACAAGAAGGTAAGGTCTTTCATGGGGAGGCACAGATGTACAAGTCTTTGTAGAAATAAAACTCCACAATCCAGAAATTCTGGGAGCTAGACATTAATTAAACCAGGCAGCTTAGGGATTAAAAGTACATAGTATATTGCTTAGGGTAATTGCCACCCAGATGGCAGGAGGCCTAAGAAGAATCAGGCAGAGGCATCACCTTCTATACAAGGTGGGTTCATGTCCTATACTGGCTGCTACTATGCTACACCTTCCTCTCACCTGACATTCAGTGAGTATGTATCTGACATTAGTCATTATATTGAAAAGATCAAGAAAGACAACTGTTTACCAAGCCTGACAGAAATGAACATACCCAGTTCCACAGAGAGCTTTCCATGGCAATGCCCATCATTGCTGGGCCAGAGTGTATAAAACCAGAAATTGACCTCAGGTAGACTATTGGGAAGGTAATGAAGACTCAGCTAAATGGGCCATCTTCACAGAAATCCTTTTCAAAGATGAGCACTTAATTTTGCATTTGTAACTTTGAACTGTTTTTCTCAAAGAAGCTCCCCACAGGTCCTATAAAATTTGGATCTGCTCCCTTGAAGCCTCATAGCCTGATAAAAAATTACTTTCAGAGTCCATTGGTTACTGGGAAAAAAATCATAGCTGGATATTTAAATAAAAATGAAGAAAATCTGCAGGACTTTCTGACAGACACCAAAGCTTTCCTTCTGTAACTTGCCTTCTAGAAAACAGAAGGTGGGGTATCGCCATCTGCTGACAGAACACCAGAAGTGCACTATATTGTCTGGACTGCAGATACTGGGCTTTGTTCCACTTTTAAAAAATCAATAAGTAAAATCAATCAAACAACATTAAATTGAGTTGGGAAAATAGATGGAGTACTCAGAACCATACCCTAAAACAAAGTCATCATTTCCATCTTGAAGAATATGTTTTTGGGCTCCTTTTCCAAGGTGCTCCCATTTTTCATGAGAATAACAGTGTTCCAGACATCCATGCTTGGTAGAAGGTATTATTTAACTGACTATAAGCATTTTCCATGCTTTTGCATAGTCTTCACAACCAGCTGTTATTATTGCTACATAATCTGCTAGTAACGTACCTGAATGATTTCAACAGTCACCTTCAGGTAGTGTCTACATATCACTGCTATAAGTACCACCACAATAGCCACTTTAAGGTATAGAATGTTGTCTTTAGGAAGAACTGGAACAGTACCATTTCACAGCTAGGTTTAAGAGACGTAGGATTTCAAAGAATAGTTGCTGTCCTCAGTCATAGCTCAGCATGTACATTGTGGTTGATTCAATGAATGAAAGAGTAAATGATCGTGTCTGTTATCAGTAGATGTCGTGCAAAGCAACCCCTAGGAGTTCTTCTAGTCTAAAGAGGCTATAAACCACCCAGGTGTGCCAGTCTTGCTGCAATCTTATCCACTATGATAGCAATAAGAATGTTGGTCATGAAGCTTCTGACATTCTGCTCTGGCATCTTAGAATTTCAACTCTTTTACCAATTTGTATACCTAACCAAATGGTAATCCAGTGAATTATATATAGTAATTTTGTTCCACATATTGAAATCATATTCTACATCAATCAATTACAAATTGTGATAAACTACATACATATAATTATATGTATCAATATAGTTTCATATATTGTATTGATTATATATACATTTTAGAAAGCAATTAGGAAAGTTAGGCTACTTGTTTTCAGTGCTCCTTCCAATGCTAGAATGCTGTGAGTTTATAAGGTCAAATCATTTTGGACCTGGCAAAGATCACAGGAGATGATAATCCCTGCTGTGGGAAACAAATTCCCCAATATCTAACTGCCACTTCTGCTCAGCTGGTAGGCCAGAAAACAGGCATCAAGTAAAGGCCTACTGTGTGGATTCTATAAGACACATTTCGGAATGAATCCCATGTGTACTCATGTAGGCTCTTTATTGCAACAATACCTGTTGCTAGAGTAGTGGGCAAGGGCAAAAGTGAAGAATATGTTTGAATTTTGCATTCATTATTAGATACTAACAGATAGCAAGACAGCCAAGTTTGGATTCATAGAAGATAAAGGAGGGAGATCTTTAGAAGCTAGTATCCAAGTTTTAGTTGATTCATTGTGGAGAACCTGGGGTACAGAAGAGTTGAAGAAGTTGTTTATTACTCAGGAGAAGGGGTACTCACATATTTGCCTCCTGCTAATGGTCCCAAGAGATCATATGTTCTCCAAAAGCATGCCCTCTATCCTGTCAGAACCAAGTGACCCCTGTGCCAGGATGTGGTGATATTTTATTTGTGTGTTAATAAATAAAACTTGCCTGGAGATCAAGGGGAAAAGGCCAGCCATTTTACGTAACAAGAAGTCAGGTAGCACACACCCTGACTCTGTATCAAGGCCACACTAGGGAACAGAGTCAAGAATTGTGACACACACCTTTAATCTCAGTACCAACCATAGAGACCTCGAGGTCTGTACAGACAGACAGTGACAGAGCTGTATAGGAAGAGGAAGTAATGTAGCTGGGCTAAGATAGCCAGTGAGAGGGCAGAAAAGCAAGGCATATAAACACATAGGTAGACAGGAAGTGGCTCACATTTGGAAGCTGCAGAGTTGGTGAGGTAAGGTTGGCTGGTGGCCATTCCTATTTCCCTAATCTAAGGCTTTCATCCCTATATTTGGCTCCATGTTTTTTATTTAATAAGACCACTTAGAAATTTGTCTACACCAGGATGCTTGTCAGTTTTAGCCATTTGCTTAGAGATAACCCTTGTAAATGTTTCTCTTGAAAGACATGTGACACACAATTCATTTGGGGACACTTTCACTTGTCATCCTTCTAAATGTCAACTATTATTAAAGGCATTACAATAGACCTAAAGTAACTATTCCATCATTAACGTTGAGATGGCTTTTAAGTTGTCCTAGAATAAAAGAAATCATGAGACTGTTCAAATGTAAGAGGTCAAGAACGTAAGTGAGTAGCTGTTCCATTTTTTAAAAGTGCCTAATAGTTTGGGTGTAAGACATTCCAGGCAATAAGATGAATTTTAAACAGAAGATAGGAGTAATGTTTGTCTTCTCTTCCAAAATGTCATACTAATACAATGCATTTTTATAAGTTACTCATTTTATGCTGGCATTTAAATAATCCACCTAGAACCATCAACAGAAATTCCTCAGATTTGCCTTCATTTTAGGGTATAACAGGAAAAATGTTGACAAACAATTTGTCAGTATTCTTATTAACATGCATGAAGCTCTATGGGAAGTCTCATACAAAGTACATTGTACTTTCTCTTCTGTGTTCTTGGCAACAATCTGATGGGGAGACAACATTAACACCATTTTATAGATGTGACGAGTTCAGAGAGGTATAGCCAAGATATAACCTTTCATTTTCTACTGTCTGATCACCAATCTGGTATAAATACCAGTCAAGCTGTGTATAAATCATGCTAAAGAATCTCTAGGCTAGCATTCTCTCCTTATGTATAGAAGATGAAGGACAAGTCCTCATCATTATATAAACCATGAAATACCTCTCACATATTATCTCATACTCGGTTGCACTAATAAGCTAGCCCAACACTTTCATCCAATGAAACATGATGGGTAGAAATATTCATTTATGAGAATGAATCTACTTTGTCTACTTTAGCCTCCAAATGGAAGAATAACATGCTTTTCTAAGTCTGTAACTTACTTTTCTCTGTGGATTATTACTTCAGGGTACTTTATAGGTATGAGTACACTGTATATATGTAATGAATGAAGAAATGCAGAAATAAGGGGCTTGGTGGATATTCCCTTGCTTCCTATTTTTAAGTTTTCAGGGCTCTTTCATTCTTCTATCTATAACCAACAGAAGAGAGTTGTATCTTGTTTGCACAAAGAGCTAGGGCCAAAGGAATCCTGGAAATAAATACAAGCAAGAAAGAGAAAAGAAATTACTTTAAAACAAGCCAAGTTTAGCCTTCAGTCCAGGCTACAAAGCAAGGCCTTTTACCATTGCTCTCAGACTTAGATTCTTTTTGTTCCAAATGCCTAATTACACAGTCTTTTCTCTATATGTACAAAAATCAGCATAAATATTTCCTCAACCTTCAAACAACTAAACATAATTATGGAAGGTAGAGGGTTGGTGCAGTAGATTGGTCTCTGACATTGAACTGGGTGAAACAAGCATCTAGGGCCCCAAGAATCTTTACAGAAACAGAATTCATTAGACACATTTGTTTTGCTGATGAGTACAGTCATTATGACTTGAGTGACACAGAAAAGACAACATGTTCTCTTGGCACAAACGCATATCTTGGATTCTCTTCTCTCCCTGTGTATAGGAAACATTTCTGAAAGAAATGGGAAACATCTGGAGAAAAACACAACCCAGCAAAGAATATCAAATGCACCTCACCCAATGAGCTCCTCAGATACATTTCCTAATAAAGAATAATATACTCTCAATGCAATTAGATGACAGTATGGTAAGCCAAGCCAAGCTCACTAAGTTCTAAGTGGCTTTGTATGCATAAGTTTAGCTTTCCACCAAGATTTCAAGAGTGTGACATTGGAGCCTATGAATTTAGATAGCTCATTGGTTGTGGGATACTAACCATGCACTAGCATAAAGTATGTTTTCAGATCCCTCAAACATGAGGAGAATTCAGGTACAGAATCATATGCTACCAGCTACTGTAGCTTCAGACACAGCTCTGAATTTCTATTATGGCCTTATCCATAATTGCATTCTTCATTAATTCAGGTAGGATTATGGTTCAGATTTGTTTTTTTATTAAGGTGGTGTATGACAAAAATTATGTTTTCAATTTGTAAAACAAAATACCTACATAGGACCTGTCACAGCCAGCCTGAGCTGCAGACAGTCACATTGATGGGGTTAATTGCTGTTTAAAAATAATTCACTGCCTCCAGATTGATTCTTCTGGGGTTTTTTTTTGTCTTTACACAACATTACTGTGTCTCATTCTAATTATTCAATGCTAAGTTCGTACTTCTGAAGCAAGAGACTGGAGTCAGAGGAAATGGTGTTTGATTTGTTGCTATGGAAACATCTCACTGTATATGGACTCTAATCCCATGACAACTGTCTCTCTCTTAAGAACCATTTTTTTTCTGACATAATAAAATTCTAATCAAGGTCAGATTTAATAACCATCTCAATTCCCCAACTTTCTCCTGTATTTGGTGTTACAGAGTCATTTTTTGACAAAGCAAAGCTTAAAAGAACTTTTGCTTGCTTTCTCTGTAAAATTATTATTTATGCTTCTGAACACATAAACAAGGCTCTGTATCATATTAATTCACAGCATACCTTTTGTTATTGTATAATTTTTACATTTAAAAACTTGCTTATAATCGTTTATACTGCATCGACAGATGTTAATATTTTGTGGTGTATTGTTCTGCTAATATGTACATTAGGGCAGCAGTAAAGTTTATCATTTGCCAACAAATGATGTTTACATTATTATCAAATGCCATGGCCATTTATCTTTCAGTCTGCACTGAAATAATTTTTTGAACTGATTATCATGCATGCATGCAGTTCAGTGAGACAAAAACTATGCAATTTCACATTGAAATGTAATGCTCCATGTTGGAGACAGGTAGATGATCATCAACCTTGTCTGTAGGCTCAAGCAAGGTCTTTCCTCTCTATTTCTGAGCCCTGTTGACCTCTTATTCAATGAGGGCTGAGACAATATGGTCTCTAAGGGCAATCACTGCCATCTCACAGGTTCTGATCTGCATCATCCCTGCTATAGAGGAAATACAGGCTCTTGGAATCTTGCCTGAGGTCTCTTAAACATTTTTGGGGGTCCTGGGCATGGAACCATCTCTCCTACTTGCCATGCATAGAGCACTAAACTAGTCATAAAAAGATTTTCTTTCTTTCTTCCTTCCCTTTCTTTTCTTGTAGTCTTACATTTATCCTATGAATGAGGACATGGATTTTGAACTCTACCGTTTGTCAGTTAAAAAAACAAATAAACTTTAGACTCAGAGAAGCTAAACCGCTTGCCAACATCACACAGCTTTTATTTAGTAAAACCAAGTCTCAAATTTACATTCCTCCACATGGTGAAGGAGGTCATATTAGTTAAATATTGCCAAGATATACAGACACATTAAACTCCTTACATACTGAGGATTTTGAACCACAGTTCCACCTCTTATATATGTGTACTAAGAAATAGTTCAACTCTCTCAGCCTAGGCTTCCTTACCCATAAGTTGAACTGAAAATACTACTGCAGTGATTCATAGAGTGAATTAATGAGAATTATGCACATAAAGTGATTGTCATGGAACCTAGTATACAGCAGTCACTCATAACAGTATATCATCATTATCTCCACCAGCAACTCCAGATGGAGCGTGGCTCATTGCCAAAAAAATGGGCTCCTTTAAACTATGTAGTCTGTGATGGCCACTTTTGCATGCTCCCTGAAGATCCTAAACCTTTCTTTTCCTTCCACAGGCTTTTGTGCACTCTTCATTCCCAGTGACTACAAATCTTCAGAAAAACACTAAACATAAAATAGACCAGATGCCTATGTGCTTAAATCAATCATCCCATTCATTCCTTGAGAGTCATTCAGCAAGCCTGGTTCTGATCTCTGTTTTGACAGAAATGGTCTATGATTTGTGTGACAAATGTAGCAGATGCAAATATTTTCTGGACTATTTTTCTGTTTGCCTTCCACCAGTCATCAAAGATGGTTCTACAGAAATCTGCAAAGGTGACCTTCTCTAGGGTGAAAGCTCATAGGGCCAGCTCTGATTTGTTTTGGAATTCTACCAGTGTGTGCAAATTCTGGCCTGGTACAAGACTTAGAGTTATGCTGAGGGAAGAAGGTTGCTTTTTTCTTTTTAAACCAATGAAGGCCATTGATTCAACTCTCAAGAAGGAAAACCCTGGTCTTGTGGACCTTCAGCTGTTTCTCATCCTTGTCCCTGTTCAGGGGTTACCAAGTACCAAGGCACACAGGACACCACAATTCTAGCCATTAAGCCCACATGAATTACTCATGTGACTCTTCTCCCCTAATTTTCCATCCAACCACACCACAATACACTGGCACATACCTGTGCATAAAGCCATGCACACACTCACACCACACTTGCTTTAAAATGATTGGACTAAAGGACTTCCAGTGACCTGCCCAGTGTCACCACTACAGAAGTAGACCATCTGTCCCATATCCCCTGCTGTCAAAAAAAATCTTGTTAGGAGGGCTGTGTTTTACTGTTGGCAGTGTTATGGGCTCAAGGAGGAGAAAACACTGAACCACTCTTGGCAATTACCCTTGTAAAATTCACTGATTTTTCCATTTAAAAAGAATCTCAATCTCTGTCTCTGTTTCTGTCTCTGTCTCTGTTTCTCTCTCTCTCTCTCTCTCTCTCTCTCTCTCTCTCTCTCTGTCTCTGTCTCTGTCTCTCGTGTGTATATGTGTGTGTGCATGTATGTATACATGTATGCATGTCTGCTTCAATGAATTTAATTGCAGTTGCTTACAGGAATATGGCTGAGGAGTAAGAGAGGACCAAGAGAGGGGGAGGGTAAATTTAAAAACATCTATAATAAGATCCATTATTAGGCATGGTTACTTAAGGTGAATATTTTTTAAAAGAACCAGTGTTCTTTTCAAGAAGTAAAACGCTTTACGGACTTATGACTGGGCCTGGCTATCTGAAGTAAGCCAAAAAAGTACAGTGAATGCAGGCAAAATAGCAGATGGATTGTGCTGTCTTAAATGACCATAACAATGCTATCCTTGTGATTTAGAACTGACGTGGCTGAATAACTGGTATAAAATAAGGCTCAGTTAATAACAGAATAAAACAGGAATCAAATTAAGATGCCATATTTTTATTGTTCTCCAGATACCTGGCCAGTCCTCCCTTGTGAATATGTGATCTGATTTTGGGCCGAAAGTCTGGCTACATGGCAAATCTATGTTTACAAAACCATTTAAAGTAGCTCCACTCCTACCTGGCAGATTATCTGCAAAAATGCTTGCCAGCAAACTCCCCTTTCTGGATACATTCCTGCTTCTCCCATTGAGTAATCTTTTTGGACATAAATCCACTGCCAGGCATGAAGCCAGGAGCAGGCATCAAGGATACATCAATGAACACTCACAGATCATCTTCTATGACAGACATGACATGGTCTCTGATCAAAGTAGAAAATGAACTACAAAAAATAGGTCAAGGAAGTTGTACCGTGTATATTGTCTGTGTCACACTGAACATAATAGGCAACATCTCGTACCTCAGGCTCCTTCACTATACAATGAACATAAAAGGCATAGCTCTGCCAATTTCATGGAACTGTGAGCTATAGGAAGTCAAAAGGTGTATAGAGATCCATCCTTAATGACATAATGTGGTAGGTAATCTATGTCCCTGTTGGCTCAGAAGAGGGCTGAATAATCTGAATAAGTCTCCAAGAGAATATAAAGTAGGACTGAAAGTTAAGGAGGGCATCACAAAGTAAGCAGAAGTAATTATGGAGCCTCCCTTATAACAAAGAGAGACAGAGCTAACCCTGGATTGCCAATTCATCTATGGTATCTCTATAATCAAGATAGTGATGACACTTTCCTCTTTATTTACCCCAAACACCAGTGCAAAATCAATAACTGATTAGTATTATTAATGATGTGGTGGACAGAGCCATTGTTTTTCTCTCTCACTACTCACTTTTCCTTTATTACAGTGTTGCCATTTTGTAAGAAAATATGTCAAATAATTTATGATAGGAGCTAAGAACTAAAAGGAAAGTTGCCACAGGCAAATTATAGCAACTACTGTCGGAAAACACACACACATTGGTTTTAAAAACATATTGAGGAATGTCTTACAAGGTGAGCACTGAGAAATGTTCCAAAGAGACCTTGCTTAGAGCCAATGAAAGAGCAGAATAAGGGGCTCACTTTCACTCCACACAAATTCTGCAAATTAAAGTTTCTATTACCCTTAATGATTAATATTTCTTTTTACCTAATGATTTGTCCTATTCTCTTTGAGGAAAGCATTTGGATCTGGGGATCATGACACCCCTCTGGATTCTCTGGTTTGACTCCTGTGATTTAAATGATCGCAGATCAGGACCTTTGACCTGACCTGCCTTTTTCTTGTTTCCTTGTCTCTGCTGTTGGGTGAATCTCTGTCTATCCCCACAATCTCATACGATAGAAGAGAAGGCAAGGTATTCTAAAGGTTTCAAAGAGTGAGACAAATGGAAGTGACTTTTATTATTAAATCAAGCCTTGGAATTTACACACTCACTGTTGCTCTCAAGGTTAGAAATAGAGCTCAAAGGTCAATCCCAATTCATTAAAAGCTAATTAGAAGACAAATTGTCTTTCATTTTAACATGTGATACAGAACAAAGCAGCTTGAGGAATGACAGTGGTTTATTTTAAAGTCTTTATTTTAATTGAAAGCTTCCTAGATTTGTCAAGCAGCTGCTCTGTTCAGAATGTCTGAGGGTGACATAAAGAAGCAGAGGACACTGTGCCCACCTATCCAGAGCTCACTGTCCAATGTAGATAAGAAAATGAGGCCACAAGTAAACAAGAGATAGAGCATGCAGGAGGGCTTACATAGATATCAACCTAGTGCTCTGGCCTAAGTTCCCTTGGGAGCAGCAGTCTTATGTAATTGGGAAGAAGTCAAGATAATTTTCAAAGAAGAGTTTTATAGGACAAAAAGGAAGCATGTGGGTTGGAAAAGACATTCAGTAGGTAGAAACCAAGAAACAGAGGTCTGAAAATATGGGCATACTCTAGAAGCCCCTAAGGTCTGACTCAATTGTGCCTCAATAGACCTGCTGATGAAGTGGGGCTTGACCCTGGAAGCTGGAAAGATTACATTAAGAATTTGGCCTTGTGTTGGTTCTCATTGCAGAGCTGTAGAGAGAGAATAGTTTATGAGGAATGACTCTATATACTATGGTTTTCTTCTCACTCCTGTGACTCCAAAATTTTGCTGTTTCATTGTTCTGCCTCAGTGCAGAAGTATTCATATTCACTGCAGCAATAAAGATGCTTTTCTCACAGCCAGTATCATATTCCTTGCACCATCATTTATTGAGCATCATGATGCTTTTTGATTCAGAGGACTTGTAAGGTACTCCTGCAGTGCCCATTTACTCAACCAAACACTAATCTAGGTGCCATGGTACAAAAGGATTCTTCAAGTGTGATTGAATTCCCTAATCATTTGACTAAAATTAACTCAGGATAAGAATTACCTAGTGAAATGAGACTTTTAAAATGGATTTTGGGCTCTCCCTTAAAAAGAAACCTTAAATAGCACATACCACAGCATTTCTTATGCTGTTGACTACTTTACTCCTTACTGTTGCCCATGGATACTAAGTTTCAGCCAGAGTCTGCAGGTCTTTACTGTTTCTGACTGTAATCCTCCTTTTCAGACTCTCCTCTACAGATTTTGAACACATTTAGCTAACTTTGGTACTTACAGAAGCCAATTGCTTGTAGATAACTGGGTGGATAGAAGGATGGATGAATGGATGGATGGATGGATGGATGGATGGAAGGAAGGATGGATGGATGGATGGATAATGAATGGATAGATAGATAAAAAGACAATATTTTGACATGTTTAACTAACCCTGATACTCACAGAAGCCAATTTCATATAGATTAATAGATAACTAGATAGATGATTGATGAATAGATGTTAGTTACATAATAAATATCATATATATTTTCTATAGTGTATACAATACTGCAGGTTTAGAAGACACAAATGATATCGGTATATCTATATCTACATCTGGGCCTATTCTTGCTGTTACTACTGATTTTGGGGTAAAATCATGTCTGATATAAGGAACCATCCTATAACAACTTATATGCACAACACCAAGGACATAGATATGAGAAAGATAGAGCTCCTTTACCCAAGAGATTCATCATTTATTAAAGACAACACAGATAAATCAACTGATATTTCTAGACAGCAGAACAATATTGGGAAAATATGGCATGAGAACACTAAGGATGTTTAGCCTATAATGAGAAGGTGAGGGTGGGGATAATATGATGAAGTAGACACTTACAGGATATGCAATTTGACAAGTGAATAGGGAGAAGACACCTCAATGGTGACAAGATCTAAATACTATTTCCAGAAACATCCTAATTTAATCAACATAAGTTCATAACCTGTAACCTAGCACAGACCTTGCCATACAATACATTACATATCCAATAAATACTTATAGAATGAGTTTCCTAAGGGATAAAAAATACATTATCCTGGAAAGGAACAGCAGTCAAGCCCAAGCACAACTTGTTAGGTTAAAGAGTTAAGGAGCTAACAAGAAACCAGGTAGTCTGCAGGAAGCATATTTGGGGATGGTCCATGGGACCTCCTCCCACATACAAAATTGTTTCTTTTGCACTACACTTCAAGTTTTAAGAGCTATGTCTCATCAAGTCCTGCACAGAGATGTTGAGGCAACTACATGATAAGAAAAAAAATCAGGCAAAAAAGGAGTGTTAACAAACACAGTCATAGCATGGCCAAGATGAGATGGTAGAAAAAAAAACAGATCTGGGAAAAAAGACAATGTCTATCAAATCAAAATATCTTGGTTATATTTTGTAGATATAGTTATTTTAAAAAGTATGGTTTGTTTCTGAAAATTTTAAAAGCATCTTCTGATATTAATTTGAGAAGGTAAGAAAACAAATATAAGGGTAAAAAGGCCTTAATTTTAAGGGGATGAACTGTAACATTATCACACATACATGGATATATAGATACAGATGTGTGTGTGTGTGTGTGTGTGTGTGTGTGTGTGTGTAAGTGACCTGAAAACACAGATGTGATAACAGTGTTGGTAGTGAGGAGTAGTAGTACCTGACACTACTGGATACAACAGAGTGATGAGCTATTGATCCCCTGAGGAAATTACCAAGTCCACCAAACAGCAATCTCCAGGAGACTTCTCTGAAAAAAAGGGAAACTAACTAGTCTTTTGCTGGCAGGTCAGTCCTGCTGATTCAAGTGACATTTAACAGTGGACTTTTTAGGGTCTTAGACTACACTTAGCAAAAGAAAATTGTACTGACAAAAAACTACTGACATAATCATGGCAATATACCATGTGATGCCTCTTGTTTTCCTCATCTACTTGATCAGGCCCCATGCCAGGCTGCAGAGCTCTAGAGGGGAATCAAGTATGATGCTTGTCCTTAACAAATATTCCCATGAGAGACCCCAAATGACAAAAATGAAGGAAAAACCCAAAGAAAAATTCATATAGCAGTACAAGATAATCAGTTCTATAGAATAGGAGGCAGCTGTTTGGCAATTGGACAGGCTTTCTAAAGAAGTGTTTATGCAGAACAATCATGAAAGGCAACATTCAGACTGTTGCAATATTTTAAACTAGGACTGTCTCCTAGTGGCTGAAAGGTTAGGTGATAATGGACTACAAAGACAAAGATAACAGAGCTAGAGACATGGCTCAGAGGTGAGGAACTTACTGCCCTTGTAGATGACGCAGGTTCAATTCCCAACACCTATATGTTGGCTCACATGCCCTTTTCTGGCTTCTGCAGGCACTGCACACACATTGTGCTATACACCCATTCAGGCAAACACTCATACACATAAAATAATTTTCAAATTATAAAATAAAATACAAGACACAGATAACAGAAAACAAAGGCCCATATTTGCTGTGGTGGAAATTGATCGTGTAACTAGTAGTTCTCACCTCTGCATAAAACAGTGGATCAGAAACTTGTACAAAAATGAGTATCACTGATCATAAAACCAGCATCTGTGGGTTTGATACAGACAAATTGTAACAAATCAAGGCTGAAGATATTGAAAAAGATTTTTGATAGTGAATGATAAGTCTCTCAGACATCAAATGACATTAATGGCATTTTGAGATTTAAAAGGCATTTTTCCCATGATTGTTTTCCATTAAAACCTTTAGATGTGTTACCTGTTATTGAATACAAGTGTTTGACTTCTTTTTTCCACAAAACATGAAGTAGACATCTTGTATAATGCTAACTTAACAGGACTCCTCCACTGTAATACATTTCAGCCATGGACTGAATAGGCATGTAATTCATTTCATTGCAAATTCACAAACCTCTCATTTTCTAATTCCCTTATTTTTATTTGACTTGACACAGTCTTTCCATCTGACCTCCATTTAGCACCAGCTTCCCCATGCAATATTTATGTATGTATGCATGTATATGTTTGTGAGTGTGTGCGTACACACAGGCAGGCGTGTAACAATTAAATTTAAAAGAGGCTGTGAATTTGAAAGAGAGAAAGGGATAGGTAATATGGGAGGTTTGGAGGGAGGGAAAGAAAAGGGGAAATGTTGTGGATATCGCTCTGTATAAATAAAATGCTGATTATCCAGTAGCCAGACAGGAAGTATAGGAGGGACAAGCAGAGAAGAGAATTCTGGGAAGTGGAAGACTGAGGCAGAGAGACACTGCCAGCCACTGCCATGAGAAGATGTTAAGATACCAGTAAGCCATGAGCCATGTGGCAACTTATAGATTAATAGAAATGGGTTAATTTAAGATAGAAGAACTAGATAAAAAGAAGCCTGCTATGGCCATACAGTTTGTAAGCAATATAAGTCTCTGTGTGTTTACTTGGTTGGGTCTAAGTGGCTGTAGGACTGGCAGATGAGAGAGATTTGTCCTGACTGTGGGCCAGGCAAGCCTGGAGAAAACTTCAGCTACAAATGGCACCCAATAGGTTGGCAAGAATTTCCACCTAAAACCTGAGAAACAAGATTGTAAAACAGAGCTTAAAACAGCTTACTAGTTATCTCTCTCAAGTTGCCACAACCTGCAGGTTTGAGCTATTATGGCGGGTTCATAGCATGTGAGCTTGACTTGCAGTATGGCGGGAATGAGGTACCTACAAGTGGCACATTATGCTGCTGCTGCTCTGTGGTAGATTTAGCCTTTGCTAGTACAAAAAAAAAGTTTGTGGGCTATACACTGCTTTGATAAAAGCATAGACCCACTGTAGCAGGAGTCTTAAAAGTTCTTATTAATAAAATCAAACCTGAGGCCAGTTATTGCAGTGAATACTGGAAGATCAGAGACACAGAACAAGCCACAGCTAACCTCACCTGGCCAACTTCTCAGCTCATCTTGTTTCCTCAGACTGGAAGCCTCTGTGTCCTCATATCCAAATGGCTCTCAGCAGAACTGTGCTGCTCAAAACCTAAAAGCTTAACCAGCCATTTGCTTAGCCAGCCAAATGCTTCTAGTTTCTGGTCTTCACACTTTATATATCTTTCCTTTCTACCATCACTCCCTGGGATTAAAGGCTCACTTTCTGGGATTAAAGGCATGTGTCACCATGCCTGGCTGTTTCCAATGTGGCCTTGAACTCACAGAGATCCAGAGGGATTTCTACCTCTGAAATGCTAGGATTAAAGGTGTGAGTGACACCATTTTCTAGCCTTTGTATCTAGTGGATGTTCTGTCTCTGACCCCAGATAAGTTTATTAAGTTGCACAATATTTTGGGGAACACAATACCACCACAACCCACTGCTTCTGATAGTTGATGGTACACATGGCTCCAGACCCAGAGCTGGCAGTAAACTGTATCACCGCCATGTTGGGAAGCTGACAGTGGGTGGAGCCATCAGCCACAGTGCCATTTCAGTCTTTGAATGCCACAATTTAAAGCAATAGGTTCACAGTAAGACTGATTCAGATGGAATAGTTTACAATGGAAGAGTAAAATATACCTAGGCTTGAAAGAGACAAAAAGAGTGATACATACAGTTATATAAAGGAATGCATAATCTTAAAAAAGTCTTTAAAGAGACAGTAAAATTAATATAAAAAATAAACCACATAAAGATGGATATTACACAGAGAATCTGGATTGTGTTGTCTTTGGGATTCTTAACTGCAGAAACATATTTGATTGTAAAAACTTTTGAGTTAAGCCAATATGTATATTTTAAAGGTACCTTGACTTCAAAATTTGGATGTAAGGATATGTTGCTTTGGAAAGAAGGCTCTCCTTCTGTTTCCACAGAAAGCCAGAGGCTATGGATTTGTTCCAGATTAAGATACATCAGTTTTGACCAGCCAAGACCCACTGAAAGGTCTCAGATGACACCATGGCCCAGATGATCCCACATCTAGAACAGTTTCAAGGCAACTGGCTCAGACAATATAGCTTTATGGACTACTCCATAATCCTAAAATTTTCTTTGTGTCCCCATAAGATATAGCACCCCCCCCCCTCCAGCCGGAAGTAGTAAGAGAAGCTATGCCCAAATTCCCAAATATACCAAGCTGGCTTTGGAGATGGAATTGGCTCACTCCTTCTCTAAACTCAAACATATTACTAAAAAAAAAAAAAAAAAAAAAGATTGAGAGGTTCTTTTGTCCCATATCAGAAGAGCCCTCTGGTGTTGGACAGAGAAAATCCAATATTTTTATTTAAATCAGGTTGATTATAAATGCAACCTCTTTCTAAAGAAGAAAAAGAGATATGTTACAGATATGCTAGGATGAAAGGGTAGATTAATGAACCTACTTTTAAAGAGCAATAACATCTTTGAAATGTTTTACATTGGTGTGGATTTTAGTTTATTGTTACAAGTTTAAAGTGAATTTTGTTAATTTAATTTGTTATGAGAATATATATATTCTCATTTGAGGTATTATGCTTACGTAAATCATTTAAATTGTAATGGGTAATTAAGAAATAGGAGTTCTTGCGGTGGCGGCCATGGCGATGTAGCTCGGTGATGGGTTTGGCCTCGCACGTGCCTCCCACCCTGTGCTGCCACGATGCCCAAGAGGAAGGTGAGTGCAGACAGAGTGGTGAAGGTAGCACTCAGTGAGGCTGTCGTCAAAGCCCGCCCCTGCCAAGGTGGACACAAAGCCAAAGAAGGCCGGGGGCAAGAATAAACCATCAGACAAAAAAGTGCAAACAAAAGGGAAGAGGGGAGCAAAGGGCAAACAGGCTGAGGTGGCTGACCAGCAAACCACAGATGTGCCTGCAGAAAATGGAGAGGCTGAGAACCAGAGTCCAGCCTCTGAAGCTGAAGAGAAAGAAGCCAAGTCCGACTAACCATCCATCGTGTCTGTCAGTGTCTCCGCCTCCCTTCTTGTACAATCCAGAGAAATATTTTATCAACTATTTTGTAAATGTGAGTTTTTTAGTAGCTCTAGAAACATTTTTAAAAGGTGGGAGGAAGTCCCGCCTTATCCCATTTTTTAAGTGTAAATGATTTTTTTAAGAGGTTAAATCACTTGCTGGTTGTTTATTTTTTGATACAACCAGAAAATAGCAGGATACTGAATCAGGAGAGGCTGTGACTGTCTCCGGGTCACCATAACATTCCGTAGAGGGGGCTAGTTTTAAATCCTACAGCACAAAGCATACTTGGAGTCTTGGTCGTGCATTTATGTCTGGAATATTTTCAATTATTTCTGGTCTCGTGTTTCTAGTAGAGCTGTATCCTAAAAAACCACTTCTTGGTCCTTGCCCTGTCAGAACTGTCTCTGGTCATGGCAGTCCATTCTCCTAACAATTGTGATAATGTGCTGTGAAAGATTGAAATTTTGAATATGTACTGTATGTGGCATAAAATTGTGAGTCAGTAGAACTAAGGATTGTGAGCATTTGATTGTTATGTGAGGTCTTAGGGAAAACTTGCCAAGTTTAGGATGGAACATCACTGGAATAAGTTCAAAGAGAAACAATACATGGCTCTTTTGGGTACGTGAACACAATGTATGACTCTTAGAGTTTGGGTCCATGTTTTAAGAATTGAAATGTCTGTGTACTCAACCAATACAGTCTCAGTTGTGAAAGAGTAATAAAAAAAGAAATAGAATAATAATTAGTCATCTTTGATAATCACACTTGTAGTCATGTTAGTTAAGTTTTCTAGCTATACACAGATGTAATTCAGTTAGGTAGGTAATCTTCAGACACTTCAAAGACCTACAGAATATGGCATTTAAAATATTTTCAAAAATTTAGACTTTCTGGACAGTGAGACATGTCTGCTCCCAGCAGCACCAATTTACTTCAGAGAGGAGGATGGGCATTGAAGACACTCCATATGGAGTTTATCTTCACCTTGACAAAAATAGCCATTTTGCAAGAAACTGTTTGTGCCTGGACTGCTTGATTGACTGGTCATGCAGGACCCATAGGAAGGTGACCAGCAAATGTTGCATGGCAAAATGGTCCTTCAGGTTCCTGCTTTGCCGAGGAAACTGCCAGACATTCTACAGGACACACAGAGAAGTGACTGAGAAACTCTAGGCCTATGGGCTGAAGACAAAAGCCCCAACTTTACAAAGAAACTTTTGATGACTGTCCAGGCTGACAGCTGTCTCTTTCTACTCTCACAAGACTCCCAAAACTTGTTTGCATCCATCTCCCATTTCTCAGGTAATATTATATCCTTCTGAGGTCTTTTATGTAGTTGAAGACAAGATAGTTATAATTTCCTTAGTTATGATAAAAGATAAGTTAAATATGAAACCATAGACTCACAAATATAGGATAGATAGGATATCTTTTTTAATTTTGCCAAATACAAATAGACTAGATATCATAAATAGACTAGATAATGTATCTATAATTCTTTCTTGATAACTGTTTTGTTATATGTAATTTTACTATGTGAAATTTAAAACCTTCCTTTTTGAAAAAAAAGAAAAGGGGAAGTGTTGTGGATATTGCTCTGTATAAATAAAATGCTGATTGGCCAGTAGCCAGGCAGAAAGTATAGGTAGGACAAGCAGAGAAGAGAATTCTGGGAAGTGGAAGACTGAGGCAGAGAGACGCCGCCAGCCACCATGATGAGAAGCAACATGTCAAGATACCAGTAAGCCACAAGCCACGTAACAACTTATAGATTAATAGAAATGGGTTAATTTAAGATATAAGAACTTGATAACAAGAAGCCTGCAGAGTGTTGTTACATATAGAGACTGCAGAATTTATCCCTGATGCTTCAGAATTTACTTCACTATTTATTCAATTACAAGATACAATCAGGAAAATAAATCATCCTTTATATATAACTCACATTTGATGCCATACTGGTCTGCCAGGCCCTCTAGCACAAGGCAATGATGAGAATGATAAATGATTGATAGGAAATGTGCTGGAGGCCTCAGAATTTCATAAAAAACATCATGTCAATAGTAAATGTTTAAAAAAGGATTTTTCCATAACCTGGCAACAAGCCAAAGAAATAGTAAAGAAATGTCCTACTTGTTCCTTCTGCAATCAAACGCCATTACCAGCAGGATGTAACCCAAAGGGTACTCAGAGAAATGAAATATGGCAGATGGACGTGTTTCACTTTGCAGAATTTGGAAAATTGAAACATGTACATTACACCATCGATACTTATTCAGGATTTCAATGGGCAACTGCTTTGAGCTCTGAAAAAGCTGATTCTGTAATCACTCATTTGCTAGAAGTTATGGCCATCATGGGTATACCTGCACAAATCAAAACTGACAATGCTCCATCATATGTCTCTGTTAAAATGAAACAGTTTTTTGCTTATTACAATATAAAGCATATTACAGGCATACCACATAATCCTACAGGTCAAGCTGTTATACAAAGATCAAACAGAACTCTAAAGGATATGCTAAATGAACAGAAAGGGGTAACAAAAACCCTCAGAAATAGACTGCATAATGCTCTATTAACTTTGAATTTTCTGAATGCCAATGAAAAAGGAACAACAGCTGCAGAGAGACATTGGATAATAGAAAAAACTACAGAATTAAATCAGCCTATGTACTTTAAGGATGTGCTGACCTCAGAATGGAAACCAGGGTATGTATTACATTGGGGACGAGGTTTTGATTTTGTTTCTACAGGAGAAGATAAGCTGTGGGTACCATCAAAATTGATAAAGGTTCAATTTGAACAAGAGAGACCTCTTAATTAGAGGAGATGATAGTTCATCAACCAGCATGAACATCCAATTTAAACTAACTTGTACCAGTAACACATGCCTTTTCATTTAATCAGATAATAACTTGCCAAAAGGAAACATCCCCAAAATTAGTCTTGGGGAAAGGTTTTTTTTTTTTTTCTTTTAGGAGAATGAAGGTAAAGGAATCTGAAGAACACTGGAAAAATGAGACAACTGAAGAAAAGGGACAAATCATCTATCCCAAGAAACAGAGTGAAACGGCCTATGGGTATATATTAACTAAAAAAATTTATGTCTTCCTAAATGTTTGTTTCTGCTTTTCTCTAAAGATTTAACACTATTGGTCTTCTAATAGTCCCAGTTCAATTAAAATTTAAAGCTGACTTTGGAGTTGGAGAATGGCTCTCTCCTTCTTTAAACTCAAGCATGTTGTTAAAAGGAAAATACAATCCCCTGTATCATGCCAGAATAAAAGAGCCATCTTCTGCTATGGGACAGGACAAAAGCCAAATTAATTAAGGGACTATTCTACTACTAATCTCAACTCTTTGATTCTATTCTGATTCTTGTCAAAACAAGTGTGGTTATGGCTTTATCAAAAGGCATCTTCTGAGGCCAGGACAATATGGCCCCATCCCTGAAGTGGCCTTCGCAATCCGGAAAAGGTACAGTGCCCTTTTCTTCAAAGGCAGCTGAACAGGCAGTGGGCCGATGGCTTCTGTTGTGCAATGGAACAGCAGCTGAAAGCTCACGCCTCTCGATAGTAGACTGGCATTTAATAGAGGGATGTGGAGAAGAAGGGCATGCTGAGATGAAGCATATATACACAGCCAAGAAGAACGCACAGCTGAATTAAAAAACTGTCAACAATTTCCAGAATTTAAAATCCTGAATCATGACAGGACACTAGTGGAATTCAGGTGTTTCTGGTACATGGACTGCTCTCACCCAATGTGAGGTTGAACTGTTGACCTTGTGTACATCCTACTTCACAAATGAGTCTGTCATATACGCTAAGCCTGTAGGCTGAAGATGATGGCCCAACACTGCGTAGAAACCTTAGGTGACTGCCCAGGCAGCTCACTGTTTCTGTCAACTCACAAATTTTTTGGAAGTTGCTTGCATGCACTTCCTGTTTTTATTTTTGTTAGCTAATATTATTTCCTTCTTGGATCTCTGAGGGAGTTGAAGATTAGTTAGTTATAGTTGAAGATTAGTTAGTTATAGTTGAAGATTAATTAGGATAGAAAGTGAATTAGATTTTGGACTTACCAAAATAGGATAGATAAGGGAATTATTTTCTCTGATTTGTCAAATACAAATGGACTAGACATTGTTTAGGTATTTGTTACTTGTATATATTGTATATAGTTATTATACTTTTATATATAGTTTTTCTTATGTTAGTTATAACCTTTTGCTTTTTTAATATTAAAATAGAAAAGGGGAAATGTGGTGGTATTCTAATTGTACTGAAATGTGATTTTGATTGTATGTTACTAAATAAATTTGCCCGGGGGTCAGAGCTATTAGAACCATAGACAGAGTGTGGCAGTGGTGGTGCATGCCTTTAACCCCATAGATCTCTCTGTGTTCAGGGATACAGCCAGCATTGGAGACATATGCCTTTAAGACCTGTGGGTCTGTACATACAGACAGTGATGAGGCAGTCACGCGTTTGGGTTTACAACCAATGAGAAGGCAGAATGACTATTAAAAGTCTTACACACAGGGAAATAGCTCTCTTTCGGTAAGCTAGGACCACCACAGGAGGAAGGGTGAGATTTTAGCTCTGAGCTCTGACCTCTCGGCTTTCTCTTTTACATTGGTTCTGTGTTTCTTATTTAATAAGACGGTTGGTTACATCTACAGCCTGCTACGGCCATACAGTTTGTAAACAAAATAAGTCTCTGTGTGTTTACTTGGGTGGGTCTAAGCGGCTGTGTAACTGGCGGGTGAGAGAGATTTGTCCTGACTGTGGGCCAGGCAGGACTGGAGAAAACTTCAGCTACAGGGAAATGATGCAAACATATGAGCATATCAAACAATTTTTAAAGTATTTAGAGAAAAGAAGTTGGACTTGCTCATTCCTGGGAGTTATGGGGGAAAGAAGGAAAGAAATTGGAGTATATCCATAGCTGTTTCAGAGAGAAGGCTGCAATTCAGGAGCCCTGCATTAACCAATAAATGTTTGAAGAATGTAGCCTGTTCCAGAAGTTGAGATTAGGAAAGGGAAATACTACTCTTTCTGTCTTACCAGTAAGTTTTAAAGTACATACACAACAATCCTTAAATGTATGAGAAGGTAATCAGTTTACTCACTTTAAGAGAAGTGCCAAATGCTGGGGGGGGGGAAGGTCATATCGGTAAAGAATGAATTGTGAGTCTGGTTGGGGCAAATATAGTCAAGGTTTTCCTCTACAAGAATCAATCATATGCCAGACATTACTCATGGCATGGAAAACCATAAAGTCCCTCCTACAAAGTGAATAAAATCATCTCACTTTTCAGAAAAAAAAAATGAAAAAGTATATATGTATTCCAACCACTATGACAAGTGAATGCCCTTCATACATAAAGTTCTCTCAAAATTTAATAAAAGCTCAGCATAAAAGAGACAAAAGACACAAGTAAACAGTTACAGTATATATAATATAGGTTCAATAATACTAAAATACCAATACAAATGGTAATGAAAGAAATACAAAGAAAAATAGACATTATTATTTAACCATAAAATTTGCAAAAACATACTTTAAAATACTATACTTTAATATTAATACCTATACTTTAATATTAAAGGATCAATAAGTATATATTTTCTAAAAGGTAATTTAATAAAATATAAAATGTCTTTTAAAATCTACACTCTTTGATTCAATGTTTATATTTATAAAAAATTTACCAATGTAATACTTAGAAAAATGCAACTACTTCTACATAAGAGCATTCAACAATATTATACTAGAAGATCAGTCAGTCAACTAAAATCTGCCTTATATGTGAGGTAAAATATAACAACACTAAATTTATATTTACCAATATACATAGTGGTATAAACAAAAAGGAAACACTATATACAGAAGAGTCCCAATCTCTCTGTTTCTGTGTCTCCATGTCTCTGTATGTCACTGTCTCTATCTCTGTCTCCCCTTTCCCCTCCTCTCTCTCTCTCACACAAACACATACTTGCCCTCAGGACTACAATTCAAGACCTGCTTAGACTCCAGTGAACTCCAAGTCAGTTCTGACTATTTAATGAGCTAATCTCTAACTAAAACCCTAAAAAAGGCCTGGCAATATAGGTCAGTGTTATAGAACTTGCCTAGCATGCACAAGGCCATAAGCTCCATCTCAGTACTGAAATGTTTTTTAAAGAGAAAGGAAAACAGAATTAGGAAAAGGAACACATAAAATTATTCTAATACAGGGGTGGTAGTTTGGCTTAGTCATAGAGAACTTACCTAGTCTATGCGAGGTCCTGATTTCAATTCCTGACATGAAAATAAAGAAATGAGAAAAGAAGGGGAAAACAGCAGAGGGGAAGAATATTGGTGTTATCCCAGTTCTAGGGCAGTGGAGGCAGCAGGTTCAAAATTCATCCTCAACTATATAGTAAATTTAAAGCTAATCTGGGATAAGAAGGAGCCTGTCTTAAAATGCCCATGGATATTATTAGGTCAGTTATCTATGCAAAATTTCCACCAGTTTCTCAGTGTTCCAAGGAACTAGAGAGTCCTCTCTTCATTGATGCAGCATTCTGGAAGACAGTTTGTTTTTATGCCCACTCCCACCTCAGGTTTCATCAGCTCTAGTTAAATAGGATAGTTTCCTCCTAGACCCCTGCCCTAGCACTCCAATCATACTATCCCCCACAGACATATTTCTGTTGTGTGCCTGCTTAGAAAGCCTTCTTGCCTTGACCTTTCTTGTTATCCCAAGCTGATGTTCACCTTCCCTCGCAGCCTAACCCACCCCACATCGGTCCAGCTTCTATCCCTTTTTAGGCAGCCAACCAAGATTACAAGGCAGCATATGCTCTGCCAGTGAGGCCATAAATCTCTCAGCTTTCTCTCCTATACCTCAGCCTAGATTCTGCTCAATAAATGACTGGCAGGGAGGGGCACAGATGTGGCAGTACAGACAAGGAGATCTGGGAAGGTCATTGTGTAGAATATCCCAAAAAGGTATGTATTATGCTCTGCTCCCTATTACCCTGGCTGCTTATACCTTTCAAGTCCTTGACAATTTATGGCAAAGCCAACAATCCCATTAGAACAGAGAAAAAGGTATTCAAATTATGTCATTGTGTTGGAGTGTGGGTGTTTTGAAGGTTGTTCCAAATGAAAGAGCCACTGGCCAGAATTGGCAGTTTCCATTAGAATGGAATTTGCTTTGTAATTTCATTAACAGGAACAAAATTTGCCCAGATTTCAGGTTGCTTGTGGAATTAAATGATAAATACCTGGACCAAAATTGTAATCTAGAATATATAAAGGATAAATATAGCTCTTGCAGTGTATAATTAGGGTGTGTTTTGTATAGTTGAAGGTAATCAATGAGTAGGGTTTGATGCCACAGAATCAAAGAATCATTATGACTGTTATATGATGTAGCTTCTGATGCTAAGCAATGGATACATATTTGTATGTTGTGTAAACTTGATGGCCTCTCTCCTGTTACTCTGAGGAATCTTGGATAACTCACATGTGAAATTAAAGGCATCTTATTCATTCAGTTATTTATTATTCTCAGTCAAAAGAGTTAGGAATTTGTCCACATGAATAATGTTACCCATAATCATTAATTTACTCCTATTCATTGGCAGTAATAAAAATGTACAAGAAGAGGCAGAAACATTATTATTTCTTGCTAGAAGTGCAATTTCATGTGGTGAGAAAAACATGTTAACATGCTGCAAAGTGCAACAGGAATTTAGTTCTCAGAGAAATGGTGGTATTAAATGTATTCTGACAAGAAGGAGGCTTGGAAGGGAAACATTATCTTCATAAAGTCATTCAATTTACTGAACAGCATCATATTCTTCCTGCAATCTGCTCACTCCATTAAAGGCTGCCACAGACTGGCCCATCGGGGGTACCACAACCGTAGGGGGACCAGAGCTTGGGTAGTCAGGAAGGCAAGGATTCGGTGAATGACAGACAGACAACACACTCAGAAGTGGTTTGAATCTGCTGCAATTTTACTTCTGCAAATCAGTAGTTTATATACAGAAAAGAAAACAATCAAGCCATACAAGGAGCAATAAGAGCTTGGCAATAATTCAATTACATCATCTTTAAAAATCATCAAGCACACAGTTATTAATTGGTGCTAGACATATCCCTTCACTCACAAGAACTTTATGACCCAAAGAGCAGTCTGTGCTTTTTAAACTTAGTACAGTCCCTAGACATGTGAAGGCTTCTTTGCAGTTGCGGTTGTGTCCTTCATATTTATCTCAGCCACTCGCTAGTTTATTATGCACTTCTACTTTTCTGGTTCTCATGACCTATATAGCCAATTTGGATGTTGCAGATCCTCCCTAAGTCTTTCTTCAGTTCTTTTATCACATATCTGTTTTAATATAAAACCTTTTTACCTGTTGGAATATGGACTCTTTTACTTTTTATGCCTGTAAAGGGAAGGGGTTCTGTTGTAGTCCTTAAGTTTTTCATGCTGAACTTCCTCAACAGAGAGGCCCACCATCTGTCTCCTATGAGATAATGTTTTCTGCCATAAATTACTTTAGTTGGGATTCCTAGTGGGTGAGAGTTCATTCCCTAGAAGTACCTGAACTATTATACTTTCTATTATCTAGCGGCTTGAGGTCTTTAAGGAATAGCTCATTCTGCTATATCTAAATAAGGTCCATGTCCAGCTTCCCCTTTCCTCCATAGTTTACAACCCAAGCATTCATTAGTTTTGGCTGTGTTTTATAGATTAATTAGAACATTATCAGAAAAGCAGTTATATAGAACCCATAGCCCAGAGAGCTCATGATCTGTGAAGCATGTCTCCTTCAAGAAGGAGGCATAACATGGGCACTCTGCCAGGGACCTCCAGGGAGCTTAGTCCTATGGGACATGTATCTCCCATCCGCTATTATTGACATAATTGTTCATGTCACACGGACGATACTGGACTTGGTGTGGCAAAAGGCAATGCTGTGGCACAGGCTCTGTCACATGAGAAGTCCCTGCATTTCTAAAATGAGGAAGAATGGGACTCATTCTCCAAATAATGCCTTTTCCCCTCAAAACCCACAGTCTCAAACCCAGCTACACATATTGAGACCCTGTTAACTTTTTCCAAAATAAATAAATGGAGTACTGACAACTTTCTTCCTTTCCCTACCATAAGATACTTGTCCACATGATTATGAGAAAACAGATTTTCAAGTCTTTCCATTTCATTGGTTCAGGAAGCTCTTGCACCTGAGGGTAGTTGTCTGAGATGGAGCCCAGGCAGGTCACAGAGCTCAGGGTCATCACAATTTCATCAGCTGTGCTACAGAGCACTTTAGTCTTTGTGCATTTCTTAATCATTGTATTCATATGTATAACACTATACAATGATTCATCTTGGAAACTACAGGCAGAGAAGGGTTTCTGGTTCAATTAAGTTACATGTTTGTCTTGTGTTTTTCAATAGGTAGGTGGTGTTAATGAGCTAAAATCATGCAGAAATGCAAACGGATTTTACAATCAAAGTTTGAAGCCAGCTTAGACACATGGTACTGAATAAAAACAAGTCAAATCATTTTAAATAACATGATAATATTCCTCACTTACCTGATTGCTTTCTTCTCAATGCTTTGTAAATAGCTACTATTCTGGACATAAGGACAAATATCCTACCTACATTCCTATTATGAGAAAGAATGTGATTTCAAGTACATTTCAAGAGAAAATGGGGTATGAAGCACAAAATAAATACTAAATTTAAAAAGAGTATTGTGGGTAGTGATTTAAAAATCACAGTGCAAGTTTATCTAGAAAAATATCTTTAACTGAACAAATAAAGCCAAGACTTACTCTACAGATACCAAAAGGCATAGCTGGTGCTGTCCAAAAATGAATACAGAATAAGGCATTTGTTTGATAACATGAAAGCTAGATTATTGAAGGGAACTAACTAGAAGTTCCAGGGGAACACAAACAAAGCCTTCATTGGTCATTATTATAATATTAGCACCCAACTCATAGCAGGGGTTCAGTAAATTTCTGTTAAGCTATTAGAAAAAAAAGGAATTAAAAAGCATTGCTCAGTTTTACTCTGGGAGATTGCAGTCCAGTTGGTGCAATTCTAATCTTGTTATATTGGCTTGTCAAATGTAGACTGCATTCTACTAGCAAGGTGTATTTTGAAACATTTTACCTGGTAGAAAGATTATTCAGTGATCAGCTTCCAGAATTCTCATTATCTACTCTGAATAAAGATTAAAACTTTTTAAGGTCTTTCATATGCTAATCTTTCAGCCCATATTTTCATTGAATCTTTAGAATGGTCCACTTTATCAATAAGGATTATCAGAATAGTAAATGTTAGAATAATATCTATACCTCATTCATTCATACCAGACTTTGTTCTCAGCTGTGTTTATTGCAGTGAACAAGACAGAAGATCTTGCCTCTGTAGATTCAATGGTCAGATTTGGGGACTGTCATTAAACATTCATCCAGTGAAACACATGGCTACACTGATGATAAGCACTCCAAAGAAGAAGCATGTAGTGGTACAAGAATACAATATTTGAGAAAAACTTTTAAGGATCAATGACAATTAACTCAATAAAAAAGCAGAACTGGGGGGAGTGGAGAAGCAACCACACCCAAGAGAGCAAGCGCAGACACCCTCCTCAGTTTTAACAAGCCCTACTGAGAGAAGACCAGACATGCAAAGGTCATTGGCTAAACGGAATGCATTTCCACAAGTGCAGAAAGGAGAGACTGCAGTCTGGATGTATTATATGAGAGGATAAGTGAAAAGAAAAAGAAAGAAAATTGCAAAAAAGCAGAAAGGAAGTATATTCCATACAAAAGGCCAATGTTCAAAGAAAGGTCCAGAAGCACAAAGGAACATATGTCTTCTGAGAAACTGAAAAAAAGCCTGAGTGGAGAACAGACAGAAAATGGATGAGCAGACTAAGATGAGCCTGGGCTAGGCCAAAAGGACATGTAGCTACTGTTAAGAATTTGTTCTAAATACAGTAGAAGGCCAAAAAGATCTAAAAGAAGAGAATATGGAGATGATAAGATCTGGTTGTTAAGAAGTTTCTTTTGGCAACATAATGGACATAGAGGTGAATCTGGGAAACAAGGTTGTAAATCTACCAGAATAGGTATCTAGATAAGAGATGATGGTGGTAAGATTAGCAGGAAGGGTGAGACAAAAATGCAATATGAGTGGAAACCAAAACGGGGCAGAATGGCTGTAGGCAACAAGATGGGAGGAGTTTGCAAGAATGACTCTCAGATTCTGATTGAAAATCAGAATCCACAAGAGTCCTCCCCATTGAGACAAGGCTAAGGAGGAGATTATTTTGACGATTCAGTTTTTTTTCTTTAAAAACTATTCAAATTGACTTGCTGCAGTATCCCTTACACTAACAATAAATAGCACAACTCTCTTCAACCTTTCCACAGTTTCATCACCAGATTTCAAAATTTTGCTACAAAAATATAATTTATAGAACATTCACAGAACACCAATAAAGGGTCCAAGTGATTGCCTAAAACCCATACAATCTGCTCAGTGATGTACCATAAGGAGCCATAAAACAATCAGATGAATAAAAAAATGTTTTAATATGTGTTCTTCATAACTCTTTTGGCAAATTGCCAGCATAGCTGGAGGTCAACACAGGAAGAGACGGGCTTCAAAACTTGACTATTCAAGAGCCCAGTGTTTTTGAGCCCAATTATTCTGAAATAATCTATGCAAATAAGTTGAGAAATCATTCCCTGATAAAAAACAGAATGTCTCTTTAAAGAGGCATTTTTTTCTAAAAATCAAGATCATTTGCTTTTAGCACTAATTTATTCATCATTTATTAATGAGTCAAGACAGAATATGACCTGACTCCAAGCACAGATTTTACAACACATCAAACACATTTATACAGTACAGGTCTAAAAATTAATAAACATTAATTCATTAAAATATTTTATATTGAAGCTGTGCATGGTGGTGTATGCCTTTAATCCCAACACTAACAAAGCAGAAGCAGATAGATCGCTATGAGTTTAAGGCTAGCCTGGTCTACATAGTAAGTCATATAAAGTTATAAAGACAACTTTGTAAGATTTGTCATGGTCACAGTGTCTCTTCACATCAATAGAAATCCTAAGCCAGAAGTTGGTACTAGGGAATGGGGTATTGCTATCATAGGCTTCACCATGCTTTTGTTAGGAGGAATGTAGACTTTGATACTTTGGATTAGGAAAGCAGTGGGGCGATTTAAGTGCTACTTAATGGGCCACACTAGTAAGAGCAGAGAAGAGGGTTGTGCTAAGGATGATATGAACTGTGGGAGCCTGGTTCAAGAGGTTACAGAGAAGAATATTAGTATGTTACCTAGTGATCATTCTCATGATATTTTGGTGAAGAAGATGGCTGCTTTTTTCCCTTGTCCAAAAAGTTTGCCTGAAGTTAAAGTGCAGAATTTTGGATTAATTCCATTGGCTAAGGAAATCTCAAAACAGCCTAATAGAGACTCTGTTGTGTGGCTATTAGTGTTAATTCTAATGAAGATTTATAATGAAAAGGAACAAGGATGACTGGACTGCTACTCACATCACCAGTGAGGCTACCTAGAAAACAGGACCCCAAGAAAGACACAGAGAAATGGATGAGATCTACATGAACAGCCTGGACATGAGTGGGAGCAATGAAGGGCAAGGGTCGAGGGAAAGAGCAGGAGATCCTAGCTGGATCAAGAAAAGAGAGGGAGGACAAGGAATAGGAGACCATGGTAAATGAAGACCACATGAGAAAAGGAAGAAACAAAGAGCTAAAGAGGCCCACAGAAATCCACAAAGATACCCCCACAAAAGACTGCTGGCAATAGTCGAGAGACAGCCAGAACTGACCTACTCTGGTGATGGGATGGCCAAACACCCTAATAGTTGGGCCAGAAACCCCATCCAAGGACTGAGGAATCTGAATGCAGACATCCAAGGCTAGGCCCCGCGTGGAGTGCTGGGAGTCTAATTAGTGAGAAAGAGGAGGGTTTATATGATCGAGAATTGTTGAAACCCAGGTTGGATAAAGCACAGGGACAAATAACCAAACGAATGGAAACACATGAACTATGAACCAAAGGCTGAGGGGCCCCCAACTGGATCAGGCCCTCTGAATAGGTGAGACAGTTGATTGGCTTGATCTGTTTGGGAGGCATCTAGGCAGTGGTACCAAGTCCTGGGCTCATTGCATGAGTTAGCTGCTTGAAACCTGGGACTTATGCAGGGACGCTTGGCTCAATCTGGGAGGAGGGGACTGGACCTACCTGGAATGAGTCTATCAGGTCAATCCCAGTCCTCGGGGGAGACCTTGATCTGGAGGAGGTGGGAATGGGGGGGGTGGGCTGGGGGGAAGGGGAGGGGGCAGGAAGGGAGAGAACAAGGGAATCTGTGGCTATTATGTAGAACTGAATAGTATTGTAAAATAAAAAAATAAATAAATAAATCAAAAAAAAAAAAGGAGCAAGCTGAATAAGGAAAAAATACACCCTGACCACCCCTTATTCCCTCCTCCAACATGGTTAGTTCTCCTATTGGAGGGACATCTAAACCTGGTACATTCTGTTGAGGCAGGACCATGCCCCTCCCCACTGCATCAGGAGTGAGCAAGGTATCTGAAAATAGGTAATAGGATGCAGAAAGCCAACTCACACACGAGGGATAGATCTTGATCACACTGACAGGGGCCCCTCAAATAGTGTATAACCCCATTATTTTATAGTTACCTAAAATTATACACAATACATATAAGTGTGTGCACAAGCACACACACACACACACACACACACACACACACACACACATGTGCACATACACACATCTTAAAGGAAATTACATCACTTAAGTTGACAATACTCACCACAAAAACCAGAGACAAATAAAAGCCATAGTACCAGGAACAAAAAGTGCTCCTTTTGAATGGTTGGGCAAGGTAGTCTAAATGAAGAAGAAGCCCTTGGTTGCCTCTCAGGTTTTGAGGGTGGTGGGCCTTTATTGTTGAAGACACCCCACAGTTAAAACACAGGACTCAGATGATTTGAACCAAATCTGGCATGAAATCCTCTTTTCTATGGCCTAGTGTCCATGGTTCCAGCAAATACTATGCAAGCTGCCAAGGGAGGGAAGCAATTAAATAGCCCTACATGAAGCAATACCTATGAACCATGATAATTACCAGCATGGTAAGATATACAAAAAGGTACAATAAGCAGCACTCACATGTCAGTGGCAACTAACAGCGATCTAATTGTACTTAAGGTCCACTCAACAGAAGGGAAATCTTGCCTAATACTGGAAACCTACCTTCCCATGGGTAGTGAGGTTATGGAACATCAAAAATAATCTACTAACACCTCTTTGCTAGACCAGCATAATTTCTAACTGCATTCTAAACTTATTACTATACCCACAAATAAATATAGCTACCGCCTCTCATCAAAGGAGCCTCTCTTTATAGCAAATGGAGAGCATCACAGAAAACACTGTGAACAATGCAGAGATCAACAAATAGTGAGATCCCATGTCCAATGGTTACATCTACATCACAGCTCCTGTACCTACAGCTCAGTGAAGACAGGGCTCAAAGACTGTAAAAACAAAAATACCAAGAAGTCTGCTGTGAAACAGTCTCTCCTAGAGATAGCTACATAAATAAGACCAGAAAAATAGCAGTATAAATGGACATGTTAATGTGAAAGAGGAAAATTTTTGTGATGTCTTAACCCTATACAAAGAACTACATGACTTCTGGAAAAAGAGAAATTAGCCTACCATGATAATCAAAGAAAATAGGTTATCAAGTTAAGAATGGGGGCCATGGGAAGGATTCAAAGAGAGGATAGATAGGAAGGGCTAGGAAGAGGGAAGGGAGAAAGGAAAGTGATACAATTATATTTCAATTAAAATATATTCAAAATAAAATAAAATGTAATATTCTGAGCTATGTATACACATTTTTAATAATTAGATCTTGAGCACACCCAAGTAAACAAATGCCTTAGGTAATTGTTAGGCAAGTCCTCCAAGGACCATACTTTAACTATTGGCCTACAGGATCATTATTGGATTTCTCCCACATAAGTAATAATATATAACTTACATTTTAAGAGGCTTACCTTAATTACTATGCACAGAATGGACTTACAGGGGACAGTAGAATCAGGAAACTATCAAGAACTACAACTAAGATAGAAAAGATGGTGGTGGTTTGACTGGAAAAAAATGACAGATGCAATAGGAGAAAAGTGATAGCTATGCTATGGAGAAGAAGCCAAGAGAGCTTGCTATTGATTTTAATGGGAGTAACAAAGCAGTATATTGAAGATGCTATAAATCATTGTTATGATTATAAAATCACATGGTCATTACAACTTAAGAAACTCACAGTATGATAATCATTAAAGTGAAAGAACAGGTATATCTAAATCAATTTTCCTATAAAAATAAATTAAGTAGACAATTTTAACTCATTGATTTCTTTAAATCAATAAGTGTCCATTATCTTTATGAATCAATTATTTAAATATCATTATTCAGATAAAATGTAAAAGTAGCTGATTATTTATGAGATATATAACTTCTCCCAGAGATATCTACTTTATTCATATTGTTTCAAACTGGTCAGAAAAATCTTTCAGAGAAAAATCGTAAAATTTGAAAGTCTGAAAATCTGGATAAGAAGTTCTCTTCTGTGTGCACATTAGAAAAATCCTGAGGAGTTGAGTATATAACTAATTGTCAGAGAATGATTTCCAGAGTGCAGCAGACAGGTTTTGAAAAAGAAAATTTCTGTTAAGTATTAGACTTAGTCTGTCTGTCTGTGTCTGCTGTCTGTCTGTCTCTCTCTCTCTGTCTCTCTCTCTCTCTGTTTCTCCCTCTCTCTGCATTCAAACTATTTTTATCTTCCTTAATCTTTACAATGATGAGGTATATACAACTTTCATCTTCACTCTCAATTCAGTGTTTTACTTCATAAAGGTTAGAGAATGTCAATTTCTTAAAATAAAGAACATTGTATAGAATTAGGAATATAAATGACCAATAAATAATTCCCAATGTCCAATCACATCAGTAATTTAAAAACTTGAACTTTTAACATAATTTTATAGCTATCAATTTGAAAAATAATATTTAATTATAATATCCTGAAATTGGCACATATTTATTGAAACACTCATCCATGTCATTGGTGAAAGCAGAAATTGGTACAGTCAGAAAAAAATCAATTTAGAAAGAACTATCATCCCCCAAGTACTCATATCCTGTTGCTCAAACTCTAAAATGGTCTTATAAAAAAAATGGAGTCAGAATATTGAGGTAAATGCTGAAAGATCAGAGAAGCAGAGCAATCCACAGCCACCACATCTTACCTCACCAACTCCTCAGCCTGAAAGAGCCTCTATCTAGTTCCTGTCTCCTCACACCTTATGTACCTTTCTCCTCCCAGCCATCACTTCCAGGGATTAAAAGCATGTGTGCTTCCCAAGCAAAGGCATGAGATCTCAAGTGATGGATTTAAAGGCCTGTGGTTTCCAAGTACTAAGATTAAAGGTGTGTGCCACCACTACCTGGCTCTGTTTCTCTCCTAGACTGAGTCAATCTCATGTAGTCCAAGGTGGCTTTTGACTAACAGAGACCCAGACAGACCTCTACCTCCTGAGTACAAGTATTAAAGGTATGTGCCACCATTGGTTGGCCTCTTCATTTAATCTAGTGGTTTGTTCTGTTCTCTGGTCTTCAGGCAAAGTTTATTAGGTTACACAATATATCACCACAATATCCTTTGAGTCACTGTTCTGAATTCTAAGCATCCAGTCTAAAGAACTTACTAGAAAAAAGAAATGTTCAGATACAAGAAAATCCATTGCATCAATTTTTCTAGACTTAAAGAGTGCCTCTACACTCAATATTAAATTACTATTGACATATAGCACCTTAATAGAAAAGTTGGGCCTCTACAATCAACATTGCTCTTATTATTATTGTCTCCCAAACTCCTACCAAGATGGCTTATGTCCCACTTACAGTGTTCAACTGCTTTTGTAGTCCAAGAACCCAAGATCTTTCACATTCCTCCAAAAAAAAAAAGCATGGTCAGGCCTGTTACAGCAATAGCTCACTCCCTGGTACTAATGTCTGTCTTCATTACTTTTCTACTGCTGTGGTAAGACACCATGACAAAAGTTGTAGAAAAAAAGAGTTTGATAGGGACTTAGAGTTTCAGGGGGTGAGTCCTCTGATTAATATGGTAGCTGGCAAGTCAACATGGCACTATAGCAGTAGCTGGGTGCTCACATCTTGATTTGCAAATAGGAGGCAGACAGAGCTTAATGGGAATGGCTTGGGTTTTTGAAATCTCAGAGCACACACTCAGTAGCACATCTCCAATAAGGCCATAGCTCCTAATCCTTTCCAAACAGTTTCAATAACTGGGAACCAAATATTCAAATATATGAGCCTATGGGTCCATTCGCATACAAACCACTACAGGTATCCTCTGTAGAGATGGCTTAGTGGTCATAAATTCCTTTGATCTGCTTTGTTTGTTTGTTTGTTTTTAGTGCTTTTTTTTAATCATAGAAAGCTGTTATTTCTCCTTCAATTAAAGTAGATCATTATCCTGGGTATAACACTCTTGGTTGATGGCTGTGGTCTTTCAGAACTTGAAATAAACATTTCCTGTCCTTTCTGACTTTAAAAGAGTCTGCCAAATAATTCTGATAGACTTGCCTTTATAAGTGAGTTGACAGTTCTCTTGTATCTTTCAATTCCTTTTCTTTATATTGTACATAGTTACATGGTCTAACCTTGGCACTTTGGTATATATGGAAGGAAATTACACAGAAATATGAATCTCAGGAAGCAAGGATCATTAGCGGTCAACTAGGAAGCTGACTATCCTCAGGAGGTAAGAGATAATATCTATAATTGCCTTGCTCTTTCATTGAATTAAGTCAACAATGATTAAAATAGTTAAAAAGATACATAAAACCATAATACATACAGTAATTCCTGATGTCTACTCCTAGGGAATCAAGATAGGACTTGGAAAGGATATGACATAGAAATAGTATATTTTTATTTTAAGACCCTTTATGTTACTTGATTTTGATCATATTTATTACAAAAATGAAATGATAAAATCAAAGTAATTTGAAAAGTACTCTCTTATAAACATGCCACTGGGAAAGGAAATACATGTACTTCCTGTGCTGAATGAAGAAATCAGAGAGGAACAGGTGATACAGTCTGTATGTGTATATATATATGTGTGTGTGTGTGTGTGTGTGTATTCTGAGTGACATATATAAGCTGAGTGAAACTAACATATAACACATATTAAATATTACTGTAATATATATTATTATATACAATATAATGATACAATATACATGTAATAGTGTCACTCAGCTTTTCATCATTGTGAAAATATCTGAACTAAATCATTTAAAGAAAGATATTTATTTCAGCTCATGGTTTCATGGTTTCCATTCCATAGTCCCATGGTTCCATTGCTTTGAGCATAAAGTGAGATATAATCTCATGGTGGAAGTAGTGTGTGGTAAAAAACTATACACCTTGTGGTAGCCAGGCAATAAAAAGAATGTCAGAAAGGATTCAGAAACAAAGTATATCTTTCAAGAGTATTTCCCTAGTGACCAACTTCCTACAACTAGGGCCTACTTTAAATAGTTCTATCTCAATAGGTTATTCACATTTTTAATTCATCAATGAGTTAATCCACTAAGGAAGACAAGACTCTCATTATCTAACCACATCTTCAAAGTCTCACCTCTGACTATCTGCATCAGGGAGAAAACCTTCCTTAAATGACCCTTATTAGAGAATACTTCACATCCAAACAATACCAAGGTGATATTAAAAAGTAGATACAAGATACAGGAGGTAAGAATCTGGAGTAGGGCTCAACATGAAGTCACAAACTTTATAAGTCAACCGCTTCTATCCATGACCATTCCCAATGGCAAACTCCAATTAAGAATCTCTCAGAGGCCAATGTAACTTGGCAAACAGTCAACTCACCAGGCTTTGAGTTCCATATCCATGTCTCAGTAGCCTCTCCATGGGAGAAAAGTGTTCTCCTTGGCACCAGTGCCAGACAAACTATGACTTGGACAGTGAAGAAATGTTTGCAGTCTTCCTCAGTCTTTTTGCTACTGGCATTGGAGCCCTTCAACATTTCAAGATGAAAAACATTACTGAAAGAAAAAAGAAAACAGTCATCATTAGAAAGATGTTTCCTGGGACCTCCTATTCTTTGATCCTCAGGAGACTGAGAGCATTCCCCTGACAGTCCTTCAATATTCTCCCATTGTTCTGCCTCCTGTTTTCAATGTTCAACTATTCAGCAGAAGTTCTTTTCCTAAAAGAATGAAGACAATTTTTTTTCTAAAAGAACCTTGGCACTCACAGTAATCTAAAAATGCAGCTAAATGCTGTTACAAGTGTTTAATTATTGCTACTGTCAGTCAATCTAATTATTTTAACGAGTGGTTTTATTATTCTCTTGTCCTGAGGGTTTAAATGTGAAGCACAATTGTAAAAACCCAATATTTTTGCAGCCATACTTCTTAACATTTCAAAGGTCCATGGAGAATGTCCCAAACATGGTTATTTGTTATGGCTCGAAAAGATAGATGACAGCAGTGGTTATTTCACAGAAAAAAAAAATTGAATTGAATATAACAGGGCCTAAGTTTAAAATATAAAATGAAATTTTGCAATGTACAGCCCAAGTATATGTGTATTTTATTCATCAATTATATAGCAAAAAATCTGGGGAAATAAGTAAGCAAATGATTTAATAGGAAACTCAATGGAAGATAAATTATGTTAGTAAGTAAAATAATGGATGAAAGTAAAAATTGTATATGTGCCACTTCAAACTAAGTTACCATAGTCAAACATGTTAACCAATGTTTCCTTATTTATAAAATAAAGAGCATGAGCTTAGACAATGCAGCAGTGTTGACAATCCAACTCAATGAAGTATGAACATACTGCTAGATACATGGCACATATAAAGCTAAAGTACTAGGCATCTAATTACAGACATGAAGAAATCCTGAGCTTTCACCATCTACTGAGGAAAAATGTTCCTCCCTTTTTTCTTACAAGCTGTTTATGTCATCTCTAAGCAATTCATGTGAGGGGCTGTATGTTTCCAGTGCCTCACACAGAAAGCAAGGAGAAGTACACATTTCATTACACTGGAGTGAACTTGAATGTCTTCCATACCCCTTTTTCCCACCCACGTTTTGTTAAGCCTCCAGTTCCAGAGCTCTAAGAATGTTGTTGCTTTCCATAGTCTGAACTTATCATCTGATGTAGGGCATAATCTCTTGCAGCTAGCCTCTTCCTAGAGTCTATGGGCATTGGCAATGTATTCTGAAAGCAAATTCTATTTACTTGGATGGTGGTGAGATTACTCACATTTCAGATCCACATGCCTTTATAGATTTGAAATTCCTCCTCTTATATTGGAACTTAATATTAGCTTACATCATAGTCACTTTCTTCAGTTTTAGAAAGAATAGTTATTATCGTAGAAATTCTGGACATTTCTATGGCCCTTACCTGTCAGTTTTATCCAGAACTTGGAAATTACCAGGACTATAAGATCTTGTGTGTAAGTCACAGCCAGTCACTGGCATATGTAATTCTAGGTACATTGAACTGGACTTAGTTTTCGACAAAGGGGAAAGAAAGTACCCAAGAAGTAATAAAGATGATGTTATTGATTCTAGAAAATCAGAAGCATCAGGCACAGTAAAAGCCAAAAGTGATGTTTACCTGTTAGAAAGGACTAGATTCCTTCTGCTCCCCCAGATCCAATCCCCCAGGCTCACTCCCATCTCTGCAAGGGAACACATGTGGCATTGTTCTCTGCACCCCACTCCCATTCCCTTCTCCTGTGCATCCCCCAGATCTTCCCTTTCTAACTTCCTGCCATCACTCCTTTGCTTTTTCCCAGCCCCCAAATCCAGCAGGCACTCCCTGATAACTCACAGGCCATGTCTGCAAAAAAAAAAAAAAAAAAAAAAAAAAAAAAAAAAAAAACACATGTAGGCTACCCACAGACCTTCTCTTCTTTTTCTTGTCTCCCCAGTTCCAACCCCCAAGTTTCATGCCCAGCTCTTCAGCAGAATACCCATGGCAGTCTTCCCTCCCCTGACCCCTGCTCCCATAGATTTCCCCCTCCTAATCTCCCTCTACTTGATGCTTTGTCCCAGAACCCAACCCCAGCAGGCACTCCCTGCTAACCAAAGAGGCTCTCCTCTCAAGGCTACAAGTAGGCTGAAGGAAGATCCACACCTCTCCTACTGCTCCTGAGATCCAATTCCCCCCAGTCTCATTCCCAGCTCTGTAGCAGAAAATGTAGTGTGGTCACCATTTCTTCACTGACCCCATCCCCCAGGGATCACAAAGACCTTCTCCTCCAACCTTCCTTCCCCAAATTCATCCCAGTATTCCCAGCTTCCAACACCACCAGGCATTCCCTGTGAACACACCAGATGGGCAGGCCAGGAAAACCAGCAACACATACCTATCACACTCTCCAAAAATTCAGAAAGAAAGTAGAAGCCAAGGGAAAAAAAACACCTGACAAAAACAAATCCAAAAATCAACACATAGACCTATAATCACCCCAAACCCAGATACCTAGATGGTAGCATCAAAACACAATCAATAACAGCCAGGACAACATATCTCCATTAGAGCCTATCCTGCCACAGCAGGCCCTGAATATCCTAACATAGCTGAAGTACAAAAAGTGACCTAAAATATAGCCCTTTTAAAGATGGTAGAGGTCATTAAATAGGAAAAGAATAAATCACTTAAAGAAATCCAGGAAATCATAAACAAAATAATTGGAGGAAATAAATGAATCTCTTAAAGAAATCCACCAGTTGAAGGACACAAAAAAAATTGTTCCAGATCTGAAAATGTAAATAGAATCAATAAAGAAAGCACAAACTGAGGGAATTTTGGAAATGAAAAATTTAGGAATTCAAACAGGAACTAAAAAGTCAGGCTTCACCAACAGAATACAAGATATGGAAGAGAATTTCAGGCATTGACTGTATAATAAAAGAAATTGATATATCAGTCAAAGAAAGTGTTAAATCCTAAAAACTCCTGATGCAAAAAAAATCCAGAAAATCTGGGACACTGTTAAAAGTCCAAACCTAAGAATAATAGGTATAAAGGAAGGAAAAGAACCCCAGCTCACAGTCCCAGAAAATGTCTTCAACGAAATCATAGAAAAAGATTTTAACCTAAAGGAGGAGCTGCCTATAAAAGTACAAGAAGCACACAGAACACTTAATAGACTGGGTCAGAAAAGAAAGTCCCCTAGCCACATAATCATCAAAACACTAAATGTACAGAATAAATAAAGAATACTAAACATTGCAAGGGGAAAAGAACAAGTAACAACAGAAAGCTTACAAACTCCTAAAAACTGAATACCTCTCTTACTCAATGAAAAATGTATCAGTATAGAAATAAAGAAAGTAAAAACTTTCTAGAATTCAATGAAAATGAATACACAGCTTATTCAAACTTATGCAACACAATGAAAGCAATGCTAAGAGGAAAGTTCACAGCACAAATTGCCTATATAAAAAAATTGGAGAAAGCTCACATTAGCAGCTTAATAGCCCACCTGAAAGCTCTAGACCAAAAAGAAGCAAGCATACGAAAGAGCAGTAGATGGCAATAAATAATCAAACTGAGGGCTCTACTCAACCTCTCTGAGCTAGCAGGTTTTCACCCCAGCCGTTGAGTCTCAAGTTTTATTTATAAATATAATGATAGAGACTTAGTTAAAGCTAACTTTAGTGGCAGCAGCAGAGCCAGTGCCTGTGGGAAAAGAATACCTTGAGTCTGCAGCCTGAGAGGCCAGGTCGGAGAAGCAGGCAGCTAAGTGTGGAGTCACAAATGCTGCCTGAAATAGCAATAGATTAAAGTGCAGCCACTGTGCCAAAGATAAAACAACAGACATTTCTCAACTTCATATGGAAAAACAAAAACCTCAGGATAGCTAAAATAATCCTGTACAATAAAAGAACTACTGAGGTACAACCATCCCTGATTTCAAGTTGTACTGCAGAGCTACAGTAATAAAAAACACATGATATTTGCATAAAAACAGATATGTTCATCAATGGAATTTAATTGAAGACCCAGACATAAATCCACACGCATGTGGCCACCTGATTTTTTTTATAAAGAATACAGAAACACACATTGGGGGAAAAGACATCTTCAACAAATGGTGCTGGCCAAACTGGACATCAGCATGTAGAAGAATGCAAATAGATCCATATCTATCACCCTGCAGAAAACTCAAGTCCAAGTGTTTCAAAAACCTCAACATAATACGAGGCACACTGAACCTGAAGAGCAGAAAAAAGTAGGGAATCACTTTGAACCCACTGGGACATGAAATGACTTTCTGAACAGACCACCAATAGTACAAGCTCTAAGACCAAAAATTAATAAATGGGACTTCATGAAACTGAAAACCATCTGTAAGATGAAGGACATCATCAGTCAGAAAAAATGGCAGCCTACAGAATGGGAAAATATCTTCATCAATCCTATATCTGACAGAGGGCTGATTTCCAAAATATATAAAGAATTCAAGAAACTAGACATTAGCAAGTCAAATAATCCAATTAAAAAACAGAGTACAAATCTAAACAGAGAATTCTCCACAGAATCTCAGATGGCTGAGAAACACCTAAAGAAATATCCAACATTTCTAGCCACCAGAGAGATGCAAATCAAAATGACTGAGATTCCATCTTACACCTGTCAGAATGGCTAAAACCAAAAGCACTGATGACACCTTATGTTGGAGAGGATGTGGAGCAAAGGTAACACTCCTCCGCTGCTGGTGTGAGTGAAAACTTGTACAGCCACTTTGAAAACAAATATGCTGGTTGCTCAGAAAATTGGTAATCAACCTACGTCAAGACCCAACTATACTACTCCTCAGAAAATACTCGAAGGATGCTGAACCACACAAAAGGACACTTGCTGAACTATGTTCACAGCAGCTTTATTCGTAATAGCCAGAAACTGGAAATAACCTAGATATATATCAACTGAAGAATGAATAAAAAATGCAGTACATTTGCACAATGGATTATCACCCAGCTCTTAGAAACAATGGCTCATGAATTTGCCAGCAAATGGATGGAACTAGAAGAGATCATCCTGAATGAGGTAATATAGACCCAGAAAGACAAACATAGTATGTACTCACTTACAGGTGGATATTAGCTTGTAGCTTGAGTTTTCTTGCCTGGCCCACAGTCAGGACAAATCTCTCTCACCTGCCAGTCGCACAGCCGCTCAGACCCAACCAAGTAAACAGAGACTTATTTTGCTAACAAACTGTATGGCCGTGTCAGGCTTCTGGCTAACTGTTCTTGTTTCTTAAATTAATTCATTTCTATAAACCTATACCTTGCCACGTGGCTCGTGTCTTACCAGTACTTTACATCTTCCTTGTCCTGACAGCTGCTGCAGGCAGTGACTCCTGCCTTCCTATTCTTTTCTTTCTCCTCTCTGTTAGTCCTGCCTATACTTCCTGCCTAGCCACAGCCAATCAGGTTTTATTTATTGACCAATCAGAGCAACTTGACATACAGACCATCCCCCAACACAGCCAAGTGCAGATCATCTCAGACACTTGCACTCAGGCCCGTGGTCCTAATCATCCTCTATTCGGACCTGCTGGGTAAAGCCACGAGGAACCCAAGAACAGGACATACAGAACATCCCACAGCATTAGCCGTAAAGGATAACCATGCTATAATCCACAGACCCAAAGAAGCTAAGTAACAAGGAGGGATCAAGGTGGGGACACATGAATCTCACTGTGAAGAGAAAATAGAATAGACATCACAGGGAGATGGGGTCTGGATGGGGGAACAGGCATTGGAACAGGAGGGATTAGGTAGGGGGAGGATAGAGGGAGAGAGTATTGGAAAAGATAACTGGAATCAGAATGGGAAAACTTTTTACTAACTCCACATCTGATATAGGAGTAATAGTCAAAATATGTAAAGAACTAACAAAACTAGATATCAAAATATCAAAGGAAGTTCAGGGGTAAGGGTGACTCTGAGATTGTAGGAGTGGCCAACCAATGACTGGTCCAGCCTCAGGCCTATACCACAAGTGTAAGCTTACCCCTGACACTGCCTGGAGTGCCAAGACCCAGAGGCTGGATGGTCTGAAGACCTAGAATAGAACCAAACATGATTCAGGAAAAAAAATTCAATGTAATGATGCCTAACAATATTCTGCTATACTCATAGATTGGTGACTACCCCAATTGTCATCAGAGAGTTTTCATCTAGTAACTGATGGAAACAGATGCAGAGACCCACAGCCAAGTATTGGGCTGAGGTCAGAGCATCCTGCTGAGGAGAGGGAAAAAGGATTGTACAAGCTGTGGGGGGGGTCAAGGACATCACAAGGGAACCCCCAGAAACAACTAATCTGGGCTCCTAGGAGCTCACAGTATCTGGACTAACAGTCAGAAAGCCTACATGGGACCAACCTAGGTCCTTTGCATATATGTGACAGTTACATAGCTTGGTCTACTTGTGGGACTCCTAGCAGTGGAAGCAGGTGCTGTCACTAACACTTTGGCTGGCTTTTGAAAACCTATTCCTCATACTGGGTTGCCTTGCCCAGCCTTAATACACGGGGAAGAAGCTTAGTCTTCCTCAACTTGGTATGTAATGCTTGGTTGATATCCATTGGAGGCCTGCCACTTTATGAACAGAAACAAGGAGCAGTAGATTAAGAGGAAGGGTTGGAGGGTAGGTGGGGGGAGGGAATGGGAGGAGAGGAGGGAGGGGAAACTGCCATCAGGATGTAAAGTAAATGAATAAATATAAGTAATAAAAAGAGCCAAGAAAACAATCTTCTCCACTAAATGTATCCTATGTATTTGAACAGAGTTCTCAACAGAGTAAATAAAAATGTCTAATTTTTTTAACGGGATGTAGACATAAACAGAAAATTTTCAATAAAGGAAACTCAAAAGACTGAGAAACACTTAAAGAAATATTCAACATCCTTATCTACCAGAGAAATGCAAAGCTAAAACTACTTTGAGATTCCATTTTATACCTGTCATAATGGCTAACCTGTTCAATAACACAAATGATAGCTCATGCTAGCAAGGATGTGGAGCAAGAGTGCTAGGGATATCTTTCTGTATGCTGTGAATATGTGTTGCCCTGATTGGTTGATATATAAAATGCTGATTGGCCAGTAGCCAGGCAGGAAGTATAGTATAGGCAGGATAAGCAGAGAAGAGAATTCTGGGAATAGGAAAGCTGTGTCAGGAGTCACCAGCCAGAGACAAGTGAAGCATGATGTGAAAGTACTGGTAAGCCACAAGCTGTGTGGCAACTTATAGATTGATAGAAATGGGTTAATTTAAGATATAAGAACTGGATAGCAAGGAGCCTACCACAGCCATAGAGTTTATAAAAATACAAGTCTCTATGTGTTTACTTGGGTCTGAGTGGCTAAAGGACCAGGTGGGACTGGAGAAAAGTCCTGCTACACAAGAGGGATACTCCTCCATTGCTGGTAGGAGTGTAAACTTATATAGCCACTATGGAAATCAATGAAGTTGTTCCTCAGAAAGTTGGGAATTGATCTACTTCAAAATCCAGCTATATTACTCTTGGGCCTATAGCCAAAGAATGTTGCATCTTACCACAAGGAAATTTGCTCAACCATGTTCTTTGAAGCTTTATGTAATAGCCAGAAACTGGAAACAACCTAGATGTTCCTCAACAAAAGACTTAATAAAAAAATATGGTACATTTACACAATGGAGTATTACTCAGCTGTTTTAAAAAATGACATCATGAAATTTATAGGCAAATAAATAGAACTATAAAAAAATATCACCCTGAGTGAGGTAACCCAGACACAGAAAGATAAAATATGTTATGTATTCACTTATAAGTGTATATTAGCCCATTAACTAGATGATAGAAGGTGTCTAGGAGGCATGTATGGGTTTCCCTGGAGGAGAAATAGATTTTATGGGTGGACTTGGAGCTGGGGGTGAGGAGAGGAAGACATGAGGTGGAGGGGAGAGAGTGTAGGCAGAGATGGATGAAACTGGGGGGGGGGGTAGGGGGATTTTTGTCTGGAAACAGTGCAGTAGAAACTTCCTGGAATCTATGAAGGTGATTCTAATGAGGATTCCTAATAATGGGGGATTTGGAGTCTCAGCTGGCCATCTCTTATTGCCAGGCAAGGCTTCCAGTAATGGGTCTGGGTTACATTCAATTGAGTTATTGGCCAGGGGGTTCTGTAGCTAGAGTTTTCTTGCCTGGCCCACAGTCAGAACAAATCTCTCTCACCTGCCAGTTCCATAGCCACTCAGACCCAACCAAGTAAACACACAGAGACTTATATTGGTTACAAACTGTATGTCCATAGCAGGCTTCTTGTTATCTAGTTCTTCTATCTTAAATTAACTCATTTCTATTAATCTATAAGTTGCCACGTGGTTCATGGCTTACCAGTACCTTACATCTTGCTTCTCCTGCCTGCAGCTGACCAGTCTCTCCCCTCTGCCTTGCTGTTCCCTCAATTTTCCTCTCTGTTAGTCCCACCTATACTTCCTGCCTGGCTACTGGCCAATCAGTGTTTTATTTATTAACCAATCAGAGCAACACATTTGCCATACAGAACATCCCACTTCAGGGTTCCATGGAAATCCCTAAACAACCTAGGCTGATGCTAAGACAAAGGGTTGCTCTCTACAAAATGGCTGTGGGACCCAATTGGACAACATCCACATAACTCATTGAACATGGAGAAGTTGAGCTGGTGCCTACATGGAGCCTTCACCCTTATGTTCCAGTGTCTTTGGTGTAGAAGATACTCTTCAAAGATACAAACCCAGCCACAAAGCCTTTGACCTACAATTTGTCCTGATTGAAAAATATGTTAGGGCAATGGCAGCACAGAATTTGTATGAGTAGCCAACCAATGTCTGATTTCAATTAAGGCCCACTCCACAAGAAGAAACCCATAGCTGACATGGCTTCAGTAACCAAGAACCGGAGACTATATGGCCCAAAGATCTTGGGTGAAACCAAACACATCTGGTATAAAACAAACAAATAACAAAATGATTCCTAATGCTATATTCATATCAGTGTCTTTTCCAGTCATTTGACTCCACAACACACATAAATGTGTAATATCCTTCTACTCATCTATACATGCTCATACAGGTTTCCTAGCACTTGCCTAAAGATTGAAGGAAAACCCATTCTAGTCTATTCCTGCATAGATGGGATCCATAGGTGCCCAAAACATTCCTATAAGAGACCTATCAGAAGGTTAATTCTCCTTCCTGCTAGCCAGACCTAGAGCCTACATCTTATTTTCATCCTTTCATCCTGATTAATATTAGTTAGGAAAGAAATATGATCATGAACCTTGTAAGTATGATGACTGTCCCTTGCCGGGGGGAGGGGGGAGGGATTTCAATGTGCAGCAGAACTGCAATCTTCCAGCCAACTCCACGTGTTTTCTACTTGAGTGACAACAGAATGAGGTGGTAGAATTTTGCTAATATCTTGCTAGCACCACAGGAGATTTCCCCTTTAGGGATTAAAATATTTAGTGAACCCCTAGTCTGTGTGTACAGTGTTTTCCAGTTTCTAAGACACTTTCAGGACCATTATTGAATTCAGTTCTCAAAATAACTCTGTGAGGCAGGTATAAATAAAGCCATTATTTTGTTTTTAATTTCAGGCCAGAGAATGGGGGGTCTGACTATGCTGCCTAGGCTGGTCTCCAACTACTGGGTTCAAACAACCTTTCTATCACATTATCTGGATTTAGCAGAGGCTACAAGCACGAACTGCCATTCCTGGTTTATAAATTGCAGGAGAATATAGGTGCAGAATGGTTAAATGAGTAATTTAATCTCTCTCTCTGTCTCTCTCTGTCTCTCTGTCTCTCTGTCTGTCTCTCTGTCTCTCTCTCTCTCTCTGTCTCTCTCTCTCTCTCTCTCTCTCTCTCTCTCTCTCTCTCACACACACACACACACACACACACACACACACACACACACACACACACACACCTAAATTTGTAACTCAAATTCTAACATGAGTCTTTGTGGAAACTTCAAATATCATACTAACCTCCACTCCAGCACCTCACTACTTCTTTTCTTCTTTACTAGCCAGAAAACACTATATCATCCCGCAAAGTTGCTTTTGTAATGGCTCCTTCTCACCTAAAAGTTTTATAGCTACAGAGTCTAGCCAAGGCATCAGGCTAGAAAGATGAAGGTGCTACAAATAGTGACCCAGCAGCTTCTGTTTTTGACACTTTAATTTCAAAGGAAATGGAACTCACTTAACTAAATTTCCTTTTCTGTTTTTCTAACTATTAAAGAACTTGCATATCTAATAAATATTTAATAGGAATCCCCCTCCAGCTGAATCCTGGCCCCTCAGCATCTCATTACAATGTCTTAGAATAGTATCCTCATTGTCACTTGCTTAATTATGCTAAGAAAGAGTTGAATTGTGTGGCTGTTGGGATCAGAAAGTGATTAAATTCACTTGGCAAGACTTTGGTTATCTCATTATTATCCTCATTTAGCACTTCTAATGGAGTTATTTTGCCCCAATACTGACTTGGGAAAGGCTTGTTCAGTGTAGCTGACTATTTCCCCAGCCTAGCACAATTTTGAACTGTGGCAGAAAAAAATCAGAACTTACTTAGCACATCATTTACACTACCAAGAACACTAGTCACACAAAAATTAGTAGCATAATGCCTCAGAGAAAAGACTTAGACAATGGGACTTTTAGACACCCCTAAGAGCAGGCAGTCTAACCTTCTGTGATTAGAGAACCCATTGCAGCAGGATCTGCTTTAACCCCTTCAATGCCAGGTCACTCTTTCATGTACCATTACTTGGACTGATTTGCAAGCTATCTAGTGGCAGGTAAATTATATTAGAGTGCTTTTATTATAAGAGAACTAGCATTGTGTCCTTATTTGAATAGATATTCAGGATATGATCTCTGTATGTAATGCTTCTGACACAAAATGGCCATCACATAGACTGATAAAATGACGGACCTATCTTCATGATGGCACACACATCATTTCTTATGATGAAGGAAATAACCCAATAGCAACAGAAGTGCAAAAATTAGTCTGTGATTCTGGACTGAGTAGGTTTTAGAATATTATCAGCGATGAAGAAAAACTATCAATAAAACAGTGGAATGGCCTTTTGAAGTCTTAGTTACAGTGACTGAAAGATGACAATACTTTGTAGGACTGGGCTAGGGTCTCCAAAAGTACAGATACACACACACACACACACACACACACACACACACACACACACACACATGTGGTTGATAAACTGTGCACCCTAATAAGTTTATCTTGGTGTCAGAGAACAGAAAAGCCACTATATTAAGCATAGAGGTTAGGCAGTGGTAGCACATGCTTTTAATCCTAGCATTTGGGAGGCAAAGATCTGTTTGAATCTCTGTGAGTTCAAGACCACACAGGGAACAGAGCCAGGCAGTGGTGGCACATATGTTTAATCCCAGCACTTGAGATCTCATCTTTGCTTGTGCAGGACATATGCCTTTAATCCCAGAAAGTAATATGGCAGGACACAGAAAGGTATATAAGGCATGAGAAAACAGGAACTCGAGCTCTTAAAGTGTGAAGGCCAGGACATAGAGACTTTTAAGCAGTTCAGCTGAGATCCCTTCTGGGTGAGGACTCAGAGGCTTTCAGTATGAGGAAACAGGATCAGCTGAGAAGTTGTCGAGGTGAGGATCGCTGTGGCTTGTTCTGTCTCTCTACTCTTTCAACCTTCGCCCCAATATCTGGCTTGAGGTTTTTTATTAATAAGACCACCTAAGATTTCTGTTAAACACACACACACACACACACACACACACACATTCAAATGGAAGGTTCTGCTTCTCCCAATTGCCATGACTTAGGAGGTCAGGAATCAGGGAGTAGAAACAGAAGTAGCTTTACAAACCATAACCTTAGTGATTTGCCAGCAAAAGTTTTACTTTCTTAACCTTAAACTATGCTCTGCTGGAACTAAGACCTCTAGACCAGCAAAGTACAGTTTCAGGAAGAGGTGTTCCTTGTAGGCAATGGGAACACAAAATGGGTAGAAGAAAAGGAGTATAAATACAAGGTACAACTGCAGTTACAGAAATGGGGACTGTGATGGTCATGAGCATTGCCTCTTCATTTTTCCATAAATACTTCTGACTGTGCAAGTATATATACTAAGAAAATATCTTTGTTTTCTTTCCTCTCTTATTTCCTCACCAGTTAACATAAGAAGCACCAACTTTATATCAAAAATTAAGTAATGCTAAGTTTTAAGTCATAATATTTAAGATAAAGGATGTCAGAAAAAGCAAAACACCACTTAGGACTTTATATCTTTTTATAGAGAAGAGAATAGTGTTTTTCAGCTGCATATAAAACATTTGTATGATGTAGATAGGAACTATCACCTTGTTATTGTTTATTCAGATATTAAGCCTATTTTAAGGAAATACATTTAGATGCCCATTTTATAAATAATTGATTGGTAACAGTTGAATGTGTCAATTTGTCTGTACTAAGGGATGCTCAGATAGTGAGTAAAATATTATTTAGAGGTATGTTTATAAGTCTATTATTTAGAAAAGCTTGACATTTGAATTGGTGAATTGAAAAAAGTAGATGACCCTCTCCAGTCTTGGTGGACACCATCCAATCCTTTCTAGTTCAGCTAGAAAAAAAGGACAGAGAAAGGATGAATTTTGAAGGATCCAACAATATAGAAATATAAAATTATAAACTTAAGGAATAGAAACTGACAGCCATCAGCTTGGCTAGCAAAAAACAAACACAGAAAAAGAATTAACCTTGAACTGATCCTCTCTATGTTTTACAAAGTACAGCTCTGTCAACAACCCAAATGTTAGTTTTCTTTTACTAAAGATTGTCCTTTGCAGCCCTGGAGTTAGCTATTCTTTGATAACCCCCTACACTCACTACTGAAACCAAAGTTAACTTTTAATAGTTGTTTCTAAGTGACTTCTAGCATGTATCCCATGCCTGATGTTTCTACATCACTCCTAGCATGCACCCCATGACTGATACTGTAAAAGAGGCCCAATACCCATCTCCATTGCCACAGCCTCAGAATTCAAACACTGGCTGTGGTCTCAGCTAGCTGATAAGCTTCTGTGTCTTGCAGTATTTTTTTTTAATTTTTAATTTTTTTAGAATAAAGTGCTTCTGGTTTAGTAGACTTTGGTGCTCTGTCCCCCATTATTGTGAGACCCCAGACACAACAAATTTCACTCTCTCTGCTTGAGGTAGTCCAAGAATCCACTGATCATAGATATTAGGACTCTTGATTCTCAGGGTTTGAACTCAGACTGAGACTTGCATCCTTGGTTGGCCTGGATCTTAAACCTTGAATCCTGAACTTCAGCAATGTACTGGTTTTCCTGGGCTTTCAGCTTACATACAACAGACCACAGTCCTTCTTAGTCTCTATAGTCACATGAGCCAATCTCCTCTTAGTAAATATATTGGTTCTTTTCTCCATAGAAGCTAACTAGCACATAATCTGAAGCTGTAATATTATAAGAACAGATTTAGATGAAAAAAATAAGGGAACAGCAAAAGAAATTTAACTGTCAAATATTATGCTTGATACACTGAACAATGTCTTAGAGCATATGGGATGACTAAGCCTTAACAGGCCTGAGGGCCAGCTGGTCCAAACCAGTAATGAGAGCATGTGCATAAGACACTTCCAGAGAGCCAACCTGGGTCTGCCTAAGGGCCTTAGCAACAGCAGCTGAGCCATGATCTGAGATAACCTGGACCAATGAAAGGCAGCCATGTCACACCAGCAGATTCATCAGACCTTTCCCTGTAGTGGGGTGGTAGGTATATAAGGCTTGCTTCTTCTAGAATAAACTGAGCTTGTTGTTTCAACATTCTCCCAGTGTCTATGTCATTGACTCTGTGCCTACTCACCACTTCTCCCAAAGGGAACCTCACAGGACCCTGCCACAAATATTAGCTCATTTAATCTTCACAAATCTTCCACTTAGATGCCACTGCTAACTAAATCACAGAGAGGTATAAACTGATTTATGCCAAGTCATACAGTTGAGAAGCAGAAGAGCTGTAGCTAGGATCCAACTAATCTATCTCTAGAATCTACACTTATCACCAGGATGCTATGCTAAGAATGGAGGCTGTCCCTGAGTTATGGATCACTAATAGGCCTGGACTCCATATGAACTGCTCTCTGTCCTACATTCCCCTACCTCTCAAACACCAGTGTTCTCACTGAGGATCTGCCATAGAGGGTTAGACCTGGGAGAAACTGAAAATCCTCTCAGCCTTGTTCAGAATACATATTTCCAATGACATATTTGATGTTCCTGTGAGGTTTCCAAGAAGATTTGCTTCAGAGTTCCATACCATTGATCTTATTCATTATCTTGTACTCATTCATCTTGGCTCTTTAATCAATAACTAGCTCATCAAATGAAACTATGGGCTTCCATTTGTGAAGGTGCCATTTGGTTCTGGCCAATCTCTCTCCAGGAAGTCATGGCAACTCCTCTTCTAGGAAGTGAATCCAAGACTCCAATAGCTTCTGATGCCTGAGCCATTTGTTCTGCATGAAGCCATGGTTCAGAACTGCCACTCAATTTGCATATAAGAAACCTCTGTCTTGGGGATTAACAGGTTTCATTTTCTTTTCCTTCATTTTATGTGGTTTACTTGGCTCATGGTTTGGATAGTAAGAGAAGATGGAAACACCTTGTTGAAAGCAATGACTCCTTTGCAGGATATTTTCCAGAGGCTTGCTCTTCCTCCCCCTTCCCTTTCAGTGAAAGGTAATAAAAGACAGGGTACATTCTTTCAGAATCTACAGCTTATAAGATAATTCTCCTGAGAGTCACTCTAGCTAACCAGTTCAGAGTACTCCTCTACCCCTGAAGCCTTGGTGTATATTTCCAAGCTTTCTCTGAATTCTCATTTTTTTAAATACAGGCAATAAAACTATAAAATAATATAATTAAACAATAATGTTTAATGGTTTTATTTTTCTTTATCCTTCATCAATGACAAGGATAAATATGCAGACTTACTTTTATAAGGTAGCCTTCCTCAAGAGCAGATGAGATAACATTCTAAAGCTTACATCTTGCTCCTATATTTCAGGACTGTGGTTTTAATACACAGCATCTTCAATGCCAAGATCACTTTTCTAAGATCTTTCTGGTGAGGAGAGGTAATCCTACGCTAAAAAGAATGACTCTTCTGGCATGCGTTTTCTTCCTGTCTGAAATGAATTCACACTCAAGCAGAAGTTCTTTATCATGATAAAGGGCAAGAAAACAACACCAGGGGAGGCTGAAATGATTACAAAGAGAGCATGAGGAAATTTCATGATGTAGGCAACTCTGTGGAGGTTTGTGTGTCAGTTGAAGGATTAGCTACTCAAAGTTACCACTTAGCCTAATCATAAACAATTAAAAACATCGAAATTCTAAATATGTCTCACTATGGACTGATAAAGGGCTAGAGCTGAAAGTGGGATAAGAATAATACTAGACACATCCAAAGCTTACTCAAACTGCATTAGATACAGAAGCCCTCACATGCAGCATTCACTTCCCTCTGTAGCCAAGAGTAAGGGGCAAGACCCAGAAAATCTATGTGGTAGAAAATTATTGGCATACTCTTAATCTTGAACTTCTATTTGCATGAGAGAGAGAGAGAGAGAGAGAGAGAGAGAGACTGAACAAGTGAGCAAGTGAGATAGAGACAGAAAGAGACTGTGTCTCTGTGTGCATGTATGTTTGCATATGTGCAGGTATGTGTCTGAGTACACATGTACATACATGTGTTTGGAAGAGGAGGTGTTGGGTATCTTCCTCAATCATTCTCCACCCAAATTTTTTTGACAAGATCTGTCATTGAACTTGGAGGTTACTGTTTACTAGAATGGCTGGCTAGCAGTCTCCAGGGATCTTACTGTTTCTACTTCCCTATTACTGCAATACAGGAAACAACAATTGTACCCAGCTATTGGTATGGATTCTGCAAGTCCAAACTCAAATCCTTTAAGTCATCTCAAAAGCCTCTCACTTACTGTATCTATGCTCACTGTAGACTTGTGAGATTCAAACCCCTGCCTCCAATGGTCTTTGACTCTTCATTAATTATAATGAGTTTTTTCTTTACTTTCTATCTTAGGCTACACTTCCTAGAACCACTTTATGTATTAGTTATAAAAATTAATTTTATAGATCTAAATACTGCACAATTATTGTGGTGACAGAGGAGATTTTATAACTGCCGTAATAACAGCAGAGCAGGACATGTATGCACAGGTATGTAGGGCATATACTGCACAAGATGACAAATTTGCATGGAAATCATCTAGAATTTGGGCATCAAATCATTAGGATATTTCTGTGGTCAATGAGGAACATACAGCTAAAATAACTGGAACATTTAAAAGTTTTTCACTAGAGCATGATATAATTTATTTGGTCTCTATACTTCTACCATAGAATAAGAAACACCTTAGCATAATACAGCCATCCCTACAGACAGATAATGAGTTTCCAGAGGGCAGGAGCCACAATTTGATGATTTCAGTATTCTCAAGGTACAAGTAATTCAATCCATAATGACACTGATTCAGTTTGTCAACTAGTGGATTGTGAACACTGTGAGACTCTCACTCTATTCTCTAAGACAAAAGGGGGGGCTTAGACAAAGATATCTTAATATAGATAGACCCAGGCCAATTTCAAGCTCCCAGAAATAATGGTGTCAGCCCCAGCAACCCAAAAGTACAAAGTCAGGATGGTTGAAGAGCCATCTGGTAGCAACTAATTAATCATAGAATGCCCTAAATGATAGAGATGGTTAAAGTACAAGGTCAGGATGTCTGGTGGTGACTGATTAACCACAAGATATCCCAACCCCAGAGATAGAATGCCTCAACTCCAGAGATGGGCTGTAAAGGTTCTGACAAAGCAAATGGACAAACTAAAATAAACTAACACAGAAGCCTTGGAAGATTGAGCCAAATAGAATTGCACCCATACTAATCCTCCACAACCTAGAGGGGCTTGTGGTTTTTGCCTTTAAAAAGCTAGCCTCACAAAGAAAGACTAACTCCTCCCTGCCTAGCTGCAACAACTGCTTGGGGATGAGTTCCCTGCCCAGCTTGTACTGTGCTCCGCCTGCAATAAACCTTGCTGTTGCATTCTGGACATCCTTGGTCTTTGGTGGTCTCTCTGGGAGTGATCTGGGCATAACAATACCAGCAACCAGGTGGAACTGACAGGACATAACAAGATCACAAAGTCCAAAGGCTTGTCTAGGAGGAGTGGAGAACTTAGCCAATACCAATTCAAGGGCAGAAGGGTTCATAGAACCCCATAGAAGCAATTGTTATTGGCTTGCCAGAATTAATGTTAGACTCAAAGGTCCATAATCCCATTGAAAGAAAAGAAAAACTGAAATAAAATGTGTTTTTTCTTCTTGTCTCAAAATGGATATTTATTCATATTTTCTGACTTCAAACACAACAAAAACAGCTTCAGATTCATGGTACTCTTGCTTAAATAAAAGAATTATTTAACAAAATGATAATTTATCAGCTGCAACATAAGCAAATATTTGAAATAAAATGGTATGGAAGGAGAGATAAGGATAAGGAAGTCCAAGGAAGGTGAGCCAAAGAAACTGCTTTTAGAGCTACACACAAGCCCATTTTATGGTGGTAATACCTCAAAGAAGAGTTAATGGCCCTGCCAAGATAATGAGGAGAACAAGCAAAACAAAAGGAAGGTATATACAGAGTTCAACACAAAGTAGTCAGCTTTGCTTAGTAGAAGCCACTGTCCCATGAAAACACAGTATGCAGACTCATTGTTCACAACACAGGACGTGAATTAATAGTACCTTGATCTCTCTGCAGCACTACTAAGACATAGGAGGAGCTATGAAAACCATGATGGTATTTTGCACTTAAAGAACAGCAAATAGCTCAAATCAACTCTGCATAAAGCTAGAGCCCCTTCTTCCAGCTGTACTGGAAGCTCTAGGTCTCATTGTGTCTAGCCCTAGAGAAATAATTAGCCTTGTAGTTTGTTCTTTGTAAAACTTCTTTTCTAAGACCTAGAAAGATGGATCAGTAGTTAAAAATGTGCACTGATCCTATGGGACACAAGATTGGTTCCTAGTACCCACATAAACAGCTCACAAACACTTGATTCTCCAGCACCAGGGGATCAGACATCTACTTCTGGCCTCCCAATGTACTTTCACTCATGCAAACACACACACACACACACACACACACACACACACACACACACACACTTAAAAATAGTAAAATAAATGTTTTTTTTAAATCCCATCTTCCAGTGCTGAAACAGAAGTTTGAAGCACATATGGTGCAGCCTATTGCCAACTGTTTTTTTTCCTTATCCTTTGTGTATGCCTCAGTGGTACAGTCAAGGTGTACATTCCTTTACATATATAGTCTATGCCATTAAACATCTCTCAAACGCCTTGAGTGAAAATAGGCATTCCACAACCTTCTCCAGCACTGGAAAAATTGATATACTTAGGGAAGGAAGCATTCCTAAAGACTAATCATCCTTTAGAAAAAGGACCAAACTCCTGCCTCATTCCAGTACATATTTCTAAACTACACCTTAAGTCACTTCACCCCCCTGTTTAGAGACTTACTACATAACAGGCTTCATATCAATGCTTTGTGTGTAATTAACCATGCAGTCATCATCCAAACCAAATGAAACAGACACAGATGATCATTATCCCCATTTCAATTTCATAGGCATAGAGCAGTTAATGAGCATGTTCAAAGCTACAACGTTGAATATTTATAGATCTAGAATTTAAACCCAGTCAAAACCAAAAATCTTTAAGTCCAGTTTTAATAAATGGATCTTGTTTAAAATGCTATTTGTAGCCGGGCGGTGGTGGCGCACGCCTTTAATCCCAGCACTCGGGAGGCAGAGCCAGGCGGATCTCTGTGAGTTCGAGGCCAGCCTGGACTACCAAGTGAGTCCCAGGAAAGGCGCAAAGCTACACAGAGAAACCCTGTCTCGAAAAACCAAAAAAAAAAAAACAAAAAAAAAAAAAAAAAAAAAAAAAAAAAAAAAAAAAAAAAAAAAAAAAAAAATAAAATGCTATTTGTGATTCAACGGGTCAAGGGTAAGCCTAAGACTATACATTTCTGGAAAGCTCACATGATATACTGGTTTTTATGAAAGTAAGACAACACATTGAACGATAAACCTCTATTCAGATTACACTTTGAATGGCAGGATGTTATGGTCTTTTTATTTCCTAAAGAAAACATCCAAGATAGTGGATTTTATCACTTTATAAATATGAAGAGTTTTGACATATAGAAATCCTCTGATCTACCATTTGGGACATCATTTATAAAAACCCATGATTGCTGATAAGTGACCAAGATTTTCCCAAGCTTTTTAGTAAGTAACAGAGAAAAACTAACAGAAGTTGGCCTTAATCCTTCTCCCCCAGATAAAAACAAAAACAAAAACAAAAACAAAACCCTCCAGCCAGGCAGGGTGGCACCCATCTTCAATTCCAGCACTAGGGAGGCAGAGGCATGCAGATTGCTGTGAGTTCGAGGCCAGCCTAGGCTACAGAGTGAGTTCCAGGACAGCTCCAAAGCTACACAGAGAAACCCTGTCTTGAAAAAAAAAACTCCAGAGGAAGTCTAGAATCTATAAAGAAGTTGGCCTAGTACTCAATTTCACTGAGATATTTACATCTTGCCAACTGTTGTATAAATATTTCCTGGGGCATTGTGAAATGCATACTCTTTCCATATAGGGAAGCAAGGACAGAACAGATTTATGATTCTATCAAAGTCCACCTTGACAAACCAGTGAGTTTCCTGAGGTTATTCACAGAAGTATGGCTGAGAGATTATTTACAGGATCATGAAGAACTCAAAAGTAGCTGCATCACACAGGATTCCACTATAGCATGGGTGATGGCTCACAGACACTGTAGTCTTAGAGTTCTCTGTTTATGTGTAGGCTGCTTGATGTGATAGAGTCTCTTCTGATATTCCTCTCCCAGCAGTCATGTACTGCTTCTACAACCTTGGGAATTGTGTCTTGTGAATCTTGTTAGTTTCAGGAATTTCCAGAGACTTGTGAGTTGTTTACTTTCTGAGTCTTGTGAGCTCCCTCCCTCCTTCCTAGAAGGAATGTTCCAACTCAAAGACAATTGCTACACAACACCACCAAAACACTTTTTGCAAGTTTTGAAATTAGTAAATAAGCATATAATAGTTATAATAGTGACTTCTTCTAGTGGAAATTTAGAAAAGTCAGAAGAAGGAAACAAGTATATTAAGTGTAAAAGTATGTCAAGTGAGTGTTAAGTGCTACAAAAATAGACCATGACCTGCAAAGTTTCCTTATCTGATCTAAAAAAAAAAAGGTAAGCATCAAATATTTCCTTTTATAAAATATTTTGTGTGTGTGTGTGTGTGTGTGTGTGTGTGCATGCCAATATGTGTGAATTCCACCTGTGCCCTGGTTCCTGCAGAGGCCAGAGGAGGATATTAGATGCCTTCAAGCTGGAATTAAAGGTCATGAGTGGTCTAATATGGGTTCTGGGAACTAAATTCACTTGCCCTATAAGAGAAGCAAGCAATCTTAACCACTGGGCCCTCTCTTCAGGCCCCCTAAACCATTTTTATAATGTATATCTATAACTTCTAGTTGTCACCTTTTCAAACTGCAAATTTAACACTAGGACTCATTCATCTCTTTGTAACATGAACCTAAAAAGGTCTTATTAATAACAAAATCCAGAGTCAGATATTGGGATGAATTCTGAAAGATCAGAGAAGCAGAACAAGCCACAGCAAACTTCACCTCGACAATTCCTCATCTGATCCTGTTTCCACGAATCCTCAGACTGAAAGAATCTGAGTCCTCACCTGAATCTTAAAGAGTCTTTATTAATAAAATAAACCCGTAGCCAAGTATCGGGGTGAACACTGGAAGATCAGAGAGACAGAACAAACCACAGCTAACCTCACCTGGCCAACTTTTCAGCTGATCTTGTTTCCTCAGACTGGAAGCCTCTGAGTCCTCATCCAGAATGAATCTCACCTGAACTGCTGCTCAAACCTAAAAGCTTAACCAACCAAATGCTTCTAGTTCCTAGTCTTCACGCCTTATATATCTTTCCTTTCTGCCATCACTCCCTGGGATTAAAGGCTCACTTCTTGGGATTAAAGGTGTGTGTCACCAGGCCTGGCTGTTTCCAATGTGGCCTTGAACTCACAGAGATCCAGAGGGATTTCTACCTCTGGAATGTTAGGATTAAAGATGTGAGTGCCACCATTTTCTAGCCTTTGTATCTAATGGCTATTCTGTCTCTGACCCCAGATAAGTTTATTAGGGTGCACAATATTTTGGGGAACACAATACCACCACACTCACCTGAATAGATCTTAGCTGAACTATTGCTAAAAGCCTCAAAGCTTAAAAGCCTCTAGTTCTCATCCTCATGCCTTACATACATTTCTGCTTCCTGTCATTACTTCCTGGAATTAAAGGAGTGTGTCTTTCCCAAGCAAGACATGACATCTCAAGTCCTGGAATTAAAGGTGTGTGCTACCATGCAGCTCTGTTTCCAGTGTGGCCTTGAACTCACAGAGATCCAGATGGATCTCTGCCTCTGCAATGCTAGCATTAAAGGGTGTGTGCTACCACTGTCTGGCCTCTATGTCTAATCTAGTGGCTGTTCTGTTCTCTGACCCCAGATAGGTTTTATTAGGGTATATAATACATTGGGAGACACAATATATCACCACATCTCTTTGTAGATTTTTCTTTAGAAAGCATAAGAAAACCTTTTAAATATTCCAGAAAATTATAACAAATGAAGGTCTCTCATTTCTTGCCTATCTCATTATACAAGTACCATGTTGTAGACATGTGCACAAAAGTGCACAAAACTGTAAAATCTTATGAAACACATTGCCGCTAACAGAAGCAGGTGTAGAAAAGTTTGAGTAGACTTTGATAGTTAAAGGTATTCAATTTCTTCCCAAAAATGTTGCTGTGGTCAAGTTTTAAAGGAGGAAATCAACAACCTGCCTGAATCTTCTTAGTTCCATTAAGTCTCTGAATTGACAACTAATAATTAATTAACAAAGAACAGCATCTTCCTGCCAATCATAGTGACTCGCACCCTTGTCTCTGAGAAGAATAAGATGTATTAACATGGCAAGCTTCCTAATCTTCACAGCTATCAGCTCTGCAGCATTCTGAAATGTAGGCCAGATCTCTTTTCAGGGAAATTTGTCGAGTGGGGGGGGGGGTAAAAGCTCCATAGAAGTCACCTGACAGCAGGGCAAATGTTCTGGATTCAGAAACTCAGGACCATGCACTCTTCATTCAATAATGTCATCATCTTCTTCACTAATGATCTTCTTAATTACTTGTCTCATGTCTGCCTACATTTGTGAGCATTAGCTACACATGAGGCCCCAGGAAATTGGGCATTAACTAGGTCAAATACAGCATTTCAAGGAGCTATAGCTCATATAGTTCATGGGAAATATAAAAAACATTAGTCCTAGGGACCACTACCAATCTATATTTCTGTAGTCTTGGCAGATCTTTCCCCAGTTTCTATTCTTAAGATACTATCTGCCTACTTCAAAATCTACCAAGTTGAATATTCACACATAAGCACAAACCAAACATATGCCCTTCAGGTGACTAAACCCACAAATACCAACCTATTTTGCCTAGCATGAACTTGTTGTGTTCAGAATGAGAAGAAGGGGAACTGTCACTATTTCCTGAAGATACTTGAAAGAATCTGTCCACTCATGACTGTGGCATAATCAAGGCTATCAGTAGAGTAGATATTAAATACAGCTGTCTAGGTTTCAGGAGCCCAGGGTTCTACCCTAACCCTGACCTAAACTTGCAAGCGCAATATTGTCTTTGGAGAAATTAGAATTCCTCTGTTCTTAGAGATGGGATTGGATTAAATGATGTTTGTTTCATACCATACTCCAAGCCTCCAGAATAGTTCGTGGAAACATCTATTGATGGAATGATCTACAATAGGCCCTTCCACCATGGATGTTCCAGAACTCTGTGATAATATCCCCTTTTGTATTATGAATGTGTCTTCACAGTTAGCCTATGCAATGACAGAATCTTAACTTGAATGGAGATTTTAAAAAATCAAGTGACCAACATTTGTGTTTCTCTTTTTTTAAAAATCATTCTGCAGCTGCCAGTTGCTTCCTCCCATTACTCAGGAGACAGAGATAGGTAACAATCATGTTCCCTCACTGCTGGTATGTGTATGCCAGGGCACAACATAAACTGATGCTATCCATGTGCATTGGGAAAACACTGGAGAAAAAAAACATGAGTCCCATAATCCCAGGTCCAGGGAACATAGCACAAAGACATACAGCCCATTAATACAAGAAAAGAGGAACATTAACACTGTCAATCTGAAATTCTGAATTTAAAATTAGTAAAAGGAAACATGAGGTAGCATCAGTGATCGTTTTGCATGTTCATGTTAACCAGCCAAACCCTTGAAATTCTTTCTATCCAAAATGCCCACTGTCAAAAAACAGTGCTATGTCCAACCTTGAGTAAAGCAGAAATATTCAGTAGGAAAAACATGGCTTAAAGCACAAATTTAGTCAGTGATTATGGATAATTATATTCAGTAATTACCAGAGGATCTGGGATTTCCTGCAAAGTATATATGGTTTAAAAAAAAGACATGTAGATGATAAATAGACTGTGGGAGCCCACAAAGGTTTACTAGTGATATCTGAGTTCACTTTACACAGAAGGGCTGCATTAGGGGATGGCTTGACCATGTGCATGGTCTCCAGTTGTTTTGGATAGTCTGAACTTGGCTGTGCTGGAGTGAGGTCTTTTGCTCCACCCCTTGACATTCCTTTAAAAGCCACTTTTTAGAAGTTGTTCATTTGTAAATCCTGTTTAACTAGGTAATATTTCCTCTTTGGGTCTCTGAGGGAGTTGAAGAATAGATGGTTATAGTTATACTTTTCCTTGATAACAAATTCAGAAAATAAATTCACCAAAGAGGTGCAAAGTGTGTAAGTTTGAAATACATCAAAAGATAGTTTTGGTAATACAAATTAGATAGAAGGTAAATTAGATACAATCCTTTGGATTCACAAATAGGATAGATAATAGAATAATTTCTCTGAATTTGTCAAATGCAAATGGACTAGACATTGTTGATGTATTTATTGCCTGTATATATTGTATATAGTTATTGTTCTTATTGTATAAAGTTTTTCTTATATTAGTTATTTTTTTATTTTAGACAAAAAAGGGGAACTGTGGTAATATCTGACACTATTTTATTATTTTTATTATATTATTTTATATTATATTATTGTTTTTATATTATTAATATACTATTACATTATTATTTTAATTATCTTTCAATTAAAGCATCTGACATTATTTTTTCTTCAACGCTCTTGACATCACCTCCCCTATCCACATATCATCATAGGCATGAGACTCAGTTTTGTCCCTGATTCAATCATCCAAGGTTGCTGATCTGGCCTTTAACAGCTTGATTAAAATTTTGCATGCTGCATTAGCATTCTCGAAAGCCAAAGATTCAATTATTTTCTGTCTAGCTTCTGAATTTGGTATTATTCTATTTACTGCTGAAGACAGCCTTTGTAAGAAATCCATGAAGGTTTCTTTTGGGCCTTGTATAACTTTTGTAAATGACTCAATTTTTTCCTGCTTCCTCTATTCTGTCCCATGCAGTCATGGCTGCCATACAACATAGAATTAGGATTTGGTTACCATATAAACATTGTCTTTGTATATCAATGCAATTGTGATCTCCAAGAAGCTGATCGTTGGAAATTTCCATAGCTCTAATCCTACATCGTTGTTCTATAGTTTTAGACTCCTCTTTCTACCAGGTTCTCCACTATAACTGTGGACAGGCCTTTAGGACAGCTGCAACAAATTATTTCCAATCCTGAGGGATAATTCTATTACAAGTTGACCACAAGTTTAACATCTGCTTTACAAATGGGGAATGCATGACATATGATACAATAGGTTCTTTAAATTTCCTCAAATCTAATATTTCCACTGGAGTCCAGTTAGCTCATATACATCCTTGAGCATTTGGCAGTTCCTATAAGGTTACCAGGTAGATGAATGTCTGCTGTCTGGTAACCTGAGACAGTTTCTCTGTAACTGTATAATTCAATCCTGAGATAGGTTCACTTTTAAATTCTTCTGTCTGGTCCTGAATTTCTCTATGATTCATTTTAAGAAGTTTTTCTAAAGCTTTTAACTTGGTACTCAAATTGACCAACCTTTTTAATGGTAAAATAAAAATGATCAAACAAATAATATTCATAATTGATGTTATGTACATCCTATCAACATTAATTATGCCCTCATTTAATTGTTCCATTTTCAGACTGCCTAATGTGTTATCAGAGACCAAATTCCTTCCATTGTAAAAATGTTTCCCATTTTTTAATGTGGGAGAAAAATTCTCTTTTAACTAATTTCTCTTTTTAAGTTATCTTAATTGACTTATCAAGTCTGTTGACTGTGTGGAAAAGTAGGAATCTGAGGGAATTTCAAAGAAGCTACATACAATGGTAGCAGGCCAAGAAGGGAATCCAGAGAGAGCACATCACCCACCAGGAGAGAAAAAGCCAAAGAGACTCCAGCACATGTCAGGTAGAGATCTGGCTGCAAGCAGCTCCAGCCTGAGCCAGGGGGGGCTGTAAGGCCACAAGCAGCTTTTTAGTGAATTCTTGCCACAATCCTTGGAGCACCAATCATAGATGAATTTCTAAATGGTCTTATTAAATAAAAAAAAAAACCCAGAGCTAGAGATCAGGGTTAAAATCTGAGAAGTCAGAGGAAGAGGAAATGACACAAGCCAAACTCACCTTACTGACTCTCAACTTCCAAAGAGACCCACTTCCTATATATCCATGCCTATATGCCTTTCTGTTCTGCTATATCATTTGCTCTCTCCATCCAGCTATATCACTTCCTCTTCCTGCCAAGCTCTGTCACTACCTGTATGTCTTTACAGACTCCAGACTGCCATGGTTAACTAGTGTTGTAATTTAAGTTGTGTGCCATCCTGCCTGGCTCTGTTCCCAGTGTGACCTTGAATTCACAGAGACTCAGACAGATCCCTCCCTCCCGAATGATAGGATTAAAGGCATGTGCTACCATTGCCTGACTTCTATGTTTGACATAGTGAATGGATTTTTCCTCTGATCCTCAGATAAATTTTATTGGGTTTCATAAATAAAATATCACCACAAATCAACATTCACCTGCAGGTAGAAATGTAAATAATTTCAACTATTACAGAAGTCAGCATGGAGGTTGCTCAGAATTTAAAACTAGAACTTCCATTTGATCCAGACATACTACTTCTGAAAAATTACCCAAAATAACAATACCAGCTTACTAATCAAAATAACTAAATAATGCAATCAATCAACCAAGTGTCCATTAATGAATGAAAAGATAAAGAAAAAATCAGATTGTGAATGGAGAGATATCTCTGTGTTTATGATCACTTGCTTTCTGGCAGAAGACCTGGACATAGTTCCAGAACCCACATGGCTGCTCACAAGCACTGGTAATACTAATTCTGTGGGACCTTACATCTCCTTATTTGTCTGTAAACACCAGGCATGCATGTGGTGCACAGACATATATTTATGCCATGGATATTGCTCTGTATAAATAAAACACTGATTGGCCAGTAGCCAGACAGGAAGTATATGTGTGACTAACAGAGAGGAGAACTGAGGGAACAAGAAGGCAGTGGGAAAGACCTGCCAGCTGCCATGATGACAAACAAGATGTAAGGTACTGATAAACCACAAGCCATGTGGCAACTTATAGATTAATAGAAATGGGTTAATTTAAGATAGAAGTAGATAACAAGAAGCCTGCCACAGCCATACAATTTGTAAGTAATATAAGCATCTGAGTGATTATTTTATATGTGGGTTGTGGGACTATGGGGGCTTGGTGGGAACTGGAGAGAAGCTCTCCAGCTACATATTCAGGCAAATATTCATAAACATAAAATGAAAGTAAATATTTTAAAAGACATTTAAATATAGAAAATGTGATATACACACAATGTTCCTTTTTTTAGCCATGAAAAATGAAACTAGGCCTCTAAAACATAGGCCTTGGGACACAACCAGTTCCCAGGAACCTCTACCCATCTCTGCCCCAGTTTCCAGGCAGCAGGGAAAACTCCTGGGGGCAGGCTCACCCACCAAAACCCTGCATCTGACCTGCAATCTACAAGACCCATGACCTACCCCAATACCCATTGCCCTGCCACCCCCCAGAAGCTTCCTGAAACATGAAATCTGTCAGCTCTCATTGGACCAAGAGTTGAGTGTCTCTTCTGTGACCCAGAGAGTCCTGCCTCTAGAACATAGGTCCTGGAACACAACCACTCACTGAGAAACCCCACCCATCTCTACTCCAGTTGCTGGCCAGCAGGCAAGACTCCTGTGGACAGGTTCCCCCACCAAAACCCCCCATCAGACCCTATAATCTACAAGTCCAAAACCCTACCCCAATACCCATCCCCCTGCGACACCAGTGGCTTCCTGAGACACAGAATCTACAAGCTCTGACTGGACCAAGGGTTCTAGACAAAGAGTGGCTGCTCCCTGAGCCATAGAATCAGTTAGCTTGGATTGAGCAAAGAGCAGCTCCCTGAATACAGAATCAGACAGTTCCAATAGACCAAGAGCTAAGATTGTACACAGAGGGCCCCACTGAAGACACAGATACAGCAAGCATAGATTGGAAGAATAGCAGCTCACTCAGACACAGGCAGGTCTTGCACATATTGGAGGAATAGATGGGTAGATGCCAATGCAAAAATATGTACAACATAAAGAGCAATATGGCATCACCAGAACCTAGCTCTTCTACAACAGCAAGACCTGAACATCACAATGTAGGAGAAGCAGAATAAAGTGACCTTAAAAATAACTTCATGAAGACGCTATAGGCCTTTAAAGAGGAAATGAAACAACATTCCCTTAAAGAAATTGAAGAAAACACAAACAAAAAATTGAAAAAATAATCAATAAATAAAACCATGAAAATGTAATTAAACATGTGAAAGAAACAATTCAAGACCTGAAAAGTTAAATAGAAACAATGAAGAAGATACAAACCAAGGGAATGCTGGAAATAGAAAATCTGAGAAAATGAACAGGAATTATAGATGCAAGCATAACCAACAGAATACAAGACATGGAAGAGAGAATCTCTGGTATAGAGGATATAATACAGGAAATAGATTAGACAGTCAAAGAAAACACCAAAACCAAAAAAGTCATAACACAAAATGTGCAGGAAATCTGGGACACCATGAAAAGGCCTAAGAATATTAGGGATAGAAGGAGAAGAATACCAACTCAAAGGCACAGAAAATATATTCAACAAAATCATAGAAGAAACCTTTCCCAACTTAAAAAAAGAAATACCTATGAAGATACAAGAAGCTTACAGAACACCAAACAGACTAGACCCTCCAAAAAATCCCGTCTCCACATAATCATTAAACCACTAAACATACAAGATAAAAAAAGAAGACTAAGAGCAGCAAATGAAACAGGCCAAGTGATTTATAAAGGCAGGACCATCAGAATAACACCTAACTTCTCAAAGGAGACTTTGAAAGCCAGAAGGTCCTGGAAGGATATAATGCAGACACTAAGAGACTGTGGATGCCAGTCTAGAATAATATACCCAGCAAAACTTTCAATCAGCATAGATGGAGTTACACAAGACAATTCAAGACAAAACCAGATTGAAACAATACCTATCTATGGTAATATTTTATTTGTGCTGAAATGTGATTTTATTTGTATGTTAATAAATAATGTTGCCTGGAGATCAAAGGTAAAAGCGAGCCATTAAGCAGAAGTCCGGTGGTTGTGGCACATGTCCTCTATCCAATCACATGGCAGGCAGAGTCTCTGTGTGGTCAAGGACACAGCCAATTGTGGTGACACGAACCTTTAATCCCAGTACCAACCATAGAGACCTGGAGGTCTGTATAGACAGGCAGTAACGAGGAAGTCATGTGGTTGGGTTTAGAGCCAAAGAGAAGGCAGAACAGAGAGACAATAAAAAGACAAGTCACACAGGAAGAAGGTCTCTCTTGGGGGAAGCGACAGTGTCAAGGTGGTCAGATAAGGTAGTCATGGCTCTTGTTCTGATATCTTTGGCTTTAACTCTGTATTTGGCTCTGTTTTTGTTATTTACTAAGACTGTTTAAAATTTCATCTACACATATCCCCAAATCCAGCCCTATAGAAAGACTAGAAGGAAAATTCCAACCTAAGGAAGTCATATACTAACACAAAAACACTGGCAATAGATAACCCTACAGCAGCAAATCTCAAAGAAGGGAAACACATACAAACTACCACCAAAAGATAGCAGAAATTAACAGTCACTGGTCATTAATATCCCTTAATAACAATGGACTCAATTCACCTATAAAAAGACACAGTCAAACAAAATGGATATGAAATCAGGATCCAACCTTCTGCTGTATACAAGAAACACACTTCATCTTCAAAGAGAGACACTACCTCAGAGTAAAAGGCTAGGAAAAGACTTTCCAGTCAAATGGACTTAAGAAGCAAGCTGGTGTAGCTATCTTAACATAGACAGAATAGACTTCAAACTAAATCAATCAAAAAAAGATCAGGAAGGACATTACATACTCATCACAGAAAAGATCCATGAAGATGAAGTTTCGATTCTGAACATTTATGCCCCAAATACAAGGGCACCCACATATGTAAAAGAGGCATTACTAAAGCTTAAATCACATTAAACCCCACACATTAATAGTGGGAGACTTCAACACTCAACTCTCAATGGACAGATCTGCCAGATAGAAACTTAACAAAGAAATAAGGGACCTAACAAACGTTATGACTCAAATGGCCTTAGTAGATATCTACACAATATTCCACCCTAACAGAAAAGAATATGCCTCCTTCTGAGAACCCCATAGAACCTTTACTAAAATCGAACACATACTCATTCACAAAGCAAATATCAACAGACACAAAAAAAATTAAATAACCTCCTGTATTCTATTGGACCACCATAGATTAAATTTAGATTTCATTGACAACAAAAATTACAGAAAGCCTACAATCTCATAGAAAATGAATAATGCTCAACTGAATCAACAGTGGGTCAAGGAAGAAAGAAAGAAAGAAAAAACTTCCTAGAATTCAATGAAAATGAATGTACTACCTACACAAACATATGGGACACTATGAAAGCAGTACTAAGAGGAAAATTCATGGCACTAAATACTCACATAAAGAAGTTGGAGAGCCTGGCGGTGGTGGCTCATGCCTTTAATCCCAGCACTCAGGAAGCAGAGCCAGGCAGATCCCTATGAGTTCGAGGCCAGCCTGGGCTACAGAGTGAGTTCCAGGACAGGCTCAAAGCTACACAGAGAAACCCTGTCTCAAAAAAACAAACAAAAAAATAAGTTTGAGAAATTTCACACTAGTGACTGAACAGCACATGTAAGCTCTAGAACAAAATGAAGCAAAGTCACCCAGAAGGAACAGATGCTAAGAAATAATCAACTAGAGAGCTGAAATCAATACAGTAGAAACAAAGAGACCAATACAAAGAATCAATGAAACAAAGAGTTGGTTCTTTGAGAAAATCAACAAGATGAACAAACCCTTATCCAAACTAACTAAAAGGCAGAGGAAGAGCATCCAAATTAACAAAATCAGGAATGAAAAGGGAGACATAACAAGTGACAATGAGGAAATCCAGAGAATCATCAGGTCATACTTAAAAAACCTCTACTCCTCAAAACTGAAAAATCTAAATGAAATAGACAATTTTCTGGATAGGTACTACATAACAAAGTTAATTCAAGACCAGATAAACAATTTAAATAGACCAACAACGACTAAGGAAATATAAATAGTCATTAAAAGTCTCCCAGCAAAAAACAGCCCAGGACCAGATGGTTTCAATGTAGAATTCTACCAGATTTTCAAAGATGAGCTGATACCAGCACTCTTCAAATTGTTCAAATTGTTCCACACAATAGAAACTGAAGGAACATTACCAAACTCCTTTTATGAGTCTACAGTTACTCTGATTCCCAAACAACACAGATAAAACAAAGAAAGAGGATTACAGACCAAACTCCCCCATGAACACTGATGCAAAAATTGTCAATAAAATATTGCAAACTGAATCCAAGAACACATCAAAAAATTATCCACCGCAATCAAGTAGGCTTCCAGTAGAGATGCCAGGATGGTTCAACATATGAAAATCTGTCAATGTAATACACCATATAAACAAACTGAAAGAAAATACCACATGATCATTTCATTACATGCTGAAAAGGCCTTTGACAAAATCCAACACCCCTTCATGATAAAGGTCTTGGAGAGATCAGGAGTAAAAGAAACATACTTAAACATAATAAAGGCAATTAACAACAAGCCAACAGCCAACATCAAATTAGATGGAGAGAAACTCAAAGCAATTCTACTAAAATCAGGAACAAGACATGGTTGTTGCTCTCCCCATATTTATTCAATATAGTACTTGAAGTTATAGCTAGAGCAATAAGACAACAAAAAGAGATCAAGGGAATATAAATTGCAAAGGAAGAAGTCAAAATTTCACTATTTGCAGATGATATGACAGTATACATAAGTGACCCCAAAAATTTTACCTGGGACCTCATACAGCTGATCAACAACTTCAGTAATGTAGAAGGATACAAGATTAACTTAAAAATTCAGTATCTCTCCTTTATGCAAATGATAAAGGGGCTGAGAAAAAATCAGAGAAACATCATCCTTTATAATAGCCACAAATAATAAAATATACCTTGGGGTAACTCTAAATAAGCAAGTGAAAGACCTGTATGACAAGATTTTAAATGTTTGAAGAAAGAAATTGAATTAGATATCAGAAAATGAAAGATCTCATGGATAGGTAGGATTAACATAGTAAAAAATGGCAATCTTACCGAAAGCAATCTACAGATTCAATGCAATACCCATCACAATCCCAACACAATTCTTCACAGATCTAGAAAGAATAATACTCAACTTCATTTCGAATAACAGAAAACCCAGGATAGCTAAAGGAATATCCTGTAAAATAAAGCCACCTCTGGAGGCATCACTATCCCTAAACTCAACCTTTACTATAGAGCTATAGTAATAAAAACAGCTTAATATTGGCATAAAAACCAAAATGTGGACCAATAGAATTGAACTGAAGACCCTAACATTAACCCACACAACTATGAACACTTGATTTTTGACAAAGAAACCAAAAATGTACAATGGAAAAAAGAAAGCATCTTCAACAAAAGGTGCTTGCATAACTGGACATCAACATGTAGAAGATTGCAAATAGATTCATATCTATCACCATGCACAAAACTCAAGTCTAAGTGGATCAAAGACCTCAACATAAATCCAGTTATTCTGAACCTGACAGAAGAGAAAGTAGGAAGTAGTATTGAATGAATTGGTACAGGAGACCACATCCTAAATATAACACCAGTAGCACAGACACTGAGAGCAATGATTAATAAATGGGACCTCCTGAAACTGAGAAGCTTCTATAAGGCAAAGGACACAGTAAATAAGATGAAATGACAGCCTGTAGAATGGGGAAAGATCTTTACTAACCCCACACCTGACAAAGGACTGATCTCCAAAAGATATAAAGAACTCTAGAAAATAGACATCAAAATAAAGAACAATCCAATTAAAAGATGGACTACAGAGCTAAACAGAGAATTCTCAAAGGAAGAATTTCAAATGGCTGAAATATATTTAAGGAATTGCTCAGCATCCTTAGTCATCAGGGAAATGAAAATCAAAACAACTCTGGGATACCACCTTACATCTGTCAGAATGGCTAAGATCAAAAGCACTGCAGACAGCTTAAGTTGGAGAGGATGTGGAGCAAGGGGAGCACTCCTCCACTGCTGGTAGGAGTGCAAACTTGTGCAACCACTCTGGAAATCAGTATGGCAGTTTCTGAGAAAATCGGGAATCAATCTTCCTCAAGACCCAGCTATACCACTCTTGGCCATATACCCAAGGAATACACAATCCTACTACAAGGACACATGCTCACCTATGTTCATAGCAGCATTATTCGTAATAGCCAGAACCTAGAAACAACCTAGATGCCCCTCAACTGAAAAAAATGGGATTCAGAAAATGTGGTACATATATAAAATAGCATACAACTCAGCAGAGAAATCGATGACATCATGAAATATGCAAGCATATGGATGGAACTTGAAAATATCATCCTGCATGAGGTAACCCAGACTCAGAAGGAAAAACATGGTATGTACTCACTCATAAGTAGATACTAGATGTACACCAAAGGATAACCAAACTACAGTCCACAACTCAAGAGAAGCTAGCTAACAAGAACGACCCAAAGAGGGATTCATGGATGACTCTGGGAAGGGGAAATAGCTGAGATCTCCATGAGTAAACTGGGGATGAGTGGAGGGCAATGGAGGGTATGGGGTAGGGAATGAGAACATAAAGAAACAGGATGGTCAAGCTGGAAAAGGGACAGAGTAAGAAAGCAGTGAAAGAGATACCTCAGTAAAGGGAGATATCATGGGGATAGAGAGAAACTGGGTGCTAGGGAAGTTGCCAGGAATCCCCAAGGATGACCCCAGCCTGCACTACTAGAAATAGTGGAGAGAGTGCCTGAACTTAACAGGCTTACAACAGTGACCAGATTGGTGAATACCTAACTGTCATCACAGAACTTTTCTCCAGTGCCAAACACCCAGCAGAGTTCTAGGAGTCCAGTCAAAGAGAGAGAAAAGGGATTCTATGAGCAAGTGAATCAAAATCATGATGGGGAAACATGCAGGGACAACCTAACCAATCTAGAAGGAACTCATGAAAGTTGGATTAATGGCTGTGTGTGGTGGTATTGTTTCCCCAAAATATTGTTCCCCCTAATAAACTTATCTGGGGTCAGAGAACAGGAGAGCCACAATATTAAATATAGAGGATAGGTAGTGGTAGCATATGGTGGTATTTTATTTGTACTGAAATGTGATTGTAATTTTATGTTAATAAATAAAGTTGCCCTGGAGTCAGAGCTATTAGAGCCATAGCAAGAACGTGGTGGTTAGAAGAGCTAGGTAGATTTCAGTGTGTTCAGGGATACAGCCAGCATTGGAGACATACACCTTTAAGACCTGGAGGGCGGTACTTACAGGCAGTGACAAGGCAGTCATGTGTTTGGGTTTACAACCAATGAGAAGGCAGAACAGAAAGACTATTTAAAGACAGACACACAGGAATTAGCTCTCTTTTGGGGAAGCTGGGAGCACTGCAGGAGGTAAGATTTTAGCTCTGAGGTCTGACCTCTTGGCTTTCACTTTTACATTGGTTCTGTGTTTCTTATTTTAATAAGATGGTTGGTTACATCTACATTTGGCACCCAATGTGACAAGAATCCATTAAACTGGTTGGGGCCAGCTCCCTAGTCCGAGCAGCCAGCTCCCTAGCCCAAGCAACCGGCTCCCTAGCCCAGGCCCAGGTCTGCTTGGTCTCAGGCTGGACTAACCCAGAACTGCTTGCTTAAAGCCAGTGCTACAAACAACTCAGGCCTGCCCTGCCAAACAGGCCCCCTGCCTGTAAAGCCAAGCCTTGACTTGGCTCAAGAGGGAACAAGTGGCTGGATTTAAGCTTTAGCCGGCTACGCTTTCGCTTTCGCTTTTGCTTTTGCGCTCTCTCTCTCTCTCTCTCTCTCTCTCTCTCTCTCTCTCTCTCTCTCTCTCTCTCTCTCTCTCTCTGGATTCACACCTAGGACACTAAGTGGCTGTTTTGAAATTTCCTCGGATTTCTACTGTTCTACGCAAATTTGGTAAGTCATCAAGGAAACTATTTAAAAGACAAATTTTTTCCACATTTAAAAAAATGGGTTTTATGTGTACATTGGAAGAAAATTGGGTTTTGTTTGAAATGTTAGGCAGTCTGACAATGGAACAATTATATGAGAAGATGAATATTATTGGAATTATGCAGTTTATCACTATGTTTATCCTCATTTTACTATTTAAAAGATAGTCAATTTAAGTGCCAGGATGACAGCTTTAGAAAAACTTGTTAAACCTGTAAAAATTCAGACAGAAGAAATTAACAGTGAAGTTGTTTCAAGTTTGGATCATAAGTTTACAGAAAGAAAGCCTGTTTTCACACAGTCAGCCTTAATTTATCCTGTAACCATACAGCAGTTGCCTGATCAAATGATTACACAAAATATTTGGGCTCCAATTGAAATGTTGGATTTAAAAAGGTTTAAGGAGGCAATAGTATCTTATGGCATGCATTCCCCATATGTAAAGTAAATGTTAAACTCTTGGTCAACATATAATAGGATTGTACCACAGGACTGGCAGGAGCTGGCACAAGCTGTTCTTGAACCCAGATAGAGGCTGCAATTTTTAACTTGATTTAAGGATGAAGCTAAAAACATAGAAAAACAATGGAGGGATAAAGGAATACAAGTTTGCCAGGATCAGCTTATTGGAGAAGGCCCATATGCTTCAGTACAAGCACAATATTTATATGATGTCCAAACCCTAATTTTATGTCGAATGGCAGCCTTGAATGCATGGGACAGAGTTGAGGAACCAGGAAAAAAACCTGAGTCGTTTACAAAGGTTATACAAAGCCCAAAAAAATCCTTCACAGATTTTTTTTAGATAGACTGGCTTCAGCAGTAAAGAGAATGGTCTCGGAATCAGAAGCTAGTATGGCAATAATTGAATCTTTGTCCTTTGAGAATGGGAATGCAGCATGCAAAAGAATAATCAGGCCGATAAAGGCAAGATCTGCACCTTTGGAAGATTGGATTAGAGAAACAATTAATGTTGAGGCTTATGAGTATGATGATACATGGGTAGGAGAAGCAATTTCAAAAGGTTTGAGGAGTATTAGATGTTTTGTATGTGGAAAGCAAGGACATTTGAAAAGGGACTGTAGACAGGTCATTCTTAGAAAAAATGTTTCTTCAAGGAACAAGGGCAACAGAATGCCCCTTCCTTCTGGAGTATGCAGAAGGTGTGGTAAGGGAAAACACTGGACCAAGGAATGTAGATCAACAAAGCACAGACAGGGTAATCCTTTGCCTCAGTCTTCGGGAAACTCCCAGAGGGGCCTCTTGCAGGCACCCATAGCAAATCCAGTTCAAACCTTTTCTGCAACTGTAGATGAAACCCCTGCCCAGAGCGATTTCATAACCAAATACCCATTGGAGTAAATCATGCTGGTCAGGATGATGAAACAGAGAGAATAGAAAATTAAGGAGAAAACATAAAGAAAAAATTTTGGCAAAAGTCTATTAATGAACAAAGACCAAAATTAATGATGAAAATAAATGGTGTTTTATTGTCTGGTCTGGTAGACACAGGTGCGGACGTTACCATAATTGCACCAGAATTTTGGCATCCAACTTGGCCTCTTCAGGAGGTAAATGTTCAACTGTTAAGAATTGGGACACTATCTCAGGTGAAACAGAGTGCAAGATGGCTCAAATGTATAGTTCCAGAAGGAAAGAGAGGAAAATTAAAACAGTATGTGGCTAACATAGCTATGAACCTGTGGGGTTGAGACTTGTTGCAACATTGGAATACTGAGATTAACATCCCTCCAATCTCAGAAACAAATCATAAACTAGCACATATTTCTGAGAGAAATATTAGAAGGCATTATTTTGAGTGGTCACCAGCCATCCATATTATACAAGAACATGGCAAAAACAACTGATGATCTTCCAAAGACACCAACAGCTCTACCTTTAAAATGGTTAATAGACAAGCCTATATGGGTTCAGCAATGGCCTTTAACAACAGAAACACTCCAGGCTTTAGAAGAGCTGGTAGAAGAACAGTTAAATGCTCAGCATATTGAAGAATCACCAGCCCTTGGAATTCTCCTGTATTTGTTATTAAAAAGAAATCTGGTAAATGGAGAATGGTAACAGACCTTAGAGCAATTAACAAAAGTAATTCAGCCAATGGACTCTCTATAATCTGGGATTCCTTTGCTTACTCTGTTACCAAAAAGATGGCCTCTCATAATTATTGATTTAAAAGACTGGTTCTTTTCAATACTCTTACGAGAAAAAGACAAAGAAAGATTTGCTTTCACAGTGCCTACTTATAATAATTCTCAACCAGTTAAAAGATTTCAATGGAGGGTCCTCCCACAGGGAATGTTGAATAGCCCAACCCTGTGCCAATATTGTGTACAACAGCCATTTGAAGTGATATGTAAAAAATTTCCTAAATCTATAATTTATCATTATATGGATGATATTTTACTAGGTGACTCAAATGCAAGTACTGTAGAAAGAATGTTTGAAGAAGTAAAGAAAATTTTGCCTTGCTGGGGATTACAAATTGCTCCTGAAAAAATACAAAGAGGAGATTCTATTAATTATTTAGGATATAAAATAGAGCTACAAAAAATTAGACCCCAAAAGGTGCAAATTAGAAGAGATAGACTACAGACTTTTAATGACTTTCAAAGATTAATTGGAGATATTTCTCATCTACGAACTATTGTTGGGGTAAAAAATGATGAACTGACTAATTTGTTCAAAACCTTAGAAGGTGACAAGGACTTAAATAGTCCAAGAGAATTATCACCTGAAGCTGAGAAAGAATTGGCCTTGGTAGAAAAGAAAGTGCATGAAGGACACGTGGATCGTATTGATCCAAAGCTGGATTGCATTTTGGTTATTTTACCTTCTAGGCATTCTCCTACTGGAATATTAATGCAGAGGGAAGATGTTATATTGGAATGGATACTTTACCAAATAAACCAAATAAAAAATTAAAAACTTATGGGGAAAAAAATCTCTGACTTGATTTGGAAAGGAAAACTGAGATTTCAGCAATTAGCAGGACTAGACCCAGCAGAAATTGCTGTAACTTTAACTAAGGAGGACATTGAAAAATAATGGACAGAAAGTGAACCTTGGCAAAGAGCTTGCAGTAATTTTTTGGGAGAAATTAATAGCAAATATCCCAAAAGCGATAGAATTGATCTTATAAAGAGAGCCGATTGGATCTTGCCTCAAATTGTATGGCAAAAACCCATATCTGGAGTTCGTAGATTTTATACAGATGCCAACAAACAAGGAAAGGCAGGTTACAAATCAGAAAATTTAAGTAAAGTGGTTCAAAGTCCTTATAATTCAGTTCAAAAATCAGAATTGTATGTCATTCTGTTGGTATTAATGGATTTTTCAGAACCTCTCAATACAGTAACTGACTCTCAGTATGCTGAAAGAGTGGTATTACATATTGAGAGTGCAGAAATTATCCCTGATGCTTCAGAATTAACTTCACTATTTATTCAATTACAGATACAATCAGGAAAAGGAGTCATCCCTTATATATAACTCACATTCGATCCCACACTGGTCTGCCAGGCCCTCTAGCACAAGGCAATGATGAGATTGATAAATTATTGATAGGAAATGTGCTGGAGGCCTCAGAATTTCATAAAAAACATCATGTCAATAGTAAAGGTTTTTAAAAGGATTTTTCCATAACCTGGCATCAAGCCAAAGAAATAGTAAAGAAATGTCCTACATGCTCCTTCTACAAACACCTTTCCTAGCAGGATGTAACCCAAAGGGTACTCAGAGGAATGAAATCTGGCAGATGGACGTGTTTCACTTTGCAGAATTTGGAAAATTGAAATATGTACACCACACAATCGATACTTATTCAGGATTTCAATGGGCAACTACTCTGAGTTCTGAAAAAGCTGATTCTGTGATCACTCATTTGCTAGAAGTTATGGCCATCACGGGTATACCTGCACAAATCAAAACTGACAATGCTCCATCATATGTCTCTGTTAAAATGAAACAGTTTTTTGCTTACTACAATATAAAGTGTATTACAGGTATACCACATAATTCTACAGGTCAAGCAGTTATAGAAATATCAAACAGAACTCTAAAGGATATGCTAAATAAACAGAAAGAAGTAACAAAAACCCCAGAAATAGACTGCATAATGCTCTATTAACTTTGAATTTTCTGAATGCCAATGAGAAAGGAACAACAGCTGCAGAGAGACATTGGATAATAGAAAAAAAAACTACAGAATTAAATCAGCCTATATATTTTAAGGATGTGCTGACCTCAGAATGGAAACCAGGTATATATTACATTGGGGACAAGGTTTTGCTTTTGTTTCTACAGGAGAAGATAAGCTGTGGGTACCATCAAAATTGATAAAGGTTCAAATTGAACAAGAGAAATCTTTTAATTAGAGGAGGTGATAGTTCATCAACCAGTATGAACATCCAATTTAAATTAACTTATACCAGTAACACATGCCTTTTCATTTAATCAGATAACTTGCCAAAAAGGAACATCCCCAAAATTAGTCTTGGGGAAAGGTTTTTGTTTTTGTCTTTTAGGAGAATGAAGGTTAAGGAATCTGAAGAACACAAGACAAATGAAACAACTGAAGAAAAGGGACAAATCATCTATCCCAGGAAACAGAGTGAAACGGCATATGGGTATATATTATCTAAAAAATTTTATGTCTTCCAAAATGTTTGTTCCTGCTTTTCTCTAAAGATTTAACACTATTGGTCTTCTAATAGTCCAAGTTCAATTAAAATTTAAAGCTGACGTTGGAGTTGGAGAATGGCTCTCTGCTTCTTTAAACTCAAGCATGTTGTTAATAGGAAAATGCAAACTCCCTGTATCATGCCAGAATCAAAGAGCCATCTTCTGCTATGGGACAGGACAAAAGCCAAATTAATTAAGGGACTATTCTATTACTAATCTCAACTCTTTGATTCTATTCTGATTCTTTAAACTTTTCTTAAAGTATAAATTTTATATCAAAATTTACAAGATTAATAGATAGATAGATAGATAGATAGATAGATAGATAGATAGATAGATAGATAGATAGATACATTTTAAACTTTGTTAAGATATGAATGGTCATATAGAGTACTAACTAATTCTAGAAAAAAGGCTTCAATTAGCGGCATATATATGTTTTTGTGTTCGAGTCTCTTATCAGTTTTCTGCAGGAAATCACGGTCAGGCCTAACATCAACTGAAGTCTCCAGGAAGAAGATGGGGCCCCACAACAACAACAATTCCACATGGACAATAATAATATCACTAAGCTGACAAACATCATCTACAGATCAGCTTTGAACTACAAGGTGCTCAGAGCAATTTTGAGATAACTTGCTGAGATGATCCAGTCTCAAAGACTACTTGAATAAGGACTTGAGATAAACCCTGAAATTTGGCATTATACACAGACTGGATAATAATGAAGGATATAGTTACCTTTCCTAAGATTTGACAATTAACCTAAAATTTTTCTTTCAGGATAAAGATAACTTCACCCATACCCAGCAGGGAGCAATTTTAAGAATAGGACACCCACATTCCCAAAAAGGTGGTGTGGGGGGGGTGTTTTTTTTTTTGTTCTTTTAATGGGTATTGGGTCTTGGATAACTTTCTTTATTTAGGGGGGTTGGTTACAAGTTGTTGCCAAGGGTTAGGAAAATGGCTAAGCAAAGGAGATTAGATTTTAGGTTCTTGTTTTAAAAAAATAAAGAAAGAAAAGAAAAAGACAATTACTAATTTTAAATACTTTACATTATTAACAACTATTAGGATATAAAGAAATGAAAGTTAGTAGTTAGACATTACAATAGAAATTGTAGTCATATTAGATATGTTTTAAAATTTGAGCAGATATTTTTTAGACAGGTTATCTTCAAACCCTTCAGAGATCTACAGAATATGGCATTTAAAATATTTTAATAACTTAGAAATTTTTCTTTTTTGAGACATGTCAGCTCCTGTCAGAACCAATCTACTTCAGAGAAAATATGGGCATTGAAGAAACTGCATATGGAGTTAACTTTCATTGTGGCAAAAGTAGTTAGCCACTGGACAACAAAGTATCCTCAAATCAACAGGACCAAATGGACAGAGAGGACATGAAACAAAGGACTACTGATTCTTGCCAAAACAAGTGTGGTTATGGCTTTATCAAAAGGCATCTTCTGAGGCCAGGACAATATGGCACCATCCCTGAATAGGTCTTCGCAATCCGGACAAGGTACAATGCCCTTTTCTTCTAAGGCAGCTGAACAGGCAGTGGGCTGATGGCTTCTGTTGTGCAATGGAACAGCAACTGAAAGCTCACACCTCTCAATAGTAGACTGGCATTTAATAGAAGGATGTGGAGAAGAAGGGGGATGCTGAGATGAAGCCATATATACACAGCCAAGAAGAATGGACAGCTGAATTCAAAAACCGTCAACAATTTCCAGAATTTAAAATCCTGAATCATGACATGACACTAGTGGAATTCAGGTGTTTCTGGTACATGGACTGCTCTCACCCAATGTGAGGTTGAACTGTTGACCTTATGTACATCCTACTTCACAAATGAGTCTGTCAGATATGCTAAGCCTATAGGCTGAAGATGATGGCCCAACACTGCGGAGAAACCTCAGATGACTGTACAGGCAGCTGGCTGTTTCTGTCAACTCACAAATTTTTTGGAAGTTGCTTTTGTGCACTTCCTGTTTTTATTTTTGTTAGATAATATTATTTCCTTCTTGTGTCTCTGAGGGAATTGAAGATTATTTAGTTATAGTTGAATTTTAATTAGGGTAGAAAGTGAATTAGATACATTTTGTACTTACCAAAATAGGATAGATAATGGAATTATTTTCTCTGAATTTGTCAAATACAAATGGACTAGACATCGTTTAGGTATTAGTTACTTTTATATATTGTATATAGTTATTGTACTTTTGTTTATAGTTTTTCTTTTGTTAGTTATAACCTTTTGCCTTTTTTCTTTTTATTAAAATAGAAAAGGGGAAATATGGTGGTATTTTATTTGTACTGAAATGTGATTTTAATTGTATGTTAATAAATAAAGTTGCCCTGGGGTCAGAGCCATTAGAGCCATAGCAAGAACATGGTGGTTATAAGAGCTAGGTAGATTTCAGTGTGTTCAGGGATACAGCCAGCATTGGAGACATACACCTTTAAGACCTGGAGGGCGGTACTTACAGGCAGTGACAAGGCAGTCATGTGTTTGGGTTTACAACCAATGAGAAGGCAGAACAGAAAGACTATTTAAAGACCGACACACAGGAATTAGCTCTCTTTTGGGGAAGCTAGGAGCACGGCAGGAGGTAAGATTTTAGCTCTGAGCTCTGACCTCTCAGCTTTCTCTTTTACATTGGTTCTGTATTTCTTATTTTAATAAGACGGTTGTTTACATCTACAGTAGCACAGGCCTTTAATCCTAGCATTCTAGATTCAGAAATCCCTCTGGATCTCTTTGAGTTCAAAGCCCCATTGGAAACAGCCAGGCATGGTGACACATGCCTTTAAACCCAGAAAGTGAGCCTTTAATCCCAGGGAGTGATGCAGATAACAGAAAGGTATATAAGGCATGAAGATAAAGAACTAGAAGCATTTGGCTGGTTAAGCTTTCAGGCTTCTAGCAGCAGTTCAGCTGAGATTCATTCTGGATGAGGACTCAGAATCTTCCAGTCTGAGGAAACAGGACCAGCTGAGGAACTGGCGAGGTGAGGTAGCTGTGGCTTGTTCTGCTTCTCTGATCTTCCAAAGTTCACCCCAATAACTGGTCTCAGGTTTGATTTTATTAATAAGACCTTCTAAGATTCATGCTACAGCTGTGGAGCTCGCATGGAACTGGGCTAGACCCTCTGCATAAGCGAGACAGTTTTGTAGCCTGATCTACGTGGGGGTCCCCCTGGCAGTAGGACCAGAATCTCTCCCCAGTGCATGAGGGGGCTTTTTGGAGCTCACTACCTATGATGGGACACCTTGTGCAGCCTTGAGGCAGGGGGAAGGGCTTGGCTTTGCCTCTACTTGATATGCCTCCCCATGGGAGGCCTTGGCTTTTATGGGGAGGAGTGGGGGTTGGGTTGGGAGGGGGAAGCTGGGGAAGCAGGAGGAGAGAAGAGGGGGATCTTTGGTGTATAAAATAAATGGAAATTTTTTTCTTAATAAAAAAAAGAAAGAAAACAATTGTCTCTGTGTTAAGAAACACGCAGGCATTATCCTATCAGGGGTTTAAATATTATTCTTCAAAACAAAATTAGGTAAATAATATGACTATCCTAATTTTGTTTACAAGAACTCACAGGATTACTTGGCAGTCTACATCAAATATATCAGGTTGATGGCCAAAGTTTAGGATGTTTGGTGCCATAGTACCCATTTAATCACTGCATTATTTTATCTCTTGCATCTAATTTTTACTTTAAATTTGCATAAATCTTGACATTTTGTCTGCAATATATTAAAGTAGCTTCATGAACCACTTCCAAGGAGAGACTAAAGAGCTTGAGGCAAACATTGGTCTGAATTATGTTCTATCCTAATAACATCTCTGAATTCACTACAGAAGGTGGAAGGATTCCTGTAAGAAATAGCATTCCCCCATGAAACGTGGACTGTTGGCTGTGGAGTCCCCATGGGACTGGATTAGGCCCTCTGGACAGGCAAGATGGTTATTTGGCTCAAACTGTTTGGGGGGCACCCAGGCAGGGAGATCAAGATCTGTCCCTGGTGCATGGGCAGGCTTCTGGAATCCAGTGCCTGTGGTGTGACACCTTGCATAGGCTTGGCGAAGTGGGAAGGGGCTTGGACCTGCCTAGGCTCAGTGTGCTGGGCTCTCCTGACTCCTCATGGGAGACCTTGATATGGGGGGTGTGGGGATGTAGAGTGGCTTGGGAAAGAGGGCTGGGGGTGGGAGGAGGGAGGAGGGGGAGTCTGTGGATAGCATGTAGAGTGAATAGAAAATTTCTTAATAAAAAAATTTAAAAAAAGAAATAGCATTCCCAGTTAGTCATTCCTTCACTATATTTCTTCCTCTTCCCTGCCCTCTGTACCTCACTGCACTGGCATTTCCTGTTCCATTTTACTGTTCACCTCTTCACCTACATTATCTGTGTTCTGTCCTCCTTCTCTTGAAATATATAGCCCCTTACTATTTTCCTGATTTCTATGGGTACTCCAGTTTAAAAATACATATAAAAAATCCAAAGCTAGAATCTATACATGAGAGAGAATGTGTAGTATTTGTCTTTCTGTGTCTGGGTTACTCATACAGAACAGTAGTTTTCAGCTCCATCTTTTATAGCTGTATAATATTTTATCATGTATGTATAAAATATTTCCATTATCTACATCTCTGTTAACAGACATCTAAGGTATTTCTACTTCCTAGCTATTCTGAATAAAGCATTTATGACTGTGATGAACAAGTATTTCTGTATTATATAAAGAACTCTGTGTACATGTGGTTTATCTGGATCATATCATAGATAACTATTTCTAGCTTTCTGATGAAGCTACATGCTGATTTACAGAGTGGCTGCACTAGTATTTACTCCATGAAACAGTGAATAAATACTTCCTTTCCTCCACAAAAAAAAAAAAAAACCTATTTCATTTGAAGGAAAATGGATGAATATCATTGTGTTAAGTAATTAAACCAGTTCACTTAAACAAAAACACTGCAAGCTTTTTTCTCATATTTGTAATGTAGCTGACAAATACAGACATGAAAATAAAAGCAAAGAATCATAGGAATATGGAAGAACAAAGGGGGAAAAGAGAGGCAGCAGGAAGATAAAAAGGGTAAGATGATATGAGTCCAAACCAAATTCATTACGTACTAAGTTCATGTGGCCACTGAGCACTTGAAATGGGGCTAATGTGACAGGAAAGTACATTTTTCATTTTCTTTAATTTTAATTTAATCTACAACACACCATGTGACTAGTGGCTACCTCACTAGACAGCATTAGTTCCATCAAAACACAAAATAGCCTGTAAAAGTCCCTTTTTCAGATTACAGTGTATGTTGATTTTCTTCAGGCCAATGTTTTTCTTCCTCTACCTAGGTCTCCTATTTACTGGAAAACAGCAGTACTAGTGCTACTATATACTCCTGCATTGACAAAAGAAAGAACTGGCATCTTCCCTGGGTCTCCTGCAATGCCTGCTGCTGGCTGCAGCAAGTATCCATTTTGTCCTTGGAGGAGAGCATTTGCATTTCACCCCAGCTCCATCCACCTCTACCTTTTGGAATATTTTGGTTTATTACAATGTAAATTTTTCAACTGTTCTCTCTGGAACTAGTTCCAAACTCCTAAAGAATAAAGCAAACAGGTTCTCTTGGTGAAGAACTCCAGATGTTGTTATTTGTCTATATTATATAGCTTTTCCCAAGTCTTCTGCCATCTACACAAATTTCAACTATGCTGAACAGTTAGTGACTACATTAAACATTATTGTACTGCAGATAGCAATGTGACAGAATAAAATTATACTGTAGATTGCATAGGATGCCTGGGTGACGGAAATAAATAACCATTTTAGAGGGGCAATAAAAATTGAGCTTTATCACATAGCTCCCAAGACTGCCAGCTTTACATACTGAAGACTGGAAAAGTAAAATCCAAAAAATGACACTGAACAGACACTGCTTCCCAGCCTTGGGACTTGCATGCCTTATGACTTGCACATTACAATGCAGGTTCAGCTGTTGTTGCCATTCAGTTGGTACAGAACTGTGCAGGTTTTAATGATGCAAAGGTTGGAAGATGGATTTTTTTTTAAATATAAAACTTTGTCAGTCAGAGACTGTTGCAAAAATTATTTCAGTAATCATGCTGGGTGATGGTAAGAGGGGACAATCTAAGTTATCAAGAGCAAATTAGTAGAAAATGAAAACTAGACATTAACAGTAGATTTAAGTATTCTAAATTGTGAACTACCTTGATTTTGCCATATTTCTAGAAACTGGCTCAAAGCCTGTAGCTTCAGGACCACTTATGCTTATTGAATAGCTTCACTGAGATATAATAAATACTAAAATTTAAACATTTTATTTTATTCTTTAAAGATCTTATTTAAGAGATATTTGTGAGCCACCCAATATAGGTGGTGGCAACCAAACTGGAGTCCTCTGAAAAAGCAGCTTATGTTTTGGAACCTCTAAGCCATCTTTCCAGCCCCAAGTTCATCCATTTTAAAGATAAATTAACTGAGTTTTGGTATATTCACATCTATTCAAATATTGCTACAGCATGTATTTCTTTTTTAAAACCTCAACTTTACAAATGTTACTTTTACCACAAGAAATCACTGGTAACTATTCACAGTTATCAGTTTCCCTAATCTTTTAACAAGATTTATGGAACCAGTTATTTGCTTTCTGTTTTGATGAATTTACCTGTTCTGAACACTAGATATAAATAAATCATATAAAAAGTAGTCCTTGTGAAGGTTCATTCAAGTTATAACATATATTGATACTTTATTTCTTCTCACCGATAAAAAATATCCTATTGTCAGGGCAGATCACATATTATTTATCCATTTTTGATAAACATTTGGGCTGTTTCTAATTTTTGAGCATTATGAATAATGATGCTGTAAAGATTTGTGCTAGGATTTATATATGAATTATGTTGAATCTATAGATTGATTTTGAGGTAACTGTTACCTTAACACATGAATATAGAATGTTCCTTTCTCCATTTAATTTTTTTTAATTTTGCAATGTTTTGAATTCTACAATGTACAGAACTTGTTCTACTATTGCTAATGAATTCCTAACAGATTATTATTTTGATGCTGCAATGCTGTCTTTATTGATTCTTTTTTGTAATTTTTTTCAGAGCTGTGGGCCAAATTCAGGGTTTTGTGCCTGCTGGACAAGTGCTCTATCACTACGCTAAATCTCCCAAATTTTGATGCTATAATGAATGAAATTGTTTTCTTAATTTCATTTTTGGATTGCTTGTGCTAGCATGCAGCAATGACTGATTCATTTTTTTCAGACAGCCTCCTGCTATGCAATCTAGGCTAGACTTGTCATCCTTCTGCTGTTAACAACTTGTAGTTTCTTCTCCTTGTGTCCCGCAGAATGTCTGGTAGTCTCCTCTGTGAAGCAGGTACCTGAAGGACCATTTTGCCTTACAAAGTTCAGTGGTCACCTTCCTATGGGTCCTGCATGCCCAGTTTGTATAATATATTATCAGCAGTCCAGGCAAGGGCAGTTTCTTGCCCAAATGGCTATTTTTGCCAAGAAGAAGATAAACTCCATATAGAGTGTCTTCAATGCCCATCTTCCTTTTTGAAGTAAATTGGTGCTACCAGGAGAAGACATATCTTGTTGTCCAGAAAGTCTAAGATTTTAAAACATTTTAAATTCCATATTCTGTAGGTCTTTGAACTTTTGAAGATAACTTACCTAATTGAAATATATCTATGTATACCTAAAAAACTTAACTAACATGACTATAAGTTTGATTATCTGCTGTGGGATGGTCTGTATGTTAAATTGCTCTGATTGGTCAATAAATAAAACACTGATTGGCCAGTGGCCAGGCAGGAAGTATAGGTGGGACTAACAGAGAGGAGAATTGGAACAGGAAGGCAGATGGAGACACTGCCAGCTGCCACCATGACAAGTAGCATGTGAAGACACTGGTAAGCCACGAGCCACGTGGCAAGGTATAGATTTATGGAAATGGATTAATTTAAGTTATAAGAACAGTTATCAAGAAGCCTGCCACAGCCATACAGTTTGTAAGCAATAGAAGTCTCTGTGTTTACTTGGTTGGGTCTGAGCGGCTGTGAAACTGACGGTAGACAGAGATTTGTCCTGACAGTGGGCAGGGTAGGAAAACTCTAGCTACAATTATCATAGATGACTAATTAGTAATCTGTATTTCTTAATTATACATTACAATTTTAAATGAATTGCATTAACATAATACTCTAAACAAGAGTAGAAATACATATAGTATTACAAAATTAACTTTAAATTTGTATCAATAAACTAAAATCTATGGCAATATAAAATATTTATTCTATATTTCTATATCATATCCCCCTTTCTTCTTTTAGAAAGAGATTTCAATTATAACCAACCCCCTTTAAATAAAAATAAACATTTATGGTGGTTCAGCCAGTGGTTGGCTCAGCTGGCACCCATCAGCATTCTGCCTCCTGACACCTACACCCCCACGTTCTCCCTATTTTTTTTAATTTTACTTAAAATATAATTACATCATTTCTTCGCATCCCTTTTCTCCATACAACCCCTTCCATGCCTTCCACTCCCTCTCAATTCTCTTTATTTCTCATATGTATATAGTTTCAGAGATGACCACATGGTATTGAGGGGTTTAAACCTAGTAGAGTCTCAGTCTCCCTTTCTCAGCAGTCATTAGGTGCCTGTAGTTCTGTCTAGGAGCAGAGCCTCATGAGGTTCCATTTTTCCATCTTAGCATATTTATTAGTATTGTCATGGATCAGATCTTCTTTAGGAAGCCACATTGCTGAGGCATCAACAATACATTGACTGTGCATATATATTATTTAGAATTAATTTTTCTTGCTGTATATTCAGAATCTCTTAATGGTTGCCAAATGTTTTCCTATAACCCCACACTCAGTTACACAGCACCAAAAACTAGAGTGTGCCTAATGTTTCTGCATGCTTTGTATGCTTTTCAGAGTCAAGTTTAATATCTTCCACTCCTCATTTTAATCATGTTTCATCATGTTTCTTTATTTTTTTAAATTTTTTTGTACCTTTTGTTATTTTCAGATATCTTGTCCCCATATCTGAAAGCTTTCCAGTAGCATTGATCTTTGAAAAGACTTTTAGATTTATTGATATGTATATTTGTTGTTCATTGCTGGTCTATATTCTTATTAATTTATACTAAATATTTATTTTTTCCTTTGGGGTTTGGAATTACTCTTTTTTTAGTTTTTAAAACTTTATTACATTTCTTTAGTTTTGTGTGTGTGGAGGGGCGTGTGCATGCCATAGCACACATGTGGAGGTCAGAGGACAACTTGTAGGATTTGTTTGTCTCCTTCCATGATGTGAATTCTAGGGATCAAACTCAAGTTGTTAGATTTGTCAGCAAGTGTCTTTACCTACCAAACCATATTGCCACCACTCCCTTTTTATTAACTTTTAGAATTTTGAGATAGTCTGACACTAATTTACTCAAGCTGACCTTGAACCCAGGCAAACCTTGAACTTGAGAACCTCTTGCTTATGCCTCCCAAGTAACAGACATTACAGGCCTATACCTAGGCCTGGCTTAACACAGGCATCTAAGTTCCATCTATACTCCCTAAAGAGAACAGAAAACAATATTGTATACACCATTCTTGAGTCCAGGACTCACTATAACTGTGCATGTGTTCCCAGTAAGGAACTTCAGAGTGCTCTGGAGACAAGCTTTCCATGTTTCTATTGTGTGGTCTAAAAGGGGGTTAAAAGATCACTGTCTCCTCTTCAAGCTAAGGCCTTGCACTTCCAACATTGATTTTCCAACTGAGAAAAAAGAAATGGGAAGTCTTGGTAGCTCAAATCAACAGAAAGATCAATTAAAACATTTCTAATAAAGTAAGAAATGGAAACAACCTCAGAGGCAATTATTTCATTTGTGGCCTAAAGTTGAGCTATTAGCTATCCCTTCTTCTTGTCTTCTAATCCCCAATGGTATTTTAATCTGCATTCCATCAACTTCATCTACATGTCTGTGGTTTAAAAGAGCTATCTAGGTACAGGACTCCAAGGCCTTGTGGCTTGGATAGTAGGGAATATGTCCTGAATCAAGCACTTCCTGATTCAAAGCTCGCCTCACTGTTTACATCCAAAGGTAATTCTCGATTGAATAGCGAATGACCATTGAGATTACTGCTTTGTAGTTGCTACGCTAATTGAATAGATGGACAGAAGTCCTCCCCAGCACAGAGAGCTGTATCACCAACAGTTTATTCATGTATAAACAGGCAACTGGTAGAGAGCTAGGGCAATGCAGGAAGGCATTCTGCTCCAGACCTCCCATGAATGTGTTTTACTTATGTGAAGCAATTTACTTGATACATTTGAGACATATGACAGTCATTAACTCAGCACCAAGAGCTGACCCAGAGCTCAGGGTGAGCTCAGTAGTAGCACTCTGTCATTTTTCACACACCTTTTTGTGTTGCCATTCTGAAGTTGGCTGGAGCCCTCAGCAATGCCTGAATAAATATTTCAAAGATTGCCATGAACATTAGAATCCTGTTATAGTGGAAGCTTCAAAGTAACAGATACCTTTGGGCATGCTGATAGATTCACAACATGCCCCCATGGTTGGGCACATCCGGCAGACCTAGACATTTCTGCCTAGCCAGTTCAAGGTCAAAATAGCCATTTCAGGGGAAAAGGTGTCTTGCATGACCAGGACCCCGTGGCTTTGCATGGTTGCATAAGAGCACACATGCGTGGAGTAGCCACATCGACCTGTGTACCCATGTGCCACCCAGCCTTTATAAGCCAGAACTATATTCCCAGCTTCCTTCTTTTTCTCCACACACGTGTCTCTTCCACACGCCTGAGCACTTGTCTGTCCTTTTTTCTAATCTTAATAAAACTCTTGTTAGTGGATTCTGTCGTGTTTTGTAACATTTCTTCGCAGGGTAAGAGCACTGCCAAAATAACTAACATCTGGTGGCGTATGTGACAGACTGCTCTCCATTAGCCTGGCTGCATGAAACTCCATCCAACACTGCTTCTCCGATTGGTGAGTCCCCCACTTTTTGGCCTGTGTAAACGGTTTGCTGAATCTGTGAAAATGACCATTGAGTATCCAGTGCCTCACTGAGTATTCTTGAAACCTGGAGAACCCCCGGCCATGGTCTTTATTGGCTATGGTTGGCCCCTATCATAGGCCTAAATTTCTAGCCATCTCCCACATCTGTATCCTGAGATATTCCTCGCAGTTGGACCACTGCCGTTGAGTGCATCATGGGTGCTGTGTGAGGGCAACACGTTCTTCTGACTTGACGAAGCGATAGATGCTGTCCGGATGCCCAGGGAATCCTTGCTTCATGCAGCGAGGCCCCTGTTTCTCAGCTGACAAGCCATTTAGCAGCCTGTGTCTGGTATCTGTCCTTGGCCTTGGGGACATCTGGGGGCTTGGCTCCAGATCACGTTTTTTTTTTGTTTGTTTGTTTTTTTAATTTTTTTTTCTGCCTCTCTGCTGCAGACATGGGAAACAAAGCTTTCAACCCTATTAGTCCTTCCTGTCTCTTAGGCTGTCTTCTTAAAGCTTTAAAACGTCTCAGCTTAATGCCTTCTTAAAGATTCCTAAGCAGATCTGTCTCTGTAGTAAGAAATGGCCCAAACATGCTTTAGAAGATAACAAAAAATGGCCGCCAAGTGGCTCCTTAGATCCTGATATTTTATGGGAGCTATCTAATTTCTGTCAGCTAGCAGGCAAATGGAAAGAGTTGCCCTACATAATAACTTTCTTCTTTCTCAGTGCTAAACCATCTCTTCTGGATTCCTTCTCTCCTGCTCATATGCTCCTAGCTATGCCTAAACCAGAAGATTCACTGACTCAGGAATCTCTGACTCTAGATCCTGCTAATAAACCTCCACCTATCCAATCTCCAGCTCCCACCCTACTCCTAGGGTGACTGTTCCTTCAGCTCCTCTTCTGGATTTGCCTTCCTCTAAAGCTGATCCTCCTTCGGCAGCAGCTGCTTCTCCCTCAGCAGTGGCCATTTCCAAAGGCCCTGCCCTGGCTCCAACCTTCACTCCTCTGACTACTCATTCTCAAACTGCTATATGGCCTGATTCCAGCCATCCAAACCCTTCAACTGTTCTCCCTTTGCAAGAGGTGGCTGGTGTGGATGGACCGATTAAAGTTGATGTTCCATTTTCTCTTGCAGAACTCTCTCAGATAGAAACTAAACTGGGTTCTTATGCTTCTAATTCTGCTTCCTTTATTAAACAGTTTCAATATATAACTCAATCTTATATTCTCGCCTTTCATGATATATACATGATACTTTCTAATAATTTACTTCCTGAGGAGCTCAGGGGGGTATGGGAATAGGCTAGGACTCATGTAAATGAGGTTCACCAGACTAATCCCTCACACCCTCCAAGGGCTGAGGCAGTTCCTGACCAAGAACCACACTGGGACTATAACACCCAGGGTAACTCTCTAGCCAGAGATAAGTTTATTACCTGTCTCCTGACAGGCCTCCAACCAGTAAACTATGAAAAACTAAAAATGATAATTCAGGATAAGGATGAAAATCCATCTCACTTCTTAGAGCAGCTCACTAAGGCTCTACTTCAGTTCACTAGCTTAGACCCAGAGACACCTGAGGGCAGGCAGCTCCTAATGAACCACTTTGTCTCACAGAGCTTCCCCGACATTAGGGATAAACTTAAACATTTGGAGAATGGCCCTCTGACTCCACAGGCAGATGTGCTGGTGATAGCATTAAAGGTGTACCATGGGAGAGATGAGAAGACCCGGAAAAGGAACTGCCAGATGCTGGCAAGCACCATCTGACCAGCTCCCCAAAAGCCATCTGGTTCATGTTTCAAGTGTGGGAAAGAAGTACATTAGGCCCAGGCTTGCACCAACACCCCACTAAGGGCACCGACAATGCCTTGTCCAAAATGTTGCCAAAAGGGTCACTGGTCAGCTAACATTCCTAATATCCCAAGAAACATAGGAATGCAAGACAAAGACCATGCTCCGGCTGACTTTCTAGGCATGGCCTACAGTGAGGGACTTATACTGCCTGGTTCCCACCCTGGCCACTCCCATCTCACACAGGGAACCAAGGGAAATAATAAAAGTGAATGGGTGCCCCATCTCATTCCTTTTGGACACAGGAGCTACCTACTCTGTCCTAAGAGAGTTTAGGGGGCTTACCTCTCCTGCTCATCTCCCTATTGTCAGGGTTGGGGGACAGCATTGCCTGTCTCATCAGACACCACCACTCAATTGCATTTTCAGAGGCATTCCACACACACACACACACACACACACACACACACACACACACACACACACATTCTTAGTTGTGCCAAGCTGCCCTGTGCCTTTAATGGGAAGGGATCTTCTACCTAAGGTAGCAGTGTCCATTTCTTTTGCTCCACACATTCGCCTCATCCCAGATGTGCCAGCAGCTCCCCTCCTCCTTCTCCTAGCCACTCACACTATTGACTCTAACAATTCTTTTCCCTTGCAAGCCTCTCAGGTAGACCCAAAAGTCTGGGATACCCAAAACCCTTCTATCACTAGACACCATGAGCCTATTATTATCCAACTACAAAATCCTACCAGATATATCACCCAAGCTCAGTACCCTCTCTCACTTCAGAGCCTAAGAGTACTTAAGCCTATCATTTCTGACCTTCTTAGGAAAAAGCTGCTCCGCCTAACCTCTTCACCTTTTAACACCCACATACTTGCAGTTAAAAATTCTAATGGAACCTACCACCTGGTTCAAGACCTCTGGTTCATTAACTCTGCAGTTGTCACCCTCCATCCTGTAGTGACTAACCCTTATACTCTCCTGTCCACTATCCCTTCAGGAATCTCTTGCTTCTCAGTTCTAGATCTCAAAGACACCCTCTTTTCTATTCCTCTTAATCCTCAGTCTCAAAATATCTTTGCTTTTACTGGGACTGACCCTGACATTCACTGGTCCACACAGCTGACCCGGACTATTCTGCCAAAGGGATTCAGAGACAGTCCACATCTATTTGGTCAGGCACTGGCCTCTGACCTGCTTTCTATGTCTCTCCCTGGCTCTAAACTAATACAGTATGTAGATGATATTTTACTCTGTAGTGTAACTAGTGTTTTCCTGCCTTGCCCACAGTCAGGACAAATCTTTGTCACCCGCCAGTACCACAGCCACTCAGACCCAACCAATATGGTGGTATTTTATTTGTACTGAAATGTGATTTTAATTGTATGTTAATAAATAAAGTTGCCCCGGGGGTCTGAGCTATTAGAGCCATAGAAAGAGTATGGCGGTGGTGGCACATGCCTTTAATCCCAGCACTTGGTAGGCAGAGCTAGGTAAGTCTTTGTGTGTTCAGGGATACAGCCAGCATTGGAGACACACGCCTTTAAGACCTGGAGGGCTGTACTTACAGGCAGTGTGGAGGCAGTCACGTGTTTGGGTTTACAACCAATGAGAAGGCAGAACAGAAAGACTATATCAAGACAAACACACAGGAAGTAGCTCTCTTTTGGAGAGGTAGGACCACCACAGGAGGAAGGGTAAGGTTTTAGCTCTGAGCTCTGACCTCTTGGCTTTCTCTTTTACATTGGTTCTGTGTCTCTTATTTAATAAGACAGTTGGTTACATCTACATTTGGTGTGCAATGTAACAAGAATCCATTAAAAACTGCTTGGCTTGGCAACAGGTCCGGTTTCCGGCAAGGGAGGCAGGCTCAATAGCCCGGGCCACTGGCTCCCTAACCCGGGCCCAGGACAACTTGGCCTCAGGCCGGACTAACCCTGAGCTACTTTCTTAAAGCCGGTACTACAAACAACTCAGGCCTTCCCTGCCAAACTGGGCTGCTGCCTGTAAAGCCAACGCACATGGTCAGAGTTTAAGGAAGCCAAAGCCAAGCCTTGACTCGGCTCAAGAGGGAAAACATGGCGGGATTTAAGCTTTAGCCAGCTACGCTTTCTTGCATTCTCTCTCTCTCTCTCTCTCTCTCTCTCTCTCTCTCTGGATTCACACATCGGGACACTAAGTGGCTGTTATGAAATTCCCTCAGATTTCTACTGAAATCATGGCCAGGCCTACCATCAACTGAAATCTCCAGGAAGAAGATGGGGTCCCACAACAACAACAATTCCACGTGGACAATAATAATATCATTAAGCTTACAAACATCATCTGTAAATCAGTTTTGAACTACAAAGTGTTCAGAGCAATTTTGAAATGACTAGCTGAGATGATCCAGTCTCAAAGATTACTTGAATAAGGACTTGAGATAAACCCTGAAATTTGGCATTATACACAGACTGGATAATAATGAAGGATATAGTTACCTTTCCTAGAATTTGACAATTAACCTAATTTTTTTCTTTCAGGATAAAGATAACTTCACCCATACCCAGCAGGAAGCAATTTTAAGAATATGACGTCCACATTCCCAAAGAGATGGTGTGGGGTGGGTGGTTTTTTTGGTCTTTTTAATGGGTTTTGGGTCTGAGATAATATTCATTGTTTAGGGGGGTTGGTTACAAGTTGTTGTCAAGGGTTAGGAAAAAGGCTAAGCAAAGGAGATTAGATTTAAAGTTCTTATAAAAAAAGAAAGAAAGAGAGAGAGAGAAAGAAAGAAAGAAAGAAAGAAAGAAAGAAAGAAAGAAAGAAAGAAAGAAAGAAAGAAAAGAAAGAAAGACAATTACTAGTTTTAAATACTTTACATTGGATTGGATTGTTTTATATTGTATACACATTTGAAATTGATATTATTAGAAAATGCTATATGTATATTTCTAATTGTATTTATACAATTCATTTAACAATGTAATGCAATTTTCTGATCCTTGAATGTTATTATTACCAACTATTAGGATATAAAGAAATGAAAGTTAGTAGTTAGATATTATAATAGAACTTGTAGTCATATTAGATATGTTTTGAAATTTGAGCAGATATATGTTAGATAAACAGGTCATCTTCAAACCCTTCAGAGATCTACAGAATATGGCATTTAAAATGTTTTAATAACTTAGAAATTTTTCTTTTTTGAGACATGTCAGCTCCTGGCAGTACCAATCTACTTCAGAGAAAATATGGGCATTGAAGAAACTGCATATGGAGTTAACTTTCATTGTGGCAAAAGTTAGCCACTGGACAACAAAGTATCCTCAAATCAACAGGACCAAATGGACAGAGAGGACACGAAACAAAGGACTACTGATTCTTGCCAAAACAAGTGTGGTTATGGCTTTATCAAAAGGCATCTTCTGAGGCCAGGAGAATATGGCACCATCACTGAAGTTTCCTTTGCAATCCAGAAAAGGTACAGTGCCCTTTTCTTCGAAGGCAGCTGAACAGGCAGTGGGCCGATGGCTACTTATGTGCAATGAGACAGCAGCTGAAACAGTTATTCTTGAAGAATAACTAAACTCACGCCTCTCAATAGTAGATTGGTATTTAATAGAGGGATGTGGAGAAGAAGGGGATGCTGAGATGAAGCCATATATACACAGCCAAGAAGAATGGACTGCTGAATTCAAAAACTGTCAACAATTTCCAGAATTTAAAATGCTGAATCATGACATGACACTAGTGGAATTCAGGTGTTTCTGGTACATGGACTGCTCTCACCCAATGTGAGGTGGAACTGCTGACCTTGTGTACATCCTACTTCACAAATGAGTCTGTCAGATACGATAAGCCTATAGGCTGAAGATGATGGCCCAACACTGTGGAGAAACCTCAGATGACTGTACAGGCAGCTGGCTGTTTCTGTCAACTCACAAATTTTTTGTAAGTTGCTTGCATGCACTTCCTGTTTTTATTTTTGTTAGCTAATGTTATTTCCTTCTTGGGTCTCTGAGGGAGTTGAAGTTTAGTTAGTTATAGTCGAAGGTTAATTAGTTATAGTTGAATTTTAATTAGGATAGAAAGTGAATTAGATACATTTTGGACTTACCAAAATAGGATAGATAATGAAATTATTTTCTCTGAATTTGTCAAATACAAATGGACTAGACATTGTTTGGATATTTATTACTTGTATATATTGTATATAGTTATTGTACTTTTGTATATAGTTTTTCTTTTGTTAGTTATAACCTTTTGCTTTTTTTATTAAAATAGAAAGGGGAAAATTGGTGGTATTTTATTTGTACTGAAATATGATTTTAATTGTATGTTAATAAATAAAGTTGCCCCGGGGGTCTGAGCTATTAGAGCCATAGAAAGAGTGTGGCGGTGGTGGCACATGCCTTTAATCCCAGCACTTGGTAAGCAAAGCTAGGTAAGTCTTTGTGTGTTCAGGGATACAGCCAGCATTGGAGACATATGCCTTTAAGACCTAGAGGGCTGTACTTACAGGCAGTGTGGAGGCAGTCACGTATTTGGGTTTACAACCAATGAGAAGGCAGAACAGAAAGACTATATCAAGACAAACACACAGGAAGTAGCTCTCTTTTGGAGAGGTAGGACCACCGCAGGAGGAAGGGTAAGGTTTTAGCTCTGAGCTCTGACCTCTTGGCTTTCTCTTTTACATTGGTTCTGTGTTTCTTATTTAATAAGACAGTTGGTTGCATCTACAAGGAAACACAGAGACTTACATTGCTTTCAAACTGTATGGCCATAGCAGGCTTCTTGCCAACTGTTCTTATAGCTTAAGTTAATCCATTTCCATAAATCTATACCTTGCCATGTGGCTCGTGGCTTACCGGTATTTTACATCTTCCTTATCCTGGCAGTGGCTCCAGGCCGTGACTCCTGCCTTCCTGTTCTTTTATTTCTCCTCTCTGTTAGTCCCGCCTATACTTCCTACCTAGCCATGGCCAATCAGGTTTTATTTATTGACCAATCAGTGCAACTTGACATACAGACTGTCCCCCAGCACAGCCAAATGCAGATCATCTCAGACACTTGCACTCAGGCCCATGGTCCTAATTATCCTGTATTCGAACCTGCTGCGTAAAGCCACGAGGAACCCAAGAAAGGGTTCCCACAGGACATACAGAACATCCCACTGCACCTTTTAATATGAACGGACCTGTAAAGTAGGTTATGACATAGTGTCAGATACTGAAATAATAGAGGCACAGGCATTACCCACACACACCACTAACCAACAGGCTGAGCTGATAGCTCTCATTCGTGCCTTCCAGTTGGCACAGGGACAATCTCTAAATATTTACACAGACTCCAAATATGCTTTTCTTATCTTCCTGTCCCACACTGCTTTTTGGAGGGAGCCTGGCCTTACAGCAAAAGAGGGATCCATATCTAACTCAGGCCAAATAATGGCCATGCTGGAGGCTTCCCTCCTCACCAGGGCTATAGGAATTGTCCACTGCCGGTCTCATCAGAGAGACAGCTCCATCTTCTCTACAGGAAAGAACCGGGCTGACCAGGCAGCCAGGACAGTGGCCCTCCAGGGCCAAGTCTTACCTCAGTCACCATAGGGAATCCATACAGTACAGCCTACACCCTCACAGAGAACTCCAAACACTAGACAAATTCTTTCCTATCAACACCATCTCTTTTATCCTAATAATCTTGCTCTGTCTCAATTTGTAAAAGCTCACCTGCAGCCCACCTCTGAGGACTTACAGTTCTTAAGAACTATTACTCCCTCTTGTGAAATCTGCCAAAAAACAGATCCCAATACCAAATACAGGAGTCAGCCTTTTCCCACCCACCAGGCTAGAGGTTCCCTTCCAGGGACTGACTGGCAGCTTGATTTTACCCATATGCCCACCATCAGGAAAGTTAAAAATTTTCTCGTGATGGTGTACTCATTTTCAAATTGGGTGGAGCCATATCCGGTTTCTAATAAGTGGGCTAAGACAGTTGCAGACCTCCTTCTCCAAGAAATTATTCCTCGGTTTGGGGTTCCTGCTTCTCTTCAGTCTGACAATGGCCCAGAGTTCACCTCTCAGATTTCTCAGACACTAGCTAAGACTCTTAACATTCCTTGGCATTTTCATATCCCATACCATCCTCAGTCCTCAGGAAAGGTGAAGTGTACCAACCGGTCTTTAAAAACTATTCTTACCAAGATGTCACAGGAACTTCACCTCGACTGGGTAAGATTATTGCCTCTAGCTCTTCTGAGGCTCAGGGCTCTTCCTAAAAAGCCTCTTTCAATTTCTCCGTTTGAACTAATGTATGGAAGGACGGTTCTAACACCAGGTCTTTTATCCAAGCCTCCAACTGTTCCAGATAGCCTGTTAACTCCCCTTCTATGTCACCTAAGGTCTATCGTATGGAGCTACACAGACTGTTCATTACCTCAGCTGTATGACAATAATTGTCCATCTCAAATCCACATTGGGGATCAGGTTCTTCTCTTCCCTCCAGGCCAGCTCTCTTCACCCCTTTCTCCTAAGTGGCAGGGACCCTTCAAGGTGATTCTTGTGACTCCTACAGCTGCTAAACTTGAGGGCTTTCCTCACTGTCTCATCTAAAACCTTTTATCTCACCTCCATTCCAGAAAAATCTCTCTTCATATACAGTAAAACAAACAGGGATTTGTACTCTCAAGCTCCAGAGGACATCAGGATCCACTGCCTTGTCACCAATTCCAGAGGAATAACGTATCAAACCCCTTCCTTTCCCAATTGGGGCCACACAGAGCTGGAAACAAAAAGGACCATCAAAAATACCCAGGTGGTAAGGAAAAATATAATACAACAGTCTATTGTTGTTCAATACTCAGCAATTGATCACCTGCATTTCCTAAATGCTAAACTAATAAAGGAAACAGGTGCCTTAAATAAACTACCTCTAATAAGGCTTGTCTCAGATAAAAATTAAGCAGAGTACTAAGACCAGATCTACCTCAGATAAATGTCACATGTCTCCATCTGGGCAGGCCAGATCTACCTCAGATAAAGCCAACTCCAAAAATAAAATAATAATGGTTCTTTTTTCTCTAAGCTTTTTCTATGTCACCAGTATCTTGTCAGACAAAAGGTTCCCAGCCACAGCATAAATGGATAGCTGCAGAACACGGGGATGGCAGAACTTTATCCCCACCATCATAACAGGACTTCACAAGCTACCCTCCCCATTTCCCCCCAAGAGCCAACTGACACCCACTATTCAGCCGGAAGCAGTCCTTGAGAGAAACGTCGCCCCATACCAACTCAACCACAGTTTTTTCTTTTTTAGAAAAGAAGAGTCAGGGATGATAGATTTACAACATGCCCCCATGGTTGGGCATGTCAGGCAGACCTAGACACTTCCACCTAGCCAGTTCAAGGTCAAAATAGCCATTTTGCAATAGTCTTGCATGACCAGGACCCTGTGGCTTTGCATGGTTGCATAAAAGCACGCAAAACAACCATGTGATCTACGTGCATGCGTGGAGTAGCCACATCGACCTGTGTACGCATGTGCCACCCAGCCTTTATAAGCCAGCGCCATATTCCTGGCTTTCTTCTTCTCCACACACGTGTCTCTTCCACAGGCCTGAGCACTTGTCTTTCCTTTTTTTATGTTAATAAAACTCTTGTTAGTGGATTCTATCATGTTTTGTAACATTTTCTCACAGGGTAAGAGCGCCACCAATATAACTAACACATGCTGGTACCAAGTAACACAGTATAAACAGACTCAAACTGGAAAGACTTTGAAGGATAGGAAACAGAATTGCTTAATTCTGAAGTGTTGTGGGCAGGTGCTTTCAGGAGCAAATATATATATATATATCTTCTAGCATCTCAAATTTATCCCTGTTATATTAAAATATATTATAGAAACAAAGATAAGGTAAAAATGATTGAACCTAAGATTATAAAACCAAAGGAGTAAAGAATGTGTGAAACAGTCACAAAAACAGTTTCTGCTCTTTATGTACTCCTAAGATTTCTAATGGTACTACTTCATAGCATGGCTATTATCAGGCTCTGAACTGCCTATATGTTCTTCAGTGTTCTGCTCAGTACCCATTTTCTTTTCCACTGTTCCATATCCATTTTTCTAAACTTTTTTTTATTAAGAAATTTTCTACTCACTCCACATGCTATCCGCAGACCCCGCTCCTCCCTCCTCCCACCCCCAGCCCTCTTTCCCGAGCCACCCCACATCCCCACATCCCCCAAATTGAGGTCTCCCATGGGGAGTCAGCAGAGCCCAGCACACTGAGCCTAGGCAGGTACAAGCCCCTTCCCACTTCAAGTCTGTGCATTGTGTCAAACCACATTCCAGAATCCTATCCATAGACCAGGGATAGATCCTGATCCCCCTGCCTGGGTGCCCCCAAACAACTCAAGCCAAACAACCATCTTCTGTCTCCAGAGGGCCTAGTCCAGTCCCATGGGGGCTCCACAGTCACCAGTCCACAGTTCATGGGCTTCCACTAGTGTGGCAAGTCATCTCTGCACGTCCTTCTATCATGATCTCGACATCCCTCACCTACAGTATCTCTCCTCTTTCTCAACTGGATTCCTGGAGCTCAGTCTGGTGCCTGGCTGTGGATCTCTGTATCTGCCTCCATCAGTCACTGGACAAATGCTCTATTAAAACAGCTAGGTTATTTGCTAGGCTGGTCACCAGAGTAGACTGGTCCAGGCACCCTCTGGACCACTGCCAGCAGACCAAGGTGGGGTCAACCTTGTGGATTACTGAGAGCCTCCCCAGCACCCTGCCTCTTCCTATTCCCATTATGTCCACCAAGTTGTGGTGGTGGCACATGCCTTTAATCCCAGCTCTGGGGGAGGCAGAGGCAGGAGGATCTTTGCGAGTTTGAGGCTAGCCTGGCCTACAGAGTGAGATCCAGGAAAGGCACAAAGGTACATAGAGAAACCCTGTCTCGAAAAACCAATATATATATATATATATATATATATATATATATATATGTGTGTGTGTGTGTGTGTGTGTGTGTGTGTGTGTAGAATGGAGTTTGTCTCAGTAGGTTAAAGGCATGTTGTGTAAGCATGAAGAACTGAGTTCACATCCCTAGAACTCACATAAAAGCCACTCATGGTAGCATAGTCTGTAATCCCAGTGGTCCTACAGGAAGACATGAGGCAGATACAGAAGTTTGTGTAGTAGTTAGCCTGGCACATGCAGCAGTGAACACCAAAGAAAACAGCCTGTCTCAAACAAGATAATATATACCTAAGTTTGCCCTCTGACCTCCACATGCAGGCCTATATGCACCGCATAAATGCAAAAAAATAAGGTATGCTGTAGAAAGATTATTTCCAATAAATTTAGAGTTTAAAACTACGTATTCACTTACAACAATTCCTGAGGGTTCACCGTTTGCTAATCACTATGCTAGATATTGGAATTAGTCTGTTGAGAAGTTCAAGGATGATCCTAAACCCATGGGTTTCTACTGTATCATATAGGAGGCTGACAACAGATAAATATTATAGAAATATTGTTAAAGGATAATGATGGCAAACAAAAATCAACACAAATGGCAACAATTGAGGCCAGAGTAGTAAAAGAAGACATATCTCAAGAGATAACACTTGGTCTGATAATTGAATGAGAAGAACCTAGATAACCCCTACCCCATACCACCATACTCCAGAATAAGCACTCAAACCAGAAAAGACAGTAGATCAAAATGCACTGAGGTAAAGATAAGATTAAGATAGGCTAAGAATCAATGAGGAAAAGGATATATGGTGAAAGTAGTGGAGATAAAATTGGACAGGTGGTGGTAATAGGTCAAAGAGGGCATGATAGTACATGGCAATATGCTAGGATTTTATTGCAAGCAACAATATAAAATTCACCACGGAGGTTTAAGCATTCTTTCTTCACTTTTAACAATAGCACCCCATCTTCCTTATGGGATGTTTTTTCTTTTTCCATTGAAAACAGTTGGGTCCATCAATCTAAAAGAACCAGCAGAGTATAGGCAAGGCATAATAAGATTAATCAATAAACTCAAAAGGATTTACTATTCCTGAATGTATTCTTCTTTTGATTTTATGATAGCTTTACTGAAACATAAATTACCACAATACACCATAAATTCATCCAATTAAAGTAGACAATTCAATGTGTTTAGACATTCACAAATATATTCAACCACCATCCCAATTTTTGGACATTTGAATCACCTTAGGAAATTGTACCCTTTAACTATTATCCCTCTACTCTCTTCTATGCCCTCCTCCCAATTCTAATCAACACCAATATACTTTGGTCTCTATAGGTTCTCCTACTCTGGTCTGTCATATGAGTAGAATTATATATTGTGTGTTCTTTTGTGACCACCTTCTTATACATGTAATGATTTCATGAGTCATACATATTTTAGCATGGATCATATCATTGTTTATGATTTATGAATTAATTATGTCCCATTACATGCAGGGACCACATTTTCTTTATCCATTTTTAATTGGTGACTTTGAGGGTTATTTCTATCTTTTGACTATAAAGAATAGTAATGCTATAAACATTTGTCTACAAGTCTATATATCAGAAATATTTTCACTTCTCAAGTGGATATCTAGAGCTTTATTTACTTGGTAATATGGCCACTCCAGCTGTAATATTTTGAAAAGCTTCCAAACTGGCATTCACAGTGGCTGTATCATTTTACATTCCTGACAGCAATGCATGAGGGTTCTGATTTCTCTATATCCTAATACTTGTGCTATGGTCTGAACGTTTGTGTATCTCCAAATTTCATATGCTCAAATTTCTGAGCAAATTTGGTGTTCTATTTCTTGGTTCTAAAAGAAAGTTCAAATCATAAATTCCTTTCTCCCAATACCTCAGTCCAGCTCCACCTTAACTACAATGAAATCCCTGCCATTCATTCTATTTTATTCTTAACTTAAACCATATTGAAGCTGAGCTCTCCTTTTCTCTGCTTTTTTGTAGCTGAAGTTTTTCAGGTCCCGCCCAGCTCCTGGGGCCCCACAGGAGCTCAGACCCAAGTAAACACACAGAGGCTTATATTAATTAAAACTGTTTGGCCATTAGCCCAGGCCTACCACTGACTAGCTCTTACACTTAAACTCAGCCCACTTCTGTTCATCTATATGTCACCATGTGTTCCATACTTTTACCTGTGTGCCATTACATGTTGTTCCCTGGACAACAGGCTGTCATCTCTTCTGTTCTCCTCTCTCCTTCCTCCTCTCTAGTTAAATGTTCCACCTAATCCTCTTCGGCCTCACCATTGGCCAAACAGCTTTATTTATCAACCAGTCAGACCAACATATTTTCACAGCATACAAAAAGAGATTCCACCATCATATTTTACTCATTAATTTCTGACAAATATATCAGTTTCCTGTGGCTATTGTGCAGTACCATACTCTAGAAATTGTTAAAGATTATGTGGTATACTTACACAATGGAATATTATTCAGTTGTTTAAAAAATAAATTTGGAGATAAATAGATGGAGCTAGAAAAAAATCATCCTTAATAAGGTAAGCCAGGCCCAGAAATACAATTATGGTATGTGTGGTGATAATTTGTTGTACCATGATAAAATGCCTGAAGATCAGAGGACAGAACAAGCCACTAGATTAAACACAAAGGCCAGGCAGTGGTGGCACACACCTTTAATGCTAGCACTCAGGAGGCTAGGCACTCTGGATTTCTGTGAGTTCAAAGCCACACTGGGCTACATGAGAATAATCCAATCAAAGAGAGAAACAGTGCCTTATCTGTGGTCAGAGAACAGAACAGCCACTAGATACAGAGGCTAGAAAATGGTGGCACTAATGCCTTTAATCCTAGCAGTCCAGAGGCAGAAATCCCTCTGGATCTCTGTGAGTTCAAGGCCACATTGGAAACATCCAGACATGGTGACACATGCCTTTAATCCCAGAAAGTGAGCCGTTAATGCCAGGAAGTGAAGGAAGAAAACAGAAAGGTATATAAGGCTTGAAAACCAGGAACTAGGTTTGTTAAGCTTTCAGGCTTTCGAGAAGCAGTTCAGCTAAGAGCCATTCAGATATGAGGACACAGAGACTTCCAGTCTGAGAAAACAAGATCAGCTGAAAAGTTAGCCAGGTGAGGTTACCTGTGGCTTTTTCTGCTTCTCTGATCTTCCAGCATTCACTCCAGTACTTTGGTCAGGTTTGTTTTTATTAATGAGTACCTTTAAGATTTCTGCTACACACACCTTTAATCCCAGCACTTGAGACCTCATGTCTTTACTACCAGTATTTGGGAAGCAAGCACACACACCATTAATCCCAGCACTATTAAGGAAGTAAAATGGCTGGGCAGAGAAAGGCATATAAGGGATGAGGAGACAGGAATTAGAACCTTTTAACTGAGGACTCAGAGGCTTGCAGTATGAGGATTCATGGAACTAGGATCTTGTCTTCCATTTGGCCTGAGGATTTGGTAATGGTGAGAAGTTTCTCTAGTGACTTGTTCCTTTGTCTCTCTGATCCTTCAGCCTTTACCCCAATATCTAGCAATGGGTTTTTTATTATAAGACCATTTAGGAATTTGTACAACAGGTATGTATTTACTTATGTGTTGATGTTGGTTGTTAAGTCTTTAATAAGCAGGCTAAAATCCATATACCCATAGAGGTTAAATATAGAATAAGGGAGTAAGGGGTAGGGATGGATCTCCCTAGGAAGAGGAACTAGACAGTTAAGAATGGGGAGGGGAAGTGGAACAGAGGATCAAACAGGGAAGGGGAGAGGGGAGAAAGGAAGGAAATACAGGGAGGGACAGCTAAAATTAAGAGCCATTTCTGGGATCATATAGGAAACTAATACAATAGAAGTTTCCTAAAACATATACATATATGAAGTCAATCTAAACAAAATCACCAAATAACAGGGTAGATGGAGTCCAAACTAGGCAACTCTTTCAGAAAGAAATCCTTGAATCTAACCTCTCTTGCTTAGTTGGTCCCTGGATCAGAGGGCAGGGTCTACATTCAGCTGGTAGAAGTGGACCATAGTGTTCTCTGGACAACACAGGAAAAATCAATAGACACACAAGAGGAATTAAGAAGGCCCAAAGAAATAAGTGGGCCCTTTTTGATTGGAGTAGTGTGGAGAAAAGAGATTGCTCTATTGTTTTCTCCACTGCTCTGTAGATCTATCAGGTTTTACACTAATATCTGACTCCTGATCATTTTGCTAAATAAAACAATAAAAAGAAAATGCAATAAGAAATGGAAGGGGACATTTCTCTACTTATTGTTCTGGATACCAGGAATCCAAAATCAGTTTAACTTTTCTAAAATGAAGGTAAAGGTAATACAAGACTGAAATCTAGAGATTCTAATAGAAAACCCATCTGTGGTGGTAATCTAATTGTACTGAAATGTGATTTTGATTGTATGTTAAAGAGTGTGGTGGTGGTGGTACATGCCTTTAATCCCATAGATGTGTTCAGGGATACAGCCAGCATTGGAGACATATGCCTTTAAGACCTAGGGGGCTGTACATTCAGACAGTGACGAGGCAGTCACGTGTTTGGGTTTACAACCAATGAGAAGGCAGAAAAAAATACTATAAATAGACGAACAAACAGGATATAGCTCTCTTTCGGGAAGCTGGGACATGGCAGGCGGAAGGGTGAGATTTTAGCTCTGAGCTCTGACCTCTCGGCTTTCTCTTTTACACTGTTTCTATGTTTCTTATTTAATAAGACGGTTGGTTACATCAACATCTGGCGCCTACAAGAATCCATTAAAAACCGCTTGGCTTGGCTGCAGGTCCACTTTCCCACAAGGGCAGCAGGCGGCCGGCAGCGGCAGGCAGTGGCAGGCGCCAGTCGGCTTCTTAGTCTGAGCGGTGACTTCTTAGCCTGGGTCTAGGTCTGCTTGACCTCAGGCTGGACTATCGGTGAGCTGCTTGCTTAAATCCTGCTTGCTTAAAGCCGGTGTTACAGGTGTTACAAACAACTCAGACCTGCCCTGCCGAACAGGGCCCTGCCTGTAAAGCCAACGCATGTGGTCGGTGCTGAAGGAAGCCAGACCCAGACCCAAGCCTTGACTCGGCACAAGAGGGAACACGTGGCTGGATTTAAGCTTTAGCCGGCTACACTTTCTTGTGCATTCTCTCTCTCTCTCTCTCTCTCTCTCTCTCTCTCTCTCTCTCTCTCTCTCTCTCTCTCTCTCTCTCACTCTCTTTCTGGATTTACACCTGGGACACTAGGTGGCTGTTTTGAAAATCCCCTCGGATTGCTACTGTTCTACGCAGATTTGGTAAGTCATAACATATCAGATATTTTAAAGGAAACTATCTAAAAGAAAATTTTTTTCCACATTAAAAAATAAATGGGTTTTATGTGTACATTGGAAGAAAATTGGTTTTTGTTCGAAATTTTAGGCAGTCTGACAATGGAACAACTATATAATATTAGTATTGGTGGAATTATGCAGCTTATCACTATGCTAATCAACATTTTAATATTTAAAAAGATAGTCAATTTAAGTGCCAGGATAACAGCTTTAGAAGAACTTGTTGGAGAATGGCTCTCTCCTTCTTTAAACTCAAGGATGTTGTTAAAAGGAAAATGCAAACTCCCTGTATCATGTCAGAATAAAAGAGCCATCTTCTGCTATGGTACAGGACAAAAGCAAAATTAATTAAGGGACTATTCTATTACTAATCTCAACTCTTTGATTCTATTCTGATTCTTTAAACTTTTCTTAAAGTATGAATTTTATATCAAAATTTACAAGATTAATATATAGAGAGATATTTATACATTTTAAACTTTGTTAAGATATGAATGGTCATATAGAGTACTAACTAATTCTAGAAAAAATGCTAGCTGCATATATATGTTTTTGTGATCGAGTCTCTTATCAGTTTTCTGCAGGAAATCATGGCCAGGCCTAACATCAACTGAAGTCTCCAGAAAGAAGATGGGGCCCCACAACAACAACAATTCCACGTGGACAATAATAATATCATTAAGCTGACAAACATCATCCACAGATCAGCTTTGAACTACAAGGATAAAGAAAACTTCGCCCATACCCAGCAGAAAGCAATTTTAAGAATACGACGCCCACATTCCCAAAGAGACATGTCGGCTCCTGGCAATACCAATCTACTTCAGAGAAAATATGGGCATTGAAGAAACTGCATATGGAGTCAACTTTCATTGTGGCAAAAGTTAACCACTGGACAACAAAGCATCCTCATATCAACAGGACAAAATGGACAGACAGAACAGGAAACAAAGGACTACTGATTCTTGCCAAAACAAGTGTGGCTATGGCTTTATCAAAAGGCATCTTCTGAGGCCAGGACAATATGGCCCCATCCCTGAAGTGGCCTTCGCATCCAGAAAAGGTACGGTGCCCTTTTCTTCGAAGGCAGCTTAACAGGCAGAGGGCTGATGGTTTCTGTTGTGCAATGGAACAGCAGCTGAAAGCTCACGCCTCTCGATAGTAGACTGGCATTTAACAGAGGGATGTGGAGAAGAAGGGGATGCTGAGATGAAGCCATATATACACAGCCAAGAAGAATAAACAGCTGAATTAAAAAACTGTCAACACTGTCAACAATTTCCAGAATTTAAAATCCTGAATCATGACAGGACACTAGTGGAATTCAGGTGTTTCTGGTACATGGACTGCTCTCACCCAATGTGAGGTTGAACTGTTGACCTTGTGTACATCCTACTTCACAAATGAGTCTGTCAGATACACTAAGCCTATAGGCTGAAGATGATGCCCCAACACTGTGGAGAAACCTCAGGTGACTGCCCAGGCAGCTGGCTGTTTCCGTCAACTCACAAATTTTTTGTAAGTTGCTTGCATGCACTTCTTGTTTTTAATTTTGTTAGCTAATATTATTCCCTTCTTGGGTCTCTGAGGGAGTTGATGATTAGTTAGTTATGGTTGAAGATTAGTTAGTTATAGTTGAAAATTAATTAGGATAGAAAGAGCATTAGATACATCTTGGATTTACCAAAATAGGATAGATAATGGAATTATTTCTCTGATTTGTCAAATACCTGTTTAGGTATTTATTACTTGTATATATTGTATATAGTTATTGTACTTTTGTATATAGTTTTTCTTTTATTAGTTATAACCTTTTGCTTTTTTTCTTTTTATTAAAATAGAAGAGGGGAAATGTGGTGGTAATCTAATTGTACTGAAATGTGATTTTGATTGTATGTTAAAGAGTGTGGCGGTGGTGGTACATGCCTTTAATCCCATAGATCTCTGTGTGTTCAGGGATACAGCCAGCATTGGAGACATATGCCTTTAAGACCTAGGGGGCTGTACATTCAGACAGTGACGAGGCAGTCACGTGTTTGGGTTTACAACCAATGAGAAGGCAGAACAAAATACTATAAATAGACGAACAGACAGGATATAGCTCTCTTTCGGGAAGCTGGGACATGGCAGGCGGAAGGGTGAGACTTTAGCTCTGAGCTCTGACCTCTCGGCTTTCTCTTTTACATTGTTTCTGTGTTTCTTATTTAATAAGACGGTTGGTTACATCAACACCCATCCTTTGCTTCTTTCAGTCTCTGATGGATATCAACGTTCCTTGGCTTTTGGCTAGATCACTGCTGTCCTAAATACCAGTTTATCTTCAACATTTTCTATTCATGTTCACCTCACCTCCATCTCTCTTCCCTTCCCTCTCTCATCTTCCTTTAGGCAAATATGCTTACATTTATTGTCCACCCAGATATTCCAGGATAATCTACCCATTGCAAGGTTTTAACTTAATTAAGGAAGATGAATTTCAAGTAAAATCACATTTTTAGTCACCAGTGATTAAAAACAAGCTAATATATATATATATATATATATATATTAGCTTGTTTTTAATATATATTTTAATATATATTAAATATATATATATTTAATATATATTATTATATATATATTATATATATATAATATATATATTTATATAAGGCTTATATAAATATATATATATTATTATATATATATTATATATATATAATATATATATTTATATAAGGCTTATATAAATATATATATTTATATATGGCTTATGTTTCAATCAAACACAACATTCATTGATCCATTGGTGATTATGTGTTATTTGTTACAACATGCACACACTTGGGGCATAGGATGACTTCAGGGAATCCTAGAGACCCAAATAAAACAATAATATCATTACCAGCTCATATAAAATGGAATTCAGGGGTATTGGAGTAGAATGTGTTTTGCTTGGTTTTCTTTCAACCAGACCACTCCCTCATTACCTGACAAGTTCCCAGGTCCTTAACAACAAACGCAAGAAGTAAAGAGACTCAGTGTAAAGAGCTGGCTTGAGAGTATTGTGAGATTGATGAAAAATCAACATCCAAAACAACATACTAGCTGATTATACCACAGAGCAGGTAAATGCTCTGAATACACACAGGTAGCTAGCATCTACAAAGCTACAGTGGATTTGCAGTTCTCTTACATAAGTTAAAGCCACAGCTGTTCTATATCATTTTCTCTTCAAGAAGCAGCAAATATTCACCTCACGTCAATAGTTACCTTGACAGTAATTCCTCTGAAGTCATTTTACCTAATTGTCAGGCTTACTCTGACATTTGTTCTTTATAATTCCTTATCAGTACCTCCTCCAGTTCCCACTGACAGTTTACCTAGCACATTTGATTAATCACATCCTTCAGTATTTCTCAGTAAGGTTACTTGAAGTTCAGTTTTCCCACAGAAGCTAGAAGACTAGGTTCATGGCCCAGTTCTGCCACTAACATGCTGTGTGATTTGGTTTTACATATTAAAAGCAAGAGAAGTGCACTTCCTTGCAAAAAGCTACAGTGGTGGAAACACATAATAAATACACATGCAGAAGGGAAAACACAAATGTGTAATATTAGTGTAGAGGGACCCCAAAACAGATTGACCACACAACTGCCATGACAGGCTTAGGGACCCAGACACAGCTTCTGTGACAGGTAACACCCAGATCCAGGAAAAGCTATAAGCTGACACCACCTAGGGTTTTTTTTGGGAGGGGGGGCGGGGGAAGTACCTAACATCTCAAACATCCCAACCTTTAGATAAGATAGCCAGATATCCTTGAGCCTAGCACACACCTATGTATTTCCCCTCTTTACAAAGATACTTCTAGACAATTGTCAGACAATCGGGGTCCTGAACCATGGAAATCCCCTCACCCCAACCTCTGCTATGATAAAAACCCTACTCTGCCTAAGCTTAGGGCTCTCTGCTCTCATCACTGCAGGGGACAGAAAGAAAAACCAAGTCCCGGAGCTTGAAGATAATAAAGGCTCTATGCTTTTACATGTGGGACTCAGTCTCCATGGTGGTCTTTTGGGGGTCCTTGCAACCTAGGCATAACAATTAGGGAAAGATGGAATGCAGGAAAAGGACACCCAAATCTTAAAAGTGGATAAAGGCTAAATGTTTTTCTAGTTTTAACTTGGATATGGATTTTTCAATTTTTGTGGTGGATAAGTGTTGTGTGATATTATGATTGCTCTGACAAATAAAGCTTGCTTGGAATCAGAAGGCAGATAAGGACATGAAATATAATTGATAGTGAAAATATAAACTATAAATTAAAACTCCACAAAATCAGAACGGCTATTCTTACTGTATAGGAGTTCATTGAGATATGTAAGCTTTGAGTCTCCACAAGTGTTTGTTTGAGTTGCTATGTTTATCTAGTTTCGTATTTTTAATTTGTAAGTTATTTACAATAAAGTGATTTTTATTAAAAAAAAATCTAATTTCAAAAAATAAAAAGCACAAAGACTCCTATGGTGGCTGAGATACCCTGGATTATTCATGAACATAGGTAATTCTAAACCATTATCAGCTTCTAAAAGGAAACCCAAGAATGCATTTTAAATTCCACACAGGAAAACCACTGATGCACACATGAGGCTGTAGCCTTTTCAGCATCCCAAGATGTCCTGAATTCTAACTGTGTGGCCTTAAGCAGAGACAGGCAATCATTCCTTGGAATGAATGTAACATATCTCATTCTTGGTAACTGCTATAAGTGGGAATTGAAAAAAAAAATCCTTCGTAATGAACAAAAACCTTTGTACATTTTCCAATTAGTAGTAACTACTCAGGTGGACACACCAAAGCACTCTAATGGAAGAATTTGGAATGTGTAATTTGAAAAACAGACACGTGTGGTGGTATTATGTTCCCCAAAATATTGTGCATGTTAATAAACTTATCTGGGGTCAGAGAATAGAACAGCCACAATATTAAACATAGATGTTAGGCAGTGGTAGCACATGCCTTTAATCCTAGCATTCCAGAGGCAGAGATCTACCTGGATCTCTGTGTGTTCAAGAATACAGCCAAGCATGGTGACTCATGCCTTTATTCCAAGAAAGTGAGCCTTTAATCCAGGGAGTGATGGCAGAAAGCAGAAATGTATATAAGGCATGAAAACTAGGAACTAGAAGCTTTTTTTTGCCTGGTTAAGCTTTTAGGCTCTGAGCACCAGTTCAGCTGAGACCCATTCTGGATGAGGACTGAGAGTCTTCCAGTCTGAGGAAACAGGAACAGCTGAGGAACTGGCAAGGTGAGGTGGCTGTGGCTTGTTCTGCTTCACTGATCTTCCAGAATTCTCCCCAATGCTTGACTTCAGGTTTGATTTTATTAATAAGAACTTTTAAGATTCCTGCTACAGGAATACAATGAAGATCTGTGATACCTCACTTTTCCTCCACCTTGCTTGCTCCAATCTTTTCTCTACAACTTAAATGTAATCACTTCTATTGGATTTAAGTATATATCATATAACTTAGAAAACAATGGAGACAATAAAGGAGCTTAGTTTATTTGTTTGTAGAGTGAACAACCTTTAAAGGGTTACTTTATTTCACACAGGTGTGCTGATCTCCCTCTAGCATGGGACAGTAGGTACATCATGAGCTCTGAGCCTGATCAAATCCACTGGAATCTCAACTCTATTACCTGCCCCAGTGACTTTTGATAAGTTATTTGCCTTTTGTGCCCTCTTTATTTATAAAACCAGTTTCACAATAGCTATTCACTATTATAAGTGGCTTATGCAAATTTTTTAATTTAATCCTTAATGTAGCTTCTGAATTGGGTGTCCATAGCTGAAAGTTTTCCTGTGCCCATCCGGCTCCCATGGTCCTGCAGCCACTCAGACCCAAATGAACACGCAGTGGCTTATTTTAATTACAAACTTTATCACCTATTGGCTCAGGCTTCTCACTAGCTAGATGTTACATCTTAAATTAACCCATTTCTATAAATCCATACTTTGCCATGTGGTTCTATGGTGATATTTTATTTGTACTGAAATGTGATTTTATTTGCATGTTAATAAATAAAATTGCCTGGGGTCAGAGCTAATAGCAAGCCATAGCAGAAGCTGAGCAGTGGTGGTACACTCCTTTAATTCCAGGTCTTGGAAGGCAGAGCTAGGCAGATCTCTGTGTGGTCAAGGATACAGCCGGAATGGAGACACACATCTTTAATCTCAATACCAACCATCGAAGACATGGAGGTCTGTACAGACAGGCAATAACACAGAGGTCATGTGTTGGGTTTACAACCAATGAGAAGGCAGAATAGAAAGTCTATAAAAAGACAAACAGGAAGTAGCTCTCTTGGCTGAAGGGGACAGCAGCAGCAGTGAAGGGTAAGGTTTTTAGCTCTTAGCTCTGAACTTTTGGGCTTTCATCTCTGCATTGTGTAGCTAGAGTTTTTCTGCATTGCCCACAGTCAGGACAAATCTTTGTCACCCGCCAGTCCCACAGCCGCTCAGACCCAACCAAGTAAACACAGAGACTTATATTGCTTACAAACTGTATGGCCATGGCAGGCTTCTTGCTAACTATTCTGATAGCTTAAATTAATCCATTTCCACAAATCTATACCTTGCCACGTGGCTCCTGGCTTACCGGCATCTTGTCATGCTGCTTGTCAGGTTGGCGGCTGGCATTGACTCCTTCCGCCTCCCTGTTCTTTCTTTTCTCCTCTCTGTTGGTCCCGCCTATACTTCCTGCCTAGCCACTAGCCAGTCAGTGTTTTATTTATTGACCAATCACAGCAACTTGACATACAGACCATCCCACAGCACAGCCAAGTGCAGACAATCTCAGACACCTGCACTCAGGCCTATGGTCCTAATCATCCTCTATGCGGACCTGCGGGGTAAAGCCATGAGGAATCCAAGAAGGGGCTCCCACAGGACATACAGAACATTCCATAGCAGCATTGGCTCTGTGTTTCTCATTTTAAAAAATGGTTACTTCTACAGCTGGTGCCCAACATTCGTGGTACTTATAGAAGCTGGCCTGTGGCCTTTCGGGCACCCGCTAGGACCTGAGCTACACAAAGCCGGTTGAGATGGCTTGGCGGCCCACTGGCTCCCCAGATCACCAGCTTGGGCCTAGCTTGGTCTAGGCTGCAGGCCAAAATGACCATAGCTACAAGCCGTTACCGCAGCTGAAGCTACTTGCTTAAAGCCAGTGCAACAAACAAATCAGGCCTGCCCTGCCGTAGCTACAGCTAATTACAGTAGCTACACTCAGCTTTTGCCTGAAACACCAATGCACGTGGTTGGAGCTTAAAGAAGCCTGAGCCCCCATTCAACTCTGCTCAAGTGGGAACATGTGGCTGGATTTAAGCTTTCAGCCAGAACTTGTGGCTACACTTTCTCTCTCTCTCTCTCTCTCTCTCTCTCTCTCTCTCTCTCTCTCTCTCTCTCTCTCTCTCTCTCTCTTTCTCTCTCTGGATTCACACCCCGGACACTATGTAGCTGTTTTAAAATTCTCTCAGATTTCTAATGTTCTATGCAGACTTGGTAAGTCAATTAAGATATCAGATATTTTAAAGGAAACTATTTAAAAGAGAATTTTTTTCCACATTAAAAAAAATGGGTTTTATGTGTACATTGGAAGAAAATTGGGCTTTGTTTGAAATTTTAGGCAGTCTGACAATGGAACAACTATATGAGAAGATTAATGTTGATCGAATTATGCACTTTATTACTTTTTTATCCTTATTTTACTATTTAAAAAGATAGTTAATTTAAGTGCCAGGATAAAAGTTTTAGAAAAACCTGTTAAAATGAATTATAGAGAAATTCAGATTCAGACAGAAGAAATTAACAGTGAAGTTGTTTCAGGATTGGATTAAAAGGTTACGGAAAGAAAGCCTGTTTTCACACAATCACCCTTAATTTGTATAGTAACTATACAGCAACTACCTGATCAAGTGAATACACAAAATATTTGGACTCCTGTAGCATGAATCTTAAAAGTTCTTATTAATAAAATCAAACCTGAAGCTAGGTATTGGGGTGAATACTGGAAGATCAGAGAGACAGAACAAGCCACAGCTAACCTCACCTTGTGAACTTCTCAGCGGATCTTGTTTTCTCAGACTGGAAGCCTCTGTGTCCTCAAATCTGAAGGGCTTTCTGCTGAACTGTGCTGCTCCAAAGCCTGAAAGCTTAACCAGCCAAATGCTTCTAGTTTCTGATTCTCACGCCTTATATACCTTTCTGCTATCTGGGATTAAAGGCATGAGTCCCCATGCTTGGTTGTATACTTGAACCCATGGGTTTCTGACTCTGGAATGCTAGGATTAAAGGTGTGAGTGCCACCATTTTCTAGCCTTTGTATCTAGTGGCTGTTCTGTCTTTCACCCCAGGTAAGTTTATTAGGGTGCACAATATTTTGGGGAATACAATACCACTACAGACTCCAACTGAAATGTTAGATTTATGAAGGTTTAGGAGGCAATAATATCTCATGGCATGCATTCCTCCTATGTAAAGCAGATATTAAACACCTGATCAACTTATAATAGGCTTATACCATAGGAATTATGGGAGCTGGCACATGCTGTTCTAGAACCAGGAAAATAGCTGGAGTGGCAAATATGGCTCAAAGAGAAGGCTAAAAACATGAAACAATGAAGAAAAGAATGGAAAAACAATGGAGGGATAAAGGTATACAAGTCTTCCAAGATCAGCTTGTTGGAGAAGGCCAATATGCTTCAATACAAACACAATGTTTATATGATGACCAAATCTTAATTCTATGTCAAATGGCAGCCTTGAATGCATGGGGCAGAGTTGAGGAACCAGGAAAAAATCTGAGTCATTTACAAAGGTTATATGGGTCCCAAAAGAAACATTCACAGATTTCTTACAAAGACTGACTTCAGCTGTAAAGAGAATGGTCCCGATTTCAGAAGCAAGTCAATTAATAATCGAATCTTTGGCTTTTGAGAATGCAAATGCAGCATGCAAGAGAATAATCAGGCCATTAAAGGCAAGATATGCACCCTTGGAAGATCGTATTAGAGACACATTTAATGTTGAGGCTCATGACCAAGATGATATGTGGATAGGAGAAGCAATTTAAAGAGGTTTGAGGAATGTCAGATGTTTTGGATGTGGAAAGCAAGGACATTTGAAAAGGGACTGTAAACAGGTCATTCTTAGAAACAATGTTTCCTCAAGGAACAGTGGCAAGAGAATGCCCCTTCCTTCTGGAGTATGCAGAAGGTGTGGTAAGGGAAAACACTGGACCAATGAATGTAGATCAAAAAGGGACAGGCAAGGTAATCCTTTACCTCAATCTTCGGGAAACCCCCAGAGGGGCCTCAGAGAGGACCCCACAGAAAATCCAGTTCAGACCTTTCTTGAAGTCATAGAGGGAACCCCTACTCAAAGCAATTAAATAACCAAATGCCTATTGGAATAAACAAGGTGGCTCAGTATGATGAAACAGAGAGAATAGAAAATTTAGAAGAAAACATAAAGAAATTTTTTTTGGAAAACTTCTATAAATGCACAAAGACCAAAATTAACAATAAGAGTAAATGGTGTTTTGTTGTCTGGTCTGATAGACACAGGTGCTGACATGACCATAATTGCACCAGAATTTTGATCCAACTTGGCCTCTTCAGGAGGTAAATGTTCAACTGTTAGAAATTGGAACATTATCTCAAGTGAAGCAGAGTGCAAGATGGCTCAAAAGTATAGGTCCAGAAAGACAGAGAGGTATATTAAAACCATATGTGGCTAATATAGTTATGAACCTGTGAGGTTCAGACCTGTTGCAACAATGAAATACTCAGATTAACATCACTCAAATCTCAGAAACAAATCATAAACTAGCACATGTTTCTGAGAGAAATATTAGAAGATATTATTCTAATGAGTGGTCACCAGCCATTCATATTATACAAGAACAGGGAACAACAGCTGATGATATTGCAAAGACACCAACAGCTCTACGTTTAAAATGGTTAACAGACAAGCCTGTATGGGTTCAGCAATGGCCTTTGACAACAGAGAAACTCCAGGCTTTAGAAGAGCTGGTAGAAGAACAGTTAAATGCTCAGCATATTGAAAAAATTCTCCTGTATTTGTTATTAAAAAGAAATCTGGTAAATGGAGAATGGTAACAAACCTAAGAGCAATTAACAAAGTAATTCTGCCAATGGGCTCTCTACAATCTGGAATTCCTTTGCCTACTCTGTTACCTAAAGGATGGCCTCTTATACTTATATATTTAAAAGACCATTTCTTTTCAGTACTCTTACAAGAAAAAGACAGAGAAAGATTTTCCTTCATGGTGCCTACTAATAATAATTCCCAGTCAGTCAAGAGATATCAATGGAGGGTTCTCCCACAGGAAATGTTAAAGAGCCCAACCATGTGTCAATATTTTGTATGGCAACCATTGGAAGTAATACATAAACAATTTTCTAAATCTATAATTTATCATTAGAGGGACAATATTTTATTATCTGATTCAAATGCAGATACTTTAGAAAGAATGTTTGAGGAAGTAAAGAAAATTTTGCCTTGCCAGGGATTATAAATTGCTCCTGAAAAGATACTAAGAGGGAATTCTATTAATTATTTAGGATATAAAATAGATGTATAACAAATTAGCCCCCAAAAGAAGCAAATTAGGAGAGATCAACTACAGACACTTAATGACTTTCAAAGATTATTTGGAGACATTTCCCATCTACAATCTATTGTTGAGGTAAAAAATGATGAACTGAGTAGCTTGTTCAAAACCACAGAAGGTGACAAGGACTTACATAGTCCAAGGGAATTGTCACCTTAAGCTGAGAAAGAATTGGCCTTGGTAGAAAAGAAAGTACATGAAGGGCACGTGGATCGTAATGATCCAAAGCTGGATTGCATTTTGGTTATTTTACCATCTAGGCATTCTTCTACAGGAATACTAATGCAGATGGAAAATATTATATTGGAATGGATATTTTACCAAATAAACCAAATGAAAAATTAAAAACTTATGTGGAAAAAAAATGTCTGACTTGATTTGGAAAGGAAAATTGAGATTTCTTCAATTAGCAGGAATAGACCTAGCAGAAATTGTCATACCTTTAACTAAACAGGACATTGAAAATTATGGACAGAAAGTGAAACTTGGCAAAGAGCTTGCATTAATTTTTTTGGAAAAATTAACAGCAAACATCCCAAAAGCGATAGAATTGATCTTATAAAAAGAGCTGATTGGGACCTCCCATCTGGACAAGAGACCCCAGCCACTACCTGAGACTTAGAGACCAGCCCCCAGCTCCCATCCTGCCCTGAACCTCCCATCTGGAGAAGAGGTGAGTGCCTAGACTCAGACACAGAGAGGCCTGCCCCTAGATCCAATCCCTGGGCACCAGCCATTCCCGGGAAGACCTGCCCAACTTGGCCCCAGGTTCTGGCCATTGGGTAGGATCCCCTCCATGCCCACCAGGAAGGTTCCCCTTCTCCAAGATCCCTGGCAGACCCTGTAATCTCCATGCCCTGCCCCTACGCCCATCTGCTCAAGACCGCAGCTTCTTCCTGAGACTAAGAGACCAGCCTCCAGCTCCCATCCTGCCCCAGACCTCCCATCTGGACAAGAGCTCCCATTCTGCCCTGGACTTCCCATTTGGAAAAGCGCTCCCATCTGGACAAGAGAGAGAGGCTTCCTGAATCTGTCAGCTCTGTCTGGACCAAGAGTGCTGATAAGACCAAGAATGAATCCACAAGGAGATGGGTAGACGTCAAGGCAGAAGTACATACAACAAAATGAAGAGGAATATAGCATCCCCAGAACCTCCTCCAAAAGCTAGACCTGAACATCACGAAATGGAAGAAGCAGAAGAAAGCAACCTTATGAATAACATCATGAAGAGGGTAGAGGCATATATAGAAGAAACCACAAATGAAATTGAGAAGTCAAACAAGAAATGGGAATAACACTATTAAAAAAAATAGAGGAAAGGACAAATAAAGCAGAAGAAAACAATAAATCCCTGAAAGAAAATCAAGAAAAAGCAATGAAACAGATGAAGGAAACAGTCCAAGACCTGAAAGGGGAAACAGAAAAAAATGAAGAAGACACACAAAGAGGGAATGCTGCAAATAGAAAATCTGAGTAAACGAACTGGAACTTCAGATGCAAGTATAACCAACAGAATGCAAAACATGGAAGAGAGGATCTCTGGTGTTGAAGATACGGTAGAAGAAATAGATTCATCAGTCAAAGAAAACACAAAAGCCAACAAAGTCATGAACCAAAATGTCCAAGAAATTTGTAACACCATGAAAAGACCAAAGCTATGAATAACAGGGATAGAGGAAGGAGAAGAATACCAACTCCAAGGCACAGAAAATATATTCAACAGATCATAAAAGAATACTTTCCCAACTTAAAGAAGGAAATGCCTATGAAGATACAAGAAGCCTATAGAACACCAAACATACTAGAGCCCCCAAAAAAGGCTCGTCACCACATAATAATTAAACAATTAAATGCATCGAATAAAAAAGAATATTAAGAGCAGCAAAGAACAAAGGCCAAGTGTCTTATAAAGGCAAATCCATCAGAATAACACCCGATTTCTCAATGGAGACTTTGAAAGCCAGAAGGACCTGGACAGATGCAATGCAGACACTAAGAGACCATGGATGCCAGCCTAGATTAATATACCCAGCAAAACTTTCAATCATCATAGATGGAATGAACAAGACATTACAAGAGAAATCCCGATTTAAACAATAGTTATCCACAAACCCAGCCCTACAGAAAGCACTAGAAGAAAAAATCCAACCTAAAGAAATAAGATACACCCTCAAAAACACAGGCAACACATAATGTCACAGCAGTAAACCCCAAAGAAGAGAAGTACACACACACTACCACCAAGAAATAACAGGAGTTAACAATCACTGGTCATTAATATCCCTTTATATCAATGGAATTAACTCACCTATAAAAAGACACAGGCTTACAGAATGGATACAAAAGCAGGACCCATCTTTCTGCTGCATACAAGAAACACACCTCAAATTCAAAGATATACACTACCTATGAATAAAAGGTTGGGAAAAGACTTTCCAATCAAATGGTCGTAAGAAACAAGCGGGTGTAGCCATCCTAATATCCAGCAAAATAGACTTCAAACTAAAATCAATCAAAAGATATCAAGAAGGGCATTACATACTCATCAAAGGAAAGATCCACCAAGATGAAGTTTCAATTCTGAACATTTATGCCCCCAAAACAAGGGTACCCACATATATAAAAGAAATATTACTAAAGCTTAAACCACATATAAAAACCCACACATTGATAGTGGGAGACTTCAATTCCCTACTTTCACCACTGGAGATCTCCCAAAATGAAACTTAACAGAGAAAAAAAAGGACTTAACTGATGTCATGACTCAAATGGACTTAATCGATATCTACAAAACATTCCATCCTAACAAAAAAGGATGAGAATATACCTTCTCAGCACCCCATGGAACCTTCTCTAAAATCAACCACATACTTGGCCACAAAGCAAATCTCAACAGATACAAAACAATTGGAATAACCTCCTGCATTCTATCAGACCACCATGGATTAAAGTTAGATTTCAACAACAACAAAAACTACAGAAAACCTACAATCTCATGGAAACTGAATAATGCTCAACTGAATCACCAATGGGCTAAGGAAGAACTAAAGAAAGAAATTAAAGACTTCCTAGAAATCAACGAAAATGAAGAAACAACATACCCAAATTTATGGGACACTATGAAAACAGTACTAACAGGGAAATTCATGGCACTAAATGCCCACATAAAGAAGTTGGAGAAATCTCACACTAGTGACTTAACAGCACACCTGAAAGCTCTAGAACAAGAAGAAGATAAGTCTCCCAGGAAGAATAGATGCCAGGAAATTATCAAATTGAGAGCTGAAATCAATAAAATAGAAACAAAGACAACAATACAAAAAAATTAATGAAACAAGTTGGTTCTTTGAGAAAATCAACAAGATAGACAAGCCCTTATCCAAACTAACCAAAAGACACAGAGAGAGCATCCAAATTAACAGAATCAGAAATGAAAAGTGGGACATAACAACAGGCAATGAGAAAATCCAGCGAATCATGAGGTCATACTTAAAAAACCTCTACTCCACAAAACTGGAAAATCTAAAAGAAATGGATAATTTTCTCAATAGGTACCACATACCTAAGTTAAATCAAGACCAGATAAACAATTTAAATAGTCCAATAACCCCTAAGGAAATAAAATCAGTCATTAAAAGCCTCTGAAACCAAAAAAAAAAAAAAAAAAAAAAAAAAAAAAAAAAAAAAAAAAAAGCCCAGGACCAGGTGATTTCAGTGCAGAATTCTACCAGAATTTCAAAGAAGAGTTAATACCAATACTCTTAAAATTGCTCTACACAATGGAAACAGAAGGAACATTACCAAACCCCTTCTATGAGGCTACTATTACTCTGATTCCTAAACCAAACAAGGATACAACAAAGAAAGAGAACTACAGACCGATCTCCCTCATGAACATTGATGCAAAAATACTCAATAAAATACTGGCAAACAGACTCCAAGAACACATCAAAACAATTATCCAACATGATCAAGTAGGCTTGATCCCAGGGATTCAAGGGTGGTTCAACATACAAAAGTCCGTCAATGTAATACACCATATAAACAAACTCAGAGAACAAAACCACATGATCATCTCACTAGATGCCAAAAAGGCATTTGACAAAATCCAACACCCCTTCATGATAAAGGTCTTGGAGCAATCAGGAATACAAGGAATATGCCTAACCATAATAAAGGCAATTTAGAGCAAGCCAACAGCCAACATCAAATTAAATAGAGAGAAACATAAAAATCTTCTACTAAAATCAGGAACAAGACAAGCCTGTCCAGTCTCCCCATATCTATTCAATATAGTACTTGAAGTTCTAGCCAGAACAATAAGACAACATAACGAGATTAAGGGATACAAATTGGAAAGGAAGAAGTCAAGCTTTTCCTATTTGCAGATGACATGATAGTATAATTGAGTGACCTCAAAGATTCAACCAAGGAACTGATACAGCTTACAAACACTTTCAGCAACATAGCAGTTGAAAAAAGTCAGTAGCCCTCCTATATACAATTGACAAACAGGCTGAGAAAGAAATCAGAAATATATCACCCTTTATAATAGCCACACATGATATAAAATGCCATGGGGTAACACTATCCAAGCAAGTGAAGGACCTCTATGACAAGACAAGAACCTTAATTCCCTGAAAAAAGAAATTGAAAAAGATGTCAGAAAATGGAAAGATCTTCCATGCTCATGGATAGGTAGTATTAACATAGTAAAAATGGCAATTTTACCAAAAGCAATCTACAGATTCAATGCAATCCCCATTAAATACCAACACAATTCTGCACAGACCTGGAAAGAATAATACTCAACTTCATATGGAAAAACAAAAAACCCAGGATAGCCAAAAGAATCCTGTACAATAAAACAACCTCTGGAGGCATCACAATCCCTGACCTCAAGCTCTATTATAGATCTACCATAATAAAAACAGCTTGGTACTGGCATAAAAACAGACATGTGGACCAATAGAATTGAATTGAAGACCCTGACCATTAATCCACACACCTATAAACATATAATTTTTGACAAAGAAGCCAAAACTATACAATGGAAAAAAGAAAGCATCTTCAACATATGGTGCTGGCATAACTGGATATCAACATGTAGAAGGCTGAAAATAAATCAATATCTGTCACGATGCACAAAACTTAAGTCCAAGTGGGTCAAAGACCTCAACATAAATTCAACTACTCTGAACCTGATAGAAGAGAAAGTAGGAAGTAGTCTTGAGTGCATTGGCATAGAAGATCACTTCCTAAATATAACACCAGTAGCACAGACACTGAGAGAAACAATCAATCAATGGAACCTCTTGAAACTGAGAAGCTTTTGTAGAGCAAAGGACATGGTCAACAAGATAAAGCAACAGCCTACAGAATGGGAAAAGATCTTCACAAACCCCACATCTGACAGAGAACTGATATCCAGAATATGTAAAAAAACTCAAGAAATTAGACATCAAAATGCCCAACAGTCCAATTAAGAAATGGGTTATAGAACTAAACAGAGAATTGTCAACAGAGGAAACTCAAATGGCTGAAAGACATTTAAGGAATTGTTCAACATCCCTAATCATCAGGGAACTGCAAATCAAAACAACTCTGAGATACCACCTTACACCTGTCAGAATGGCTAAGATCAAAAACACTGAAGACAGCTTAGGCTGGAGAGGATGTGGAGATAGGGGAACTCTCCTCCACTGCTGGTGGGAATGCAAGCTTCTACAACCACTTTGGAAATCAATATGGCACTTTCTTAGAAAATTGGGAATCAATCTCCCCAAGATCCAGCTATACCACTCTTGGGCATATACCCAAGAAATGCTCAATCATACCACAAAAGCACTTGCTCAGCTATGTTCATATCAGCATTGTTTGTAATAGCCAAAACCTGGAAACAACCTAGATGCCCTTCAAATGAAGAATGGATAAATAAAATGTGATACATGTACACAATGTAATACTACTCAGCAGAGAAAAACAATGACATGATGAGGTTTACAGGCAAATGGATGGATCTAGAAAAAAATCATCCTGAGTGAGGTAACCCAGACTCATAAAGACAAATATGGTATGTACTCACTCATCGGAGGATACTAGAGGTGGAACAAGGATGACTGGACTGCTACTCACAAATCCATTGAGGGTACCTTGAAAACAGGACCCCAAGAAAGACACAGAAATCACCCAATGACAGAGAAATGGATGAGATCTCCTGTAGTGGGTAGCCATCCCAGCTTGGATCTGGAAGTTCCAACCCCCATTGAGACTCTGACAACTGTCATGCCTACGAGGCAGGGCAAGGGGAGGCACCTGGAGACCCAAGAGCTGGATGGGTCAGCACTCGCTCTGCTCATTCTCTCTGTTCCCAGACCCTGAACATTGGAGGTGGTCCGAGCAGAGCTCCAGAGAACACCGCTGGACTGCGATACACCTTTCCCAGACCCTGAAACCTACCTATCACTTAATTTGTGAGTTACGCCATTAAATAAATATCCTTTTAACTACGTGGAGTGGCCAAAATAATTTCACCAATATCTGGTGCCCAACATGGGGCACGAACCCACAACCCTGAGATTAAGAGTCTCATGCTCTACCAACTGAGCTAGCAGGGCATGTTCTGGAATGGATGAGGTCTGGCACCCTGAACAGTCTAGTGAGGACTTGGTCTTAGTTGAGCAATTTGGCTAGGAGGATAGTATGCAGCACGGTTCTGAGTCTGGGGGATAGCTGCCATGAAATACCCTGAAGGCAGGGCTGGCTGGTAGGGGTTGATCACCGGGTTAAGCACAGCCCTCACACTTGCCATTCTCTGCATATACTGGTTAATGAGGTGAGCCTGGTGCTCTTCTTTGTGCTGAGCTAAAGCTACATAGAGTGGCTTCATGGCCACAATGCTGCCATTCATCTCTGTAACTGCTTTAGTGGCTTCTTCAGGGGAAGAGAAACACACAAACCTAAATCCTTTGCTGTGACCACCCTCCATCATAACCTTTGCATTAGTGATTGTACCAAATGGAGAAAATTCTTTCCAGAGATGTTCATCATCAATACCATCATCAAGATTTTTCACATAAAGGTTAACCCCCTGGTATCTGGTGATCCTACCTTGCTTCATCTGTTCAAATTTGTGCTTAAGTTCCATCTGCCGTTCCACTTTTTTCTGAGCTCGACCAACATAAATCTGTTTTCCATTCAGCTCCTTGCCATTCATCTCATCCACAGCTTTCTGTGCAGCTTCATGCATTTCAAAGGTTACAAATCCAAATCCTTTGGATTTTCCACTTTCATCAGTCATTACTTTCACACTTAAGGCAGGCCCAAACTTGCCAAAGAGATCCTTAAGGCGCTCATCATCCATGTCTTCTCCAAAGTTCTTGATGTAAACGTTGGTGAATTCTTTGCCCTTGCTCCAAGTTCTGCTTCTCATTCCTTCCAAGACTTAAATCGTCCAACAAACACTTTATGGTCACTTAGAAGCATCCCATTCATTTTTTCAATAGCTCTTTCAGCTGCTTCCTGTGTTTCAAAATGTACAAATCCGTAGCCTTTGGAACCATTTTCATCACAAACCACCTTACATGAAAGGATGTTACCAAATGCAGAAAACCTATCATACAGTGCTTTATTATCAATGGATGTGTCCAAATTTTTAATGAATGTTGCCTACTCCACTTTTGCAAAGTGATGGATCATGCTGAGACCACATGATGGGTACTGGCTTGCCCTTTATCACATCAAAATTCATGGTGTCCAAAGCACGCTCTGTATCTGCCAGCTGCTGGAATTGATCCCGAGAAAATGTTGGGCCTCTAAGACATTTCCATTTGGAAGTTTGCCTTTTTGGCACAAAATGGCCTACTGGGCAAAGAACTGCCCTTGCCTTGATGGCTGACAGTACAAATGCAATGCTGTCCTTTCTGGACAAGCGGGACACAAGGAAAGTGACCACTGTACTCTGCCAAGACAGGGTAAGATGGTCTTTCAGAATTCCTGCTTCTGAAAATGGTCTGTCAGATACTCAAGGCCTGTAGCCAATTTGAATGCAGCAACAATGCTGAGAAACATTAGGTGACTGGCCAGGCTGCCAGTTGTCTTGTTCTACTTTTGCAAGATTCCCGAAAGTTGCTTGCATCCATCTTCCATTTCGCAGGTATCATTATGTTCCTTCTCAGGTCTTTGATGGGATTGAAGACTAGCAGTTATGGTTACAACTTAGTGTACATATAATATCTTAGATAGAACATATTAAGTATTAGATTCAGGTTCTTTAGGCTAGAACACCTTTGAATGATCTTTATAACATGCCATTTACCTATGCTCTATATTTCTCTGGATTTTAGTATGTGTTTCTTGCTTGATATTGTTTGCATTGGTTGTAGTTACATCTTATCTAGGTCATTATCCTTCATTATTCCTGAACAATATTTGATAACCATTCCTTTGTATATAGTCTTGTATTAGTTTAGAACATTCTTATTTAGACAAAAAGGGGGAGATGTAGTGGGTAGGCATACCAGCTTGGATCTGGAAGTTCCAACCCCCATTGAGACTCTGGCAACTGTCACGCCTACGAGGCAGGGCGAGTGGAGGCACCTGGAGACCCGAGAGCAGGATGGGCCAGCACTCGCTCTGTGCCCTCTCTCTGTTCCGGGACCCTGAACACTGGAGGTGGTCCGAGCAGAGCTCCAGAGAACACTGCTGGACTGAGATACACCTTTCCCAGACCCTGAAACCTACCTATCACTTAATTTGTGAGTTACGCCATTAAATAAATATCATTTTAACTACGTGGAATGGCCAAAATAATTTCACCAATAATCACCATGAACAACCTGGATGTGAGTAATGAAGGGCATGGGTAAAGGGAAAGAGAGATTAGGGGAGTGGGTGATCCCAGCTGCATCAAAACAGAGAAAGAGAACAAGGAATAAGAGACCATGATAAATGAAGACCACATGAGACTAGGAAGAAGCAAAGTACTAGAGAGGTCCACAGAAATCCACAAAGATACCTCCACAATAGACTACTGACAATGGTCGAGAGACAGCCCAGACTCACCTACTCTGGTGATAGGATGGCCAAACATCTTAATTGTCATGCTAGAAACCTCATCCAATGACTGAGGGAACCCAGATGCAGAGATCCATGGCTAGGCCTCAGGTGGAACTCCAGGAGTCCAATTGGCGAGAAAGAGGGGGGTTTGTATGAGCGAGAATTGTTGAGACCAAGGTTGAAAAAGCACAGGGACAAATAGCCAAACGAATGGAAACACATGAACTATGAACCAATAGCTGAGGAGCCCCCAACTGGATCAGGTCTTCTGGATAAGGGAGACAGTTGATTACCTTGATCTGTTTGGGAAGAATCCAGGCAGTGGCACCGGGACCTGTCCTCAGTGCATGTGCTGGCTGTTTGGAACCTGGGCTTATACAGGTACCCTTGGCTCAGCCTGGGAGGAGGGGACTGGACCTGCCTAGACCGAATCTACCAAGTTGAACTCAATCCTCAGGGGAGTCTTTGCCCTGGAGGAGATGTGAATGGAGGGTGGGTTGGGGGAAAGGCAGGGGGTTAAGACTGGGAAGAACAAGGGAATTTGTGGCCGATATGTAAAATTAAATTAAATTATAAAATAAAATTAAAAAATAAAGAAAAAAAGAAAGAGCTGATTGGATCTTGCCTCTAATTGTACAGGAAAAACCCATATCTGGAGTTTGTACATTTTATACAGATGCCAACAAACAAGGAAAGGCAGGTTACAAATCAGAAAATTTAAGTAAAGTGGTTCAAAGTCCTTATAATTCACTTCAAAAATCGGAATTGTATCCTATTCTGTTGGTTAATGGATTTTTCAGAACCTCTCAACATAGTTACTGACTCTCAGTATGCTGAAAGTGTGGTATTACATATTGAGACTGCAGAGTTTATCCCTGATGCTTCAGAATTAACTTCACTATTCATTCAATTACAAGATACAATCAGGAAAAGTAGTCATCCTTTATATATAACTCACATCCAATCCCATACTGGTCTGCCAGGCCCTCTAGCACAAGGTAATGATAAGATTGATAAATTATTGATAGGAAATGTGCTGGAGGCCTCAGAATTTCATAAAAAAAAAACCCATCATGTCAATAGTTAAGGTTTAAATAAGGATTTTTCCATAACCTGGCAACAAGTCAAAGGAATAGTAAAGAAATGTCCTACTTCTTCCTTCTAAAATCAGATGCCATTACCAGCAGGATGTAACCCAAAGGGTACTCAGAGGAATGAAATCTGGCAGATGGATGTGTTTTACTTTGTGGAATTTGGAAAATTGAAATATGTATACCATACCATCGATACTTATTCAGGATTTCAAAAGGCAACTGCTTTGAGTTCTGAAAAAGATGATTTTTTAATCACTTATTTGCTAGAAGTTATGGCCATGATGGTTATACCTGAACAAATCAAAACTAAGAATGCTGCAGCATATGTCTCTGGTAAAATGAAACAGTTTTTTTGCTTATTAAAATATAAAGCATATTACAGGTATACCACATAATCCTACAGGTCAAGCAGTTATAGAAAAATCAAACAGAACTCTACAGGATATGCTAAATAAACACAAAGGGGTAACAAAAACCCCCAGAAATAAACTACATAATGCTCTACTAACTTTGAGTTTTTATATATATATATATATATATATATATATATATATATATATATATATATATATATATATATATATGTATATATTTCCAAGAAGGTATTTCTTTGTGTAGCCCTGGCCTGGAACTTGCTCTGTAGATCAGGCTGACCTCCAACTCAGTGAGTTCTACCTGTCTCTGTCCCCTCCCAGTGCTGGGATTATAAGCTTGTACCACTGCCCATCTAGTTATTTATATTTTTAGCATGAGATCTTGAGGACAAATGAGAAAGGAAATGCATTTGTGTGTCAAGTTGAGAAAGAATCAGTTGTGCTGGCTAATTTTATGTCATCTTGACACAAACTAAAGTCATCTAAGAGGAAGGAACCTCAATTAAGATAATGCATTCATAATGCCAGGCTACAGGCAAGGCAGAAAGGAATTTTCTTAATGATTGATGGGGGAGGGACCAGTCCATTCTGGGTGGTCCCGTCCCTGGGCTGGTGCTCCTAGATTCTATAAGAAAGGAGGTTGAGCAGGCCACTAGGAGCAGGCTAGTAAGCAACACCCCTTCATGACTTCTTCATTGGCGCCTGCCTCTAGGTTCCTGCCCTGCTTGAGTTCCTGTCTTGACTTCCTTTAATGAAGCTTAATAAACCTTGTCCTCCCTGAGTTGTTTTGGTCATAGTATTTCATCACAGCAATATTAGTTGTGTTAATCCATGTGCTTGGAGGCCTTTCCAACTTTAATATCACAATTTCTTCCTTCTGTGTCAAAGTTTTAATTGTACTGTTCTTTTTCTTTGGTTGTGGTTATTGCTAGGCTTTTTAGCTTTTGAAACTATTGTGAATGGGCTTTTCCCCTGATTTCCTTTTTGGCAAGTTTGCTCTTGGTATATAGAAAATCTAATGATTTTAGTATGGTCACTTTGTATCCTGATATTTTGCTGAAAACTTTCATCAGGTTGAAGACTTTTTGTTTTTGGTGGAGCTTTTTACGTATAATCTCATGTCGTCAGCAAATAAGGATACTTTTCTGTCTTTTTTTATTTGTCTCCATTTTATTTCTTTCTCTTATTGTTCTATCTAAGACTTCAAGCACTACAGTGAATAAGAGTGGAGAAAGTAAGCCCTCTTGCTCATTTCAGATTTTAGAGGAAATTCTCTGTTTTTCCTCACTTAGCATATTGTTGCATATAAGTTTATTGTATATAGCTTTTATTATGTTGAGATATATTCCTTTTGTTCCTAGTTTCTTTATGGCTTTTATTATGAAGGAAGTTTGAGCTTACCAGAGGCCTCTTGTGATTATACCTAGATTATCATATTATTTATTCCCTCAAGTCTTATTTATTTGCTGAATTACACTTACTGATTTGAGTATGTTAAACTAACCTTTTATCTCTGAACTGAAACCAACTTGGTCACAATGTATGAACTACTTAATTTGTTCTTGAATTTTATTTTCAAGAATTTTATTGATTTTTTTTTTACTTTATCTTAATCCAGGTGGCTGATTTATAATTTTCTCCTTGGTTGTATCTTTTATCTGGTTTTGCTATCTGGATAATACTGGATTTATAGAATGAATATGGTAATGGTCCTTACTTTTTCTATATTATGGAACCATTGGTGTTATCTCTTCTTTAAAAGTTGGTAGAATTTGGCAGGATCTGTATGGGCTTGAGCTTTTATTTGCTAGGAGACATTTGTTTTTTATTCACACCCAACTCCTCCTGGATCTACTGTCCTTCCAGACCCACCCAACTTTTCGTGCTCTTGTTAACACCCATTGTCTATGTCCTTGAACATCTTGGCTCCTTGAACTCTGACTAGGGGTGATGAGGGAATTACGAAATGACAGACAGAGGCACAGGCACACAGACACAGAAAAACTGTGATCAAATGGTCTGGTCTCTCAGATGAAAAAGGTACAGTACCTGGTAAGTTCAGCATGCTCATTATATACAGTTGAACATGGAGGTGGTGTTATTGCATACAGCTAAACAAGGAGGTGGGGTTATTATATACAGGTAAATAAGAAAGTAGGGTTATTATATACAACTGAACAAGGAGGCAGATTTAGATAATCTCAGGAGCCAGCTGCATAGGGGAGTAGTCTTCAGATTATAAACATCTAGGAAGAGAAAGCTCTGGTAGACATTTTCTGCATAAATTGTCAACATTTGCACTCAGACCAAGGGTGACTTTGTTGTTCCTCTGAGCCTCACCCAGGGAAGACTTTCCCACTTCTGTGGGTCTGAGGCATTGGAATCTTTGACTTGGAGTGCCCATGTCAAACAACATACATCACTCAGGACTTTGCTAGCTCCCTAGACCCATTAAGTCTAATTAATATTGGATCTGTGGCCTTTCAGCAGAGCCTGGTCAGTCTACCATGGTATATACTTCTAAAGAGAACCAGTTTTCCCTCTCCCATCAGTTATCAATTATCAGTAGCTCTTCAGCTGGTAATTGGACTTAATACCCATATTCCTTCTCTGTGCTGAGATTTGGACTGGCTTAAGATTTCACAGGTTTTGTACATGGTGTTACAGTAACCACTGTAAGTACATGTGTGCAACTGTCTTGCTGTGTCTCAAAAATACTGAAGTAACAGGGTCTTGTGCTGTTGTTCCCTTTCAGGGAGGGGGCCAAGTAAGTGCAGTGTCAATGACACAGACTGTGCGAGAATGTTGAAACAACAAGCTCAGTTTATTCAGGAAGAAGAAAGCTTTATATACCCTCCACCCCACCCTGGGGAAAGGTCTGATGAATATGCATCTGCTCATGTGACATGGCTGCCTCTCATTGGTCCAGGTCATCTCCAGATCATGTTTCAGCTGCTCTTGCTAAGGCCCTCAGACAGGCCCAGGTTGGTTCTCAGAAAGTATTTTTTTTTACTTGTTTGGGCTGGCTGGTCCTCAAGCCTGTTAGGGATGAGTCATCCCACATAGTTTAAGTCACCTACTACCTTACAATATTTCCATCCCCTCTTCCACAATGATCCCCAATCTCAGGAGGAGAGGATATGATATTAATATTCCATTTCATGCTGATGCACCTTGACCAGTTGTCATTAATTGCCATCTACTATAAATAGAAGCTTATCTGATTAGGTTTGAAAGACTTACTAATTTATATCTGTAATGAATTGTTAGGAGTTGGTTTAATAATATATGTCCATTTAGCATAATAATAATAATAGTTTCTCCCATATGGCCTATGATCTGTCTCCACACAGGTTCTTGCCTCAAATATTGGTGCAATATATGGGATTTAGACTAGTGGAGTGGGCCTTAAGGCCAATAAAAAAGTAGTTGGTTACTCCCCTGATGTGTATGCCACTATTGTACCTATTGGCAGTCATTATTTTAGTTCTCAGAGTTCACAGATAGGTAAGATTGATGGTTACTTTTCTCCTCTGGCAATCTATATGACACCTTAGCACTATGAAAGCTATCCAGTAGGACTGAAGCTTTCACGTCAGTACCAGCATTATTTTCCCATGTCCTATGACTCAAGTATGTAATGTCTTCAGTAATGTGGTTTTCATCAAATTTTGGAGGGCAACTATACCTTTTAGCATTTAATAACATTTCTCTTTATTTTTTGGCATTTGGACTATAATATGCCATGGAAAGGTTCTTCTCTGTTCATAAGTATTTGAGGTTATAAATGCCTCATCTCTGATGGCTATTTTTCTCTAGATTAGGGAATTTTTTTGCTATAGTATCATCAAATAGATTATTTAGTACTTGTTTCAGATCTTTCTTCTGTCATATAGGTGCTTGGAGTTGGACTAGAGTTATGCTCATTTATTTTGCTTTCCTTATTAATGTTTTAATATTGTATCTCATCAACCTTGTCCTCTATCCATAATATTTTTTCTTCTGCTTGGTGGAGTGTATTACTCATTTCCAGTATGTTTTAAATTTGACTCATTAGGTTTTCATATCCAGAATTACCTTTTGCTTTGTTTTTCACAAAATCTCAATTTACTCACTGAAATTTCCTTCCATATTGCTAACTTTTTCAGGTTTTTGATCATTTTGACTAAGAATGCGTTGGAATTTTTATCTAGTCTTTTATCCATTTTGAAAGTATTTCAGTATTTGAGGAGTTGTGTGCCTTGCTTTTTCATTGTTTTTGAGGGGTTTTTTTTGTGGCAATTTATGCCTCTTGTTTTCTATCTTTTTTTTTTTTTGATTAGGGTGGAAATCTCATTGAGAACATGTTTTTGAAGGCCCAATTCCCTGTGCCACTTGGCAAGGAGAAAACAAACTGTTGTAACAGCATCAAACCATAAAAGATAAAAAATGCAATTAAAATTACTTCCATATTGCTAATATACCACCAGTGGACATAAAGTTGGAAATAACTATCAATTGTAAATGAGTGCTATAAAGGAAAATACATTAGTTCACTTTCTTGTTGCTGTGACCAAATACTGAAAATGAGCAACTTAAGGGGGGGTTTGTTTTATAGTTCAAGGGTACAGTTAATTATGCTGTGGAAGTCACAGGGGAAGTAATGTGAGGCACCTGGTCACATTTCACCCACACTCAGGAAGCTGAGAAATGACTGATGGTGTTTTGCTTATTTTCTTCTTTTATCCACTTTTGACACCCAGCTCATGAGATGGTGCCATCCATGGTTAGTGCATGTCATCCTTAATTAAAGCTTTATGGAAACATCCTTATAGCCACACTCAAAGGTGTATTTCTATGAAGATTAAAATCTAACTAAATCATCAATCAAGATTAACCATCACAAGTCTACCATTTGTAAACTTGATACCCAAACCTATTACTTTTAAATAATAAAATTTAACTCTCATCCCGAAAGTCTCACTGTTGTCACCAAGGTGAAATGCATTTAATCCATTTCTAGACATCCTTTTATTTTACATGTATGAGTGTTTGTCTGCATGTGTGCATTTGCACCAAATGCATACCTGGAGCCATGGAAGACAGAAGAGGGCATTGGGTCACCTAGAACTGCAGTTATAGATGGTTGTGAGCCACCATGTGGATTCTGAGAACAATGACCTGCTATTGGATAATGCTTTTGTACACTTGTTTAATAAAACACTGATTGGCCAGTAGCGTTTATCTATATATAAATCACAGTCTTCACAAATTAAACGTTCAGTCTCTTTAAAATAGTCAATCCAAAGTCTTTTAAAATTCAGTCTCCTCAACTGTGAGCTTCCATAAAATCAAAAATAAATTACATACTTTCTTACTTCAAGAGAAAAGAACCAGGGCACAATCATGATCAAATCAAAGCAAAACCAAACTTCAAAAGTTAAATAACTGAACTTCCAATATCTGGGATTCACTCACAATCTCCTGGGCTCCTCCAAAGGGCTTAGGTAATTTTTATGGCTCTGTCTGCCCTCTATAGCACACACACCTTGTCTCCTAACCACGGGCAGGCTCTCCAGCTTGTATTCTCAACTCCCACTGACTCCACTCCACTGCTGCTGTTCTTGGTGGTCATCCTATGGTACTGGAATCTCCAAAATACTGGATGTTCTGCTGCAACTGGGCTACATTTTCACCAGTATCCTCTCCTGAGATCTTCTGGCACCTCATGGTGCCAAGCCTTAACTTCTCTGCATGACTACTTCAGTCCTGGGCCTTCGTCTGCCTTTGAGGCTGCACCATCAACAATGGTCTTTCCTGGCCTCAGCTTGGCACTTCATGTCTTGAAGTGCCCTTGGCCCCTTCATATCATCAAAATCACTACCACCTGGGTGGCTCTTACACTACCAAGTCCAGCTGCTAGCACAAGGTACAAGCTTGGCAACTTCTGGAACACAGCTTCTCTGTGATCTCAGGAAACACTTTCTAAAAGATTTCACCCAGTGATGCTGGTCTCTGCTTAATCACCATTAATTTCTTAGCTCTAACCAACCAGCATTAATTGTTCCAGTAAAACAAATGTTTTACTTTAGTGGTTCTGGTATTTTGTTAATTACAGCTGATTCTTCAGCCCCAGCTGACCAGACACCACAGATTTTTGACACAAATGGTCCAGTAGGGTCTATGCTTCCCTCTGAAACTTCTCAAGCCAGGCCTTCAACTTCTGCTCTGCTCTCAACATTCTTATCTTCCAAGATCCTACAGAACTCAGCTCACTGAGTTCTCAAAACCCAATGGCTTTTCTACCACAAAGTTCCAAAGCCCTTTCATAATCCTCCCCAAAAAAACATGGTCATATCTGTCACAGTAATATCCCAGTATCCTGGTACCATCCAACTCATGCCTTAGGGTTACTACTGCTGGAATGAAACACCATGACCAAAGCAACTTTGGGAGGCAAGGGTTTATATGGATTACTCTTCACACGGTATCACTCATCAAAGGCTAGCAGTGAGTATCCCAGCAAAGCAAAGGTTTCACTTTAATTGTTCTGGTATCTTATTAATTGGTATGATTCTTCAGCCCCAGCTTATGTCAAATTGACATAAAACTATTCAGCACATTGCAAATATATATATATATATATATATATATATATATATATATATATATATATATATATATATATATATATGGCTGATGGCTGGAGCACCTTCTTTCCCCTGTGCTCAGAAGGTAGAACTTGAAATATTGTCGCATAATCTTTTTGCACACTGTGAAGATATGCTGCTTTCATTGGTTTAATAAAGAACTGAAAGTCCAATAACTACTCAGGAAGAGGTTAGATGGTACTTGCAGATAGGGAGAGAGCTCTGGGGTGGAAGATATAAAAGTAATCAACAGATTCAATATAATTTCTATCAAAATCCCAATGACAGGGCAACAAGATGATTCATCAGGGAAAGGCACTTGCCATCAAGCCTGATGACCTGGGGATGACCTCAAATCTCCAGGACCCACATGGTAGAAAGAACCAACTCCCACAAGTAGTCTTCTAACCTCTACACTCACTCCATGGCATGCTCTCCACATTCCATTCCCAATACACAAAAGAAATAGATGTTAATTTATTTTTAAAATTCCAAAGATAATTTTCATAGAACTGAATGATAATCTTAAAATACAAAAGACTCCAAATATATAAAGCAATCTTCAGCAGACAGAACAATGCTGGAGGTATCATAGTACTTGATCTCAAACTGTATTACAGAATCATAGTAACAAAAACAGCATGGTACTGGTACAAACAAAAACTGGTACCAACAAAGTGGAGGAATAAAGGACAAAGGTATAATCCCATACACCTATAGCAACCTTGAAGAGACAAAAGTCTCAAAAACCTAAAATGAAGTAAAGATAGTCTCTTTATCAAATAGTACTAAGAAAACTATATTTCCACATGTTTAATAATGGAATTGGATCCATACCACTCATTGCACACAAAAATCAATTCAAAATGGATCAACAACCACAATATAAATCCTGAAACATTGAAAGTATCAAATCCTAGCCACTACAGTAAAAGGGAACAGTATTGGAACTTTTATATTGTAAGAGGAAAGAAAACAGGAAACATACTTTGAGACTTAGACATAGTCAATGGCTTTATGAGCAGACTCCAACAGCAAAGGAAAAAATCCCAAGAATTGACAAATAGGATTCCATTAATTTTTCATCTGTTTATTGTGTGTATATGTGTATGTATATACATACATGTGTGTTATTAAACTATAAAAAGGAATCATGAGGGGGAAGGGTTTTTAATGGAGATTGGAAACAGATAATGGAATACACAGACTAACTGTGGGAAGACAGAGAACCAGCTGGAGAGGGCTGCAGATGAGGAAAGTGTAGGTGGGGGGAACAATAAGAAAAAAAGCCCGGTTTTGGCCACACTAAGAAGAAAGGTTAAAATTAATTTCTTCACACACAGTACTAAAATCAGTTTTATAATGTCATCTTCATACATGTGTCACTCACTATACTTTAACCTTCCTTCATAGTGTGGCCATTTACAGATGAAACATGTAAGGAAGTGGAAAGGGGACAACACTTATCACTACAGTCATGATAGTATGATGAAGGACAAAGAGCCTTTTTTTGAGGTGCCATAAAGCCTTTATTTCAACTGTCATTGTACTTGTTGATGGCATCACTTGGGTCACAGGCAAACCATGGAGAGTGGATACAAAGCAGACACAGGAGCATCCTTTCCTCAGGGAGAAGAGAACCGGCCACAGAACAGAATGCCATTGGTCTTAACGTGCTGAATGGAGAAAAGGAAGGAGTGGTAGGCACAGAAGCGGGGTGGGGGAGTGGAAGATGGTGATGACCGCATAAGATAATGGCAGCTCTAGCAGCTGCAGCCTCTGTGCCTTCCTCAATGACCTCCACAAAGGACTTGTGTACAACCGTAGACAGAAACAAGCCTTCCTTAGAAGATATTCCAGAAAAGTTTGCCCTGTCCTCAAAGGCATCAGTCATGCCCAGCTTGCACAGGAATTCATTCATGTCATATTTCTCTTCCAGTTTAAACCATGAGAGCATTATGAGGGATCATGTGGAACAGAATTCCAATGACCTGACTCAAGCTTGCAGCAGGCATGATAATTAGATTTTTCTGCTAAGCCCTGGAATTTAAGGGTTATTTCTAACTACAACAAAACCTAGTCCATACACACTCTGTGTGTTTATTTTTATATGTGGGTTGTAGGTCATAAAAGTAGAAAGGGGAACATAACAGGGGAGGAAGGTTTCTCAAGGGAGGTGAGAAATGGAGCAGGTAATAGAATGAGTGAAATCAAAACCATCATCTTTCCTTGATCAAATTACTCTAAAGTGCTACATTTGGCAATAGAAAGTCTCATTGCTTATATTTGACCCATTTTGAGAGGGTACTCTTCTGATTCTTAAGAGAGCTTGGAGATCAGAAACAATTTTTTTTTAAATCAAACTGTTCACATGATGGCTATTACTTGATATATCATAAGCAAGTTATTAACCTGTCTGAACCTTAGGGGTTTTATTTTCATTCGTAACTTGTATGATCTCAGCAACTACCTCTGAGAATTAGAGGAAGGGAGAAAAAATACAATGTATATAAGGCATTTGGCACTGAAGTTGAAAGGCAGTGAATATATCATGACTGTCAATAGCATCATCATTAATTGTCAGTGTGTATTTACAATCTTCTTTTTTAAATATCATGAGGTCCATAACTTTATGGCTCCTCACATTTTGGAGAGGAGCTTTTGTACATGCAAAAATTTCCTGATTCCTCTGTCCCTCTCAATGAAAACAAAAGTTATGTATATAGAAATAAAATACTAGCCTTGACTGGTATGTGTATCCAAGATCATGTAAGTCATTATAATGTGTTTTTGAGAGCTGCCACTTCACTGCACTATAAAAGGCTTCCTGGAAAAAGTATTAACAGATGGCCTCTTACTCTCTGAGACTGTTAGTAACACACCAGATGGCAACTCAAATGAGAAGAGTCAACTTCAATTCTCTAAACTAAAGGAAATGTGACACTGGATTTTTAATAGGTGTGCAGCATTAAAGGTAGCAAAGAAATGATCAGTTAAGATAAAACCTCATCACTGTGCCTTACTTCAATGTGATTTCCAGTCTTCATTGTCTTAACACTTGCCAAATAGCTTATACCAAATGCTGCAAATGGATTGCCCAATACAAAGAAATTTTATTCGAAATGACTGACAGATTTATGAGGTGTAAGGCAAGTCTAAGGAATAAAAACACAAGGCAGTGCTCCAGGGACTGTGCTCCGTGCTATGGATGCTCCTTTCTCTCCAAGACCACTAATTAGTTTGCAACATGTGCTCTTATTGTTAGAAATATTCAACCTCAGCTCAACTGTCAAACTTTTGACAGGAAAGTAATAACTGTTCTAAGATCCTTATCTTTTTTCCAGATGTCCCATTCACCTACTGGTCAATGAAAGCATTAAGAGCAGCTCCCTTCCAAGACATTGCTGCAGTACAGATTTTGCCAGGTGGCATTTCATTTCAAACTAATTTTGTTCCAGTAGGGCCCAGAAAAGGCCACTTGTGTTTTCATATTAAGGTAGGAAATTGGCCTTTATGCCATCTTCAGTTACATGAGTGAATGATAATAGTTGGAGACATCAGATAACCCTCATATCCCAATGTTTTAAGAGGATTGTGGACCTTAAGAAGTATATAATTAGATGTTCCATTGTGTCACCTACCTTAAATCTTTGAATGTGGACCCATTGGGGCATATCATACACATGGATTTTTTGCAAGAGCCTAGAAACATGGTCTTAAATACAAACACACATGGATATCTCATCTATTTTCCCTTCCCAGGATGATCCATGCATCCCTCTTAGGGTCCTCCTTATTATTCAGCTTCTACAGAGCTGTGGTTTAAGACTGTTTATCCTTTGCTTTATGTCTGTTATACACTTATGAGTGAGTGAGATACCATATTTGTCTGTCTTTGTCTGGGTTACCTCACTCAGGATCATATTTTCCAGTGCCATTCATTTACCTGCAAATTTCATGATGTTACTGTTTCTTACAGCTGTGTAATACTCCATTGTGTATATGTACCACATTTTCTTTATGCATTCATCAGATAAGGGGCATCTAGGTTGTTTCCAGGTTCTGGCTATTATGAATAATGCTGCTATGAACATAGTTAAGCAAGTAGCCTTGTGGCATGATTAAGCATCCCTTGGGTATATGCCTAAGAGTGGTATCATTGGGTCTTGAGGCAGATTGAGTCCCATTTTTTTTTGAGAAGTTACTATGGGCTGAGGGAGGGGCAACAGAGTGGAGGGGATGGGGCATGAGAACATGAGGGAACAGGATGGTCAAGCTGGGAGAAAGGAATGAAAGATATATCTTGATAGAGGAACACATCATGGGGATAAGGAGAAACCTGATGCTATGGAAATTCTCAGGAATCTATAAGGATGACCCTACCTTAAACTACTAGAAATAGTGGAGAGGGTGCCTGAACTGGCCTACCCTGGTAATCAGATTGGTGAATACGCTGATTGCCATGATAGAGCCTTCATCCAGTAACTGACAAAAGCAGATACAGAGATCCACAGCCAAGCACCAGGCAGAGGTCCAGGAGTCCAGTAGAACAGAGGGAAGAGGAATTATATGAGCAAGGGGGGGTCAAGATCATGATGGGGAACTCTACAGAGACAATTGAGCCAAGTTCATAGGAACTCACAAACTTTAGACTGACAGCTGTGGAACCTGCATGGGACAGGACTAGGCCCTCTGCATGTGGGAGACAGTTGTGTAGCTTGGTCTGTTTGAGGGGCCCCTTGCAGTGGGATCAGGATCTATCACTGGTGCAAGAGCTGACTTTCTAGAGCCCATTACCTATGATGGGACAAATTGCTCAGCCTTGATGCAGAGGGGAGGGGCTTGTTCTTGCCTCAACTGAATGTTCCAGGCCTTGCTGATTCCTAATGGAAACACTTACCTGTTTGGAGGAGGGGATGGAGGATGGACTGGGGGAAAGCTAGGTGGGGAGTGTGAGGAGGGATGAGAGGGGGATCTATGATTGATAAGCAGAATGAATGGAAAATTTTCTTAAATAAAAAAACACAAGCACACACTTTTTAAAAATATATTTGTGTTATTCAGTTTGGAGAAATGGTGAATCATAGCCTCCTTGACTAGTATTTTAATAGGGAGTTATCCCTGATTTGTTAGCCTTGACTATTTCTAACACTCTTGTCCACATACAGTTCTAGTACAGGGTAAGAAGAGACATAAAACAAACATGACTGCTACAAGGTGAATCAAATGTGGCTAGGGAGATGGCTCAGGTGGCAAAGGGCTTATAATACAAGCATAAAGCCCTGAGTTCAGATGAAATACAAGATCTTTGCTGAAGGACAAGGACAGGTACCAAATTTCCTCAGTAGTGAAATAAAATATGTCCACCCACCTCTCTGAGTACATTTGGAAATAATTCTACTTCCCAGGAATGAATATATATATATATATTCTGCTGCTAGAAAGAGAGAAGCCCTGCAATGAACTTGTAGATGTAATTCTGAACTGTCTTATTAAATAAGAAACACAGAGCCAAATGCAGAGTTAAAAGCCCAGAGATTGAGCAGCAGCCAAGAGCTAAGACCACCTTCTTACACCTCACTGTCACTGTCCTCCTTCCCCTCAGAAAGAGATCTACTTCTTGTGTCTTTTTATTGACTTCTTGTTCTGCCTTCTCACTGGTTGTAAACCCAATGACCTTCTCATTGTTACCTGTCTATACAGACCTCAATCTCCCTATGGTTGGTATTGCAATTAAAGGCATGTGTCTCCATGTTGGCTGTGTCCTTGAACAAACAAAGATTCTGCCTGTCATGTGATTGGGATTAAGGGCGTATGCTAACACTGCCAGGTCTTCTGCTAAATGGCTTGCTATTAGCTCTGACCCCCAAGGAACTTTATTTATTAACATACAAATAAAATCACATTTCAGTACAAATAAAATATTACCATATTTCCCCTTCTATTCTAATAAAAAGAAAAAAAGGAAAAAAGTTATAACTAATATAAGAAAAATTATATACAATAAGTACAATAACTATATATAATTTATACAAGCAATAAATACCTAAATAATGTCTAGTCCGTTTGCATTTGATAAACTCAGAGAAAATAATTCCATTATATATCCTATTTTGGTAAATCCAAAAATGTGTCTGAAACACTTTCTTTTTTTTTCCTTTTATTTTATTTTACAATACCATTCAGTTCTACATATCAGCCACAGATTCCCTTGTTCTCCTCCCTCCTGCCCCCCTCCCTTTCCCCTGAGCCCACCCCCCATTCCCACCTCCTCCAGGGCAAAGCCTCCCCAGAGGACTCAGATCAACCTGGTAGACTCAGTCCAGGAAGGTCCAGTCCCCTCCTCCCAGACTGAGCCAAGTGTCCCTGCATAAACCCCAGGTTTCAAATAGCCAACTCATGCAATGAGCACAGAAACCAGTACCACTGCCTAGATGCCTCCCAAATAGATCAAGCCAATCAACTGTCTCACCTATTCAGAGGGCCTGATCCAGTTGGGGGCCCCTCAGCCTTTGGTTCATTGTTCATGTGTTTCCATTCTTTGGCTATTTGTCCCTGTGCTTTATCCAACCTTGGTTTCAACAATTCTCACTCATATAAACCCTCCTCTTTCTTGCTAATTGGATTCGTGGAGCTCCACCGGGGCCTAGCCATGGATCTCTGCATCCAGACTCCTCAGTCCTTGGATGGGGTTTCTAGCATGACTATTAGGGTGTTTGGCCATCACATCAAGAGAGTAGGTCAGTTCCGGCTGTCTCTCGACCAGTGCCAGCAGTCTATTGTGGGGGTATCTTTGTGGATTTCTGTGGGCCTCTCTAGCACTTTGTTTCTTCCTTTTCTCATGTGGTCTTCATTTACCATGGTCTCATATTCCTTGTTCTCCCTCTCTGTTCTTGATCTCCCGCTCCCACAGGCTCTCTTTCCCTCAACCCTCGCCCTTCATTACTCCCACTCATGACCAGGTTGTTCATGTAGATCTCAGCCATTTCTCCATCATTCGGTGATCCTTGTGTCTTTCTTGGGGTCCTGTTTTCCAGGTAGCCTCACTGATGTGAGTAGCAGTCCAGTCATCCTTGTTCCGCATCTAGTATCCTCCTATGAGTGAGTACATGCCATGTTTGTCTTTCTGAGTCATGTTACCTCACTCAGGATGATTTTTTTTCTAGATCCATCCATTTGCCTGCAAACCTCATGGTGTCATTGTTTTTCTCTGCTGAGTAGTATTCCATTGTGTATATGTGCCATAATTTATTTATCCATTCTTGAGTTGAAGGGCATCTAGGTTGTTTCCAGGTTTTGGCTATTACAAACAATGCTGATATGAACATAGCTGAGCAAGTGCTTTTGTGGTATGATTGAGCATTTCTTGGGTATATGCCCAAGAGTGGTATAGCTGGATCTTGCGGAGATTGATTCCCAATTTTCTAAGAAAGTGCCATATTGATTTCCAAAGTGGTTGTAGAAGCTTGCATTCCCACCAGCAGTGGAGGAGAGTTCCCCTAGTTCCACATCCTCTCCAGCATAAAGTGTCTTCAGTGTTTTTTAATTCGGGACCATTCTCTTTACTGCTGAAGCCAGTCTTTGTAAGAAATCTGTGAAAGATTCTTCTGGGCCCTGTATAACCTTTGTAAATGTCTCAGTTTTCTTTCCTGGTTCCTCAACTCTGTCTCATGCATTCAAGCCTGCCATTTGACATAGAATTAAGGTTTGGATATCATATAAACATTGTGTTTGTACTGCAGCATATTGGCCTTCTCCATCAAGCTGATTTGGGGAGACTTTTATTTCTTTATCCCTCCATTGTTTTTCTATGTTTTTAGATTCCTCTTTGAACCACATTTGCCACTGGAGCTGTTGTCCGGGTGCCAGCTCCCGCCAGTCCTGTTGTAATATCCTGTTATAAGTTGACCAGGTGTTTAGCATTTGCTTTATATATGTGGAATGCATGCCATAAGATACTATTGCCTCCTTAAACCTTCGAAAATCTAACATTTTAATTGGAGTCCAAATATTTTGTGTATTCACTTGATCAGATAACTGCTGGACGGTTACTGGATTAATTAAGAATGATTGTGTGAAAAAAGGCTTTCTTTCTGTAACCTTATGATCCAATCCTAAAACAACTTCACTGTTAATTTCTTCTGTGTGAATTTGAATTTCTCTATAATTCATTTTAACAGGTTTAACAGGTTTTTCTAAAACTTTTGTCCTGGCACTTAAATTGACTTTTTTTTTTTTTTTTTGGTTTTTCGAGACAGGGTTTCTCTGTGTAGCTTTGCGCCTTTCCTGGAACACACTTGGTAGCCCAGGCTGGCCTCGAACTCACAGAAATCCACCTGCCTCTGCCTCCCAAGTACTGGGATTAAAGGCGTGCGCCACCACGCCCAGCAAAATTGACTATTTTTTAAATAGTAATATAAGGATAAGAAATGTGCATAATTCGATCAACATTAATCTTCTTATATAGTTGTTCCATTGTCAGACTGCCTAAAATTTCAAACAAAGCCCAATTTTCTTCCAATGTACACAAAAAAAATCCATTTTTTTAAATGTGGAAAAAAAATTCTCTTTTAAATAATTTCCTTTAAAATATCTGATATCTTAATTAACTTACCAATTCTGGATAGAACAGTAGAAATCTGAGGGAATTTCAAAACAGCTACCTAGTATCCGAGGTGTGAATCCAGAGAGAGAGAGAGAGAGAGAGAGAGAGAGAGAGAGAGAGAGAGAGAGAGAGAGAGAGAGAAGAAAGTGTAGCCTCAAGTTCTGGCTGAAAGCTTAAATCCAGTCATGTGTTCCCACTTGAGCAGAGTCGAACCTGGGCTTAGGCTTCCTTAAGCTCCAACCACTGCAATTAGCGGTAGCTCCAGCAGGGCAGGTCTGAGTTGTTTGTAGCATCAGCTTTAAGGAAGTAGCTCCAGCTGTGGTAATGGCTTGTAGCTATGGTCATCGGGCCTGAGACCTAAGCCGAGCTGGGCCAGAGCTAGGGAGCCAGGCCGCCTAGGCGGGAAACCTTACCTGCTGCCAAGCCAAGCCAACCAGTTTTTAATGAATTCTTGCAACATGGGCACCAAATGTAGATGAATGGTCTTGTTAAATAAGAAACACAGAGCCAATGCATAGATGAAAGCCCAAGACATCAGAACTAAAACATTACCCTTAACTGCTGCTGTTGTCCTCTTCAGCAAGAGACCTACTTCCTGTCTGTTTGTCTTTTTTATAGACTTTCTATTCTGCCTTCTCATTGGTTGTAAACCCAACCACATGACCTCCTCATCACTGCCTGTCTGTACAGAACTCCAGGTCTTCTATGGTTGATATTGAGATTAAAGTGGTGTGTCTCCATGCTGGCTGTATCCTTGAACACACAGAGATCCACCTAGCTCTGCCTCCCAAGAGCTGGGATTAAAGGCATGCACCACCACTGCCCAGTTTCTGCTATGGATTGCTATTAGCTCTGACCCCCAGGCAACTTTATTTATTAACATACAAATAAAATCACATATCAGTACAATTAACATATCACCATACTTAGGGGCTTTGCTTGGCACCTTTCTTCTCCCCCCCATTTGCAACAATGCAATGCCTACATTATGTTAACCACATTACTTCTGTCTAAAAATTGTCATGAGTTTTTACTAATTCTCTTTGTTGAAGAGGAGATATTATCAAAGTCAAATAATCACCCTTTTGTTAGCTACCAATTCCTCATCCCATAGACAGCTTTGTGAGGTTTGTATTAGTAATTCCTGCTGAAATTATTTCATCATTCAGAAATCAAATTTGTTCTGGTGGAAAGCTGGCTCTGCACAATACAAAAATACCTGAATTTCTTCCCTCATTATACCTTAGGACCCAAAAAGAGGTTATACTAATCTCATAATAATTAAATGAAAACATGATTGACTATTAAGAACATAAGACAAGTATGAATTTGAAAACTACACCATCATGCTCTCAAGGAAAGTGCTTTTGTAAAAGTGAACAGTGCATATTTATCATGGTGATGTTTGCGGAAGAAATCCCACTGGGAAAGCATTCCTCTTGGCTACAGCATTGGCTGCCATCCAAAATTCACAGACTATAAACAATGAAAGCCATTTTTTGAAGAAAACTTAAGGATAGAACTCACTTGGAGTCCATGACTTTCTGAGGAAGTGCTCAGGCCATAAGTCAAAGTAACATTTTCATCAGTCCAATTTGGCAAGCAGGATAAATGATCTGGCCATGAATGCACATGTTGAGAGGGGCTTGGGAGAGAGGCCCTCAGGAAATACTTGTGGAATGGTGACTCCTGACCCAACATGACTGTGCTAGAGAGGAAGGCCTCATGGAAGGTGTTAGATCACAGTGGGGAGATAGCTAGCCAGTGAAACAATGAAACTTTGTTGACTTTCTGTTGAAACAAGCCTCTATCTCTCCCAGCTGCCTAATTCAGTGTATGTGCTGCCAGGCTTTTATGATCTACAGAGTTCAATAGATTGAAGATGCCCCTAAGTTGAGTCTGAACATAGGCACCTAATGCTAACCTAGTCCAGGAGATGACAGGTTCTCTGTGATAAAGACTCCAAGTAAGCAGATGTCAGCATATTTCGCACTAAATTTTTCTGAAGTGTTGATGTGTTCCAGCTTTTTAAGATACAAATTTGTGACTTGTGAAATGAAAAATACAGTACCGATTTCTTTGAAACAGTGAAAGAAAGAAAAAAATTAAAAAAATTATTTCCCCCTGAGGTCATTAGATTGAATCCACCCTGAGCTGGTAGTTACTAAATCACATTACTAAGGTTTAATTTATAAATACCCAACATTGAGGGTACTAGAGAAGAAGTGGGGAGAGTAGTACCAAGTAGAGACAATGACAAAGGTTAATTAAATAGGACTCCAAACAAATGAGTCAACAAGGGTCCATGCCCCCCAAAAGTGGGGGAACATTCTTACTAGGAGGCCATAAAAATGGTCTTAAATCCACTACCTACAGGAATGAGTCTTCCTTAATTTTTTCACAAGATGTGAAATACTGTAGACTATTCTTTGGAATAAAGAAACTGAAATGGAGGTCGAGCACATATCTCAGTCAGTAAAAGCTCTTGCTAAGCAAACAAAAGAAACTCAGTTTAATCTCCAGTACCCACACTTTGTAAAATTCCAGGTCTGGTGGTATGTTCTTGTAATCCCAACACGAGGAGGCAGAGATAGGCATATCTCTGTGGAAAGTCAGCTTATTTTGGTTGGTAAGCTCCAGGACAGTGAGAGACTGTGTCTCAAAAGTCATGTAAGCAACTCCTGAGGAATCCTAACATTCTCTTCTGGCCTCCACATGCACATGCATACATGCGTGCATACACATGCACACCTACATGTGCCTGTAAATATACATACATACACATGCATGTGTGGAAAAACAGGAAGGCAAAGGGGGTACCTTCCTGTGCCCAGTGAATCATGCCAATGACCTGAACAAGAGATTTTTCAACAATCTGGTGTCTGAGACCAAAATGAAGTGTGGTGTAGCTAGAGTTTTCCTGCCTTGCCCACAGTCAGGACAAATCCTTGTTGCCCGCCAGTCCCACAGCCACTCAGACCCAACCAAGTGAACACAGAGACTTATATTGCTTACAAACTGTATGGCCATGGCAGGCTTCTTGCTAATTGTTCTTATAGCTTAAATTAAGACATTTCCATAAATCTATACCTTGCCACATGGCTTGTGGCTTACCGGTGTCTTCACATGCTGTTTGTAATGTTGGCGGCTGGCAGTGACTCCTCCTGCCTTCCTGTTCTTTTATTTCTCCTCTCTGTTAGTCCCGCCTATACTTCGTGCCTAGCCACTGGCCAGTCATTGTTTTATTTATTGACCAATCAGAGTAATTTGACATACAGACCTTCCCACAGCAGTGTGGAAAGTTGGAGATAATGATAAAAAAGTCAATAAGGCTCAAAATATCTGTAAAAATGTAGTTAGGATCAAAGAGGACTCTAACACAGAGATCAATCCATGCAAGAAATATCACTAAGATACTTCAGGGGCACTTTTGGATTTTGAATTTGAGATTTTCTGTGAGCAATGTTAAATACAAGAGAACTGAACCAGGTATTGAGCTTGCAGATATTAAGCAATAAGCTAGACTACACACCACACACCAATCTCCCATTGCTTCCATCAGAGTTTCACATGGTTGGGTGTATTCTATGAGACAATCATTGAAACCACTTACTGAATAAATGTATGTGCAAAGGCCAAAGGGCTCTTAAATATATAAAGTGAGTCTCTCAGTATAGGCTGAGTATTTACACATGGAAAATATTGCTATTGTCTCACAGTTGTTTGAAAATGTGACCAAGTCCTACCACTGGACTCAGCTCTCTAAGAGAAAATACCTTTTGGATCCAGTACAATTCCTAAAAGATAATACTAATGTGACTAATGTTCAATTAATGTTTTTATCATGTGCATGAATAAAAGATAGAATGAATACAAGGAAATGTGAAAGGCATGCAAAAGATAAAAATACTGCATTTTTCAATCCATGAATTGAAACAAAACTATTGATTTAACTCCTAGAATTTTAAAGGCCATTCCTCTAATTCTCTCAGTTACCACTGCCACCATCTTGTTATCAGGTCTGTCCTGGACCCTAGAAAATGTTCATAGCTGGTCTCTCATCCACTCATCTCAACCTCCTTCCCATTTTATATTCTATTCTGTAGACAAATAGAATCTATTAAAAATTCAAGTTTACTGCAGGAGCTCTGCACAGATTCAAGCCAGTCAACATTCCAGCACATAAAGGGGAAGGGCTCATGAGCCCCAACCCCTCTGAAGATCTGTTGATAACTGATGGCCTCTAAAGAAGGGAGAATCATTTTCTTTAAATATGTGGTCCATGGTGGGTCTTCCATGCTCTAGTGGATGGCCCTACTACCATAAAATTTGGGCTTGATGGATTATTTTTTAAAAGACACAAAGGAAGGAAGATGGGGCTGGGGGTGAGGAAAGTTGGAAGGGGAAGGGAACTAGGAGTGGTCAGTGGATCTGAGAGCAGCTTGTAGAAGAGTGAATATGATCAAAATGTATTCCATACATTTATTAAATTCTCAAATAATTAATTAATTAAAATATTTTATTTTTAATAGTTCATATCTGATTATCATGTGGACATTCTCATTAAAATATTATAAATGGATAGAAAAGCACCTGTAGTAGAAACCAAACTTCTTACCATAGTTAGGAAGATTAATGCATAAATATGAATTCTTTGTTAGCACCTACTTTCCAACCAAGAAATCTTCCTGCCATCTTCATTGAGTCTAGTCTTAGAATAATAGAATATTGTAAAAGTGAAATACTTGGACTTCCAAATCTAAATTACCTTCTGCATGGATTTCATAGATACCTCAATCTGCACCACCCGCTTGTATATAAAAATTTAAATACCTAGAAATAGCCATCCTGGATGATAAGTAGCCATGAAAGGAGAGAGGTCAAAGAATATTGAAGCTTTAGACATGTGAAGAAAAGAGCAGACTAGAAAATAGACTCTAGCCCTACCCCTTCCCAACTACCACCAAGTTGATGTCATGAGAATCAGAGGAAAAACACATAGCCATATTCCCCACATTTGTAACCTACAAAGCAGGTAACAAAATAGAAGAGATGCTTTAATCTGTTAATTGTAGGAGTATTTTGTTATATAATTATAACTCAAACACAGAGCTCATATCATGGGCTATGATCTTGCCTTCTTCTCTGGGCTAAAAGTTTTTTCAGAACAAAAACTATTTTATTAATTTTTAAACTTTATAAGCTTTATTATAAAAATCTTGCAAATAAAGAAAACCACACACCAAAATTAACCAGACCAAAATTCTATACATCACAAGTTAAAGTGTAAAACTGAATGAAAGCTACATCACTTCTGTTCCAAATGTGTCCTCTAACTGTATAGAAGTTCACACAAACTATATTGATTCAGACTCCAGGTAATTTTACACATTTATATACTCAGTAACCATTGGCTGGTAAGTTTTGTTGAATTGAGTGATTTATAGATACATGATGCATTTATTAGAGAACAGAGGAACAAATACCAGTAGCAAGGGGTCTAATCTAACCACAGTAATCTATAGGTGTCCCATAGGAGCTAATCAGCCTTCTCAAGTACATAGCACTTTGTTGTTTATATGCCACTGTCCTATATATCACTTTATTTCATTTGACTTATCCTCAATGGATTTCTTATCTCCAGATATAAATAATAAAAGTTACCTAAGAGATAAAACATAATGATCTAAAATTGGCATAAGAATAAAATAAGGTCATGCAAATAAACCTGGTTGCCCCTTCCAAAGATAATTTTTCAGATGGACTTTGGAATATCTCCATCAATATATCCATCCCATGGACACCTCAAAGCCAATGTGTCTAAAATATCATCTTTAAATCCACAGAATGAATCCTCACAAAAAAAGAACACAATATATCATTTTTTCAATCAGTCTACATTTTTTGCCCTCTTCCCCACGAATTGGCTCTATCATGTTAACCAACTGCCTAAACCAGAAATATAAGTACATCTCTAGAATCTTCTCTCCACTTCTCATGCTGGAAAAAAAAACAATAAACTTCATTCATAACAGTAAACTTGAAACAGCTCAGTGGTAGAGGTTTTGCCTAGCATGTATAAAGACCTGGTTCCAATCCTCAGAACTACAAACAAACAAACAAAAATACAAACAATAGGTATAGATTATACCATCAAACCCCTCCTTCTCTCTCTCTCTCTCTCTCTCTCTCTCTCTCTCTCTCTCTCTCTCTCTCTCTCTCTCTCTGTGTGTGTGTGTGTGTTAGGCTATAAGTAGACATGTCATATGACTTCATTGTATTAGATACCTAAGAAAAATGGACTATAGAGATTCATCCAGTTTAAAAGTCTTCCAGACCAAACAGATTTTTTTATATCTCCTGAAGAAATTCTGGCTAACAATGGGTCCTTAATGAAATATGAGTAATCAACAATTCTCAATATTATACCTCTGAAGACCTTCCAAAACCAGCTAGTATAGCCCTTTCTCTATTTTATACATGGTAAACAAAAGCCAAACCATGACTTGTTCAAGATCACCTGAAAAGTCAGTGATTTTCAATCAAATGGCATTCTTTCTGTGGTCCTAATACAAATAGAGTTGTATTTAGCTATCATGTTAACTGCTTACAATTGGGTCTATCTAAAAAAGAAAACACAAACATGCAACTGACTAAAACAGAGGTTAGTTCATTATCATCATGATGGAGAGAAGGGCAGCATGGATGGTGCTAGAGAAGTAGCTGAGAGCTTCATCTTGATCCACAGGGAAAGACAGAGACACTAGGCTTGGCATGGGTGACATACTTCCTTCAACAAGGCCACATCTCCTAAGCTTTCTAATCCTTTCAAAGCGTGCTACTTCCTGATGACTAAGCATTCAAATATATGAGCCTATTGGGACCATTCTTATTTAAACCATCATAATACTGATGGATTTTAGAGATGAGAGATTGAGTTTCTCAACTAAAATGCTAGTGAAAAATACTGGATGAATACAAAAGATATGGGAAAGTAAATTTATCAAGACTTGGTGACTGATTGTATTATGTAGTTAAAGAAGTTACCAGCCACTGTTTCTGACTACAACATGTGTTAGATGGTCAGGCAGGTCAAAAAATAGAAACAGAGAGATACCTATTGTTCATGATGACATAGACAGTGGATTTAGAGTAGAGTACCCTAATGGTAGTGGATGACAACAACTTGAGGGGTGAGTCCAACCCGTGAGGCATCAAGGAGACTAACTTCTGAGGAATAGCACCTCTGCTAGAGGAAGAGACCCAGGCATCAGCTTCTAAAGCAAGATTCCAGAAGTTCTATGGCTAAGGATGAGCAGAATAAGGAATCAGAATAGATGTTGGTATTAACTTCTTAGAATTTAGGAAATCTAACTTTTGGACTTATAAAGAAATGAGATTTCAATTTTGGACCATAACTTCTTTAGGCTTTATCTTCTAAAATCAAAAGGATTTAATCTTTCACTTTCATTTCTCACCATGAATTATACCATAGAAGTATGTTACATTCAAAATCAAGACATGTTAATGTTGCCAGCATTGTATTCTTAGTCTTTAATTTGTCATTCAACTTCACTGCAGAATCCCCGAAGAGCTCTACTAGACAAGATGGAGGTATTAGCTTTGAATATAGATCAGTCTTCAAGTAAAGTTAATAGGTCTTTGTTTTGAGTATTCCAAAGCATTCTGGAAGCCAGACTATATATTGCCTCCTGAGAGTACCCAAAAGAACAATGGTTGGTATTAAAATATGTGTAAGCTCAGGACTCTGCACAGTGACTGCTTATATTCAAGGGAGTCAAGCTCTATTCCAAGGAGGACAGCCATACCCCAAATAGCCTCATTCACAATACAAATGTTAAGAGAAAAATAGGATGAAAAATAGGGTGAGGATCAGGCTCCAGCTTCCAAGATGAGTCTCTCTGGAATGATTGCAATTTTTTATTTTAATCTATTTTTTACCTTTCACGTATGCATACATTGCATAATGATCACCCTTACCTACCACCCTTGCCTGCCCTCCCCCTTTTCACAAATCAATCTTTCATATTCATGTTATGTCGTTTTTAGTTTGTGACCCTTCAAAATTACCTACCCAAGGCCATCATCTGTATGACTATGGGTTTGAAGCTATCTGTTCAGCAGAAAGTACACAATTAAGGCAGTGATTCCCCTCTCCCAGAATCTATTACTATCCAATATTTCTGAGGTAAAAGGGAGAGCCCCATGAGCCCCTCCCCCTTCCTTGACTGACTGTTAGTGGGGCTGTTCTTATGTGGGCCCAGTGCTGGTAACTACAGTTGACTTAATTATCGATTACAGTGGTTGTTTTGAGACTAGGGGATGGCATTTTGTACCCCTTTACCCTATCTTATGTCTCTTGCATACCTCCTCCCATTCCCTGTGCCTTAGAGGTGATGGTATAAGTAGCTTGGGCCCACATCCACCACTTATTCTCTACATCTTGGGTAACCATTGTGTGTGATATTTTAACTCCATCGGCCTCATTCCTCTGTCTGTTTCCCATGTGGATTGGGACTCAGACACTAAGAGAAAAAAAGTGGGAGTAATCAATTGACCCCCAAGGCTTCAACACATTCTAAAATAACACAAGTCATAAAGGTTTCTGGATTCATAATTTCTTCTGAAATCTAAGTAAAATGAGTCAAGCTCATGATCTATACAGTGAAAGATATAGATTCATCTGTGATGGTTAATCAAGATTAATAACTTGGTGAAATTTAGAGTCACTATTGTGGTAGTATTGTGTTCCCCAAATATTGTGTACTCCAATAAACTTATCTGGGGTCAGAGAAAAAAAAACAGCCACTAGTTAGACATAGAGACCAGAAAATGGTGGCACACACGCCTTTAATCCTATCATTTGGGAGGCAGAGGTCCATTTGAGGGGAAAAAAGCCACACTGAAAACAGTCAGGCATGGTGGCTCATGCCTTTTATCCCAAAAAGTGAGCCTTTAATCCCAGGGAGTGATGGCAGATAGCAGAAAAGTATATAAGGCGTGAAGACCAGGAACTAGAAGCTTTTGGCTAGTTAAGCATTCAGGCTTTCGAGAAGCAGTTCAGCTGCAATTCATTCTGGATGAGGACTCAGAGGTTTCCAGTCTGAGGAATCAGCATCAGCTGAGGAATTGACAAGGTGAGGTGGCTGTTGCTTGTTCTGCTTCTCTGATCTTCTAGCATTCACCCCAATACTTGCTCCAGGTTTGTTTTCATTAATAAGACTCTAAGATTCATGCTACACACTACATTGTCTGCAAGGGATTTATAACTTAGGCTAATTAAGGTTGAGTACACTCACCCTAAATGTGGGTGTACTATTTCATGGCAAGAATTTAGAACTGCATAAAATGTGAAAAGGAGGTGAGTACTCATCATTCTAGTTCATGCCTGTGGACATAGCAACCAGCTTCATGGTCCTGCCATCATGCCTTTCCCCAACAGGATGGTCTATATACCCTGGAACTGGGAGCCAAAATGAAGGTTTCTTTATTTAAGCTGCTTTCACCAGGTATTTGATCCAGTGATGAGACAAGTAACTAATATAACATCTCAAGCTCTTCAGGATTTTCTCTTGTTGTGGGTATTTGTACACTGTGTGAAAACGTGTTGCTGTGTTGGGTGTAATAAAAAACTAAATGGCTAATAGCTAGGCAGGAGGTATAGGCCAAACTTTTGAGCTAGTTAGGAATAAGCCTAAGCTAAAGGCTGAGCTTTTATAATTAATAAGTCTGTGTGTCACTTTTTGTGAGCTAAAAGCCAAAAAAAAAATCCATCTGCATTCTCTAAAGTGCTTCCACCTCCTGACACCTTCCTTTCCAAATTTCTTGTTCCTATGAATTACCTTCTCCTTTCCTGTTTCATTGTATTTGCAACAGAGCCCCTTTTCTCCATTCCTCCAAGCACCTATGAACTAGGTTATTCTGTATAACAAACTTTTCTTAAGCCTGTAAGCACTGCAAAGGAAAACTACATAGCACCGAACACAAATCACAGCTGAACTTTAGACACTTAAAGTCCTTTGGTTAACATGCCACAGGATTTGTCTTTAGGTGCCTTTCTTTTTAGATGTCAAAATTCACTGCTGTTGTCAATCCCTATAGAAATCATTATCATCCCTCTCCTTTGAAACAAATCTAAATGCCCCAGTTCTGTGCACCCTCTAGGATAGAAGTTGGCAAATACTTTGTGTAAAGGAAAAAATGAGTAAGTATTTTATGGTTTTTAAGGTATATAATTTCTGTGGTCATTGTTAAGTTCTGCCTTTGTAGAGCAAAAGTAGCTAAAGAGAGCACATAGATGGATTGATTTAGCCATGTTCCAATAAAATTTTACTTATAAAAGCAGACAAGGTGGCCCAGGTTTAGGTCTTTCAACTCCTGCTCTAAATGCTGCAAATTTTCCTCTTTTAATTCCTTTAGTGTGTGTAGCCATTGAAATCTTCCTTACCACAGTTCTCCTATTCCAAACTTTCTTCTGAGGCCTCCAGTGACCTACATTCCTGAATGTTTATGAGGTGTGACTCTGACTGCTGATCTGCATTGGGGAAGGCTCTGTGGAATGACAAGTTGGACTTTGTCATTCAATATCATTATGCTATGGTCATGGGGGTGGGACAGGGGTATGGAGTACCACAGCATAACCTAACTCACATGACTAATTCACACTGTCTTTGAAGAAAGAATTCTCCAATGAAATTAGCAGTGTAAACAGAATTTCAGGGCAGAACATTCCCAAAGCATAATCCTGAGGTGGGCAAACAGTTCAGTGGTAGTGCTTGCTGGCATGCATGAGCCCCTTGGTCTGATCAAATGAGCTGCCAAAAAAGTAGTTTTCCTGAAATACCTTGAAAGAGACCATTAACCTATAAATAATTGCTTTGTATATTAAAATGTATTCTCTTCTCTTAGGCAGAATCCTAAAGATATTTCTAATTCTTTTTGAATTATTACACAAAGTTATTTTGCAGTATTTATTAATTTGTAATAGATTCCAAGAAAGGCTTTCTGTCACATTTTCTTAATTTTAAATTAAGTATTTATTAAACATGCATTCCAATGACTCTGCTTGGCTGGGGAGTCAGGGATAAACAAGAAGTGAATGGTTCCATTCTTTAGAGACACATGTTCATAAGGAAAAGAGCAGGGTGCTTTGAGAGTATATAACATGGGACCTGGCCAAAGGGACAGAGAGAGAAAGATTCATGGGAAATACGACATCCTCCTGAACACTGAAGAAAATGACCATTAATAAGCCTAGCATAGCATCTACCAGTACAATATTGATTGAATTAAGTTCAAGACAGATTATTTTATGTAAAATTTTAGACTTTTAGCTGTAAATGCCTCATTTATAAAGACTAAAATTCTATTCACAACTATTTTCTCATATTACTGTTACAAATTCTTAGTGAGGAAGACTGGGGATGCCTTAGTTTCTTTGTTTTATAGAGATTTTTTGTACCTCATTCATACCACATAGCCCTCATTACACATGAGTACATCTTCCACAATCCTGAAATCACCTTTGTCTGAGCCATACAGCAGCCCCAAAGAATGAGAAGGTAACCTCCACACCGAGAAAAGCTTTGAACCCAGAAGAAATAGACATTGTTAGTGGATGAATGACTAAAGTCCTTCACCCTGAGTCATGTATTCCACTGGGATACCTAGAGGTCTCCAGGAGGATTCAACTCCAATTGCCCATAGCAGTAATTTACTTGATAGCACACATTTCATTGATTGTATTTACTTTCCTATATCACATTATATAGCACTGGCTGGCCTGGAAGTTACTCTGTAGTTTGGACTAACCTTGAACTCAGAGATCTACCTCTCTCTGCCTCCTGAGTACTGAGATTAAAAGTGTGTGCCACCACATCCAGCTTCTACTTGTATTTCAGAGCCCTTCTGTAATAGTCCATAATGTGTGTCAGCTTGGCTAGGTCATAGACCCTTGAGCTTTTAGTCAAATCCTTACCTGGATGTTTTATGAAGGCCTATTACTTTTTAATGTAACTATTTAAATCATTCTATTTTGCATAAAGCAGAACACCATTCATACTGTGCTTAGGAATCATTCAATAAATTCAAAACCTTAAGACAAAAAGAATGAGTTATTGAAAGAAGGAATATGCCTCCAGGATGTCTCTGAACTGAAGCTGCAATAGTAACTCTTCTCTGAGTCTCCATACTGCTGGTCTGCCCTAAAGAGTTGGGATTGTTAGCCCCCACCATTACATAAGCAAATCCCTTAACCTAAATGAATTTGATAGATATGTGTGTGAGGTATATATGTACAGGTGAAATAATACATCTTTCCTATTGGTTCTGTTTCTCTGCAGAATCCTAACGAGTATAATCTCTCAAACTAATTATACCCAAACCTTGCTTTATCATGTGACTCCAGGAGAGCCCATCTCGCAGATAAACATTCTATAGCATAAAATAGTAAAGTGACTAGCTAAGGTCATAGACATATTTATATCTAAGCTCAGACTAAAATCCCTAGCTCCTAACAAACACTGATTTTATATCTGAAGACTTAGCACCTACCCATCACTCCCTTTCCTATACTCATTGTTTTTATTGTGAATTGAGCACTTCTTCCAGGCTCATTCCATTCTCAAGAAATATGTCAGCACATGCCTTGTGAATCTTTGTGCAGATGTTGTCAGTAGTGTTGGTTACGTGGTAGTGCTCGTGGCCGATGCCGATGGAGCAGAGTGCTGGGAAGAGTCACGAGCCATAGTTAGCTTTTTAGAGCTTTATTGTGAGAGAGAGAGGGGAGAGGAGGAGGAGGAGGAGGAGGAGGAGGAGGAGAGAGAGAGAGAGAGAGAGAGAGAGAGAGAGAGAGAGAGAGAGAGAGAGAGAAGGACTGCACAGAGAGGGGAGTATGGAAGGAGAGAGTGCGGAAAAGAGATGCACAGAGGGCACCCCACTTTTTAGGCTGGGATGCTGTCGCAGGCTGGTGACGTAATTAAGGACATAATCCTTACATCCCAGACTTTCGCTTAATATATATATATATATATATATATATATATATATATATATATATATATATATATATATATATCAGATAGATGGGAATAGGGGCATCTTTCCTCTCAAAATCTGCTTCCAGCTGACTTTTGGACATTGGTTGACTCTTGGGGGAATGGAGAAGGGGAGTCTTCCGAGATAGACAGGCGTTGTGGGATACTGTCTGTCATCCATTTGCTCTGGAGACATGTATCTATCTTGGCTGTGGCTGGGGACTTTCTGTTTGACAAGATGCTGGTGACATAGAAAAAGCTTAGAGAGAAAAGAATCATTATTATTTTATGTTGGTAGATTGGGCCAGTCCAGATGGATTTTGAAACATGTTAAGCTTTATCAGAGACAGATTATTTTAAAGCACCTGTTTCCTTTACTAGTTTGGCATCCAGGAGACAGATGATCAATTGTTAAAAGCATCTCAGTAATATATGTTTATATTAAAGTCTATTTTGTAATGCCTAGACGCTTTTGGGTCTGGGGGTGTAAATACCTTTTAGCTGTTACAGTTTCTTACTTGATGATCTCTGGACTTCAGTTCTGTGGTGGTCCTGTACCATCAGTTGAACAGTGAGTTAGAACAGGGAACTGGGAAGAGAAAATCTTGTGGTGTATGAGACTTTATTTTTTTGGAATTAGGAACAAGGCAAAGATCAGGGCCCTGTCTGTATGCACGTGAGAAACACAGGCAGTAACTCTGAAAGTGCAATTAAATCTGGTGAGGTGGGTAAGGCTGTCCTCTGTACCCAACAATAAAGGAGAAGTGGCTTCCCAAAACTCCCAGGACAGAGTCAGTGGCTCTGGTGTCCAGAAGGAAAGAAATGGATCGCTTCCCTGCTATGTTCTGGGTTCCCTGTCATTTCTGTAGCCAAGCCTAGGTCTGCTGGAGGTCTTAGCTTGATGTACCCATGCATCTTGGCACCTGGGGGCAGTCAGCTGACTGGTTGTCTCTCTAGGCAGCACTTTTAGCAAGGTTACTGATGGCCTGGCAGGACATTCACTAGCCCGTGGCCTTTTTCCTCACATAAAACAGGGACCCAACAGCTTTTGGGAGTCAGTGAGTGCCAGCACTTGGCAATTTTGTTTTCAGGCTTTTTTCTCTTCCCTGGCACACCTTAAATGCCACAAATGACTCTTTTGCCTGTGGGGTCAGGAGCCTTGCTCTTCAGATGCTTAAGTTTTAGTTGGAGAGGTCTGGGGAACAAGACATAGATTTTATGCGATGTCCTGATTTTTTTCCCTGATGATTGGTGGCTTAAGGACAGCTTTTGGAAGATCTGCAAGTAGGCAGACTATAAACCAATACAGCCTTGATGATATCTATGACTGGGTAGTTCCTGTAAGATTAATGGATAGATTAAGGTTGGCTGTTTGAAAGCCTGTTTCTCTGTAATGTTATAATGCAATGTTGAGATTGGTTCTCTTTTAAATTCTTCTGTCTGGGTCTGAACATCTCTATGATCTGTTTTAACAAGTTTTTCTGAAACTTTTATCTTGGCACTCATATTAACCAACTTTTTAATGGTAAAACAAAAATGATCAAACAAATAGTATTTATAATTGACATTACATCTATTTCATCAACTTTAATTATCCTCTCATTTAATTGTTCCACTTTCAGATTGTTTAATGTATAGTCAAACAGAGACCAAAACTCACTCCCTCCATTGTAAAAAATATTTCCTATTTTTTAATGTGGGAAAAAGCTTTCTTTTAACCAATTCCTCCCTTTAAGAAATCCCAATTGACTCACCAAATCTGCTGACAATGACTAATCAGATGACAGTGTGGTGGCAGCCCAAGAAGGGGGCCCAGAGAAAGCCACGACCCATCAGGAGAGGAAAGAATCAAAAGATACAGCCATCTGCATAGATGAAGTGTGTGAAAGTGGCTAATTCCTGTGGTTTTTGGAGCCCAAAAACCAATGGAGTTTGCTTCAGAGAAGCTGCAACAAAAACTTAGCCAGCAGGGTAGGGACTCTGGCCATGTATAGCTCTGGCCTGAGCCATAGGCAAGTGGCATTTTCAAGCCAGGCAGTGGTGGGGATTCTGGCTGCATGTGCTTGGGCCTGAGCCAGGGACTGCAAGCCCACAGGCCAGCAGCATTTTTGTGAATTCATGCCCCACAAGTCACACACCAGATATAATTCAAATTCTTATAGCTCTTTTCATTTAAAAAAAAAAAGAAAAAAAAACAGAGCCAGAAATTAGGATAAATACTGAAAGATCAGAGAGACAAAGGAACAAACCACTGCCACCTCTTACTTATAGGACTCCTCAGCCTGAAAAAGCTCTAGTTCTTGCTTCCTTATGCCTTATATACCTTTCTCTGCTGCTGCAGGCCACAGGAATATATCATAAGAACTCAGCTGGTTATGGCAAAGTCATTACCTGGAGGAATCAGGGAATTCCTCCAGAGGAAGCCAAATCCCAAGGAGTTTTTGGTGTTACATGGCTTGTTATATATCAGCTGTATTCTGTTATGAAAATCATGTGTACCTTCCTAGTTTTTCCAATTGATTTTTCCCTAAGAAGGGCTAACAATGTGGACTGATCACTCTCTAGACATACGCATTCCAGGCATTTGGAGAACAGCCTCAGGAAAGGCTTTCTCTGGAATCAGATATCTCCCCTAGCCACTTTCAAGGACTAAAGGAGACATCACCCAGGTGGTAACCCAATTTCCGAGGATTAACAGTGATAACAACCCACAGGCGAGTCTCCTGACTTAAGGTAAATTCCACAAGGGGACACCGCCTAGGTCAGGTAGACATTAAGTAATAGCTTTACACAATTTAGCTCAGACCCCCTCCTTTCTCACAGCCTTACTAACTTTATAGACCTCTAACTACTTACCTAACCACTTCTAGGAATATTTAGATAACCTTCTGTGCTAACAGCTATGTTCAGCCAGAACCCCAGTTCAAGCCTCCCTGTAATTATCTTTATTGGTAGCATTCGGCCAGGTCCATCACCGGATGGAGGAAAGTACCTTATCAGAGATACTTCTGTACTCTCTAGAACAAACGTAAGCATCCCGGCTACCTTTGAGAAGGCCTGGCGGATGTGCCAATTATGCCTTACTTCCTCTTTACCCAAACCTTACTGCCAATTCCAGATTACCCTTTAACTATCACCAGAGGCATCTAGCTGTACACAGGTTGCCTAGCGACTGAGCACACTTTCCCCCACCCTGCAGAAAAAACGGCAGATAGCTTGGACAGATAGGAGCTACGGGAAAAAAGAAGACAGTTTTTTTTCTCCCATTGACCTAGCTACTTATAGATTCTTAACACTTTCTACCAACCACATTTAAGATTATAGTTGAGCACATAAGAGCCCTCTTCTTAGATATTACCTGAATTTAGCCTTTAGTTAATTTATTTCTCCATTGGTCACTTCCCTTTGGGTTTACAAGTGATAATTAATGGTTGTTGCCTCCCTATGTGATTCTTGTCACCCCTCCATTTGACCCTGGAAGCCTGGTTTTGCACTGCTAAGGGAATACTGCTTGTAAGTGTATATATACCAGAACTCCCAGGGCACGAGAGGACAGAGAAGAAAGAAGAGAATGGAAGAACTAGATGGGTAAGAACTTGAGAGGAACAAACTGAGATGGGGAAGAAGTAGATTGAAGGACTACAAGAGAGTACTAGAGGAATGAGATGGAAGAGGAGAAAGAGCCAGATGGGGAAGAACAAGATGAGGTAGAACGAGAAGAGGAGAGAAGAGACAGGAGAGGAGATGATATGGGAAGGAACAAGATGGATGAGAACCTAGAAGGGGCAGAACTAGATGAAGGAATTAAGATAGAACCTAGAGGGGATTGCAGACAAGTGTAGAGAGAAATCAGGCTAAAGATGACCTAAATATGAGAGCAGAATATAAGCTTATAACTGTCACAGAATAATAAAGTATATGGACTAAGGAGTTTTGTGTACATAGATTCATTTCTTCTTGCTATGGGATGTTAATGTATGTCCTGTGGGAGCCCTTCTTGGGTTCCTTGTGGCATTACCCAGCAGGTTTGCATAGAGGATGATTAGGACCATGGGCCTGAGTGCAGGTGTCTGAGATGGTCTGCACTTGGCTGTACTGGGGGATAGTCTGTATGTCAAGTTGCTCTGATTGGTCAATAAATAAAACCTCATTGGTCGTGGCTAGGCAGGAAGTATAGGCAGGACTAACAGAGGAGAAATAAAAGAACAGGAAGGCAGAAGGAGACGCTGCCAGCCACTGCCAGGACAAGCAGCATGTGAAGATGCTGGTAAGCCATGAGCCACGTGGCAAGGTATAGATTTGTAGAAATGCATTACTTTAAGATATAATAACAGTTAACAAGAAGCCTGCCACGGCCATACAGTTTGTAAGCAATATAAGTCTCTGTGTTTACTTGGTTGGGTCTGAGCGGCTGTGGGACTGGCGGGTGACAGAGATTTGTCCTGACTGTGGGCAAGGCCGGAAAACTCTAGCTACATCTTCTCATCAAAGATTAATTATCAGCTGGTTGTAGATTCTTCCCGGACCCTGTAAGAGGACTATCAAGGGGCTGGACCCCCATAGTCCTCGATACTCTGCCCTGCTATATTACTTAATGGGATTAAAGGCACGTGTGCTTCCCAAGTAAAGGCATGAAATCTCAAGTGCTGGGTTTAGAAATGTGTGCCACCACTGCCTGGCATCCATGTTTAATCTAGTGGCTTGTTCTGTCCTCTGATCTTCAGGCAAATTTTATTAGAGTATAAAATATATCACCACAGGTTAATTTAAAGTTAAGAAAAGCTGGCAAGAAACAAAGCAAGCTAAGGCCCGGCATTTATAAATAAGACTAAGTCTCTGTGTGTGACTTATTTGGGAGCTGGGTGGCAGGCCCCCCAAAGAGCCAAAAGAGTAAGAGCAAAAACAATGACAGAGGCCCACCTTCAGCTCAATCATACCTGTCTTTGGTCTGTCACCCTGCTAGAAGGGCAATGTAGGTGCAGGTAGGAAAGCAAAGATGCTGAAGACTAGTAAAGTTGAGTCTTTGTCCAACAATATACATACTATTCACCAAGGTCACTTTGGTAAGGCCATGAATATTGGACCAAAAATCATCTAGGGATGAGGAGTATAAACTTCTAATGTCAGCATCCCTACCCATTTGGTAGATGATCCATGGTTGAGGACTTGCCAAAATTAGGAAGATAATACAGCAGTATCACCATTCTGATGTTCATGTTTGCTACAGTCTGAAAGCTCACATGGTCTGATACAGCCTAACAACACTGAGGTAGGCAGAATCACTGCACCATTTACATGAGGACACTGGCTAACAGATCAGAGAGATTAATGAACTTGCCTAAAGCTACACTGCTAGTCAAAGATGTAGTCTGAATTCAAAGTCCAAATTCAAAGTGTTTCCAGGCTTTCTCTTACAAGATCACAGACCCAGGCCCACCCCACGGTCCTAGAGTGATTGTGCCAGGGTCAGCCTTGTACATGTGTATGCTCTAGGTCTCTCAGAGCCAATGCATCATAGCCATTAGTTGAACTTGAACCCTGCCTTTCAGTGTATACATTAAGGCAAGGTCATAACCAAAAAGAAAGAAAAAAGTGGGGCTGGCAAGATGGATCAGTGGTTAGCAGTGCACACTATCAAGTCTGACAACCTGAGTTTGATGCCCAGATCCAAGATAGTGGAAGAAGAAAACAGACTCCCAGATTCCTGAGAGTTGTCCTCTGACCTCCCACACACATGCCATATACCAGCACATCACACACACACACACACACACACACACACACACACACACACACACACACACACACGTGCATGTGAGCACATAAATGGGAAAAGAGCGGGAAAGCAGTGCATTAACGCTGTTGACTACCTGCCAGCAAATCCATTGCTCTGAACTGCCTCTTAGTGATGGAGGTTTGTGTCTGTTCTTGCTGTGAACATGTGGCACCTTTTCCCACCCTTCTTGGAATAGAACTTTTAAAGTCAAACTTCAGCTCTGATGATCCTGACTCCAAGTTTTCCCAGGGCAACTGCCAACAGCCACACCTGAGTTAATTACTCTTCCTATGTAAAAAGAGTAGGTTTTCTCAATAACAAAACTAGACACCTAGACAAATTTGAATCAGAGATAAATAATTGTTCAGTGTGGGTATGACCCATTCAACATTTAGGATGTACTATAGCAAGAAATTCCCTGTTGCTCATCTGAAACTCATATTAACATGGTATCTCACATTTAATCAGGCAAGCTTGTTTCTTTGGTCCACATCATATCTGATATGATACTTGCTGCCAGTAATGGCTGATGGAGAAGACAGCATAATATCCTGTTTTGATATTTGAGAATAAATACTATAGGCTGCAGCAGCAACCTTTGTGTCATTTGGGGAGGAGTCTTTCGGCATAGATAAAGCCTGTGCCTCTGGGCTGCAAATGAGACCCAGTCCCAGAGGGCTAAAAACGAGTTAGAAAACAGCCCCGTGGGGTCCAGGACCTGAGCTTCATCTACCAAATATTTTTTTCACGTTAATTCACAACAGTATCTTTAAAATCCTGGACTAGAATTCAAGAACAGTCTATGTGTGTGTGATAGTCATTACTCGTTAGAGACACCCTGTACCACCAGCAGGGCACTCTTCTTGCATTCTTCGTGCCACAGCGGCCTCCAGTGGTTTCGTTGAGGAACCACATGCTGTCTCTGCCTCTGGGCTGGAGCTAAACCAGGGCTGAAGGCTGTGGCGCCCCTTGGCTGCATGGGGGTGGGGGGCTGGGTTGTGTGGCAGGTCAGAGTCATCAGAGCCAAAAGGCACCAATCCAAGAGTGTGCCCTGGAAACAAAGCTCTTCCAGTTGTTATGAAGCACAGACCAGATAGGGTTGTATTTCATCTTTCATTCCATCTTCTAATGTATCTGCTAACCCAATTTTACAGATGTTCTCTTCAAAACAGACTCAGCTTTGGTAATATTTTTCTAACTATCAAGTCGTGTAAAAAAATTAAATAAGTGACTTCCCATTCCATTTAGAATTGAATCTTAGTCAACCAGTTAGTTGTACATAAAGGAATCATTTGGGGGGAATAAAATGCACTGAAATTAGTAGCCCCTATCCCACCCCAGCCCAGTCCCTTAGCATCAGTCTAGCAACAGCTTCACTTCATTTCCTATAAAAGGCTATATTTCTGATCCATTATTGAAAACATTCCCATCCCATAACCTCCTTCATTTTCATATATGTAGCTCAGGGCAAGAGGTTCTCTTTGATTTGAAAGCAATACAATGGGGGGAAAAGTAAAGGAAAAATCTAGGCTCAGAAAGAAGGTTGCTTGATCCTAACACACATGTGCATGCCCTCCAGTTACATAGAACAGCAATTTTCCAAACAGGTGGGTGTCAGCCTTCCTCCTTTTCCAGGTTGATTTTCTGGTAGCTCCTCAGCTTTGGGCTGACTTCTCTGAACATCATTTCAGCTAAAATCTATCCCTGGATCATAAAGCTTAGGGCAAGAGAGGCTCCCACAGAGGACTTGGAGGTAGGCTTTCAACAGGCCTGGCAAATACGGGTCTGACAATTGCTTCAACGTAGCCAACTATGAACTCTTGGTCAAGTAACTTCCCTCCTTTGGACAATGGCTCCCACATCATAATAAGGAGTTGAGTGGACATCCTCCCAACTCACAGTCACTATTCTGACTATGCTGCCTTGGGCCTTCCTCAAGCACTTTAGAGACAATTCATTAATTTAGCAGATGCAAATGACTACATGTCAGGCTCTAGGTTAAAGGCTTAGTACAGGAGAATGAGTAAGAAATGCCCCCTCTTAGAAACAGATCACTGAAAGGCAATATATGCAGTATTAGAGGAAAAACAGAAATCTCAATGGATGGACCCTGCTGACTGGAATGGGAATTTGTGCCACTTCTTTGGAGGTCAATTTAGCACCGGAGTTCACATGTTTAAATGCATATGCTGAGTTTTGATGGCTCCAGTTAGTTTAAAAAGAAAAGCTATTTTTTTGTTGTTATTATTGTTTGGGGGGCTGTTGTGGCTGGAATTTTCTCTCTGGGTCCCGCCAAGCCCCGGCAGTCTGACAGCCCACTTATAAAATAAACACACAGATGCTTATATTGCTTACAAACTGTATGGCCATAGCAAGCTTCTTGCTAACTGTTCTTGTATCTTAAATTAACCCATTTCTATTAATCTGTAAGTTGCCATGTGGCTTGTGGCTTACCAGTACCTTACATCTTGCTTGTCATGGCGGCAGCTGGCAAGTCCCTCCCTCTGCCTTCCTGTTCCCTCAATTCTCCTCTCTGTTAAGTCCCGCCTATACTTCCTGTCTGGCTACTGGCCAATCAGTGTTTTATTTATACAGAGTGATATTCACAGCAGCTGTTTATTTTGTTTTGTTTTGGAAAGACTACTTAGTGACTTACAAAATCCCAGAGAAGGCCACAGTCTTAGATCTTAATAATGGGCAAGGACAAAAGTGACCAGGAAGATTCCAATAATGACCACCAAAGTCACAGGCACACATACACAAAAAGTATTTTGGCAGCAATATTTATTGCTGCTTCTGAACAGTGATGGCCACCATTACTACAGAGCCATGCCACCACTGCTTCCTACTGTAAACTCAATGACAGCTTAGGTTCCAAGTCACTTGCCTGCTATCTGGTCACAAAAAGCCTCTCTCACTGGCATGCCCAACCTGTGACCCATGGGCCACATACACCCCAAAATATTTATGAATGTGGCCCAACACAAAATCATAAATATACTTAAAACATAACCTTTTTGTAATATTTTAAAAACTAGATTGCACAGTTCTCCAGAATGAACTTTAAAGATAGCACAGTCTCATTACAATGTGTAAAGAACATGAGCACCTGGCATTTTGTGCTTCCTCTATGGCAAAATGACAGTGCCAGGAGTTTTCCAAATGGAGGAAAGCATTTACAATGTTAGTTGCCAAAATATTGACTCATGTCCTCAACACATGCCTTGAACCGGCTAATTACACTCACAATTTTATCCTTTAGAGTTATGTTAACACACAGGTGTACAAAGATGAACACACAGTGAAATTCTCTGTCTTGTAATTTACAGGAAAAGTAGCCCTAGAAACAAGCTAAAGAGTCAGCAACACGAGTTGAGGGAACTTACAGAAAATAAGGCACCCATTATAAAGATAGACCTGGAAGACAACAGTGCACAGACAGGCTGTGCCCTCACAGCACTGATAAGGGAAACAGATACAAATGAAATCATTGCACAAATGAATGTAAAAGCACAGTGTGCTTAGACCTAAGAAGTGGGATGCAAATGTGGCAAGTTGCAGTATGACTTAGTCAAAGGGAAGGATGCCCTCTGAGAGAATAAAGTTGACCTACAATCAGGGTAGACCTTAGAATGCGTGGCAGGTTGGTACATGGCAAACAAAGTGTCTGTCTCAAGGCCAGCTTAACAAACTTTCTATTTGTCCTCACAGTAATAAAAAGTCACCAAAATATCCATGGATGGCAGGAAAAAAGTACAAGTAGTAGACAGACAAAAATTAGACTTTCTAAAGACTCTTTAGAATTGTGAACTGGCTGGTACTGCTGCAAGAGTGGAAGATCAGTTAGAATATGGTTTTCTGTTCAAGTGCTAGGAGATGGTAACATAGAACGGAACTAGGTAGATATGGAAACTTGGATGTAAATACCTAGAGACAAAATCAACATGCCTCAGTTTTCTGGCCTACCCACCTATTCCCTATTAGGAACAAATAGCCATGAAGCTCAAAGCTATGAAAAGCAGTGGCCTCTATGTTAAGTATTGTGAATATATTCATGTGTATCAGATACCATAGGGTAAGAAGGAAACTCAGACCCTCCAGGCTTTGTCCTCCAGGGGAGGAGTCACAGGGAAATCTTCTTGATTGGTGTGCCTTAGAAATCTGTAGTTGGTGAAGTCCTTAAAAAGTATGCATCATGAATTGGTAACTGTACAAATCGATGGTAACACCCTATTGCTGAAGACAACACTTACATATTTTATTGAACACAGAGAAGTTGAGATGGTGCTTAACAATAATAGTCTTCACCCCTACTGACCAGTGTCCATGGTACTGTAAAGTACTTGGCATGCTCCCAGAAGAGAAAGCCAAACACAAACCCAGCTACAAACCCAGTGACTTACAATGATGACCTGACTGTGAGATATGCTGGTGCGAAAGCAGCATAAATACTGTGGGAGTAACCAACCACTCTCTGATTGGATTTAAGGCCCACTCAATCAAGTTCTGCTAAAGGAACATAATAATAAAATGCATCTTAATGACATTATGCTACACTCATAGATCAGTGCCTTCTCACTCAATCATCATCAGAGAAACTTCCCCTTGCAGTAGATAGAACTAACACAGAAACCCACAACTAAACAATATACAGAGTGTAAGATACTTTAGAACAGTGAGTCCTAAATGGAATGTTCTCATCAAACTCCTTCCCTCAGGGTTTAGGAATCTATTAAGAAGAGGAGGCAGAGAGATTATAAGAGCCAGAGGGGATGGATGACTACAAAGAAAGAGTACTTTCCAGATACAACAGTCCTGATGCACAAATGAACTCACAGAGACTTTGGCAGCTTGCCCAGGGCCTACATATGTCTAAGTTTGATGCAATACCAGTGCTGAGAGTGGATAGCAGTCATGGGCTCCCTCCTTTAACCAAAAAGCTATGTGCAATTGACACCTGCTTGCAAAGGAAAAATTAGTTTTCTCCAATGAAATCTCATTGAGTATATTAATCACACTTAATGGTAGATATGCCAAGGAGTAGTTTGCCAACACAAAATGAACTCAATAATATTTTTTGTATACTTTTTATCTCATATTGCTTTGCTTGGACATTTTTGCCTCACTGGTCTTTTGCTTGTATATTATAGTTTCTGATGTTGTTTTTCTGGTGTGTGTATTGTGTTGTTTTATCTTATTTTTAAATTCTGATTTGAGTTTCTTTGCCTGTTGGTTTGCTTTCTAAAAAGAGAAAGGGCATGGATTTGGGTGGGTGGGGAGGTAGGAAAGATCTGGGAAGAGTCAGAGGAGGGGAAATCATGATCAGATTATATCATATGAAAAAGTATTTTTTAATAAAAATGTATGGAGGACCCTAAGTGGGACACACATGGATTACCCTAGAAAGGGGAAAGAGATAAGGTCTCCTGGGTAACAGACTCAGAAAGACAAATATGGTATGTACTCACTCATAGGAGGATACTAGAGGTGGAACAAGGATGACTGGACTTCTTCTCACATCACCAGGGAGACTACCTGGAAAACAGGACCCCAAGAAAGACACCGGATCACCCAATGACAGAGAAATGGCTGAGATCTACATGAACAACCTCGACATGAGTGGGAGTAATGAAGGGCGAGGGTCGAGGGAAAGAGAGCCTATGGGAGCGGGAGATCCCAGCTGGATCAAGAACAGAGAGGGAGAACAAGGAAAAGGAGACCATGGTAAATGAAGACCACATGAGAAAAGGAAGAAACAAAGTGCTAGAGAGGCCCACAGAAATCCACAGAGATACCCCCACAATAGACTGCTGGCAATGGTTGAGAGACAGCCAGAACTGACCTGCTCTGGTGATGGGATGGCCAAACACCCTAATAGTCATGCTAGAAACCCCATTCAAAGACTGAGGGATCTGAATGCAGAGATCCAAGGCTAGGCCCCAGGTGGAGCTCTAGGAGTTTAATTAGCGAGAAAGAGGAGGGTTTATATGAGTGAGAATTGTTGAGACCAAAGTTGGATAAAGCACAGGGACAAATAGCCAAATGAATGGAAACAAATGAACTATGAACCAAAGGCTGAGGGCCCCCAACTGGATCAGGCCCTCTGAATAGGTGAGACAGTTGATTGGCTTGATCTGTTTGGGAGGCATCTAGGCAGTGGTACCGGGTCCTGTGCTCATTGCATGAGTTGGTTGTTTGAAACCTGGGGCTTATGAAGGGATGCTTGGCTCAGTCTGGGAGGAGGGTACTGGACCTGCCTGGACTGAGTCTACCAGGTTGATCTGAGTCCTCGGGGGAGGCTTTGCCCTGGAGGAGGTGAGGATGGGGGATTGGCTGGGGGAAGGGGAGGGGGGCAGGAGGGAGGAGAGCAAGGGAATCCGTGGCTGATATATAGAACTGAATGGTATTGTAAAATAAAATAAAAGGAAAAAAATGTAATAGCTACATTAAGAAGAAAAAAAAGATCTCCTGGGTAAAGTGGAGGGGGAAAGGAAAAGGGGTGAGGGATGAGAACATGAGGGAACTGGATTGTCTAGTTGGGGGAAGGATGGAGAGGGAGATCAATGAAAGAGATAGATTGATAGAGGGAGCCATTATGGGGTTAGGGAGAAACCTGATGCTAGAAAATTCCCAAGAACCCACAAGGATGACCACTGCTAAGACTCCAAGCAATAGTGGGGAGGTTACCTGAACTGGCCTTCCCCTGTAAATAGTGACTATCCTAATTGTCATCATAGAGCCTTCATCCAGTAACTGACAGAAGCAGATGCAGAGATCTACAGTCAAGCACTGGGCCAAGATCCTAGAGTCCAGTTGAAGTGAGGAGGGATTATATGAGCAAGGGGGGGGGGGCAAGATCATGATAGGGAAACCCACAGAGGCAGCTGACCTGAGCTAGTGGAGCTCACAGACTCTGGACTTACAGCTGGGGAACCTTTATGGAACTGAACTAGGCCCTCTGAATGTGGGAGACAGTTGTGTAGCTTGGTCTGTTTGAGGAGTCCCCTGGCAATGGGACCAGGGTATATCCTGGGTGCATGAACTGGCTCTTTGGAGCCCATTCTCTATGGTGGGATACCCTACTCAGCCTTGATGCAGGGGGAAGGGGCTTGGTCCTACCTCAACTTGATATGCCATGCTTTGTTGATTCCCCATGGGAGACCTTACCCTCTCTGAAGAGTGAGTGGTGGTGAGGTGAGGGAGAGCAGGAGGAGGGGAGGGAGAACTGTGGTTGGTATATGAAACAAAAAAATTAAAATAAAAAAAGGTGTCATTTGGAAAAAAAAGAAAAACGCATGCAGTATGAGAAAGCAAGAGTGGAGGGAGGAAAGAGAATAAGGGAAACATGGAAAAATTAAGAAAAACATGTTTTAAAAGTAGAATGTAGGAAATAAAAAGGAGGTATAGAATTACTCTATCTTTTAATATATGACAGAAAAGAAAGATCACATCAAGTAAGCATTGATGATAGTGGTTTTGTGATGGGTGATGTCATTCTGTATACTGTAAAAATGTGTTGCTCTGATTGATTGATAAAGCTGTTTGGCTAATAGTGAGGCAGAATAAGATTAGGTGGGACATTCTAACTAGAGAGAGAGGAAAGAAAGAGAGCTGAGGAGACACTGCTACATGCCACCAGGAGAAGCAAGATGTAAAGATACTGGTAAGCCACAAGCCACATGGCAAAGTATAGATTTATAGAAATGGATTAATTTAAGATATAAGAGCTAGCTAGCAAGAAGCCTGCCATGGCCATATTTTAAAAATAATACAAGCCTGTGTATGTTTATTTGGGTCCAAGCGGCTGTCGGATCACGGGCCTGCGGGAGCCAGATGGAACCAGAGAAAACTTACAGCTACGGTTTTGTTAATTTGTTTTTATTAGTTATCCTGGGTTTTGAACCAAGAGTCTGGGGCATGATAGACAAGCATTGTATACTTTTTTTCTATTACCAAGCCTACTTTTTACTTTCTCTACATTTTGAGACAGGATGTAACTAAATAATTTAGACTAACCTTGAACTCTACAGCCCAGCTAGGGCTGATCCTCTTATGCTAGCCTCCTGAATCACTGAGATTTTCTTTGCCCTTGTACATTTCCCCAAATTTTCTATGATAACTAAGTAATATTTTCTCATAAATAAGGAACATATTTTTTCTTTAAAAGAAATCACCTGGTATAACTCATCTTCCATTCTCAAGAGAGGAAACCTGGATGGGAGAGGGCATACAGGAAATAGAAAGAAATCAAATTGACTACTACTAGAAAAAAATTTTCAATTTTTATTTTTATTTGAACTCTTTAACCATCTTTAAAGATATTTCTAATGATATATGAGAAGTTCCCCAGACTTCCTACAGTTAAACATATTGTTTTAATAATTAATATTCTTCATCCAATCAAAATTCTGAAATACAGAAGTCTTAGTAGTTAATTCTCTGTTCAATAACAGCCTGGATTAAGGTTACTTAATGGTGGAAACTGTACTTTGGGCCAGATGTTATATGTTGTGGGAGTACAATCAATGCATGCTTCCTATGATCCCTGGCATCTATTCATTAGGTACCAGCTATGATAAACAAAAGAGACTCTGGTTATTGAAAAATGTCCTCTGACAACAACATTTGTGCTCCTATTTTCAAACCCTAGCTCCAAACCTTTATAATATGAGCATGTAAACTGGAGCACCTACAGACGTTAGAAAGGTAAAAGGGGGCTATGGAGAGGTGGCTCTAGAGAGGGGAACAGCAGAATACAGGTGTAGTCAGATGGTTCTCAGGTCCCACTAAGATCCTGCAGTCCTGTGGCCCACTTACAGAATAATCACTCAGAAGCTTATATTAAATATAACTGCTTGGCCATTAACTCAGGCTTATTACTGACTTGCTCTTACATTTAAATTAACCCATAATTCTTATTTATGTTTAGCCACGTGGCTTGGTACCTTTTCTCAATTCTGCCTTGTCATTTTGCTTCTTCTGTGTCTGGCTGGTGACCCCTGACTCAATCCTTCTTCTTCCCAGCATGTTCCTCATCTGCTCGCCCCACCTATACTTCCTGCCTGGCTACTGTCCAATCAGCATTTTATTTATCAGTCAATCAGAGCAACACATATTCACAGCATACAGAAAGACTTCCCACAGAACTTCCCCTTTTCTGTCTAATCAAAAAGGAAGGTTTTAACTTTAACCTAATAAAATTATATATAACAAAACAGTGATAAAGCAAAGATTACAGTTACAATATCTAGTCTGTTTGTATTTGGCAAAATTAAAGAAAATATTTTACCTATCCTATAATTGTGAGTCTAAAGTTTCATATCTAATTTATCATTTATCATAACTAAGGAAAATTATAATTATAACTATTTAGTCTTCAATTATATCAAAGACCACAGAAGGATATAATATTAGAGAGACAGCTGGTTGCTTGGACAGTCATCCAAAGTTCCTCTGTAATTTGGGGTATCCATCTTAAGCCTATAGGCCTAGAGTCTCTCCATTGCTTCCATGTCTTCCGTGTCTGGCAGTTTCTTCTGCAAAGCAGAAACCTGAAGTACCATCTCACCTTGCAAAGTTCATTGGTTACCTTCCTATGGGTCTTGCATATCCAGTTTATACAACACACTGTCAGTCAGTCAACACAAGGGCACTTTTTTGCCCAGTGGCTAACTTTTGCTACAAACAAAGAAAACTCTATAATGGGTTTATTCAATGCCCATCATTCTCCTTGAAGTAATTGGTGCTGCCAGGATCAGACGTGTCTCATTGTCCAGAAAAGTTTAAGTTTGTAAAATATTTTAAATGCCATATTCTGTAGGTCTTTGAAGTGTTTGAAGATTACCTACCTAATTGAAATATATCTATCCATACTTAGAAAACTTAACTAATATGACTATAAGTTTGATTATCATAGAAGACCAATTATTAATCTGTATTTCTTAATTATAGAAATATGCATACAGTATAACAAAATTAACTTTAAATTTGTATCAATAAACTAAAATCCATAGCAATGTAAAACATTTTAAACAAGTTGTTACTCTTTATCCTATCATATATACATATCCCTTTTTTTAGAAATAGACTACATTTATAATCAACACCCTTTAAATAAAAGTAAACATTTATAAAGACTATTTTTGGAATTTGGGTGTAGCTTCTCATACTACTTCCTGCTGGTTGTGGGCACTGGTAATCTTATGGGTATCCTGAGAAAACTAAGAATTATGGTCAAGTCCTGACTGCAGTAGTCTGTGATGCTGCATTGTCTGAGCCAGTTTCCTTGAAGCTAATTTTAGATGTTGGATCCTCTGGAGACCTCTCAGGGGGTCTTACTTGATCAAATCATATTAGCTTGGAAGCAATCCATAGGTTCTCATCTTCTGTGGAAACAAAGCAGAACCTCTTTTCCAAAGCAACATATCTTTAAACACAAATTTTGATGTCAATTCCTTTAAAATATACATATTGGTTTACCTCAGTAGCCTTTCCAATCAATTCTGCAATTAAAAATCCCAAAGACAATATAATCCAGACTGTGTGATTTCCATCTTTATATGGTTTATTTTTTATATTACCTTTACTGTCTCTTTGAAGACTTTATTTTTTAAAACTATTTCTTTTTTCTTTCATTTTTCTTTAAGAAATTTTCTACTCACTCCACATAATATCCACTGATCCCCCCTCCCTCCTTCCACTCCCAGCCCACTTTCCCAAGCCACCCCGCATCCCCACATCCCCCAAATCGAGGTCTCCCATGGGGAGTCAGCAGAGCCCAGCACACTGAGTCCAGGCAGGTCCAAGCCCCTTCCCACTGCACCAAGGCTGTCCAAGGTGTCACACCACAGGCACCAGGTTCCAGAAGCCTGCCCATAGACCAGGGACAGATCCCGATCCCCCTGCCTAGGTGCCCCCCCAAACAGTTTGAGCCAAACAACAATTTCCATATCCAGAGGGTCTAGTCCAGTCCCATGGGGGCTCCACAGTCACCAGTTCACAGTTCATGGGCTTCCACTAGTGTGGCAGGTCATCTCTGTACATCAGCCCATCATGATCTCAACATCCCTCACCTGCAGTATCTCTCATCTCTCTCATCAATTGGATTCCCAGAACTCAGCCTGTTGCCTGGCCTTGGATCTCTGTATCTGCCTCAATGAGTCACTGGACAAAGGCTTTATGATGACAGCTAGGTTATTTCTTAGGCTGGTCACCAGAGCAGACTGGTCCAGGCACCCTCTGGACCACTGCCAAGAGACCGAGGTGGGGTCAACCTTGTGGATTCCTGAGAGCCTCCGGAGCACCCTGCCTCTTTCTATTCCCATGATGTCCTCATCTATCATGGTATCTTCCTCCCTGTCCTCCCACTCTGTCCCTGTTCCAGCTTGACCCTCCCATTTCCCTATGTTCTTATCCCCCACTCCTTGCCCTCTGCCATCCCCCGACACCCAGTCCACTCATGTAGCTTTCATCCACTTCTTTGCAGGGTCATCCATGTGTCCCTCCAAGGGTCTTTCCCTGTTAGCTAGCCACTCTGGAGTTGTGTGTTGCAGTCTGGTCATCCCTTCCCTCACATTTAGTAACCACTTATGAGTGAGTACATACTATGTTTGTCCTTCTGAGTCTGGGTTACCTCACTCAAGATGATATTTTCTAGTTCCATCCATTTGCCTGCAAATTTCATGATATCATATTTTTTTACTGCTAAGTAGTACTCCATTGTGTATATGTGCCATATTTTCATTATTCATTCTTCGGTTGAGGGGCATCTAGGGAAATTCCAGGTTCTTGCTATTACAAATAATGCTGCTTTGAACATAGTTGAGCGTGTGTCCTTGTGGTAAGATTGAGCATTCCTTGGGTATATGCCCAAGAGTGGTATAACTGGGTCTTGAGGAAGAATGATTCCCAATTTTCTGCGAAACCACCATACTGATTTCCAGAGTGTTTGTACAAGTTTGCCTTCCCACCAACAATGTAGGAGTGTTTCCCTTGCTCCACATCCTCTCCAACATAAGCTGTCTGCAGTGTCTTTGATCTTAGCCATTCTGACAGGTGTAAGATGGTATCTCAGAGCTGTTTTGATTTGCATTTCCCTGATGACTAAGGATGTTGAGCAATTCCTTAAATGCTTTCAGCCATTTGAGATTCTTCTGTTGAGAAATTCTGTTAAGCTCTGTAGCCCATTTTTTAATTGGATTGTTGAGTATTTTGATGTCTATCTTTTTGAGTTCTTTATATATTTTGGAGATCAGCCCTCTGTCAGATGTGGGGTTGATGAAGATCTTTTCCCATTCTGTAGGCTGTCGTTTGGTCTTATTGACCATGTTCTTTGCTCTACAAAAGCTTCTCAGTTTCAGGTGGTTCCATTTATTAATTGTCACTCTCAATGTCTTTGCTACTGGTGTTATATTTAGGGAAGTGGTCTCCTGTGCCAATTCGTTCCAGACTACTTCCTACTTTCTCTTCTATCAAGTTCAGTGTAACTGGATTTATGTTGAGGTCTTTGATCCACTTGGACTTGAGTTTTGTGCATGGTGATAAATATGGATCTATTTGCAATCTTCTGCATGTTGACATCCAGTTATGCCAACGTCATTTGCTGAAGATGCTTTCTTTTTTCCATGGTACAGTTTTGGCTACTTTGTCAAAAATCATATGTTCATAGGTGTGTGGATTAATGTCAGGGTCTTCAATTCGATTCCATTGGTCCACATGTTGGTTTTTATGCCAGTACCAAGGTTTTTTTTATTACTATAGCTGTATAGTAGAGCTTGAGGTCAAGGATCATGATGCCTCCAGAGGTTGCTTTATTATACAGTATTCTTTTAGCTATCCTAGGTTTTTTGTTGAGACTATTTCTATATATAACTGTCTATATTCATTTTCTTCTCTCTTCAAAGCCTATGTACATTTTTACACACATTGTAAATATTTTAGGGGTTTATTCCATCTGAATATGTCTTAGTGTGAATCTATTGCTTTAAACTGCAGAGTGGCTAGGACAGAAGCAGCATCCTTGGCTGTTGGCTCTGCCCACTTCAGCTTTCCAACATGACAGAGGCAATTCACCACCAGCTGTTGGAGCCATGCTCTCTGCCAATTCTTGGATGCAGTGGGTTCATGTCTTTATACAATGCAGCTTGTAGCCCAGAAAACTTCTTTTTGTCTGTACTAGCAAAAGCTAAATCCACCACACAGTACACTGCACTGTTTGGAGAAACCTCTGTGTAACTTGGCAGGAATCCACCATGCTGTAGCTCAAGCCCACATGCTGTGAGGACACCATACTGTAGCTCATGGCTTGCCTAAAACACAACTAGGAAGCTGTTTTCAGCTCTGTTTTAGAACTTTTTTTAAAGCTTCCTCAGGTTTTAGGTGGAAACTCTCACCCCTCATTGGGCACCATTTGTAGTCAGATGGGTCTTAGGTCCCACCAAGGCCCCACAGTCCTGTGGCACCCTTACAGAGTAATAACTCAGAGGCTTATATTAATTATAACTGCTCAGCCATTAGCTCGGGATTATTGCTGACTAGCTCTTACACTTAAATTAACCCATAATTCTTATTTATGTTTAGCCATGTGGCTTGGTACCTTTTCTTAGTTCTTTCTGCCTTGTCACCTTGCTTCCTCTGTGTCTGGCTGGTGACTCCTGACTCAGCCCTTCCTCTTCCCAGAATTCTCCTTGTCTGAGTACCCCTCCTATATTTCTTGCCTGGCTACTGGCCAATCAGTGTTTTATTTATCAACCAATCAGAGCAACACATATGCACAGCATACAGAAAGACATCCCACAGCATACTGGTGCTATTATAAAGGAGGAAATGGCGAAAATGGCGAGGAGGAGAGAGTTTCCTGGCAAGTGGGGTAAAGTGGCAACACAGAGGGAAAGGGAGAGAAGGGTATCTGAAAAAGCCATAGGGAAATCATATTAACTTTTGTTTACTTACTATTTTATATATGTATACATATATGTCTATGTATAAATTTAACATATACATAAATATATATATATATATATTTTTTTTTTGGTTTTTTTTTTTTTGGTTTTTCGAGACAGGGTTTCTCTGTGTAGCTTTGCGCCTTTCCTGGAACTCACTTGGTAGCCCAGGCTGGCCTCGAACTCACAGAGATTCGCCTGCCTCTGCCTCCCAAGTGCTGGGATTAAAGGCGTGCGCCACCATCGCCCGGCTAACATAAATATATTTTTAAATAAAGTTACATCACTTAGAGTGAAAATGTTCCCCTTCCAAAGCCATAGACTATCTAACAAAAACCCCAGTGTGAGGCATGGGAAACCTTCTTTTGAGTTGTTGGTCAGAGGACTTCAAGTAATTCCTAAAACAATACCAAAAATTGAAGGTAAGACACTATATTGTTGAAAACATCATATACTTTGGACACAGAACTTGGAGGAATTGAGCTGGAATTGACCTAGAAACTTCCTCCCTGAGGACTGACAAGCTCTCATAGCACTGAAAGGAGCTCTGCAATATGTCAATGGAGAAAAGCAATCAGCAGTCCTACCCAGTTATAACACCTAGGAATCACAACAGTAACCAGAATGGCAAGAGATTCTGGAAGGTACAATAGTGGCATATATATCTTGAGGGTAACCAACAGCTATCTAGTTGGACTTAAGGCCCAGTCAACAGGAAGAAATTTATGGTAAACATGGTAAATCCAGCCTATTATTTGTGGCTGGTGAGGTCAAGGACCCTAGAGAAGAACTTATTATTGTCACTTTCCTAAACATTGTAATTTCTAACAGCATTCTAAAACGTATCCTTATACCCACAGATAAGTGTAATTTTCACCCCTCATCAAAGAAGCTTCTCTTTTTTGCAATAGTTGGAGACCATTACAGAAAACCATTATGTGGTCAAAATACAGAAAATAACTAACTGTGCATTACCAACACTATTGATACATCTATAACACAACCCATACACCTAAGGTTCAGGGAACATCACAGAAGAGGGGTGGGAAGCATTTATGAACCAGGATGCCAAGACATCTACTATGAATCAGTGTTTACTATGTATGACAGGAAAGCTGTACCCATGAAATTTCAACAGTATGGTTGCCTAAACAAGATGTGAAAATTGGCAATACCAATTGGCATGCCAGCATGGATGGAAGAATTTCACAAGGCCCAATCCCTAAATGAAGAAGTATAGGCCATTAATCTGAGAAATTGAGAATCAATCTGCTCCAGGGAAGAGACACCTGAGGTGATCTAATCCCAAGTGGTCAGTCCTAAACATATATACATGTGAGTAACACTAAATTTACTCCACAAATTTTGTGTGTGTATAGCAACAATAATTAAAGAATAAGAAGCCATGAATTTGAGGAATGAGGTTTAAAATGAGAGGAGTTGGAGGGAAGAAAGGAAATATAGTAATCATATGAGATTCTCAAAAGTAAATTAAATATATTTTAAAAGAAAGAAAAATGTCCCCTGATGTCAGAACATGGTCCAAGAATGAAGTTGTATGAGGATATTTGCTTGTCAGAAAACTCCAAGAAAATAAGACAAGAGTCTTGTAACCTCAGTTTATTCAAAAACACGGAATTGTGCTTAGTTTGTGCTTTCATGTCCCTACCAGGTGTAGCAGATAGAAGTGAGTTTACTTCAGATTATTCATTACAAGTACCTATTGTTATTGTTTATATGGCTCTATGGGAAAACATGTTTTGCCATGTGTGGCTTGCCCTTGCCCTTGTGATTGGGCACTTTACTCACGTGACTCTTCTTAGCCCTTGGAGTATAAATTATCTGATGCTGCAAATAAAGTTGGCTATTGCATATGACTTTAGTCTGCCTCATTTATTCATTCCATCGTTTCAAGCTATGACACCCTGAGAACCACAGGCCTAGAAAATGTTTTCATGCCTTAGGCAACATAGAGTACACCACACCTAGAAGCAGATTATTCCAACCTTTAACTGCTGATTCTCCCTTTATGTAATTGCAGTTGCATAGCTAGATTTTCAAGAGAAGTGAATGAGCCTGCTTCCTATTTCTACTGTTAACTACAAAGCAAAATGAGAGGGATGCCATTGTCCACAGAGGTACTCAAGTGCAACTCACTACCAATCCTCAAGAAGTCCTTATATGAGGGGAGAAAGAGGACCAAAGGGAGAGGAGAGAGAGAACAAGAGAAAGTAATAAGGGGAGACAAATATCATGTTTTCTGTCATATACAAAATCTAGAATACACACACACATGCACATGCACACACACACACATGCACACCCACACACACATGGACAGAGAGAGAGAGAAACAGAGAGACAGAGACAGAGAGAGGAAGAGAGAGAGAGAAAATGATGTAATAAAAACAGATTAAAAACAATTTGGGGGTGACCCATCCAGCAGGCCAGGTTATTAGGTAAGACCCAAGGAGGCACCTCCTGAAAGACCAATGGGGGCGAGAGAGAAAGGAGACCAAGCGCATAAAGAAAAACAGAGTCAGTCTGAGTCGCGTCAAGGTCTCGTTTATTGCAAGGGAAGGCAGGCTTATATATACTGGGGATAGGAGAAGTGAATAGGGGAAGGGGGATGATGGAAAATTCCTGAAGAATAGGATCAGGGTGAGGTCTCTTTGGTCCAAAGCTTGTGCAACTGACATGTTCCAGGAAGTTATTTTAAAAGTACATTTTGTGGATTTTTGGGAACGAGTGTTTTTGAAAGTTAGTGACATTTATCAAGGGTGTAGTCATGCCAGATCATCCAGGCAAGAAAGGTCAAGGCACAGTCATCCATATTTTGGTTCCCAACATGGGGGAGAAAAGGGTTTATGTAATTTACAGATTATAGTGCATCATCAAGGAAATCCAGGCCAAGAGCTCAAGGCAGGAACTGAAGCAGAGGCCATGGAGAAACACTGCATACTGGCTTGCTCCCCATGACTTGCTTAGCTACTTTCTTATAAAAACACAGGTCCATCTGCTGCCAACACTAGCCAGGACCTTCCTCCATTAATTAGCAATCAAGAAAATACTCCCACAGACATTCCACTAGCTGATCTGGTGGAGACAATTCCTCAGATGGGATTCTATCTTCCCATATATGTCTAGTTTTTATCAAGTTCACAAAAACTATGACAGAGGGTATTTGGCCAGAGAAAGGAGACCAACATGGTGGTGGATGACAAAAGAGAATAGAGGAGCAAATATGAGCAAAACACAATTATATAGAGGCATAAAATACCAAACAAAACACACCACTTTATACCCTAAAAAATATGCAACAGAAAAGAAAATCCTGAGCAATACCCACAGCAGAGCAGCCTCAGCCTCACACAAATAAGAACGCGTTAGGAACCTGGAAAGAACAAATATGGGCAGTGGTATCACAATTTGGTCAACAGTGTCATTCATTTCAAGGAAGCACTGAGAAGCCCTGACAAAACATCGAGAACTGTACACACAGGTAAATTTAGCAGAACTTACTCATATGAAAATTCAAGCTGTTCTTAACACAAATACAAGGGCATGCTTTTCAAAAGTGCGAAAGATGAATTCATAAAACCTGCTAAGTAAATGAGTTTTGAATATAAAAAACCTGCAAAATGCTTCTTCCAAAACATACCACAAAGGGCAATAAATTAGTATAAGCATAGTCCTGCTCCAAACCCTCTTACCCACATAAATCATAGTCTCTGGATTCTAGAGAAGGAAGAAAGCAAAGTAAGTAATCCCAGGCTCATCTCAACTCTTGCTTCCTTAGCATGTGATATTTCACTAGACCTTCTTAGTGGTGAGACTCCTAAGTGGACCATGCTACACTTCCCAGAGCCTGACTCCTGAGGTTAGTCTCAAAGATGCCTTATCTGGTGCCAACCTTAACTACATTTGTTTTTTCTAATCTGGACTTTTCTCCCATCAGAGGATAAGTAACTTTACCTAGAATACAGAATCTAAAATTAGCATCTTTGCCAAGCACGGGAATCTCAGCACTCAGAATGCTGGACCAGGAAGATTCGAGGCCAGCCTGGGCTACATAGTAAGACCCTGTCTCAAAAAAAAAAAAAAATAAAGACTTACATTATGGCTGAGAGTGGTTTCAGGCAATATTTGAAGTTACACCTGGAAAACTCTAAACCCTCAAGAAAACTATTGACAGTGGCCTCCTTGTCACAAAGACTGGCCTGTATTTTTTCAAAAACTCAAGCAGTACATGGTATCTGCTACATGTAGTGCATGAAAGAACAAGGAAGCTAGCTGGAGCTTTCAGTGGTATGTGTAAAGGCAATACCCAGAAGCAGTGAGAACTCTGACCCATAGTAGCCACACAGGTCATCTGAAGGTACCAACTGATGACAGCTTTCTGTCAAAAAAAAAAAAAAACCTACCCTGGAGTACCCATAGACAGCTGAGAGTAGGCTAAGCTGATAGTTTTTACAATAGGTGACAATAGGTAAAAGACAGTGGCTCAATAGTAATCTTGGTCCCAATCTGCCCAGATTTCAGGCCAGAACTCAAGAGACTCCTCCAAAGAACTGGAGCCCAAATGATGGACTTTGGGAAGGAAAAGGAGTCAAGCACCCACCTGAGAAGTTATACTAGAAGCCATTCCCACAGTGAGGTATGGGTGGATTGAGAACCAAGCAGGCAACAGAAATATTAAACAGAGGGAAGAGCCACCCACTTACTGCTGTGCAGAAAATTCGTTCTGTAACCCAGGCAAGGCTTCTCCAGCCACTTTGCCACCTCTCACACCACACTCCAACATCTTACTAATGAACGATTAATGTAGTAGACAACAAAAGAATCACAATCATGGTTTGAACAGATTATTTATGCATACATGTTGATAGCAGCCCTGTCAGTGATAGTCAAAGACACAAACAACCCATGCATGGATGAATGGATAAGCAAAATGTGATAAATACATACAACAGAATAATATTCAGCCTCAAGAAGAAAGACACTTCTAACATTCTATAACATGGTACAGTACTGAAGGCATTATAAGGACTGCAATAATCTAGTTACAAAAGTACCCAACTGTATGTCTACACATCTATGGTACCTTAGAATAGTCCAAGACACAGAAACAGTGAGTATCATGGTAGTAGCAGTTGGAAATGGAGAGTTACTTTTAGTAGGACAGAGTCAATTTTGCAAGAACAAATTTCTCTGGATGGATAGTGGTGATTAAAGCACAGCAATGTAATTTTACTTAATTCCACAGAAGTAAACCAATGAAAGCAGTAAAGATAGGACAGTTCAATGGCACATACCTTTAATCCCAGTAATTGGAAGGCAGAGGCAGGATCTCTGAGTTCAAGGCCATCCTGATCCCCATATTAAGTTCCAGGCCAACAAGACTATACAATTAGACTGTCTCAAGAAAAATGGTTAATCAACATAAAACCAGATACACTGAATCTGATAAAAGAGGAAGTGAGGAATAGCCTTGAACACACTGGCACAGGAGACAACTTTCTGAACAGAACACTAATCATGCAGACACTAACTTTGACAATTAACAAATGAGACCTCATGAAACTGAAAAGCTTCTGCAAGGCAAAGTACACTATCAAAAGAACAAAACTACAGAATGGGAAAAGATCTTCACCAAACCCATGTCTGACAGAGGAATAATATCCAAAATACATAAAGAACTCAAGAAACTAGACATAAAAAATCAAATTAAAAAATGGGGCACTGACCTAAACAGAGAATTCTCAACAGAGGAATCTCAAATGGCCAAGAATCACTTAAAGAAATGTTCATCATCCTTAGCTATCAGGGAAATGCAAATCAAAAGGACTCTGATTCCATCTTAAACCTATTAGAATGGCTAAGATCAAAAACACAAGTAACAGCTTATGCTGGAGAGGATGTGGAGCAAAAGGAACATTCCTGCACTGCTGGTGGGAATGCAAACTTGTACAGCCACTTTGGAAATCAACATGGTGGTTTCTTAGAAAACAGGGAATCAATATACCTAAAGACCCAGCTATACCAATTCTAGGCATATACCCAAAGGACACTCCACCATACCAAAAGGACACTCAATTATGTTCACAGCAGCCTTATTCATAGTAGCCAGAAACTAAAAACAACCTAGATGTTCCTTAAGTGACGAATGGCTAAAAAAAAAAAAAAAAAAAAAAAAAAAAAGTGGTACATTTACACAATGTGATATTACTCAGCTGTAAAAAAAAAAATGACATCAGGAAATTTTTTGGCAAATGGCTGGAACTAGAAAAGATCATCCTGAGTGAGGTAACCCAGACACAGACAGATAATCATGGTATGTTATCACTTATATGTGGAGTGGATATCAGTCATAAAGGATAACCATGCTATAATCCACAGACCCAGAGAGAAGCTAAGTAATAAGGAGGGCTCAAAGCAGGATGCATGAATTTCATTGCTTAGGAGCAATAGAATGGACATTGCAAGTGGAAAGGGGGCGGGGTCTGGATGGGGGGTGGTGATGGGAACAGAAGGGATCAAGTCGGGAGAGGATGGAAGGAGAGAAATCTGGGGGCATCTCTGAGATGAGCTAAAAAGAGCAATGGAAACTCCCAGGAATACATGAGGATGACCCTAGCAAAGACTCCTAGCAATGGGGGACATGGAGTCTCCATAGGCAAGACTTCCAGGGGAGGGACTAGGACACCAATTCAACCACAAACCCTTCAACCTACAATTTGTCCTGCCTACAAGATGTACCAGGGTAAAGATGGCACAAAAATTGTGGGAGTGACTAATTAGTGAATAGCATAGCTAGAGAAATATACTCTGAGAGGGAGCTGAGAGGGAGCTTGCCCCTGAGGTCCAGGACCCACAGGCAGGATACCTCAGAGACCTAGAATAGAACCAAACATGAATTGGCAAAAAAAAAAGTCAATGAAATGATTCCTAATGACATTCTACTATAATCATAGACTTATGCCTAGCCTGTCATCAGAGAGGCTTCACCCAGCAACTAATGGAAAGAGATACAGATGTTATGCCCAGATTGTGACCCCCCAAAGAGACCATGGAAGACCTTGGATGTCCAGAATGCAACAGCAAGGTTTATTCTGTAGATACAAGTCTAGACAGGGAACTCATTCCTACACCCAATAGAGTGAGGCAGGGAGGAGTTCCTCTTTCTTTGTGTGGCTAGCTTTTTAAAGGCCAAAACCACAAGCCCTTGAGGGGGGTTAGGGGGGTTTGGCACGGGTGCAACTCGGATTGGTTTACTTTTATCTCTGTTCTCTTTTAATTGGGTGAGGGTATGTAACCTTTGAATTTACTGGTTGGTAGTTACAATTATCACTTTGGGGACAGTCCAGCACAAGTCCCAGGCTTTGTTCTTGAGTCACCATGGGGGCTGGCTGGCCTAGCACGTCATGCACATAACTCTAAGTTGATGAGGGGCCCCAGACAGTAAACATCTGGCTGAACTTTTAGCAGTCAGAGTACATGCAGAAAGGGAGCTACTGCAAGGACTATGTCTTTTGTTCACAGCCCTCCCAGAGACTGCTTGCTCGGTCTCAAGAAACTGAAATTGAGGCCTGATCTCTGAGACAAGACTGAGCAGCCTGTTATGGCATCTGCTTGGTCCTTTCACAGAGACCTACAGCCAAATGTTAGGTGGATCTCAGGGAATCCTGTGGAAGATGGGGAGGATTGTAGGACCCCATGGTACTAAGGGCAGCACAAGAAAACCCATTGAACCAATGAATGGTGGCTCATAGGGGCTCACAGAGATTGAACCAACAATAAGGGAGCCTGCATGAGTCTGACCTGGGACCTCTACATATATATTACAGTTGTGTAACTTAGTCTTCCTGTGAGACTGTGAACAGTGAGAGCAGGGGCTGTCTCTGACTGTGTTGCCTGCCTTGGGGGTCCCTTTCCCCTTACCAGATTGCTTTATGAACCTTAATAGAAGAGAAGGGGCCTAGTCTCACTGCAACTTGATATACCATGCTGGCTGATATCTATGGGAGGCACACCTGTATCTGAAGAGAAACAACGGAGGAGTTGATAGGGTAGGGGATGGAAGAGAAGGAACTGGGAAGAGGGGAGGGAGGGGAAACTTGGATTGTGATGTAAAAAATAAATTTAGAAAAAGTGGTTAAGATGGTAAGTTCTGCAGCTGTTTTTTTTTTTGGGGGGGGGGGTTGAGACAGGGTTTCTCTGTGTTGCTTTGCGCCTTTCCTGGAACTCACTTGGTAGTGCAGGCTGGCCTCAAACTCACAGAGATCCGCCTGGCTCTGCCTCCCAAGTACTGGGATTAAAGGCGTGCGCCGCCGCCGCCGCCGCCGCCGCCGCCGCCGCCGCCGCCGCCGCCGCCACCTGGCAAGATGGTAAATTCTATGGCGTGTATTTTACTAATATTTAAATGTATATTAAAATTTGAGAATTTTTGTCAAAAAGAGACTAGTACAGGAAAGGTGGTAGTTATGTATTGCCCAGAGTCCTGGGAAGACTCTACAACCAGTGTGGGACATCTGAGGGGAAAAAAATCTATGTACAGTATGCTCTGATCTATGTACAGTATCCTCTGAAACAAAATTCTATTTATACAGCTATAGCTATATCAGGCATTCAGGGCAGGAATAAATCTAGATACACCAAGCTCTTTGTCCATCTACATTATTTCTCTTGGATGAAATCCTGTCTACATAGCTTCAGTTCCATCCTGACACTGTTTCACTTTGTCCCCTTGTGATACCTCAGTAAAACCCCCCACTCTATCCCCTACAGACAAAGAGAGGCTTAAACCAGGATTCCTAAGTGTAGATAAGAACTTAGACCCCTTTTCCCCAGGTGGCTGTATCTGCTACAGGGACTTTGGAAAACAGTCAGGATATTCGACCAAAAGACTAAAAAGGGAGGCGGGTTAAAATAAATTATATGGTCTGTGCCTTTAAGAACTAGCCTCACAAAGAAAGGGGAGGCTCCTTCCAACCTCCCTGCTGTGAGTGAGAGGTTTGGAAGAGCCTCCCTGGAAGACTTATAAACTTAGAAAACACCTTACTTTTGCATTCTGTACCTAAAAGTCTCCAGTGGCGGCTTTGGGGACTGTGATCTAGGCCAGGCCAGTTTCAAGTCCCCAGAAATGATGGTGCCAGCCCCAGGAACAAAAGAACAGAGTCAGGATGTCTGATAGTAACCAATTAACCACGAGATGCCCCTCTCCAGAGATAACAAGACCAGACCCCGGAGATGAGTTGTAAAACTCCTGACAGGGCAAACAGATAAGATAAAATAAGATAAAGTCCAGGCCCGGGAAAAACTTGACCAATCAAGGATGGACCCGTACTAACCCCCTCCCCTCTAAGAAATTTTATGGGTTTTGCCTATAAAAACTAACTTCCCCAAGAAAGAGGCACTCCTCCCTGCCTCACTGTATTGGGTGTAGGAATGAGTCCCTGTCTAGACTTGTATCTGCAGAATAAACCTTGCTGTTGCATTCTGGACATCCAAGGTCTTCGGTGGTCTCTTTGGGGGGTCACAATCTGGGCATAACACCCTCTTTTACTGTCCTCATAGTCTTGCTTAACAACTAAGCTCTTATGCTTCCAGCCTCATCTTCGTCCTCTGTTTCTACGCCCTCCATCTCTACTTGCTGGCTCTGATGAACTCTACAAGAGTTGTGCCTTACCATCTACAAAACTTCTGTGTTGTTACCTTCTCCCTGGTCATGCAGTTCTGTCTGCCTCTATGGAAAATGCCTGTTTCTTCTTCCCCTGGCCACTACCTTCCACCTTGATATGTAAAAACCTCCTTGGTTCTCAGTCAATTGCTCTGGAGAACCACTAGGCCTCAAGGCAAAGGGAGGGTCTGAGCTTCATTTGCACAAGAAACAAAGCTATGCATCTACCACCTGCTTGGCTCTGCCTACATAACCTTATCCAAGTACTGGGCCAAGCAGGAAGTTCACACACACATTCTATGGGAATTGTGAGCATAAGAAATTCATAACAAGGCACAGCTGAATATTAAGCTATGTAACACTGTGGGAGCCCGTTTTCAGGTTCCTCATGGCATTACCCAGCAGGTCCACATAAACAGGATGATTAGGGCTACGGGCCTGAGTGCAGGTGTCTGAGATGGTCTCCACTTGGCTGTGCTGGGGGGAGGTCTTTTGCTCCACCCCTTGGCGTCTCTATAAATACCCTGGGGCAGAGACTGGCCATTGGAAAAGGTTCCAGGTCCACTCGAGGTTATCCTTTATTTTCTATCTGTTTATCTCCGCAGTCTAAATCAGTGTGCCATAGCTGAAAATGTTAATGCTTGTTCAAATCTCCCATTGCAAAAGCAAAAAACTTTGTTCAAACCTCCCAGGCAAGAATTTGTAAGCAAGTCTGGTAAAAGAGAACCAGTTGACTCTCAGACCTGAAAAGAACTATGGGAAATGAAGTCCAAAAGCTAGCTTGCAATAAGGGACTGATATAAGGGACTGATATTATTATGGACTGATATAAGGGAAATGCAACCTGGGAAAGGTAGGTTTTCCACTAAAGATGCAACATTGCTCCGAAACACTTTTGTCAGCTCGAAAATACGTTCAAGGTAAACTTAAAATACAGCTTTTAAAAGAATAAGGAGGAAAATCGTCTAAGAGTTTAAGTGTCAGTTCCAATGAAAAATTAAAAGGATACGGAACTAGGTGCTTTGAGGTTTATTTACCCTAATAGCTGTGCAAATTTTCATGGCAGTTGGATGACAAAGCTACCTTTAAGAGCAAACAAGCTACTTTAAAATCCTTAAAACAAGGGAAAGCAGTTTATACACTGAATGTTGTCTTAGATATGAAGAAACTTATGTTGAAATTAAAAGAGTTCTTTGCCTTTTGAACAAACTGCCTGCAATGAGTAATTCCTTTGCAAATCTAATAAGGAGACAAGGAAACCGGCATTCAAAAAGAAATGACTGCTTTATAGATGGGAAACAAACTTCAGAAAATCTAGCTGTCTTACAAAAGAGTTGCTTCACCTGAAAGTTCCTTTTAAGAAATCAATGCTAAATATAACAGCTGCTAATACATCAGGAGTTAAAGCTAATGAAATGAAAGTATTAAATCCTAAAAATGCTTTTTCTCAGAGTAATCTAATGAAGGATTTCATGAAAGAACATCTATGTTCTTGACTCCTTTGAATAGTAACAGTTTTGGTGAAAATATTGGAACTAACAACAATCAAGTCAAAATGTTTCAACAAATTCAAGACGCGATTCCACAAGAGAAAGCTGCCATGCTTTGTGGGCCATATTAGAGCTCACTCCAATCTTCCTGGTCCTTTAGTTGAGGGTAATTCAATGGCTGAGCATTGTCCCAAGTGGAAATCTCTCAACAGTCACATGCTCTTCATCAAAATAGCAAATGCTTAAAAAAAATAGCAAATGCTTAAGAAAGCAATTCAATCTTACCAAAGAAGCAGCTCGTCAAATAGTTAAATGATGTGGGATATGTCCAAAATATTTTCCTATCCCTCACTTAGGGGTAAACCCTCAAAGTCTTCTTCCCAATCATCTATGGCAAATGGATGTTACACATATTGCAGAATTTGGCAAATTAAAATATGTACATGTGACCATTGACACTTATTCAGGATTTTTAATGGCTAGTGCACAACCTGGGGAAGCTACAAAACATCTAATTATTTACTGCTTGAAGTGTTTTTCGTATATGTGTATACCAAAAATTATTAAAACTGATGATGGTTCTGGATGTAGTAGTAAGGCATTTCAACAATTTTGTACCCAATGGCAAATCGTACATAAAACAGGTATTCCTTATAATCCTCAGGGACAAGGTATTGTAGAGCGGGCGCATAGCAGTCTTAAAATACAACTTCAAAAAATAAAAATAAAAAAGGAAGAAATTTACCCTCAATCACCACATAATGCATCAAATCATGCTCTTTTTGTTCTGAACGTTTTGAATATGGATGTCAGTGAGCAGTCTGCCACAGAGAGGTTTTGGCACAGTAGCACCCAAGCGACTTTTGCTCAAGTGAAATGGAAAGATCCCTGCTCGGGATTATGGAAGGGACCCGATCCTGTTTTAATATGGGGTCGAGGACATGTTTGTGTTTTTTCACAAGAGGAGAATGAAGCTTGATGGTTACCAGAGCATCTGGTAAGGAGCATGGAACTAAGGAAGGGTCAGCTCCAATGACGTTCCTATCTTACCAGAATGAAAGCGGCCCAATTAGTGTTTCTGAGGTTTTGTCACTGGTTAATGCAAACTGTGAGGAAATAGAGTTCAGAGCTGTGCTGCTCTTGGCTTTACTAGCGACTTTAGAAAAATATATCACCTAATAGCTGTGCAGTATTTGGCGAAGAACTTTATAGCAGCTACATAAGGTAATTTCACCCTCAGTGTGAAGTGAAGTTTTTCGGTAGAACAAACCAAAAGTACTGTTGTAATAGAAATGTTTGTCTAAATTAAAGTACTTAGGGAAACTATTATGAATTTGGGTGAAGGGACAGCCTCTAGTTTAAAACCGTTTACCGCTGACAGTGCATCTCTGCCGGTTCCAGAATGGCTGAGAGAACTTGGCAAATTTGGGGTGTGGCTTCGTCCGAGAATGTTACAGTCCCCTAGCAACAAGTATCACAACTCTATAAAGACAACACTCACCAAATCCCAGTGTTGTATAGCAAAGCTGACTATAAACTCTAAACTTTAGAAATGGTGTACATACTTCCTGTCTAGTTAAGAGAATCTTTCTAATAGAGATAGTGATAATAATTAAGAGTAAGAAGTAGAAAAAGATGAAAAGATATGTAAGGTTGTAGAAATTATTCTCTTATTAGAAATCTTTAGGTGTTTGCTAAGTTAAATAGATCTATAGAGTTCCTTTAAGAATATAAGCTTGCAAGAAGTATCTAAGGTAGTCTTAAGACATGTAATAATAAGCTTGTAAGAAGTAAATATGCTAGTTGTAAATGTAAGTTTAAATAAGAATAAGATGGAATGAATATAAGAAGTAATAAGAAATATATTTGCTAAAGTAGTTCTATAGTTTCCTTAAGGAGTATAAATACGTAGATGTTAATACGTTATATGTCAGTTTGTAAAGTGAAAATGTTGAATGTGAGTCTAAATGCTTTGCAAGGCAAAATACGTTATATGTGAGTTTGTAAAAAAGTGTAAATGTTAAGTGTTAGTCAATGCTTAATGTATACGGTGAAAAAAATTGAGACACAGAAGGTAGTGTCCTAGTAGACTGCAAATTAGGCAGTCTGAATGGTTTCAAAAGCTCCAGAGGCTGCTAAGCCAAGAATGGTGGACGCCAGAACCAGCACAACAAGGCATCTACAGCTGAGATCTGTGGAAAATCAATGCAACACAGAAAAACCCGAGTTAACATAAAAAATGGTGCGTTTTAGAATACTACTGTACCTAAAAAGGTCTGTCTGTGAGAACAAAAGTTGCAGAGATGCTTGTTTGAACTAAAATTGTTAACTGCAAAAAGTTTTGGTTGTAAAACATCTCTTCATATTTGGAAGTGAAAGACTGATACCAGAATTTCCTTTTTTTAACTTTTTGAACTTAAAACAATGAGATAAAAAGATTTTGTTTATGGATTTCTTCATATTTACAAGACTAGTACCAGAATTTATCATTTGAATTTTGGGACTTAATGAAATGAACAATAGATTTCATTGCAATGGACAATTTTGAGTTTACTTATAGTAATGACCTAGGAACTGGTTTCTGGAATTGGGTTAAAAATAGAACTGTTTAAATGAAGAAATTTATTGTTTCTACCTAGACTAAAGATGCAGTTTTGTGTATGCATATATGCTTTATTAACTGGTGATTCATGGATTGTTTTATGGAACTGTTTATGTAAAAATGAAATTACTTATGGAACTGGTTTTGTTACAATGGTAATGTTTAAAAGGAAAAGTTTGGGTTTTCTAACTAGGCTTGAGATTTTGCTTAAAAAATTATAAAGAAAAGGGAGAGTTAATATTCCTTAGCCTATTTAATTTAAAATTTTGTTTGAGTGGATTAATGTCATGTTTTGTTAGTAAGAAATGCATATGGGGTATACTAAGAGACTACTTTTAAAGTGTAAAGAGTTTTATTAGGAAACTGCTTTTGGATGTTTTGCTAAGTTTTCAAAGTGTTAATGGCTAGATTGAGAATACTGCATTTCAATATGGGCTTATAGGAATTATGTAAGTTTGGGTTCCTCTACCTAGGTTTGAAATTGTTTTAAAAAATTATAAAGAAAAGGAGGAGTTATGAGTGAATTAAGGTTGAATGTATGCTTGCAGAAATCATGTTTAACTTATTGGTATTAATGCACCCTAGTTTTGTGGAGTTAAGAAAATATTTAAGTTTGATGTGAATACATCCAAGTTTTTCCTATGTTGTTAGCAAGAAAATTCAAATGATTTTACTAAGAGTTAAAGTTGTAAGACTGAGAAAATTGTTAACTATATATATAGCACCATAAATGTTAATTCAGATGGTTCTGTTAAGAGTTTGCTTTGAGTTGTAAGATTGGGAGAATTGTGACTATGTATAGCAATATTTATGTTAACCTGTTAATGGTAATGATGAAGCTAAGGGATTCTTTAAGTTTGCAATTGAATTAAGTTTTTGGTTTAGAAAGGGCTTGAGGCAGCTAAGACTGCTGTAGTCACCTTGGACCTAATTCAAAAGAAAAATGCCATCTTTATCATCCTCTACTCCCATACTGGGAGGTATAACAGCTATGGAGATTGCTGTAAGATATTAATAATTAGTTATTTTTTATATATTAAGAAAGGAGGTTGCCGGGCGGTGGTGGCGCATGCCTTTAATCCCAGCACTCAGGAGGCAGAGGCGGGTGGATCTCTGTGAGTTCGAGGCCAGCCTGGTCTCCAAAACGAGTTCCAGGAAAGGCGCAAAGCTATACAGAGAAACCTTGTCTCGGGAAAAAAAAAAAAGAAAGAAAGAAAGGAAGGAAGGAAGGAAGGAAGGAAGGAAGGAAGGAAGGAAGGAAGGAAGGAAGGAAGGAAGGAAGGAAGGAAGGAAGGAAGGAAGGAAGGAAGGAAGGAAGGAGGACCTGTGGGAGCCCATTTTTGGGGTCCTCATGGCTTTACCCAGCAGGTCCACATAGACAGGATGATTAGGGCCACGGGCCTGAGTGCAGGTGTCTGAGATGGTTTGCACTTGGCTGTGCTGGGGGGAGGTCTTTTGCTCCACCACTTGGTGTCTCTATAAATACCCTGGGGCTGAGACAGTCGGGGCCATTGGAAAAGGTTCCAGGCCCTCTTGAGGCTATCCTTTATTTTCTATCTGTTTATCTCGGCAATCTAGATCCTTCTATCTAATATTTCCTGCTGCTCGCACTCAAGAAAACTCTGAGGAACTGTGGAGTTGGTGGGTAAACGCCCCACATAACACCAAATAGTCCATGCTAGATGGCTTCCCACTTGACTGACCCTTGGCCTCATCAAGGTATAGCTTTAATGCACAGCTGGACTCCTTATAACATATTCTTGTGGCTTGCCACAGGCAGTTGTAATTATTAATCAATATCTGCCAACTACCATGAAAAACATGCTAAAGCTTGAGTATGGCTTGGTTCTATAGCAGTTGCTTAGATTGTATGAGAACTTGGTTTGATCTCCAGTTCTGGAAAACAAAATATATTGTTATTTAAGCTGTGACAACACATCTGTAAAGGTAAGAGTGTACTGAGCTTGAGGCCAGCCTGAGCAACATAATAAAGTCTTGTCTCCAAAAAATATTGATATTACACTAGATCACAAGACAGAGACTATGTGGTAAACTCCACCAATGAAAAGACAAAATGTCCTTATCTACACATTGTATTTGGACACAAAAAAGGGAGTAGAAATACACACAGATGTCAACATGAGCTATATTCTGAAGGTTGATATGATTTTTAGTGTTGCCACAATGATAAAAATCCAGAATCACCTGGGAGATGGACTTTCTGGGCATGCCTGTGAGGGATTATCTTCATTACTTTAACTAATGTTAGGAAGATCCATCATACCTATGAGCAGGACCATTCCCTGTCTGAGGATCCTGGACTGTACAAAGAGAGTAGAGCATTAGCATGCACATATTCATTATTCTCTTCTGACTGTCGGCAGAATATAATCAGGGGCTCCAAGATCTAGATACTTTTGCTTACACCCTCATAACTGACTGGGAGCTAAAACAAGATTTCCTCTCTTTGGTTATATATATTGTCACAACTGAAAAAGAAACTAAGGAGGCTGGAGAGATGACTCATCAGTTAAGAGGACTGACTGCTCTTCTAGAGGAGCTTCGTTCAATTCCCAGCATCCACTCTGCAGCTAATAACAGTCTGTAACTTCAGTTCCAGGGGGATCCAACTCTTTTGTTCTGGACTCTGACAGCATCAGGCATGCACATGGTGTACAGAGATACATGTAGGCAAAATACTCATATACATAAACAAAAATAATTTCAAAAAAGCAACTAAGAAAGTGGGCTTCTTTCTAGTGACATCATTTTTTACTTTAACATTTCACACAATGAGCACACATTACTCTTATAATTAAATAAAAAGATAACACCAAGATCTCCCTCCAAAAATCAAAAGGAAAGTAAGTATTTATTCAGTTCCTAAATGGAGTTGTTCCATGGTTAATACAAATATGCAGGAAAAACCATACCAGAAAAGAGCAATTTATTTTATTACATTAAAAGGTAAAACCCATAATATGACCACACAAAGTCAGACAACTAGAAATGCAAATACCCAACTATCACACAGAGAGAATAATGGCTTCTGTCATTAATATGCAAAGAAGCAGAAGTCAAAGCAACATACAACTTTCACCTATTATTGTAGGACTACAGGCTTTCTTCCTTGGTGTTATGGTTTGTTGACTTTGTTTCCTAACTTTAGTATGTTATAGTAGAGATAGAGTGAGGAGAAAATGGAGCTGTTTTGGATGACATGGCACTGAGAGACTATCCTATGGGAATACTTTGAAATACATAAAAACATTCTATTCACAAAGTTGGTCATAGCATTATTTATAATACTGAAAGTTTGGAAATAACCTAAATTTCCAACAACTGAGAAGGTTAAGAAAAGTACAACAAAACTATGCAATAAAATATATTACCAGCAATATAAAATATCTGCAAAAGTCACTAATAACCATACAGAATGTTTAGAGAGAAAGAACAGAAACTGTATTATAAAGAACATAGAGGATCAAGAAATATAAAACATTCATACCCCTAAAAGGACAAGATATTAAGTGGCAATCTCAGGATAAAGCACTCAGACATTTTCTCGCCATTTATTTTATTTCTGATTTCCAATTTTTCTATAATTAACACATCAAATTAATAATGAGAAAAAGTGCCTTTTTAAAAGTTAAGTAAATAGCAGATTTTTTAGACATGTTCCTTTTCCCCCACAATACAGTCTAGAGAGTCCCAAAAGCCTTAGCCTCTAGCAATGGGGTCAGGGAAGCCAGGCTATGAAGAATGGCTATGAAGGGGCTGGAGCAAAGAATAGAGGCACAAGCTAGAAGGGCCAGGGAGGCAGGGATTGGCAAGGGAAAGTCAGCCAAGGGAAGGGGCATTGTGGAGCCAGGGAAGACTCTGACTGCTCAGCGGAGGTCTTTCTAGACCCTTAGTAGGCACTGACGGTGTTCTCAAAGGGCAGGGTCAAGAGGGATTTTTAGGAAGACACATGGATTCCTTAAGGAACAGGGGTGGAAAAGTGGTGGGGGAGGTAAACTATTTGGAAAGGAGAGAGAAAAGGACAGAGGCAATGGCAATGAGAATGAAAGGAAGAGGCTGATGGCCACAGCAAACTCCTCACTCCATGCCTAAACGAAACATGGTTTGTTCATATTGGGCAAATACAGGACAGTAGGAACGTGCCAATTATGGCCAACAAATCCAGCTCAAATCCAGGGCAGCACTGTCTAGTAGAACTGTCTGCTATGATGGAAAGGTTCTAAGTCAAGCTACTGAGCACTTGAATTATGATGTATCAGAAATCGTTTAAATTTTTATTTCATGTCAATGAATTTAAATGTAAATAGTCACATATGTCTTGTGGCTATTAAGTGGACAGCACCATTGGGCTTATGACTTCATAGGAAGCAGAATTTGGAGGGGGTTGACACTAAAACTGTGCATTAGGAAATAAAATAAGAAAAATGAAATGTATATACTATGGTCAAATAGGAACAATAAATGGACATAAAATAAAAACCTGTGTCAAAATCTGTCTCCATAACTGTGGAGTAGGAAACGAAGCTAAGTAAAATAAAAACAAGCTGTGAACAACTTCTAAACTAAATTACAAAAATGGTACTAAGTCAATCAATGAGGGTAATAAAGATAAAGAACAAGAAAAGACTGAAACAAATCATCTACAAAAGCCAGTCTCTAGACAAGGATCAGGGGAGATGAATGGGAAAATCAATCCCCAAATACAAATTACTGTTGCCAAGACAGTCATTTAATTGCTCAGCAAAATCACTGTACTATCAGCAACCTCTCCTACCATAGGCCAATTAGCAAACACAATCTGTCTTAGAGATTTTACAGTCTTAAAAATAACATCTTGGCTTTTGGGTTACAATTTAATATATGACATTAATTTATTCTAATTAGCTATTTGCTATATTTTGTTTTACAGACATTTACCTTGAAATACTGAGGCATTTTTAAGGAGAAAATTGTTGAAATTACTCCTTTAAGACAAGACTAAATACACTGTATGTTGGAAAGATGTTGACTACTGATAATGGAACAGTTTTTAGCATATTAAAGAACTGACTTTTCTTTAACAGTAATGAAATAACATTATCCCTACGACATAACTTTTCTGTCACTTTCATATTTAGGCAATATGCAGGGAATGTAGAACTACATTCTGAAAATTACTTACACCCTATTAATAAAAAGTTTCCACAAGCCACATGAAAATTTACATTTCATAAATTCATGCTTTCTTTACCAAAAGGTAGAAGTAGAATAGCTTCTGCCTCCAGGATAAATGGGTATCTGCAATTCTCTAAACAGGAATATGAATACAATTTTGAATGTATATTCAAATCATGGGTATAGTTACATTTTAAATGCTTTTTATTGTGAATAACAGACTTTTTAACAGCCACTGAGTTCAAGAGTTACGCTATTTACTAACAAATTATTATTTGGACCAGCAAGTACTGAATTTCTTACTTTTATCTATACTTTACTAAGCATTATTATTTAATGAAGAAATGCTGCACTAATAATCCCATGTGTATTTTACCTTTGATTTTTAAATCTGTAGTCTTAGAAGAAAAAGTTGAACATAGACCATATAGTAGTTGCTTCTAGAATTACTACTTAATTTCACACTTAAGAATAAATGAGTCCCATGTTAACATGTTTTACTATAATGGGCTACCTAAGATATATGGTTACTTTTTGAAATGCACTAAATTCGACAAGGAAATTATTTCTTGAGTATAGTATTATTTTTGGCTGGCATGGATTTTATATACAAAGGTATGATTACATTTCAGTAAGTTCACTTTGTACTTATTTAATCTAAGCTATGAGTGCTTTTAAAATGGACGAGTTTCAGCCTAGCCCAAATCCAACGATTGATTATAACTTAAGAACTAAATAAAAAGACTTGTCTGCCACATAGTCCTAGGCCAAATTGATGATGCATGTTTTGAATGCTTCCCACTCATGTTACATCTAATACAATGGGTAGTAAAAGATAACCATCTCAAATGTCACTTTTCACAAGCCAGAAGTGGGCAAGGGGACACATATGTGTCCTTTTTGGCTGGCAGAACTCAAGGCTTCAATGAGTGGGAAAGACCTCCATGTTGGGAGTCATTATATACATTGTGATCCTGCAATGGGTCAGAATCCACAAAATAAAGTTCCCCTGCATGGATGTCAGAAAAATTAGCCAGAAATTCAGCAGGATTAAAGCCAACCCACACAGTATACCTATAGTCTATGGTGCGTATAGAATAGCCCATGATTTTTATATCTTTTAAGCTTGGCTTGTCAGAATTCCACTGAGGGGAATCTGAAGGCCGCGGGTACTGACTATAAGCAATGGACTCCCGGGGATTACCAAGGAAATGTGGATCCTCTTCCAAGTCATGGAGCTGAAAATGCTTCTGGAGATTCTGGCCTTCTCTGCACAGCTCAACATGAAAAGAAGGGATGGGGCATCGAGGAGGAACTTGCAGTCCCGCAAGTCCAGCAAGTGTGGCGAAGAGAGATACAAGTTCCACAAGGTCCACGATGTGCCTACCTGAAACAGGAAGCAGCACAGCGGGATCTAGTACACTGCAGAGCCAGCTAAACCAGAAGCCTGTCTGAGCACCACCTGTTCCCCATTTCGTTTTCATATATAACACCCAATTTTTAGCAAAAGAAGTTTAGAAATGCTACCACTCCAGGACTTCTCCCTTCACTAATGGTCCATTCAATGTAATGAGATGTAAAATTAAGGTATTTCCAGCCTGTTGGAAGCATTTTTAAACTACTTAAATTTTGAAGCCAAATATTTGATCCAGACAAGTTTAACCAATTAAAGCTATTCTACCCACTATGAAAAAGTCTGCTGAAGATTACTCATGTCTAACTATTTGCATTTGATCTATATTTTCTTTTTAATGTAAAACACACAAAACATGAAATTCACAATCTTAACCACTTTTTAATGGCAATTCATATATTCACATTGTGTCAGCATCACCATCACTTCTACAATTCATTTTACGTCTCTGGCCCCACCACCTCAGCACTTAACCCTTCACTAAAACCAAACAACAGCTGTCCATTTTTCTACCACCATCAACTGATAATACTGATTCTGCTTTCTAGCACTATGAATTTGACTACTAGAGATATCTCATGTGAATAGTCTCAGACCACATTTGATCCTTTGTGCCTGGCTTATTTCACTTAACATAATGAGTACTCAAGGCTCATCCATTCTATAGGATACACTGGCATTTCCTTTCTTTTAAAGGATGAATAATATTATACTGTATGTATATACCACATTGTGTATAACCATAGATTGGTAGCAGTAAACAACTGCTGGAGGAGAATGCCCAGCCCAGCTGTTCACAGGCCATCTCTTAGAAATATCAAGCTCTCTGCAAGTTATGTCAAGAACTCTAGGGACACAGCTTTTATGTGTCATCAACCATGTTGATGTGGGATTTTCAGCAATGCAGCTACTTCTGAGTAATCAGTGCTCCTGTGAGTATCCCCTCACCCATATTCCTATTAGTGACCCCAATAAAACCCACTGATTCACCAAGTTGGGCTTTGGTGTAATTGTTACTTTGGTCTGTCATGGATTGATTACCTTTCTGGGGATGAGGAGATGTATATGCATGTGTGTGTTGCATCTCCCTAGATAAAGCCTCTCATAAAAAAAAAAAAAAAATATCTGTCACCGTGCACAAAACTTAAGTCCAAGTGGATCAAAGACCTCAACATAAATCCAGCTACTCTGAACCTGCTAGAAGAGAAAGTAGGAAGTAGTCTTGAATGCATTGGCATAGGAGATCACTTCCTAAATATAACACCAGTAGCACAGACACTGAGGCAAACAATCAATCAATGGGACCTCTTGAAACTGAGAAGCTTTTGTAGAGCAAAGGATACGGTCAACAAGGCAAAGCGACAGCCTACAGAATGGGAAAAGATCTTCACCAACCCCACATCTGACAGAGGACTGATATCCAGAATATATAAGGAACTCAAGAAATTAGACATCAAAAGGACCAACAGTCCAATTGAGAAATGGGCTTTAGAACTAAACAGAGAATTCTCAACAGAGGAATCCCAAATGGCTGAAAGACATTTAAGGAATTGCTCAACTTCCCTAATCATCAGGGAAATGCAAATCAAGACAACTCTGAGATACCACCTTACGCCTGTCAGAGTGGCTAAGATCAAAAACACTGAAGACACTTTATGCTGGAGAAGATGTGGAACTAGGGGAACTCTCCTCCACTGCTGGTGGGAATGCAAGCTTGTACAACCACTTTGGAAATCAATATGGCGCTTTCTTAGAAAATTGGGAATCAATCTCCCCCAAGATCCAGCTATACCACTCTTGGGCATATACCCAAGAAATGCTCAATCATACCACAAGAGCACTTGCTCAGCTATGTTCATATCAGCATTGTTTGTAATAGCCAAAACCTGGAAACAACCTAGATGCCCTTCAACTGAAGAATGGATAAATAAATTGTGGCACATATACACAATGGAATACTACTCAGCAGAGAAAAACAACGACATCACACGGTTTGCAGGCAAATGGATGGATCTAGAAAAAATCATCCTGAGTGAGGTAACCCAGACTCAGAAAGACAAATATGGTATGCACTCACTCATAGGAAGATGCTAGATGTGGAACAAGGATGACTAGACTGCTACTCACATCACCAGTGAGGCTACCTGGAAAACGGGACCCCAAAAAAAGACACGGAGAAATGGACAAGATATACATGAATAGCCTGGTCATGAGTGGGAACAATGAAGGGCGACAGTCGAGGGAAAGAGTGGGAGATCCTAGCTGGATCAAGAAAAGAGAGGGAGAACAAGGAATAGGAGACCATGGTAAATGAAGACCACATGAGAAGGTGAGAAGGGGAGGAAGCAGAGAGCTAGGGAGGCCCACGGAGATCCACAAAGATACCCCCTCAAAAGACTGCTGGCAATGGTCGCGAGACGGCAGGAACTGACCTACTCTGGTGATGGGATGGCCAGACACCCAAATAGTGGTGCCATAAACCCCATCCAAGGACTGAGGAATCTGAAGGCAGACATCCACAGCTGGGCCCCTGGTGGAGCACTGGGAGTCTAATTAGTGAGTAAGAAGAGGATTTATATGAGCGAGAATTGTTGAAGCCAAGGTTGGATAAAGCACCGGGACAAATAACCAAATGAATGGAAGCACAGGATCTATGAACCAAAGGCTGAGGGGCCCCCAACTGGATCAGGCCACCTGAACGGGTGAGACAGTCAGTTGGCTTGATCTGTTTGGGAGGCAGCTGTGCATTGGTGCCAGGTCCTGGACTCGTTGCATGAGTTGGCTGTTTGAATCCTGGGACTTATGCAGGGACACTTGGCTCGGTCTGGGAGGGGGGAATGGACCTGCCTGGACTGAGTCTACCAGGTCAACCCCGGTCCTCGGGGGAGACCTTGATCTGGAGGAGGTGGGAATGGGGGGTGGGCTGGGGGGAGGGGTGGGCGAGAGGGGGAGAACAGGGGATTCTGTGGCTATTATGTTGAACTGAATGGTGTTGTAAAATAATAATAATAATAATAATAAAAAAACCAAAAAAAAAAAAAAAACACTATGAAAGTAGAAGACAATATGACCACATGTATACATCATTGAAAAAAAGTTGTTTATCCTCAGTCTAGTCAATTGAGGAATTAAGGCTGTGGAACACTGCACAGAAAGAATGGTCTGGATACTTGCCAAGAGGAATTCTAAGAGATGAGGAGGCAATCGGGTCATATAAGGCCTTGACTGCCATTATAGAGACATTTACTCCATGAGCTGGGAATACAGAAGGCTCCTGAGTAAGGCTGTATTTTGGAGGTTCTGCTTTTTGTTTTAACTTTCATCTTTGCAGTGCTAGGGATAGAAGACAGTGCTTCAGTCCATCCCAGACACAAGTCTTCAAGTCCATCCCAGACACGAACTCCACACCATTGAACCATATATTCCTACCTCTGCTTTGAGTTTGGAAATGGTTACTTGCAATACTATGAGAAGGAAACACTCTAGAGAACCAAGGGCACAAGCAAGGTGACTTCAGAAAGTTGCTGCAGCAGAAGAATGATGGCAGTGGAATTGATGAGGACAGGCAGAGACAGATTCTGAATGGAAAGGAGCATGCTTGCTGATGCAAAGCACATATAGGATAAAGAAAAAAGATGGACTAAAAAGACTCACAACCTTCTTTTTTCATGATCAGGGATTAAAACCAGGGCCTTATGCATGCTAGGCAAACACTCTACCATTGAGCTAGGTCCTGAGCCTGAATTTTATTTTTTGAGATGAGTTCTCAATTAGTTATAGAAACTGGCCTTGAACTCACTCTGTATCTCAAATAGGTTTTAAGCATGTGATCTTCATGCCTCAGCCTCTGAGTAGCCATGATTACAAGTCTCTGTCTATAGGATTTTTTGTTTGGTTGGTTTGTTGGTTGGTTGGCAGGCTGTTTTTGGCGGGGGTGGGTAGGGGGTGGGTGGGGAATGTGGGGGGTGTTTTTGATTTGGGAACCTAAATGACAACATCATTTCTAAGGATAAGAGTGTCAAAGGTAAGAATGAAGGTGAATCAGTGTAAGTTCAGCTCCAGACATGTTAGATTGACTAGCCAAGTGGGACAATCTATTTGAAGTAAAAGTTGAAATCCAGAGAAAAGATGAAGACTATAGATTACACTTGGAAAAAATTGGATGACACTACATTACAGGGATTTCTAATTTGCTGAGTATCTTCCAACAAGTTTCAAAAAGGACTCTCACCAACCAGATTTGTCCCAGAAATAAAAAAAATTAAACTCATGCCTTGAAACTCTTTAACCTTTCTTTTGGTGTTGGGAAAGACACATAGAGCATGAAACATACAAAATTAAATGTGAAAAAGGAAAAATGGATGATATAAGCAAACTAAAAAATCCAGAAAGGTCAGAATGAAGATCTAAAACCAAGATCAATATACATAGCAATGAACATGAAATGCAAGACTTAGGTGTTACAGATGGAGCCAGGGACCAGTTAGTCTAAAAAAGGGGTGACGTGATTTAGCACAGCTCACAAAAAAGCACTCTGAAAAGCCAAATGTCACTGAAGTATATAATTGGTGTCTGAAAGTACACTAGTCAGATAAATTAAGAATACAACTCTCGCCGGGCGGTGGTGGCACACGCCTTTAATCCCAGCACTCGGGAGGCAGAGCCAGGTGGATCTCTGTGAGTTCGAGGCCAGCCTGGGCTACAAAGTGAGTTCCAGGAAAGGCGCAAAGCTACACAGAGAAAACCTGCCTCGGAAAAAAAAAAAAAGAATACATCTCTCAAGAACCTACACCTGCCACTTCACATGGGCAGGAAGAGTGCCTGTTTTTCAAGGCTTTGATGGAATTGCATATAGAAATCAAAGTAAATGTCCTTTGCTGCTAGGGAGTACAGAGCAGATTAACCTGGTGTGTTTCAATAGGTCAATGAGTTCCAAAATGAAAAATACCTCTCAGTATGCACTAGGTCCCCCAAAAAAGCATGCACATGAAACATTCCACTCATATGTTGGGGAGACTTTGTCTCAGCAGTCTACAGCCACTTCCTCTAAGGTCTAACATGCTGTTGTCACCTCCAAACAGCCCTTCCCACCTTGGGAATGTCACTTACTCATTTGGCCCTCTATACGTTCCAAGGGCCCCAATATATAGTGGCCATTTTTGTCAGCTCTGACTCTGCCATGCATTCCCAACCTAGTGCATGGGAGATGCTAAAAATATATGAATACTAAACAATATTGAGAATGAACTTCAACATACCACAAAGAGGGACAGCTTGTTGTCTGATAAGGTAATTCACATATAAACCAAAGGTATTCTCACTGCTAGGTATTGTCACTTCTGTGTGTTTATACCTGGATCCATCAGTTCTGAGGTGGGATCAAAAGGGTCCTGGTAAGGGAAGAGCTTCTCGCCTACTCCAGGAAGTGGGGCTGTCTTTCCAGGAACATAGAACATCAGGGGCACATGTGTAGTGACATCAAAATTGCTGTATTTGGCCCATTCTCCGTGTTCACCTAGGGCCCACCCTGGGCCATAAAAAGCATACAATGAAAGAAAATTAATAATAATATTATGGTTTGTTTACTTTAGATACCATTTCATTTCTCAATGTAAAGAGCAAAGGACACCAAACCTCATAACTTTAGGAAATTCCTCTAAAATTATAAAAGGTAATTTACAGCTGGGTGGCAGTGGTGCACGCCTTTAATCCCAGAACTCAGGAGGCAGAGCCAGGCGGATCTCTGTGAGTTCAAGGCCAGACTGGTCTACAGAGTGAGATCCAGGACAGGCACCAAAAATACACAAAGAAACCCTGTCTCAGGAAAAAAAAACTTAAATAAGTAAAGATAATAGAATAATTCTTGAGAGAGAGAAGAGGAGAGAGAGAGAGAGAGAGAGAGAGAGAGAGAGAGAGAGAGAGAGAGAGAGAGAGAGATATTATAGACTTAGAATCCAGCTATAACCTCAGACTACTCTCCTTAGCAGCCTCCTACTTAGAAGGACTTTGAATAACCAGTGGCTAAGAATAGATATCATGTCATTGTGGATGTGCAAGGGCTCTGGTTCTGTAATGCTGGAAACTTAAGAGTAGCGTTCAAAGAGTCTGTAGGAGCTCAGTAAGACGTCTCTCCAGAGTATCACCTTTGTGGACTGGGTGAGGGGAAACCCTGAACCTCCACTCCTCTGCACTCTCCAGGACAAGTCAGCCTTGACCCAGTGGGTTTGTAGGGCATTAGTACAGAGGTCATGTTGTTCCTATGTAGCATGAAGCTAAAAGGTTGAGGGTTAAGAAGCCTAGGGGACACGAAAGTGAGGAACCCCAGCAGTGGGACCTCAGCAGTCAGCTCTGGGAAATTTGACTGATGTGCATGCACAGACCTGGAAGGGACAAAGTAAGCTCTCCTGTGGCATTCCCAAATATGGCCATTCTAAGTCCATAGGCCTTCATTAGCTTTAGTGGGCTGCCTGACATCATCCAAGGCATAGCACTTAGTTTAACCCACAGCATTCAGTACAGAGCTGTTGTTATTAGTTCATGGCTAAATAAATATATTCTTTCATTATTCTTCTGCTAAGCTTCAGTCTACGCTGCTATAACCAGGAACAAATATGTGAATAAATACAGAGACATTATACAAAGTGAGAGGCCCTGAAACATTCAGCCCTAAATGGGATGTCTCCATCAAATCCTTCCCCTCAGGTTTCAGGAACACTTTGGAAGAGGAGGCAGAAAGTGGGTCTCTGATTCTTGTGCTTTCTCTTAGGCTCTTTCCCCCACTGTTTGTCTTGTCCAATTCCAATGTGTTGATTTTTATTTTATCTTATTATATTTTATTTGATTATTATTCCTTAGAAGCTATTTGTTTTCTAATGAGAGACAGAAAGGGGGCAGATTCAGATGAGAGGGGAGGTGGGGGGTAATTAAGAAGCATAGAGGGAGGGGAAACCCTAATCAGGACATATTGTGTGAGAAAAAGAATCTATTTTCAATAAAGGAAAAAATAAAAGATAAAAAAAATATGAGAAAGAAAGCCCATATCCTTGAGAGGCCCAAGGATCTGTTCTGTCTTTAGACAAGGAGGAAGTAGAGAACCTCTAATAAAAGTCCTCCAGTTCTCTAGATTAGAAATAGGAGCTTCCTCCAAGAAAGAGATACTAAAGGGGGGGAAAGGAAGGATAGTTGGATATATCAGTGGAATATATGTGACACAAAAGCAGAAGGAACCACATTGGTGGATGAAGGCAATCAGCTGGAGGAGGAGCAGAAGGTACAGGAGAGGCCAGCAGAGGGAAGGATTAATTTTAATACAGTATAATGACATATGTTTGATGATGCTATAATGAAGCCTGTAACTATGTATGCTAACTTTTTAAAAATGTTAAGAGGACTGGAGAGGTGGCTCAGCAGTTCACAGCACTTCCTGATCTTCCAGAAGACCCGTTTAATTCCTAGCACCCATGACAGGCAATTCACAACTGTCTAACACTCCAACACCAGAGGATCTGAAGCCCTTTTCTGTTATCTGCAGGCACTATACTCATACACACATACACACACACACACACACACACACACACACACACACATACATAATTTAAAAAATGTTAAGAGACACCAAAGCAAACCCTCTCTCACATAAATGCAAGGTCACTGATGAAATCTCTAAGATAAAAGATGTAGTACTTGCATCCATTTTTACATATCCAAGATGGAGGGCCAAGAACAATTAAGTTGCTCTTAAAAGCTCTCTATGACCCTGGACTCAGGGCACTGCTGTTTTACACAAGAGTACACCCCTATGTATGTGGAAATTGTCCAAAGCATGCTTCACAGGAAATTGAGATGCTCAATTCACAATGCCCTACAAAATGCTTACCATGATCAGATGTGAAAGCAATAATTGTGTTGTTGGCTAGATGAAGATCATCCAAAGCACTCAAAAGATGCCCAACCTGAGTATCCAAATAGGACACAGAAGCAAAGTAGCTCTGGCGGATTTTCCGCTGCAAATGAAAAGAATAAGAGCAATTTTGATTGCCTTGGCATACAAAGAGAATAGCTACCTGAACATCTCTCCCAAGCCCAACCTCTCCATTTATTGATGATGTTCTTATCCTAAACCTAACATTCCTTTTCCTACTTTCTGCAGCCCTATTCCTACAGAGGCCAAACTAACAATTTGTAGGGCCAAACTGACATGTTTAAAAGCGAATCAGCTTTTATTTTAGGATATATGTCATGGCAAATGGATGTCATTAACTATTCCCTTCTGTCTGTTCTGCATATTCTGGACAGTCTCTAGAAATGAACATCTAAACAGAAAATGATCCCTTAATCCTTGCATTCCCAGAGCCACACGTTCTCTGATGAGGAGTATGCCAAAGATACCACTCAGCTCCATTCAAGCCACCAGGTGACTTGAAACACTAGAAATAGATTGTCTCCCAGCCACTGACACCAGAAGTCCAAAATCAATGTTTGGGGAGGACCATTTCTGAAAGTTCTAGAGCAGTAGTTCTCAACCTTCCTAATGTTGCAACCCTTTATTTAATACAAAAATTTCCTCGTGTTGTGGTGATTACCCAACCATAAAATTATTTTGTTGCTACTTCACAACTGTAATTTTGCTATTAAATATTGTAAAATAAATATTTGTTTTCCAGTGGTCTTAGGTGATCCCTGTGAAAGTCATTCAACCCACAAAGGGGTCGAGACTCACAGGTTGAGAACCACTGTTCTAAATGTACCTGCGTTTCTTGACTTGCAACAGTCACTGCAATCTGTCTCTATCTTTACATGCAGCTCTTCCTGCATCTGTTTCTGTCACTGTCCTCCCTACCTGACCTCCTTATCAGGACAACAGTCATATTGGGTTAGGGACTTACCTGATCAGTATGAGTGCATCTTAACTTACAGCAGGCTACATTCTGAGGTACGAGGAGTTAAATAGTTCAATATATCTTTTTTTTTGGGGGGGGCACAAATTAACCCTTAATAATGACCCTGAGTAGGCCTGTCCTCTGACTACTTTCTTACCCAGCAAGATATGGACCAAGGTGTCAGGTGTAGCTCATTTATAACAAACCCTCAATGGGCAGAAGAATAATGAAGGGTAACCCAAGAGGAAATGCTGGGACTACTAGTCTATACCCAGAAGTAAAGAAGCTATAAGCCTTTCCTGAACTGACTCCTCAATTATTATTCACAAGCCTTAAGGAAAATATTATTCTCCCTCCCCACTATCCCCCAAGTGGTAACAAACAAGAGAACCACTTACTAGATCAGCCCCATTTTCTACCATCCTCAGGGTCCCTGCCTCGTGAGATGGACCTGTGAGATGCTACTTCTCATTGCTAGGACAAGGGCAGTCATGAGACTTATTCCTTCATCTACTTGCAGTGACAAACATCTATGCTTTTAGAAGGATTATGCTGAGCCTCTGCCTACATATACTTTTTAGTAAATAAACTTTTCAGTCTGGAGTCCAGAGAACTTCAGTTCTCCTAAGGATCAAAACACCTCCTGCCTATGCTGGTCATGGAAAGAAGGCAATAAAAAATCAGGTATGATGTTCAGATCTATTAAGCCACCTAGCCAATAAGGGTACAACTATAGAGAAGTAGACATACTCTTTATCAGAAGGGCCAGGGTTAAGACAGGCAAATGAGCCTTCAAGTTAGTTGGTCTGGATAAATCAGGGGAGGCTTCACAGAGGAGTATCTGTTGCTATCAACCAAATATGAGCAAGATGCTCTAAAGCAACAACTGTTATGAATAAAACAGAGTGGACTTATGGAAGAGGATGGCACATTCAGAGCTATGTAATAATATAGGAAGGTAGACAAAAACAGTAGGTTAGGGCCAGAGGACATAGACTTAGAAATTCTTCAAGGGAGTAAAAGTCTCAGGCTGTAGGCCAAGAAGGTCTTTCAAGACAGAGGTAATGCAATATAGGCTGCAAATTAGCAAAAGTCCTGTGGCAACAGCAGCGCAGATTCTAGGGGCTGTAGACAAAATAGTACCAAGCCACTGCTGGCACCTAAGAAGAATTCAGAATACTTGTTAAAAGAAAATCAGAAAGGCATGGTGTGTGTACCTGTGATTCTGGCACTTGGAAAGCTGAGGCACAAGGATCACCATGCATTTTTCTTCAGCTGGGACTACAGAGTGAGACCATATCTCGAAAAAATGGAAAAAAAAATTAAAAAGCAAAATGTACTACAGTGGTCCAGAAAGATGTGTTCAGAGAACAAGGCAGAACTAAGAATAATTTGTGGAGATCAAGCAGGTGTGGAGATAGGTAAGAAACATGGTATCAGAGGAAGATGAGAAAGCCAAGGGTGATAAACTTCACATTCATCAACAACATGATTTACTACCATTTGATAGGAAGAGACACAGTGGAAGAGGATGGAGAAAAGGCAGAGTAGGGGTGGTGGCCTACCACGTGGAAAACAACAGAATCAGGGTCTCCACGATCATCTGCCTGGGAGTAGGTCACAGGAAGGTAGACATGTGTGTCTGAAAGTTAGGAGGGACGTCTAGGCTGGAGTAGTTCTTGGATTAATCTAACAACAGGGTTCAGAGGAGGCTAACTAGGGAGAAGGCCAAGGTAGGGGGCTGAAATTGACCAAGGAGCAGTACCTAAGTGGGAGACACAGGAGGACCCTGCTATGCATACTGAAATAGAGGGGGGACGCAGAAAGGTTGGCAAGGAAGTATCAGAGTCAGATAGCTCCAGATTAGATTGGTGAACAATGAGAAAGTAGCACCAACTCAGGGAAGTTGAAGACTTAGAAGACAGATTTTTGCCAACAAGGTCAGTGTCTGCCACAATGAGAACTCTTAGTGATCCAAGAAGGCAGAAACCCATGCAGAGAAAGATGTAGAACAAATAGACCAGAAAGATCAAGGATGATGCCAGAATAGGCTACTCCTCACTGCCCTCAAACAGTTGAGGGAGCAGAGCAGCAAACAGAAAGAGAAGAGAACAAGGCAGAGGTGAGAGAAATGGTACTTCTGAAGATAGCAAGATGTGAGCAAAGAGGCTGCAGAGAATATCAGTAGGAAAAGACTTCACAAAACAAGCAAAGTGCTCACCTGGACAGCTGAGAACCTCTGCTTAGTAGTAACAGAGGTTCTCTCCAGCAGCTCTCACAGCTGAACTGTTTCATTATAAGGGTACTGTAAATGGGGCAAGAGTGCTGAAGTGAGCATAAGAACAAGGAGGGTCGTGTCATGAGACTCCCTCCCCAAGACAGAATGGGAAGAGCGGCAACAAGAATGTCGGGCAAGGGAGCTGCAAGAGGAAGGGGCCATAACCAGACTTGTACATAACCAAGCAGGTGCAGGCCTAAGCATAAAACTGGGAGGCTGAAGGAAGGAGATAGGTGAATTAAGAAAAGAAATCCGGCGCCGGGCGGTCGTGGCGCATGCCTTTAATCCCAGCACTTGGGAAGCAGAGCCAGGAGGATCTCTGTGAGTTCAAGGCCAGCCTGGTCTACAGAGTGAGATGCAGGACAGGCACCAAAGCTACACAGAGAAACCCTGTCTCAAAAAACCAAAAAACCAAAAAAAAAAAAAAAAAAAAAAAAGACATCCAAAGCCACAGTGGGCCAGGGAGCATAGCTCAGGTCCATAGAGCATGAGAGGCATGCCCTCTCCCCCATACAAGGTCACCCAAGTAACTATATGAGCCATGCTGCCTGCTGTGTCCCATGACTAGAGGTGTAAGGAAAGGGCACAGAACGTCAAGGGGGTTCTCTCCATGCAGGTGGCACTGACCCTCTCTGTATACTTCCACATATTCTCTACACTCTTAACTAAAAACCTCAAGTCAGTGTTCTCACAGAACACTTTTACCCCTCCTGCTTCTGTTTGATTAAGAACTTAAGGCACAGTGACTTGACAGGGGTCATGCCACTGGCATTGAGTAGAAAGCGACTTCAAAAAAAAAAACTTTTCTGAACTGACAAAAGCAACTATGGGGGTTTGAAGTTACATGTCCATGGAGTTAAAGCAGCTCCACCTGGCACCAGCTCTATGCCCCACTATGTCACACAGCAGTTTCCTGTCTGGCAACAGTGAGGTTCTCATCCTGCCCAGACACTCAAATACTTAAAACCCTTCCTGGCACCCAGTCCATTGTAGAGGGACATTTCAATTCACTGTCACTAATAAAATATTCAGGTAACAACCTAAGGCTGCAGTTCAAACCATCTTGTTATCAGACTTGACAACACAGAACTAAGAAGCTGGTAGTTGGCAAACTGGCATATATGTTGCTTTCTGAACTCTGTCTACTTGGCATTTGAAACTCAGGAATCACACAGTTGTGAATAATGCACACACCTCACCTCTGAACTCTGGCTGTGCAAACTCAGAGGCCAAATGGCTTTAGACAGCAAAAGATATCTTTTATGTGTTGGACTTGTTTCATTAAAAAAAAAATCTATTCACCTGCAATGGTTCTCAAATCAGTGAGTACATCACCATCACCTGATATGCTTTCTGAGGAAATGTGGTTTCTTGTGCCCAATCTTCAGCTCTAGGGCTGCAAATATAATTCAGTAGTAGGCTACTTGCCTAGTGCATGTGAGGCCCTAGGTTCAATCACTAGTACTGCAAAAAAGAAAAAAAGAAAAAAATGTGGTGGGGGGAACAGAGAAAAAAAGGATGTCCATATCCTTTTAAAGGTGAGCCAGAACTCTGTACTTTCAAAAAGTCTGCCCAGTGAATCTGACATAGACAGTCAGTCCACGGAGCACATTTTGAAAATGCTGCCCTCTTCTATCCACTACCACCTGCTTTAGCATTCATTTATGGCACAAGACTTCAGAAAGAATATGGTTCCATGTGTCTTTTTACTTACAGGAGAGGCTGAGGGATTAGAGGGTGAGTCAACATAACCAAATGACTAACTTGGAGGCTGCTCTACCTCTGTATCAGATCAAAGACACCACAGCTGACAGCACTAGCCATGATAACCCACTTCCCTCAGTTCACTCAGTCAGCCCAAGAGTGACAGGTGCCAATTTAGGCTTTCCCACAAAGGAAACAAAAGTACCAGAAAACCAAGGATTTTAGGCTTCTACACAGCTGCCGACATCCTATAATTAATAAATTGTGGCCCATATTAATCCCCCATGGGCTAGGGAGGTTCACCCAAGCTATATTCTGAACCTATGTCTGCTTATAGCAAGTCGGATGCTACCTTCTTTAGAAGCTAAGGTACTAGTAAGGAGACTTGATCTACATAGCACTGCCCATGTCAATAACAACAGAAATTCACTGTCCCCCAAAAATCACAAAGAAGACTTTTGTTTGTTTTAGCTTTTTGAAACAGGAGCTTACTATTTAGCCTAGGTGAGCTTTTAACTCATTATGTAAACCAGTTGGCCTTGAATTCAAATGTGGCTTCACCAATGCTATCACACTATCAGTGCCTGATATATCCCCCAGGTATACCACTGGTACCTGAAAATCCACAGGAATTGGGCCATAGGGAACACTGATGTTTAAGGCTTGGACATCTTCCCGCTCCCTGATGTCCATCCAGGGGTTGTAGGCCACAGGTGGTAAGCCATCAGGGACCTGGGGATCAGGAGCCAGGGTGATATTTTCCAAGGGATACAACTTCTGAAATTCCTAAGAAAAAAACACACAAAGCCACAAGGTTGCTGCTCATTTGGCAAAAGCACAAGGTTGTGTTTTCTGAAAGCCTATGATACATTTACTTGGTGCTAATGCTCCCCATGTACTCACCCACCGTCACCTGCTCTCTACTTTATGCCATTCTCACAAGACTCGAACAGCAACAAAATCCCCAAATGTTTCCTACAATGACAGCAGCAAATGTGCTCTCCTCTCATATACAGGTGCCCTCCTGCTCCTGTCCCAACATACAAAGGCATGGCAAAGCACAGTGGGCTCCCAAAACCTCCCTCAGCTTCCATGAGTCATGAGGAGAACTCACAGGACTTAGCAGAAAGTCCCATTTACAGTGATCCTTTATTAGAGTGAAAAGATTTCACATCCAATCAGCAAAGAAAAAACAAACATGAGGCCAAAAATCTGGAGGAAACCAATGACAAGCTTCAGAGTCCTTCCCAGGGATTTCACATAAGAGGCACTTATTGCCCCAGCTAGTTGAAAGAGGGTGCATATAAAATGCTACCAATCAGTGAAGTTCATTAAAACTGCAGCACCCAGTTTTGACATGGGGTTCATCACGTAGGCACTCTGCCTGAACCAGAACAAAATTTTGGGCTTCCATAAGGAAAGCACTGATTCAGCATGTACCATGTCTGCCAAAACCACTTAGGCACTCCCAAATCAAAGTTCCCAGTTGCCAAACAAGGGCCAGACTTACAAGCAGACCTCTGAAAGTCTTGCAGCTAGGCACCTTTGTGAACTCTTTTCTGCAAGGGAGCTGAAGAGACTGTTACAAGCTTCTTCTAAAGGGGCTGAGAGCTCCTACTGTGAGGGCAAGAGACTCAAGGCTCATCAAACAAGATGCCTACAACATCAAAGGGCATACTTCCAGGTCTGAACTCTCATTTATAACCAAGGGATATTCTTTGTAAAGTGAAAAGGCTGGGCTGTTCAGGCCCAGGTAAAAGAAAACAGAGAAAACCTGGAAAAGAATACTTAAAAGGACTATACATTCTAAATGATATAGAGAAGCATAGGATTTGAAGTACAAACAAGCAATTCTGTGCTTACAGGGTCTGATATGACAACCTTAGGGAGGAATGACAATTAGGAAAAAGGGCTTCATGTTTCCTGAGATTTTCTCCCACAAACAATCCCTTTCAGCTTCTGGTGGCTTTGCCTTACCTCTGTATGACATCATTGTACAATCCCATCTGCATGATGAGTCAAACAAAAGAAATCAAATCTCCAGCGGAGGAAAGTAGAAAGCTAAGCATTTATTACAAGATTCTTACATGTTCTAAGATTACTTTTTGCTCTTAAACTTTGACTACCCCTATCCCAAGTACACTAGTACTCATTAGGCATCCCAGTGGGTTATGAGCACCTTCGATACACAAATGCCTCTCTGGTGAATAAGTGAATAACAGATAATAGTGGCTGTGTTGGATCAGCCCTCAGGCAGCTCTTCACCTTGGGGTATCTGAATGGGATGTGTGGCTTGTGATACCCAACTGCCAGGAAGAAAGGACTGGCTGATGTTTTCATCTTTTCCAACAATCGAATGGCTTCCTCAGTGCTTTGTTTGTCAGGCAAGGTGCCCTCAGGCACATCTGCCACATCCACAGGACAAAGCAGGTTGGCATGAAGTTTTCCATCTTGTCCCCTACATGTCTTTCAAAAAAAGTATAACATCAGTCTATTAAATTCAATAACTAGAAATCCTGACAATCATATACTGAATAAATAGCACCATCACTAGCCCTCGAGTTCTTAAGTCACTCAGAATGAACATGCACACTGAAAGCAGAACTGAACCAGAAAAGTGTTTGTCCTTTCTCTAGACAAGGGCAAAAAAAAAAAAAAAAAACCACATAACATTCAATTTATTCCTGTGAATTCTATCTCCAGGCCAGAAATAATTAAAGGATACCCAAATTAACTATCAAAAATTATCTCAACATTTACGATCCTTAGCTTAATACTTCATCCAGAGTGAGCAACAAAAATCCATTAAGTGAACTAATCAGACTAATGCTTTAGGTTAAGGCTTTAATTTATATTTGTGTATGTGTACACATGTATGCTTGTATATGTACCAGTGCACATTTGTGGTGTGTGTGTGGGGCGGGGGTTAGTACACATGAAAAGTAGAAGTCAACCTCAGTTGTTCCTTAGAAGCTATCCACCTTGGTATTTGAGACAGGGTCTCTCACTGAGACATTAGGCAGCAAGCTCCAGGGACCTGCTTGTATACCCAGTACTGGCTTCTTGATGGATGCTAGGGATTGAGTTCGGGTCCTCATGCTTCTAGAGCAAGCACTTTACTGACTGAGCTATGTCCTTGGTCAACTTAAGGTTTTAGAATGAAAAACACCCCATCAGCCAGTTATGATGGTCCATGCCTCTAATTCCAGCCTCAGAGATGCTGAGGCAGGAAGATTCGGAGTCTCAGGCCAGCCTGGGTTTCAGAGCAAGTTCCAAACCAACCTGCGCAAAAAAGTAATCATTGTGCTCAACAAACCAATTGCTAAATATCCTAATGCTTGTTTCTGAAAATCATTACAACAAGCAAAAGCAACAACCATCATAGTATAACCAGCTTAAAAGAAAATACCATATATTTAATAGTCCATTTGCTAGGCAAGAAGACAGTGCTTCCTCAGCTCTTGTACAGACTTACCTTAGTGTTTTCATACTTCTCTGTTGATGGATGATAAGGTGGAAAAGACCAACTGTATGGAGAATCATCACTGTGATTGGAAGATATACCTTGAATTGGGGAAAAGAAAGTTGCTGAATAAAATGTGAAAGGTCTTTCAATACCCCCACTGACAAATTAAAATTGAACAACTACACAGGTAGCTCCTCCCCTCTTTGGGCCTTAGTTTCTTCACCTATAAAATCAAGAGCTCAAGCAGATGATACATTTCCATTAAGACCAACTGTCCAGGTCATCAATTTAGTACTGATTATCTAACTTCCCAATTCCTAAGCCTCAAAATGACAAGATCAGCCAACCTGACATAGCAATACAGTTCCTTGAGGCCCAAGCTAGAGAGACTCTTGCCCAACGTAAAGAAGCAACAACCACCTAAGGAGAAAGCAAAAGCACTGTCACCACCATGAGACAGATGAGCATAGAGAGGTTGAGAGCGGGCTCATGGCCTGCACACTGCCAATCCAATAGATGAGTGAGCCAAGACTCAAGCCTATGCCTTCAGGACCAAGATCAAGTATGCAATTGTGAAGCATAACTCCAGCCCAAAGCTTAGTACTTTACTGTGTGCCAAGCAAAATAAATACTATATGAAACCAAGAAAGAACTGCCAGCAGTCAAGAGAACAGAAGTACCTTGGAAATAAGGGTCTGTAAGACATAGAGAACCTCTTCCCTAAATCTAGACATTAGGAAGGAGATCAATGAACATACAGGCCTTGCTTGGTTTACCTTCCCAAAGTATTATCTCCTCTTCTAGAAAATACTTCCTTCCTTCCCTTAGGCAAGTGCTATAAGTACCAAATTAGGAAGTTCAACTGATATTCAGCTTTAGGCCACACAAAATGATTTCTGATACATTTATTTTCAAAACTGAGCAGGGCATAGTCTACCTGACTGGTATTTTCAACCTGGACTGCCAGCTAGGTTTCAGAAGAAAGGTCCTGAGCCTGTCGATTATAATCAGTGTGCAAAGGGCTCTTGGAGACACTCAAGCTGTCTCCTTTGGTGATGAACATCATCATCTGAATGGATCTAGCACTTCGAACACACTTTACACTCACAGATGCCCACACTGACATGCTCCCCTGGTAGGGAATCAAAACAACTACAGCCCCAGCTCCCCAGATAAGGAATGTGAGACTCAAAATCAGCTGCATGGCTAAGTAGTGGCAGCACTGAGACCACAGTCAGGTGCCCACATCCCTGATGCTATTGCCCAGTGTAGTTTATTCTGTTTCTAGAGATTTTCATGGCGGTGAAAAGCCAAAATGACCTGAATGGTATGCCAGACTACTATGCTGTCATTAAAAGGGGATTTTTGTGGAACTCTCACTTGGGGTATAAAATTATAAACATAACACAACTACAAATCAGAAAAATACTATGTCCAGAAAACAGGCTGGAATACATCAAATGCAGCTTTCCTCAGGGTTGTGTAATTATGCATTTATATTCTTTGATTTCTTTCCATTCTTGAAATCAAGTGATCCCTCTATCATTGTTTTAAAGTGGTATCTATGCTTCATTTAGGAAGTAAACAACCAGTTTATCAGGCAGTATTCAAAGTCAGAACTTGCCAGCAAACTTACTTCCTCTTTCTGACATTACTCACAGAGAAAGCATTATCTTCCACCAAGCTGTATCTCTTACCTGGATATCAAGTCCACACAGTACCTCTGGACATTCATGATCCTCTGATATGGTTATCTCACACCCAACTTTACAGACAGGCACCCTGCAAGGCACAGGGTCAGGTCCAGAGCTGGACTGACAACAGAACTGTCTCTCCAACAGCCAGTGTACTTCCACAACCCAAGCAGCTGAATAAGTCCCAAAGTATCACCTCCAACTTCTAAAGGAAACCAGTATCTTTCTATTCTTTTTTGTTTAGACCATGAACATGAAACTAGATTAAAGAAGTGTTTTGTTTTGTTCTTGTTGTTTCATAGAAATTTACCCAGCCTATCAGAAAAGATCACTACAAAGATAGCCCCAACCCAGCAAGGGATTCCAGTATTCAGGCACAGAAACAGAGAGCCCAGGCTTTGATAATTGAACAGTACCAGGGTGAAAGACTTTTCCAACCGACATGGTCATGTAGCCATTCTCCTTGAAGTACTGGGGGATAGTGGAAAAATTCCCCGAGTGTACCCTCCAATAGGAGTTGAAGTCATACAGGCGGGTGGTGTCAGGCCTCCTCCCAGTGAGGAAGGACACTCGACTTGGTGCGCACACTGCTTGCTGTTAGGGAGCAGAAGCAAATGTCAACATCATCCCAGCCAAATATGTCTGCAGTCTTCAAGATAACTAAGCAACCTCTCTAGATCTTCAGGAACCACCTGGCAGCTGAGTCATGCAGATCTCAAAGCAAACCATTGGAATTTGGTCCTCACCCAGGTACAAGAGATTGTTGTCTTCTGAAAAAAGGAAGGCTGTAATCATGCTCTAAAAAACAGCAGATGTATGTGTGGGGGGGGAGGGGTCTATGCAGTGGCATCCCTAGGTATCAAGAAAGGGTGATACTCTTGGAGAGTAGCCCTGAAAGGTGGCTCAAGGAGGACAACTGCCATAGAAAGATGACTGACTCTTAATCACCCACAACTCAGCTGGATTTTTCAGCTCCAGGCAATTCCTGATTCTGGCTGAAAGCTGGCAAGCCTGTCTTAAGCATGTCAAGGCCAGGTCATAGTCTCCACCCAATGAGGTAAAAAACTCATTGTGAGTGGAGAACAGGCTTGCCTAGTCCTCCATTTTCCAAGCTCTGCTTCCCTCTTTCAAAGAGGTTGTCTCTAGGGCAGCAACTTGCAACTCCCTACTGTTTATACATACAGATGCACATACCCACACCTAAGGTCCCCATACATACCTGCGCAAAGGCATTCTGAAAGAGAATGCTGTGGGATGCCAGCTGGTCAATGTTGGGGGACCTCACTAGCTTATCTCCATAACAGCCCAGGGAGGGGCGAAGATCATCCACAATGATCAGAAGGATATTCAGAGCATCTGCACAGGAGGGAGGGGCTTTGGTTACATGCACTGACACTGAAACACCACCACCACCACCAAGGCAATGAGAAGATCTAGGCTGTCCCCAGATCCTTAACAGTACATCTAGAAAAGGGGCAACCAGGACTCTGCTTCAGCAAGGGTGAGAGTAGAGTGCAGAGAAGCCCTAATCTAGGGTGAGAGTGCTATGTGTCAACCATGTCTTCACACCTAGGTGAAGAAGAAAGACAGATAGAGACTTGGGGGTGGGGGGTGAGGGGGAATGAAAGAACGAAGAGAAGGAATAAAGAAGACAGATGAAAAGATGGAAAGACAATTAAATGAAAGAAGGATGGATAGAAGGGAGGGAGGAGAAAGGGAGGGAAAGATAGTGGGAGGGGAAATGGAAGGAAAATGGATAGATGGAAGAAAAAGGATGGACTGTTAGAGAGATGTAATTTGTGCCAGTGGATGGCCCCACACACATGTGTATATGGGAGGCACAAATTGGACTCAGTGGGTTATAAAAACAAAAAGAGGACATGAAGTTGAGGGTGGATGGATCTGGGTGGAGTTAGGGGGAGAAATGGGGGGTGAGTGTTATAAAAATACGTTGCATGCACTTATGAAATTCTCAAAAAAAATAAAGAAAAGAAAGAAGAGATGATGGAGGAAAAACATGAAGAGGTGGAAAAGAGAGAAAGACCTATGAAGGAGGAATGGATGAAAGATTAATGTGGACTGAACAGATGGAAGGAAGGAAAGATGGATAGAGGGTAAGTAGGAATGAAAGTGTGGGGGAAAGGAATGAAGGAGGAGAGAAAAAAAAGATAAGATAGATGAAAGAAGAAACATTAGCAGGGACAGAGACAAGGTTGGGCAGGGAAAAGAATGAGGAATTGGCACCTGTAGCGTTGTTGCCTAGCTCAGCAGACTCCAGGACGAAGCAGAAGGAGCCTAGAAACAAGCTGAAGCCAAGCAGGCGCCAGCCACACTGTGCCGGCAGCGGCGACATTCCTGCTTCGGTGCAGCCTTGCGAGAAGGTGGCGTCAAGCTAGAGCAGGATCATTGGGTAGCCGTGGCCACCGCCGCCGCCGCCGCAGCCCCAGCAGTAGCAGCCGCCGCCACAATCTCAATCAGAGAAGACTGCGCGACGGGGCAACCTAGGGCTGAAAGGCCCGGGCCCTGGCCCGAGCGCGAATGCGCTTGCGCAACTCCCCTTCCCCTCCCCTCCCTCCGCCCCCGCCCTTCCCTCTGGAGGGTCTTAGCCTGTGGAGCTGGAAGATCAAAGCTTGATCGGCCATAATGGGCGGGACCTTAGCCGGAAGCAAAGGGGTGGTGGCTTTTCCAGAGCAGCTTTTACAATAGACAATGGTAACAGGATCCTTGATGTTCTGAAGGTTTTGCTATTGAACTAGTTTCTTGCCTCTTTGCCTCTGCTAGTTCTGTACCTTTTACCTAGAAGTCCCGTCCTACCCTTATCTCTTTATAAATGTTAATTTTCCTTGCAACCCATTCTCCAAAGAAGCCCCTTGAAAACTTCCACACTATACCTAAAAGGACCTTTTTTTCCTGTTTATCGGTTCAAATCTTTATTAAACACTAAACACACACACACACACACACACACACACACACACACACACACACACGTATATCAAGCACTGTTGGCAGTGCTAGAGTTCTCAGTTCCTGCATTGATTGAGCTTAAAATTTGTAGAATGTATCTGGGAGGTTCTGGTCTGGACAAAATAAATCTCAGTGGGAAGATCTTATTATTTTCTATGAGGTTGTCTAGTTAGAACTTCACTGGTAAAGTGATAGTTAAACAAAAGTGAGAAAGAAAGGAGCAAGCCGCTTGATGTCTGTATAAAGAGGGAACAGCAATTATGGAGCACAGTTAAGAGAGATGGTGGCTGGAGCCAGCGAAGTAGAGAGCTCCGGGGAGAGAGAAGAGATGGACACAGTGAGTGGGAATTGGACTCCTGTGGCAACAATTATTCCCTGTTCATTTTGGACTGAAGATCAAGAAGAACTCCATGTCCTACCTCTACCAAATAGCTTCTGAAAAACTAGACCCTTTATCTACAAGTCGTCCCTAACCCCCTTACTGCTGAGCACTGTTTCTGGGCCCTTCTCTGCTTTATTCCCTCCCAGAGCAATATATGGGTTTGATCATTTTCCATAATCAAGGATTTAAAATATGCACATAGAAAGAGGAAGAGATAAATGAACTATAATCTCATCTTTCACACAGGAAATCAGCAGACAGTATCTAAAGTTGAAAAAACACAAGATAACAGTATACATTTAGACACAGGCTTTTGGGAAATAAAGTCTCAAAACTGACATGAGAAACATTTAAAATGAAAACTATGATTTAAAGAAGTAGAAAGGATGACTTTCATTTTGTACTATATGCCAAATGTGTTACCTTATTATGTGTTGAAGTATTGACCCCAAAAAGGTGCATTGAAGTTCTAACACTCAACACTTCAAAATATATCATTTTTTTGGAGAACAGGGTCTTTACAGAGGTAACCAAGTTAAAGGTGCAGTGACTCCAGATCAAGTATGATTAGTGTCCTTATAAAAATAGGCAAGATTAGGAAGTTAAAGAGATGGCTTTGTCAGTAAAGTGCTTGCTGAATAAGTGGACATAAATTCAGCCCCCAGCACCCATGCAAAAAGGCCAGGCACAGCAGAGCACACCCATAGTCCCAGTGCTGGGGAGGTAGATACAGGAAGATTCCCAAGATTCACTGGCCTGTTGCTCTTGGCCGGTTGGTGAGCTTAGGTTCATGGAGACCCTGTCTCAAAAATAAGGTGGGGAACAATCATATAAGATACAGCATGTCAACTCCTGGGTTCCACATGCATACATGCATGTACAGACACACAAAAAACCATACAGTACACATAAACATATATGCATACACACAGAAATATGGGATGGAGATTGAACACAGATACACATAAAGAGATGTACATGTGCTGGGCAATGGTGGTGCACACCTTTAATCCCAGCACTCGGGAGGCAGAGACAGTCGAATCTCAGAGTTTGAGGCCAGTCTGGTCTACAGAGTGAGTTCCAGGACAGCCAAGGCTACACAGAGGAACCCTGTCTTGAAAAAAAAACAAAAGAGAGAGTGGGGGTACATGGGAAGAGAGAAAAGTGAATCGGTGCACCTAAGGAATATCAGAGACATTGGAGAACACAAGATTAGCTAGGAGCATGCAAGGAATGGACCTTCCCCCATAGGCTTCAGAGAGTGCATAGTCGGCTGACATTTTGATTTCAGAGTTCTCCCCTCCAGAACTGTAAGGCACAATTTTTCTAAGCCACACAATTTGTGGTACGAGTACATTAACACTTTAAATACAATTTGAGGTTAAAACAATTGATGGTAACTGGGCCTGTGATCGGAGTTACTCAGATGGCTGAAGCAGGAGTGCAAATGCAAGGCAGCTTGACAAACTTACCAAGAACCTATCTCAAAAAACAAGTAAAAATTTTAAAGAGAAGGGAATGCAGCCCAGTGGTAGAGAACTGGCCTAGCATGTATAAGGCCCAGGATTCAATCCATAGTACTTCAAAATAAAAAAATAAAACCCACACAGGACAGTCTTAGCCAGCCCTTAGACACAGTAAGCATTTATGCTGCCTTCTAAATAAATTACCTCACCCTAAGCTGGGTCCAAGCTGCAGGGCCCATGCTGCAGTCTTTTTGTTGTTGTTGTTGTTGTTGTTGTTGTTGTTGTTGTTGTTTTTTCCAGACAGGGTTTCTCTGTGTAGTTTTGCTGCCTGTCCCTGGATCTCACTCTGTAGACCAGTCTGGCCTTGAACTCACAGAGATCCGGCTGGCTCTGCCTCCTGAGTACTGGGATTAAAGGCGTGAGCCACCACTGCCCAGTGCTGCATTGTCTTCTAATGACACCCACACATACTTCTTGGAGGCATAGGACAATTAATCAGCGTTCACATGTTTCTATATTATCAAGGATACTCCAGGGCCTATCCAAGACACTTATGCATCAGAGCTATTCTCACCTATCACAAAAGCCGGTTCTGCAACTCTAGGAAACTTCTGAGATGCTATGCAGATAGAGGTCACAAGTTCTCTTGCCTTTGTACTACTACTGTCTCCCCACCTGTGGTTCTGTCTCCAGGGAAACAAGAAACAGAACACAAGAGAAAATTAACACTCAGCTACCCTGCCACTGTGGCAGGATGTTTGCACTGAGTGCATTGTATGTTTTTTGTGTGGATGGGACTGCATGTGTGCATATGGAGCCCAGGGTTTGACACGTTGTATCTTATTTGAATATTCTCAAGCTTATTTTTTTTATCTTTATAATCATTCTAATCTTCCAGAATGCCTTTGGCCAGGTACATGCATATTTCTAGGCCTGAATATGTATCTTCTCTTGCAAGTAAGAATCGGGGGCCCTCCACCTAATTCTAGGTGGTGCTCACTGTTCTAGACACCTCCATGAAAGAAAGAGGCAAAGTGTTCAGAAAACTGTAGCTTGGGAAACATTCATGTCCCCTCATAAGATGAATTCCTTGAAGATAATTCAAATATTTTATTTCTTTGTGTGACATGGTTCCTTGAATATGCTTTGTGGTAGGTTCTATTCCTTCGACTCACTGCTGTATCCCTGTAAGCATTCTTTGGTAGGCTTCAAGGACTCGCTGGAATAAGAAGTATGATGCTAATAACATGCATGAGAGTGAATAACCCACAGTATATTCAGCATGATGCCTGTGAGGACACTCACTCTGTATTAAGAAGGGCAGGGTTAAACTCTGTGAACACATGAAATTGTGTCTCCAAATGGAATATAACATTCAACGTACCTGCCAAGAGTGCCAAGCATGCAGCTGAATATTCTCGGGAGTGGCTGTGTCCAGATGTACAAGGCAGCCATGGGACTCTGCTCTCCTGCTGTCTGGAAACTGTAGATGAACATAGCCAGGCCTGGATCACCATGGTTTGTAGCAGCTCAGGCTGCCCTTGGCTTCAGAGGATAGTGAAAGTGAATTGCATCACAACCAGACTTTGACTCTGTCTTCGTTCCCTAAAGGTGCATGTGGAGCCCCATGGAACACAAGGAGACAGACTGGGGGCTTGTGCTGCTCAGCAGTCCTGACTGTTACAGAGCTCCCATGTGGTGGTATTGTGTTCCCCGAAATATTGTGCACCCTAATAAACTTATCTGGGGTCAGAGAGAGAACAACATAGAGGATAGGCAATGGTAGCACATGCCTTTAATCCTAGCATTCCAGAGGCAGAAATCCCTCTGGATCTCTGTGAGTTCAAGGCCACATTGGAAATAGCCATGCATGGTGACACCCGCCTTTAATCCCAAGAAGTGAGCCTTTAATCCCAGGGAGTGGTGGCAGATAGCAGAAAGGTATATAAGGCGTGAGGACCAGAAACTAGAAGCATTTGGCTGGTTAAACTTTTAGGCTTCTAGCAGCAGTTCAGCTGAGACCCATTCGGATATGAGGACTCAGAGGCTTCCAGTCTGAGGAAACAGGATCAGCTGAGGAACTGGCAAGGTGAGGAAGCTGTGGCCTGTTCTGTCTCTCTGATCTTCCAGCATTCACCCCAATAGCTGGCCTCTGGCTTGATTTTATTAATAAGACCTCTAAGATTCATGCTACACTACCAAGCTGGTTCACATGCGGTGTCAAGTAGTTTGTGAGATGAACAGCCCATGCAAAAGGCCACACACATCTTTGCTTGCTTCTGGTGTTCCACATCAACTTCTCAGTTGTCCTTCTTCTCACTCCCCTCACATTCTGTACAGATCTCCCCACTTTCCTCTCTCCTCCTTTCTGAGCCTGGACTTTTCCCTCACACCATTCATTGGTTCAGCCAGCTCAGCTCCTGGTGAGCAGAAGGTAGCTGTTTGGAGCAGGCAAACCCAGGGCTGCTGCTAGCAATGCACTAAAGCAGGGATTCTAAACGTATCCACCAGGGGACGCCAACGTGCTGATGTTCAACTACTAACACTGGAAGGCAACAGATTTCCTTTGTAAAACATAAGCTCAAAACCAAATATTTAAAACTCAAATGCCCAATCAGATATTTTGAAGTATGTCACTGTGACTAAGTGAACAGGCTTGCTCTGTCGCCATGGCACTCTATTTTGTCTGAATGAAGGGGGTTTTCTGGTCACCTCCCTTTGCTCTCTAACACTGACCCGGGAAGGGTTCTGATTTTCCAAACTGACCTATCTTCATGAAGCTTCTCAGAGAAGGGCAGGAATGAAGAAGCTGTTGTGGAACGCTGTCCTCTGGGCATAGCATGGCTAGCAGTAGCACCTTTATCACTGCAGCTGTGTTTGTTTGCCTGAACCACACTCTCCAAAGGCTCAGATTATCAGCACTCATTCACAGGAGGGTGGGTGGGGTCATCTGATCCTCACCTCAGACTGCAACCACTCACTCACTCCCTCTTGTCACCCTTCCCAGATGTGGTCTCAGGAGGTACTAGAGCATGTTATTAAGAGGTGGAAGGTTAATGAAGAGGAGACTCTATCTTTGAAGCTTCAGAGAAGTTACCATCCATGTTGGGGTGGGAGTTTTTAAGGGTGCAGCTGTTTGGGAGGTAACCTATACACCTGTGGGGAGATCTAGTAAAGGCACTGCAACCTAATGAAGTCCCAACATATCAACCACCAGGTATCCCAGAGTTTAAACTTCCAGGATGCCTTTGCCCAGATACATGCAGACTGCTAGGCCTGGATGTGTCTCTCCTCTTGCAAGTAAGAATTGGGGGCCCTCCACCTAATTCTAGGTGGTGCTCACTGCTCTAGACACCTCCATGAAAGAAGAGAACAGAGTGTACAGAAAACTGTAGCTTGGGAAAGATTCTTGTCCACTCATAAGAAGGCTTGTAGCTAGAGCTGAAGAGATGGTACAGCAGTTGAGTGCATCCTGCTCTTCCAGAGGACCTGGATTCAGGTCTCAGGATCCACATCAGAAAGCTCAACTACCTGCACATTCAGCTTCAGGGAATTTCCCACTCTTTGCTGGCCTCCAAAGATACCAGCACACCTGTGACATACACTCACAAAAACATGGACGGACACACACGTAAGTAAAAATCAAACTTAAAAGAAGAGAAAGTTTGTACCTGCAAGGTTTCCCCTCCTCCTCGAGTGGAGGCTATGTCCTGGCCCTAGCATGCTCAAGATGGGCCTGCTCAGTGTTCTCCCAGAAATGGGAACTATCTTGAGCTTCAGAATGCCACCTGTGGGTCTGCTGACTGACCTGTGGATGGGTAAGAGCTGGCCATAGTGGACTTCCTTGTGGAGCCTTCACTCAGGGCTGTCTCCCAAGACCACTGGCCTCTGAGTCAGTGATGAGTCTAATGTCAGTGAGACATCACTTAGGAGGGTTCAGCATGTGCTGGTTCAAAAGGCTGATTTCTGCCTTCCCTTTGCAACATCCAGCATGTAGATGAAGCCCAAATCCCTCCATTTGGCTTTAATATCTGCACGGTTCAGTTGCCAGGTTGTTGCTGAGGACCTGTGAAGGTTGCTTGGTTGCATTCATGGCTGCAGATGTATTTATCTGGGTTGAAATTCACCTCTGCTTCTGTTTCTTAACAACAAGCAGTGTGTACATTATGCCAGAGGCAGCCTGAAACAGTCTGCCTGGTGTTACATCAACTCCTCCTGGAGGTGTGTGCAAGAAACATCTCTACACCTCCTTGTAGCTCAGGTGGGTTGACTAAGTGACTGTGTGGTGCAGAAAAAAAAAAACCCAACCAACCAAACACACACACACACACACACACACACACACACACACACAAACTCCCTGGTACTGCTCTATACCAAAAGCCTCCATTTTTGGTTTTTGTGCCTGAGTGCTGGAATCCTTTGCTGGTTGGAACCCTGTTTTCGGCAACTACTTCCAGACAGCCAGACACCTTTCTGTTCACTGAGGCCTTTCTACCAAAAAAAAAAAAAAAAACACTTTTCAACCTGACTTTGTGTTCACATGGAAAGCACCAAGAGGTGGTAAGGGCTTAGATTCCTTTAGAAGCGCGTACAGTCCTTCTGCTCTTTGGTTGGAGGGGAGGGCACTAGTTGTAGGGAGAAATGCTGGATGTAAGTTCAGTTTGGGAGCCTGACTCTGCCATGTTGATGCTCTATCTGTTAAGTATGGGTGGGGTGGACACATGTGAGGACCTCACGTGTGGCCAGAGATCTTGAGTGGACTTGGTGTCCAGTGAAAGGGCTAAGTTTGGGATGCTACTGTCCACTCTGTGAATTAGATCAGAAGGTGGGGTGTGTGTGTGTGTGTGTGTGTGTGTGTGTGTGTGTGTGTGTGTGTGTGTGTGTGTGTGTAGATGGGTCCTTTAACACTAGCCTCTGGTGGCTCTAACTTCCTAGTCTCTAGCTCTTTAACTTACACTTCCTTGGCCATCCTGGGCTACCTACACCTTACTCCAGGACTCTGGAGCAGGAGCTAGCAAACTTGTGAACTTCCTGCCAAGGACTTCCAGCTTTCATCCCTCCTGCTTTAAAGACAGACCCTTTAGGATCTCAGAAACCCAGGATCTTTCTCACATATTTGCTCCTAGCCCTAGCAACCTACACTGACGAATGAATGTGTTTCTGCAGCCAGGAGCTATGAACAGCAGCTATCTACTAAATGTTTGTTGTGTGCCAACATTTGTGTTGAGCCCAAGATATGGCTTTGTATGGTATCAGGCAGCCCACCAGGACTGGCCAAGTCATGCAGGCTCAGAGTGGCACTGAGAGCTTGGCTAATGTACTTTATGGACCTGTCCACGCACCCCACTCATGCATTCCAATATTAACTCCTGTGGTCCCACTGCTGGGCTCCCTTACTTTCCTGTATCCTAGGCTTCTCAACTCACAACCTCTTAGCTTCCTGCCAGATGGGAATAAATTGAATCCTCTGCTAAAGCCCCAGGAGCTCACTGACAACCCTCCTCAAGTTTGTGGTTCAATGCTGCCCTGTTTCCTGGAGAGATAAAGAGACACAGGGCTGTCCCTCACCCAGTCTGCTAGATTGATCAATAGAAACTGCCTCACTTAACACCCTTTCCAAACACAGCTTACAAGAACCCTCAAATACCCACAATGTCATGAACTCTGCTCTGATCACTGGTCGCTCAGAAGGTCATTTAAGTTTGATGTCATCAGAGGAGAGCTGCGTCAACTCCAATCAGATCCTAGTCCTGTTTTGAGACCACCACACCAGGTCACCCCTACCCATCTGTATCGTGTCAAGAAGGCTTAGCAGACAGCTGGTACTTGATCAAGTGATAATAAGCCCAATCCTCCAAGATGTCATAGCAAGCTACACGGGAGAGGGCAATAATGAGGCATCACTAACCTTCCCAGGCCAGAAGGCATCGATGAAGTCCTGCTCAGAACCCAAATTCCAATCTTGACCAGAAATCACATGAAGTTTCCCTAGAGATTCAGGGATTCGTGGAAATAGGATGGATGAAGTCGTAGCTCCAAAATTCACTCATGTAGTAATACCCTCCTCTTTCCTCTGATATGGTGGTGCCACAGGAGTCCAGCTACAACACAGTTTAAATAGACTGAGACAAACACTATGAACATGTGCAGATGTCAACAGAAAATCACATACCATCCAAAGAACAGCAGAATCTACACTGAAGATACATATTAGCATTATCTGTCAAATGAACTATCATCAAAATGCTTCACTAAGCAATAAAAAACTCACTTTTAGCCGGGCGGTGGTGGCGCACGCCTTTAATCCCAGCACTCGGGAGGCAGAGCCAGGTGGATCTCTGTGAGTTCAAGGCCAGCCTGGTCTACAGAGTGAGATCCAAGAAAGGCGCAAAGCTACACAGAGAAACCCTGTCTCGAAAAACCAAAAAAAAAAAAAAAAAAAAAAAAAAAAACCTCACTTTTAAAGAAAGTAAAACTTGGGGCAGGAGAGATGGTGCAGTAGTTAACAGTACTCAGTGCTCTTCCACAGGACTTGGGTTTGATTACCAGCACCCACCTAGAGCTCAAAACAGTCTGTATCTCAGTTCCAAGAAATCTGACGCCCTCTTCTTGCCTCTGTGGGCACTGCATGCATGTGCTGAATATACATATATGCAGGCAAAACAGTCATACAGATAAAATAAAAATAAATCTTTTTGTAGAAAGAAAAACTAAAAGTACAAAGTCTCAGTAATTAATAGAATGTACAAAGAACCCAACTGAAAATTTAAACTTAAAATTCGCATAGATGAAGTGTAAGGACCTCATTAGCAAGGGTGTCAGTAGCAGAAATGGATGAGCAGAGTAAAGAACCAGAGAAAATATACTGTAAAGACCAGAAGCACTTTGAACAAACTTTGGCAGTATCTCAAAAATCAAATGTATACCGAATAACCCTAGAAATTCCACACTGAGGGATTCACCCTAAAAAACAGATTGTATGCTCACACACACCATAAAACATGGCAGAGGTTCAGAGACATATAAGACTATAGAGGGAAATCTAATGTCTCTCTCACAGGGTCTCCAGAAGCCAGGGGCGGCAGTACTGAACACACTACAAGGAGCAAGAACAGAGAAAAAAACACACTTTGTCAAATGACACATTTCAGAAGTTGTGCAAACCTGAAACAGATTATAGAACCTGAGCAAGCCTGAAACAGATTAAACCCAAATAAATCTACAGCAAAACTACACCAAAGCTCTGAGAAGAAAGGAAAACAATCTTTGAAGCTATAAAAGAGGAATGATCCTATATCTATATGCGTAAAACAATTAGAGGGGGGCTTCTCATCAGAAAACATGGAGGCCAGAAGGAAGGTGGGGGAGAGAAGAACCTGAGGGTAGTGAGAAGAAATGTCTCACAAGTTGTCCACTCAGAAGGCAAAGCACCCCCATCTCCTGCTCCCTAAGCATGACAGAACTTCTGCCATAGGTACTCACTTACCCTGCTCTGATAGCCGACCCCCATCTTTGATGCACAGTGAAGATGGAGGACTAGGCCAGCAGAGGGCACTATGGGGAAATGTCCCGCTCAAGACCATGGAAAAACACTAGCTAGTGGCAGTTCATCCAACAAGAGGGCCTTTCTCCTATAGCTTTCTGCAAACATCATTTGCACACATTCAAAGCCACCCTTCCTTATCATCTTGTATCCAGCACCACCGCTTCTCCTGTTTAGAAGCAGTGGGTGAGGGAACTATCTGATTAAATCCAGCCTTGCCCGGGACACAGTGGCAGCTCAGGCCACGCAGTAGATGCTTGGGCAAACCCGTACCATGCCTTCTGACTTTGCATCAGCAGCAGCAGCTATTCTGGCATGTTCTGGATGCAGCAGGAGGTGAATCCAGTAGAAGTATCTTGGCTATACACCCTCGTGGGGCTGTAGCTTATAGTCTCCGTGGCTCTCCTGTCATGCTCAGGGCGCATCAGAGCTACACAAAGTTCTGTCAGAGGCAAATAAGCTCAGCCTCAAAATCTCATCAGGAAAACAAGTGACTGTTCACCTGTACCCAATGATCACTGTGAAACCCAAGGAGGGACTTTAGTCTGGCCCACACTTCTGCAGGAATTGAAGCCCATCTGATTTTCTGGCCCCCTCTGCCACCACCTTGCTTCGCACATGCGTCTGTTCCATCCTTGGTCCTCTCTCAGTCTCTAGAAGCCATCTCAGGTTGGGCCTTGTGTTTGGGTGGGAGCTCCATCTCAACGTCTGGCACCCTGGCATCCCTATACCCAAAGAGTCTGGAATGTTCTGGTGGAAGATCCACCTCAACTCCGCCCCACCACCACCACCACCACCATCTCTTTCCCTAAACCTGCCCCTTCAAAGCCCGCCAAACATGGCTCCTCCCCCAGAGAGACTCAAGACCACTCCCACAGGGTATATAAGCTGCATCCCAGAAAACAGATATGTGGTTCTTCAGGTCTCTCATCCCAGTCTGCTCTCTGTGGGCCCAGGGAATCACCTGGGAATGCTTTACCCGTTAAACCAGGCCTTTTCCTAATTTCCTCTGGTTTGGATTGCTGAAACTTTTGAGTCTGATTAACCTTCCCCCTTTCCTATAGGACATAGCATATCCAACCCACTTAATGGAGAGAAATATTGCATAATTATTCTCCCCATTGAGCCCCTCTCTCACATGAATTGACCTTACCTGTCTTTTAGTGGGTGTTTGCCCACTAAGTAGAGTGCTAGAATTGCAATGCTAAAGCCAGGATTGTTTTGGGTAAATCAGGAAGTGTCAGAGAAGCTGCTCCCAAGCCATACTCAGAAAGCAGGTCTAGTACAATATGAAAAGAGCTGCACATAGCCAAGTGAGGAAAGAGGTGACACTTGTATAAGCAGGTTCCTGCATCAATATGGGCAAGATATCAACATGGGATGGGAATAAAGGGTGCTAAGCAGGGGCTTTGCAGAATAAGATGACATAAGGGACTTGAGGGGTACCAACTGAAAAATAAGTCTTCATTCTCTGGCATGTGTCTCAGGGTACATGAATATGGAAGCAATAAACAATGGTCCACACTGAATTGGCTGGAAAGGCCTTCATAACCACAGTGGAAAAGAAATTATCTAGGCTGAGGGAAGTACATTACTGTAAACCAAACAGATGAGGCTTGAAAAGACCAGGATGTTAGGTTCCTAAAGTGTGCTCAGAGGACATGCTGCAACACAGGTATCAGGAGAGAGGGCAAGAAAATCCTCCTTAGACCCAGATCATATGAGATCCTGTTAGACACCCTCTCAATGTAAGCAAGGCCTGTTCTGGATGGAGTCCCCTCCTCCTCCCATTCCTATTCTACACAGCAACAAAAGCAAAAGAAAAGGTCAGATGCAACACTGAACAGCCAGAACCATAGGTTAGCTCTAGATGTCTCCTGGTTTCTATTCTGAGGTCAACTCTTTGAAGAAAATCCATTGCTTTAGCTCCGGAGTTTCTGTTGTCCAATGTCTCTCTGCTGCGGTTGTCCATTTCTCATTAGCATTGAGAAAATTCACAGTTAATAAAGCATTGTGCACTCTGTTTCTAGGAGTCATTGTTACCTGTTGTGTCTATTTAGCATATCCTTTAAAATTTGATTAGATCTTTCTGTGACTGCTTGGCCTGTAGGATTGTATAGTATACCTAATATGCTTTATATTGTAATATGTAAAAATTCCTGTCTCATTTTATTTGAGATGTATGCTGGGGCATTATCAGATTAAAGGTGTGTACCACCACACCTGGGTCTTATCCCATGTGGCCTTAGAACTCACAAAGATCCAGATGGATCTCTGCCTCCTAAGTGATAGGATTAAAGGCATGTGCTACCATTGCCTGACCTCTATGTTTACTATAGTGGCTGGCTTTTTCCTCTGATCCTCAGATAAACTTTATTGGGGTACACAGATAAAATATCACTACACTTGGGCAAGTGTAGTGATATATATATATATATATATATATATATATATATATATATATATATATGCATAGCAGGGTACAGGGGGATGAGCAGTTTACATTCAAGATGCTCTGGCTCATGATTTGAAACTGCTCCAAGCATGTGCTCAGCTGTCAGGAAGAAGCCACCAGCCATCCAAGGAGGAAGAAGTCTAGTAGGAGAGGCCAACACAGAAGAGAATCTGGGCAACTGGTCTTTAAGGTCCTGATGTGCTGCATAGATTATTTCCCCTTTGCCTTGGAGACCTCAGAAACCCTTTCTCTCTCTGAGAGAACAGCTACAGTCTTAAATGGGTTCCATGAGTGTAACACAAGAAACATTGGGGACTCTTGCAAAACGCTACCAGAGCTGAGAGACAAAAGTTCCTAAATCCTGGGCAATTACACCTAGCCACTCCCAAGCCTCATTGACTGTACCTAAAAGGTCCCTGTCCTATCAGGCTCCTCCCATAGCCCCACCCCCATCTATCTAGCAACACATGTCACTGCCCCCATATTCATACCTTAGCTCTCACAGTCCTGCTCTGCTCCTCTTCCTGCAGCCCCACTCCAAATGCCTTACCTTGTAACCCACAGGTCTGCCCTGAACTTCTTGTCCCACTGTATTTTGCCACTAACAGCCTTACCTTGCTCTCCCAGAAGCCCCTCCTCTCACAGGCCCACCCTGCTTCTCTTTATTTCTGGCCCTAGCTATTCTCAACACTATCAGCCCTGCTTCTCCATTAGCATCACCCTATATTAGGTTAGAATTCAATGCTCTCTCCCTATGTCCTACATCACTGCTCCCATGGACTCACCCACAGAGGTCAGCACTCAAAGCCCAGCCCTTCAGCAGCAGTCCAAACTATATTACGACAGTATTCAAAGCTCTACTTCATACTTTACTCACAGCACTGCCCTGGTTCTCCCAAGGCCTTGCCCACCTAGGTCAGCACTCATATCCTTACCGATTACTCTCACCTCAGCATGCACTGTTCTGCCCTTGACTTCCAGTGGCCCTGCATCATATTGTATCAATATCCAAAACTCCAGCCTCACTTCATGTCTTACCATTGATAATCATCCCTGTTACTGTTGAGACACACCCTAGATCAGCACTCACAGCTGTACCCACCACTCCTACTTCAGCATACAGTTTTGCTCTTCTCCCTCCAGTGGCCCTCTGCCATAGTATATTAGTATTCAAAGTCTCCCTCCCCCTCCATAAGTTAATAACTAGAGCATCTTTCTGGTATTCTGTAGACCCTACATGCCTAGGGCAACATTTGCAACACCACCCCACCACTCCTATTCCTGCACACACAGAACTGCCCACCACTCCAACCTCAGCATGCACAGCCCCACTGGACATCAACACACACAGTATCTCCCACCACTACTAACCCAGAATGTGTGCCCCTCATACTATTCCTATATCACCACAAACGGTTCCTCTCTTTTCTTTCAGAGTTTCTAGATCTTTATTACATCACTATCCAAAGCTATTTTCCTACTTCATATGTCACCAATCACTGAACCGCCCCCAACCTCTACCTCAGCATATACAGCTCCGCTCACCCTCCTAATTCAGCAAGCCAAGGCCTTCCTTCCACCTCCCTTAGCCCTCCATCACAAATGACAGTATCCAAAGCTCAGCTCTCTCAACCTATCTCACCACTCACAGCCCTGGATGGTACTTTGAGGCCCTGCCCACCTTACTTAGCATTCACAGTCTGGTCCACCACTGCCATTTCAGCATGCACAGCCCTTCCTTTCACCTTAAGCAGATCTGGGCCAAATTAAGTTGGAAATCAAAGTTCTACCCTAATATCCCCAAAGCCCCACCCATGCAGGACAACACACCCCGCCCAACTCGGTTCATAGCCCTGCCCAGATTACAAGCACTGGCAATTCCAATCTGTTCCCGGGGGATTCTTCAGTGCACAAACTCCCCCGTTCCCGACTCCCCGACCGGGTGCTCACAAGCCCGCCCTGCCCAGTCCCACCCCAATGCCTAACCTCAGGACTCACAGCTCTTTCCTGGACCTATTCCAAGCCCCTCCTCAACAAGCCTCTTCCCTTAAAGTTCCCACCCCGCACCTCCCGCTGCCTGGCACCCTGCTACCTTCTTGTGTTTTTGCAGCCCATCTGACAGAATCCCGATTCCTTTTCTCACTTCTTTTTCTTCCCAGCAGCCTACTACCGACCCTGACCCAGCTTTATCTGCCAGATTGCTTTAAGAACCCGGTAAATCCCACAAAGTCTCCTAGCATCCAGTGTGGCTTACCGCTCAGTTACGTAAGTCTGCATCTTCCTATCCCTGAAGCATGAATGGTGCCTGTAGTTCTAATTGGCTGCGAATGTTTAGGCACGTAAAGGGACCTAGTGTGCGTGCTTACGCAAGATTGTGTGCGTAAGGGCGTGGATTCGTCTCTACGTTTGTTCCTCTACTTAAAGAGTTAAAGTCCCAGAACTCTGGTCGGCACTAGCCAAATGCTTTCCTTTCTTTAGAGCCAATGTTAGCCACCCACGCTTAGGAGCCGCTGGTACTGGAGGCCTCCCTGGAACGCTGAAAGGCAGAGGACTGTGCTGTAAACAGGAGTTGGCTGAGTACTAAGCGGTAAGGCTGAAGAGACCCACAGCAGGCAAAGGACAGGTAATCTATGAGTGAGAGCCTGTGAGCCCCATCGCAATTGAAAGTGCCCCAGGCTCTGGCTTCCCCGACTGTGCAACTAACTCATAACCCATGCAAGGCCATCTCAAAGCTAGTCTAGCCCAAGGCTTATCTTTGTCTGCCCCATCTTGCCAGCATCTCACTGTTTCTCCGAAGTGTGGATGCAGGCGCATGGAAACCATGTATGCTGCTCCACAGGCACCAGTCCCTCACGTTTAGGCTATGAACTGAGACCCCAAACTGTGAGGGGTGCCGGTGTGTGGCTTTTGTTACTATGCCCGGTTTCATCTACCAGGTAACATTGAAAGCACTGGGATTCAGTACACCTGAACATTTCCATGCAAACACATTCTGTGTGGCATTGTTTTCCTCCTGTTAGATCGTGCATGCTTGGCTTAATAATGGGAACCACTTGCAGAATTAACTTTCTACATCAGGTGGTCCTTGTCCTAGTCAGAAAGGGACCTTGAACCAAGCTTTGAGTGAGATGCACGTGTGTGTTCTCTGTAAGGCCAGCTGTAATTCTTGTTGATCTCTAAAACTTGCCTTTCCTGTTGACAGTAGCCAACATAACTATCTTTTACTTGATGTTTTCCTTATCTACCTTCTGCTTGTGCAAGTGGAGAAGCAGAGACAAGCCAAGGAGAGCCGCTTCTTCATCCACAGAACAGGCTTGTCTGCAGTACCCTGAGGAAGGGCACTCAGCTGGTTTGGCTGCAGGTTAGTAAATGAAGTGGGAAGAGAGCACATGTCTAGGGTGGGCAGCCAGATTACAAGGGACCCTGAGGGGGCCTACTGAAATGGGTGTGTTTTGGACTGGTTGGGACAGGAGCTCTTGGCAGATTTCAGCTAAAGAATGAGATGATCTGATGACCCCAGTACCAATGTCATTCTAAGTGCAGTGTGGATAGTAGAGGGCAGCAGGCAAGTTTCACAGCACAGGGCCTCTGAAAAATGGTGCTTGAAAAGGCAATGGATGGTAGGGGCTTGATAGGATGGTGGCTGTGGAGATAATGGAAGATGATGTTTAGGGAAGCATTCATAGATAAGTAGTACTGTGTACCAATCTGTGGAAGGAGGAAAGGGCAAGCATAAGAGCTACTACATCTAGGCAATAAAAATAGGACAGACTGTGACCTCACTTACAAAGGAGAAACTGGTAGATTTGGGTTCATAGAAGTTGAACTCCCAAGTCCAACAGCCTGGCTCAGTCACCTGAGTAAGAAGGTGTGGACCATGTCATAGCAGCCAGAGCAGGCCATTGAGCATCATGGAACCCTGAAAAAGGGGCAGCCAGGGATGCTATGGTATTGAGTGTTGTGAAGGCAGAGTTGTCATAGGCCAGTTGTTCTCCCTGTAAGACCAGGTTTGAGAGAAGTGTCGGGATGGAACACAAAAGGAAGGGATCATATGGTAGGGAGGTCAGAGGAAGTAGAGATTTGTGTGTGGACCAGTATTTGATATTTCTGCTGTGGGCACTGTTTAAAGAAGGTAGAGTAAGCCTGGAGGCATGAGTTACTCACAGAAGGGACTTTCATTGTGTACTAAAAAGTGTGCAGTCACTGTTCTCAGAGGCAGAACCATCCCCTCATGGAATGGAGAGACGGTGATGCTGAGCAAAAGCAGACCAGCAGAACAGAGGTCCTGGATTCTAGGACCTAGAATGAGTGTGATAGGCTGGTCCTCAGTGACAAAGAACTGGCTTAGTTAGTGTTCTAGTTTCGTTCTGTTGGTATGACAAACACCATGACCAAAAGCAATGTAGGAAAATGTTATATTTTGATTTCTGTTGGCTGAGATAAAATACTGACAAAAAGCTTATGGGGGCAGGGAGCATTGTTTGGCTTGTATTTCCAGGTCACAATCCATCATTGAGGAAAGTCAAGGCAGGAACTTAGAAGGAAGAACACTGCTTTCTGGCTCGCTCATAGGCTTATGCTTACCCCAGGATCACCTGCCTAGGGATTAATAATCTAGGCAGCCTTCCACAGGCCAATCTGATATGGAAAGAAAATGTTAGTTTACAGGTTACAGCCTATCACTGGGGGAAGTCAGGGCAGGAATTCAAGGAGAAACTTGAAGCCAGACCTGTATGCTATTCAACACAACATTACTTGTGACCAAGGAGCTCACTCCCAGCCAAGGAGCAGAAAGCAAGAAGAAATGCTGTTTGATTGCCTGCCTATACTCAGGGTTAGCTAGCTTTCATATACAGCCCAGTATCACATTCCTTGGTGTGGTACTGCCCACAGTAGGCTGGATCCTCCTACAATAATTAATATTACAAACTCCCCCAACAGATGTCCACATTGCTTAATCTTATGTAGACAGTCCCTCAATTGACTCCCTTCTGAGGTGAGTCTAGGTTGTGTCAAGTTGACACTTAAAACTAAGTAGGACTGTGAGTGTTGCTAGCCTTGACAAGCTGAAATGTGACTGGAGAAAGGCATGAATGGCAGACTGCTTTTATCCTGGAAGGGCAATGTCTTATAACTGAAGGAGACCCATGAGACTAAGGCTTTGTATTTAAAGAAGGATCAGGAAGGCCAAAAACAGAATGGAGGGGGCAGTTCATGGGTGGACAGCAGAGCCAAGATAGAGCCCTGTGCTCAGTGCCTCTGTTTTTGCTTCTGTCACAATACTGAAAATGGTCACCCTTGGTAACACAAACAATATTCAGTCCAGCCTATATTGTTTGCTCCCAGGGTCCGCCGAAGAGTCTACCAACCAGCTGAGGATTCTAATATGAAGGATATTCAATGAATCTAAGCACACTGAGTTCTTTAGTCCATTTACTTTATTCTTCTATGGCAATTCTGTCTGCACAGTTTCTTTTCTGTTCTCTTACTTAGTTCCTCTCAGTCCCTCCTGCTCTCAGTACCTCCTGCTCTCAGTCCCTTCTGCTGTTCTCTCATCCTTACCTAGTTCTTTCCATCTCAGTCGTCCTCATCTTTGTTCTTCTCCATCAAGTCTCTTCCCCATGCTCTCAGAGAACTAGTATATATACCCACACAGTAATTCTTTGGTAAAGCAATGTGAGGCTTGAAGTTTTCAGGGTTTCAGAGAGAGAGGTAATAAGGACCCACACATAAAGCAATTGATTATCAGCTTCCAATTACATCCCAAATGGGGAGTGACTAAAGGGGAGTTCTCTGGTAGGGTTAACTAAAGGCTAAGATCATTAGGGAATTTATGTGCTCAAACTATAATATAGAAATGGCTAGGTAAAATGTTAGGGGTAAGTCACAAGAAAGTAAACTGTCTTTGGTGCCATGTTTCCCACTCATCCCGGCAGTAGCTGCTTTCTGATAGGGAGGGGGACATATGCTAGGTGGCTATGCAACCTCTGTCAGAGCATGTAGTATTTGGTTAGTGAAAGCACTTTCGCTCAGAGTAATTGCTGAGGAGAAAATCTAGGAATAGCACCTGGCTGAGGAGGAATAAAAATTTAATTTGCACAAGAAAGAAGCTTGGCACCTATTGCCTGCCTGGCCTGGAGGCAGTCTCCTTGGGTCAGTGGGAAGTAACTGCCTTAAATCAATAACTAACAAATGGCTAAAACTTCATCCCAGGAATGTGAGCAGTAAATCTCTTAAGTTAGGGTCTTGTGTAAATAACTCAGGATGAAGGTAAGAGGTTGAGGAATTAATTGTTAGTGGTTCTTTTCTCTATCTGTGGGTGAGATGAGCTAATCTTTATTTCTCTGCATTTGTCCTTGGAAAAAGGTATCTTTGCTGAAATACTTTTGTTTGGACAGTGGCCCTGGCCAGATATATGTTAATGAAAGATAAACACAGATGGGGACAGTTCTCCAATCACCCCAAATGTATAGAGAAAGTTGTGCCCAAGATTGAGATGCAATTGTGAGATTACATGTACACATAACATGGAGATGCACGGTAAATGGGGAGACTCATAGCTGTTATTGCACAAGAAGTTTACAACAAGAGACAGCCAGTTCATTCAAAAGGCAGTAATTCCATAACACCTTGTGTGATGGTTTCCTCTAACAGAACCCTTAGTTCTGATAGGTTGACATTCTGAATGCTAGTTGTCTCTGCTGTATACTCTCATGGACTTTCACTACCCGCGACTCTCAATACCTTGGCTTTGTCCCCAGGTGATGTGTTCTTGGCACTTCATGTGCTGTACTTACAGTAACATGCAAATGGAAGCTGGATGATATGCTAAGACTGAGCTGAGGTTCTGACTTCATGGTCATGACTCTATCAGCATGACCCCTTACTTCCTAAAGCACAGTGTCTCTTTCACAAGGGACACACAAAGACTGCAAGGAACTGGATATGAGATGTGCAAAATCATGTCATTGCCATCCTAGGCCATTGCTTTCTCACTCAGCATCTTTTTTCCATCATCTATACAGGGATCCTAATAGGCATACTGACTGTGCTGGGTCATTTGAGGATGCAATTCACTATCCAAAGATACTTATCTCCTAGGAACTAGAACATAGAAAGTATATGAGTATTGGTACCCTAGTGCTTAGTGTCATCATTCACTTTCTTAGGCTTAGGTCATAGGATATGACAAATAACTTGAGAAGCATGGCACCCATAGGACCCAGGAGGAGCCACAGATGAGGCTATTTGAAATCAAAGGGAATTTCAAAAGTAAATCAAGTTTACATTTCAAGGGTTGGTGTTTACTAGCTCAGATTGGAGCTGGGCAGTTCTACACCTATATGAGCTATAATGACAGGGCCAGGAAGCAAAGAGTATTGGTGACAGTGACATAGGAAGAAAAAAGTAGGAAAGCTAAGACTGTTCCTCTGTGCTAAAGCCAGCCTACTCAGATGTGAAGCCTGACTAGGTCAAGACGGCCTTCCCTCCTATGTGTTCTGCTAGGGCCCAGTGACCTCTGTCAGCACTGACCACACTGTTCTCCTGGTACCTTTCTCTAGCTGTTTCTGTCCTATTTTGTGAGCTCCACAAACACTACATGGACCATACATCATCCTAATTCCAGCCACTGGCATTGGTCCTGACATTGAGCAGAGCACCATTAACCTGTAACAGGAAGCAGCACATCAAGTTCAGTGGAGTTTTGGGGCACATGAGAAACATCTGGGGAAGGTGAGGCCTAATGGACATGAACCTGAAGAGCTGAGCTGTGATGTGCTTCTGTATTTAGGCTCAAAGACTCTGAGGAAAATGAAGTTTTCCTGCCTCTCCTTCCGGCAGCCCTATGCTGGTTTAATCTTAAATGGAGTCAAGACTCTTGAGACACGTTGGCGTCCCCTATTGAGGAGCCATCAGAAATGTACCATCGCCATCCACATTGCTCACAGGGACTGGGAAGATGATGCCTGGCAGGAGGTGCTGGTAGAGAGGTTGGGAATGACCTTGACGCAGATTCAGACCTTACTACAAGAAGGAGAAAAATATGGCAGAGGCGTGATAGCTGGTAAGTGAAGCTGTATTAAATATGAAGTAGACATTCAGACAGGATCCAGAACAATTCAAAACAGGATTTGTTTTGCTTTTAGCTAGAGGGTGTGGGCTAAAGTTTCTAAGTAGTCTCTCTTAAGAGCTGCTGGAGTAACTAGGCTGGTGTACATAAGCCTGGTTCCACAGACGCACTTAGTTACCTCTTGACTCTGAGCTTCAGATCATGTTTGTGTTGTGATCTGAAAGCCTGTGTCAAGTCAGTACCTGTTTGTAGCATTGGACTATGTGTGCAAAAGGCATGACCTTAGTTCAGCATAAACACTAAAAAAGTGGAGTATTATCTAGAGTAAGGCTACCTGCATGGCTTCTAATGCCTGTCACAAGGACCCTGGGTAAGATACCAATCAACATCTAATACAGTTACCTGGTGACCTAATTAGGAATCTTATTGACTGTAGTCTTCCTGGCTGGGGATGGTGCTCTTTCAGTAGATACACACCAGCCTTAGCAGTATGCTAGAACCTGACTGTCATTTAAAACAAGAGTCACTGAGGACAAGCCACTCTCCTTTTTCTTAAGGCCTGTGGCTGCCTCACCCAAGATTCCCTAGTTCAATTGGTCATGTCCCCCGATTCAGTGAGAAAAATCCCTGTTTCTTATCATTTTGGTGATATGTTATACCCCATCATTTGACACTATACTGACCCTGCTGTCATAAAGATAACCTTGCTATATAGAAGAGAATACATCTGTATGTTTTTGTCTTTGTGCCTAGGACTTGTTGACATTGGAGAGACTTTGCAGTGTCCAGAAACCTTAGCTGCCGATGAGGTTGTAGAACTGGAAACTCAAGCTGTGCTAACCAACCTACAGCAGAAGTACCTGACTCCAATTTCAAACCCCAGATGGTTACTAGAGCCCATACCTAGAAAAGGGGAGAAGGATATATTCCAGGTAGATATCCCAGAGCACCTGATCCCTCCAGGGAAGGGGTGGAACAGTGAATGCTCTAGAGAACAGTGTCAAGAAAACAAGTAAATAATGGCCCTGCCATTAGTCCATCATAGTATAAACTTCTAAATATCATGGTGACTCGAAGCCATTGCTGTCATGTAGACCACAGCCCACTCTATGTTGTTCCCAGACTCAGATTCCTCTGCTCTCAATGATGGGGATAGCAGTGAGGACTTCCCATCTACTGTGGCTATGTCATTGAGATGCAAAGCCTCAAGAACCTTGGCCTTTATAGAAAAGGAAAACTGCCAGGAAATGACTTTTTGCTGAAGTTCACATTAGACCTACAGTTTTCTGTATTGTACAAATAAATGTATTAATAAGAGTTTAGTGTCTGGGCTCCCTTTGTCCTTTCCCGTATCTTTACTGTAGTCAAACCCCATGCAGGGTATGGAAGACAACGACACAGGAACAATGCAGATGGTTAGATAGCACATAAATTCCAGGCTCACATTTAGGATGTTTATTTACCACCACAAAATCTGTTTTTGTTTAGCAAGAACTAAAATTGGTTCATTTCCAGAAAAATGGTGATTTTTTTTTCTCAGTCTTTTGTGGCCCATGAGTTTATGAACATCTTTTTGTTGTTAAACAGCACACAGATTATACACGTGTTTTCTGAGTATGCCTCCTCCTGTTCCTTCCCCTCCTCTTCTTCCCCCTCTTTCTCCTCTTCCTCTTTCTGCTCCTGCTCCTCTTCTTCCTCAGCAGACACACTTAGGGATATGGCTGAGAGGGCAGCTTTCAGGATGGAATAGCAAATGTTGTATACAGACATCACATACCCATATCCGAGGTACCCAGAGGAACTACTGGGCACATGCCCAGCCCCTTCCATTTTAACAGTAGTCAAAGGAGAAACTGTATCTTTATCAGACATGCTCTCTCCATGTGAGCCACTTGTCTCCTGAGGTGGACAGTTGTCTGGGGCACTTATAGGGATGCTGCTCTTTTCTAATGCACTAGATGGCACAGTGGAAAGGTTGCCTGCAGGTGTCTGGTTGTTGGGAACGCCCTGCTGGGACTTCACATCTTCTTCCTCTGTCTTGTGTAAAAGCTTCGCCTTCTTTGGACTTGGCCCTTGCTGAGCATCACTTGTAACCAGAGATTGTGCCTCACTCACCCGAGCCAGTTTCTCAATTTGTTCCTCCCTATATTCTCTAGGAGCTCTGGCTTGCCTCTCTGAAAGTTGAAGTTGCGATAGATCTGAAACAAAATGAACTAGGTTAACCAGTTGAAAATACAGCTACACTGATCCCCACCACATTATACTGGTCATTTTTGTGATAGACAGAATGACTAAAGTGGCTGGTAAGAGGTATTATGTGCTGCAGTAAGACCCCAGTAAAGAGAAATGATTCATAGGTGAAGGTGGTGACTCATATATGTGACACTAACTGGCTCCTTGGGGGCTGCCTGCCTGCCTGCTGACATCTAAGGGGCAGCACAGAGTTTAATGTCAAAATCTATTACTTTTCTTTCTTTCTTCCTTCCTTTCTTCCTTCCTTCCTTCCTTCCTTCCTTCCTTCCTTCCTTCCTTTCTTTCTTTCCTTCTTTCTTCCTTCCTTCTCTCTCTTCTCTCTCTCTCTCTCTCTCTCTCTCTCTCTCTCTCTCTCTCTCTCTCTCTCTCTCTCTCTCTCTCTCTCTTTCTCTTTCTGTGTGTGTTACCAAGACTCAAGAGTGTTTTATGTTCTACTCAGGAAAGGCCTACAAAGTCTTATAGGCTGAGCTCTTCGCTCATCTATCAGGAACATGTGCTCTCCCACTCTACAGTGCTCGGGGTTCTTCTTCAGCAGTGCACGACTGTATTTGCACTCTAGCACTAAACCACTCCATCCCAATCCGCATGGTTTGTGGGTCTCACACTGGGACAGTCCCATTTCTACTTTCTCATCCTCTTACCAGCTGGTTGGAGACATCTGTCTCTCCATTTTCTGATCTCCAGATGCCAAGGAGTCTGCTGAGTCCAGCTCATGTTTGGTCCAAATGATGAGTTGAAATGTATGCTTGTGGGCCAGGGGATCCAATCAGCTGTGATTTGAGTGCTAGATTCAGAGGAGCTGCCTATGGGAGGGCAGTGGGCTGTTGGTAAAGATTGCCCAAAGGACAGAGAATGCGGGCCACCTTTCATCGTGAATGTGCAAGGAGACCCCCATGAGTTCCTGATTATACTTGATTGTTCCAGAAATACTTTATACTTGAGAAATGAGCTTCATCCTGCTCCATGGTATTTCTGTAGGAATTCACCCTGAAGCAAAGATGTCCTAGACAATGTGCTAGAGAATGCCAAGTACATATTTTACTTTTCTTTTTTTTAAGTTTTTTTATCATTAATAAATTCTCCATTCACTTTACATACCAACCACAGATCCTACCTATCCCCTCCTCCCACCCCCAGCATTCCCCCCCAACCCAACCCCCATCTCCACATTTCCCAAGTCAAGGTCTCCCATGGGGAATTAGCAGAGTCTGGCACATTCAGCTGAGGCAGGTCCAATACCCCACCACCACCACCCCTACCCCCGCCGCACCAAGGCTGTGCAAGGTGTCACACCCTAGGCACTGGGCTCCAAAAAGTCCACCCATGCACCAGGGATGGATCTGGATCCCCCTGCCTGGGGGTCCACCCAGACAGTTCAAGCTAAACAACTGTCTCCTGTATCCAGACGGCCTAGTCCAGTCTTATGGGGGCTCCACAGCTATTAGGCCACAGTTCATGGGTTTCCACTAGTGTGGCTGGTCATCTCTGCTCGTATTACCTTTACCATTCAGTAAACAACATCCCCTGCTAAATGAGGAGCTTAAAGCACATCGTTCCTGGGGTATGAAGATAGGAAGATCATTACAAAAAGTGGGAGACGGAATAACTTTGTACTTTACCATCATTTCTCTGTTCTCTCCAGACTTGAGGGCAGAATCCTCTGGTTGAATCTTTCTGAAACCATATAGGTTGAGCTGGTGAATAACTCTTCAAGCTTTCCATTTCAAAAATCTTCCCTGTGCCCCTGCAGTGAAGGACCTCTCTCTGAAACAGGTCTACCTCAGTCATGACGCTTTCTCCATCATCACTCCAGTTCACAGACTGGAAGACCTCCTTCTGTGCTATGGTCCATAGCTTTCTGGCAAAGGGAGGACTGAGGAGGTTGGTGTTATCTTCCTTGTTGGTTGTACATTGGCTTTGGTCTTGAGGTTCGAGGCTCTCTTGGACAGCTTGACCTTGTGTCCCGACTCAGTCACCTTACCTCAACAAACTTTCTCTTAAATGCACCCATGTCTCAGAAGAAGAATTAGATGAGGTCTCTCTTCCTGGCTCTTGCCCAACAGGTACGTGCAACTTGGTGGCACAGTCCACACCTATACTCTGACTGGCCATCAGGCATATTCTGGACTGCAGACCACTAAACATCCCCCAAGATAGTCTGAGCTGCCTTTGCTTCCACTAAGGATGCCCAACAAATAGTGGCCACTCAGTTCTAGCATCCGTAGTGTGGCAATCATCTGCTAAAGTCATCATTCTCTTTGTTTGTCACATGATGTCACAAGGTGGCTCACAGCCAGTCTGGAGAAGGAGTTCTGTCTCAGTGTTAGGGGAGTTTTCAAAAAAGGTATAAAATTGTCCATATTTCCAGAATAGTCTCCTGTGTCCTGGCAGGCACATTTGGCCCACTCTGCATCAGTTGAGAAACAGATACCATTTCTTTGCCACTCCTCAAGGTGAGAGTGCAGGGGGCTGTTTCCTAGATTCCCTACTTTGCTCAGGGGCTGCCCTGCAGTTAGTCCAAGCTTCGGCAATACCAAGACTGCTCAGGTAAGAAAGGCTGCTAAATGACTGGACCTCCAAAGCAGCTTTTCCCTTCTATTTGTCCCACCACACACCCCTATCTTGGTCTTGCATTGGTCTCTTGCAACTGCTCCTGCTGGCTGTTTGTGTTGTGTCTGTTCACATAGGTCCCAATAGGAATGTGTTTCACTACATCTTGATCAGCTTGTCCCCTGAGTAGTGCTGTGCCCAAGTAGGACATGTGGGTGTACTAAATTTTAAACACTGTTATGTGATTAAAATGTCACATGTACTTTGAATTTCCATGTGCACCCAGGCTTGCCACCAAATCTCCTTGTTCTGTGATCACAACAATACTGCCTCTTCCATCTCAGAGAGAGAATACACTCTCTTCCATCTATCTCTTCTCCAAATATGACATTTTTATGTTCCAAGACACACTCAATTTTGAGGTCCAATATAACCAGATTCTATCCCCAGGAAAGACCATACTTGTTTAGCTATATGTGACTATAGTAATTCAAACTTGAAAGGGACCAGGATGTATCTGTTGATCAGATGAGTGTCTCTGTGTGAGGTAGGGTGTAAGGCTCAACTGAAACTCACCTTCCACATCAGATGAGACACACAATGGAGCCACCTTGTCTCAAAATTGGTTTAATAAAAAGCTGATTGGCTGGTAGCCAAGCAGGAATTATAGGTGGGACAACCAAACTAGGAGAATGAGGGGAAGAAAAAAGGCAGAGTGTAGTGTGGTATTTGCTCCACCCATGACCTTGGGCTATATGGCCCAAAGGAGGTGGTGTAAATACCACTATTTATAGTTTTCCTCTGTCCATGACAGCCCACTGTCCATTTGCCTGGCTGCTGGATCCTGCACACACCACTGGCTGCTTCAATTGGTAAGTCCCCCACTTTTCAGCCACTGTAAATAGTTTCCAGCATTCGTGGGGATGACTGATGAATGCCCAGTGCCCCACTGGTGTCCCTGAGACTAGGGGTACCCCCGACCATCATCTTCACTGACAACGGCCAGTCCCTATCACAGGCTTAAATATCCAGCCATCTTTGGCCCCCACCTTACATCTGAAGAGACGCCTGGTGGCCTGTGCCTATTTACACATCCATCCTTGGTCTTAGGGACAACTGGGGACTTGGCTTGGTATCACATTTTTGGGGGGGTTTCTTTTGTTTTTTACCTCTCTGCTGCAGCCATGGAAAATAAGGCTTCCAATCCCATCAGTCCCACCTCTCTCCAAGGATGCCTTCTGGAAGCTTTAGAACCTCTCAGCTTAATGCCTTGATTAAAGATTCCTAACCTTGTCCACCTCAGTACTAAGAGATGGCCCAAATATGCCTTAGAAAATAACAAAATGGCTGCTGAGTGGTTCCTTAGACCCCAATATTTTATGGGAATTATCTAACTTCTGCCAGCGAACAGGCAAATGGAAGGAGTTGCCTTATATTTTAGCTTTTTTCTATCAAAGTTCTAAACCTTCTTTTCTTGACTCCTTCTTTCTTGTCCATATGCTCTTAGCTATGCCTGAACCAGACAAATCTCTGACTCTGGAACCTCTAACTCTAGATCCTGCAAATGAACCTGTGCCTATCCAACCTTCCCCTCCCACTCATGTTCCCAGGGTGCCTGTCCCTTTGCATCCTCCTCCTCTTCAACAGCAGTCATTTCCAAAGGCTCTGCTCTGGCTCTAACATTTACACCCCCTACTACCCTCTCTCGAACTGCTAAAGGGTCTGAACCCAGCCATTCAAACCCACAAACCATTCTACCTTTGTGAGAAGTGGCCAGAGTGGATGAACTGTTTAAGGTCCATGCCCCATTCTCTCTTGCAGAACACTCTCAGGTAAAAAAAAAAAAAAAAAAAAAAAAAAAAAAAAAAAAAACCAGGGTTTCTCTGTGTAGCTTTGAGCCTTTCCTGGAACTCACTTGGTAGCCCAGACTGGCCTCAAACTCACAGAGATCCCCCTGCCTCTGCCTCCTAAGTGCTGGGATTAAAGGCGTGCATCATCACCACCACCACCACCACCACCACCACCACCACCACCACCCAGCAAAGAAGAGTCATTATTGGGACTGATACAGGCTTTCAAAGATAGCAATGAAGGCTTAGAGAAAAAGATTCTTTCTCTAGAATCTGCTAATCAGGATTTACAAAACAGGCTTGTACCCAAAATTGATTTTATTGATAATAAATATGAATATTTAATGGATAGAGCACTAACTCTCCAGAGTGAAGTTGTGGCTACTCAGACAGTATATAAGGAAGAAAGATTATCGTTAATTGATAGGATAAGGTCCATGGAATCATGTGTTTCTGAGGAACATAAAAAATTCTATGATTCCATGAGAAATATGGAGTACCTTGCAAGAGAGGAGGTTTACTCCCTAGAACAGACCCTAGGTGCTCATTTGCAAGCTCTAGAAGAAACTCTCAGTAAACATGACAAGGGAACTAATAAGCAGAAGGTCAAGACCATAGATGTTGTAACATCTCCAAATGGCTCTCATACAATGGATTATCCTGTGATCGTCCATGAGGAGCCAGCAGATGACACACACCCATATATGACATATACATTACAACCAATTTCAACAAGGGACTTTAAAAATATAAAGGAAGCAGTCATTACGTATTGGATACACTCCACATACGTAAAACAAATGTTAAATTCGTGGTCTACCTCACATAGAATCATTCCAGATGACTGGCATCAGTTAATTTCAGCTGTTCTAGAATATAGCCAGCAATTACAGTGGAAAAGCTGGTTGAGAGAAGAGGCAAAAAATTTAGAACAACAAGGTAAACTCAAAGGTTTTGTGATCTCTCAAGATCAAATACTTGGTGAGAAATGTTTTGCTGACAGGAATGTACAAGCCACTTATGATGAGCATACAATATCCCTATGCCGTACAGCAGTTCTAAATGCTTGGGGAAAAATTCCAGAACCTGGAAAACCAACTGAGGTATACACAAAGATATTTCAGGGACTGCACGAACCCTTTACTGATTTTTTACAAAGACTGAACACAACTATAACAAGAGCTGTGTCAGAAAAAGAATTAAGAAAAAATATTAACTGAGTCCTTGGCGTTCGACAATGCTAATGCAGAATGCAAAAGAATACTTACACCATTAAAGATCAGATCAGCTCCTTTGGAAGAATGGATTCAATATACTAATGGTGTTTAGTCTCTTAACTACAGTAATGAGGCTTGGATAGGAGAGACAAATCCCAGAGGTGAAAGAAGGCCCCATAGTACCAAATGTTTTAAATATGGTACACCAGGTCATATAAGTAAAAATTGTACATGGGGTACTCCTAGAAATAATACTCCTTCTAGGAATAGCATAAACAGGAGACCCCAACCACTTCCTGGATTATGTAGAAGATGTGGCAAAGGCCAACATTGGACCAGTGAGTGCAGATCAAAAATAGATATACAAGGCAACCCTTTACTGGCAGGAAACGCCTCGGGGGGCCTCTTGCAGGCCCCCAAATCAAACGTAGTTCGAACATTCCCAGCCACTGTGGAAGAAATTCCTCTCCAGGTCAACTGAATAAACCAATGCCTACTGTAAAAACCGATACTGCAATGGATGATAAAACAGCTTTGATAGATGGATCACAGTTTACAAAGAACACTACAAAACAAATATTTTGGCAGACTTCCATAAATGAACAAAGACCAAAGCTTAGATTTCGAATTAATGGCCTGATTCTGGAGGGCCTGGTAGACACAGGTACAGATGTGACTATAATTACACCAAAATCATGGAATTCGAATCGGCCTCTTCAAGAGGTAGATGTCCAAATTTTAGGGATTGGCACCCTATCTCAGATAAAACAGAGTTCAATATGGGTTGAATGCATAGGGCCAGAAGGACAGAGAGGAAGGCTGAAGCCATATGTAGCAAATGTAGCAGTAAATCTTTGGGGCCGAGATCTGTTACAACAGTGGAATACACAGTTTAAAATTCCTACACTTTCAGAAAAGGAATACAGACCAATGAATGTTCCTAGGAATAATATCATAACATGCTATAAAAATCAGTCACCAAACATTCAGGCTGTTCACAAACAGAGCATGACTGTTGTTGAACTCACAGAAGTACCAACTGCCTTACCTTTAAAATGGCTAACTAATAAACCTGTCTGGGTTGGACAATGGCCTTTGACAAAAGAGAAGCTACAAGCTTTAGAACAGCTGGTTCAAGAGCAGTTAAATGCTCAACACATTGAAGAATCTACCAGCCCTTGGAATTCTCCTGTATTTGTTATTTAAAAAAATCTGGTAATTGGAGAATGATGACAGATCTGATAGCTATTAATAAAGTAATTCAGCCAATGGGCTCTCTACAGACTGGGATGCCCTTGTCCTCTCTGCTACCCAAAGAATGGCCTATAATAGTTATTGACTTAAAAGACTGCTTCTTTACCATACCCTTACAAGAAAATGATAGAGAAAAATTTGCCTTCACAGTACCTAATTATAATAATTCTCAGCCAGTCAAGAAATATCAATGGAATGTCCTCCCACAGGGAATATTAAACAGCCCTACTTTGTGCCAATACTTTGTGCAGAAACCATTAGAGATAATTTGTGCAAAGTTTCCACAATCCATAATTTATCACTATATGGATGATATCCTATTAGCTGATCCAAAGTTGGATACATTAGAAAGCATGTTTGAAGAAGTAAAAAAAGTTTTGCCTCACTGGGGACTGCATATTGCTCCTGAAAAAATACAAAGAGAAGATTCTATTAACTACTTAGGATATAAGATAGAGCTATAAAAAATTAGACCTCAAAAGGTACAACTAAGAAGAGATAGATTGAAGACTCTTAATGATTTTCAAAAGATATTAGGAAGCATTTCCAACTTAACGGGTATCATGGGAATACCCAAAATGGACTGTAAAATTTGGCTAATACTCTAGAAGGGGACAAAGAATTAAATAGTCCAAGAGAATTATCAGCCGAAGTTGAGAAGGAATTGGCTCTAGTAGAAAAAACAATTCAAGAAGCACATGTGGATCATGTGGATCCATAACTTAAATGCATTCTTGTTGTATTCCCCTCCAGACACTCCCCAACAGGTATTTTGATGCAGAGGGAAGATATTATATTGGAATGGATATTCCTACCACGTAAACCAAATAAGAAATTAAAGACTTATATAGAAAATATCTCTGATTTGATTCAAAAGGGTAAATTAAGACTTCGCCAGTTGACAGGAATGGACCCAGCAGAATTTGTAGTACCATTAACTAATGAGGAAATTTCATCACTATGGAAAGATAATGAATACTGGCAGAGAGCCTGCAGTAACTTTTTGGGAGAGATTGACAACCACTATCCCAAAAGCAAGAGAATAGAATTGATAAAGAAGACTGAATTGGTCCTTCATCACATTGTACAACAAAAGCCAATTTCTGGGGTCCTCACATTCTATACTGATGCAAATAAATCAGGGAAAGCAGGATATAAATCAGGAGACTTAAGTAAAGTGGTACAAAGTCCATATAGCTTTGTACAAAAGGCAGAACTGTATGTCATTCTTATCGTACTAATGGACTTCACAGAACCCCTCAATATAGTCACTGACTCTCAATATGCAGAGAGAGTTGTTTTACATATTGAAACTGCTGTATTTATTCCTGATAATACAAAATTAACTTCATTATTCATACAATTGCAGGAAATCACCGAAAAAAGGGAACATCCTATATATATAACACATATCAGATCCTATACAGGTCTGCCAGGACCTTTAGCACAAGGTAATGATGAGATTGATCAGTTACTAATAGGTAATGTGCTAGAAGCCTCAGAATGTCTTAAGAAATACCATGTAAATAGCAAAGATTTGAAGAAGGATTTCTCCATCACTTGGCAACAGGCAATTATATTGTGAAAAAATGTCCTACTTGTTCCATCTATAACCAAACTCCATTACCTGCAGGGAGCAATCCAAAAGGTATACAAAGAAATGAAATTTGGCAGATGGATGTGTTTCATTTTGCAAAATTTGGAAGATTAAAGTATGTACATCACACCATTGACACCTATTCCGGATTTCAATGGGCAACTCCTATGAGTTCTGAAAAGGCTGATTCTGTGATTACACACCTATTAGAAGTTATGGCCATCATGGGAATACCTGTACAAATTAAGACAGACAATGCCCCAGCATATGTCTCCAATAAAATGAGTCAATTCTTTGCTTATTACAATATAAAGCATGTTACAGATATACCACACAATCCCACAGGCCAAGCAGTCATAGAGAGATCCAATCGAACTTTAAAGGATATGCTAAATAAACAGCAACAGGTAACAATGACTCCTAGAAATATACTGCATAGTGCTTTATTAACGTTGAATTTTCTCAATGCTGATGAGAAAGGAACAACAGCTGCGGAGAGACATTGGATGACATACAAAACTCCTGAGCTAAACCAACCAGTTTATTTCAAGGATGTGCTGACCTCAGAATGGAAACCTGGATATGTTCTACGTTGGGGAAGGGGTTTTGACTTTGTTTCTGCAGGAGAAGAAAAGCTATGGATACCAACAAAATTAATAAAAAATTCGATTCAAACAGGAAAAAAACCCTTGATGAAGAGAAGTAAAAGATCATCCACCAATGTGACATCTCTACAAGTTGTAAGAAAAACTTAACAATCAAAGGGTGGGGTAGGGTTCTGTTTTTTTCTTTCCAGGATAATGGAAATACCCATCTTCCAAAACTCATAAGGCCTTGGATATGTGGATGTTTACAGCAGAAAGGAAGAATCTATTGGTACCAATCTACACATGGTAAAATCTCACTGTCTAACATCTATCTCTCTATCAATCTAGAAAAGTTGTGGTTCCAATTCAATTATAAGCCAAGCTGGCTTTGGAGATGGAATTCGCTCACTCCTTCTCTAAACCCAAGCATATTGCTAAAAGAAAAGTTTAAGAGATTCTTTAGTCCCATATCAGAAGAGCCCTCTGGTGTGAGACAGTAGGAAACCAATAAAAAGGGACCATTGTCTTCTAAATTCTAATTCTCTGCATGCTTACTCTTGATTTCTCAGAATCCTTTCTTACATGCTATGTTCTCTTTAAATCCAAAACTCCCATTTTTGATAACAAATAAGTTTTTCCAATAGTAATCTCAGAAGTCTCCAGAAGGAAGATGGGGCCCCAACAACAACAACTCTACCCAATCCAGAATGATGCCATGGTTATCATCATCATACTACACTTTTTGCCAGAATTTCAGACAATCTTACCCATTACTCTAAAACTTGCTGCATAACCTACAGTTAGTCTAAATGAGATTTAACTATCTGAGCTTTCTCACAGTACCCAACAGAGATATCATCACCCCCTAAACAGCAGGAAGCAATTCTAAGAAAACGACACCCCTTCTCCCTTAGGTTTCATAATTCTCAGGGTTGTGGATGATGGTTATAGAGTTGGGGGTGGAAGAAAATATTAGACTCAGTATTGTAAAAAAAGCGGGGGAGAAGAAATGGAACAGATAGGTATAAGATATGATGGTAAATCATTGTATATACTAGTAAACAAATTTAGTAAAATAGCAACCTTAGATAATTTACACTGTAATTTGTGCTGTTATGGATTATTATATGTTGATATAAATGTCAACTATTTTTATAGTCCTGTTTAAGATAATTTGTATATTGATACAAATACAGAACTATATTTGTTATAATGTTGTGGGAGCCCGTTCTGGGGTTCCTCGTGGCTTTACCCAGCAGGTCCAAATAGAGGATGATCAGGACCACGGGCCTGAGTGCAGGTGTCTGTGATGGTCTGCACTTGGTTGTGCTGGGGGAGGAGGTCTTTTGCTCCACCCCTTGGCGTCTCTATAAAAACCCTGGACCAGAGACAGTCCGGGCCCGTTGGAATAGGTTCCAGGCCCTCTCGAGGCTATCCTTTATTTTCTATCTGTTTATCTCCACAAGATTCTCCGCTATAAATCCTTCTATCTAATATTTCCTGCTGCTCGCACTCAAGAAAACTCTGGGAAGCTGTGGGGGTGGTGGGTAAACACCCCACAGAATGGCGCCGTGAACAGGGACTAAAGAAAAAAAGAGACTAAAGAAAGAAAAAAAAAAAAGGGACTAAAGAAAGGGGAAAAAAGGGACTAAAGAAAGGGGAAAAAAGGGACTAAAGAAAGGGGAAAAAAGGGACTAAAGAAAAAAGGGACAAAAAAAGGGGGGACTAAAGACAAATGAACAGGGACTTAAGACAAAGTAATAGGGACTAAAGATAAAGGAAAATAGTTTTATTACAGAGTTTTTGGTGAAAGTGCTGAGTCAGCCCTGCCAGTGGAAAGGCATGCCGGTGTTATGGAATATATATATTTTTATATATATATATATTTTTGGTGAGGCAGGGGTTTTATCCTCGAGAGAAAAGGAAAGCAGACTGGAAGGATGTCCGATGCTGCAGCGAAATTCTCTTCTGTCAAAATTTTCTATCTTCTATCCCTTTCTCAATTTCTATCTGTGATAAGTATAAGATATAGGGTAGTAATATAGTTTAGGAAAAACTTAGAAGTATAAGATTGTGTAGGAAAAAATAAGTAAGGCAACTAGACAGAAAAACTCAATTTTCTAACTTTGGGGGCTTTGAAAGCAAACTGGGGAAAAAAATCTTTCTTTGGGCTTTACCAGTAGTAAAAAAGCTCTTCTTTGAGCTTATGGGGAAGAAAAAGTTTCCTATGGAAGCTTTTGACCTGGGGACAGCTGAAATGCTAAGTCCAAGCAGCAGGAGAAAGTGATTTCTCCCTGAGGCAAAAATGGGGGTGTAAGAAGTCAAAGTTTAAAGTTGGGAAGTTTTGGGAAAAGTTGGTCTTTCTCCTGGGGGGAAAAAATCTTTCTCTTAAACGATAAAGCTTTTCTTGGAAAATTTGGGGGAAAAAAACTCGCTAAAAAGCCTTAATCTTTCTCAAAAGCTCTCTTAAACTTAAAAACTAAATTTGTCCTTCTGGGAGGTGACAAAAATTAGAATCACCTGAAGATATTAGTATGGGGACCACCTGTGATTAGCTCTAAGGGCAAACAACAAACCTCTTAAGACAGCAAAACCTCTCTAAGTTCTTTCAAGCTTTAACAATCATCCCTGCAATGCAGGAGGCAAGGACAAGTTCCTAAAAACCTCTTCTAAGCTCTGTCTCTTCAAGCTAGTAAAAGACAGTGGGTCAGAGTACCCTGAGGGAAACACTTGGGAGAGTAAGGGTAAAGAGCTACAGAGAGCCCAAAAGAGCAGGAAACTTTGAGAAAAGCAAAAAAGCCAAGCTTTTCAGTTACAGCCGAGCTGAGGCAGCAAAGGTTCTGAGTGAGCGTTTCAGAATGAAAAGGTGCTCCTAATCGTCCAATGCAAAGATTCCCTGAAACTGTTAGCATTGTATCCTCGCTTCTGACCAAAAACCCAGAGGCGACTGTCCAGCGTCTCTGAGTTGGAGTGCATTTCGGGGATACTAGGGTTCCTGCAGTTGTAAACTTCCTGGAGCACAGAGCTGAGGCAGGAAGGTGCAGGACCCAGGGGAAGATTGCTAATGAACAAACAAAGCTAAAGCCGGCGGGAACGGCACAGTTGTCTGCTTTCCTACAAGTCCCGGGTTGATAGGTCCACAAATGCAAAAAGGAATCTGAGAAAAAGCTTTCCTATCAGAGTAAGGACCTTTCTGGGAAAACAGTAAAGCTGAACTGGGTCTGAAGCAGTCGTGCTGCCGAGTCAGAACGCTGTCTGGGGAAAGAGCCCAGCCAGGGCAGAACAGAACTATCCAGGAGTAAAGCTTTCTTTTCTGTCAGAAAAAGCATCTCTTTGAGAAAAGCTTTGTTTCAACTGACTCCCTGAGATGAGGGAGTGTAGCCCTGAGGGGTGATTGTCTCTGGCATAAGCTCTGTCCTGGAGCACCCAGACAAACACAACCCACTGGGGGACTGGGCCAGGTGAAGGCCTGATGAGGCAAAACATCCGTCCTAATGGGAGTTTAGAAATGGTGAAAACCTCCCTTGCTAAGCTTGGTTTATGAACACAAACCTCAGACCCCGAAAAATAGAAACGGACAAAAGCCCCTACCTTCAGTAGCAGGGAAAGCCGCTACTCTAGTGTCAGAAACCGTTTCTGGGGTAGAGGGGATAAATTGAGACCAAACTGGGAACTGTCTGGGAGAAAGACTCTGAAGAAACAGAGAAGGGACATAATCCTCCCCAGAAAATATGACCTGAAAAAGCTGCTAGAATTTGAGGCAGATTCAGGGGAAGAAAGAAAGCCCCTACCTCCAAAGGCAGCTAACAGAGGTACAGAGCTGCAGACAGATAGCTGAAGCTCTGCATCTGGGGAAGGAAGGAACAAGCAAAATGAGAATAAAATCAGTGGGAGAAAATGTCTCTGAAGGAGCTATGGAAAAGCTGTTGTACATGATCTTGTTTTCCACTGACTGGCTAAGGCAAGCACAAGCCCTGAGGAAAGCTATCAGAAATGCCAGCTTCAATGCCGGCAAACGAGGCAGGTGTGCTTCTGATTCGGGGGCCAGTGTCAAATGAAGGAGAGACACCTGTTGAAGCTAGCTGAGGAGAGACCAGAAACCTCCCAATGTCCCATAGCTGAAAATGTAAAATGCTTGTTCAAATCTCCCGTTGCAAAAGCAAAAAACTTTGCTCAAACCTCCCGGGCAAGAATTTGTAAGCAAGTCTGGTAAAAGAGAACCAGTTGACTCTCGAACACGATAAGAAATATGGGAAATGATATAAGGGACTGATATAAGGGATTGATATGGAACTGATATTATTATGGACTGATATAAGAGAAATGCATTCTGGGAAAGGTAGTTTTTCCGCTAAAGATGGCGACATTGCCCTGAAACACTTTTGTCAGCTCAAAAATACGTTCATGGTAAACTTAAAATACAGCCTTTAAAAAGAATAAGGAGGAAAATCATCTAAGAGTTTGTGTCAGTTCCAATGAAAAATTGAAAGGATATGAAACTAGGTGCGCTTCATGGTTTGGGGCTCCGTTGGTAAAATGCCTTATTTACCCTAATAGCTGTGCAAAGTTTTTACGGTAGTTGGATGACAAAAAGCTACCTATAAGAGCAAACAAGCCACTTTAAAATCCTTAAAACAAGGGAAAACAGTTTATACACTGAACTTTGTCTTAGATACGAAAAACTTGTTGAAATTAAAAGTTTTTTGCCTTTTGAACAAACTGCCTGCAGTGAGTAATTCCTTAGCAAATCTAATAAGGAGACAAGGAAACAGGCATTCAGAAAAGAAATGACTGCTTTATAGATGGGAAACAAACTTCAGAAAATCTAGCTGTCTTACAAAAGAGTTGCTTTACCTGAAAGTTCCTTATAAGAAATCAATGCTAAATATCACCGCTGCTAATAACATCAGGAGTTAAAGCTAATGAAGTGAAAATGCTAAATCCTGAAACTCAAGTGAAATGGAAAGATCCCTGCTCAGGATTTTGGAAGGGTCCCAATCCTGTTTTAATATGGGGTTGAGGACATGTTTGTGTTTTTTCACAAGAGGAAAATGAAGCTCGGTGGTTACCGGAGCGTTTGGTAAGGAGCGTGGAACCTAAGGAAGGTCAGCTCCAATGACCTTCCTATAAAGGAACCAGAATGAAAGTGGCTCAATTAGTGTTTCTGAGGTTTTGTCACTGGTTTAATGCAAACAGTGAGGAAATAAGAGTTCAGAGCTGTGCCGCTTTTGGCTTTACTAGCTCCTTTAGAAAAATATAACCTAATAGTTGTGCAGTATTGGCGAAGAGCTTTACAGCAGCTAAATATGGTAATTTCACCCTCAGTGTGAAGTGAAGTTTTTTGGTAGAGCAAACCAAAAGTGCTGTTGTAATAGAAATGTTTGTCTGAATTGAAGTTCTTAGGGGAGCTCTTATGAATTTGGGTGAAGGGACAGCCTCTAGTTAAAAACTGTCTACCGCTGACAGTGCATCTCTGCTGGTCTGGAACGGCTAAGAGAACTCGCAACTTTGGGGTGTGGCTTTGTCCTGAGAATGTTACAATCCCCTAGCAACAAGTATCACAACTCTATAATGACAACACTCACTAAATCCAAGTGCTTTATAACAAAGCTAACTATAAACTGTAAACTTTAGAAATGATGTACGTACTTCCTGTCTAGTTAAGAGAATCTTTCTGATAGAGATGGTGATAATAATTAAGAGTAAGAAGTAGAAAGACAAAAATAAGATATGTGAGTTTGTAAAAATTCTGTCTTGTTATATCTGTGTTAAGAAATCTTTAGGTGTTTGCTAAGTTAGATATATGCTAATGGTAGCCTATATAAGTTTGTAAAATAGGTCTATAGAGTTCCTTTAAGAATATAAGCTTGTAAGAAGTATTTAAGGTAGTCTTAAGACATGTAGTAATAAGCTTGTAAGATGCTAGTTGTAAATGTAAGTTTAAATAAGAAATAAGATGGAATGAATATAAGTATATAAGAATTAATAAATATATTTGCTAAAGTTTTCTATAGTTTCCTTAAAGTATAAATAAGTAGATGTTAATATGTGAGTTTGTAAAAATGTGTAATGTTGAGTGAGTTTATGCTTAAGCACATGTTATGTCAGTTTGTGAAAAAGTGTAAATGTTAAGTGTGAATCTATTAATGTATATGGTGAAAACACCTGAGACACAGGAGATAGTGTCCTAGTAGACTGCAAGGTAGGCAGTCGGAATGGTTTCAAAAGCTCCAGAAGCCGCTAAGAATGGCGGACGCCAGAACCAGCACAAGGCATCCGCAGCTGAGATCCGTGGAATATCAACGCAGCACAGAAAAACCTGAGCTAACAGCAAAAACGGTGCAGTTTAAAATATTACTATAACTAAAAAGGTCTGTCTTTGAGAACAAAAGTTGCAGAGACGCTTGTTTGAACAAAAATTAACTGCAAAAAGTTTTGGTCGAAAAACATCTCTTCATATTTGGAAGTGAAAGCCTGATACCAGAATTTTTTTCTTGTTTGAACTTTTTGAACTTAAAATGAGATAAAATTACAAAAACATTTTGGTTATGGATTTCTTCAAATTTGGAAGGCTAGTACCAATATTTATCATTTGAATTTTGGTACTTAAAAGAAATGAACAATAGAGATTTCATTGCAATGGGACAATTTTGAGCTTACTTATAGTAATGACCTAGGAACAGTTTTCTGGAATTGGGTTAAAAATGGAACTGTTTAAATGAAGAAATGTATTTCTACTTAGAATCAAGATGCAATTTTGTGTATGCGTATATGCTTTATTAACTGGAGATTTATGAATTGTTTTGTGGAACTCTTTATGTAAAAATGGAATTACTTATGGAACTGGTTTTGTGTTACAAATGGAACTGTTCAAACAGATAAGTTTGGGTTCCTCTAACTAGGTTTGAGACTTTGTTTAAAAAATTATAAAGAAAAGGAGGAGTTATGAGATTGAATTATGTTCGCAGAAACCTATTGATATTAATGCACCCTGGTTTTGTGGAGTTAAGAAAATGTTTAAGTTTGATGTGAATACATCGAAGTTTTTCCTATGTTCTGTTAACAAGAAAATTCAAATGACTGAGTTAAAGTTGTAAGATGGAGAAAATTGTTAACTATATATAGCACCATACATGCTAATTCTAATGGTTCTGTTAAGAGTTTGCTTTGAGTTGTAAGATTGAGAGAATTGTGACTATGTATAGCAATATTTATGTTAACCTGTTAATGGTAATGATGAAGCTAAGGGATTCTTTAAGTTTGTAGTTGCCTTAAGAGTTTTGGTTTAGAAAGGGCTTGAGGCAGCTAAGACTGCTGTGGTCACCTTGGACCTAATTCAAAAGAGAAATGCCATCTATATCATCCTCTACTCCCATACTGGGAGGTGTAACAGCTATGGAGATTGCTGTAAGCCATTAATAGTTATTTTTTTATATATTAAGAAGGGGGGACCTGTGGGAGCCCGTTCTGGGGTTCCTCGTGGCTTTACCCAGCAGGTCCAAATAGAGGATGATCAGGACCACGGGCCTGAGTGCAGGTGTCTGAGATGGTCTGCACTTGGTTGTGCTGGGGGAGGAGGTCTTTTGCTCCACCCCTTGGCGTCTCTATAAAAACCCTGGACCAGAGACAGTCCGGGCCCGTTGGAATAGGTTCCAGGCCCTCTCGAGGCTATCCTTTATTTTCTATCTGTTTATCTCCACAAGATTCTCCGCTATAAATCCTTCTATCTAATATTTCCTGCTGCTCGCACTCAAGAAAACTCTGGGAAGCTGTGGGGGTGGTGGGTAAACGCCCCACAGAATGTACATATATTTCTACTCTTATTTGAAACATTTTTATATTGATATAAATGTAAATTTATATCTGTCATACTTTATATATGTTCTATTTCTGTTTAGGATATTCGGTATATTGATATATATTTAAGATTATTGTCATATTGCATATTGCACTATATACTCCTACCTCTGTTATAAATATCTTGTGTATTGTCACAATTTTGAAGTCATCATTCTTCACCATACATTTGCTTATAGACTGTTTACCTTGTTTATGTGAAGCCTTAGTCCTTAGGTTATTTCAGTAGATAAGACTTAATAGATTTATAGTCACCTATGCCTGTCATCTCTATAGTTATGTTAGTTAGGTTATCCAGATTTACAGATACATAGGTCAGATGGACAGGTAATCTTCAAACACTTCATAGACCTAGAGAATATGGCATTTAAATAACTTAGAATTCTGTTGACGTGAGACACAATTGTTCCTGGCTGTACCAATTGATCCCGAGAGAATGTTGGGCTTCTAAGACATTTCCATTTGGAAGTTTGTCTTTTTGGCACAAAATGGTCTACTGGGCAAAGAACTGCCCTTGCCTTGATGGCTGACAGTACAAATGCAATGCTGTCCTTTCTGGACAAGCGGGATACAAGGAAAGCGACCACTGTACTCTGCCAATACAGGGTAAGAAGGTCTTTCAGAAATCCTGCTTCTGAAAATGGTCTGTCAGATACTCTAGGCCTGTAGCCAATTTGAATGCAGCAACAATGCTGAGAAACATTAGGTGACTGTCCAGGCTGCCAGCTGTCTTTGTCTACTCTTGCAAGATTCCCAAAAGTTGCTTGCATCCATCTTCCATTTCGCAGGTACCATTATGTTCCTTCTCAGGTCTTTGATGGGATTGAAGACTAGCAGTTATAGTTACAACTTAGTATACATATAATATCTTAGATAGAACATATTAAGTATTAGATTCAGGTTCTTTAGGATAGGATACCTTTTGGAATGATCTTTATAACATGCCAATTACCTATGCTCTATACTTCTCTGGATTTTAGTATGTGTTTCTTGCTTGATATTGTTTGCATTGGTTGTAGTTACCTCTTATCTAGGTCATAATCCCTCATTATTCCTTGACAATATTTGATAACCATTCCTTTGCATATAGTCTTGTATTAGTTTAGAACCTTCTTATTTAGACAAAAAGGGGGAGATGTAGTGGGTAGCCATTCCAGCTTGGATCTGGAAGATCCAACCCCCATTGAGACTCTGGCAATGGTCACACCTATGAGGCAGGGCCAGGAGAGGCACCTGGAGACCCGAGACCTGGATGAGCCAGCACTATCTCTGTGCACTCGCTCTGTGCCGGGACGCTGAACGTTGGAGGTGGACTGAGCAGAGCTCCAGAGAACACCGTTGGACTGTGATACATCTTTCCCAGACCCTGCGACCTACCTATTACTTAATTTGTGAGTTACGCCATTAAATAAATATCCTTTTAACTACCTGGAGTGGCCAAAATAATTTCACCAATATTATAGTATCACCAGAAATCTGGAGGCAAAGGACCACCAGCTGTATCCAGGTGATAAGGAAAAAAAACAGTAATAATCAAAAGGAATTTACACCCCCAGACCCAAAAGTGTCTGGACTCTGCAAAAACAGACTCTAATATAACAGTCTACCACTATTGAATGCTCTCATCAATTGATCCCCCGTGTCTCCTAAACGCTAAACTAATAAAGGAAACAGGTGCCTTAAATAATTTACCTCTAATAAAGCTTGTCTGAGGTAAAAAATTAAGCAGAGTATGATAAACTCCTTCAGTAAAGTGGCATGATTCAAGATCAACTCAAAAAAATCCATAGCCCTCCTATACACAAATGATAAAAGGGCTGAGAAAGAAGTCAGAGAAACATCACCCTTTACAATAGCCACAAATAATATAAAATACCTTGGGATAACACTAACTAAACAAGTGAAGGACCTTTTTGATAAGAACTTTAAATCTCTAAAGAAAGAAATTGAAGAAGATATCAGAAAATGGAAGGATCTCCCATGCTCATGGATAGGTAGGATTAACCTAGTAAAAATGGCAATCTTACCAAAAGCAATCTACAGATTCAATGCAATCCCCGTCAAAATCACAACACAATTCTTCACAGACTTGGAAAGAAAAATACTCAACTTCATATGGAAAAACAAAAGACCCAGGATAGCTAAAAAAAAAAAAAAAATCCTATATGATAAAGCAACCTTTGGAGGCATCACCATCCCTGACCTCAAACTCTACTATAAAGCTATAGTAATAAAAACAGCTTGGTACTGGTATAAAAACTGACATACTGACCAATGGAATCAAATTGAAGACCCTGACATTAATCCATGCACATATGAACACCTGGTTTTTGACAAAGGAGCCAAAACTATACAATGGAAAAAAGAAAGTATCTTCAACAAATGGTGCTGGCATAACTGGATCTCAATATGTAAAAGATTACAAATAGATCCATATCTGTCACCATGCACAAAACTCAAGTCCAAGTGGATCAAAGACCTGAACATAAATCCAGTTACACTAAACTTAATAGAAAAGAAAGTAGGAAGCACTCTTGAACACATTGGCACCGGAGACCATTTTCTAAATATAACACCAGCAGCACAGACCCTGAGCACAGCAATTAATAAATGGGACCTCTCAAAACTGAGAAGCTTTTGCAGGGCTTGTAGTGATCACCTTCCTGTTATTAAGTACTCCTATGAACTTCCCTTAGTACACATGCATAATGAACTCTCCGATGTCACTTCTTATAAAAAAAACACTAATATTATAGGAGCCACGCCCCACATTTATAACCTCAATTTAACCTTAGTTAGATCTTTAGAGGCCCCATTCTCAAATATAGTCTCATCAGAATTTAAGTCTTTGCAGGTGCACAAATATTACTCCATAGTAACAGTTTCTTAACCAGGACAAAAAAACGTAATCAATTAATGAGTAATTATTGATACATCGTGTTACATCAAAATTCAATATGCCTGTCTTTTTAAAACTATGGTTAACAGAGTTGAAAGACAAGGTAAAGAACAGGAGAAAATATTCTGATGCAGAGGCTCAGTCTATGCTGATAAACCTCTGTAGCTACACTTGTGGCTGTTGTCAGGATTTGATCCTTAATCATCAGCCTTCGACGGCTTCCCAGCCTAAAAAGAGGGTGAACCCTCTGTGGGCTCTGTGTCCCCTCTCCTCTCCCCTCTCTCCCCCCTTTTGTGTCTCTCTGTCTCTGTTTCTCTCTCTCTCTCTCTCTCTCTCTCTCTCTCTCTCTCTCTCTCTCTCTCTCTCTTTCTCACCTTGCCCCCAATAAAGCTCTAAAAAGGTAACCATGGCTATGATTCCTTTAATCAGCACGCTCCTCTGACGGCATGGTCGCTGCGGGCGGTGACTAGCCACGAGGGGCAGCACCACGGCATAAAACGACCAGCCATGAGGGGCAGCACCGAGGCATAACTAACAGCTGTTCATAACAATTATGGTCTTAACAGAAGATAAGAAGGCACAAGAACAGAATAGCAAATTTGTGTGGGTCATGGATAGAGTAGATATTGCTTACTATGTTCAGTCTAATAAAATAAGTATATACAGATATAGAAAACACATATATAAATATAGACACATAAATAAATTTATGCACAAATCACAAAGATGTTTACATGTGTGTAAATGCAAATCACTAGATTATAAAATGTCAGATAATTTTAAAATAAAAGTAAGACTCACCAAAATTTCCTCCAGCTTCTCAAAAACTACCATGGACACTGCAAATCAGCTCCTCATTTCACCCTGGAAGGCTCTGTCTAGCACTGGCATCCTGAATTCTGTAGATGTAACCAACCGTCTTATTAAATAAGAAACACAGAACCAATGTAAAAGAGAAAGCCAAGAGATCAGAGCTCAGAGATAAAATCTCACCCTTCCTCCTGCGGTGGTCCTAGCTTCCCAAAAGAGAGCTATTTCCTGTGTGTCTGACCTTTCATAGTATTTTGTTCTGCCTTCTCATTGGTTGTAAACGCAAACACGTGACTGCCTCGTCACTGTCTGTATGTACAGCCCTCTAGGTCTTAAAGGCGTATGTCCAATGCTGGCTGTATCCCTGAACACACAGGAGATCTATGGGATTAAAGGCATGTGCCACCACCACCATGCTCTTTCTATGGCTCTAATAGCTCTGACCCCCGGGGAACTTTATTTATTAACATACAATCAAAATCACATTTCAGTACAATTAGATTACCACCACATTTCCCCTTTTCTATTTTAATAAAAAGAAAAAAAGCAAAAGGTTATAACTAACATAAGAAAAACTATATACAAAAGTACAATAACTATATACAATATATACAAGTAATAAATACCTAAACAGGTATTTGACAAATCAGAGAAAATAATTCCATTATCTATCCTATTTTGGTAAATCCAAGATGTATCTAATGCAATTTCTATCCTAATTAATTTTCAACTCTAACTAACTAATCTTCAACCATAACTAACTAATGTTCAATTCCCTCAGAGACCCAAGAAGGAAATAATATTAGCTAACAAAAATAAAAACAGGAAGTGCGTTCAAGCAACTTCCAAAAAATTTGTGAGTTGACAGAAACAGTCAGCTGCCTGGACAGTCACCTGAGTTTTCCGAATTATTGGGGCATCATCTTCAGCCTATGGGCTTAGCGTATCTGACAGACTCATTTGTGAAGTAGGATGTACACAAGGTCAACAGTTCAACCTCACATTGGGTAAGAGCAGTCCATGTACTAGAAACACCTGAATTCCACTAGTGTCCTGTCATGATTCAGGATTTTAAATTCTGGAAATTGTTGATGGTTTTTGAATTCAGCTGTCCATTCTTCTTGGCTGTGTATATATGGCTTCATCTCAGCATCCCCTTCTTGTCCACATCCCTCTATTGAATGCCAGTCTACTATCCAGAGGCGTGAGCTTTCAGCTGCTGTTCCATTGCACATCAGAAGCCATCGGCCCTCTGCCTATTAAGCTGCCTTTGAAGAAAAGGGCACTGTACCTTTTCCAGATTGTGAAGGCCACTTCAGGGATGGGGCCATATTGTCCTGGCCTCAGAAGTTGCTTTTTGATAAAGCCATAACCACACTTGTTTTGGCAAGAATCAGTAGTCCTTTGTTTCATGTTCTGTCTGTCCATTTTGTCCTGTTGATTCGAGGATACTTTGTTGTCCAGTGGCTAACTTTTGCCACAATGAAAGTTGACTCCATATGCAGTTTCTTCACTGCCCATATTTTCTCTGAAGTAGATTGGTACTGCCAGGAGCTGACATGTCTCAAAATAGAAAAATTTTCTAAGTTATTAAAACATTTTAAATGCCATATTCTGTAGATCTCTGAAGGGTTTGAAGATGACCTGTCTAAAACATCTCTGCTCAATTTTTAAAACATATCTAATATGACTACAAGTTCTATTGTAATGTCTAACTACTAACTTTCATTTCTTTATATCCTAATAGTTGGTAATAATAACATTCAAGGATCAGAAAATTGCATTACATTGTTAAATGAATGGTATAAATACAATTAGAAATATACATAATAGCATTTCCTAACAATATCAATTTCAAATTTGTATACAATATAAAACAATCCAATCCTATGTAAAGTATTTAAAACTAGTAATTGTCTTTCTCTTTTCTTTCTTTCTTTTTTCTTCCTTCCTTCCTTTCTTTTTTTTAAACAAGAACCTTAAATCTAATCTCCTTTGCTTAGCCTTTTTCCTAACCCTTGACAACAACTTGTAACCAACCTCCCCTAAACAATGAAAATTATCCCAGAACCAAAACCCATTAAAAAGACCAAAAAACCATCTGCCCCACACCACCTCTTTGGGAATGTGGGCGTCGTATTCTTAAAATTGCTTCCTGCTGGGTATAGGTGAAGTTTTCTTTATCCTGAAAGAAAAATTTTAGGTTAATTGTCAAATTCTAGGAAAGGTAACTATATCCTTCATTATCCAGTCTGTGTATAATGCCAAAGTTCAGGGTTTATCTCAAGTCCTTATTCAAGTAGTCTTTGAGACTGGATCATCTCAGCTAGTCATCTCAAAATTGCTCTGAGCACCTTGTAGTTCAAAGCTGAACTATAGATGATGTTTGTCAGCTTAATGATAATATTATTGTCCACGTGGAATTGTTGCTGTTGTGGGGCCTCATCTTTTTTCTGGAGACTTCAGTTGATGTTAGGCCTGGCCGTGGTTTCCTGAAGAAAACTGATAAAAGACTTGAATACAAAGACATATATATGCAGCTAATTGAAGCTTTTTTTCTAGAATTAGTTAGTACTCTATATGATCATTCATATTTTAACAAAGTTTAAAATGTATATATATCTATATATCTATATATGTTAATCTTGTAAATTTCATTATAAAATTCATACTTTAAGAAAAGTTTAAAGAATCAGAATAGAATCAAAGAGTTGAGATTAGTAATAGAATAGTCCCTTAATTAATCTGGATTCTGTCCTGTCCCATAGCAGAAGATAGCTCTTTTATTCTGGCATGATACAGGGAGTTTGAATTTTCTTTTTAACAACATGCTTGAGTTTAAAGAAGGAGAGAGCCATTCTCCAACTCCAAAGTCAGCTTTAAATTTTAATTGAACTGGGCCTACAAAAAGACCAATAGTGTTAAATGTCTTTAGAGAACAGCAGAAACAAACATTTAGGAAGACCAAGAGTTTAACATTTGCTTTACATATGGGGAATGCATGCCATAAATACTATTGCCTCCTTAAACCTTTGTAAATCTAACATTTCAATTGGAGCCCAAATATTTTGTGATTAGGCAACTGCTATATGGTTACCGGATAAATTAAGGGTGACTGTGTGAAAACAGGCTTTCTTTCTGTAACCTTATGATCCAAACTTGAAACAACTTTGTAGCTAGAGTTTTCCTGCCTGGCCCACAGTCAGGACAAATCTCTCTCACCTGCCAGTCCCACAGCCGCTCAGACCCAACCAAGTAAACACAGAGATTTATACTGCTTACAAACTGTATGGCTGTAACAGGCTTCTTGCTAACTGTTCTTATATCTTAAATTAACCCATTTGTATAAATCTATACCTTGCCACTTGGCTCATGGCTTACCAGCATCTTCACATACAGCTTGTCCTGGCAGAGGCTGGCAGTGTCTCTGACTCAGCCTTGCACTTCCCCAAATTCTTCTCCTCCTTGACCTGCCTATACATCCTCCTGCCTGACTACTGGCCAATCAGTGGTTTATTTACTAACCAATCCGAGCAACACATTTGCCATACAGAACATCCCACAGCACAACTTCACTGTTAATTTCTTCTGTTGAATTTGAATTTCTCTATAATTCAGTTTTACAGGTTTAACATGTTTTTCTAAAACTGTTATCCTGGAACTTAAACTGACTATCTTTTTAAATAGTAAAATGAGGATAAGAAAAGTAATAAACTGCACAATTCAATCAACATTAATCTTCTCATGTAGTTGTTCCATTGTCAGACTGCCTAAAATTTCAAACAAAGCACAATTTTGTTCCAATGTACACATAAAACCCATTTTTTTAATGTGGAAAAAATTTCTCTTTTAAATAGTTTCCTTTAAAATATCTGATGTGTTAATTGTCTTACCAAGTCTCTATATAACAGTAGAAATCCAAGGGAATTTCAAAACAGCCACCTAGTGTCTGAGGTGTGAATCCAGAGAGAGAGAGAGAGAGAGAGAGAGAGAGAGAGAGAGAGAGAGAGAGAGAGAGAGAGAGAGAGAGAGAGAAAGCATAGCCACAAGTTCTGGCTAAAAGCTTAAATCAGTCATGTGTTCCTGCTTGAGCTGACTCAAGCCTGGGCTCTGGCTTCCTTAAGCTCCGACCATGTGTGTTGGCTCTATAGGCAGGGGCCCTGTTCGGCAGGGCAGGCCTGAGTTGTAGCACCGGCTTTAAGTGAGTAGCAACAGCTGCGTGTAACCGCTTGAGGCTACGGTCAGTCCGGACTGAAACCAAGCCGACCGGGGCCCGAGCTAGGGAGCCAGGCCACCCTGGCCAGAAACCGGACATGCCACCAAGCCAAGCCAAGCGGTTTTTAATGGATTCTTGTCACTTTGGGCACCAAATGTAGAAATAACCATCTTATTAAATAAGAAACACAGAGCCAATGTAAAGATAAAAGCCCAAGAGGTCAGAGCTAAGAGCCTTACCCTTCCTGCTTCAGAGATCCTCTTCAGCCAAGAGAGCCCTACTTCCTGTGTGTTTATCTTTATATAGACTTTCTGTTCTGCTTTCTCATTGGTTGTAAACCCAACCACATGACCACCTTGTCACTGCCTGTCTGTACAGTCCTCCAGGTCTTCTATGGTTGGTATTGAAATTAAAGGCATGTGTCTCCAATGCTGGTTGTATCCTTGACCACACAGAGATCTACCTAGCTCTGCCTACCAAGAGTTGGGATTAAAGGCGTGCACCATGAATGCCCAGCTCCGCTATGGCTTACTATTAGCTCTGACCCCCAGGCAACTTTATTTATTAACATACAAATAAAATCACAATTCAGTACAAATAAAATATCACCATACTGGAGTCATTTTATGATGCCTTTGGCAGTATCCTCATCAAAGAGTGCTACTACCTACATTGCACTCTCATGTCTACATCACCCACAGGCAGGACATCACTAAGTATGGTTAGACATGGGGAAGATGACCTAAGAGGTTTGGGACTAGTTTCAGGTTTAGAAAGGTACATTTTTCCTCCAGACAAAAGGGACCCCAGGATAAATGTAACCTACATGGCAGCTCATAAACATCTGTAATTCCATTTCTAGGAGAACTGATGCCCTCTTTTCCCTCCTTGGGCTCTTGCACATAAACTCATTCAAATACATACACACACACATACACATACACACACACTTCCTCTACTAGTATTACACTAGAGCCTATCTTGTTAGGCCTATTTATATTTCATTTAAATATTTTAGTGATCTGACATTGGGTGCCCCTACATTCAGATGGGAGGGTGGAGGCTCCCCTGTGATCTCAAGTGCACCTCCCTCTACCTCCACTGTCCTCCATTTTTCATCCTCACTGTACAGGACCCAGGTCATTCCCTCTGCTGAGGCAAGGTTCTATGTAGGAAAACCCACAATCTCTCTCAGACCTGGATACAGAAATCAGTAATCACTTATCACCTCTGCACAGTGCTTGTCTGGGTTCAGCAGGGATATTGCTGGATCCTATCCAGGGTACTCTCAGTCCAAAAGGAGTGGGAAGAATTTAGAAAGCTTAGGATGGGGGTGTCTTGCCTGAGAAATATCCCTCATGGTACAGGACTGACAAAGAAGACACTGCTGGATTGCTTGGAGTCTGTGTAGTGAGACTTCTGCAGCCCACAGTCAGGATATTACCATTTCCACTCACTGAGCCAGACACTTATTGCTTTGCAGATGCCAAGACAAGGCTTAATCCCAGAGTTCTTTGAAGTAGAAGTGAGCTGAATGCCTTCCTACAAGTCTGTCTCCTTTGTGGGCAGGGCTGCACTATTAGGGGTAACTCTTTCTGGATTAGGGCTTTAACCTATCATTAATTCATCACCATATTTCCCCACATAGCCAGTTCTCTCCCTCTCTCTCTCTCTCTCTCTCTCTCTCTCTTTCTCCATGTCTGTATGCTCCATGGACCTCACAAAAGATGCAGTTGTGAGAATCCCTTCTTGAGGGAAATTCAAAAGAATGTTTACTCCCTCTTCATAAGGTCCCAACAACAAATCATAGTGTGATTCCATCATAGTTCACCCTGGGTCAACAATGAGGTTTTTGTTTTTTGTTTTTGTTTATTAATTTATTTTTCATCCTGACTGCAGTTTCCCCTCCCTCCTTTCCTCCAAGTCCTTCTCCCCCCACCCTTCCTCTGTTCCCACCCCCCAGCCCACTGTTCCTCCATTTGTGTTCAGAAAAGGACAGGCCTCCTGTGAGTATCAATAAAATATGGCATATCAAGTTGCAGAAATACTAAGCAGCTCCTCATGTATTAAGTCTGGGCAAGGTGATCCAGTATGAGGAGTAGGGTCACAAAGCCAGTAAGAGTCAGAGACAGCCCCTGCTCTCACTCTTAGCAGAAGATGGAGAGAAAGGTTTGTGGAAGCCAGAGGGGCCAAGGACACTGCAAGAAAATGCACAGAATCAACTAACCAAGGCTCATAGGGGCTCACAGAGACTGAATTGACAATCAGGGAGCCTGCATGGGACTGACCTGTCCTTCTACATGTATGTGACAGTTGTGTAACAATGAGTTTTTGATATATGGGTAGACTATTATCAGGAAGTATTTGGTAGGAGGTGGCTAAGCAGCTACAATGGAAAGTGGGTACCCAGCATGGAGCCTCCCTGCATTTCTCCACCCTGATGAACTTGGTGGGGCTGGCCCATGCTGTTCCAACAAAGGCCAAAAGGAAATGAGGCCCTATTTTCATTTGCTGCTTAGGTTGGTTCCCTGGGTCCAAGAGGCTCTGCTTTAGCACTGTAGCTTTTACCCGCATCTATTGACTTTCTGTTCACCACACACTGATGCTGAGAGATACCCCTGCTTGTCAACCATCTCCACTCAGCATAACTTTTTGCTAGAGGGAACTATAACCTGCTTAGTCTCCGGAAGTATAATGACTCACTCTGGGACAGGCTTGATCATCTTCACCTATATTGTTTTATGATGGATATTTTCTTTGAACTAATTCAATAGTGGAGAGGGTGCCTGAACTGGCCTACTCTGGTAATCAAATTAGTGAATACCCTGTCATCATAGAGCCTTCATCCAGTAACTGATGGAAGCAGATCCAGAGATCCATGGCCAGGCACCAGTCTGAGCTCCTGCAGTCCAATCGATGAGAGAGGAGGGATTCTATGAGCAAGGGACATTGAGATCATTATGGGAAAATGTACAAAGACAACCAAATTAGTGGAAACTCATGAACTGTGGACCAATAGCTGTGGAGCACCCATAAGACTGGACTAGGCCCTATGGATAGGAGAGACAGTCGTTTAGCTTGAACTGTCTGGGGGCCCCAGGCAGGGGGATCAGGATCCATCCCTAGTGCATGAGCCATCTTTTTGGAGCCCAGTGCCTATGGTGGGACACCTTGGGCAGCCTTGGTGTAGAGGGAAGGGCTTGGACTTGCCTCAACTGTATGTACTAGGCTCTGCTGAGTCCCCATGGGAGACCTTGCCTTGGAGGAAGTGGGGATCGAATTGGGGGTGGGTTGGGGAGGAAGGCCGGGGCATGGGAGGAGGCAGGAGAGAGGGGATCTGTGGTTCGTATGTAAAATGAATAGAAAATTTCTTAATTATAATAAAAAAAGAACTAATTGATTTTCAGACTTAAAAGTCTTCCAGAAGCGCATTAGCATACAATTTGGCTTTCTGTCAGTGGTTCCCCTTACTACACTCAGGCTTGATACAAATCTTGCCACATTTGCCTTCAAGTTACCCAGACAGACCTCTTCTTCCTCTTTGCTTTTTTTTTCTAATCTATAGGTTAGTCTTCTATTTTATGGACAAAATGTACATGCTTGTGGAAGTTACTTAGATCTGACAAAGACTCTCCTACTTTATATAGATTCTGCCTCACTTAAGGGCCCAGCAAAGCCAGGAAAGCTCCATACTAGTTTTTCTATTGCAATTCTCTCTTGAGACAGCCACCTTGGCCTCAGATATATTTCTCACTACATGTATCAGTGATTGAGAACCCTCTGTACTACAATGCCAAGATCCCCATTCCTCTGAGGGATCATGCAATAAAGATGGCCTTGCACACAAATGGCTGGATACTCAAATGAGAGTCATGTGGTGATATTTTGTTTGTGCTCTAACAAATAAAGCTTGCCTGAAGATCAGAGTGCAAAGGTAGACACTAGTTAACCATAGAAACCAGGCAGTGGTGGCACACACCTTTAATCCCAGCACTTGGGAGGAAGAAGCAGGAAGATCAGCAGTTCAGGGCCATCCTGGGCTATAGAAGATTGATCCAGTCTAAAAAAGAAACAGAGCTAGATGGTGGAGGCTCATGCCTTTAATCCTAGCACTAGGGAGGTAGAGACAGTAATTTAAGGTGGGCGGTGTTGGGGAATATTATTTTAAGGTGTGTTACTTTTGTTTATGCTTCATTTGTTTAATTCTATGAAGCTGTGTTATTGTGCCTGTGTATAATACCTGATGGTCTAATAAAGAAATGACCAATAGCAAGGCAGGAGAAAGGCTAAGCAGGGCTGACAGGCAGAGAAATTTGGGAGGAGAGATCTAGCAGCCAGAGAAGGAGGAGAACTCCAGGGGCCAGTTACTCAGCTATACAGCAAGCCACAGAGTAAGTGTAAGATTTACCGAATTAAGAGAATGGGAAAAGCTCAGAGACAAAAGATAGATGGGATAATTTCAGTTAGGGAAAGCTGGCAAGAAACTAAGCCAAGCTATGGCTGGGCATTCATAACTAAGAATAAGCCTTTGTGTGATTTATTTGGGAGCTGGGTGGTGGGTCCACTAAAGACCAAAAACAAACAAGAACAAATTGGCATACCAACTTGGGGCTTGTATATCCATCTAGAGCCTAAGAAAGCTGAACAACAACAACAAAAGGGATTTGGCTCCTTTAAGAGTTTCTGCCAGACAGTTTCTGCCTGTCACTGATCCCTTAAGCATCTAGTGTTAGTTATTTAGCTGCGTTGTGTTCTTACCCTGCAAGGAAGTGTCACGAAACACGACAGAATCCGCTTATAAGAGTTTATTAGAGTTAAAGGGACAGAGAGTGCTCAGGCCTGTGGGAGAGACACGTGCGTGGAGAAGAAGGAGAGAGAGAACCAGGAATATGGCGCTCCGCTTTAAAACTGGCTGGGGGCGTGGCCAGGTCACGTCACTACTCCACGCATGTGCGTAGATCACATGGTCATGTTGTGCGCTTACATGGCCATGTAATGTCACGGATCCTGGTTACGTGAGATGCCCTGACCCGGAACTTACTAGGCGGAGGTGTCCAGGTCTGCCGGGTATCCTGGTTACGAGAGACGCCCTGGCCCAGAAATGCCTATCCTGACCTGAAATTGGCTGGCGGAAGTGTCCGCCTGGTATATGCGACCATGGGGGCGTGTTGTGAACCCTTCATCTAGTACATTAAGTAGGAAAAAAAAAAAAAAAACTAAGTAGAAATGCCTGCTGCAGTTCAAGCATCAGCATTCTAGAGCTCTAGGAAAGTTGAATGCAGTTCCTGGTCAGACAAACCTCCAAATGGCCACAAGTTTCATGCTTGGCTTTCATGACACTAGAAACGAACAGAGCTGGTTGAGAGCTCCACGGAGAGATTCAGGATGTACCTTAGCAATTTAAAAGTTTGCTCATGTGATCAAAAACGGTTAGAATATGCAATAAAAGTAAAAGAGGTCTAGATGGAAATACCTCTAAGCAGGTTACAGTGTGTTTAACAATGTGCATAGGATTAAGAAAAGAAAAAGAATATAGTCATAGAAAGAAAGAAATAGTTTAAGAATAATAAAGTCTTTAAAGAAAGAGTAAGTCACATAAGATTAGAAATACACAGATCCTCTCTCTTATTGTGTTGATTTTGGATTTTTTGATTGTTGAAAAGCAAAGGATAGCTTCAAAGAGACCTGCAATTGAAAGAGGGATTGTTGAAATAAATCAGCCTATATACTTTAGGAATGCCTTAACTTTTAAAAAGTCAAAAATTATATTTGTCAAATGGAAATAAAAAATGCTTTTGAGTTTTGCTTTTGTATAAGATTTAAGAGTCCAGCCTTAAATTTATACAAATCCAGGGGCCCAGGAGAGACAATATCAGTGGCACAGGAATGATGAATCCAGTTGCTTGGAGCTCTTTAGTTCAACTTGTTTATTCCTCAGTTGCCATTGTTCAGTCACCAGTTCAACTCTCTCAGATTTCTCTTTATTTCCTTAGTTCCTTTCTTCTTGTTCCCTCAATTCTTAATTCCCTCTAATCTTCATTTCCATGATTCCTCAATCCTTCAATCTTCAGTTCCTAGTTCCCTCAATTCTTCAATCCTTCCATTCCTTATTCCTTCAATTCTTCATTCCCTCTATTTTCTGTTCCCTCTATTCCTAGTTCTCTCCAATCCCAATTCTCTCCCATCTTCAATCCCTCAATCCTCCATCTTTCAGTCCTTCTCTCTTCCATCCTTAGGTCCTTCTCTTTTTTCCCCCTTCTCCCAGGACTGGTCGATATCCTATCCAAAACAGTAACACCTTATGTTTTGTATACAGCACAAGATGCTAGAGGTGCAACCCAAAAGGGGAGAGATAAGAGTGGAGTTGGTTAGCAGTTGGGATAAATCAGAAAAGGAATATATGTGCTAGAAATATATTCTTATTGTGGTTAGGTGAAGGCATTATGAATCTTTCAAGTATAGAGTTACAGGTAATAGGGTAGGAAAAGTCTGTAGGTCACTAAAAGTTAAAACAGTCACTTTTTGACTCTTCTGCCAGTTTCCTGACAGGGCGGGGGGAAGAGTACTGATAGCTAGTCAATCTGCATCACAGCTTGAAACACCTGCTGAAGGGAAACTCCCTTTGTTCTAAGAGGTTCTCTGGGGCAGTGAGAGAGAGGGGGGAGACCTTGATTTGCACAAGAAACAAAGCTTGTTCGCCTAGTTGTTAGGCATTTGGCCTGTGAGACATGTAGTCTCAGATAGGACATTTTATCTAAGTTGGGGAGTTTTCAGGCATCTAACAGATGTTCCTTGCTTGTCTTTTAAGGCTTTGGGGTTGACTATAAGGAAGTAGCTCAAGGAGGGTATTTGCAAATGGCAGATACCCAAAACAAATGCTAAAGAGGGGGTCTGGAGCTCAGAGCAGAAGGTTCTGTCTACATGACTATCCAGGTGCTTTGAAATGAAGACTCACACACATACACACTTTAGGAGAATTATGAGCACAAGGAATTCTTAGTAAGACACAACTGAATATTAAGCCGCATAACACCAATAGACCTTGCTGACTGGCTTTCCCACTCGACTGACCCTTGGCCTCATCAAGGTGTAGCTTATAATATACAGCTGGACGTCTATTTCATATTGCTGTGGCTCACCACAGTTCCGTCAGGAGATGAGAGGCTGTGGATTCCTTCAAGATTAATATGGATCAAGTTTGATCAGGCGAGACCTCCTGAAACTTGGCAGGTGATATCTATTAGCAAAGTTTTTGCTGGTCTTCTCAGGACTTGGTCATTACCTCAAAATTTTCTTTCTGTGGCCCTAAAGGTACTTTGTCCACAGACAGCAGGAAGAAAGAAGTATGAAGAAAACTACACCCACATTCCCAAGAGGGGTCTGGGAGGTGTTAGTATCCTGCTCTCACTCTTCCAGGTGTAACATCCAATGTCTTCACGGTGTTGCCGGCAACGCGTGATCATGAAATCTCTGCCTTAAAAAGCCACACATGGACCCCATCCTCCCTTTTTCCGTTTCCTCTCTGCTGTCTGCTCTGACCTGCTTCCCTTCCTCTCCCAGGTCTGGCTTCTCCCTCCTATCCCCTCTTCTTTCTAATAAAGCCCATTCTAACTCTGGTAACCATGGCTTGTGACTCTTCCACCAACCAAACCAGTGCCATTTATCTTTTCAGTGGCCCGTGACATTGGATAGGAAATTCTCCACAAATTGGCGAACAGGGTTGAATGCTGTCGGAAACCTATACCGAGGACCTGCCCAGCTGGCACCACCGCCGCCACTGCAGTACGAGTCTAGACTGTGAACCTGCAACTGCCACTGTAGCCAAGTCCCACCTTGCCCAGCTGCTTCTGTCATGGCTCCTGTTGCCACATCCTCCACCTCACCATGTGATTGGTGAGTCCTCCGCCATTCCCCGCCGCTGCAGCCTGACTTATTTTCTTCATGATGGACACCCAGGGGGTGGTCCTCACACTACGCAGGCAGGGACACATTCTGTAAGGAACACATGTAAGGCCTAGGGTGAACAACCCTGGTCAGGAGTGATAAGCAATAGAATGATGTAAGTAAACCACGAATGGAGTAGTGATAAGCTATAAGCAATGTGTGGAAGTAGGGATAAGACTAGAAACCCAGCCAGGAAAGAATATAAAAGATGAAGCCTCAGATCTGACCAACAGAGCTCATCAGGCCCTCGCGCAAGACGACTCTCCTCTGCCAGAGACATGAGATCCTGTCCCCAGTGCAGACATGGCTGACCTGAGGAAGGCTGACCCAAGATCCAGAGGAACAGACGTGCTGAGTCTGGACCTGTATACCTGGAGAGGTACTCCTGCTTCCATTTGGAAGATGGGATGAATATTGCTTGTAATCTTACTGTGTGAATAAATGAGTGTTATACCAAGGCTGAATCAAGAGTGATTATTCCTCCCCCGTAACTGGGGTATGTGCTCGCTACAGATGGCGTAGTTGGCAGGATTTTGGGCTTAAAGCCTCCTTGACCACTGAGCACTGAGCAATGTATCTCATTTAATACAAAAGAATTGGCTATTACTCTGGTGGAGTAACAAATTATAGGAAACTAAATAAACTAGCAAGCGACCTCAAAGCCACTCTGAGAAATCAACTCCTTGAAGTCAACTCTGAGGACCTAAAGAAAATCTGAAGGTCCAAGGAGGAAGAACTGGTAGGAGAGGGAGTATCAGAAGCAGACAGGAAACACCACCCTCCCTAAGGGTGCGGAGTACCAAAAGAATACCAGACACCTTGATGCCAACCCAGACCCCTGGGGAAGAGTGGAAGGTGCTGGGGTATGTGCTTGCTACACATTCTATCTTGACAAAGTATAGGATGCTGTCAGACCAGACCACAGGATGGTCCATGTGCTGGTCCACGTGCTGCGTATGTCCCAGCCCATAGCCCTCCCTTGATGAAGTGGGGGGCTAATTTGTGCTGATTCATAGATCTTTCTCCTAGCCTCAGGGATGCCTGGGATTATAGTCTGATCCTTGTTTTTTTTTTTTTTTTTTCTCTCCGCTGCAGCCATGGGACAAAGTAAAATTGGAGGATACCATTAAATCTGCTGCATAACAGCTTCATGGGAACTTCTGCCAGCAACGGGCAAATAAAAGAGTTACTTTATCCCCAAGCTTTCTGCTAAAACTCTGAACCCTTCTCCCTCCCCATTTCTAATGTTTTCTCTTCCAGGTGCAACCATTTCTGTCTGACTTCTGCTTTCAGCTCTCAGGCAATGGGAGGGATCTCTACTGTTGTGTGGGAAGGCTCACTTCACCTCACCTTAACTCCTGAATGAGTGGGTGGGCTCTGTACTGGGCCGCTTTTCATGACTGTTGCCCTAACTCACCTTAACTCCCCCCATTCATTCTCAAGCTTCCATGAGGGGGTCTGGAAGCAGGCTAATATCCATGCAAGTAAGTTTACAGTAGTCAGGATGGCTCTTAAGCCAGAAATCAGCTTATAGCCTTAGGCAAGTCTTCCAAAAGAAGCAGTTTATAGTCTGCTTCCTGGCAGATCTTCCAAATATCTGTCCTCAAGCCAGCAAACATCAAGGAAAAAAATTCAAGAAATGGAGTAAAATCTATCTCTTATTCCCCAGACTTCCCCAACTGAAAATTAAGTATCTGGACAGCAAGGCTCCTGACCCACAGGTGAAAGTGTTATCTGTGACATTCAAGGTGTTCCAGGAAAGAGATAAAAAGCCGGAGGACAAAATTGCCAAGTGCTGGCACTCACTGACTCCCAAAAGCTGTTGAGTCCCTGTGGTGGTATTCTAATTGTACTGAAATGTGATTTTGATTGTATGTTAATAAATAAAGTTGCCCAGGGGTCAGAGCTATTAGAGCCATAGCAAGAGTGTGGTGGTGTTGGCACACGCCTTTAATCCCATAGATCTCTATGTGTTCAGGGATACAGCCAGCATTGGAGACATATGCCTTTAAGACCTAGGGGGCTGTACATTCAGACAGTGACGAGGCAGTCACGTGTTTGGGTTTACAACCAATGAGAAGGCAGAACAAAAGACTATGAAACAACTTACACACAGGAAATAGCTCTTTCGGGAAGCTAGGAGCTTGCCGGAGGAAGGGTAAGATTTTAGCTCTGAGCTCTGACCTCTCGGCTTTCTCTTTTGCATTGGTTCTGTGTTTCTTGTTTAATAAGACAGTTGGTTACATCTACATCTGGTGCCCAATGTGACAAGAATCCTTTAAAAACTGCTTGGCTTGGCAGCAGGTCCGCTTTCCCCCAAGGGCGGCAGGCTGGGTGGCCTGCTCACTAGTCTAGGCGGTTGGCTTCCTAGCCTGAGCCTAGGTCTGCTTGGCCTCAGGCCAGACTAACTGTGAGCTGTTTGCTTAAAGCCTGTGCTACAAACAACTCAGTCCTGCCCTGCCAAACAGGGTCGTGCCTGTAAAGCCAACGCACGTGGTCGGAGCTTAAGGAAGCCAGAGCCAAGCCTTGACTCAGCTCAAGAGGGAACACGTGACTGGATTTAAGCTTTAGCCAGCTACGCTTTCTTGCGTGCTTTCTCTCTCTCTCTCTCTCTCTCTCTCTCTCTCTCTCTCTCTCTCTCTCTCTTCTCTCTCTCTCTCCCTCTCTCTGGATTTATACCTCGGACAATAGGTGGCTGTTTTGAAATTTCCTCGAATTTCTACTGTTCTATGCAGATTTGGTAAGTCATAACACATCAGATATTTTAAAGGAAACAATTTAAAAGAGAAATTTTTTCCACATTAAAAAAAGGGGAGTATTATGTGTACACTGGAAGAAAATTGGGTTTTGTTCGAAATTTTAGGCAGTCTGACAATGGAACAACTATATGAGAAGATTAGTATTGTTGGAATTATGCAGTTTATCACTATGCATATCCTCATTTTAATATTTAAAAAGATAGTCAATTTAAGTGCCAGGATGACAGCTTTAGAAAAACTTGTTAAACCTGTAAAAATTCAGACAGAAGAAATTAATAGTGAAGTTGTTTCAGTTTGGATCATAAGGTTACAGAAAGAAAGCCTGTTTTCACACAGTCACCCTTAATTTATCCTGTAACCGTACAGCAGATGCCTGATCAAATGACTACACAAAATATTTGGGCTCCAATTGAAATGTTGGATTTACAAAGGTTTAAGGAGGCAATAGTATCTTATGGCATGCATTCCCCATATGTAAAGCAAATGTTAAACTCTTGGTCAACATATAATAGGATTGTACCACAGGACTGGTGGGACCTTGCACAAGGTGTTCTGGAACCCAGCCAGAGACTTCAATTTCTAACGTGGTTCAAGGATGAGGCTAAAAAACATAGAAAAACAATGGAGGGATAAAGGAATACATGTTTGTCAGGATCAGCTTATTGGAGAAGGCCAATATGCTTCAGTACAAACACAATGTTTATATGATGTCCAACCCTAATTTTATGTCGAACGGCAGCCTTGAATGCATGGGACAGAGTTGAGGAACCAGGAAAAAAATCTGAGTCATTTACAAAGGATATGCAAGGCCCAAAAGAATCTTTTACAGATTTTTTACAAAGACTGGCTTCAGCAGTAAAGAGAATGGTCTCAGATTCAGAAGCTGGTAAGGCAATAATTGAATCTTTGGCCTTTGAGAATGCAAATGCAGCATGCAAAAGAATAATCAAGCCATTAAGGGCAAGATCTGCACCTATGGAAGATTGGATTAGAGACACAGTTAATGTTGAGGCTGATGAGCATGATGATATGTGGGTAGGAGAAGCAATTTCAAAAGGTTTGAGGAATGTTAGAGGTTTTGGATGTGGAAAGCAAGGACATTTGAAAAGGGACTGTAAACAGGACATTCCTAGAAACAATGTTTCTTCAAGGAACAATGGCAACAAAATGCCCCTTCCTTCTGGAGTATACAGAAGGTGCGGTAAGGGAAAACACTGGACCAACGAATGTAGATCAACAAAGGACAGACAGGGTAATCCTTTGCCTGAGTCCTAGGGAAATTCTCAAAGGGGCCTCATGCAGGCCCCCATAGCAAATCCAGTTCAAACCTTTCTTGCAGCCATAGAGGAAATCCCTGCTCTGAGCGATTAAATAACCAAATGCCTATTGGAATAAATCATGCTGGTCAGGATGATAAAACAGAGAGAATAGAAAATTCAGGAGAAAACATAAAGAAAAATTTTTGGCAAACTTCTATTAATGAACAAAGACCAAAATTAACAATAAAAATAAATGTTTTGTTGTCTGTTCTGGTAGACACAGGTGTGGACATTACCATAATTGCACCAGAATTTTGGCATCCAACTTGGCCTCTTCAGGAGGTAAATGTCCAACTGTTAGGAATTGGGACACTCTCTCAGGTGAAACAGAGTGCAAGATGGCTTGAATGTATAGGTCCAGAAGGACAGAGAGGAAAATTAAAACCATATATGGCTAACATAATTATGAACCTGTGGGGTCGAGACTTGTTGCAACAATGGAATACTCAGATTAATATCCCTCCAACCTCAGAAACAAATCACAAACTAGCACATGTTACTGAGAGAAATATTAGAAGATATTGTTCTAATGAGTGGTCACCAGCCATCCATATTATACAAGAACAGGGCACAACAACTGATGATCTTCCAAAGACACCAACAGCTCTACCTTTAAAATGGTTAACAGACAAGCCTGTATGGGTCCAGCAATGGCCTTTAACAACAAAGAAACTCCAAGCTTTAGAAGAGCTGGTAGAAGAACAGTTAAATGCTCAGCATATTGAAGAATCACCAGCCCTTGGAATTCTCCTGTATTTGTTATTAAAAAGAAATCTGGTAAAAGGAGAATGGTAACAGGCCTTAGAGCAATTAACAAAGTAATTCAGGCAATGGGCTCTCTACAATCTGGGATGCCTTTGCCTACTCTGCTACCAAAAGGATGGCCTCTCATAGTTATTGATTTAAAAGACTGTTTCTTTTCAATACCCTTACAAGAAAAAGACAGAGAAAGATTTGCTTTTATAGTGCCTACTTATAATAATTCTCATCCAGTTAAAAGATTTCAATGGAGGGTCTTCCCACAGGGAATATTGAATAGCCCAACTCTGTGCCAATATTTTGTACAACAGCCATTGGAAGTGATACGTAAAAAAATTACCTAAATCTATAATTTATCATTATGTGGATGATATTTTACTAGCTGACTCAAATGCAGCTACATTAGAAAGAATGTTTGAAGAAGTAAAGAAAATTTTGCCTTGCTGGGGAATACAGATTGCTCCTGAAAAGAAACAATGAAGAGATTCTATTAATTATTTAGGATATGAAATAGAGCTACAAAAAATTAGACCCCAAAAGGTGCAAATTAGGAGAGATAGACTACAGACTCTTAATGACTATCAAAGATTATTTGGAGATATTTCTCACCTATGAACTATTGTTGGGGTAAAAAATGATGAGATGTCTAATTTGTTCAAAACCTTAGAAGGTGACAAGGACTTAAATAGTCCAAGAGTATTATCACCTGAAGCTGAGAAGGAATTGGCCTTGGTAGAAAAGAAAGCACCTGAAGAGCACGTGGATCGTATTGATCCAAAGCTGGATTGCATTTTGGTTATTTTACCTTGTAGGCGTTCTCCTACTGGAATATTAATGCAGAGGGAAGATATTATATTGGAAGGGATATTTTTACCAAATAAACCAAATAAAAAATTAAAAACTTCCTGGCATCTATTCTTCCTGGGAGATTTTGCTTCTTCTTGTTCTAGAGCTTTCAGGTGTGCTGTTAAGTCACTAGTGTGAGATTTCTCCAACTTCTTTATGTGGGCCTTTAATGCTATGAATTTCCCTCTTAGCACTGCTTTCAAAGTGTCCCATAAGTTTGGGTATGTGGTGTCTTCATTTTCGTTGATCTCTAGGAAGTCTTTAATTTCTTTCTTTATTTCTTCCTTAACCCATTGGTGATTCAGTTGAGCATTATTCAGTTTCCATGAGATTGTAGGTTTTCTGTAGTTTTTGTTGTTGTTGAAATCTAACTTTAAACCATGGTGGTCTGATATAACACAGGAGGTTATTCCAATTGTTTTGTATCTGCTGAGATTTGTTTTGTGGCCAAGTATGTGGTCGATTTTAGAGAAAGTTCCATGGGGTGCTGACGAGAAGGTATATTCTTTTTTGTTAGGATGGAATGTTCTGTAGATATCTATTAGTTCCAATTGGGTCATGACATCAGTTAAGTCCTTTATTTCTCTGTTAAGTTTCGATTTGGGAGATCTGTCCAGTGGTGAAAATGGGGTGTTGAGATCTCCCACTAGAATAGATACCAGGAAATTATCAAAGTGAGAGGTGAAATTAATAAATTAGAAACTAAGAGAATAATACAAAAAATTAATTAAACAAAGAGTTGGTTCTTTGAGAAAATCAACAAGATAGACAAGCCCCTATCTAAACTAACCAAAAGACAGAGAGAGAGAATCCAAATCAACAAAATCAGAAATGAAAAGAGGGACATAACAACAGACATTGAGGAAATCCAGAGAATTATCAGGTCATATTTCAAAAACCTCTCCTCCACGAAACTGGAAAACCTAAAAGAAATGGACATTTTTCTGGATTAAATCAAGACCAGATAAACTATTTAAATAGTCCAATAACCCCTAAGGAAATAGAAACAGTCATTAAAAGTCTACCAACCAAAAAAAGCACAGGACCAGATGGTTTCAGAGCAGAATTCTACCAGATCTTCAAAGAAGAGTTAATACCAATACTCTCTAAATTGTTCCACACAATAGAAACAGAAGGAACATTACCAAACCCCTTCTATGAGGCTACAATTACCCCATGCCTAAACTAAACAAGGATACGACAAAGAAAGAGAACTACAGACCGATCTCCCTCATGAACATTGATGCAAGAATACTCAATAAAATACTGGCAAACAGACTCTAAGAACACATCAGAACAATTATCCACCATGATCAAGTAGGCTTCATCCCAGGGATGCAAGGGTGGTTCAACGTACGAAAGTCCATCAATGTAATAAACCATATAAACAAACTCAAAGAAAAAAAAAAACCCACATGATCATCTCACTAGATGCAGAAAAGGCATTTGACAAAATCCAACACCCCTTCATGATAAAAGTCTTGGAGCGATCAGGAATACAGGGAACATACCTAAACATAATAAAGGCAATTTACAGCAAGCCAACAGCCAACATCAAATTAAATGGAGAGAAACTCAAAGCAATTCCACTAAAATCAGGAACGCGGCAAGGCTGTCCACTCTCCCCATACCTATTCAATATAGTACTTTAAGTTCTAGCCAGAGCAATAAGACAACATAAGGAGATTAAGGGGATACAAATTGGAAAGGAAGAAGTCAAGCTTTCCCTATTTGCAGATGACATGATAGTATACTTGAGTGACCCCAAGGATTCCACCAAGGAACTGATAAAGCTTATAAACACCTTCAGCAACATAGCAGGATACAAGATCAACTCAAAAAAATCAGTAGCCCTCCTATATACAATGGAGAAAGAAGCTGAGAAGGAAATCAGAGATACATAACCCTTTACAATAGCCATAGATGACATAAAATACCTTGGGGTAACACTAACCAAGCAAATGAAGGACCTATATGACAAGAACTTTAAGTCCCTGAAAAAAGAAATTGAAGAAGATGTCAGAAAATGGAATGATCTCCTATACTCATGGATAGGCAGGACCAACATGGTAAAAATGGCAATTTTACCAAAAGCAATCTACAGGTTCAATGCAATCCCCATCAAAATACCAACACAATTCTTCACAGACCTGGAAAGAATAATACTCAACTTCATATGGAAAAACAAAAAACCCAGGATAGCCAAAAGAATCCTGTACAATAAAACAACCTCTGGAGGCATCACAATCCCTGACTTCAAGCTCTACTATAGAGCTACAGTAATAAAAACAGCTTGGTATTGGCATAAAAACCGACATGTGGACCAATAGAATCGAATTGAAGACCCTGACATTAACCCACACACCTATGAACATAAAATTTTTGACAAAGAAGCCAAAAGTGTACAATGGAAAAAAGAAAGCATCTTCAACAAATGGTGCTGGCATAACTGGATATCAACGTGTAGAAGGCTGCAAATAGATCCATATCTGTCACAGTGCACAAAACCTAAGTCCAAGTGGATCAAGGACCTCAACATAAATCCAGCTACTCTGAACCTGCTAGAAGAGAAAGTAGGAAGTAGTCTTGAACGCATTGGCACAGGAGATCACTTCCTAAATATAACACCAGTAGCACAGACACTGAGGCAAACAATCAATCAATGGGACCTCTTGAAACTGAGAAGCTTTTGTAGAGCAAAGGATACGGTCAACAAGGCAAAGTGACAGCCTACAGAATGGGAAAAGATCTTCACCAACCCCACATCTGACAGAGGACTGATATCCAGAATATATAAGGAACTCAAGAAATTAGACATCAAAACGACCAACAGTCCAATTGAGAAATGGGCTTTAGAACTAAACAGAGATTTCTCAACAGAGGAAACTCAAATGGCTGAAAGACATTTAAGGAATTGCTCAACATCTCTAATCATCAGGGAAATGCAAATCAAAACAACTCTGAGATACCACCTTATGCCTGTCAGAATGGCTAAGATCAAAAACACTGAAGACACTTTTTGCTTGAGAGGATGTGGAACTAGGGGAACTCTCCTCCACTGTTGGTGGGAATGCAAGCTTGTACAACCACTTTGGAAATCAATATGGAACTTTCTTAGAAAATTGGGAATCAATCTCCCCCAAGATCCAGCTATACCACTCTTGGGCATATACCCAAGAAATGCTCAATCATACCACAAGAGCATTTGCTCAGCTATGTTCCTATCAACATTTTTTGTAATAGCCAAAATCTGGAAACAACCTAGATGCCCTTCAACTGAAGAATGGATAAATAACTCATGGCACATATACACAATGGAATACTACTCAGCAGAGAAAAACAATGACATCATGAGGTTTGTAGGCAAATGGATGGATCTAGAAAAAATCATCCTGAGTGAAGTAACCCAGACTCAGAAAGCACTCAGAAGAGTACTCACTCATAGGAGGATGCTAGATGTGGAACAAGGATGACTGGACTGCTACTCACATCACCATTGAGGCTACCTGGAAAACAGGACCCCAAGAAAGACATGGAGAAATGGATGAGATCTACATGAACAGCCTGGACATGAGTGGGAGCAATGAAGGGCAAGGGTCGAGGGAAAGAGAGCGGGAGATCCTAGCTGGATCAAGAAAAGAGAGGGAGAACAAGGAATAGGAGACCATGGTAAATGAAGACCACATGAGAAAAGGAAGAAACAAAGAGTTAAAAAGGCCCACAGAAATCCACAAAGATACCCCCACAAAAGACTGCTGGCAGTGGTCGAGAGACAGCTGGGACTGACCTCCTCTGGTGATGGGATGGCCAAACACCCTAATAGTTGGGCCAGAAACCCCATCCAAGGACTGAGGAATCTGGATGCAGACATCTACTTCTAGGCCCCGGGTGGAGCACTGGGAGTCTAATTAGTGAGAAAGAGGAGGGTTTATATGAGCAAGAATTGTTGAAACCAAGGTTGGATAAAGCACAGGGACAAATAACCAAATGAATGGAAGCACATGAACTATGAACCAAAGGCTGAGGGGCCCCCAACTGGATCAGGCTCTCTGAGTAGGTGAGACAGTTGATTGGCTTGATCTGTTTGGGAGACATCTAGGCAGTGGTACCAGGTCCTGGGCTCGTTGCATGAGTTAGCTGTTTGAAACCTGGGACTTATGCAGGCATGCTTGGCTCAATCTGGGAGGAGGGGACTGGACCTGCCTGGACTGAGTCTATCAGGTTGATCCCAGGCCTTGAGGGAGACTTTGATCTGGAGGAGGTGGGAATGGGGGGTGTGCTGGGGGGAAGGGGACAGGGCAGGAAGGGAGAGAACAAGGGCATCTGTGGCTATTATGTAGAACTGAATAGTATTGTAAAATAAAATTAAAAAAATTAAAAACTTATGTGGAAAAAAATCTCTGACTTGATTTGCAAAGGAAAATTGAGACTTTGTCAATTAGCGGGAATAGATCCAGCAGAAATTGTCGTACCATTAACTAAGGAGGACATTGAAAAATTATGGACAGAAAGTGAACCTTGGCAAAGAGACGACCAAAAAGGAACATCCCCAAAATTAGTCTTGGGGAAAGGTTTTTGTTTTTGTCTTTTAGGAGAATGAAGGTTAAGGAATCTGAAGAACACTGGACAAATGCGACAACTAAAGAAAAGGGACAAATCATCTATCCCAAGAAACAGAGTGAAATGGCGTATGGGTATATATTATCTAAAAAATTTTATGTCTTCCTAAATGTTTGTTTCTGCTTTTCTCTAAAGATTTAACACTATTGGTCTTCTAATAGTCCCAGCCAAAACTGTGCATTACAATTGCAGGCATGTTCTAGAACCCTAGGAACAGTCTAAAAGGCCTCCAAAGCTTTCACAATGGCAAAAAGGCCATCATGCAGCCACTACAGATGGATGGCAGGTGTTTTTTCCCCTTTGTATACCCTCTACTACTGCATGAAGAGACTCAGTGAAGGATGCTCACCCTACCTGCCTACTTCACTTGCCTGTGGCACCCAGAGGATGTTCTTGGCATATTGTGAGAATAATTCCAGTTTCTCCATAAAGTGAAATACACACAGTACACATGTAAAATGAACAACTTTATTGAACAAATACAGGAGCAAAAATAGTGGATTTAACCACATTTTTAACAAACCAGGCAAAAATGCTACACTCTGTTTCTCCTTTCTCCTGAAACAGAACAGGCTTGCTAGAGGCCTGTGCCAGGGGTAGGATCAAGGTCATAGTAGAATTCAATTATGTGTGACTGAAGCCACTGATCAGGTGACCATGAAAATCCACTGCACCTTCTTATCAGGAAGATCAATGCTACCTTTACTTCCATTGTGAATCATTTGATTTAGACTAAAGGTTATTGTTGCTGTATTTTGGGTTGGCTACACCAACAGAACCTGGAGAAACTGCTGACAGGTGATGACATCTAAGTACCAATATGTCTAGTTTTTCTTGCAGGTTGGCAGACCTCTCTGGACTCAGACAGAAGTCCCTGGCTATTCTGACTTGCCTTGGCAATCTTCTCCTGTGCCCTGATCTCAAGGGGTCACTTCTTGGGATTTTAAGCTTATTCTCCCACCTCCATGTTGAAAAAGCAAAGACCTTTACTCACTTGTAGAAGCTGTGCTAGCAGGAGCAACTACTATACAAGAGAAGGAACTCCAGGGTGTTGGTGGTCATAGTAAGTGAAGGTGGGGCATCTGTCTAGGCCAAAGCATTTGAGCCATCTGCTTCTACCGTGGCTTTACCCATCTATCTCCAGCACAAGCTTGTAAAAAAATACTTTAACAGAGAATATGCTGTACAGAAGTAGGATTTGACACTGTATATTACAATGCTAAAATAGCTGTATAAATACTATATAGGCATGGAATCATGCCATTGGGAAGGGCTCACTGGTGAAGCCCTGCAAACCTGCTGTCATCCTGCCTAAAGTGAAATTTCTGTACAGCAGGTACAGGGAAAGCAAGGCTGGACTGTATCTGAACACAACAGGTGTATACAGACTTAGTTACAGTCCCTACTGGCTACCTATAGCAGCACAGTTGAGCCACAAATGGAAGTGGTCCCATAAGAACCACAACTTCCAATACTTTGATAGGAATTTAGCACTAGAAAATTTGCCAAGACCACAGATGTGCCTTCTGCAGGTCTAGGCAGCAGTCATCCTTAGGTGGGTACCACAGAAATGAGAACACACTTCAGGTACCCATACAGAAAGAAGTGGGTTCTCTGATGTGTCACTGGCATCCATATTTATAGACACCTTAGTTCCTGCCACCTATGTTCTGTTACGAGTGGCTGGTTGGCACTCGATGAAAATGAGGGTTCAGATGGAGGTCCACAGTTCCAGGCCTGGGTCAGGGGCAAGGGAAGTAGGAGTGTGCGTTCCAGTGCATTCATACTCCAGCCCCAGAGATGTGCTTTAGTCTGGCATTTCAATATTCAATTTGGGTGGAGGGAGGACATACTTGCCAGGGCTCTGGGTGATGACTACCCTGGCCTTCTTGCGAAACATAGGTGCAATTTTAGGAGGTTCTGGAATGGGAGTTTCTTCTGTTTCCTCATTATCTTCATGGTGGAGATCATATGAAATGTTTCCATACTCTCTCAAAAATGGGAATATTTCAAGCAGAAACTGGCAGAAATCTTTGCGAATACCAAACCACCCTGAAAAATAAGAAATTTTCCTTTCAAACACTAGGCTTTCATGTCCCATTTCTTTCCTGAACAATGAGGTTTACTGGTACTGTGTATCACTTTACTCAGTTTCCTCAGAAGTGAAGGCTAGCCAGGATCTAATTGCCCAATAAGCAGAGGAATTTAGACCTCCAGCTCCAAAGTCCTCAGAGTGGGACCTCAGGCCAGTGGTGGCAGCATGCCCAGATCCCTGTTGGGAAGTGATTCTCCAGCCTCCAGTTAGAGCTCATTGTTGAAAAATGGTGAGGTAGGTTAAAGAGTACAGCTTTACTTAGCCAACTTGTATTTCAGATGAAAGCTGGAGTTGCAGAGCCAATGACTATCATAGCTATTCTCAAACACTGGCAAAACCTAGACCATGCCACCTTCTTCCAATCTTCTAGATCCAGGTTAAACTATTTGGTGACAGAGTGATATTTAAGCAAAGTATTCCTATAATCATCTGAAATATGAGTAGACATAAGTAATTGGCCAGAGTGGAGTCTGAGTTCATGGGAACCCCTCAAACAAGGTCACTGGGGTGTGCTCTCCCTATTTCATAGGGGACTGTCAGCCTAGTGTTGGCTCTCCCAGAATACAAATAGCAGCCCAGCCTGCACCACAGTTTAGGCTTTTCCCTTCTAAGGCTGTTCAGATGGGCAGTTCTCTGGGTTACACATAGTAGAGCTCACAGCCTTATGAGGATGGTAACCTACTCAAAGACCACCTCCAAAGTGCATGCCATAGTATATTACTTAAGATAGAGTAATCTAGCTCCATGAAATGGAAAAGACTCTATTCCATTGAGAGATGGGTAGAAATGGACCTGGGATGACTCTTGTCATTTTGGTGGAAAATGTGGGTTATCCACGGATCTGGAAAGGATCTATAGCCCATTCTTAAGGAGGATAGAATGGGAACTCAAAAAGACACCTGCCATGTTTGGTCCAACCTCCACTTGTCTAGTTGTATTGTGCACTGGAAATGAGGTATATTACAGACTAGCATCCCAAAGCAAATGTGAAAGCATGCCCTTCCTGTGGAGCACCACTCTCCTTCCTCATCTTTAAAGTACCCATAACAACTTCTAAACCGGGGTCCTAAGATTCATCCTTTTATAAAGCATAGCACAGGCACAGACCTCGCCCACCCAACACACACACAGTTTCTTAGTCTGCGGACATACAGTGGTTTCCTCCTTTCTGTCCAAATGTTGTTGCCATCAGTGTGATCAATGAGAGCCACAGGGGAACAAATATTGGAATACAGGAGAAAGCATTGTGTCCATCCAGTTTGTGAACCAGCAGGATCTAGAAAAAGACAAAGTCAAGATGGTATTGATGTGTCACCAGAAAATGGACCAAGTCTGCAGCTGTCTCTGTTATAACCCTTCCCTATGTCACACATGTCATGTCTGGGAAGATGGAAGGCCACTATAGGTAACAGTAACAAACCATTTATCTAGAGAGAAAAGACCATGGGAGATTTTGTATCCTTCCCTAGAGCCAAACAAAAGTCCATCCAGCTGAAAGATTCCCACTGCCAGGAGTTTTATGAGAAACTTCTCCCAGAGTTTGTTCAAAGGAGTAAATAGTATCTTGGGGACCAGGTGGGACAAAGAAAAGGCTCTGATTACAGTATCTAGTCTAGAATTCCCCACCAAACTCAATACAAAACAAGGATATCTAACACTTTTAGAAAGCAGAAGGTGGACATGGGCAGATGCCTTGTAGCTACAGAGTTGTACTACTGGCTGTGAGTTCTGCAAGCACATTCTTACTGTCCTAAATTCTCTCTGGAATTTTTGTCTCCCACAAGGACAGCAGTATACATACCTACCTAGCTATGCCAGATGCGTCCATGATAAGGGTGGGATGTGGTAGCACAAGAGGTTTCCTGTTGAAAGCTTACCTCAAAAGTAAGAAGAGGCACGACAATGGTCATCCAGCTCAGTGCCATGGTTATATGTGTCCTGCGTTGTTCTGCAATCACATCCATAGAGCGTAGAAATAGAACGGACCAAACGATGTAATAGAGGACCACCAGGCACAAGAAGGACATGAGGATCCACAGAGGGACACACACGACCTGCAGAGGAATAGAAACACAGTGTCTTCAGAGCTTCCCTGTATCCTCTGGTAGCTACCATTATCATTTTGCTGGCTGTGATCAGGTAGTCAAGGGGAAGCATGGCTACAGACAGTCCTCCTGCCCAGGACTACCATAGAGATAGCATGGGAAACATCATATTCACCATGAGATTCTATCCAGGAAATGCTATCCTTAGGCCCGCTTGCCTTTAGGTGACAACCTTCCATATTTTAAGTTTTTTTTTTTTAAACACACTCCCTCACTCTCAAGTCACTCATTTCATTGTTCACTCACTCCCATGCTTCCTCACTCTCAGTCACTCCCACATTCCTTCACTCTCAGTCACTTATTCCCAGATTCAGTCTCTTGCTCTCTAACTCAGTCACTAACATGTTCACTATTATACATATACTCTCAATCACTTATTCAGTCACGCATGCACACCTGGTCATCCCCTCATTCCCACAGTCATTCACTCTATCATGCTCATTCATAGTTTCTCACTGTCCCTCACATACCCACTGCCACTCCATTCATTTTCCCTCATTCTTGGACATTCATATAATTATCTCCCCCACTCCTACTCATTCTCACTCATATACATAATCCATATCATCAGAATCATTTCTTCCTCCACTGTCTTGGCCACTCTGTCTCTTCCTCACTACTTATTCTCACTCATTTACACTCCCTTGCTTTCAGTCACTTTCTCACTCAGTTCTTCATACTTACTCTCATTTACATCCCTACTTCCTCCCATCACTCATCCACATATTCTTTTACTCAAATAATTCCTCATGCTCACTCAGTCTCTGTCTAGCTACTCAACATAAGAATTCTTCCTCACTGTTACATTCTCATTCTGTCAAATTTTTATTCACACTTTCTCATACATCTCCACTCTCACATTCACTTGCATACTTCCTCCCTCACTCTCATTAAGTCTCTCACATATTCATTCACTCACACTTAATCTCACTTACCCTCTTCTTCACTATTATTCTCACTTGGAGTTATTCAACAACACAGCCACTCACTACATCAATCACCTATGTGTATGTGTATGGGGTGTGTGTGTGCACATGAGTAAGTCCTTATTTTTCAATCGAGTCTTTTGTATATATTAGTCAGAAGCCAAAGTTTTGACATGTACTTGCAAAACCTTTTCCTCAGCCATTAATCTGTCTTTTCCTTTATTTTATTTTATAAAGTCTAAATTTATAATTTTGTCTTATAGATCAAATTATTGGTGCCATTTATAAAGAATGCTTCACTTAATTACAGGCTTTAAAGATTTTTCCTACCTTTTCCTCTAAGAGTGCTAAAATTTTGACATTTTATCTTATATCTGCGATTTGCATTGTTCCATGACTTTTAGGCCTCTTGAGTAGCTTAGAGTTCTTGGTTACAAATTTTGTCACAAAGTTGTCTATGTATAGCTTCCAGTAGCTCTTCTAAAGTACATCTGTGATGGCATTAATTTATTGATATTCCTTTCATGAGCAGAAGGATAGTGATTTTAACAGCTTCTTTTTCTTTCACCAATTATAAGATATATGTAGTCAGACTGCTTCATCCATATGGCTCTGTACAGGGTTAAGGGTCAGGATCCCTCTACTTGAAGTGGAATTTGAGATTTCTTTTTTCCTAACATACACAAATGGATGGACACACATGCACCCCCCCCCCCAAATATGCATTAAGCATCAAAGAAAACACAATCCATCCAAAATTTAAAGCAATGGTATAACCCCTTGAGATACAGTCTCATGTAGCACAGGCTGGCCCTGAACTTGCATGTAGCCAAGGCTGACCTTGAACTTCTGATCCTCCTGTCTACACTTCCCAAGTGTTAGTATTATAAACATGTGCCACCTGGCCTGGCTTATTCAGTAATGGGAATTGAACCTAGGGCTTTGTGCATGTTAGGCAAACAACTGAGTTCTACCAACTGAGCTAAGGAAGAGGTCTAAAGAAAAGGACAAGAAAGAGTAAAACATGGTAAAAGAAAGACAAATATACGTTTTCTCTTATATGTGGAATTAGATTTAAACATGTATATATGACATGAAAGTATAAGGTATCTGTTTGGAGAGGATAAAGAGCTAGCAGGATGGGGGAACAAGAGAGGTTAATGGGGACAAATTTAGGCAAACAACAATAAATGCTATTCATGGGAAAATGTCAAAGTTAACCCCATTATTTTGTAACTAAACATAAATATAGGAAATAAATCTGTTAAAAAGTTTCAATTTTGGGGCTAGAGAGATGGTTCAGTGGATTAGAGTGCTTGCTGAACTTGCAGAGGACCTGGGTTCAATTCCCGATACCCACATGGTGCCTCACAACTATCTGTAGCTCCAGTCCCAGGGAATCTTATGCCCTCTCTTCTGGCTTCCTGGACCACTAAAGGTATATATTACACTGACATACATTCAGGGAAATACTCATATACATAAAAATAATAAAATCTTAAAAAAAATCTTTAAAAAGTTTCTGTTTTATAACTCAGTAATACTTTTTCTAGAATACTTTCAAAGAAAACAAGAAAATATTAAACAAGGATTTTTATACCCCAAAACACACCAGAGGTTTGAGATAAAATTCTTGTAGTGTTTATAGAACAACAGGATAATTATGATTGATAATAATTAAATGGTTCAAAATAGCTAAAAGAGAATAGCATTTTGAACATTCCTTGCACAAATAAATGACAAATGTCTGAGGTAATAGATATTGTAATAAAACTGATTTAATTATTACATATTATAAATACACAATGAAAGGTCTGACTGTTCCCCATAAACAAATATAACTATGATGCCAGTTAGAAATTCTGAAAACTTAAGAATATGTATACACGGGAACATTTTGAAATTACAAATACTAGTGGCAACTGAAACATCTAGAAACAAGGAGATGTTTCATAAATGCAACTTATGAATCAATAAAGAATGTTATATTTACAATGGCATTTATTGATCTGAGCTAATGTTTATACTATATTAAAACAAAAGAGCAGGATACAAAATCTTACACACAGAGGAACCTCAACAGCTTGTGTATAAGGAAATAAAACCCACTATGTTAGCTCCCAGTGTTGATACTATCATTAGGCTGCTGCTAATGCTTGCTTGGTTTTTACAAGCCTACTGCAATAAATATAAATTACTTTTATAATAAAATGTTTGTTTAAAGATTTAAAAAGCTACATACAAGCCAGGGCCAGTGGATGATCTTGTCCAGTCTTAAGGCAATGAATATAAACTGGAGAATGTTGACCGAACACAGGATTTCTAGCTAAAAATGAAGAAAAGAACCAGTTAAACAAGTTGCATTTAACAGTGGTTATTTGTTTAACATACTAGTAGGCAATGCAAATTATAATATGGTAAAATGTTAACACTACTGTGCTGCTTTTTTTTTGCCAACAGAAAAGCACAGTAGTGTCATGCTTAGGGGAATTGTGCACAAGTCTTTTGTCTCATCCTTATGGTCAGATGGTGCCTTGGCCATTTTGTTGTTCAAGATCTGAGTGCTGTTGACCTTTTTTGAAAAAAGAAAGAAAAAAATAGGTAATCTGCAGTAGATTTCCTCCAACCCTCTTTTCTACTCCTACTGGCAATCATCTATACTTATTACCACCCTCAAACTTCTTTTTACTTCTACCCAGAACTCTGCCCTACATCCCATGCCTTCTTTTCCAATTCCTTGAGGACCATCTCACCTCAATCCAACTCTTATAGATTTGGTGTTGCATTGGATTCTGACTATGCTACTGACCTTTCCCAGTAAGAAACTAGTTGCCTGTGGTGGTTTGAATGCAATTGGTCCCATAATCTCATAGGGAGTGGCTCTATTGGGTGGTGTGGCTTTGTTGGAGTGGGTAAGTCCTTGTTGGAGGAACTGTGTCACTATGGGGGCAGGCTTTGAGGTTTCTTATGCTCAGGATATCACCCAGTATCTCAGTCAACTTCCTGTTGCCTGTAAGATGCAAGACTCTCAGCTACTACTCCAGCATCCATGTATGCCTACACGCTGCCATACTCCTTGCCATGATGATAATGGACTGAACCCCAAAACTGTAAGCCAGCCCCAATTAAATATTTTTCTTGTTAAGAGTTGATGTGGTTATGGGGTCTTTTCACAGCAGTAGAAACTCTAAGATATTGCCAATTTCTAATTAAACCCAAAATGTCCACATACAAGTAAGTTCACCTTTCCTGTAATTCAGCACCCCTACCCTAACCCCCTTTTCTGCTACAGTGAAGCTCTGTGAGACAGGAATGGCTAGGTGAGGCCCAATTGTCTCATTTTAAATTCCAAGCTACTGACAACTCTCATCCCACACGGAAACTGCCTTCACAAAGGCCCTCAGTACCAATAGGCCGAATATTTGTATCCACATCTTACTGGGATATTTGGAGAATGGTTTATGGTTGGCCAATCCTTCTTTCTTGTACTACTATCTGAGTTTCAAGAATCCTACTATACAGTCTTGATATCCTGAGAGTACTCAGAGATTTCTTCTTGGGCTCCCTTTCCATTCCTTACATGGCTACATTTCTAGTACCCCAAACTAGATCCTTACTAGTGAATCATACATAAACACTCATTCACACCACCTAGGGCAGGGAAAAGTTTAAGCAACACTGCAGCTTACCATATTGCCTAGTGACGGGTTCTGAAATCTGCCTGCAAGTTAGCCTTAATTCTGTACAACAGGTCCAGTGTGCAGGTGCCACATGGCTCTCCTAAAAGCACTGTTGTGGGATGGTCTTTCTGTATGTTGTGAATATGTGTTGCTACCATTGGTTAATAAAGAAGCTGCTATGGCCTATGGCAAGAAGGTTATAGCTAGGCAAGAAATCCAAGCAAGGATATAGGGAGGAGAAAGGCAGGGTCAGAGGAGAAGCTGCAAGCTGCAGCCAGGAGAAATAAGTTGTAGAAGTACCAGTAAGTCACTGGCCACGTGGCGATACATAGATTATAGAAATGGATTAACTTAAGATGCAAGCGCTAGCAAGTAAGAAGCCTGAGCCACAGACCAAACAGTTTGTAATTAATATAAGCCTCTGAGTGATTATTTTATAAGTGGCTGCAGGACTGCAGGTAGGAGAGATTTGCTAGGACCACAGGGCAAGGCAGGACCAGAGAAACCTCCATCTACAAAGCACCTGCCATTAAACTGAGCTCACTGTCTCCTGAATCCTGTCCCTCCCTTTTTCATCACTGTAAGACAACACAGTAGCCAGTTGTGGTGTCCACATTCTCATATCCAATCATCACATTCTGCCCATTCTCCCAGCCAAACATCTGATGAAGGCCTTATTTACTCTGTATTTATATTATGACTTTCTAAATCCGGCCTATTTTTTTTTTTCACCAACTCTCCAAAAACCAATTCCATAGCTCTAGTCCCTTGATGATGGATGCCCCTTTGCACTCAAAGGTCCCCAGGCTGCTTTCTTCTGGTAACAGATTTTGCCCTTGTCTATAAACATATTTTTAATTTAGAGGGCTCTCTACCAGCTCTTCACCCACATCTTCCAATAATACCAGCTTTTAGTTATAACAACTGCAAAAAATTCTGCTTTTATATTGTTGCACCGATACAGGTAATACAGTGGAAGATAAGGGGAAAAAAACTACAAACAAGGAGTTTTTCAGTTTCAATTTCAAGCTAGGAGTGTGCATGGTACAGGTATCAGTCAGTTGTCCTGGTGCACTGAGTTCACTAGGATGATGAGAGCACCTCAGTGCATGTTTATAAGAAATTTTTTACTGTGTGTGTGTGTGTGTGTGTGTGTGCATGCAAGAGGACTCACTCACATGGTACATATGGCGTCCAGAGGTTGACATTGGATATCTTCCTCAGTTACTTAACTTCTCCATCCAATTCATTTATTTACTTATTTATGTGGAGATAGGGTCTCACTGTGTTGCCCTGACTGGCCTGGAACTCACTATGTAGAACAGGTTGGCCTCAGAGATCTATCTGCTCTCTGCCTCCTGAGTACCGGGATTAAAGGTGTGTGCCACCATATCAGGCTCCTACTTTATTTTCTGAGACAGGGTCTCTTATAAAACCTGTAAGTTAATCTATTGCCTAGATTAGTTAGACAGCAAGGCCCTCAGGAGCTGCCTATTTCTGCCTCCTTGTACTGGGATTCCAGGCATATGCCTCTAGGCCTGGCTTTTGCATGGATTCTAGGGATCTGTAGTGGTTTTGAATAAGAAGGCCCCTATAGGTTTATATATTTGAATGCTTAGTCATCGAGGAGTGGAACTGTTTCAAAGGATTATAAGGACTGGGAGGTATGGCCTTGTTGGAGGAAGTATATTACTGGATGGGGGTGGGATTTGAGTGTTGTTTTTTTTTTGGGGGGGGGTTGGTTTTATTTATTTATTTATTTAATTTGTTTATTTATTTTTGTCTGTCTATCTATCTATCTATCTATCTATCTATCTATCTATCTATCTATCTATCTATCTATCTATCTATTTTTGGCCAGGCCCAGTCCATCTGTCTATCTGTCTCCCTGTACACTTCTAGATCTGGATAGAGAGTTCTTAGCTCCTCCACACCACACCTGCATGCATGTCACCATACTCTTCACCATGATGATCTGAACTGTGAGTCCCTAATTAAATGCCTTACTTTGTAAGAGTTGTCTTGATCATGGTGTCTCTTCATAGCAACGGAACATTTAGACAGCATGTGAACTCAGGTCCTTAATCTTTCCCAGCAAGCACTTTAATCAGTGAGTCATCGCTCAGCAGTGCATAGTTTGAGAGATGAAGATATAGTCCCTGTTCAGGCTATCTCTGTGCAAAGGCTCCAATTTCCTAGCTTCTATATTTCTCTCCTATTTCTAGTCTAGGAACATCTTGGATACTCTGGGGTTGACTTGGTCGACCAGTTTCTCTCACCTCTATTCTTTAGTATGCCTGGAATAAGGTCCCTTCTACGCTCTCAATATGGAGCCCACTGGCAGGTCCTAGGTTCTCCTTTATATCTCTATGAAAACCTTTTTTCTCATTTTCCATAGCTTTCCTTGACAGATATTCCACATTCTTGGTATATCTAACATCCTGGGGTCTCCACTGAATTTTGGCTTCCTTCTCATAGCTTTGCACATTGTCCTACCAGGGGCTGTTTGCTGGGATTCTGACACTGGCACATATCACCAGGCACCACAGGCTTTCTTTTTTGAAATATGAGTAGAATCCTTTGTGACTTTGTAACTCCTGCATTTTGCCTTCAAAATTAGCAATATGTGGATGACATCAATGTCTACCACTGCTCACATCATAGCTACAGCAGCCACTAAATACCTGGATGGAAAAAAAAAAAAGAAAAAGAAAGAAAAATCTTTCAAACGAGTTTGTAGTTTTATACCATTGAAACTGTAATTTCTACAAAGCCCTCAACTTCACATGGCCTTTTTCACCCATAGTAGTTTGAATGAGAACTGCCCCTCATAGTCTCACGCATTTGAACATTTGGTCCCCAGTTTATGGTACTGTCTTAGTAAGTATAGGAGGTATAACCCTGCTGGAGGGAGGATGTCACTGGGGATAAGATCTGAAATTAAAAGCCTCCTGCTTCTTCTAATTTTCTCTCTATGCTTCATGACTGAAATTGAGCATGTGACATCTCAGTTTCCCGGTCTTGCCATCATGCCTCCTGTCTCTGCCATCATGGATTCGAATCCATCTGAACATGCCACCATCCTCCCCACCATGATGATAATGGACTAACCTCTGAACTGTGAGTCCGTAATTAAATGCTCTTTCCTTTATAAACTCTTCTGAGTTGCCTTGGTCAGGGTGTTATCACAGCAACAGAAAAATAACTAGTACAAAACTCTAACTATAGCGTTTTTTTCAACACTTTTTGTTCTGCCTTTTGCTCCCAATTCTCACTGTAAATCTCACTAAAAGCTGCCAGCAATATCTACTCTAAAGACAGAATGATGAAAGTTCTTCTGAAGGTTAATTACCTCGTCACATTTTAATTCTTTTTTTTTTTTTTTAAACTGTCTCTCTGAGGTATTTTGGTCACTGAGGTGCAAAAGCTAACATACAATGGACAGTGGTCTGAAAAGATAAATTACTGAAAGGAACCTACTGTACTGGGCCTCAGGCACTTGTGCCAGGTCCTAGAGAATGTGGAATAGGGCTGAGTAAGTATAGATTAAGTAAGGAATAAGGCATAAGAAACAGAGTAGTATGGAAGAGCTGCTCTGTAAATAGAAAGAAAAAACATGACAACTTCTTTTTTCTATCAGATGCGAGACAGAGACAGAGACAGAGAGAGAGGACACAAAGTGCAAAGTTTCTGCGATAAGTGTGGCCAACTTCCAGAACAAATGCTGAGGAGACAGGCCTGCAAAGAGAGAAGATGGAGAACATGGAGTTTTTTTAAGAAGGGCAAAGCCTCAAATATCTCTGGGAAATTAGAGGTCATATGCACAGACAGATGGTACTAGACTGCACCACTTAGATCTATTGCTTCCATAATGACTCCCCAACTCTAAGAACCACTGTTACATTTGTTTCTTAGGTGTACCTCTCATGAAATTTTAGTGCTGTATATATTTTGTAGATAATATAACTGTGTGCATACCTGTGTTTTACCCATAAAAAGAACACAGCTTTCTCCATTCCTAACCACAAATCAATATTTACTCTTTGAGGTCAAGAATGTGCTAGCCCTGTTAACCCAATATCTGGCTGAAGCTGCAGACCATAAACCTATGATGGTTTTATCCATCAATCAGGTGACTTTTTTCAGCAGTCTCGGGTAAGCAGCCAGAGGCAAGTAATACAAATAAGAAGTGGTTGGGTGTAGCTTGAGTTTTCCTGCCTTGCCCACAGTCAGGACAAATCTCTCTCACCCGCCAGTACCACTGCTGCTCAGACCCAACCAAGTAAACACAGAGACTTATTTTGTTTACAAACTGTATGGCCGTGGCTAGGCAGGAAGTATAGGTGGGGCTAACAGAGAAGAGAAATAAAAGAACAGGAAGGCAGAAGGAGTCACTGCCTGCAGCAGCCACCAGGACAAGGAAGATGTAAAGTACCGGTAAGCCACGAGGCACGTGGCAAGGTATAGATTTATGGAAATGGGTTAATTTAAGATATAAGAACAGTTAGCAAGAAGCCTGCCACGGCCATACAGTTTGTAACCAAAATAAGTCTCTGTGTTTACTTGGTTGGGTCTGAGTGGCTGTGGGACTGGTGGGTGACAAAGATTTGTCCTGACTTTGGCAAGGCAGGAAAACTCTAGCTAGTTGGGTTTACTAAAGGTTGTTAGGAACAACAGAGAATGTAAAAGTGGGCTGAGAAAGGTACTCTCCCACCACAGTGGACCTGTCCCTACCAGCCACACTCACTCCATGGATTTTCACCACTTTTATAATAGTAAGATCCCCATCCATCAAGACCAAGTCCTTCTTGATACTCTATGTACTGTTCCTGTGGCCTAGCTCTATCACTATTCCTCTCTCTTGGAACTTTTCTTTTAAACCTACGCCTAGGTTCAGCTTCCAATCTTTTATGTTCCTTCCAGATGAGCTGCAGTCTCCTCTTTACCTGCACAGGTCAAAACAAGACATTTGCAGTCACACTCTGTACTTTATCTGTGGGGGATACGCTCTACAATTCCCTGTAGATGTCCAAAACTGCAGATAATACTAAACCTTTTATGTATTGTTTTATTCCAAATGTACACATACCTATGATAAAAGTTTAATCTATAAATTAGTAACAGTAAGAGGTTAACAACAATAATCACTAAACAGAACTCTAAGAAAATACTGTAATCAAGGTAGCATTCATATGATCTTTTATATTTCTCCCAAACATCTTATTTTATGATATGATATTTTCAGACCACAGCTAACTACAAGTAACTAAAACCATGGAAAAATGAAATATCAGATAAGAAGTGTGTATGTGTATGGGCGGGTTTCTATCACTTCCCATTGTCCTCTAAATCTGTTAGCACATTGCTTTGGGCCCTCAGTTCCTTTGTAGTTAAATGCTCTGACTTTGGATTGGGCTGATTGAAATGGAATTCTGGCCCTTTTCCTTAATGTGTAGCCATGAATAAATTATCCTTCTCAGGTAAACAACTGCACCTCTCCCATAAGGTTGTTGTAAACGTTTACTAAGTTGCTGCTATTTATGAGGTGACCATCCAAATGCTTGGCCCAGTCAGATTAAGAATACTACGAATATCATCTACAATTGTTTTCACTATTACTATTACTAGTCTTAGTATTTTAATTTAATTCTATATCTCCTCTTCTTGGGCCTAAAGGGCTTGCATATATAGATACTTGAAAAAGATATTTGCTGAAAGAATAAATAACACATGGGCATATCAGGACAATCCAATTAGATGACAGCTAAGGAGTGACATCATAGAAGATTAGGTAGTGAGAGAGTTAAATTTTATGTATTAATTCAGATGGACTATTATACCAGTTATTTAATTAAATACCAGGGTATGTGTTGCTGTGACAGCATCAAGTTTTTAAAGGAGATTATTCTCAATACTGTAGGGTAAGTGGCCCTTATCCACAGTTGGAGGCTTTAAATGCAAAGTCTGAGGTTTCCTGGGAAGGAAGAAAGTCAGCCTCTAATCTGGAGTGTCAATTCCTGCTGAGTGCCCAGCCTGCCTGTCTGTTCATATTTGCCAGCTCCGCAACCATGTGGATCCATTCCTTAAAATCTCTCTCTTTGTGTCTATATCTCTATCAGTCTTATTGGTTATTTCACAAGACTGACAGACACAGGTAGCTGATAAGACAGAAAGCTAGGAGAAAGCTGAAGACATTTGTTCCCTTATAAACCACAATCTAGAGTTAAGGATTAGTCTGTCCCTTACCTAGGGTAAGGGACTGACATTAGAGTAACTATTTTAAAAACATGATTAAATACACAGATCTTACCTCTAGTGACCTGTCATGCCGAAAGCCCCAGACACATGCTGCAACAGACACTGGGGAAACAAAGAACAATGGCATGAAGACCAGAAGCCAGAAATGGCTTCCTCTCTCAATCCTGTCACAGACCAGAACTTCAAACATCAGCAGGAGCAAATGGATTCCCACAGCAATCAACATGGCTTTAAATTCCACACATGTTTCTCCTTCTGCTCTATAAGGGGATAGAAGGAGAAGAAAAGAAAGAAAAAATACAGTTCAGAATCCTGAGTACAAGGAAAAAGTCCACAGCAAATACCAACTCACTCACATTCTGAATTTCAACTGTAAATATGACAAAACACAAAGATGAAGTAGAGAGCTCTTAAACCTATCTTTAATAGACAATCTTTCAAATATCCAGGAACACTTATGTTTATAACTTTAAACTCAACTATAAAAGTTACTTCCAAGATTATTCCATTAATTACTTCTGTTGTAAAAAACTTCTGGTATCTCAAGTCTCATGATCTTCACTTCTCATTGAATTAAAAACAATACAAACAACATTTCATACAATACTAGAAATATAACTTTAGCTTCATCTGCAAGTGTAGGTTACATTTAAGAAGATACGCCATTTTTCTTGGATGCTACTTTAAAATGCAAATAAGAAAGTAATAAAAGGCTTTCATTAATCTTTATTCCAGTATAATAATGAATTAAAACCTGCATATTAAAAAGTTAAAGTTGTGCTCAAACAAAATAAGTTTAATTAGCTGTATAAACATAAACATAAACTTTTTTTTTTTTTTTTTTTTTTTTTTTTTTTTTTTGGTTTTTCGAGACAAGGTTTCTCTGTGTAGCTTTGCGCCTTTCCTGGAGCTCACTTGGTAGCCCAGGCTGGCCTCGAACTCACAGAGATCCGCCTGGCTCTGCCTCCCGAGTGCTGGGATTAAAGGCGTGCGCCACCACCGCCCGGCAAACATAAACTTTTAATAAATTAAAATTGAAAATGCTTATAATGCATTTGTAAAGGCCTAAAATTTTCATTCAAAATACAGATAACCATTCCTGACACACTTGCCCTATGGGTGATAAATAATCTAGAAATTAGGACAAAGAGAAAAAACAGTCACAGGTAATTCCTGTAGGACTTTCACTAGCATACTGCTGATTAATGGTCACAGGGGAATGACTATACCTGTGTATAACATACATCTAGCCAGCTATAAACAATTTCTTTCCTTACTTGAAAAGTATCAAAACAGAGAAAAGATGTGTATAACTTTTAAGTATCAATTAGTTAACTTGTTTTTGAGAAACATATATTAGATATCTGAAATTTTTGTCTTAAAAAAGAGATAGATCTACAATTACAGATCGGGGCTGGACAGATGGCGCAGTGTTTAAGAGTGCTTGCAATTCTTCCAGAAGACTTAACTTCAGTTCTCTGTACTCACACTGGGTGGCTCACAACCACCTATAACTCAGCTCCAGGGATCTATCACCTTTTCTGGCCTCCACAGGTACCCTCATACGCGGGGCATACATTTATACAGGCACATGATTAAAAATAAAAAATAGCTGAGCAGTGGTGTTACATGCTTTTAATCCCAGCATTCAGGAAGCAGAGGCAAGGGGATCTCTGAGTTCAAGGCCAGCCTGGTCTACAAAGTAAGTTCCAGGACAGCCAGGGGTACACAGTGAAATTCTTCCTCAAAAAATAAAATCTTGAAAGATTATATTACAATCTCAAAACAAAACAAAAAAACATTCACACAAGAATGCCCTTCATTTGCTATGATTCTTAGTGTGTAGCCTTTTTAAAGTCCTACATACCTATGGGATATGCATTTTACACAGTCTAAACTACAGCTTTTTTTCTTTTTCCAGATAGGGTTCCTCTGTGTAGCCCTGGCTGTCCTGGAACTCACTCTATAGACGAGGCTGGCCTTGAACTCATAGAGATCCACCTGCCTCTGCTTCTCGAGTGCTGGGTCTGCCTCTCAAGTGCTGGGATTAAAGACATGCATCACCACTGCCTGTTTTTTTTTTTTTTGTTCCTATCTTATCTTAAAAGTTGATAATCAAGAATTTTTAAAGTTGAAGTGGCCCCATCTTCTATACTTTTTTCCTTAAGCAGCTGTTTGTCTCTCTGTCTACCTTCCTCATTGTCCTATCAAGAATTACTGCATTCTTCATCTTCTTCATAGAGGTTTATAAGGGCCCTCACTCTCCACTTCCTTCCCTTGCCTCCCTTTTCTCTGAGAAATGAAAGGGAGAGATTCCCATAGAATCCACCCACACCAGGCTACTTCCACTTCCATGACCCCCAAAGATCTGCCTTCTTTCGTAACATCTGATTCTCAGTTTACCTCATTCCCTAGTTCCTATCTGAAGGACTCATGGCCTTTGGACCAAGCTCATTCCCTGACATCATTACCAGTTTACCCCAGGACTAGAAGAGTAGGAGAAAGGGAACCCTAGTTCTAAAAGTAAACTGGAGAAGTCATACAGAGTGTTTCTGTGATTCTTATTCTGCTATGGTATAGCATTTCTGTATTTGGGATGTTTGAGGTTACATCTATGGGCTATCTAGGCACTAAACCACCTAAACTAACGCACTGTTTTTATAAGAAAATTCATAACAAGCATCTAAGTTTTTAAAACACTGATGAGAAATGTTTGCAAAACCTTGAATAGGAAGAAATTGTCCTTATGGTATCTCTAGTGAGAACCACCAAGATTTTGTTCTCTCAAGATATAGACCAGTGGGTTTTATAAAGCAGTATTACCGATATTGAGGATTTCGTGCCCAAACACCGGTTCCAACTGATGCTCCAACAATGACCATTAACTTCCACAACCATATTGGAGCAAAGACAGCCCAGTAGCTCCACTGAATGATGCCATCCAAACGAAGGGCCAGTAGCACGGAGAACAGCAGCAGACAGGCATAGATGAGGAATTTACTAGGAGAAAAGCAAAATGATGAAAAAGAATTAATTTGTAATAAACAGCTGATAATGAAATGAGGAGAAATAACAGAAACATATTCGGCTCATAAAAAAAAGTCACTAATTCAGGGCTGGAGAGATGGTTCAATAGTTAAGACCATTGGCTGCTTTTCCAAAGGACACAAATTCAGTTCCCAGTGCTTAAAAGGCAGCTAACTGCTATCTATAACTCCATTTCTGGGGGTAAAACCTCTTCTTTTGGCCTCTGAGGGCCCTGCACACACAGGATGCACAGAGATACATGCAGGCAAAAAATAATTAAAAACATATATTTAGTCACTAATTCAACAATCATTTATTTAAAAGTTCTATGTAGAAAACATATTGTGTCGGGGATGAGAAAACAAAAGCAAGTAATTAAGTCTCCTGCTTCCAAAGGATTTCTGATGGACTCTACACACAGAACTCATTTAAAATTGTAATAGATAATTAAAAAATAGATTAATAATTAGTCATCTATGATAATCATATCTGTAGCCATGTTAGTTAAGTCTTCTAGGTATACATAGATATATTTCAGATAGATAGGTTATCTTCAAACACTTCATAGACCTAGAGAATATGGCATTTAAATAACTTAGAATTCTGTTGACGTGAGACACAATTGCTCCTGGCTGTACCAATTGATCCCAAGAGAATGTTGGGCTTCTAAGACATTTCCATTTGGAAGTTTGTCTTTTTGGCACAAAATGGCCTACTGGGCAATGAACTGCCCTTGCCTTGATGGCTGACAGTACAAATGCAATGCTGTCCTTTCTGGACAAGCGGGACACAAGGAAAGGGACCACTGTACTCTGCCAAGACAGGGTAATATGGTCTTTCAGAAATCCTGCTTCTGAAAATAGTCTGTCAGATACTCTAGACCTGTAGCCAATTTGAATGCACCAGCAATGCTGAGAAACATTAGATGACTGTCCAGGCTGCCAGCTGTCTTGGTCTACTTTTGCAAGATTCCTGAAAGTTGCTTGCATCCATCTACCATTTCTCAGGTACCATTATGTTCCTTCTCAGGTCTTTGATGTGGTTGAAAACTAGATAGTTGTAATTTCCTCAGTTATGATAAAAGATAAGTTAGATATAAAACCTTAAACTCACAAATATAAGATAGATAGGACATCTTCTTTAATATTGTAACTATAATTCTTGCTTGGTAATTGTTTTGTTATATGTAATTTTACCATGTTAAAGTTAAAACCTTCCTTTTTAAAAAAAGAAAAAAAGGGGAAGTGCTGTGGATATTGCTCTATATAAATAAAACACTGATGGCCAGTGACCAGGCAGGAAGTAGGTGGGACAGGAAGTAGGTTGCCAGGCAGGAAGTAGGTGGGACAAGGAGAGAGGAGAATGCTGGGAAGTGGAAGGAGGAAGAGGGAGACACTTGAGCCACCGCCAGGACAAGCAACATGTAAAGACTCTGGTAAGCCACCAGCCACGTGGCAAGGTATAGATTTAATTTAAGATAAAAGAACAGTTAACAAGAAGCCTGCCACAGCCATACAGTTTATAAGTGATATAAGCGTCTGAGTGATTATTTTATAAGTGGATTGTGGGACTGCGGGGCTTGGGGAACCTGGAGAGAAGCCCTCCAGCAACAATCTTAGGCTAAATAGTGAGTTCCAAGCCAGCCTGAAAAATATCATGAAATGTTGTCTCAAAGACAAAAGAAATGGGGCTAGAGAGATGGCTAAGCAGTTGAGAGTACTTCTTGCTTTTCTAGAGGATCTGAGTTTGGTTTTCAGCATGGACACAAGTTGTGTCACAACTGCCTGTCACTCCAATCCCAGTGGATCTGTGTAGTGATATATTGTGTACCCTAATAAATTTGCCTTGGGATCAGAGGACAGAACACTAGATTAGACACAGAGGTCAGGCAGTGGTAGCACACACCCTTAATCCTATCACTTGGGGGCAGAGATCCATCTGAATCTCTGTGAGTTCAAGGCAACAATGGAAACACAGCCTGGCAGTGGTGGCACACACCTTTAATCCCAGTAATGGGAAGCACTCACAACTTTAATCCCAGGAAGTGGCATGGCTGGAAGGGGAAAGGTATATTAGGCATTAAGAAACAGGAACTAAAGCAGTTCAGCTGAGAACCATTTGGGTGAGGACTCAGAGGATTTCAGTCAGAGGATTCATGGAGTTTGCAACATGAGGTTGGCTGTGGCTTGCTCTGCTTCTCTGATCTTTCAAGTTTCACCCCAATATCTGGCTCTGAGTTTTTTATTAAAAGATCATCTAAGATTCGAACAACAGATATGACACCCTCTTCTGGCCTCTACAGGTATAAGTACACTAATGGTATGCATTCACACAAGTGTATACATATGCATAAATCAAAAATATTTAAAAGAAACAAAAAACACAAGAGAAAAAATGAACGGTTATTTGTCATATTCATATGATACATTTAAGTGTATATATATATAAAATACTTTAAATGGCTGAGTAAATTATAGATACATCTATATATACACACACTCAAGTCACAAATAGAAAAGAACTTTGGTAGATGTCTTTGAAATAATAATATGAAATTACATTGTCAAGAACTTCTACTTCTAGCCTTGGTATAAAAACAGGAATAAGATTTACCTTTCCTATTGAGAGCCGCTGTCAGAGCATGTAGTATTTGGTTAGTGAAAGCACTTTCACTCAGAGTAATTGCTGAGGAGAAAAATCTAGGAATAGCACCTGGCTGAGGAGGAATAAAAACTTAATTTGCACAAGAAAGAAGCTTGGCACCTATTGCCTGTCTGGCCTTGTAGGCAGTCTCCTTGGGTCAGTGGGAAGTAACTGCCTTAAATTAGTAACTAGCAAATGGCTAAAACATCATCCTAGGAATGTGAGCAGGAAATCTCTTAAGTTAGGGTCTTGTGTAAATAACCCGGGGTGAGGGTAAGGAGTTGAGGATTTAATTGTTAGTGGTTCTTTTCTCTATCTTTGGGTGAGATGAGCTAATGTTTATTTCTCTGCATTTGTCCTTGGAAAAAAGTATCTTTGCTGAAATACTTTTGTTTGGAGAGTGGCCCTGGCCAGATATATGTTAATAAATAAATAAACACAGCTGGGGAGAGTTATCCATTACCCCAAATGTATAGGGAAAGTTGTGCCCAAGATTGAGATGCAATCATGAGATTACATGTACACATAACATGGAGATGCACGGTAAATGGGGAGACTCATAGCTGTTATTGCACAAAAAGTTTACAAGAAACAGCCAGTTCATTCAAAAGAGTAATTCCATAACACCTTGTGTGATGGTTTCCTCTAACAGAACCCTTAGTTCTGATTGGTTGACCTTCTGAACGCTAGTTGTCACTGCTGTATACTCTCATGGACTTTCACTACCAGCAGCTCTCAATACTAAATGAAGTATCTCATGTATACAATAGCTTTAAAATCAGGCACACCACTGTTTTTTTTCCTGCACTCATTCACTGCTGTATCAATCTACTGCAGACTTACTGTTCTTCTTAATTCATCACATAAGTACTAAATTAGTTTTTTACCCAAGTATCAAGATAAAATGAAATTATTGTGTTCTTTTCTGCTTCTGCACCTGGCATTTTTAAATGCAAGTATGTGGTATCCTAATAATCTCTCAAGTTACCTCTAAATGCCATCAAGTTTTAAATTAAAGGGCTAGAGAGATGGCTCAATACACTTTCTGTTCTTACAGAGGACTCACCTTTGGTTCCCAACATCCACATAACAATTAATAGCTTTCTATAACTCCAGTTCCAGGGGATCCAGTGTCCTCTTCTGTCCTCTGTGGGTATTGCATGCATGTGGTGCACAGATATACATGCAGGCAAGATACTCATACAGATAAAATAAATAACTTTTGGATTTTCAAGACACGGTTTCTCTGTTGAAACAATGCTGGCTATCCTGGAACTCACTCTGTAGACCAGGCTGGCCTCTAACTCACAGAGATCCACCTGCCTCTGCCTTCTGAGTGGTGGGATTAAAGGTGTGCGCCATCACCACCCAGCATAAATAATTTTTTTAAAGACACTAATTGGAGGATTAAGTTTCCAAAACACAGAAGTTTGGTGCTATATTCAAACCAAAGAAATACCTTTAAAATGGAGTTATTACCCACATCTGAATTATTAACATTAGTGTCTTACCACTGGGTAGTATAGCATGGATCAGGCCACAAAAGCTAAAGCTAATGTCTTTTTTTTTTTTTTTTTTTTTTTGGTTTTCTGAGACAGGGTTTCTCTGCGTAGCTTTGCGCCTTTCCTGGAGCTCACTTGGTAGCCCAGGCTGGCCTCGAACTCACAGAGATCCACCTGGCTCTGCCTTCTGAGTGCTGGAATTAAAGGCGTGCGCCACCACCGGCCAGCGATAATGTCTTTTTTGTAATGTATAAGGAGCTTACTGCTCAGGCTCATGAATAGACACCAAAGAGCTGACTCTAACTATAAAAGCTTTAAATAGTTTTCTGAAAATTAAAAGGTTGCAATGGGACTCTTTTTAGACCCACTGGGTTTCTCCAGTGAAATCTCCTGGCTTAACTAGAGAAATATGGATACAGGTATATATGGATGCAAGTAACACACACACACACACACACACACACACACACACACACACACACACCATACTCTAGGTGACATATTCCTGTTTATGACTTGAGAGACTGGCTCCAACTGACAAACTATTGAGATTTTTGCAAACTATTAAAAGGACTATACCTCTTAGATTAAACAAAACTTTATTACCAAACTAGAAATGTTTTAGTGGGAATTTTTATTAAGATGAAAAATGTTTAAGAGCACATAAATAGAATACACACACACACACACACGCACAAAAATGCAGATGAAAAAATCATTCTTAAACAATATTAGAAAGAGCCAGGCCAGTGAGAAGATGGACACTCAACTTCTTTATCTCCTATTTATCTCATCTGATTTCTTACACATTGATTCATGAAGATAAAAGTAAGTGATAACATTGTGCAAATAATATATTTTATATATTGTTGCTGTAGTATTTATTATTAATGATACAAGTTGTAAAAATCTTATATGGTAATAATTTTTCTGACTGCTGGATCATAGTTTAACTATCAGACATGACTAATCATATGTTATCAGTTATACAGCATCTACACCTAAAATTCAATACAAGACCTTTATCTGAAAATTTTAGTCACCTTGTACACTTATCCATCACTAGGCAAAGCAACCAGAAAGTCATAGCATAATATTAGTAAACTTAGTTCCCAGTGTCCTAAGAAACTAATACTTCTCCAATATACTGCTTCCTTCCTACAACAGAATTTTCCAATGGTTTATGCCAGTTTTTACTCAACATGTACTCATTCAGCACATTTATTCAGTGCCTCAAAGTCATGGCCCTCAAAGAAATCACAGCAAATAAAAACTATATATATGTTATCAAGTAATGGCAATATTTTCAAACCCAGAAATTATACATGCAAATGGAATTTTCATCCTTTGACCATTCCCATTGGAGGTAAAGCATTAATTCTACTATGCCATTGCTCAAATCATCTTTAGAACATTCCTCTCAAAAGTGCCTTAAGAGCCTGAAGTACATTATTCTGAATATAATAAATAGTGCCAAATCTTTGCTGAGAGTGGATTTGAGTTCTGGAAATAGCCAAAATTCAACCAGAGCCAAATTTAGTGAAAAGATATATGATCAAACTAGGTGGCACTATTTTCGTTCAAAAATGATTATTATAATGCACCAAGACAGATTTTCTTAAATGATTTGTAAAACTGACTCTAAAGGCCATTCTAGAATATGAACAAGGGCTCTGAGCAGTGGAATGGGTACATTTTACTTTTCCCAACTTCTTTCAATGATGTTTATTTGGATATATAAATACCAATATAAGGTATGCTTTGTATAATCATTTTACAACTCCTAAATAAAAGGTTCACTTGCTGTAATAAAATGTCATGACCAAAAGCAACTTGGAGAGGAAAGGGTTTTCATCTTACAGGTTAACAGTCCATCACTTAGGGAAGTCAGGGCAGGAACTCAAGCAAACAGAGAACCTAGAAGCAGGAGCTGATGCAGAGGCCACAGATGGTGCTGCTTAATGGCTTGCTCCCCATGCCTTGCTCAACATGCTTTCTTACAGAACCTAGGACAACCAGCCTAGGAGTGGTGAGTCCTCTTATATCAATTGTTAATCAAGGAAATGCCCCACAGGTTTGTTCACAGACCAATCTGGTTGGGGGGGGGGCATTTTCTCAATTGAGGTTCCCTCTTTCCAAATGACTCTAGCTGATGCCAAGTTGACAAAACACTAGCCAAAATGGCCCCTCAGTACACTGGACATACTCTGTTATAGAAGGAAAGGACATGTAGGGTGGAACAAAAAGCTTCAGAAGAAACCTAACCTGGATTAGAATCCTGATTTGGTTCATAATTGCCTGTTTGACTTTAGAGAAAACCCAGACTCTGTAAAATGAAACTGTTTGGGACCAGAGACGAATCAACAGACAGAAGCACTTGCCACTGGCCTGATAACTTCAAATCCCAGGACCCACATGCTGAAAGAAGAGAACTGACTTTTACAAACTGTTCTCTGACCTCCATATGCACACTATGTAATATGTGCACCCACACACATACATACACAATCAATAAACAAAAATGTATTAAAATTAGAAAATAAAATATAATGAAGCTGTTTTCTGATATGCAGGGCTATTATAAAGAGTAAAGATAATGAAAAGTAAAGTGGCAATACTGTATTGACACATGGTGGATGCTCATAAGTCATAGCATTTATTAACAACTATTAATCAGTAAAAGTCATGAGAATATTCTATCAGTGGCCTTATACACCCCAACAACAGATGTGCAGTCATTCAGACAGTAATTCATTATCAGTACAGACAGTACACTCATATTGACAGATCAGTGGCCTGCTTTTAAAAAATACAACCTGTAAGGATTATTTGGAGTAACTAACACTATGTACTTTTTTACAGTGCTGGAGAGAATCAAGCCTAAAACCCCGCACATGTTAGACAAGAGCTCTACCACTGAACTATACACTAACCTCAACAGCGTGTATTTTTAAAACACTGCACACATCATCTGCAGTGGTCATACAACACTGCCCTTTCTTTTTAAACAATTCTTTTCAAAAAATTTACTTTATATGAATGGGTATGTTGCCTGTATGCATGTCTGTATGCCATGTAAGTATCTGGTGCCTGCAGAGGCCATTAGTGAACTGTCACCAACAACCACATTCATTTTTTTTTTCTGATTTTAGATAAAAGACAACTTACAAAGACTAAAGAATGGCTTTAGAAGATGAAGCATACAATAAGTTTGCAAAGATAATTTACTTCAATAGTATTACATGTCTATGGTTATATTTTATTTGTACTGAAATGTGATTTTATTTGTATGCTAATAAATAAAGTTGCCTGGGGGTCAGAGCTAATAGCAAGCCATAGGAGAAGCCGGGTGGTGGTGGCACACACCTTTAATCCTGATTACATGACAGACAGATCTCTGTGTGCTCAAGGATACAGCCAGCATAGAGACACACTCCTTTAATCTCAATACCAACCATAGAAAACCTGGAGGTCTGTATAGACAGGCAGTGACGAGGAGTTCATGTGGTTGGGTTTACAACCAATGAGAAGGCAGAACAGAACGTCAATAAAAAGATACACAGAAAGTAGGTCTCTTTCTGAGGGGAAGGACGACAGCAGCAGCAAAGGGTAAGAAAGGTTTTGAGTATCAGCTCTTAGCTACTGCTCTGACCTCTTGGGCTTTTAACTCTGCATTTGGCTCTGTGTTTCTTATTTAATAAGACTGTTACATCTACACATGTCCACATAACACCCACCACCCCAAAAGGCATTTTTCAGTCTTTGTTCCAGTCTAGAATACCCAAGGGATATACCTCACTCGCATCAGGAGCCCACTACAGATGAGCCAGTATGCCAAGCAGAGTTCTCATAGCTTTCCAATGCTGTATAGCTACCAGGGCTGAAGGGTCTTCTCTAACAAATAACAACTCTACCAAAAGAGCAGACAACCCTGAGGACTTGTGATGTAGTCAGGTTGCCCATTTAAAGCCACATACTCCCAAATCTCTACCTCCCAGGGACATTTTAGAATCAGTTTTCCATTTCTGTATACTTCTAATAGTCTGTTTAATCTGTAAAGATGTTAGAGGCTTTAGGCAGTCAAGAAGGATTCTTGGTAGACATAGTATGTTTCAAGAATTTTGACTTGTGCAACTAAAGGGCCATTATGAAAATAAGTTCATGATCAACCAGTTCTGTAGCAGTTGGAAATAGGTAGAGGGTCAGCTGTCAGCCCTTCATAGCTGGTTGCTAAACACTTTTGAATCATTCTGTTACTACTATTTCTAGAAAATTGACAATACTGCAGTGAATTCTCACTGACCAAGACTTGAAAGGTAGAGACCACCAAGCCATAACAGTAGCTATTTCTGTGATACATTAATAATCTCCAGAGAACATTCTCCTATACTGTTAAGGTCTTTCCCATCTTGTCAGTGGAACAGTTGCACTCTGAAGGGATATAGCTAGAGATAAGAAAAATAAATAGTCCATACATTGAGCAGGAAAGCAGTCATTGAAAGAAGCAGCTTTAGACTTTTCCTACAGGCTGTGGTGAGTTATCATTCATTTCACAAATACTTACAGAGCCAGCTATTATCTCATGCATATAAACAACAGTAATAAAAGTCATGGGTTTGGCCTCACATGGCTTGAATTTCAGTAGGGAAGAGAAATATTAAATAAAGAAAGACAAATTCAAGGGCACAGGTAAGTGCTCTACAGGGAACCTATGTATTCTACAGAGATTGTACAAACAAGGAGTAGTGGACCAGGTTGGAGAAGCCAGGACAAAATCCTTCAGCAACTATTAAGTGAGCAGAAATTTGAATGATAAATAGGAGTTAATGAAGTCAAGGAGAGAAAGAATCATTCCTATTAAATAAGTAGGTATGATAAAGTCCTAGAGTAAGAGGAACATTCGTGAATTGGTTGAGAATTAGAGACAGAGAACAAGACAGCAGTATAAAGATCTGAGGTTATTAGCACAGGGTGTTTCCCCTCATTTTGCTCCCCATATATCTGAAAGGCTTTTGTCAGCATGGAGCAAGATTAAAACACAATGTTAAAAACTAGATCATCAACAATACACGAAATACCACCAGCTAAGAAAACTCTGACTTGTATCACCTGGTCATTGTATTCTTGAAACATCTTTAAGGTAACACTGTTCCTTCCCACTAATAACACTGAGTCAGGACAATGGTGGGCTACAAGAGACCTTTAAATTTTTTTAGGGAGAGATGCATTTTACTCCACTTAGAATTAAAGCACTAATAAGTGTATTGATGATCAGTATAAATCTCTTCAAAGTATTTCATTATAGTTTTTAAACTTGTATTCAGAGGGGAAAAATGCTAAAGGAAAAACTGGTTAAGGGCATTCATTATAAGTGGACCACTATTTTGCTTTCACAACTCCTAGGTAACTTGGAACATCACCTTGCAGCTTCTGGACTAGCTGATCTGTAATTAAAAAAAAAAAAAAAACTTTCTATTTGTAACACTGCAATCAGCCATTAATTCAGGTTCAATAGCCTTGTGAAAAATTATACTCATACTACAGATGAAACTGACAGATAAGTGAGTTTCCCAAGGACACAAAACAATTCAGCCTTTATTTCTCTTTCTTATCATCCTCTCCAAATAATGAAAATACACAAGATGTGTCCAGCTTCAGTACCATTGTAGTTGTCCTATAGACAAAACCTAACTCATAGGAGCACCAGAGGAAAAACTATAGTATACTTACTCTAAATGAACTTTCCTCTCCGCAGAATATTTTCAAGGCCAACAGTAATGATCATAGATCAAGGGCAGAATATGAACACAAAGACAAATAAGAGCACCCAGCCACTATCAGTGGCTTTATAATTTAAAATGTCACCACCCTCAAGGAGATTGCACTACAAATAATCCCCGCTCCTCCTCTCCAGTTCCTTTCATGTCCAACAAACAGCCAAGAAAGTGATTTCGCTGGGCTGGAAAAGTTCAGGAATGCACAATACAGCAAATCATCTATCTACCTTCCCTTTACTTCCAGGCTGGGACTGACAAGCATCTTAAGTACCTAGCACAGGACCTAGCACACAGAGCAAGACTAGCTTACTTGAGTGCATGTCTTCGAATTACAAATAAATGAACAGATACTCCTTTTACATAGTAATGGACTTAAAGAGATCAGTAAAGTGAACTCATCTCACAGCTTATTAAAGAAGAGCAAAGAATCACTAGTTAACTATGGCCTGGGCTCCAGTCTAGGTCTTGACTCAGTTTACTTTCAAAGGCTTTTTATAAGTGTCTACTATATGACAGATGGGGTGGGTGGGAGGTGCTGTGGAAGGGGACAACCAGGAAGTGGTTTCTGTTTCAGGAGCTCACAGCCCTCAGAGGGAACAGGCTTTTTGTTTGTTTGTTTTTTACAACAGTTTAGCAAATGCAAGGACAGGGATTTATACTTTAGCCAATGTTTTCTTCACACTGCCCATTAGGTATTTCAAGTCTGGGAAATAAGCAGTGCAGTATCTACTTCTTGCGAATAAACTTATAGCAAAGGCTAAGATAATGCGTATGGAAACGATCAAGTTCACCCTCAAGGCATTATGTAAGATTTACCAGACCCTGGCAACGACTCTAAAAATTCAGTATCTCAGATATCAGTTCGTTAAATAAGAAGAGAAACGGCGGATAGGCATAAATTCAAGGAAAACCCCAAGGGCTGGAACTAGAGGAAACATCTGGGAAGGTGGGCGGGGGGGGGGTTTGGGGGGGGAATGTCAGGATCAAGTGAGATGGCCCTGGCAGAGAGAATAGGAACAGGCAGAGGGGTGAGGAAAAAAAAAAAAAAAAAAAGAAATCGAGACAGAGAAGTTGGAATACCAAGAAAAGAAGACGAGTGGAAAGCAATGGGCTTCCCTCCAGGACACAGCTTCAAGCTGGGCAACCTGGGCCACCGCCAGTTGGTTCCAGTTGGTGCGGGAGGAAGAAGCGGATGAACCGACTCTGAGGCCAACACTGCTTTCTGGAGAGCAGCTGGCAGCCATGAGGAGCCTCGGGCCGGTACCTAGGTCCTCAGGCTGCAACACCGCGGCCGCCTTTCCTCTCCCAGCCGCTGCCTGAACCCAAGCCCCCGTCTGGCACCGCCAACGTAACCGCCTCACCTCGGGTTGAAGTCCTGAAAGAGGCCCCTCAGGTTCATGGCGGAAAACTTCACCGAGGCGTCCTCCTCTTCCCCCCCGCCCCCCGCGCCGCGAAGCCTACGCCTTACAGCGGGTTCATGCTGCCAAAGCCAGCCGCGTCGCCAACGCCGCCACCAGCAGAAACCCAAGCAACCAACCGCCTCTGACACTCCTTCCGGCTTCCGTAGCTAGGATGCGCATGCGCTCTAAGCCTCGTCCCGGAGCTCGCCAGACCTGGAGGTTACAGGCTGGCTGGCTGTGATTATATTTGCAACCCAATCTTGGCCTGCCAGGCAGAGCGACTACAAAAAGAGGAGGAAAGGCACAGAGAACCTCAGAGGTGGGGAGCGCTGACTGGATGGAAGCCCTTAAGGAGAGTGAACGCCAAACAGGAGTCCCATGGTGAGATCATCACAGACACCTGTCCCCTTGGCCACCTGTCACCCAGACCCATACTATGGTCTGGAGGTTTCCCCAAAATTGACTGAACCTTGAGCTACATCTGTCTGAGTTGCCAGTAAATCCAGTTTGCATATCAACTTCCTTTCCATGCCCCTAGCGTACCCAGACAATCCTGACTATTCCAAACTCACATTATCCTGCACCAAAGTCATTTACCTTGTCAACCATTTTCCCATCCTGGGTCACCACTGTGATTGGCAGCAGGTCTATTCATCGGGATGCCCAAACTGGAGATGTGCAACTCATCCTTATCCTAATCTAGTTCAGAGTCTCCTTGGCTTCTGTGTGGACTTTGTAGTGGCTTCAAATCTGGCTTTTTCCACTCCCAGCCATACTATTTAGAATGGCCAGGTTCATCTTATTGGGCAAGTTAACATCTTGGGGGCTCAGATTTTGTCTTCTGCAAAATGGAGACCAAAAAAAAAAAAAAAACAACTGCTTTTCCACCTTGGTTAGGAAAGTTCAGAGAGATCATGTACGATGCATAGCCTACCATATGTTAGATGCTCAAAGAATGCTGTTGCTAGCTGTTCTTTTAAGTTAACAACCTTTTTAAAGGATTCTATTTACTTTTCAAATCCAAAAGTAATGAAGCCTCATAACAGAGGACTTAGTCTACCATCTTTACTTGCAACCAATTTAAGAGTTGTTGTTTTCATGAGCACACCAATACCTTAAACATTAATCTGGGATCATTATGGGTAATAATCATACTTTGTTACAATAGCTCAGTTTCATGAATGGCAATTTTATGTTGGTTAGCCCCAGGGGAAGCTTAAGATCACAGTTTGGAGAATCATACTTTGCTGTGATGTATCATCTTTCTTCTGGAAACTTGAAAACATTCCACAAGTGGTAATTATGATCCCTAACACCCACTGAGAAATGGATATTATTATATGAGTGGTTTATGAGTGAGTAACCTGAATAAAGCATCCAGCTGCTGAAGCACTATGACCCTTTCTCAGAAATTTTGATCCACCTTGTTGTGGAATATTCCTTTACACTATGTGAAGATATCTCACTGTGATTGGTTTAATAAAAAGCTGAACAGCCAATAGCTTGGAAAAGTTTCCAGGTACACAGGACACTGGGATGAAGAAGGGCTGAGAAGCCAGCCAGTTGCAGAACAAGTCAGACACACAAAATGGGATAGAGGTAAAAGCCACATGGTAGAACATAGATTAATAAAATTATGGGTTAATTTAAGTTTTAAGAGGTAGTTAGAAACAAGCCTAAGCTATCAGCTGAGCTTTCATAATTAATAAGAAGTATCCACGAGGTTATTTGGGAACTAGCTGGCAGGACAGAAAAAGTCCAACTATATAGCACCTTCCCTGACCATCCTCCAGATGATTCCCAATGTCTAGCCCTGAGGACTCTCCTAGTAAATAGTAAAGTACAGAAAATCTAAAGCATAGAGAAGCTTGCATAATGTAACCTGTACAAAGTAGCTAGTGAAGGTGGAGGAACAAAGATGCAACTTAACATTCCAGCAAACTAGAGGTTACACTACTAAGAAAAGTTACCTGCCAATGTACAGAGTAGCCAGCATCATCTTACTTCCTGAGGGTTTCACCTCAAGCAGACATCAAGAAAACAGCTTGTCAGCTCTAATGCTTGAATAACTTGTATCATGGTTTTCTCAAAAGCTTCACAGAAAGTGGCCAGGCAAATTGCTTGGAGCCCAAATGCTACTTTTGGTGAATTCTTGGGTACTCCTGGAACTGAGACACTTTTCTACAGGCTCATGAATTCAATTTTAGTAATTCTCGCTACAATAGGCCATGGGGACTCCTTATCCTGAATACCATGATAAAAGTATGCCAACTATTGTCATTTTGTTCTTTTACTTTGACAAACCAAGTTGCCGTGAAAAATACTGAAAGAATTGGACTATCACAAAGTTCGGATATTCAGTCTAGAAGATGGGGAGTTACCTTGAGTGCCTCAAATGCACTAGATGCCCAGCCCTATGCTCTACTAGTATTCACACTGGCCTCTGTGACAGACTTCTGAAGATCAGAAACTTAAAGGAGAGAATCATAGTGCATTATGACACTTAAATTAAGAGACCTGGATTAGAGGAAGGAAGATTTTCTTTGTGGTTCAGATATACACACTACCAGTGGTTCTTCCATGGGCTTCATTAGTAAAGTTGAAAGGATATAGATTTAGAAGACTTAGATTAAACACTAGTTTTACCACTAAATTCAGTGGGAGAAGTGACAGCTAGTATCTATTCTTGGACCTATTAAAGATTGTTGATCTATTCTGGAGGATAGATTGACAAATTCTTTAGACAAGAAACAGATACCAGTTCCCAAGACTGACCTAACTTATTTTCCTAAAGTCCCACCAACTAAAAAATTGCTGCAGACCCCAGAATGTTGTCCATTTACAAAAAACATCCTGGGCCAGGTGTAGTGGCACACACCTTTAATAGCACTCAAGAGGCAGAGACAGATGAATTTCTGAGAGTTCAAAGCCAGTCTGGTCTACATATAAAGTTCCAAAATAGCCTGAGATACATAGAGAGACTTTGTTTAAAAAAATGTAACCTGTATTTTCCTAAGAGAACCTATTGTTCCTGAGTTTAGTGTGCTTTTCATAAACCTGTGAATTTTCTTGTCTTGAGATCTTCCTATGAGGTGGTTGTGTCTGAAGTCTGAAAAAGAGTTTGATAGACTACACAGCTCTATTTGGGAACTTGACAATCTGGAGGAGGAGTTGGGAGGCCAGTGGAAGGGATGAAAGTACCTATGGTTCTAATGACATCTACAACTGTTCCTTTGTCTTCTTCCAGAGACTATAAGTAGCAACCAACTTAGGGAAGCTTCTTTTAGGACTTGTGACCAGAAGAGCCTTAGAGAGGACAAGAGAGTTCTAAAGAGCCAGTGGCCATTCTTACATCCAGGACAACACCAAAGGAAGGTAGGCCACCAACCCTCATGGGATTGATGATCATGGGATTGGTGATCACCATCTCTTAGTAGGATTTCCTACCTACTGAAGGATCAGAGGCTGTTTTCTATTGGGAAGCAGAGTGGTAAAACTGTACCTTGACCTTCAGAGCCAACATGGTCTCCTTGTTTCCTCTCTAAACTTTCCTAGCTGCCAAGGGTTTTAGAAATCCTTCTTAAGTAGATGGGGAGGATAGGATTCTGGACTCTATTTCTGTAATGCCAAGGTTAAATGAACATAGCCAAACATAAATGGAAGACTGCTACATCCAGCCCTGCTTAGGTCCTGGAATCTTGACTAGGGCTTGAAACGGAATGATGAAAAAAAAAAAAAAAAAAACAGATGCATGAGTACAGAAAAGCTTGGGTCAAGTGTGGTGTGCACTCTGACAGAGTGACACTACTGCCACCATAGGAGGGAGTCTCAGCATGTTTATTGGGCACAGAAGAGGGGGAGGGGTTAGGTAGTCCCAGTAGGAAGTCTCTATAGGTAAGCAGTCACAGGCTGTAAACAGCCAGAAAGAAGAAGCTGCAGTTGCTAGTTTTTGTACACACTGATCAGTAGTTTTGAAAACCCTCAGGAAAGCGTTACCATACCTCTGAGCCTCACCCAGAAAGGCTTTGCCACTCCCATGAGGCTGAGGCATTGGAGTCATTGGCATGATTGTGCCCATGGCATTTACTCAGTGCTTCCTCTGCTCTCTACAGAAAACAGGATGGATGGGTCTACCAGAGGTCATTGACTAGATTCACACAAAACTTGCATTTGTTTTCATCCCCATCTTGATCTCATTTCTCAGTCTCCCCTTCACTTTTCTTTTTCCCCTTTGTGCTTCTGTCTTGTTCTTCTGGGTCTTCTGCCTAAAATTTAGATAAGTGTCCTCTCCTTCCCTTTATTTTCTCTAAGCATCCTTTAAGCAGAGTTAGCCTATAACCTTTAGACCTCCAGCTTCCTTCATCCAGATTATGGTTTCTAAACCCTCTGCATTGTGCCAGACGCTGTACGAGGCAATGAGAACAAACAGGAGTGAATAATCAAAAACAGCATTGTGACTAAGTTTCCAGAACTTGAGAACTGATTGAATCTGAACTTGAGTTGAATCTGAAAGGACAAATAAGATTTCAGGCTGTGAAAAGTGAAAAGGAAATTACAAGCAGAGAAAACACTTTACAAGTGTCTGTACCTATCCTTGACTTCTCTATGCTTACTAGGTCAGAAAATAATTCTGAGCAGCAATAGCTAAACAGCAGCCACATGGCCAAGGGCACTTGAATGAACAACAATCTCTAGCCACAAGCCTGAACAGTTCCCAAACAACTTGAGGAAATTATCTTGGGGAAGATGCCTGCAACATCCTCTTTTCCAGCAAGCCATCCAGTATGGAATCTGAGCATTTATCACAAAATTGTTTTCCTCTTATAATTAGCCATAATTAAGCTATGCAGAATTCATTGTACAAATGCAAGCATAGAAGAATTTCTAATTCAGGTAAATCATTTAGTTACAGTATCCATTATATCTATACTAGAGTCCTATGATGTCCTAGACTTGATTTCTTTTTTCTGTCACTAGAACAACCAGCTCTGCCTCAAAATAGCCCATATGAAGTCTTGTTTTACTGTTCTAGGTCTTTGTTCCTTGAAGATTCAGATCAGGAAGTCTGATGCCTCCTGCCACCTCCTTGCAGCTCTGAAGCTTTTTTATACAACAGATGCTTAATAATTCTGTGAAATGAATTGAGTATCACACTTCTTCTTTCCTTCCAAAGTTTCTAGAGGCTGTAGACATTACCTCTGAGCACACACCCGTTTTCCTACCAGGTTCTTTCAGGTCATAGACACAAAGAAGCTTTTTGTTCTTATTATTGAATAGCTTACATTTAATGTGTGTCTGTGGTGTATGCATGTGCATATATATGTGTATTTTATATGTACGCATGTGTGTGAGTGTGTATACATGTATGTGGCCATGCATATGAAGGCCAAAGGTCAATATTGGATGTTTTCCTCTATCACCCTCCACTTTATTTATTGATACATGGTGTCTCAATCAACCTGGAACTCACTGAATAGGCATAACTAGCTAGCTGGCCAGCAGATTACAGGGCTCCTCTATTGGTGAAATTATTAAGGCCACTCCACATAGTTAAAAGGAAGATTTATTTAGTGGGTAACTTACAAAAAAGGGATAGGTAGGTTGTGGGGTCTGGGGAAGGTGTATCACAGTCCAGCGGTGTTCTCTGGAGCTCTGCTTGGTCAACCTCCACCGTCAAGGGTCCAGGAACAGAGAGTGCTGCCCATCCAGATCTTGGGTCTCCAGGTGCCTCCCTTGGCCCCGCCTTGTAGGAGTGACAGTTGCTGAAACCTCAATGGGGGTTGGAACTTCCAGATCAAAGCTGGAATGGCTACCCACTACACTCCTCCTGTCTCTGCCTCCCTAAAACTAGCATTATAAGCATGTACCACTATGCCTAGCTTTCTTCTTACATGGACGCAGAGGGTCCAAACTCAGGTCACCATGCTGTGCAGCAAGCATTTTCCAGACAGACCTATCTCCCTAGGCCTAGAACAACTTATAACATGTTGGCAAGATGGAAGATGAGCCATTCATTTAATAACAGATTTTGAAGGGGAAAAAACTGCCTCAATTAATGTACATATGAATTGTATGATACATACTGACTCAGTCTCAATCATATTACAGTCTTAGAGAGAAGGCTTATATTCAGTATTAGTCTCCTACTGTGCGTGAACCTGGATAATATTACAGGTTGAAAATGTACCTTCCAAACAGACTAATTGAAGTCTTAAATACAACTCATAATACTTGTGAAAAGCAACCTTACTTGACAATAGAGACTTTGCAGTTGAGATGAGGTCATTAGAGTGGGTTCTTAATCCAATATGACTATGTTCCTCTGATAAAAGGGAAATATGGACACATACACAAAGGAAAAGCATCTATATGCTTCTTAGATACACATGATTATGGTTTCAAGGCCTCACATAAGCCCCCTGGGGCACCCAGAGGACCTCACCATCTTCCTATGGTCTCCATGAAGGAAGGAGGCTCTTACCTGTTCTGCCCTGCACAGGTCAGTCCCTGGAAATAGGTCCACCCAGGAAACTGATGTGCAGGGCACTAGATGCTTGAAATCCCTCCCCCTCAAGATAGTGGGACATGGTGAGCATTCTGGCTTTGGCATTCCTAGCCTCCTTAATGAGCATTTTCTGTACCTGTTGTCTAAATATCAAGTGGTATATTTATTTCTACCAGTGACCTTTCTTCAATCCTGGAGTCACATAGGGAGCTGCCCTTATTTTTCTATGATCATTTCATTTATCTTCCTCCAGGACTTCAGCTGACTCTGGTCCTCACATCCCTCCCCATGCAAGCCAAGGATAATTGATATGGATCTGGCAAAATTTCCTCCTGACCCATCTCAGGATATCAAAGTCTTTTCCTGTCCAGCTCCTGTCTAATTCCTAAATTGCATCTTTGGGAGTGTTCTACTGACTGAGGGCTAGTGATCACTACTCCATTATTTGCTACAGCCTTTAGTCTACTTGAAGCTTCCATCTGGGAAAGCCATGGTCCCATGGGAACACTATGCATGATCCTAGCAGGCTCTCTGAGTGGTTGATAAAGTATACTCCTATTTTATCTTTCTGATCAACCTCAGAAAGCAAAGTTTCATAGTCACCCAGTAAAGTGATCAATTTTCCATGAATGGTTTAACCCTTAATATCACCACAAAAAGATATTTGCATGTTAACATTAGCAGAAGTCTTAGCTTGGACTTAGTGTGGAGACTGGCTGTGACCACAACAGTGGGGAAGTTCTGATTACAACAGGGATTTGGACTATTTGGGCCATTGCCTTCTCTTGACACCAAGGAGGAAATCATAAATGGTTATGTAGTAGTTGGTCAACAAAAAGCAATTAATATGTTTTTTTATAATAAAATCTGTATTTCTCAGAGGAGTTTCTGAGAAGGTAAAATATGCCTGGAAATTCCTCACGTTCCCAAATGCCTACCTTCTAGATGAAAGATACTTCAAATACAAGATACCTAATTTTCAAATCACTCTAAAACTGAACATAGTAGTGAACATTTATAATCTCAGTACTTGGAGATAGAGGCAGGAGAATCAGGAGTTTAAGGTCATCCTCCACAACACAGACAGTTTGAGGCCAACCTGGGCTACAAGACACCTTGTCTCAAAACAACAAAAACAACTAACAAGAACAATCAAAAACTGAAACCCAAAAAGAAACCCCTCAAATTATTCTAAAAACATCAATAGGAAGGGTTCATTTTCATTCAGTGGCACATTTTTGTAATTTTACAGTAAGCACTCATCTCAGCATACTGTTTTCTCATTGTTTTGATTCATGGTTATGAACTAAAGCTCCCCCATAAAGCCACACCTATGCTAAAGCTTTTAAAAGGCTGATTGATTGATTAGGGTTTATGACTGTAGACATATGGAATGTTGCAGATGCATTACCAAATTACCTTGGGCTATCTTGTGTCCCCTTGGTAGCCATATATTTATACTTTTGTGTCTGACCTACCATATTTTCAAATGTCAGATAAAACACTTATAATGTATTAACAAGTCTCTAGTTTTCATCAACCCCAACAACTAAGAATGTCATCAAATAGTATCTAAAACCAAAGTAGATATTTCTCTGCCTTGTAACCTGCTTACTTAAGAGTACCTAATAGCTGGGTGGTGGTGGTGGTGGTGGTGGTGGTGGTGGTGGTGGTGGTGGTGGTGGTGGTGGTGGTGGTGGTGGCACACACCTTTAATCCCAGCACTTGGGAGGCAGAGCCAGGCAGAACTCTGTGAGTTCAAGGCCGGCCTCGTCTACAGAGCGAGATCCAGGATAGGCACCAAAACCTTGTTTAAAAAAACCTAAATAAATAAATAAATAAATAAATAAATAAATAAATAGTTCCTACCAATGTATTTTTAAAGCACTTTGGTTTATGGCTTACTTTCTTCTGTAATTATAGAGGTTCATGTAACTACTTCCACATTAGAATATTTTACTCAGAGCAACTTAATCCATATTACTGAGTTATGGTCACTCATTTGGCTTAGGATAAATGACCTTTTATTACCTTTAAAATGAGATCTGTGGGGTTATATTTTGTTTGTTTTGGTTTTGTTTTTGTCTGAATGGCCAATAAATGCCTGTGCATCACTTATATGCTGTACTTGACAGGACTTTCATGAACACCTATATCAGTGCCTTTAGGCATATTGCAAATGAGGATATTTCCTGTGAGGAGGTACACCGGAAAATAGCAATAGAAGAATGATTTTTTAAAGCTTCTTTACAAAATCAGAGTTAGCACATCCAATACTGAAGCTTTTTTTTTTTCTTCAAATGTTCAGAGGACATTATCACCACATATCTAAATATGGTATTTCAAAGAGAACTGTATGTCAAAATCCTATTGCTATTAGAAGGGTTCCATGGTGAACAACAAAGACATAGGAATGTCAGGATTCTGGGTGGTTCCATGGGTAGGGTACATTCAGCAGATTCTTTTTACTTTAGGTTGCAATAGTGTAGTAGATTTATAGTGCAATACACTCAGAATGGATCACTCTATTCCCTGAGAGGCATTGTGCAGTACTTGATAGAGAATTGAATTAAGAGACACAGACCTGCCTTGGGAAGAGTGGGAACAGTATAGTGTTTAGATAAATACACACAGGTATCAAGTCCTGGATTTGTTGTTAACTGGATAGGTGAGAAGGCCAGGCAAATATCAGGCTCATAAAGGCTCAGCTGAAAGCTGGGCCTCCCTAGGCCTCCCTAGGCTTCCCTAGGCCTCACTATACCTCACTTTCTGCTTCTCAAAGCTGAGAACAAAGAGCCATTAATCACTGATGTCCCTAACAGCAGGGGCGAGGAAAACTGCATGTACTCTGGCCTGAAATAGTGACCAAATAAGGACAAAGTCTGAGACTTGTCCAGACCTGCCCCAAAATAGAAAAGCTATAGCCTAAACCAGCCCCAAATGAACCCTAGCCAATTGGAATATGCTAATACAATTGCCACTCACATAAGCTAATCAAATCTAAAATGACCTGACTGCTCTAGGAACTCCTCTTAGTTGTGCATAAAAGGAACCTGCAAGCTTTTCTCAGGGTCATTGCCATTTTGCCTTTGTATGGGAGGGTCGGCCTCAGTATACTGGAATCTTTCTCTTGCTGATTGCATATGAGGATGGTGGTCTTTTGTGGGACTCCTCTAAAACCCTAACAGTAAGAATCCTGGGAAATTCCCAAAATCTGTGAGATGCAGTTGATTTTTCATGTGTAAAATGTGTCATATAGGCATTTTTATCTGGATAGGAGACATAATGTACAAATACATTAAAACACCTGACATAGTAACTGGCATATGGGATATTTACTGTCAGGTGTTTTCTAGTAGTTTCTCCTTCTGTGGAAATTTATTTTATGTTTCTCAGGACATCTCAGGTAAGTCTCAGCTCACTGAGGGAACCTAAATAGAGAATTAGAAAAAAATCTGCCTAGTAACAGTTGTCTCCAAATTATTGGAGAGTTTTCTCTTGCTGAGTATAGTGGGTTCATCTGACATGGCCACCCTGACAGGCTCCCTTTACACTAGAATTCATGTTCCCGAAGACCCCAACCTTCCTACCTAATGTAGTTCAAGTAAGTTTGCCATTTAGTTCCCCTGAGGGCTGGTCCCAGGCACAGACAGACAGCACAGTCCCTTATTCCTGAGCTGTAGACACATGCAGTCATCATGAGAGGTCCATGTCTGGGATCTGGCTCCTTCTGGGACTCTTCCCTTTGCTCACCCTTTAAAGACGGTAACTAGGGTTGTCACATCCCTGAGTATTGAAGACCAGGGAAGGCCAGCTCTATTGGTTTTTAGAGGTACTCTTACCCTGCAAAGAAAAGTCACAAAACATGACAGAATCCACTAACAAGAGTTTTATTAAGATGAGGAGAAAAGGATAGATGTGATCAGGCCTGCTGAAAGGACACATGTGTAAAGGGTGCAGGGGAACATGGGGGCTGGCTTTTAAAGGCCAAGCCGCACCTGCGTATACAGGCCCACGTGGCTATATCACACATGTGCATAGATCACAAGCACACAACCATGAGGTTATGGGTCATGCAGAACATATGACCTGGAAATGACTAAGTGTCCCACCAGGCATGCAAGACCATGGGGGCATGGTGGGAATTCCTATCATCCCAGATTCTTTGTTTTTATAAAAGATGGTGGATGAGTGGGTATGGGGCATCATTTCTCTCAAAAACTGTTTCCAGTTGACTTGGTGGACATTATTTGGCTCTTGGGGGAATAGGGAGGGGAACTTCTGAAGTCCTGGGATGATAGGCTGTCTGTCATCCCTTGCTCTGGAGTTGGTGATACCTCATTCCTCTGGAATTGGTGACAAGGCAGTGGATCCTGATGTCCTCTGGAACTTTGAGAGAGCAGGGCCCTGACTGTATCACTGTGTATGAAGAGAGATTTTTCTGGGATAGAGGTGAGATAAAAGGTTTTAGATGATACAGGTGGACCCAGTGAGGAAATCCCTAGAGTTTAGCAGCTGTAGGAGTCATAAGAATTACCTTGAAGGTTCCCTGCCACTTAGGGGAAAGGGGTGAAGGGTGCTGGCCTGGGGGGAAAGAAGAATCTGATACCAAATGTGGATTGGAGGTGGGCAAGGACTGTCACCTGGCTGAGGTAATGAACAGTCTGTGTAGCTCCATAGGATAGACCTTAGGTGACATAAAAGGGGAGTTAACAGGCTATCTGGAACAGTTGGAGGCTTGGAAAAAAGACCTGGTGTTAGAACTGGCCTTCCATACATTAGTTCAAATGGAGAAATTGAAAGAGGCTTTTTAGGAAGAGCCCTGAGCCTGAGAAGAGCTAGAGGCAATAGTCTTACCCTGTCAAGGTAAAGTTCCTGTAACATCTTAGTAAGAATAGATTTTAAAGACTGGTTAGTATGCTCCACCTTTCCTTTCCTGAGGATTGAGGACAATATGGGATATGAAAATGCCAAGGAATGTTAAAAGCCTTAGCTAGTGTCTGAGAAATCTGGGAGGTGAACTCCAGACCATTGTCAGACTGAAGGGAGGCAGGAATCCCAAACCGAGGAATAATTTCTTGGAGAAGGATGTCTGCAACTATCTGAGCCTGCTTATTAGAAACAGGATATGCCTCCACCCAATTTGAAAATGTGTCCACCATCATGAGGAGATATTTAATTTTTCTGACAGTGGGCATATGGGTAAAATTGAGCTGCCAGTCAGTCCCTGGATGGGACCCTCTAGCCTGGAGGGTGGGAAAAGGCTGACATCTGTACTAGCTATTGGGGTCTGTTTTTTGGCAAATTTCACAAAAGGCAGTAATAGTTCTTAAGAACTGTAGGTCCTCGGAGGTGGGCTGCAGGTGGGCTTTTACGAATTGAGACAGAGCAAGACTATTAGGGTGAAAGAGCTGGTGTAGATAGGACAGAATTTGCCTAGTGTCAGGGGTTCCCTGTGGGGGTATGAGCTGCACTGTATGGATTCCCTGTAGTGGGTGGGGTGAAACTTGGCCCCGGAGGGCCGCTGTCCTGGCTGCCTGGTCAGCCCGGTTGTTTCCCCTAGAGATGATGGAGCTCGGTCTGATGAGACTGGCAGTGGATAATTCCTATAGCCTTGGGGAGGTGGGAAGTCTCCAGCATGGCCATTATTTGTCCTGAGTTAGATATAGATCCCCCTTTTGCTGTGAGGAGGCCACGCTGTCTCCATGTAGCAGCATGGGACAGGAGGATATGGAAAGCATATTTGGAGTCTGTGTAAACATTTAGCGATTGCCCCTGTGCCAATTGGAAGGCACGGGTGAGAGCTATCTGCTCAGCCTGTTGGTTAGTGGTATGTGTGGGTAATGCCTGTGCCTCTATCATCTCAGTATCTGACACTGTGTCATGGCCTGCTTTACGGGTCCCCTTCATGTAAAAGGGAGCTGCCATCTGTGTACCAGGTATAAGTGGCCTGAGGCAATGTGCCCTCCTGTATGTGTGAAGGGTGTAGTAACAGTTCCTCCAAGGTTTCAGTGCAGGATTGAGAAGGAGAATAGTTAGCATTAGGTTGAGGGAGGAGGCTTGAAATATTAAGTGGTAGATAGGTCTGAAAAGTAAGTGTGACACCTTCTAGTAATGCCACCTGGAGAGACAGGACCCGGGAGGGAGGCAAAGTTTGTAAGCCTTTATAAGCTAAGAGATGGGACAGGTTATGGTGAGAGAAGACAGTAATAGGTGACCCAAAGCTTAGCTTCTCTGATTTCCGAATAAGGAGCTCAGCAGCTGCTAAAGCACAAATACAGGGTGCCCATCCGTGACTGGTAAGGTCTAGCTTCTTTGACAGATATGCTACAGGTGCAAAGTAGGGTCGCAGCTGATGCCCTAGAGTTCCAAGGGCAAATCCCTCCTTCTCTGGTACATAGAGGGAGAAGAGACGGGTTAGGTCTGGGAGGTGAAGCGCTGCAGCCTGGAGAAGAGCCTGCTGGAGCTTCTGGAAAGGTTTAGTAACAGGGTGAAGGAGGGGCTCGTGTGTGGTGTCCTGAGATGCCTCGTATAAAGGGTGAGCAAGGAGAGAAAAAGATAGAACCCAAGTGTGGGGCATTTACCCACCAACCCCACAGTTCCCCAGAGTTTTCTTGAGTGTGAGCAGCAGGAAATATTAGACAGAAGGATTTATTGTGGAGAATCTTGCGAAGATAAAAACATAGAAAATAAAGGATAGCCTCGACAGGGCCTGGAACCTGTTACAACAGGCCCTGACTGTCTCTGCCTCAGGGTATTTATAGAGACGCCAAGTGGTGGAGCAAAAGACCTCCCTCCAGCACAGCCAAGTGCAGACCGTTCTCAGACACCTGCACTCAGGCCCATGGTCCTAATCATCCTCTATGCGGACATGCTGGGTAAAGCCATGGGGAACCCGAAAACGGGCTCCCACAGGTCCCCCTTTCTTAATATATAAAAAATAACTAATTATTAATGGCTTACAGCAATCTCCATAGCTGTTACACCTCCCAGTATGGGAGTAGAGGATGATATAGATGGCATTTCTCTTTTGAATTAGGTCCAAGGTGACTACAGCAGTCTTATCTGCCTCAAGCCCTTTCTAAACCAAAAACTCTTAAGGCAACTACAAACTTAAAGAATCCCTTAGCTTCATCATTACCATTAACAGGTTAACATAAATATTGCTACACATAGTAGTCACAATTCTCCCAATCTTACAACACAAAACAAAGTCTTAACAGAACCACTTGAATTAGCATATATGGTGCTATATATAGTTAACAATTTTCTCCATCTTACAACTTTAACTCTTAATCATTTGAATTTTCTTGCTAACAGAACATAGGAAAAACTTCGATGTATTCATAGCAAACTTAAATATTTCCTTAACTCCACAAAAGGAGGGTGCATTAATACCAATAGGTTAAACATAATTTCTGTAAACATAATTCAACCTTAGTTCACTCATAACTCCTCCTTTACTTTATAATTTTTTAAACAAAATCTCAAACCTAGTTAGAAAAAAAAACAAACTTATACAATTCCTACAAACCCATATTGAAAAGCAATATTTTCAATCTAACCATTAACACTTTGAAAACTTAGCATAACATCCAAAAGCAGTTTCCTAATAAGACTCTTTACACTTTAAAAGTAGTCTCTTAGTATACCTCATTTGCATTTCTTACTAACAAAACATGACATTAATCCACTCAAAGAAAATAGGTTTTAAGTTAAGTAGAATAAAGAATATTAACTCTCTCTTTTCTTTATAATTTTTTAAGCAAAATCTCAAGCCTGGCTATAAAACCCAAACTTCCCTGTTTAAACAGTTCCATTTGTAGCACAAAACCAGTTCCATAAGTAATTCCATTTTTACATAAACAGTTCCACAAAACAATTGCATTTTTAACAGAACAATTTGTGAATCACCAGCATATATGCATACACAAAACTGCATCTTGAGTCAAGGTAGAAACAATAAATTTCTTCATTTAAACAGTTCCATTTTTAACACAAATAATTCCAGAAAATAGTTCCCAGGTCATTACTATAAGTAAACTCAAAATTGTCCCATTGCAATGAAATCTATTGTTCAGTTCATTAAGTCTCAAAATTCAAATGATAAATTCTGCTACTAGTCTTGTAAATATGAAGAAATCCATAACCAAAATATTTTTATCTCATTGTTTTAAGTTCAAAAAGGTAAATTCTGGTATCAGGCTTTCACTTCCAAATATGAAGAGACGTTTTACAACCAAAACTTTTTGCAGTTAGCAATTTTAGTTAAAACAAGCATCTCTGCAACTTTTATTCTCAAGCCAGAGACCTTTTTAGTTATAGTAATATTTTAAACTGCACCATTTTTGCTGTTAGCTCAGGTTTTTCTGTGTTGCGTTGATTTTCCACAGATCTCAGCTGCGGATGCCTTGTGCTGGTACTGGCGTCCACCATTCTTAGCTTCTTAGCGGCTTCTGGAGCTTTTGAAACCATTCAGACTGCCTGCTTTGCAGTCTGCTAGGACACTACCTTCTGTGTCTCAGTTTTTTTCAACCATATACATTAAGCATAGATTCACACTCAATATTTACACTTTTTCACAAACTCACATAACATGTGCTTAAGCATAAGCTCACACTCAACATTTACACATTTTTACAAACTCACATATAACATATTAACATCTGCTTATTTATACTCTTTAAGAAACTATAGAACTACTTTAGCAAATATATTTCTTATTACTTATATACTTCTTATCTTGTTTCTTATTTAAACTTACATTTACAACGAGCATCTTTACTTCTTACAAGCTTATTACTATATGTCTTAGGACTACCTTAGATGCTTCTTGCAAGCTTATATTCTTAAAGGAACTCTATAGATCTATTTTACAAACTTATATAGGGCTACCATTAGCATATTTTACTTAGCAAACACCTAAAGATTTCTTAACACAGATCTAACAAGACAGAATAATTTCTACAAACTCACATATCGTATTTTCATCTTTTCCTACTTCTTACTCTTAATTATTATCACTATCTCTATTAGAAAGATTCTCTTAACTAGACAGGAAGTATGTACATCATTTCTAAAGTTTAGAGTTTATAGTCAGCTTTGCTATAAAACACTGGGATTTAGTGAGTGTTGTCGTTATAGAGTTGTGATACGCCATTCTGGAACCGGCAGAGATGTACTTTCAGTGGTAAATGGTTTTTAACTAGAGGCTGTCCCTTCACCCAAATTCATAATAGCTCTCCTAAGTGCTTCAATTCAGACAAACGTTTCTATTACAGCGGTACTCTTGGTTTGTTCTACCGAAAAACTTCACTTCATGCTGAGGGTGAAATTGCCGTATTTAGCTGCTGTAAAGCTCTTCGCCAAATACTGCACAGCTATTAGGTGATATAAAGTATTTTTCTTTTTTTTTCTTTTTTTTCTTTTTTTTTTTTTTTTTCCAGACAGGGTTTCTCTGTGTAGCTTTGCGCCTTTTTTGGGACTCACTTGGTAGCCCAGGCTGGCCTTGAACTCACAGAGATCCGCCTGCCTCTGCCTCCCGAGTGCTGGGATTAAAGGCGTGGGCCACCACCACCCGGCGATATAAAGTATTTTTCTAAAGGAGCTAGTAAAGCCAAGAGCAGCACAGCTCTGAACTCTATTTCCTCACTGTTTGCATTAACCGGTGACAAAACCTCAGAAACACTAATTGAGCCACTTTCATCCTGGTTCCTTTATAGGAACGTCATTGGAGCTGACTTTTCTTAGTTCCACACTCCTTACCAGATGCTCCGGTAACCACCAAGCTTCATTCTCCTCTTGTGAAAAAACACACACATGTCCTAGACCCCATATTAAAACAGGATCGGTACCCTTCCATAATCCCAAGCAGGGATCTTTCCGTTTCATTTGAGCAAAAGTCGCTTGCGTGCCACTGTGCCAAAATCTATCTGTGGCAGACTGTTCATCCATATTCAAAAAGTTCAGAACAAAACGCATGATTTAATGCATTATGTGGCGATTGAGGGTAAATTTCTTCCTTTTTTATTTTTATTTTTTGAAGTTGTATTTTAAGACTGCTATGAGCCCTTTCTACAATAACTTGTCCCTGAAGATTATAAGGAACACCTGTTTTATGTACGATTTCCCATTGGGTACAAAATTGTTGAAATGCCTTACTACTATATCCAGAACCATTATCAGTTTTAATAATTTTTGGTATACCATTTATGAAAAGCACTTCAAGCAGAGCATAATTACATGTTTTGTAGCTTCCCCAGGTTGTGCACTAGCCATTAAAAATCCTGAATAAGTGTCAATGGTCACATGTACATATTTTAATTTGCCAAATTCTGCAATATGAGTAACATCCATTTACCATAGATGATTGGGAAGAAGATCTCGAGGGTTTACCCCTAAGTGAGGGACAGGAAAATATTTTGGACATATTCCACATCATTTAACTATTTGACGAGCTGCTTCTTTGGCAAGATTGAATTACTTTCTCTTAAGCTTTTGCTATTTTGATGAAGAACATGTGACTGTTGAGCCATTTACACTTGGGATAATGCTCAGCCATTGCATTACCTTCAGCTAAAGGACCAGGAAGACTGGAGTGAGCTCTAATATGGCCCACAGACATGGCAGCTTTCTTTTGTGAATAGTGTCTTGAATTTGTTGAAACGTTTTGACTTGATTGTTGTTAGTTCCAATATTTTCACCAAAACTATTACTATTCAAAGGAGTCAAGAACATAGATGTTCTTTCATGAAACATATCCTTCATTAGCTTACTTTGAGAGAAAGCATGTTCAGGATTTAGTATTCTTACTTTATTAGCTTTAACTCCTGATATTATTAGCAGCTGTGATATTTAGCATTGGTTTCTTATAAGGAACTTTCGGGTGAAGCAACTCTTTTGTAAGACAGCTAGATTTTCTGAAGTTTGTTTCCCATCTATAAAGCAGTCATTTCTTTTTGAATGCCTGCTTCCTTGTCTCCTTATTAGATTTGCAAAGGAATTACTCATTGCATGCAGTTTGTGAAAAGGTAAAGAACTCTTTTAATTTCAATGTAAGTTTCTTCATATCTAAGACAGCATTCAGTGAATAACCTGCTTTCTCTTGCATTATTAAGGATTTTAATGTAGTGGGTAGCCATTCCAGCTTTGTTCTGGAAGTTCCAACCTCCATTGAGACTCTGGCAACTGTCAAGCCTACGAGGCGGGGCGAGGGGAGGCGCCAGGGGACCCGAGAGCTGGATGGGTCAGCTCTCTCTCTGGGCGCTCTCTCAGTGTTGGGACGCTGACCGGTGCAGATTGACTGTGCAGAGCTCCGGAGAACACCGTTGGACTGCGTTACACCTTCCCCAGACCCTGCGACCTACCCATTACTTAATTTGTGAGTTACGCCATTAAATAAATATCCTTTTAACTACATGGAGTGGCCAAAATAATTTCTCCAATATCTGGCGCTCACGTGGGGCAAACTCCAAAGGCCTGGGCGGCTCCCGCCGTCTCCTCCCTAGCTGGCGGGTACCTAAACCCGCCTGCAAAGTTCCATATAACCAGGGAACACCTACATGGTTCCATTCCCGAAAAAGGGAGCAGCTAGTCCAATCTCAATTCCCTAGCTTAGCCCCAGACCAGCGAAAGAGGCAGGAGAGTGCTAGCTCCGATTTCCGCCATCTCCCTCCGACTCAAGCCAAGATCGTCAGCAGGCCCTGTTTCGGAGCTGTACCAACGCTACCTGCTGGCTGAAAAGTGCTACTACACGAAAGGTAAGCATATTGTTTCAAGTAAAGGTACTTGATAATTTTACACCTTAAAATTGACTAACAAATTTTGAGTAATTCGTGTAATATGGCCGACAGCATTACCTCACAAGAATTTAAAAACCTTTTTGCCTGTATGATGAATGACATCTTCCTGGAAATATACGACATTCCTAAGGCATATCTGGGCTATACCATTTTGGCATTCATCATAATAATTCACACAGTGTTCAAACACTGGTTTAAGAACAAAGATGAGTCATTATTGGGACTGATACAGGCTTTAAAAGATAGCAATGAAGGCTTACAGAAAAAGATTCTCTCTCTGGAATCTGCTTTCAAAGATAGCAATGAAGGCTTAGAGAAAAAGATTCTTTCTCTAGAATCTGCTAATCAGGATTTACAAAACAGGCTTGTACCCAAAATTGATTTTATTGATAATAAATATGAATATTTAATGGATAGAACACTAACTCTCCAGAGTGAAGTTGTGGCTACTCAGACAGTATATAAGGAAGAAAGATTATCGTTAATTGATAGGATAAGGTCCATGGAATCATGTGTTTCTGAGGAACATAAAAACTTCTATGATTCCATGAGAAATATGGAGTCCCTTGCAAGAGAGGAGGTTCACTCCCTAGAACAGACCCTAGGTGCTCGTTTGCAAGCCCTAGAAGAAACTCTCAGTAAACATGACAATGGAACTAATAAGCAGAAGGTCAAGACCATAGAGGTTGTAACATCTCCAAATGGCTCTCATACAATGGCTTATCCTGTTATTGTCCATGAGAAGCCAGCAGATGACACACACCCCGAGCCATATATGACATATACATTACAACCAATTTCAACAAGGGACTTTAAAAATATAAAGGAAGCAGTAGTTACGTATGGGATACAATCCACATATGTAAAACAGATGTTAAATTCATGGTCTACCTCACATAGAATCATTCCAGATGACTGGCATCAGTTAATTTCAGCTGTTCTAGAATATAGTCAGCAGTTACAGTGGAAAAGCTGGTTGAGAGAAGAGGCAAAAAATTTAGAACAACAAGGTAAAATCAGAGGTTTTGTGATCTCCCAAGATCAAATACTTGGTGAGGGATGTTTCGCTGACAGGAATGTACAAGCCACTTATGATGAGCATACAATATCCCTATGCCGTACAGCAGCTCTAAATGCTTGGGAAAAAATTCCAGAACCTGGAAAACCAACTGAGGTATACACAAAGATATTTCAGGGACCGCATGAACCCTTCACTGATTTTTTACAAAGACTGAATAGAGCTATAACAAGAGCTGTGTCAGACAAAGAATTAAGAAAAGTATTAACTGAGTCCTTGGCGTTCGACAATGCTAATGCAGAATGCAGAAGAATACTTACACCATTAAAGATCAGATCAGCTCCTTTGGAAGAATGGATTCAATATACTAATGGTGTTCAGTCTCTTAACTACAGTAATGAGGCTTGGATAGGAGAGACAAATCCCAGAGGTGAAAGAAGGCCCCGTGTTACCAAATGTTTTAAGTGTGGTACACCAGATCATATAAGTAAAAACTGTACATGGGGTACTCCTAGAAGCAATACTCCTTCTAGGAATAGCCTAAACAGGAGACCCCAACCACCTCCTGGATTATGTAGAAGATGTGGCAAAGGCCGACATTGGACCAGTGAGTGCAGATCAAAAATAGATATACAAGGCAACCCTTTACTGGCGGGAAACGCCTCAGGGGGCCTCTTGCAGGCCCCCAAACCAAACGTAGTACGAACATTCCCTGCCACTGTGGAAGAAATTCCTCTCCAGGACAACTGAATAAACCAATGCCTAATGTAAAAACCGATACTGCAATGGATGATAAAACAGCTTTGATAGCTGGATCACAGTTTACAAAGAACACTACAAAACAAATATTTTGGCAGACTTCCATAAATGAACAAAGACCAAAGCTTAGAATTCGAATTAATGGCCTGGTTCTGGAGGGCCTGGTAGACACAGGTGCAGATGTGACTATAATTACACCAAAATCATGGCATCCGAATTGGCCTCTTCAAGAGGTAGATGTCCAACTGTTAGGGATTGGCACCCTATCTCAGATAAAACAGAGTTCGAGATGGGTTGAATGCATAGGGCCAGAAGGACAGAGAGGAAGGATGAAGCCTTATGTAGCAAATGTAGCAGTAAATCTTTGGGGCCGAGATCTGTTACAACAGTGGAATACCCAGATTAAAATTCCTACACTTTCAGAAAAGGAATACAGACCAATGCATGTTTCTAGGAATAATATCATAACATGCTATAAAAATCAGTCACCAACCATTCAGGCTGTTCACAAACAGAGCACGACTGTTGTTGAACTCTCAGAAGTACCAACTGCCTTACCTTTAAAATGGCTAACTAATAAACCTGTCTGGGTTGGACAATGGCCTTTGACAAAAGAGAAGCTACAAGCTTTAGAACAGCTGGTTCAAGAGCAGTTAAATGCTCAACACATTGAAGAATCTACCAGTCCTTGGAATTCTCCTGTATTTGTTATTAAAAAAAATCTGGTAATTGGAGAATGCTGACAGATCTGAGAGCTATTAATAAAGTAATTCAGCCAATGGGCTCCCCACAGACTGGGATGCCCTTGCCCTCTATGCTACCAAAAGAATGGCCTGTAATAGTTATTGACTTAAAAGACTGTTTCTTTACCATACCCTTACAGGAAAATGATAGAGAAAAATTTGCCTTCACAGTACCTAATTATAATAATTCTCAGCCAGTCAAGAGATATCAATGGAAGGTCCTCCCACAGGGAATGTTAAACAGCCCTACTTTGTGTCAATACTTTGTGCAGAAACCATTAGAGATAAGTCGTGTAAAGTTTCCACAATCGATAATTTATCACTATATGGATGATATCCTATTAGCTGATCCAAAGTTAGATACATTAGAAAGCATGTTTGAAGAAGTAAAAAAAGTTTTGCCTCGCTGGGGACTGCAAATTGCTCCTGAAAAAATACAAAGAGGAGATTCTATTAATTACTTAGGATATAAGATAGAGCTACAAAAAATTAGACCCCAAAAGGTACAACTAAGAAGAGATAGATTGAAGACTCTTAATGATTTTCAAAAGATATTAGGAAGCATTTCCAACTTAACGGGTATCATGGGAATACCCAAAGATGGACTACAAAATTTGGCTAATACTTTAGAAGGGGACAAAGAATTAAATAGTCCAAGAGAATTATCAGCCGAAGCTGAGAAGGAATTGGCTCTAGTAGAGAAGACAATTCGAGAAGCACATGTGGATCGTGTGGATCCAGAACTTAAATGCATTCTTGTCATATTCCCCTCCAGACATTCCCCAACAGGTATTTTGATGCAGAGGGAAGATATTATATTGGAATGGATATTCCTACCACGTAAACCAAATAAGAAATTAAAGACTTATATAGAAAAGATCTCTGATTTGATTCAAAAGGGTAAATTGAGACTTCGCCAGTTGACAGGAATGGACCCAGGAGAAATTGTAGTACCATTAACTAATGAGGAAATTTCATCACTATGGAAAGATAATGAATACTGGCAGAGAGCCTGCAGTAACTTTTTGGGAGAGATTAACAACCACTATCCCAAAAGCAAGAGAATAGAATTCATAAAGAAGACTGAATGGGTCCTTCCTCACATTGTACGACAAAAGCCAATTTCTGGAGTCCTCACATTCTATACTGATGCAAATAAATCAGGGAAAGCAGGATATAAATCAGGAGACTTAAGTAAAGTGGTGCAAAGTCCATATAGCTTTGTACAAAAGGCAGAACTGTATGCCATTCTTATGGTACTGATGGACTTCACAGAACCCCTCAATATAGTCACTGACTCTCAATATGCAGAGAGAGTTGTTTTACATATTGAAACTGCTGAATTTATTTCTGATAATACAGAATTAACATCATTATTCATACAATTGCAGGAAATCATCAGAAAAAGGGAACATCCTATATATATAACACATATCAGATCCCATACAGGTCTGCCAGGACCTTTAGCACAAGGTAATGATGAGATTGATCAGTTACTAATAGGTAATGTGCTAGAAGCTTCAGAATATCATAAGAAACACCATATAAATAGCAAAGGTTTGAAGAAGGATTTCTCCATCACTTGGCAACAGGCTAAGGATATTGTGAAAAAATGTCCTACTTGTTCCATCTATAACCAAACTCCATTACCTTCAGGGAGTAATCCAAAAGGTATACAAAGAAATGAAATTTGCAGATGGATGTGTTTCATTTTGCAGAATTTGGAAGATTAAAGTATGTACATCATACCATTGACACCTATTCAGGATTTCAATGGGCAACTCCTATGAGTTCTGAAAAGGCTGATTCTGTGATTACACACCTATTAGAAGTTATGGCCATCATGGGAATACCTGTACAAATTAAGACAGACAATGCCCCAGCATATGTCTCCAATAAAATGAGACAGTTCTTTGCTTATTACAATATAAAGCATGTTACAGGTATTCCACATAATCCCACAGGCCAAGCAGTCATAGAGAGATCCAATCGAACTTTAAAGGATATGCTAAATAAACAGCAACAGGTAACAATGACTCCTAGAAATAGACTGCATAGTGCTTTATTAACCTTGAATTTTCTCAATGCTAATGAGAAAGGAACAACAGCTGCGGAGAGACATTGGACGACAGACAAAACTCCTGAGCTAAACCAACCAGTTTATTTCAAGGATGTGCTGACCTCAGAATGGAAACCTGGATATGTTCTACGTTGGGGAAGGGGTTTTGACTTTGTTTCTGCAGGAGAAGAAAAGCTATGGATACCAACAAAATTAATAAAAATTCGATTCGAACAGGAAAAAACCCCTTGATGAAGAGAAGTAAAAGATCATCCACCAATGTGACATCTCTACAAGTTGTAAGAAAAATTTAACAATCAAAGGGTGGGGTAGGGTTCTGTTTTTTTCTTTCCAGGATAATGGAAATACCCATCTTCCAAAACTCACAAGGCCTTGGATATCTGGATGTTTACAGCAGAAAGGAAGAATCTATTGGTACCAATATACACATGGTAAAATCTCACTGTCTAACATCTTTCTATCAATCTAGAAAAGTTGTGGTTCCAATTCAATTATAGCCAATCTGGCTTTGGAGATGGAATTGGCTCACTCCTTCTCTAAACCCAAGCATATTGCTAAAAGAAAAGTTTAAGAGATTCTTCAGTCCCATATCAGAAGAGCCCTCTGGTGTGAGACAGAAGGAAACCAATAAAAAGGGACCATTGTCTTCTAAATTCTAATTCTCTGCATGCTTACTCTTGATTTCTCAGAATCCTTTCTTACATGCTATGTCCTCTTTAAATCCAAACCTCCCATTTTTGATAACAAATAAGTTTTTCCAATAGCAATCTCAGAAGTCACCAGAAGGAAGATGGGGCCCCAACAACAACAACTCTACCCAATCCAGAATGATGCCATGGTAATCATCATCATACTACACTTCTTGCCAGAATTTCAGACAATCTTACCTATTACTCTAAAACTTGCTGCAGAACCTACAGTTAGTCAAACTGAGATTTAACTATCTGAGCTTTCTCACAGTACTCAACAGATAACATCACCCCCTAAACGACAGGAAGCAATTCTAAGAAAACGACGCCCCTTCTCCCTTAGGTTTCATAATTCTCAGGGTTATGGATGACGGTTATAGGGTTGGGGGTGGAAGAAAATATTAACTCAGTATTGTAAAAAAAAAAAAAAGGGTGGGGGAGAAGAAATGGAACAGATGGGTATAAGATATGATGGTAAATCATTGTATATACTAGTAAACAAACTTAGTAAATTAGCAACCTTAGATAATTTGCACTGTAATTTGTACTGTTATAGATTCTTATATGTTGATACAAATGTAAACTATTTTTATACTCCTGTTTAAGATAATTTGTATATTGATACAAATACAGAACTATATTTGTTATAATGTACATATATTTCTACTCTCATTTGAAACATATTTATATTGATACAAATGTAAATTTATATCTGTCATACTTTATATATGTTCTACTTCTGTTTAGGATATTCGGTATATTGATATATATTTAAGGTTATTGTCATATTGCATATCGCACTATATATTCCTACCTCTGTTATAAATATCTTGTGTATTGTCACAAATTTGAAGTCATCATTCTTCACCATACATTTGCTTATAGTTGCCTATGCCTGTCATCTCTATAGTTACGTTAGTTAGGTTATTGAGATTTACAGATACATAGGTCAGATGGGCAGGTAATCTTCAAACACTTCATAGACCTAGAGAATATGGCATTTAAATAACTTAGAATTCTGTTGACATGAGACACAATTGCTCCTGGATGCAACAATTGATCCCGAGAGAATGTTGGGCTTCTAAGACATTTCCATTTGGAAGTTTGTCTTTTTGGCACAAAATGGCCTACTGGGCAAAGAACTGCCCTTGCCTTGATGGCTGACAGTACAAATGCAATGCTGTCCTTTCTGGACAAGCGGGACACAAGGAAAGCGACCACTGTACTCAGCCAAGACAGGGTAAGATGGTCTTTCAGAAATCCTGCTTCTGAAAATGGTCTGTCAGATACTCTAGGCCTGTAGCCAATTTGAATGCACCAACAATGCTGAGAAACATTAGGTGACTGTCCAGGCTGCCAGCTGTCTTGGTCTACTCTTGCAAGATTCCCGAAAGTTGCTTGCATCCATCTACCATTTCTCAGGTACCATTATGTTCCTTCTCAGGTCTTTGATGGGATTGAAGACTAGCAGTTATAGTTACAACTTAGTATATATAATATCTTAGATAGAACATATTAAGTATTAGATTCAGGTTCTTTAGGATAGGACACCTTTGAATGATCTTTATAACATGCTGTTTACCTATGCTCTATACTTCTCTGGATTTTAGTATGTGTTTTTTGCTTGATATTGTTTGCATTGGTTGTAGTTACATCTTATCTAGGTCATTATCTCTCATTATTTCTGGACAATATTTGATAACCATTCCTTTGTATATAGTCTTGTATTAGTTTAGAATCTTCTTATTTAGACAAAAAGGGGGAGATGTAGTGGGTAGCCATTCCAGCTTTGTTCTGGAAGTTCCAACCCCCATTGAGACTCTGGCAACTGTCATGCCTACGAGGCGGGGCGAGGGGAGGCGCCAGGGGACCCGAGAGCTGGATGGGTCAGTGCTCTCTCTGGGCGCTCTCTCGGTGTCGGGATGCTGACCGGTGCAGATTGACTGTGCAGAGCTCCGGAGAACACCGTTGGACTGCGTTACACCTTCCCCAGACCCTGCGACCTACCCATTACTTAATTTGTGAGTTACGCCATTAAATAAATATCCTTTTAACTACGTGGAGTGGCCAAAATAATTTCTCCAATATTTTAAAGTGGCTTGTTTGCTCTTATAGGTAGCTTTTTTCCTAATCTGAGTTCTCAAGGTGCAAGATTAAGCTTTCTAGCATTGCTTTGCGAAGAAACTTCATTCTGAGCTGAAAAGTTTTTGGACAGTATCGCCATCTTTAGCTGAAATACTACATTTCCCAGAATTCATTTCTCTTCATCAGCTCACTGTTAAGAGCTAGGTTATGGACTCCTTTTCCCATAGTTCTTTTTGGGTCTGGGAGTCAACTTTTGGTACTTTTACCAGACTTGCTTAGGAGGTTTTTGCATTTGCAACAAGAGATTTGAACCAAGAGTCTTTAGTTTTCAGTTATGGGACATTGGGAGATTTCTATTCTCTCCTTAGCTGGCTTTAACAGGTGTCTCTCCTTCATTTGACACTGGCCCCAGATCAGAACTGCACCTGCTTCCTTAGCCGGCATTGAGGCTGGCATTTATGATAGCAACTTTCCTCGGGGCTTGTGTTTGCCTTAGCCAGTCAGTGAAAAACAAACTTTTACAACAGCTTTTTCATAGCTCCTTCAGAGAGATTTTGTCCCACTAATTTATCTCATTTTGCTTGTTCCTTCCCCCTCGATGCAGAGCTTCAGGTATCTGTCTGCAGCTCTGTACCTCTGCTAGCTGCCTTTGGAGGTAGGGGCTTTTTTTTTCTCCCCCAGAATCTGCCTCAAATTCTAGCATCTTGTTCAGGTCATGCATTTTCTGGGGAGGATTATGTCCCTTCTCTGTTTCTTCAGAGTCTTTCTCCCTGACAGTATCCAGTTTGGTCTCAGTTTATCCCCTCTGCCCCAGAAACAGTTTCTGACACTACAGTGGCAGGATTTCCCTGCTACTGAAGGTAGGGGCTTTTTGTCCCTTTCTGGTTTTCGGGTCTGTGTGGTTTGCATACAGACTGAAAATCTAACAAGAGAGGTTTTTGCCATTTCTAAACTCCCATTAAGACAGGTGTTTGGCCCAGTCCCCCAGTGGGTTGTTTTTGTCTGGGTGCTCAAGGACAGAGCTTATGCCAGAGGCAATCACCCCCCAGGGCTACACCCCCTCATCTCACCAGGAGTCAGTTGAAACAAAGCTTTTCTCCAAAGATGCTTTCTCTGACAGAAAAGAAAGCTTTACTCCTGGATAGTTATGCGTTGCCCTGGCTGGGCTATTTCCCCAGACTGTGTTCTGACTCAGCAGCACAACTGCTTCAGACACAGTTCAGATTTACTATTTTCCCAGAAAAGTCCTTACTCTGATAGGAAAGCTTTTCTCAGATTTTTTTTTTGCAGCTGTGGACCTATCAACCCAGGACTTGTAGGAAAGCAGACAACTGGGTTGTTCCCACTGGCTTTAGCTTTGTTTGTTCATTAGCAATCTTCTCCTGGGTCCTGTACCTTCCTGCCTCAGCTCTATGCTCCCAGAAGTTTACTACTGCAGGAACCCTAGTATCCCTGAAATGCATTCCAACTCAGAGACGCTGGCCAGTAAGTCACCTCTGGGTTTTTGCTCAGAAGCAAGGATACCATGCTAACAGTTTGCATTGCTTCAGGGGATCTTTAGGACGATTAGGAGCACCTTTTCATTCTGAAATGCTCACTCAAAAACAAAACCCTTGATGCCTCAGCTCGGTATAACTGAAAAACTTGGATTTTTGCTTTTCTGAGGTAAAGTTTCCTGCCCTTTTGGGCTCTCCCTAGCTCTTTACCCACACTCTCCCAAGTGTTTCACTCAGGGGATTTTGACCCACTCTCTTTTACTTGCTTGAAGAGACAGAGCTTAGAAGAGATGTATTTAGGAACTTGTCCCTGCCTTCTGCATTGTAGGTAGGATTTTTAAAGCTTGAAAGAGAACTTAGAGAGGTTTTGCTGTCTTAAGAAGTTTGTTGTTTTCCCTTAGAGCTAATTGCAGGTGGTCCCCATACTAATATCTTCACAACGTGATTCTAATTTGTCCTTCTGCGAGAGAGTTCTGAAAGGCTTTAGTTTTTAAGTTTTTTAAGAGAGCTTTTCAGAAAGATTAAAGCTTTTTTAGAGAGATTCCCATCCCCCGAAATTTTCCAAGAAAAGCTCTTAGTTTAAGAGAAAGATTTTCTCCCAGGAGAAAGAAAGACTGAAGGGTTCACAACACGCCCTGACGGTCACATATACCAGGCGGACACTTCTGCCTAACCAATTCCAAGTCAAGATAGCCATTTCTGGGTCAAGGCGTCTTGTGTAACCAGGATCCATGACGTTTCATGACACATAAGCACGCAACATGACCATGTGATCTACACACACGCGTGGAGTAGTGATGTGAACTGGCCATGCCCCCAGCCGGTTTTAAAGCAGAGCGCCATGTTCCCGGTTCTCTCTTCTTCTCCACGCACGTGTCTCTCCCACAGGCCTGCACACTCTCTATCCCTTTATCTCTAATAAAACTCTTAAAAGCAGATTCTGTCGTGTTTCATGACATCTCCTTGCAGGGTAAGAACACAACATGGCTAAATAACTAACAAAGACCAACTTTTCCCCAAACTTCCCAACTTTAAACTTTGGCTTTTTACACCCCCATTTTTGCCTCAGGGAGAAAACACTTTCTCCTGCTGCTTGGACTTAGCATTTCAGCTGTCCCCACATCAAAAGCTTCCATAGGAAACTTATTCTTCCCCATAAGCTCAAAGAAGAGCTTTTTTACTACCTGTAAAGCCCAAAGATAATTTTTCCCCCAGTTTGCATTCATAGCCCCCAAAGTTAGAAAATTGAAGTTTTCCTGTCTAGTTGCCTTACTTATTTTTTTCTACATGATCTTACACTTCTAAGCTTTTCCTACACTATATTACTATGCTATACCTTATACTTATTTTTCACAGATAGAAATTGAGAAATGGATAGAAGATAGAAAATTTTGACAGAAGAGAATTTTGCACTGCAGCATCAGACATCCTTCCAGTCCATTTTCCTTTTCTCTCGAGGATAAAACACTGGCATGTCTTTCCACTGGCAGGGCTGACTCAGCACTTTCACAAAAAACTCTGTAATAAAAGTATTATTTTCCTTTTTCTTTAGTCCCTATCACTTTGTCTTTAGTCCCTGTTCATTTGTCTTTAGTCCCCCCTTTTTTATTTAGTTCCTTTTTTCTTTTTTCTTTAGTCCCTGTTCATGGCGCCATTCTGTGGGGCATTTACCCACCACCCCCACAGTTCCCCAGAGTTTTCTTGAGTGCGATCAGCAGGAAATATTAGATAGAAGGATTTATTGTGGAGAATCTTGCGGAGATAAACAGATAGAAAATAAAGGATAGCCTCGAGAGGGCCTGGAACCTATTCCAATGGGCCCAGACTGTCTCTGCCCCAGGGTTTTTATAGAGACGACAAGGGGTGGAGCAAAAGACCTCCTCCCCCAGCACAGCCAAGTGCAGACCATCTCAGACACCTGCACTCAGGCCTGTGGTCCTAATCATCCTTTATGCGGACCTGCTGGGTAAAGCCACGAGGAACCCAAGAACGGGCTCCCACACCACCTAACCCTCCTCAATCAACCTCAAGAAATCAGAGCTAGATTTAGGACTTTTAAGATGAGAAATGGCTGGGTGAGACCCACCCTTCCTTGTCTGGGAGAAGCTCTCCACAGAGCTCTTGCATTGTGGAAGGACCCGACATTGTTGGGCTTCTCCATCAATTCTTCTCTTTATCACAGATTTGCCAGGGCATTGGTGTCAACTCAGTGCCTGGCTCCAGGCTTGCCACCTGGTCCCTTGGATACTGTTCATGCACTGCCTGGGTTTTGACAAAACAACATCATGGGAAAGCACATACGGGGCCCCAGACACTAAACACTATTTATCTGTGCAATCCAGACAACAGTGGGCAACCAAAGTAAGCTTTAGCACAAGAGTCACTTCCTGGCAGCTTTCCTTTCCGCTAAAGGCCAAGGTACTTGAGGCTGTGTCAACAAGGCCACAGAGGCACAGCTGGAAGAAACCTCTCACTGATATCCCCTTCATAAGAGCATAGCAGTCTGGGTGGGTCTGGGAACAGCCCACAGTGGCCCATACTCAGCAAGCCAATGGTGGCTCACTGTTGCTTTGGCTTTAGAATCTGTACTGTGATGGTGAGTTGGTAAGTTGACAGGGTTGTTATTTAGCTGCCTTCTCAGCACCATTACACCCTTGCCCTGGAGCCCACAGTATTCACACCCTCCTCCCCAAGGGAGGAGAAGTCCATTTGGAATATACCCCTCTTCCCTGCCCTAGGTATGGGCTTCTAGTGCTTTGGGGTCTAAAACTGGGTTCTCGTGCCTCAGCTGCAGGTTGGTTAGCACAGCCTGAGTTTCCAGGTCTACTACCTCATTGGCAGCTAGGAGTTCTGGGCACTTCACAGACTTTTCAATGGACAACAAGCCAGGTATACCAAGACAGTGGCCTATAATAGTTTTTATTGGTATATTCCATATACCAAGGCTGCTTGTTTGGCAACAGGGCCACCATGATTCACTTGTTGGAATCCAAGGGCAGCATTGTCACCAAAATGATGACAGGAAACCAAACATGGATTCTTCTCACTGAGCATTGAGGACCTGACAAACTGCCCTCTGAAAATCTGGCTTGGGAGGTGAGGGGAAGGGAGCCCCCAAAGGAAGGTTCAGTTTCCTCAAACCTGTACATGAAACTGTATCTAGGGAGATAGTTATGCAAAGAAGATATCATTCTTTTTCTGTTGTATCCTGTAGCTTGAGTTTTCCTGCCTTGCCCACAGTGAGGACAAATCTCTGTCACCCGCCAGCCCCACAACTGCCTCAGACCCAACCAAGTAAATACAAGTAAATAAGTAAATACTTATATTGCTTACAAACTGTATGGCCATGGCAGGCTTCTTGCTAACTGTTCCTATAGCTTAAATTAATCTATTTCCATAAATCTATACCTTGCCAAGTGGCTTGTGGCTTACCGGTGTCTTCACATGCTGCTTGTCATGGTGGCAACTGGCAGTGTCTCCTCCCACCTTCCTGTTCTCTCAGTTCTCCTCTCTGTTAGTCCTGCCTATACTTCCTGCCTGGCCACTGGCCAATCAGTGTTTTATTTATTGATCAATCAGAGCAATTTGACATACAGACCATCCCACAGCAGTATCCTGCATGCTTGTTCTAATAACTATGCCACTTAAGGAAACTGATTATCTGCCTAGATGCATGCTGCTCCCTGTGGTCCTTGACCCAGAAGGAAGAAACCTCCCACTGCTCTGATTGGCAGATCAAGCCCTAAGTGCAGCACTTATTTCTGTTCCTCACGAGACCTGCTCTCCTAGCTCTTCTGGAGAGCCAATTGTAGCCAGAATGCAGTTAGTCATATCATATCAGTTAAACAGTCATGGCTGTACATTTCTTAGTTTGTATCACTGAGTCAGGATTACTGGGAACCCATCTTCAAAACTGGAGTCAGAGCAAAATGGCTAGTGGGTACCAAGATGGACACCTGGCATAAAACTGAGTTTCTTTAGCTATCACATTCTCCATGGGACTAGATTAGTAACACAAATTGCTAAATGGTCTTACTAATAAAAAACCTGGAGCCTGATATTAGGCTGAAAGCTGAAAGATCAAAGAAGTAGAGCAAGCCACAGCCACTACCTCTTACCTCACCAACTTCTCAGCCTGAAAGAGCTCCACCAAAAGGGCTTATAGCTGAAAGGGATACTTCTGCCGAAAAGCCTTTAGTTCCTGCCTTCTCAAACCTTATATACCTTTCTCTTCCCAGCCATCACTTCCTGGGATTAAAGGAAGTGCCACCACTGCCTGGCTCTGTTTTCTCTACTAGTCTGAATCAATCTCATGTAGTCCAGGGTGGCTTTGAACTCACAGAGATCCAGACAAATCTCTGCTTCCTAAGTGCTAGAATGAAAGGTATATGCCACCACTGCCTGGCCTCTATGTTTAATCTAGTGGCTTGTTCTGTTCTCTGGTCTTCAGGCACATTTTATATCACCACAAGATCATACAAATCAATTCATTGATTCACATTTATGTAGGGCTTAAAGATGATATGTTAATTGTGTTGCCCTTTTTTATACATATAAGTAGCCAGTTTATGATACAATGGTCTATTAACATCCAGAAGTGACAGAAGGACAGGAATTTAGACCACTCCATTCCCCACTGGCTCTAGGAAATAGATTTGGGGAATTCAGTTGTAGGGTTCCTGGTATCTACAATGTTTGACAGTGACATTTACAAATGATGCATAAAAATAGGATGCATAAAGCAGTGAGATGGGGAAATTAAACATTTGCTTTACCCAGATAAAATTTGGTTACCATGAAGTAAGCCATTCAATCAGATAATAATAATCCTTCTTGGAAGTTTTCATAACTCTTTGATTTTAACCGATGTTGTTGGGGGTTTTCTACTCTTTTGGGTGGCCTGCCACCCAGCTCCCAAATAAATCACACAAAGGCTTATTCTTAATTATGAATGTCACAGCCTTAGCTTGGCTTGTTTCTTGCCAGCTTTTCTTAACTTAAATTATCCCATCTACCTTTTGCCTCTGGGCTTTTCCCATTCTCTTCATTCTGTAAATCTTACCCTTACTCTGTGGCTTGCTGTGTAGCTGGGTAGCTAGCCCCTGACATCCTCCTCCTTCTCTGGCTGCTAGATCTCTCCTCCTAGATTTCTCCCTCTATATATTCTCTCTGCCTGCCAGCCCCACCTACCCTCTCTCCTGCTCCACTATTGGCCATTCAGGTCTTTATTAGACCAGTCAGGTGTTTTAGACAGGCATAGTAACACAGCGTCACAGAGTTAAACAAATGCAACATAAACAAAAGTAACATACCTTAAAATAATATTCCCCAGAAAATAGGTATTTATAATACTGAAGTAGCCCTGCAGGCCAGCATGAGCTTTGTTGTGCATCATTTGTCCATTTTGCCAGAGAGAAGGCATGTGACTCCTTTTGGTAGATGGGAACTAGTTTTCTTTGTGCCTAACATCCCAGCCTTTTATTAATCAAAAGGAGCAATGTATTCTTTTCTGTAACTGCTTCTCAGCTAAAATTAGGGTTAGTATTGGCAGCAGTGATTTTAACAGGCAGGGCAATCAGGGGATCTAACACTATCTCTATTTTAATGCAAGCCTACAGAGCTGCGATACCTTGACAAGGCTAAGGTGACACTTCCTCCTTTGTGTTTCCTTTGGCCTGGCCATCTATGTCAGCACTATCTTTTATCCTTTCTCTAGATGTCATCAGCCATCTCTGTCAGCACTATCTTGTGGGTGTCTTTCTCTAGATGCCACCATCCTATACAGTGAGTCTCCCTGAATTGCAGACTCAGGTACAAGTCAGTCAAACCCCAGTTCTTGCATTGGGCCTGCCATTAAACAAAAACTCATTGACCTGCAAAGGCAGAAGCAGCATCTCATCCATGTTGGTGGGGTTTCAGGTCACACAGGGCTGTAACGAGGGCCTCACTGAGCTCATAGTCTAAGGGCAGGGAGGGATGGGCCATGTGGAGCAGCACCTGAGTAGTGTAAGGTGACACCACCAGGTCACTAGCCAGTAGGCAAGTGTCAGAGGAGCAGATCTTCCCAGGCTTGCTCTCTGCCATACCAGGCAGAATGCTTTGCTGAGGGTGTGAAAATATTGCTGCTTCTCATGAAAGTGCAAAGTGAATCCAAGGTTGGGGAAACCAAGGATACAGAATGGTACAGAGGGTCAGATAGGACACAGACTCCAGAGTCTAGTTTAGATTATTTATTTGCCATCATGGGATTTATATTTTTTGGTACCAAAAATAGATTTATCCTTAGGAAAAAATATTTTTCTACTGGTCTCAGTGGTGTGTGAGTTCATAAGCGAGGGCTATTCTTTATGGGCTCACAGATTACACACTTGTAATCTGAGGAGTCTTCCTGCTCTTCTTCATCAGAGGATTCATTTGTTGGCCTTTCTAAGAGGGAAGACAATAGGACAGAACAACAGTTGTTATACAGAGACATCATAGAACCCAAAATGGGGTATGATGAGCTAGCACTGGGCACTTCTTCCATGCCCTGAATTTGAGGAGCAGTTGGAGGCACACATATAATATTGCCTGAGGTGTCTTCTGCAGTTGGGTTACTTAACTCCCCAGGAGACTGCCTTTCTAGGGAACATCCAGGAATAGTTTTCATAGCCCATACAGTAGAGAATGCAAATCCCTGATTTCCTTTGGGTGCCTGGTCATCAGAGCTTTTCTTCTTGGACTCTTCACTGTCTTCCTCAGGTTTATGATAGAATCGTGGAGAACATCTGGTAGGTAACTTCTTTTTTTTGGAAATTGGCTCTTGAGCAGATCTAGGCAGAATAGGTACACAGATAGCCTGATGGGTAAGATTTACTATGTTTTCTTTTCCCCAGATATACTTAAGGAGTCCGGGCTTATCTCTCTGAAAGTTGAAGTTGCGGTACATCTGAAACAAAATGAACATTTTAGCTATCCTGAGATGAAACATATGTTGATCCCCACAATCCTTTCTACCACCAGTCACAGTGTCTTAGTTTGTGATGAAAAATAATTTGAGTTGGCAAGGATCCTTATGCCTTGTGGCATGATGTCATGAAAGATAAACAGTATGTAAATTAAGATTGTAATTTACACACACACACACACACATACACACACACACTGGTGCACATGCATGCAACATTATCTACCATCTCATAGCCATTCTTCTTGTCTGAATACTTTTGGGTGGGCCCTATATAATTTAAGAACAAAGCCATTATATTCAAAGTCTACATTTTGACCCTTTAGTGAATAACATCTCTTGCTAAAACAGTTATCTTTGGAAGTAAAGAACTGACATCATTTGTGGGATGGGCTGTGCAGATATGAATACGCTTCTGTTATTAACAATAGGACAAAAATACTTTGCATGTTACCATTATTCTCCTGTTCTCTCCAGAGGAAATCACAGAGGTCTCGTGGCATATCTTCCTGAACCCATACATGTTGAGCTGGCGAATAAAACTCTTCAAGCTGTCTGTTTCAAAAATCTTCTTTGCCCCCTTGAGGTGAAGGACCTCTCTCTGGAAAAGGTCTACCTCAATCATTATGGTGTCTCCTTCCTCAGTCCACTTCACAGACTTGAATGCCTCATTCTGTACAATGGTCCAGAGCTTCCTTGGGAAGGGCAGACTGAGGATATTGGTGTTATCTTCCTCACTGGCTGTATGTTGGCTTTGGTCTTCAGGTGGGAGTCTCTCTTCAAAGGCTGGATCTTGTATCACATCTTGATCATCTTGCCTCACAAGACTCTCTCTTGAATCTGCTTCTGAATCAGGTGAAGAATTAGGGATATCCTTGCTTACAGGCTCTTGATTAACACCTGGGCTCACATTGGTTTCACAATCCTGTTCTACATTCTGACTAGCCATGATGCTACACTAGCATCAGGAGTGTTCTGAACAGCAGACCACAAGTCCCTGTCCTAGCAATTCAGTGTCTTTAGTTCCAGTAGGAACACCCAATAAATAGTGAATATAAAGTTCTAGATTCTCAGAAGACAACTGTTGAAGTCATCATTCTCTTTGTTTGTCATGTGATGTCACTAAGATATCTCACAGTCAATCTGGAGAGGGAACCCAGGCCAAGTATATGTGGTAAGTGGATAGATTGATGGAAAAGCCTCAGGTCTTATCTTTCCTATGCTAAGACATGCTGCAAAGTCTCAGAAAAAGTATCCTGTCTGATGATATATATATTGTCATGGTTTCTGTATGAGTTGAGAAGCACAGAAACCTTTGCTTTTCTCAATCCTCAGGATGGGAGATGGTTGTTACTACTCATTCTGTTTAACTCAAGGACCAGCCCCAAAATGCTAGGATTAAAGGTGTGAGTGCCACCACTTTCAGGCCTCTCTATATAGTGGCTGTTCTGTTCTCTGACCCCAGATAAGTTTATTAGGGTGAAAAATATATTGGGGAACACAATATTACCACAATCATCTACACATTTGTGGTGCCTTAGCTGTGGTAGAAGGTGACCACTCTTTAATTATATATGTATATATAAGCGTATATGTTAATATAAATAATTATATAATGGATATGAATATATAAGTATATATATTTAAATACAACCTTCTGAGTCCATTTAATGTTTCTCATATATATTTGGGTTTAGGGCTGACCACTTGAGACTGGAGAACCTATCGGGGCTTGTCCATGGAGAAGACTGAATCTGTATTTTTCAGCAGCCATTGATTGTCTGTAGTTCTTCATCTAAGTATGGGGCCGTATGAGATGTCCCCGTGTTATCATTGTGCTGATCTTATTTAGGTGACTGTGTTAGTAATATTTCAGAGGTGTAGATTCCACATCACATACAGAAAACACTGTCTTGTAGTAGATATCCTACTCCTCTGGCTCTTACAATTTTTTTATGCCCTTCCATGATGGTAACTGAGCCTCAGTTGTAGGATAGTGTTTTAGATGTGTTTGTTAGGGTTGGCCACTCCACAGTAAGTTGATCTCTGAATTTTGACCAGTTGAGAATTTCTGTAATGGTCTGTGTTGAAGGGAGCTTAGAGGAGTGTAAGCAGGCAGGGGAAGTGAAGGTCAGCTCCCTGAGATGATGGATTCTTGTTCCCAGAAGATTCTGACATACAGCTGGAATGCACAGGGGCATATATCTAGGCAGGGCCAGTGTGGAGGAAGGGGAGAATCCAGGGAGTCAATAAATACCCAAGCCAGCATCTGTTTAACAGACTTCCATCATTAGGTTTCACCCATCCTAAAGAAATAAGCCTGTTCCTTTCCCTTTCTCTGTGACTATACCTACAGTCTTTCCCTGTTGTTCAGTTCTTTGTTCATGCCAGAGAATTAACTCAGTAATTCCATAGACTCCCTTTCCTTTGCATTTTTACATTAATTTATTTATTGTGCATATACAGGTGCAAATGTGGGCCACAGAACCCATGTCAGAAGACATCTTAGAAGAGTCTGTTTTCTTCTATCATGCAGGCTCTAGGGATTGAACTCAAGTCATCAGGCTTGGCAGCAAGGGCCTTTATCCATTGCATCATCTTTCTGGTCCTGCAATCTTGCATTTTTTTCCTTCACCCTTCCTTCCAATCTTGTTTATAAGATTTTTTTCCTAGGTTGCTCAGATCAAGTGCTACTATTCCAAGTAGTAGCCTTATGGCTGCTTTTGTCTTCATGACACATTACTTGTGAATGGGAGGAAGTGGCATTCCAGTATTCTTGCAGACATGGTATGTTACTTGCACTCCATTTGGTAGTTTGTGGTGCCCAGGATACAAATTGAGGAAGCATAATTTGGACTTTTCAAATATCTGTGACCTGCCTCACAGTTTTTGCCAACTAAATCTGTTGATTTTAGTGGGCAAAACTGTTGATTGCAGTTTCAAGGCTCTTTGCTCAGCCTACATTTCCATCTTTATTCTTCTGATACATCTATCATTATTTAAAGAAGCCACAATCTCTGTATACTGCCAGAGCTAGGCCTTAAAATAACATGACATGGTCTAGTGACCATGTGCTCCTGCTTTTTGTTTCCATGACTCAGGGTTGGTTGGGGTTGGCAGGATATAGAGGACAAGTTGTCAGCTCATCATCATGATTTCTGATGAAGCAGTCCATTGAGCTTGCTGCAGAAGGCTCATCCAGCCTATTGTAAACCTGCAGGTTTGCCCTGGAAACTTGTAGAAGTAGCCATTTCATGGATGTAAAGATTTTTATACTTTGGGTATCACCTGCCACTTTCATTTTTTGTGCATTTTTATTCCACTGAGTTTATGCTATCTCATATTTTGATTTGTATTTTCCATTACAATGAGCATTAGTTTGTATTCTGAAAAGTTTTTTTTTCAAAAGTAACTTGACTTCTCACTAGATCTGCAGCCTAAGCCTAATATGGAGTAATTGGTTCACAGTTTCCTCATTCAAGAGCTACACACCAATTTCCTGAGAATAGTACATGTCTTTGAATTTGATAACATTCCCTTTTTTCAGAAATGTTAACTACAGGAAATTCTTCCTGAGAATGACTTACAGACAGTTCATTAATTCACAAAGTATAAACCTCCCATAGGACACTCTTTACAACAGCCTTGCTAGTTATTATGGTTTCCTTGATCTTCAGTGACCCAGTATACAACTGCACGTCCCTTAGGAATATGCAGTGGGGCCATTTGCAAGTCTCATTGCTTTGGTGCTGTAGCTTCCTACTCCCTGGGAACTTCAATACTACCCTTTTAGTCAAAGGCTTCATAAATCTTGGTCACAGAGCACAATCTGAGCAGGAATACTCACTGGTTTGATGTGGGTGACACACTCAGTCCCCTTTGCCTGAATACTTACTCCTCTGAGTGCCCTCTCTCAGCTTAACATATGTTGAACATATGTCACTTATATACCTAAGGAAGATTGTGGTATAGTTTCTTTTCTCAACTATGATTAGTCTTAACCAGCAGCTATTAGCAGCTCAGTTATTGTGGGTACTGCAGATGAAGATGAGGATATGCAGAAGGATGAAGAGTAGAAGTCAGAGGAAAAGCAGGAGGAAGAAGAGAAGAAGGAGGCAGAGGAAGATGAAAAAGAAGTAGGAGGTGGGTAAAAGGAATAGGAAAAAGTAGAAGAAGAGGAAAAGAAAACATCACAAACTCTTCTTGTGCACAGTGAGACCAGTTTATCCTGTTATTACTGAGGCCTACAGAGTGGTGACGGCAAACTTCTAAGTGATGATAGTGACATTTCTCCTGTTTAATCCTGATGCTCTGATTTCATTGTCAGAGAAACTTACTTACCCACTAGCACTTTTCTGGCCTCAACTAATGTAACCATTTCTCGACAGCAATAACCCATAGCCTTGATGCTCTCCCTCCATTCTTGTCTGCCAAAGCCATGACTGCTTTCAAGAATGCTAATGATGAACCAATTATCCCAGTCCCCAACTATCAGCAATTTTGCATTATGCCCCACAAGCCTTGCCAGAGCATGAAGTCCTGTTTCCCAGGAGGCTCTTGCAGTCCCTGTACAATCTGAATCCCCACAGGCCCTCTTCAAGCCTGTGGCACAGGAACAGCTCCCTCTCTACAGATGTTGGAGCATGCTGTGCCAGCTTCTTCCTTGGCTGGCTCCCTCTCCTGTCTATCAGGTCAAGCTGAGCCTGCTTGGCTTTTGCTGATCTGGGACTTCACTCTGGGTATGGCTTGGCAGCAGCTTCATGAATTCTTCTCTCCTTTCTGGCCACTCTCCTGGCTTTAGCATTGTGAGTTTTGTGGCCAATGTGCAGTGTTGACTACAATATCAGAAACGGGAGAGAGGGCAAGTCCTGGGAGTGAAGGCCTCTGTGTGGATAATTATGACTTAAGCAAGCTTTTCTCCTTTAGGATCAGGGATGGGGTAGCATTGACTCTTCCTGTAAAAGGAAGACCACTTACACAGGTTCAGAAGTTTCAGAGGCACCTAGGGAGTGTAATACTCACAGACTGTCTCCATCAAGGACATAAGCCTCCTTATAGGGTTTCAAAATTGACACTAGAGATCTATTTTGCTCCTTGAGATGTTTTTGTCCTTCATTTGCCTTGTAGCAGCTTGGTTTATTTCAGCTTCTGCTGCTTGCCCATCCCTGAGATGGGGACCATGGTGTAGGCCCAATGAGATGCAGGTGATTCCACTCAGAGTCTCTGAGTCAACCCGTTGTGGGTCCCTATAGCAGCATGGACACTAGCACCCTTCTCCAGTGTCATTGGTGATGGCATTCCCAAATGTCCCAGGTATCTGGATGTCCTCAACTGTAAATGTTCTGCCTCTCCATAAGACAGCCATTCTAGCAAATTTCTAATGTGAGAGGTGTAGCAACCAGGCAGCCATGTTATGTCTATGGCTGACTGCATGACACTTAATCCTCATTGCTTCCTGCATAGTCAATGGTAATGCTGCATCACTCCTTAACTGGCCCCTTTCTTGCCTAGAGATCTCTGGAAGCAGGTGTGTCACCTTGGGTCATCCAGGAAGCCCAGGACAAGAGAGTTAGTAGAGCTATGTTTTTTATATAGATCCACCTCCCACAGATATAACAGAAAGGAGCAGAATTGAAGAGTGGGGCCCAACACGACAGTCTTGTACAGTCAATCAGGCAGGTGCTCATACAGTGTTGAGCCTGGATGGTCATGCACATCCTTTTAGCACCTGAAACACAGTAGCCCATAGGGGCCATAATGACAGACATACTAAATGACTGACTGACTTAATGAATGAATTAGGTGCTTTGGAAAGTGGAGAGTGAGTGTCAGCTGAGAAGAACAAGGATGCAGCAGCAGTCTTCATATAGCAGATTCACCTTTTATGCCATGGGTGTCACTTCCAAGGAGATGCTTCCACCTCCCATTGTGCTTTAGTCAACTGTCTGGATGGTAACTACTTACATGGCAAATACTTACAGGACATCTGGAGATCCATTAGCATGGGGGTATGCACAGCCTGCTGGAAGAGAGCATGTATTTAGGCATCAAGACACACCACAGAGTGAGATCAGTAGGCACTGCCCTGTTAGGCGCTGCCTGCAGGTGCAACCTCACCCCTACATTGTTCACAGAGCTGCTGGGTGTGTTGTCCTCCTGACCTTTCAATAATGCAAACTTGAGCAGAGGAAGCAGGAGTTAGAAATGTGAAGAAGAACCTGAACCATGGGCAGAGAGCTCCCAAGGCCTCACAGAAGTGAAGTCATTCCAGCTGGCCTGTGAGGTCCAGAGGATTTTGTTAGGTGGGGCTTCAGCAAGGTGATGTTTTGTTGCACCCTGATAGGACTCTCCACAGATGGAGTAATCCAAACCAGAGGAAATTAGGAAAAGGCCTGGTTTAACGGGTAAAGCATTCCCAGGTGATTCCCTGGGCCCACAGAGAGCAGACTGGGATGAGAGACCTGAAGAACCACATATCTGTTTTCTGGGATGCAGCTTATATACCCTGTGGGAGTGGTCTTGAGTCTCTCTGGGGGAGGAGCCATGTTTGGCGGGCTTTGAAGGGGCAGGTTTAGGGAAAGAGATGGTGGTGGTGGTGGTGGTGGGGCGGAGTTGAGGTGGATCTTCCACCAGAACATTCCAGACTCTTTGGGTATAGGGATGCCAGGGTGCCAGACGTTGAGATGGAGCTCCCACCCAAACACAAGGCCCAACCTGAGATGGCTTCTAGAGACTGAGAGAGGACCAAGGATGGAACAGACGCATGTGCGAAGCAAGGTGGTGGCAGAGGGGGCCAGAAAATCAGATGGGCTTCAATTCCTGCAGAAGTGTGGGCCAGACTAAAGTCCCTCCTTGGGTTTCACAGTGATCATTGGGTACAGGTGAACAGTCACTTGTTTTCCTGATGAGATTTTGAGGCTGAGCTTATTTGCCTCTGACAGAACTTTGTGTAGCTCTGATGCGCCCTGAGCATGACAGGAGAGCCACGGAGACTATAAGCTACAGCCCCACGAGGGTGTATAGCCAAGATACTTCTACTGGATTCACCTCCTGCTGCATCCAGAACATGCCAGAATAGCTGCTGCTGCTGATGCAAAGTCAGAAGGCATGGTACGGGTTTGCCCAAGCATCTACTGCGTGGCCTGAGCTGCCACTGTGTCCCGGGCAAGGCTGGATTTAATCAGATAGTTCCCTCACCCACTGCTTCTAAACAGGAGAAGCGGTGGTGCTGGATACAAGATGATAAGGAAGGGTGGCTTTGAATGTGTGCAAATGATGTTTGCAGAAAGCTATAGGAGAAAGGCCCTCTTGTTGGATGAACTGCCACTAGCTAGTGTTTTTCCATGGTCTTGAGCGGGACATTTCCCCATAGTGCCCTCTGCTGGCCTAGTCCTCCATCTTCACTGTGCATCAAAGATGGGGGTCGGCTATCAGAGCAGGGTAAGTGAGTACCTATGGCAGAAGTTCTGTCATGCTTAGGGAGCAGGAGATGGGGGTGCTTTGCCTTCTGAGTGGACAACTTGTGAGACATTTCTTCTCACTACCCTCAGGTTCTTCTCTCCCCCACCTTCCTTCTGGCCTCCATGTTTTCTGATGAGAAGCCCCCCTCTAATTGTTTTACGCATATAGATATAGGATCATTCCTCTTTTATAGCTTCAAAGATTGTTTTCCTTTCTTCTCAGAGCTTTGGTGTAGTTTTGCTGTAGATTTATTTGGGTTTAATCTGTTTCAGGCTTGCTCAGGTTCTATAATCTGTTTCAGGTTTGCACAACTTCTGAAATGTGTCATTTGACAAAGTGTGTTTTTTTCTCTGTTCTTGCTCCTTGTAGTGTGTTCAGTACTGCCGCCCCTGGCTTCTGGAGACCCTGTGAGAGAGACATTAGATTTCCCTCTATAGTCTTATATGTCTCTGAACCTCTGCCATGTTTTATGGTGTGTGTGAGCATACAATCTGTTTTTTAGGGTGAATCCCTCAGTGTGGAATTTCTAGGGTTATTCGGTATACATTTGATTTTTGAGATACTGCCAAAGTTTGTTCAAAGTGCTTCTGGTCTTTACAGTATATTTTCTCTGGTTCTTTACTCTGCTCATCCATTTCTGCTACTGACACCCTTGCTAATGAGGTCCTTACACTTCATCTATGCGAATTTTAAGTTTAAATTTTCAGTTGGGTTCTTTGTACATTCTATTAATTACTGAGACTTTGTACTTTTAGTTTTTCTTTCTACAAAAAGATTTATTTTTATTTTATCTGTATGACTGTTTTGCCTGCATATATGTATATTCAGCACATGCATGCAGTGCCCACAGAGGCAAGAAGAGGGCGTCAGATTTCTTGGAACTGAGATACAGACTGTTTTGAGCTCTAGGTGGGTGCTGGTAATCAAACCCAAGTCCTGTGGAAGAGCACTGAGTACTGTTAACTACTGCACCATCTCTCCTGCCCCAAGTTTTACTTTCTTTAAAAGTGAGGTTTTTTTTTTTTTTTTTTTTTTTTTTTTGGTTTTTCGAGACAGGGTTTCTCTGTGTAGCTTTGCGCCTTTCTTGGATCTCACTCTGTAGACCAGGCTGGCCTTGAACTCACAGAGATCCACCTGGCTCTGCCTCCCGAGTGCTGGGATTAAAGGCGTGCGCCACCACCGCCCGGCTAAAAGTGAGTTTTTTATTGCTTAGTGAAGCATTTTGATGATAGTTCATTTGACAGATAATGCTAATATGTATCTTCAGTGTAGATTCTGCTGTTCTTTGGATGGTATGTGATTTTCTGTTGACATCTGCACATGTTCATAGTGTTTGTCTCAGTCTATTTAAACTGTGTTGTAGCTGGACTCCTGTGGCACCACCATATCAGAGGAAAGAGGAGGGTATTACTACATGAGTGAATTTTGGAGCTACGACTTCATCCATCCTATTTCCACGAATCCCTGAATCTCTAGGGAAACTTCATGTGATTTCTGGTCAAGATTGGAATTTGGGTTCTGAGCAGGACTTCATCGATGCCTTCTGGCCTGGGAAGGTTAGTGATGCCTCATTATTGCCCTCTCCCGTGTAGCTTGCTATGACATCTTGGAGGATTGGGCTTATTATCACTTGATCAAGTACCAGCTGTCTGCTAAGCCTTCTTGACACGATACAGATGGGTAGGGGTGACCTGGTGTGGTGGTCTCAAAACAGGACTAGGATCTGATTGGAGTTGACGCAGCTCTCCTCTGATGACATCAAACTTAAATGACCTTCTGAGCGACCAGTGATCAGAGCAGAGTTCATGACATTGTGGGTATTTGAGGGTTCTTGTAAGCTGTGTTTGGAAAGGGTGTTAAGTGAGGCAGTTTCTATTGATCAATCTAGCAGACTGGGTGAGGGACAGCCCTGTGTCTCTTTATCTCTCCAGGAAACAGGGCAGCATTGAACCACAAACTTGAGGAGGGTTGTCAGTGAGCTCCTGGGGCTTTAGCAGAGGATTCAATTTATTCCCATCTGGCAGGAAGCTAAGAGGTTGTGAGTTGAGAAGCCTAGGATACAGGAAAGTAAGGGAGCCCAGCAGTGGGACCACAGGAGTTAATATTGGAATGCATGAGTGGGGTGCGTGGACAGGTCCATAAAGTACATTAGCCAAGCTCTCAGTGCCACTCTGAGCCTGCATGACTTGGCCAGTCCTGGTGGGCTGCCTGATACCATACAAAGCCATATCTTGGGCTCAACACAAATGTTGGCACACAACAAACATTTAGTAGATAGCTGCTGTTCATAGCTCCTGGCTGCAGAAACACATTCATTCGTCAGTGTAGGTTGCTAGGGCTAGGAGCAAATATGTGAGAAAGATCCTGGGTTTCTGAGATCCTAAAGGGTCTGTCTTTAAAGCAGGAGGGATGAAAGCTGGAAGTCCTTGGCAGGAAGTTCACAAGTTTGCTAGCTCCTGCTCCAGAGTCCTGGAGTAAGGTGTAGGTAGCCCAGGATGGCCAAGGAAGTGTAAGTTAAAGAGCTAGAGACTAGGAAGTTAGAGCCACCAGAGGCTAGTGTTAAAGGACCCATCTACACACACACACACACACACACACACACACACACACACACACACACACACACACCCCACCTTCTGATCTAATTCACAGAGTGGACAGTAGCACCCCAAACTTAGCCCTTTCACTGGACACCAAGTCCACTCAAGATCTCTGGCCACACGTGAGGTCCTCACATGTGTCCACCCCACCCATACTTAACAGATAGAGCATCAACATGGCAGAGTCAGGCTCCCAAACTGAACTTACATCCAGCATTTCTCCCTACAACTAGTGCCCTCCCCTCCAACCAAAGAGCAGAAGGACTGTACGCGCTTCTAAAGGAATCTAAGCCCTTACCACCTCTTGGTGCTTTCCATGTGAACACAAAGTCAGGTTGAAAAGTGTTTTTTTTTTTTTTTTGGTAGAAAGGCCTCAGTGAACAGAAAGGTGTCTGGCTGTCTGGAAGTAGTTGCCGAAAACAGGGTTCCAACCAGCAAAGGATTCCAGCACTCAGGCACAAAAACCAAAAATGGAGGCTTTTGGTATAGAGCAGTACCAGGGAGTTTGTGTGTGTGTGTGTGTGTGTGTGTGTGTGTGTGTGTGTGTGTGTGTTTGGTTGGTTGGGTTTTTTTTTTCTGCACCACACAGTCACTTAGTCAACCCACCTGAGCTACAAGGAGGTGTAGAGATGTTTCTTGCACACACCTCCAGGAGGAGTTGATGTAACACCAGGCAGACTGTTTCAGGCTGCCTCTGGCATAATGTACACACTGCTTGTTGTTAGGAAACAGAAGCAGAGGTGAATTTCAACCCAGATAAATACATCTGCAGCCATGAATGCAACCAAGCAACCTTCACAGGTCCTCAGCAACAACCTGGCAACTGAACCGTGCAGATATTAAAGCCAAATGGAGGGATTTGGGCTTCATCTACATGCTGGATGTTGCAAAGGGAAGGCAGAAATCAGCCTTTTGAACCAGCACATGCTGAACCCTCCTAAGTGATGTCTCACTGACATTAGACTCATCACTGACTCAGAGGCCAGTGGTCTTGGGAGACAGCCCTGAGTGAAGGCTCCACAAGGAAGTCCACTATGGCCAGCTCTTACCCATCCACAGGTCAGTCAGCAGACCCACAGGTGGCATTCTGAAGCTCAAGATAGTTCCCATTTCTGGGAGAACACTGAGCAGGCCCATCTTGAGCATGCTAGGGCCAGGACATAGCCTCCACTCGAGGAGGAGGGGAAACCTTGCAGGTACAAACTTTCTCTTCTTTTAAGTTTGATTTTTACTTACGTGTGTGTCCGTCCATGTTTTTGTGAGTGTATGTCACAGGTGTGCTGGTATCTTTGGAGGCCAGCAAAGAGTGGGAAATTCCCTGAAGCTGAATGTGCAGGTAGTTGAGCTTTCTGATGTGGATCCTGAGACCTGAATCCAGGTCCTCTGGAAGAGCAGGATGCACTCAACTGCTGTACCATCTCTTCAGCTCTAGCTACAAGCCTTCTTATGAGTGGACAAGAATCTTTCCCAAGCTACAGTTTTCTGTACACTCTGTTCTCTTCTTTCATGGAGGTGTCTAGAGCAGTGAGCACCACCTAGAATTAGGTGGAGGGCCCCCAATTCTTACTTGCAAGAGGAGAGACACATCCAGGCCTAGCAGTCTGCATGTATCTGGGCAAAGGCATCCTGGAAGTTTAAACTCTGGGATACCTGGTGGTTGATATGTTGGGACTTCATTAGGTTGCAGTGCCTTTACTAGATCTCCCCACAGGTGTATAGGTTACCTCCCAAACAGCTGCACCCTTAAAAACTCCCACCCCAACATGGATGGTAACTTCTCTGAAGCTTCAAAGATAGAGTCTCCTCTTCATTAACCTTCCACCTCTTAATAACATGCTCTAGTACCTCCTGAGACCACATCTGGGAAGGGTGACAAGAGGGAGTGAGTGAGTGGTTGCAGTCTGAGGTGAGGATCAGATGACCCCACCCACCCTCCTGTGAATGAGTGCTGATAATCTGAGCCTTTGGAGAGTGTGGTTCAGGCAAACAAACACAGCTGCAGTGATAAAGGTGCTACTGCTAGCCATGCTATGCCCAGAGGACAGCGTTCCACAACAGCTTCTTCATTCCTGCCCTTCTCTGAGAAGCTTCATGAAGATAGGTCAGTTTGGAAAATCAGAACCCTTCCCGGGTCAGTGTTAGAGAGCAAAGGGAGGTGACCAGAAAACCCCCTTCATTCAGACAAAATAGAGTGCCATGGCGACAGAGCAAGCCTGTTCACTTAGTCACAGTGACATACTTCAAAATATCTGATTGGGCATTTGAGTTTTAAATATTTGGTTTTGAGCTTATGTTTTACAAAGGAAATCTGTTGCCTTCCAGTGTTAGTAGTTGAACATCAGCACGTTGGCGTCCCCTGGTGGATACGTTTAGAATCCCTGCTTTAGTGCATTGCTAGCAGCAGCCCTGGGTTTGCCTGCTCCAAACAGCTACCTTCTGCTCACCAGGAGCTGAGCTGGCTGAACCAATGAATGGTGTGAGGGAAAAGTCCAGGCTCAGAAAGGAGGAGAGAGGAAAGTGGGGAGATCTGTACAGAATGTGAGGGGAGTGAGAAGAAGGACAACTGAGAAGTTGATGTGGAACACCAGAAGCAAGCAAAGATGTGTGTGGCCTTTTGCATGGGCTGTTCATCTCACAAACTACTTGACACCGCATGTGAACCAGCTTGGTAGTGTAGCATGAATCTTAGAGGTCTTATTAATAAAATCAAGCCAGAGGCCAGCTATTGGGGTGAATGCTGGAAGATCAGAGAGACAGAACAGGCCACAGCTTCCTCACCTTGCCAGTTCCTCAGCTGATCCTGTTTCCTCAGACTGGAAGCCTCTGAGTCCTCATATCCGAATGGGTCTCAGCTGAACTGCTGCTAGAAGCCTAAAAGTTTAACCAGCCAAATGCTTCTAGTTTCTGGTCCTCACGCCTTATATACCTTTCTGCTATCTGCCACCACTCCCTGGGATTAAAGGCTCACTTCTTGGGATTAAAGGCGGGTGTCACCATGCATGGCTATTTCCAATGTGGCCTTGAACTCACAGAGATCCAGAGGGATTTCTGCCTCTGGAATGCTAGGATTAAAGGCATGTGCTACCATTGCCTATCCTCTATGTTGTTCTCTCTCTGACCCCAGATAAGTTTATTAGGGTGCACAATATTTCGGGGAACACAATACCACCACATGGGAGCTCTGTAACAGTCAGGACTGCTGAGCAGCACAAGCCCCCAGTCTGTCTCCTTGTGTTCCATGGGGCTCCACATGCACCTTTAGGGAACGAAGACAGAGTCAAAGTCTGGTTGTGATGCAATTCACTTTCACTATCCTCTGAAGCCAAGGGCAGCCTGAGCTGCTACAAACCATGGTGATCCAGGCCTGGCTATGTTCATCTACAGTTTCCAGACAGCAGGAGAGCAGAGTCCCATGGCTGCCTTGTACATCTGGACACAGCCACTCCCGAGAATATTCAGCTGCATGCTTGGCACTCTTGGCAGGTACGTTGAATGTTATATTCCATTTGGAGACACAATTTCATGTGTTCACAGAGTTTAACCCTGCCCTTCTTAATACAGAGTGAGTGTCCTCACAGGCATCATGCTGAATATACTGTGGGTTATTCACTCTCATGCATGTTATTAGCATCATACTTCTTATTCCAGCGAGTCCTTGAAGCCTACCAAAGAATGCTTACAGGGATACAGCAGTGAGTCGAAGGAATAGAACCTACCACAAAGCATATTCAAGGAACCATGTCACACAAAGAAATAAAATATTTGAATTATCTTCAAGGAATTCATCTTATGAGGGGACATGAATGTTTCCCAAGCTACAGTTTTCTGAACACTTTGCCTCTTTCTTTCATGGAGGTGTCTAGAACAGTGAGCACCACCTAGAATTAGGTGGAGGGCCCCCGATTCTTACTTGCAAGAGAAGATACATATTCAGGCCTAGAAATATGCATGTACCTGGCCAAAGGCATTCTGGAAGATTAGAATGATTATAAAGATAAAAAAAATAAGCTTGAGAATATTCAAATAAGATACAACGTGTCAAACCCTGGGCTCCATATGCACACATGCAGTCCCATCCACACAAAAAACATACAATGCACTCAGTGCAAACATCCTGCCACAGTGGCAGGGTAGCTGAGTGTTAATTTTCTCTTGTGTTCTGTTTCTTGTTTCCCTGGAGACAGAACCACAGGTGGGGAGACAGTAGTAGTACAAAGGCAAGAGAACTTGTGACCTCTATCTGCATAGCATCTCAGAAGTTTCCTAGAGTTGCAGAACCGGCTTTTGTGATAGGTGAGAATAGCTCTGATGCATAAGTGTCTTGGATAGGCCCTGGAGTATCCTTGATAATATAGAAACATGTGAACGCTGATTAATTGTCCTATGCCTCCAAGAAGTATGTGTGGGTGTCATTAGAAGACAATGCAGCACTGGGCAGTGGTGGCTCACGCCTTTAATCCCAGTACTCAGGAGGCAGAGCCAGCCGGATCTCTGTGAGTTCAAGGCCAGACTGGTCTACAGAGTGAGATCCAGGGACAGGCAGCAAAACTACACAGAGAAACCCTGTCTGGAAAAAACAACAACAACAACAACAACAACAACAACAACAACAACAAAAAGACTGCAGCATGGGCCCTGCAGCTTGGACCCAGCTTAGGGTGAGGTAATTTATTTAGAAGGCAGCATAAATGCTTACTGTGTCTAAGGGCTGGCTAAGACTGTCCTGTGTGGGTTTTATTTTTTTATTTTGAAGTACTATGGATTGAATCCTGGGCCTTATACATGCTAGGCCAGTTCTCTACCACTGGGCTGCATTCCCTTCTCTTTAAAATTTTTACTTGTTTTTTGAGATAGGTTCTTGGTAAGTTTGTCAAGCTGCCTTGCATTTGCACTCCTGCTTCAGCCATCTGAGTAACTCCGATCACAGGCCCAGTTACCATCAATTGTTTTAACCTCAAATTGTATTTAAAGTGTTAATGTACTCGTACCACAAATTGTGTGGCTTAGAAAAATTGTGCCTTACAGTTCTGGAGGGGAGAACTCTGAAATCAAAATGTCAGCCGACTATGCACTCTCTGAAGCCTATGGGGGAAGGTCCATTCCTTGCATGCTCCTAGCTAATCTTGTGTTCTCCAATGTCTCTGATATTCCTTAGGTGCACCGATTCACTTTTCTCTCTTCCCATGTACCCCCACTCTCTCTTTTGTTTTTTTTTCAAGACAGGGTTCCTCTGTGTAGCCTTGGCTGTCCTGGAACTCACTCTGTAGACCAGACTGGCCTCAAACTCTGAGATTCGACTGTCTCTGCCTCCCGAGTGCTGGGATTAAAGGTGTGCACCACCATTGCCCAGCACATGTACATCTCTTTATGTGTATCTGTGTTCAATCTCCATCCCATATTTCTGTGTGTATGCATATATGTTTATGTGTACTGTATGGTTTTTTGTGTGTCTGTACATGCATGTATGCATGTGGAACCCAGGAGTTGACATGCTGTATCTTATATGATTGTTCCCCACCTTATTTTTGAGACAGGGTCTCCATGAACCTAAGCTCACCAACCGGCCAAGAGCAACAGGCCAGTGAATCTTGGGAATCTTCCTGTATCTACCTCCCCAGCACTGGGACTATGGGTGTGCTCTGCTGTGCCTGGCCTTTTTGCATGGGTGCTGGGGGCTGAATTTATGTCCACTTATTCAGCAAGCACTTTACTGACAAAGCCATCTCTTTAACTTCCTAATCTTGCCTATTTTTATAAGGACACTAATCATACTTGATCTGGAGTCACTGCACCTTTAACTTGGTTACCACTGTAAAGACCCTGTTCTCCAAAATAATGATATATTTTGAAGTGTTGAGTGTTAGAACTTCAATGCACCTTTTTGGGGCTGGATCTTCTTGGCTTTAACATTAAGCATTGCATATAGGCTTCCTGAGAACAGATATCTTAGTCACTGTTCCATTGCTGTGAAGAGACACTATGAGTATAGCAACTTTTATAAAGGAAAACATTTTAATGGGCTGGCTTACTGTTTCAGAAGTTTAACCCATTATCATCATGGCAAGACATGGCATCATGCAGGCTAACATGGTGCTAGAGAAGGAGTTGAGAGTTCTACATCTTGATCCACAGGCAACAGGAAGTGAACTGTGTCATTGGGCGTAGCTTGAGCATAGGAGACCTCAAAGCACACTCCCACAGTGACATACTTCCTCCAACAAGGCCACAACTACTCCAACAATGCCACACCTCATCTGCTGCTTGAGCTCCTCCCTAAGAATCTGGTTGAGACTGCCAACCTCCTAAATATCTCCCCTCGAGCCATCTGCTCTCTACAGGTTCACTTTGTACATTGCAGATCTTCCCCTGTCAATCCCCTATGGAAGTTGTTTCCCCTACCAAACCTTCTTGTGTTTAGGTTTCAAGACCATACTTCAAAACTAATTCTCTCTATCTTTAGGTTGTAACACAGCTCAGCATTCTGATGTACTTATGTACTGTTTTGTCTCTGACCCAGCAAGTTACACTGGGAGAACCTCCCTTTGACTTTATAGCAGCTATACTCCATCATGTCTGCTCCACTCACACCTGAGCTTCCCTTGTCCTTAAAGGAACACTGCATGTTACCTTCACTGTCTTAACCCTGATATTTAGGCACTTTTGTCTCTCAACTTTGGTAGCATTTGGTCTTCTACCCCTATGTTACTTGTAATATGTACTCGGAACCCACCTGAAACTGTAACTGCTTTCTCAGAATCTGTGCATTTTCACTCATTTCTATAAGCAAGTTCCTAGAACACAGTAGCTCCTTCATAAATATTGGTTCCACAAGGGACTGCCATTTCCTTTTTAGTGAGATGCACCTATTGTTTAAAAACTCCAAGAAATAGGACATATGGAAGGAGGGGAGGGGAGTCTGTGAAAATCACCAAGACTTTAGAGGTCACTGGGCCTGTTCTTTATTTATGCCACTGTCTATGCCTTGGCTCCTTCTTCTTTGGATGGCTGCTGTCTTCTGCCAAACACTTCAATACCTTCCACAGAGCAATTTCAACCCATGAATGGGAGGGAGGGTTCCCTGAATGTGGACTAATCCTCTTCCTGTGTTCTGCTATGATGAAGAATTTTGACTTACTCAAGCAGCCAGAAACTTATAGTATGGGGTCATGAGTGAGGTATGGCAGGATGGCATGGCACAAGGGTTCCTGTTTCTCACTTACCAAACTGCCCCTGATCTCTCTGAGTATCCTTAAGAACATGGCGCAAAATGTAATACAAACTCTGTGTTGTGTTGCTGGAGAGCTTCTCTCCAGGTTCCACCAAGCCCCGCAGTCCCACAATCCACGTATAAAATAATCACTCAGATGTTTATATTACTTATAAACTGTATGGCTGTGGCACGCTTCTTGCTAACTGTTCTTTTATCTTAAACTAACTCATTTTTTTTTTATAAATCTATACCTTGCCACGTGGCTGGTGACTTACCAGTGTCTTTACATGCTGCTTGTCCTGGCGGTGGCTGCAGTGTCTCTCCCCCCTTCTTCCTGTTTCCCCAATTCTCCTCTCTCCTTGTCCCGCCTATACTTCCTGTCTGGTCACTGGCCATCAGTGTTTATTTATATAGAGTGATATCCACAGCAGTGTTGGCTTTGAGAGCAGCAGAAGACTTCTCTGTCATCTAATAAGGCAAAGCCAACTCTGCTGCATTGGTGCTCAGGATTTGGAAACCTTACCAAGTTCTATCTGGGGTGTAGTGACATTGGGTACCATTGAGAAAACACTAGAATTCCTCCTCCATCTTTATTTTCATTTGGAATAGCAAGATGATAATCCTGGAAATGATCTGCTTTCTAACCCTCTGACCACATTCTTTTTACCAGCTTCTTCCATAGCTGCTCTCACTGACAGAGTCTTGGAAGGATGCACATCTTTTGGGGTCATCTCTCAAAAGGTCAGCTTTCACCTCTGCAATTACTCCTTCTCTCACTTAACACTTCACTGTCTGTGCATGGTGCTTTGGAGATCTCAGGCTCTGGGTATTGTGATTTCTATTATTCCTCCTTTCTCTGTGCTGTTTACCAACTGCTTTTCTTGTCTCCTTATGCAATTTGGAGAATGCCACCTCCTCCTCATTGCAGAGGTTTCACATTTGATACTGCTTTGTGATCTAGCTCCAATACTTTGTAGTGCCTTGACCTAGATTTATAGCTTCTCTTACATACTTCTTGCTCAGCCCACTCTCCTCTTTTGAGAAATGGCTTTTGCCCAGTGTGTGTGTGTGTGTGTGTGTGTGTGTGTGTGTGTGTGTGTGTGTGTGAAGTTCCTTGTCTTGTTGGGTGGAATGGGTGCTGTTTCAATTCTGTGTAACAAATTGTCATAGTTAGGGTTTCTATGGCTGTGATGAAACACCATGACCAAAAAGCAAGTTGAGGAGGAAAAAGGGTTTCTTCAGCTTATACTTCCACAGCATTGTTCATCATTGAAGGAACTCAAACAGGGCAGGATCCTGGAGGCAGATGCTGATGAAGAGGCTATGGAGGGGTGCTGCTTACTAGCTTGCTTCCCCTGGCTTGCTCAGCCTGCTTTCTTATAGAATGCAGGACCACCAGTCCAGGGATGACAGCACTCACAATGGGGTGGGCCCTGCTCTATCAATCACTAATTGAGAAAATGCTTTACAGCTAGGTCTCATGGAGTCATTTTCTCAACTGAGGCTCCTTCTCTGGACTCAGTATTCACATAGGTAGGTGCTGGGAATTTTAAGTAGCTTCAATTGCCCTGGAGTTCCTTACCATCCATCCTTCTTGAGCCTATTGTAGACGAATTTCTAAACAGTCTTATTAAATAAGAAACACAGAGCCAAATACAGAGGTGTAAGCCATAGCGATCAGAGCAATAGCCGCCAACTATCCTTAGCTTACCATCCTCACTGTAGCTTCCCAAGAAAGCCTCTTCCTGCCTAACCTGTGCCTTTATTGCCTTCTTGTTCTGCCTTCTCATTGGCTCTAAGCCCAACCACATGACCTCCTCATCACTGCCCATCTATACAGACCTCCAGGCCTCTATGGTTGGTACTGGGATTAAAGGCATGTGTCACCATGCTTGGATATGTCCTTAAACACACAGAGACTCTGCCTGCCATGTGACCAGATTAAGGGTGTGTGCTACCAACGCCTGACTTCTGTTTATGGCTATGAACTCTGATCTCCAGGCAAACTTTATTTAGTAACATACAAATAAAATATCACATTTCAGCACAAATAAAATATCACCACAGTCTATGACCCCTATTTCTGATGTGTGTTCTCCCAGAGGGAGGCACTCAGGCATCTAACATTCTTCCTATTGAGGAGTGATCCTTCTGTACACTGTTAAATCATTCCCTTACCACCCACTCTCATCTTTGGTTTTGTGCCCAGATTCATTCAGGGCCATGTGAACTCACAGCCCACACAATCTGAAGAAACTCTAGGCCACTGTTCACCTGTGGAGTACACTGAACCTTGTTTTATCTTTCCCAGATGCTCCCTGTTTTCACTCTCTCCTTCAATGTTGAGCTGACCTGTTTCCCAGATTCCCCACCCTTTTCTCTTTTTCCTTGATGTGCCTGGAATATAGGTCCATGTTTATTGCTAGCTTTATCTTCATAGCTAGGAAGAAGATACACCCCAGTGACCATGACTGAGTTTGGACTTCAGCTACTTTAGCTAAGCTGAGTTTGCTCTTCAGCTTCTCTTCCTCCCCTGTTTCTGAGATGAGGGATACTCTATTAGCCATAAATCGAAGCTGGTAATTTCACTTCATTTTCAGTCATTTATTAATCACCCAGAGCCTCTCAGCCTTGTAGGTCACCATAGTAAAGCAGATACTGCCATTCTTCCCTGTTTTTGGGGTTATCAATCCCATTCATTTCACAGGCTGACCATTTCAGTAAAAGGTATAGTAGCAAAGTTGTAGAACCTGGGAAGCTTGGAGGAAGTATGGATAGATGACATGAAGTTCTGAGCAGTACTACTCAGAGAGCTGTACTAGCACTTTTTCATCTGGACCACCAGCCCACAAATAATGACACAGAGACTTACTATTAATTATAAAAGCTTGGCCTTAGCTTAGGCTTTTCCACAACTAGCTCTTATAACTTAATTAACCTTTTTTTTTTTTCCGAGACAGGGTTTCTTTGTGTAGCTTTGCACCTTTCCTGGAACTCACTCTGTAGACCAGGCTGGCCTCGAACTCACAGAGATCCGCCTGCCTCTGCCTCCCAAGTGCTGGGGTTAAAGGCGTGCGCCACCACCGCCTGGCTAACCCGTGTTTTTTTAAATCTGTGTTCTGCCATGTGGCTCAGTTACCTCTTCTTAGTACAGCACATCCAACTTTCTCCAAAATCACAAACTTAGATTCTTCCTCCCAGTTTCTCTTTCTCTGCCCAGACCTATTCTCTCCTCCCTAGCTATTTATTAAACCAATCACAGTGATATATCTTCACACAGTGTAAACAAATATTCTATAACATTCCCCTCTTTTTTTCATCTAAATAAAAAGGAAAGGGTTTAACTCTAACACAGTGAAACTAAATATTATAAGAACAATTATCAGGTAAGAATTATAATCACAATGCCTAGTCCATTTGTACTTGACAGTCGCTACTGTCCTTCCCTTGAGAGAGAAACCTTGTCCTGTGGGACCTGTCTTTTTATTGCCTTTCTGTTCTGCCTTCTCATTGGCTCTAAACCCAACCACATGATTTCCTCATCACTGCCTGTCTATACAGACCTCCAGGTCTCTATGGCTTGTACTGGGATTAAAGGTTAGGGTCACCTCTTGGCTGTGTTTTTGACTATGCAGAGACCCTGCCTGCCATGTGATCAGATTAAGGGCATGTGCCACCACTGCCTGACTTCTGCTAAATGGCTTGCTTTTAGCTCTGATCCCCACGTAAATTTATTTATTAACATACAAATAAAATCACATTTCAGCACAAATAAAATATCACCATAGTATGGCACATCTGACTTGCTTTGAGTCACCTGGTGAAATCACAAGCTTAGATTCCTCCTCACAGTTTCTCTCTCTCTACTAGGAAGTGCCACCTACTCTCTCCTGCCTAGCTATTGGACATTTAGCTCTTTATTAAACCAATCTCAGTGACACATCTTCTTACAGTGTGTAAAGGAATATTCCACAACAGAGAGTACAGGAGAAAAGGGTGTTGTGGTAAAATCCTTCAATTCAATTTTCCACCTTTGTTACCTTGAACTGTGCAATGGAATGGTTGTTGAAGCTGACCCAAAGAGAGCAAAATGGTTTGGGTTTGCCAAGAAATCTCCTTCATGGCATGACTTATAACAGTGTCCAGGGCGAGACTGGATTTTGTGATAGGTCCCTCACCTACTGCCTCTGAATCTAAAGCAAAAGAGTAGGTCAGTAGTTTTTGATCTGTGGGTTGTGACCTCTTTGTGTGTGTGTGGTTGAATGACCCTTTCACACGAGTCACCTAAGACCATTGGAAAATACAGACATTTACATTATGAGTGGGTCATAAAACGAGTGCTCAGCTTAAGGAGTTACAGTAAGTGTGGAACGAGTTTGGCTTCAATCAGTGTTCTGTAAGCCCCGTGGGGGCTATAATCATAACTTAGCCTTACTCTAAACAGCCATTTTCTAACTTCTGGCTCATGGCCAACTCTTCCACTGCAACAACTTGCACTTTTTCCTGGATCCCACTACTCAGTATCTCCACCCTGTACACTCTTTTCTCATCATAGTAGCTTATCCACACTATACATTACTCTATCATCATAGTGAGTTTTCTTTCCCCCTTTTTTCTGTCCTGGTGAACACTGAACTATTTTCAGACTGTGAATTTAGGGGATTTATGATTTAGGGACCATTTCTTTTTTTCCCCCAGTAGCCTTCTGGGATCTTGTCTATAGTATTCCTTCTCTGCAAGGTTTTCTTAGGTGATATCTTAGTTGGTGTTTCTATTGCTGCAACAAAACACAGTGACCAAAAAGTGTAGATGAGGCCGGGCGTTGGTGGCGCACGCCTTTAATCCCAGCACTCGGGAGGCAGAGCCAGGCGGATCTCTGTGAGTTCAAGGCCAGCCTGGGCTACGAAGTGAGCTCCAGGAAAGGCGCAAAGCTACACAGAGAAACCCTGTCTCGAAAAACCAAAAAAAAAAAAAAAAGTGTAGATGAACAGACTTATTAAATAAGAAACACAGCCAATTGTAGAGTTAAAAGCACCAAGAGGTCAGAGCAGTAGCTAAGAGCTGAGCTTACCCTTTGCTGCTGCTGCTGTCCTTCATCTCAGCAAGAACACTACTTCCTGTGTATCTGTCTTTTTATAGACTTTCTGTTCTGCCTTCTCATTGGTTGTAAACTCAACCACATGACCTCCTCATCACTGCACATCTATACAGACCTCCAGGTCTTCTATGGTTGGTATTGAGATTAAAGGCATGTGTCCCCATGCTGGCTGTATCCTTGAACATACAGAGATCTGCCTGTCATGTGATTGTGATTAAGGGCATGTGCTGCCACTGCCAGACTTCTGCTATGGCTTGCTATCAGCTCTGACCCCCAAGCAACTTTATTTATTAACATACAAATAAAATCACATTTCAGTACAAATGAAATATCACCATATTTCCCCTTTTCTATTTTAATAAAAAGAAAAAAGGAAAAAAAGTTATAACTAATATAAGAAAAACTCTATACAAAAATACAATAACTATATATCATATATACAAGCAATAAATAGCTAAACAATGTCTAGTCCATTTGTATTTGACAAATTCAGAAAAAAATAATTCCATTATCTATCCTATTTTGCTAAGTCCAAAATGTACCTGATTCATTTTCTTTTCTTTTTTTTTTTTTTAGGTTTACTTATTTATTTTTCTATGTATGAGTGTTTCCGTTGCATGTGTGTTTGGAGGTACATATGTGTGTGTATGTGTGTGTGTGTGTGTGTAGGGGCCAGAGGTCTGTTCCTTAGGAGCTGTGCACTTTGTCCTTTGAGATAGGGTCTCTCTCACTGGCCCTGGCATGCTATCTGGGTAACTACAGGGACCTACCTGTCTCCACCTTTCCCAGTGAGTACCAGGTTATAAAGCCACGTCTTCAAGCTTATGCAGCAGACTCTTTCCCAACTGAACTGTCTCCCCAGCTCTGCCCAACAGGCTCTCTGTCTGTCTAGCTGCTGCCAAGCCTTGTGTGTTTTCTTTTTTTTTGTGATATATATTTTTTATTTTACAATACCATTCAGTTCTACATATCAGCCATGGGTTCCCCTATTCTCCCCCCTCCCACGCCCTCCCCTTAGCCCCAGCCCACCCTCCATTCCCACCTCCTCCAGGACAAGTCCTCCCCCGAGGACTGTGATCAACTTGGTAGACTCAGTCCAGGGAGGTCCAGTCCCTTCCTCCCAGACTAAGCCAAGTGTCCCTGCATAAGTTCCTGGTTTCAAACAGCCAACTCATGGAATGAGCACAGGACTTGGTCCCACTGCCTAGATGCCTCCCAAACTGATCAAGCCAATCAACTGTCTCACCTATTCAGAGGGCCTGATCCAGCTGGGAGCCCCTCAGCCTTTGGTTCATAGTTCATGTGTTTCCATTCATTTGGCTATTTTTTTCAATAATTGAGTAAAACTGAAATTTATTATATGCCACAGTCGTCCTAGGGACCTCCATGCTATAGATATAGCCTCTATGGTTCTATGGGTTGTGGTCTGATTGTTCATTTTATATCTAGAATCCACCAATGAGTGAGTACATACCATAACTGTCTTTCTGGGTTTGGGTTACCTCACTCAGGATGATTTTTTCTAGTTCCATCCATTTGCCTGCAAATTTCATGCTTTCATTGTTTTTCTTTGCTGAGTAGTACTCCATTGTGTATATGTACCACATTTTTTTCATCCATTCTTCCGTTGATGGGCATCTAGGTTGTTTCCAGGTTCTGGCTATTACAAATAGTGCTGCTATGAACATAGCTGAGCATGTATCTTTATGGTATATATCAGCATTCTTTGGGTATATGCCCAAGAGTGGGATGGCTGGGTCTTGAGGTAGTTTGATTCCTAATTTTCTGAGAAACCGCCATACTGATTTCCACAGTGGTTGTACAAGTTTACATTCCCACCAACAGTGGAGGAGTGTTCCCTTTGCTCCACATCCTCTCCAACATTGGTTGTCATTGGTGTTTTTGATCTTAGCCATTCTAACAGGTGTAAGGTGGTATCTCAGAGTCGTTTTGATTTGCATTTCTCTGATGATTAAGGATGTTGAGCATTTCTTTAAATGTCTTTCAGCCATTTGTAGTTCTTGTTTTGTGAATTCTCTGTTTAGCTCTTTAGCCCATTTTTTAATTGGACTGTTCAGTGCTTTGATGTCTAGTTTCTTGAGTTCTTTATATATTGTGGAGATCAATCCCCTGTCAGATGTGGGGTTGGTGAAGATCTTTTCCCAATCTGTTGGCTGTCTTTTTGTCTTATTGACTGTGTCTTTTGCCCTGCAAAAGCTTCTCAGTTTTGAGAAGTCCCATTTATTAATGGTTGTGCTCAGGGTCTGTGCTGTCAGTGTTTTATTTAGGAAATGGTCTCCAGTGCCAATGCTTTCAAGAGTGCCTCCTATCTTCTTTTCTATTAAGTTTAGTGTAACTGGATTCATGTTTAGGTCTTTGATCCACTTGGACTTGAGTTTTGTGCATGGTGACAGATATGGATCTATTTGTAATCTTTTACATATTGACATCCAGTTATGCCAGCACCATTTGTTGAAGATACTTTCTTTGTTCCATTGTATAGTCTTGGCTCCTTTGTCAAAAACCAGGTGTTCATATGTGCATGGATTAATGTCAGGGTCTTCAATTCGATTCCATTGGTCCGTATGTCGGTTTTTATACCAGTACCAAGCTGTTTTTATTACTATAGCTCTATAGTAGAGTTTGAGGTCAGGGATGGTGATGCCTCCAAGGGTTGCTTTTATCGTATAGGATTCTTTTAGCTATCCTGGGTCTTTTGTTTTTCCATATAAAGTTGAGTATTTTTCTTTCCAAGTCTGTGAAGAATTGTGTTGGGATTTTGATGGGGATTGCATTGAATCTGTAGATTGCTTTTGGTAAGATTGCCATTTTTACTATGTTAATCCTACCTATCCATGAGCATGGGAGATCCTTCCATTTTCTGATATCTTCTTCAATTTCTTTCTTTAGAGATTTAAAGTTATTATCAAAAAGGTCTTTCACTTGTTTCGTTAGTGTTATCCCAAGGTATTTTATATTATTTGTGGCTATTGTAAAGGGTGATGTTTCTCTGACTTCTTTCTCAGCCCTTTTATCATTTGTGTATAGGAGGGCTACTGATTTTTTTGAGTTGATCTTGTATCCTGCCACTTTAATGAAGGAGTTTATCAGCTGTAGAAGTTCCCTGGTAGAGTTTTTGGGGTCACTTATGTATACTATCATATCATCTGCAAATAGTGAAAGTTTGACTTCTTCCTTGCCAATTTGTATCCCTTTGATCTCCTTTTGTTGTCTTATTGCTCTAGCTAGAACTTCTAGTACTATATTGAATAAATATGGGGAGAGTGGACAGCCTTGTCTTGTTCCTGAATTTAGTGGTATCGCTTTATGTTTCTCTCCATTTAATTTGATGTTTGCTGTTGGCTTGCTATAAATTGCTTTTATTATGTTTAGAAATATTCCTTGTATTCCTATTCTTTCTAAGACATTTATCATGAAGGGGTGTTGGATTTTGTCAAAGGCTTTTTCAGCATCTAGGGAGATAATCATGTGGTTTTTTTCTTTCAGTTTGTTTATATGGTGTATTACATTGACTGATTTCCGTATGTTGAACCATCCTTGCATCTCTGGGATGAATCCTACTTGGTCGTGATGGATGATTGTTTTGATGTATTCTTGGATTCGGTTTGCCAATATTTTGTTGAGTATTTTTGCATCAATGTTCATGAGGGAGATTGGTCTGTAGTTCTCTTTCTTTGTTGCATCTTTGTGTGGTTTAGGTATCAGGGTAATTGTAGCCTCATAAAAAGAGTTTGGTAGTGTTCCTTCTGTTTCTATTGTGTGGAACACTTTGAAGAGGATTGTTATTAGTTCTTCTTTGAAAGTCAGGTAGAATTCTGCACTGAAACCATCTGGTCCTGGGCTTTTTTTAGTTGGGAGACTTTTGATGACTGTTTTTATTTCTTTAGGGGTTATTGGTCTATTTAAATGGTTTATCTGGTCTTGATTTAATTTTGGTATTTGGTATTTATCCAGAAAATTGTCCATTTCTTCCTGGTTTTCCATTTTTGTGGAGTACAGGTTTTTGAAGTATGATCTGATGATTCTCTGGATTTCCTCATTGTCTGTTGTTATGTCTCCCTTTTCATTTCTGATTTTGGGAATTTGGGTGTTCTCTCTTTGCCTTTTGGTTAATTTGGCTAGTGGTTTGTCTATCTTGTTGATTTTTTCAAAGAACCAACTCTTTGTTTCATTGATTTTTTTGTATTGTTGTCTTGTTTTCTATTTCGTTGATTTCAGCCCTCAATTTGATTATTTCCTGGCGTCTATTTCTCCTGGGTGAGTTTGTTTCTTTTTGTTCTAGAGCTTTCAGTTGTGCTGTTAATTCATTGGTATGGGATTGCTCCATCTTCTTTATGTGTGCATTTAGAGCTATGAATTTTCCTCTTAGCACTGCTTTCATAGTGTCCCATAAGTTTGGGTATGTTGTACTTTCATTTTCATTGAATTCTAGGAACTCTTTAATTTCTGTCTTTATTTCTTCCTTGACCCATTGATGTTTCAGGTGGGTATTATTCAGTTTCCATGAGTTTGTGGGTTTTCTATAATTTTTGTTGTTATTGAGTTCTAACTTTAAGGCATGATGGTCTGATAAAATACAGGAGGTTATTCCAATTTTTTTGTATCTGTTGAGATTTGTTTTGTGTCCAAGCATGTGGTCAATTTTTGAGAAGGTTCCATGGGGTGCTGAGAAGAAGGTATATTCTTTTGTGTTAGGATGGAATATTCTGTAGATATCTGTTAGGTCCATTTGAGTCATAACATCTGTTAGGTCCTTTATTTCTTTGTTAAGTTTCAGTCTGGTAGATCTATCTTTTGGTGAGAGTGGTGTGTTAAAATCTCCCACTACTAATGTGTGGGTTTTGATGTGCGTTTTAAACTTTAGTAGTGTTTCTTTTATGAATGTGGGTGCTTTTGTATTTGGAGCATAAATGTTTAGAATCGAGACTTCATCTTGGTGGATTTTTCCTGTGATGAATATGTAATGTCCATCCTGGTCTCTTTTGATTGATTTTAGTTTGAAGACTATTTTATTAGATATCAGGATAGCTACACCAGCTTGTTTCTTAGGTCCATTTGCTTGGAAAACCTTTTCCCAGCCCTTTACTCGGAGGTAGTGTCTGTCTTTGGAGTTAAGGTGTGTTTCTTGTATGCAGCATATGGATGGGTCCTGTTTTCTAATCCATTCTGTTAGCCTGTGTCTTTTTATAGGTGAGTTGAGACCATTGATATTGATGGATATTAATGACCAGTGATTGTTAATTCCTGTTATTTTTTGGTTGTGTTGTGTTGTCCTTCTGTGGTGTATGTTGGTGTAGGATTATCTATTGCTTGATTTTTCATGGATGTGTTTAGCTTCTTTGGGTTGAATTTTCCCTTCTAGTGCTTTCTGTAGGGCTGGGTTTGTGGACAGGTATTGATTAAATCTGGTTTTATCCTGGAATATTTTGTTTACTCCGCCTATGGTGATTAAGAGTTTTGCTGGGTATAATAGTCTGGGTTGGCATCCATGGTCTCTTAGTGTCTGCATGAGGTTTGTCCATGATCTTCTATCTTTCATAGTCTCTATTGAGTAGTCTGGTGTTATTCTTATGGGTTTGCCTTTATATGTTACTTGGTCCTTTTCCTTTTCAGCTCTTAATATTTTTTCTTTATTCTGTGTGTTTAGTGTTTTGATTATTATGTGGCGAGGGGACTTTTTTTTTGTATCCAGCCTATTCGGTGTTCTGTAAGCTTCTTGTATCTTCATAGGTATTTCTTTCTTTAGGTTAGGAAAGTTTTCTTCTATGATTTTGTTGAATATATTTTCTGTGCCTTTGAGTTGGTATTCTTCTCTTTCTTCTATCCCTATTATTCTCAGGTTTGGTCTTTTCATTATGTCCCAAATTTCCTGGACGTTTTGTGTTAGGACTTTTTTGTCTTTAGTGTTTTCTTTGACTGACGAATCTATTTTCTCTATCGTGTCTTCAGTGTCAGAGATAATCTGTTCCATCTCTTGCAATCGGTTGGTTATGCTTGTTTCTGTAGTTCCTGTTCATCTAGTCAGGATTTCTATTTCCAGCATTCCCTCAGCATGTGTTTTCTTTATTGTCTCAAATTCATTTTTCAGATCTTGGAATGTTTCTTTCATCTGTTTAATTGCTTTTTCTTGGCTTTCTTTGATTTCTTCCCATTTTTGTTCGTTTTTTCTTCCATTTCTTTAAGGGAGTTTTTTATTTCCTCTTTAATGGAGTTTTTCATTTCCTCTTTAAGGGAAGTTTTTATTTCCTCTTTAAGGGAGTTTTTTATTTCCTCTTTAAGGAAAGTTTTTATTTCCTCTTTAAGGTAGTTTTTCAATTCCTCTTTAAGGAAAGTTTTTATTTCCTCATTGAGGGAATGTTTTATTTCTTCTTTAAGGGCCTCTATCATTTTCTTAATGTCATTTTTAGGGTTGATTTCTTCTGTTTCTTCTGTCATGGTATGTTTAGGTCTTGCAGGTGTAGAATCACTAGGTTCTGATGTTGCCATATAGGTCTTTATGTTGTTGCCTGTATTTTTGCACTGGTGTCTACTCATCTCTTCCTCTGCTCGGTGCAGGTGGTGTCTGTGTCTGAGAGTGCCTCTCTTGTTCTAATTTTTAGTCTTGGTTTAGTAGTGGTTCTTGGTTAAATTGGTGCTATTGGGCTATTTCTTCAGGGGCAGCTGATTTCGATTGGTGAATTATATACTTATGATTCTGGTGATCTGGTTTGGTGTCTGGGTAGCGCCTTCTTCTGTGTTCTCAGGTCACTTTTTGTTCATTTGTCAACTCCTCAGCTGATCTTGTTTCTTCAGACTTTAAACTGTAGGCATCTGAATCCTCTCCCAGATGGGTTTCAGCTGAGCAGGGTAGTCTCACCAACACCTCCAAGTTGTTGGGTTTCACAGGATCAGCACCTGGGCCCTGGGTTGTCCTCAGACGGAGTGTTCAGATTCGTTCTGGTTCTGACCCACGGAGATAGCTTCTTCCCCAGATGTTGGGGTTAGGGGCGTCCCTGTTCCAAGCTGCGTCTGCTTGTCTCCGTCCCTGGGCCTGTTTACCTCTGCGGTCCGCCGCCGGGCCTGTATGTCCCTGTCAGCTGCCGCTGGGTCTGTCTGCCTCTGGGGGCCGCCACCGGGCCTGAATGTCCCTGTCGGCTGCCTCCGGGCCTGAATATCCCTGTCGGCTGCCACCGCTGGGCATGTCTACCTCAGCGGGCTGCCGCTGGGCCCGTCTACCTCCACAGGCCGCCACCACAGGCCTACCTGCGTCTGCTTGTCTCCGCCGCCGGGCCTGTCTACCTCTGTGGGCTGCCGCTGGGCCTGAATGTCTCTGCCGGCTGCTGCCGGGTCTGAATATCCCTGTCGGCTGCCGCTGCTGGGCCTGTCTACCCTGATTCATTTTCTATCCTAACTTATATTACTAACAGAACTGTCTTATAATGTCCTTTAAATTTATACACTTACTCTTTAGTGAGTTTCTTTTCTAAAATTCTTAACAAGGAAAACTGTAACTATCTAAATTTAACTATAACTATCTAATCTTAAACTCTAACTAACTAATCTTCAACTCCCTCAGAGACCCAAGAAGGAAATAATATTACCTAATAAAAAATAAAAACACAAAGTGTACGCAAGCAGCTTACCAAAAAATTGTGAGTTGACAGAAGCAGCCAGCTGCCTAGGCAGTCACCTGAGGTTTCTCTGCAGTGTTGGGGCATCATCTTCAGCTCATAGGTTTAGCATTTCTGACAGACTCATTTGTGAAGTAGGATGTACATAAGGTCAACAGTTTGACTTCACATTTGGTGAGAGCAGTCCATGTACCAGAAACAACCTGAATTCCACTAGTGTCATGTCATGATTCAGGATTTTAAATTCTGGAAATAGTTGATATTTTTTTTAATTCAGCTGTCCATTCTTCCTGGCTGTGTGTGTGTGTGTGTGGGGGGGGCTTCATCTTGGCATCCCAAGATGAATATTAAATGCCAGTCTACCATTGAGAGATGTGAGCTTAGTTACTCTTCAAGAATAACTGTTTCAGCTGCTGTTCCATTGCACATGAGAAGCCATCGGCCCACTGCCTGTTCAGCTGCCTTTGAAGAAAAGGGCATGGTACCTTTTCTGGATTGCAAAGGCCACTTCAGGGATGGTGTCATATTGTCCTGGCCTCAGAAGATGTCTTTTGATAAAGCCACAACCACACTTGTCTTGGCAAGAATCGGTAGTCCTTTGTTTTGTGTCCTGTCTGTCCATTTTGTCCTGTTTGTCAGCAGTTGATTCAAGGATACTTTGTTGTCCAGTGGCTAACTTTTGCCACAATGAAAGTTAACTCCATATTTGGGTTATGCTTCCAAATCACTGTTCATCATCAAAGGAATCCAGGAACTCAAACTGGGCAGGATACTAGAGTCAGAAGCTGATGCAGAGGTTATGGAGGGGTGCTGCTTACTGGCTTGCTTCTCATGGCTTGCTCAGCTGCTTTTTTAAAAAATAGAATCCAGGACTACCATTCCATGGATGGAACCTCCCACAATGGGCTGGGCCATCCCTCATCTATCACTAGTTAAGAAAATGCCTTACAGCTGGATTTTATGGAGGCTTTTTCTCAACTGATGTTCTCTCCTTTCAGATAACTCTAGTTTGTGTGTCAAGTTGACATAAGACTAGCCAGCACAGGTGGTTTCCTCTTTTGATATATGTCCTAGTTTTCTTTCTCTTGCCATGATAAACACCATGATTCAAGGCAACTTGGGGAGGAAAGAGTTTATTTCAGCTTGCAGCCCATAGTCAGTCCATCATGGAAGGAAGGAAGTGCAGGGACTGAATCAGAGATCATAGGGAAACATTGCTTATTGGTGTGCTCTCCACAGCTTGCTCAGCTACCTTTCTTATATAACACAGGACTACCTGCCTAGAGCTAGCACCACTCACAGTGGGCTGCCCCCCCACATCAAGCATTAGTTTAAAAAAATGCCTATGTATGAAAGGGAATTGCACTCCTGAAATTTTTTTTCACAGTAGCAACGTTATTGTCCAAGTAGCTTGTTTTTGGACAACTTGAGTAGCTCCATGGAGTGCTGCTTGTAGGGCACGAAGCCACACACCTGCTGGATCATGTCCCACACGAACTTGGTGTGCTTGTTGAGGCACTGGCAGTGCTGGCTGTGCCTCAGCTTGCTGACATTGTTCGTCAACTTGTGGCCTTTGTTGAGGCCCAGGGCCATGGGGCAGTGCAGGGCCATGGCTGCTGCTCTCCAATGGCAGCCACAACAGGAAAAACCCTCCTGAATTCTTAACAATATGGTTGCCTAAACAAGACTTGCACAGTGACAACACCAGTTGACACCCATTGTAAATGTGGGAAATCTCACAAGGCCCTGTCCCTAGATGAAGAGCTATAGGCAATTAATGACTGCTAAAAGGGAGAGAATCAGTATTCTCCAGGGATGAAGCACCTTGATAGGTTATCTACTCCCAAGTGGTCAGCAGTACACACATGTATATATGCTCTATACTAAATGATCTCAGCAGGATGTATTTATGTATGTGTGTGTGTTATATATACTTGACAGTAATTAAAGAAGAGGTCATAAACTTGAGAGGAAATGAGGGATTTAAGGGAGGAGATGGAAGCCAGAGAATAGGGGTGGAAATAATGGAGAGTACTCAAGTATAAAATTCTCAAACAACATAAAATAAATGCTAAATAATAATATAATAGTAATAATAATAAAACTACATATTCAACAATAAGACACTGTTTTCAAGTAAAAGAATCATCTATAGGATATAGTACCATAAAAAATAATGAAAGAAAATGTCCCAGAGACTTGCTTATAGGCCAATCTGATGGAAGCAATTCCCTAGTTGACATTGCTTCTCCCAAATATATCAAGGTTTCTGTCAAATTGACAAAAACTCTTCAGTATGGTATGTCCAATACAGATTCAGTAGTAGCATAAACCACAGGAAAGACAAGAGCCCATGAGTTCAACTGCCCCCTGCCTGCAAGCATGTAACCAGTAGCCTCTTGCCTTTGAGGACCCGGAAAGAAGCTGCTCCCGCACCTCATCTATGTTTTCTTCTTTCTCCTGCCTTGGGATTCTCTATTTTTTCATACATGCCTATCAGGATATTTACTTTATTGTATTTATTTTTGTTTTTTATTTGTTATCCCCTCTCATAAATCTATCTAATTTAGTTTACACTAATTTTTTACATTGGCAGGCAATATTTTTTCTTCTATTTACTTTTGTTTTTCTCCCTTTCATGTTCCCATGTGTTTCCTTTCCCTCTCATCTATATTTAATAATATTTTGACTTTACCTTATTTTAAAAACACTTTTATGCTTTTATTTCCTTTATTTAACTTTTTTCTTACAGTATATTTTGATCATATTCTCCCCTCCTGTAACCCTCCTAAGTCCTCCTCACCTTGCTACCTATCCAACTTCATGATCTTTCTCCCTCTCAAAACCAGAACAACAAAAATCAAAATAAACATGAAAACTAATAAGATAAAAAATATCCAAACACAACAAAAATGAAACAAAAAGCACACACACAAACGGAACTGCATTGACTTCATTTCTCTTTTGGTCAATTATTCTCAAGAGGCCTGGAACATTTCCTTTCTTACATTTGTATAACTGTGTTCTTGAAAATTTTCATTATTGGGAATCTCTTTTTGTTTTTCCATTATCTTTTTTTCTAATATCTTACTTTTTTTCCCTCTCTTCTCCATAACAGCCTTTTTACTATTCTTTCTCATTTATTTGTGTTTCTCCTTTAATTTTCTGCTTTCCCTGAATCCTTCATTTATCTTTTTAATTCACTATTTCCATAGTATATCAATTATTTGTCTGATTGCTGTGACAAAAACAACTTAAAGAAGGAAGAATTTCTTTTGGATCACACTTTGAAGGTATAGTCTATCTTGGTAGGGAAGGCATGGTGGCAGGAACTTGAGGCAGCTTGTCACATTGCATCTGTAGTCAGGAAGCAGAGAATGGTGAATGCTGTACTCATCTCATTTTCTCCTTGTTTTCATCATTTTGGCTCCAAGTCAATGAAATGTTGCTACTCAAAGTTAGGGATGGTCTTCTCACCTCAATTAGCCCAATTTAGCAAATGCCTCAAAGACATGATCAGATGTTTGTTTCCATGATGATTCTAAATGTTATAATGTTGACAATCAAGATTAACTATCTAAGTAATTTGTAAACTCATAGCACATTGTACAGTGATTCTGTCATTTTCAGTTTGTGATCATTGGTGATAAATTAGTGGGTAGCAATTGAATGTAAGTGTACTTCTATATTTTGTATGATTTGACATTGTTGCCAATACATAAGATTTTTTTCCCCTCAAGTGGTATTAGGGACTGAAACTTCAAGAAAAGGTTGCTATGTTCCATAGCCATGGGTTTCTAGTCAGATTTACTCTACTAGTCATGAGTTTCATCCTATGGAATGAACCTTGAATTCAGTTAGAAAGCAGTTGGTTATTCCTCTAACATTCATACCACTATTGCATATGTGGGCATATCTTGTGGAAGAGGGGTGGAAATATTATAAGATCCAGATGTTGGGAGGAGTTTTACAAAACAATGCCTTCTGGACATGGCAGACCTCTTGTACTCAGGAACTCACAGAAGCTGTTAGTGTTCCAGTATGGGTGGGAGAGGCACTCATACCCATCCCAGCCCCAGTCAAGGAGATATTGGCAGATGATAGCTGCTGTGAGAGGGGCTATCAGTTTTCTTTAATAGTGTGGCTGGTTGACCATGCTATAGTGGATGGTTTAACAACTGTGCACATTTGGATAGCATTTGGACTCAGTAGAATATACCAGATATTGGGGTAAATGTTGAAAGATCAGAGAGACAAAGGAACAAGCCACTACCATGTCTCTCCTCATTAAATCCACAAATCCTCTGACTGAAATCCTCTGAGTCCTCATCTGAAAGTCTCCACCCAAAAAAGCCTCTAGCTGAAAGGGATGCTTCTGCTGAAAAGTCTTTATTTCCTGTCTCCTCACACCTTACATACCTTTCTCTACCCAGCCATCACTTCCTGGGATTAAAGACACATGTGCTTCCCAGTACTGGAATTAAAGCTGTGTGCCACCACTGCCTGGCTCTCTTTTCTCTCCTAGAGTGAGTCAATCTCATGTAGTCCAGGGTGGCCTTAAACTCACAGAGATCCAGATGGATCTCTGGCTCCCAAGTGCTAGGATTAAAGATGTGTTCCACCACTGTCTGGCATCTATGTTTAATCTAGTGGCTTGTTCTCTAATCTTCAGGCAAATTTTATTAGGCTACACAATATAGCACCACAGAGAAGAAAGCTGAATCATAGAGGAGAAAGTCAGCAAATGGATGAGAAAATAAACAATGTGGATAAAAATATCAGCAACATAGAAGAAAAATATAAACAAGGAAAATGAAGTTTTGAGGAAAAAATGGAAATGTTAGGAATGTGAAACTCAAGGAATCTATCAAATAAAAGTCACAGTGGAAAATATTATCAATAAACTTGGCCAAGGATAAAAAGGAATATCAGGGATGGAGGCCAAGACTGATAGAATACTACATTCAAACATTACTAAGGGGCTAGAGAATCCAAGTAAAAATGCAAGGTGTGGTGTACATGCTTGTAATCTCAGCACAGGTGACATGGAGACAGGTGGATCCCTGCCTGCTTAGCCTACCCTTTCAGAAAAATGTTGGAATGACACCAAGATTGTCATCTGGCTTCCACATACACATGCACACATGTGGGCATGCAGCACCATTTCTGAACACAGAGGAACACACACACACACACACACACACACACAAATAACAATAAAGATAAATGTATTTATGATAGAAATGGTCAAGAACTCTGGAATACAAACAAGAGGCCAGACCTAAGAAACAATGGGGAAGCTGAAATAAAGGCACAGAGAAAGAAACATTCAAGCAAAAGACACATTTAGATACCTGAATTGGTAGGCATTTCCATAGCAGAACTGCTTCATGAACTATTTAGTGAATATAAAAGCACAAGGAAAAGAAACGGTATTCAAAACTGCAGGAGGAAAATGTCAACTCACCTATGAAGTAAGAACTTTAGAATTGCATCAGATCTCTTGGCAGAAACACTCAAAGCCTGCAAAGCATAGAATAATATGTTTCAAACCCTGGAAACAAAATAACTACATAACTTCCAACTATGATTTCTATATTTAGCAAAACTATCTTATGAAACTGACAGAAAAAAAATAAGAACATTTCAAGACAAGACTAAGGCCATTTATGACCACCAACAAAGAACTACAGAAGATTTTATAGCAATACTACACACAGAGAAGGAAGAGTCTTTCAATCACAAGAACACAGGGCAGAATACATTTCATGAAAAGAATAGTTAAACAAAGGAGAGCTAGGATGGAATCATTATGTTAGATACAGTAAGTTGATAAACCCTACTGAAACAGGGAAGAAAATAAAGAACAAATGGTATTCAGAAAAGCAATCAAGAAAATATCAAGAATTAATAAGGACCTAGACAGGGCCGGCAGCAGCGGCCGACAGGGACATACAGGCCCAGCGGCAGCCGGCAGAGACATACAGGCCTGGCGGCGGCCCACAGAGGTAGACGGGCCTGGCAGCAGTGACAAACAGAGGTAGGTAGCCTGCGGTGGCAGCTAGCAGACATACAGGCCCAGTGGTGGCCCGCAGAGGTAGACAGGCACGGTGGTGGAGACAAGCAGATGCAGATAGGCCCGTGGCAGTGGCCAGCAGAGGTAGACAGGCTCAGCAGCAGTGACAAGCAGAGGTAGGTAGGCCCGCGGCAGCAGCCAGCAGAGACATACAGGCCTGGCGGCAGCCTGCAGAGGCGCACAGGCCTGGTGGCAGCCGACAGGGACATACAGGCCCGGCGGTGGTCCGCAGAGGTAGACAGGCCCGGTGACGGTGACGGAGAGAAGCAGACGCAGGTAGGTCCGTGGCTGTGGCCGGCAGAGGTAAACTGGCCCGGCAGAGGCAGTTAGGACTGGAGTGGAGGCAGGCAGGCACAACAGGCGGCGGCAGAAACACAGTCGAAATAAAGACCAGAAACAGAGCTATTACCTGCTGAAGAGCTAGTGAAAACAAACTCTTAATCAAAAGCTTGGAACAGGGACGCCTCTAACCCCAACACCTGGGGAAGAAGCTATCTCTGTGGGACAGAACCAGAGCAAATCTGAACACTCCATCTGAGGACAACCCAGGGCCCAGCTGCTGATCCTGTGAAACCCAACAACTTGTAGGTGTTAGTGAGACTACCCTGCTCAGCTGAAATCCATCTGGGAGAGGATTCAGATGCCTACAGTTTGAAGTCTGAGGAAACAAGATCAGCTGAGGAGTTGACAAATGAACAAAATGTGACCTGGGAACACAGAAGAAGGCGCTGCCCAGCCACCAAACCAGATCACCAGAATCATAAGTATATACTTCACTGACTGAGATCAGCTGCCCCTGAAGAAACAGCTCAATAGCACCAAGTTAACCAAGAACTCCTACTAAACCAAGACTAAAAATTAGAACAAGAGAGGCACTCTCAGACACAGGCACCACCTGCACCGAGCAGAGGAAGAGATGAGTAGACACCAGTGCAAAAATACAGGCAACAACATAAAGACCTATATGGCAACATCAGAATGTAGTGATTCTACCCCTGCAAGACCTGAACATACCAAGACAGAAGAAACAGAAGAAATCAACCCTAAAAATGACTTTAAGAAGATGGTATAGGCCCTTAAAGAAGAAATAAAACACTCCCTTAAAGAGGAAATAAAAACTTCCCTTAAAGAGGAAATGATAAACTCCCTTAAAGAGGAAATAAAAACTTCCCTTAAAGAGGAAATGAAAAACTCCATTAAAGAGGAAATAAAAAACTTCCTTAAAGAAATGGAAGAAAAAATGAACAAAAAATGGGAAGAAATCAAAGGAAGCCAAGAAAAAGCAATTAAACAGATGAAAGAAACATTCCAAGATCTGAAAAATGAATTTGAGACAATAAAGAAAGCAAATGCTCAGGGAATGCTGGAAATAGAAATCCTGACTAGATGAACAGGAACTACAGAAACAAGCATAACCAACCGATTGCAAGAGATGGAACAGAGAATCTCTGACACTGAAGACACGATAGAGAAAATAGATTCTTCAGTCAAAGAAAACACTAAAGACAAAAAAGTCGTAACACAAAACATCCAGGAAATTTGGGACACCATGAAAAGACCAAACCTAAGAATAATAGGGATAGAAGAAGGAGAAGAATACCAACTCAAAGGCACAGAAAATATATTCAACAAAATCATAGAAGAAAACTTTCCTAATCTAAAGAAAGAAATACCTATGAAGATACAAGAAGCTTACAGAACACCGAATAGGCTGGATCCAAAAAAAAAAAAAAAAGTCCCCTCGCCACATAATAATCAAAACACTAAACACACAGAACAAAGAAAAAATATTAAGAGCTGCAAAGGAAAAAGACCTAGTAACATATAAAGGCAAACCCATCAGAATAACACCAGGCTTCTCAATAGAGACTATGAAAGCTAGAAGATCATGGACAAATCTTATGCAGACACTAAGAGACCATGGATGCCAACCCAGACTATTATACCCAGCAAAACTCTTAATCACCATAGGTGGAGTAAACAAAATATTCCAGGATAAAACCAGATTTAATCAATACCTGTCCACAAACCCAGCCTTACAGAAAGCACTAGAAGGGAAAATCCAACCTAAAGAAGCTAAACACATCCATGAAAAATCAAGCAATAGATAATCCCACACCAATATACACCAAAGAAGGACAACACAACACAACCAAAAAATAACAGGAATTAACAATCACTGGTCATTAATATCCATCAATATCAATGGTCTCAACTCACCTATAAAAAGACACAGGCTAACAGAATGGATAAGAAAACAGGACCCATCCATCTGCTGCATACAAGAAACACACCTTAACTTCAAAGACAGACACTACCTCCAAGTAAAGGGCTAGGGAAAGGCTTTCCAAGCAAATGGACCTAAGAAACAAGCTCGTGTTGCTATCCTAATATCTAATAAAATAGACTTCAAACTAAAATCAATCAAAAGAGATCAGGATGGATATTACATATTTATCACAGGAAAAATCCACCAAAATGAAGTCTCGATTCTAAACATTTATGCTCCAAATACAAAAGCACCCACATTCATAAAAGAAACACTACTAAAGTTTAAAACATACATCAAACCCCATACATTAGTAGTGGGAGATTTTAACACACCACTCTCACCAAAAGACAGATCTACCAGACTGAAACTTAACAAAGAAATAAAGGACCTAACAAATGTTATGACTCAAATGGACTTAATAGATATCTACAGAACGTTCCATCCTAACACAAAAGTATATACCTTGTTCTCAGCACCCCATCGAACCTTCTCAAAAATTGACCACATGCTTGGACACGAAACAAATCTCAACAGATACAAAAAAATTGGAATAACCTCCTGTATTTTATCATACCACCATGCCTTGAAGTTAGACCTCAACAACAACAAAAATTATAGAAAACCCACAAACTCATGGAAACTGAATAATGCCCACCTGAAACATAAATGGGTCAAGGAAGAAATAAAGAAAGAAATTAAAGATTTCCTAGAATTCAATGAAAATGAAAGTACAACATACCCAAACTTATGGGACACTATGAAAGCAGTGCTAAGAGGAAATTTCATAGCTCTAAATGCACACATAAAGAAGATGGAGCAATCCCATACCAATGAATTAACAGCACAACTGAAAGCTCTAGAACAAAAAGAAACAAACTCACCCAGGAGAAATAGACGCCAGGAAATAATCAAATTGAGGGTTGAAATCAACAAAATAGAAAACAAGAGAACAATACAAAAAAATCAGTGAAACAAAGAGTTGGTTCTTTGAAAAAATCAACAAGATAGATAAACCCCTAGACAAATTAACCAAAAGGCAAAGAGAGAGCACCCAAATTAACAAAATCAGAAATGAAAAGGAAGACATAACAACAGACAATGAGGAAATCCAGAGAATCATCAGATCATACTTCAAAAACCTGTACTCCACAAAAATGGAAAACCAGGAAGAAATGGACAATTTTCTGGATAAATACCACATACCAAAATTAAACCAAGACCAGATAAACCATTTAAATAGACCAATAACCCCTAAATAAATAGAAACAGTCATCAAAATCTCCCAACCCAAAAAAGCCCAGGACTAGATGGTTTCAGTGTAGAATTCTACCAGACTTTCAAAGAAAAACTAATACCAATACTCTTCAAAGTGTTCCACACAATAGAAACAGAAGGAACACTACCAAACTCTTTTTATGAGGCTACAATTACCCTGATACCCAAACCACACAAAGATGCAACAAAGAAAGAGAACTACAGACCAATCTCCCTCATGAACATTGATGCAAAAATACTCAACAAAATATTGGCAAACTGAATCCAAGAATACATCAAAACAATTATCCATCACGACCAAGTAGGATTCATCACAGGGATGCAAGGATGGTTCAACATACGGAAATCAGTCAATGTAATACACCATATAAACAAACTGAAAGAAAAAAACCACATGATCATCTTATTTGATGCTGACAAAGCCTTTGACAAAATCCAACACCCCTTCATGATCAAGGTCTTAGAAAGATCAGGAATACAAGGAACCTTTCTAAACATAATAAAAGCAATTTATAGCAAGCCAACAGCAAACATCAAATTAAATGGAGAGAAGCTCAAAGCGATACCACTAAATTCAGGAACAAGACAAGGCTGTCCACTCTCCCCATATTTATTCAATATAGTACTAGAAGTTCTAGCTAGAGTAATAAGACAACAAAAGGAGATCAAAGAGATACAAATTGGCAAGGAAGAAGTCAAACTTTCACTATTGAAGATGGTATGATAGTATACATAACTGACCCCAAAAACTCTACCAGGGAACTCCTACAGCTGATAAACTCCTTCAGTTAAGTGGCAGGATAGAAGATCAACTCAAAAAAAAAAATCAGTAGCCCTCCTATACACAAATGATAAAAGGGCTGAGAAAGAAGTCAGAGAAACATCATCCTTTACAATAGCCACAAATAATATAAAATACCTTGGGATAACACTAACTAAACAAGTGAAGGACATTTTTTTTCTTTTTTCTTTTTTTTTTTTCCGAGACAGGGTTTCTTTGTGTAGCTTTGCGCCTTTCCTGGAACTCGCTTTGGAGACCAGGCTGGCCTCGAACTCACAGAGATCCCCCTGGCTCTGCCTCCCGAGTGCTGGGATTAAAGGCATGTACCACCACCGCCAGGCGTGAAGGACCTTTTTGACAAGAACTTTAAATCTCTAAAGAAAGAATTTGAAGAAGATATCAGAAAATGGAAGGATCTCCCATGCTCATGGATAGGTAGGATTAACATAGTAAAAAATGGCAATTTTACCAAAAGCAATCTACAGATTCAATGCAATCCCCATCAAAATCCCAACACAATTCTTCACAGACTTGGAAAGAAAAATACTCAACTTCATATGGAAAAACAAAAGACCCAGGATAGCTAAAAGAATCCTATATGATAAAGCAACCTTTGGAGGCATCACCATCCCTGACCTCAAACTCTACTATAGAGCTATAGTAATAAAAACAGCTTGGTACTGGTATAAAAACTGACATAGGGACCAATGGAATCGAATTGAAGACCCTGACATTAATCCATGCACATATGAACACCTGGTTTTTGACAAAGGAGCCAAAACTATACAATGGAAAATAGAAAGTATCTTCAACAAATGGTGCTGGCATAAACTGGATCTCAATATGTAAAAGATTACAAATTGATCCATATCTGTCACCATGCACAAAACTCAAGTCCAAGTGCATCAAAGACCTGAACATAAATCCAGTTACAGTAAACTTAATAGTAAAGAAAGTAGGAAGCACTCTTGAACACATTGGCACCGGAGACCATTTCCTAAATAAAACACTAACAGCACAGACCCTGAGCACAGCAATTAATAAATGGGACCTCTCGAAACTGAGAAGCTTTTGCAGGGCAAAAGACACAGTCAATAAGACAAAAAGACAGCCAACAGATTGGGAAAAGATCTTCACCAACCCCACATCTGAGAGAAGGATTGATCTCCACAGTATATAAAGAACTCAAGATACTAGACATCAAAGTACTGAACAGTCCAATTAAAAAATGGGCTAAAGAGCTAAACAGAGAATTCCCAAAACAAGAAATACAAATGGAAGAAAGACATTTAAAGAAATGCTCAACATCCTTAATCATCAGAGAAATGCAAATCAAAACGACTCTGAGATACTACCTTACACCTGTCAGAATGGCTACGATCAAAAACACCAATGACAGTCAATGTTGGAGAGGATATGGAGCAAAGGGAACACTCCTCCACTGTTGGTGGGAATATAAACTTGTACAACCACTGTGGAAATCAGTATGGTGGTTTCTCAGAAAATTAGGAATCGAACTACCTCAAGACCCAGCCATCCCACTCTTGGGCATATACCCAAGGAATGCTGATTTATACCATAAAGATACATGCTCAGTTATGTTCATAGCATCACCATTTGTAATAGCCAGAACCTGGAAACAACCTAGATGCCCATCAACTGAAGAATTGATGGAAAAAAATGTGGTACATATACACAATGGAGTACTACTCAGCAGAGAAAAACAATGAAATTTGCAGGCAAATGGATGGAACTAGAAAAAAATCATCCTGAGTGAGGTAACCCAAACCCAGAAAGACAGTCATGGTATGTACTCACTCATAAGTGGATTCTAGATATAAAATAAAGAACAATCAGACCACAACCCATAGAACCATGGAAGCTATATATATAGCATGGAGGTCCCTAGGACGACTGTGGCTTATAATAAATTTCAGTTTTACTCAATTATTATAAAAATAGCCAAATGAATGGAAACACATGAACTATGAACCAAAGGCTGAGGGACCCCCAGCTGGATCAGGCATGAGTTGGCTGTTTGAAACCTGGAGCTTATGCAGGGACACTTGGCTCAGTCAGGGAGGAAGGGACTGGACCTGCCTGGACTGAGTCTACCAGGTTGATCGCAGTCCTCGGGGGAGGCTTTGCCCTGGAGGAGGTGGGAATGGGGGGTGTGCTGGGGGGAAGGGGAGGGGGGCAGGAAGGGGGAGAACAAGAGAATCTATGGCTGTTATGTAGAACTGAATAGTATTGTAAAATAAAATAAAAGGAAAAAAAGGAAGAAAAAAAAGGTCATTGCAGATTAGTAAAGGAGATAATTCATCAAGAATATATAACGATTATAAATCTATACGCACCAAATATTGGCAACACCACTTCTAAATAAAAGAAACACCAATGAACATAAAAGCCCATATGGGTATTGATATAACAATAGTGGTTGATATCCTTATACACTCATCTCTAAATGGGTCATCCTAAATAAAAATAAAGAAACCTCAGAGTTAAACTATACTACAGATCAAATGAACTTTAGAACACATATATACCAAAAATCTAATCTAACATATAAAATTCATATCCTATCAGCATCTCACAGACTACATTCTAGGCCACAAAATCTTATCAAACAAAAAGAACTGAAATAATCTCTTGTATATTGTCATATCTGAGTGCAATGAGTAGCAAGAAGAACTACAGAAACTACACAAATACATGGAAACGGAACAATATAACCTTAGCTAACCAGTGGACTAGAAATCAGAAAGGAAATAAACATTTCTAGAATCAAATGAAAATGAAAGCACAACTCAGCAGAATCTTTGAGGTCTAAGAGGAAAGTTTGTAGTTATGAATGCTTATATTTAAAAAATCAGAGAGATTTCAAATAACTTAATGATACATTTCAAGTTCCTAGAAAAATAATGGACCAAACCTAAAAGCAGTAGATGTCGATAAATAAAGATCAGGGAAGAAATTAATGAAAAGGTGACTGGAAGAATATACAATCAATCAAATGAACAGTTGATTTAAAAAAATAAACAAGATTGACAAGCCCATATCCAAACTAATCGATAGAAGGTGAGGAAAACTAAATTAATAAAATTAGAGATAAAAAAGAAGAGGTTACTAGGAATTCCAGTGGCATACAGATATCAATAGGAAGTAATTTGAAATCTTATGTTAAAAAAATGCTGGAAAATCTAGAATAAATGTATAAATTCTTAGACATCAAATTATATTTATATGATATAAATAACTTAAACAAATTTATAACAATCTATAGATTTAATGTCCTAATAGAAAACCTTCAAACAAAGGAAAACTCAGGCCTGGATGGATTCAATGTTGAATTGTACTAACTCCTTTTTAAAAAGCCAGCACAGGTGCCATAAACCCCATCCAAGGACTGAGGAATCTGAAGGCAGACATCCACGGCTGGGCCCCTGGTGGAGCACTGGGAGTCTAATTAGTGAGTAAGAAGAGGGTTTATATGAGTGAGAATTGTTGAAACCAAGGTTGGATAAAGCACCGGGACAAATAACCAAATGAATGGAAGCACAGGATCTATGAACCAAAGGCTGAGGGGCCCCCAACTGGATCAGGCCCCCTGAACGGATGAGACAGTCATTTGGCTTGATCTGTTTGGGAGGCAGCTGTGCATTGGTGCCAGGTCCTGGGCTCGTTGCATAAGTTGGCTGTTTGAATCCTGGGACTTATGCAGGGACACTTGGCTCGGTCTGGGAGGGGGGAATGGACCTGCCTGGACTGAGTCTACCAGGTCAACCCCGGTCCTCGGGGGAGACCTTGATCTGGAGGAGGTGGGAATGGGGGGTGGGCTAGGGGGAGGGGTGGGCGAGAGGGGGAGAACAGGGGATTCTGTGGCTATTATGTTGAACTGAATGGTGTTGTAAAATAATAATAATAATAATAAAAAAAAAGAAAAAAAAAGCCAGCACAAATGCTCCTTAAATTATTCCATACATTAAAAAGTGAAATAATATTGCAGAATTCATTCTAAAAAGCCAGCCTTACCGTGATACCAAACGTTTTAAGAACACAACAAAGAAAGAATACTATAGACTGGTTTCCTTGTATGTAAATATTCTCAATATAATTCTTGAAAACCAAATTAATACCATGACTATTTTGGTTTATTTCAGGGATATAAGGTTAGTTCAACATTGACACATCAATTAAGTATAATCAGGTAAATAAATAGATTTAATGATAGAAATCAAATTATCATTGGAATAGATTAAAAAACTCCTTTGACAGAATTTAGTATCTCTTCATGATAAAATCCTTGAAGAAACTTAGAATAAAAGGAATATATTTCAACAAAATAAAGGCTATATATTGACAGACCTGTATAGAGCACTTTAATAAATGGGGAAAAACTTGGAACATTTCCTTTAAAATTTATAATGAGAGAATGTTACCTACTTTTTTTTACTCCTATTCAATATAGTGATCAAAATCTTATGTAGCCTCATGAAACAACAGAAAGAAGCCAGGCACGTTGGTGTATACCTTTGATCCCAGCACTCAGGAGGCAGAGGCAGGCAGATCTCTGAGTTTGAGGCCAGCGTGATCTACAGAGTGAGTTCCTGGATAGACAGGGCAATACAGAAAAACCCTGTCTTGAAAAAAACCAAAAAAACCCCAAAACAACAACAACAAAAAACCAATACCCAAAACCAAAATGGAGACCAAACCAAACCAAACCTAAAGAAAACATCAGAAAGAAAAGGGACTCCACATCCATGTACATAGGGGTAGCATTAATTGCACTCAATGGGTTATAAAAAGGAAAGGATATGAAGTTAGGAGGGAGATGTATTGGGAGCTGAGGTCAGGGAGTAAGAGTATGTCTTAGGGTTTTATTTCTGTCAAGAGATACCATGACCATAGTAACAATTATAAAGAAAGAAATTTAATTGCAGCTTGCTTACAGGTTCCGTGGTTTAGTTATCATCATGGCAGGAAGCATGGTATACACAGGCAAACATGGTGCTGGAAATGTAGCTGAGAGTTTTACATTTGAATTGGCTGGCAGCAGGAATAGAGTGACACTAGTCCTGGGTTGGGCTTCTGAAATCCCAAAGCCAATTCCCCATTGACACACTTCCTCTAACAAGGCCACATCACCTTCAACAAGTCCATACCCCACAACAGTGCCACTCTTTATGAGCCTGTGGGGAGCATTTTAATTCAAACCACTACAAGATATGGTAAAGAGACATTCTATACATGTAATTTCAATTATTTCAATTAATAAATAACAATGAAAGTAGGGTACTAAGGGAAAAAAGGGAACCAGTTGAAGGAGAGGAGGGGGCAAGGGGATCTCAGTGGGGGAGGGAAACATATGAAAACAAAGTAGTACAATGACCCAAAGTGAGAACTTACATGAGAACAAAATATAATGACCATATGAAGATGCCATAATAAAATCCATGAATTTTTACACTAACATGAAGCAATCCAATTAAAAATATAAACTCATTACATCTCTTCAGGAAGAATTACTCTTACAGGGAACAAATAGGACCAAGAATGATGCAAGCTATGTTACAGTATAAATTACTTTTCTGAACTTTGTCTTACAGTATGAAAGGTAAGGAATAATATAATAATAAATTAATTAGGTTTTTAAATCACTTTATCATAGATACTTAAAAAACAGATTAGTCTTAATTTCTGCACATACACAAACTTGATGAATGAAGCACTACTACCCTGTGGTCATTTTGAATGTTAAAAATACAGATGAAAGCAGGGCTGTTATTCAGAATTATTTCCTCTTGTGACGTTGATTGTCCTATCATCATACAAATGATCATAGATTAACTTTAAGGACTCAAACTTAGGTATTCTTTGTACATTAAGAAGCAATGTTCGCCAGGCAGTAGTGGTGTATGCCTTTAATTCCAACACTCAGGAGGCAAAACCAGGCGGATCTCTGTGAGTTTGAGGCCAGCCTGAGCTACAGAGCAAGTTCCAGGACAGGCTCCAAAGCTACACAGAGAAACCCTGTCTCAAGAAAACAAAACAAAACAAAAATAAATAAATAATAAAGTAAAATCTTTTGTCCAGAAGGGAAGAATCTTCAGATGTGTTATCACATATAAGACATTGTCTTTGAGAGTACAGATCCATGGAGAAAAACTGACGTGTCTATACCTCTCAACACCTGATATGGATTATTTCAATGTTTGCTTTTACACTGAGTATTCTACTCTTTTTTTAATATTTCTGGGGCTTTGATATTTCATGGTTTCTACTCAAGATAATTTTTATATTGTTTTGGAAACTTCACCCTATCTATCCTCAGAATGCTACAACTTTTCCAAAAAATTAGTAACTTAAACTGATCTGTCTAGAAAAATGTTAGGGCCAGAAGAAAGGAAATAGGGCTGCAAAATATAATCTTTTAAGCCTGATGCAGCTGTGGCAATCAGAACTCACAATAGCTCTGTCTACCAGCACTGAGATCATAAAATTTGGGCCTTCTTAACTGAGAATTGCTTCATATGGCCCTTCCACTTACTCCTGATCTATTGGCAAATAATAGATTCTGGGAAATGGGGAGACATAGTAGCCCGTTGTATGCATAGTGGTAAGCACACCAGACTTTAATGGTTAGTTCTAAACTCAGGTCACCCAGACTGCCGTAAACTCTGTGGAACACTAAACAAAACAAAACAAAACAAAAAACTAGTAAATATGGGAAAGTTATTTTTAAGAAAAAGGAGAGGCTGGCAAAAGAGTAGGAGGGAACTAAGAAATGGTAGGGAAGAATAACCAGAAAGCATTATATACATGTATGAAATTATCAAAGAGCAAGATTTAAAAAAAAAATTAGAATAGTTTTGTGAAGCATTTTAAGACCCTATAATATACCATAGAATGTCTAAAAGATGATCTTGACTTTTAGCCCTGGCTAATATGTTTCCCTCTCCCTGCTTCATTATTTATACCTACAAAATGAGAATCAGTTATGTGCTCATTCTCTCCCAAGTTTCTCTGCTTGCATGTTACAAGAACACATGGTATCTTTTTTTTACTCTTTTTAAAAATTTATTTATTTTACAATACTATTCAGTTCTACATAATAGCCACAGATTCCCTTATTCTCTCCCTTCCTGCCCCCTCCCCTTCCCCCCAGCACACCCCCCATTCCCACCTCTTCCAGATCAAGGTCTCCCCCGAGGACTGGGATCAACCTGATAGACTCAGTCCAGGCAGGTCCAGTCCCCTCCTCCCAGATTGAGCCAAGCGTCCCAGCATAAGTCCCAGGTTTCAAACAGCTAACTCATGCAACTAGCCCAGGGCCTGGTACCACTGCCTAAATGCCTCCCAAACAGATCAAGCCAATCAACTGTCGCACCTATTCAGAGGGTCTGATCCAGTTGGGGGCCCCTCAGCCTTTGGTTCATAGTTCATTTGTTTCCACTCATTTGGTTATTTGTCCCTGTGCTTTATCCAACCTTGGTTTCAACAATTCTCGCTCATATAAACCCTCCTCTTTCTCACTAATTAGACTCCCAGTGCTCCTCCAGGGGCCTAGCTGTGGATGTCTGCATCCAGATTCCTCAGTCCTTGGATGGGGTTTATGGCACAACTATTAGGGTGTTTGGCCATCCCATCACCACAGTAGGTCAGTCCCGGCTGTCTCTCGACCATTGTCAGCAGTCTTTTGTGGGGGTATCTTTGCGGATTTCTGTGGGCCTCTTTAGCTCTTTGTTTCTTCCTTTTCTCATGTGGTCTTCATTTACCATGGTCTCCTATTCCTTGTTCTCCCTCTCTTTTCTTGATCCAGCTAGGATCTCCCGCTCTCTTTCCCTCGACCCTTGCCCTTCATTGCTCCCACTCATGTCCAGGCTGTTCATGTAGATCTCATCCATTTCTCCGTGTCTTTCTTGGGGTCCCGTTTTCTAGGTAGCCTCACTGGTGATGTGAGTAGCAGTCCAGTCATCCTTGTTCCACATCTAGCATCTTCCTATGAGTGAGTACATACCATATTTGTCTTTCTGAGTCTGGGTCACCTCACTCAGGATGATTTTTTCTAGATTCATCCATTTGCCTGCAAACCTCATGATGTCATTGTTTTTCTCTGCTGAGTAGTATTCCATTGTGTATATGTGCCACAATTTATTTATCCATTCTTCAGTTGAAGGGCATCTAGGTTGTTTCCAGGTTTTGGCTATTACAAACAATGCTGATATGAACATAGCTGAACAAGTGCTCTTGTGGTATGACTGAGCATTTCTTGGGTATATGCCCAGGAGTGGTATAGATGGATCTTGGGGGAGACTGATTCCCAATTTTCTAAGAAAGCACCATATTGATTTCCAAAGTGGTTGTGCAAGCTTGCATTCCCACCAGCAGTGGAGGAGAGTTCCCCTAGTTCCACATCCTCTCCAGCATAAAGTGTCTTCAGTGTTTTGATCTTAGCCATTCTGACAGGCATAAGGTGGTATCTCAGAGCTGTTTTGATTTGCATTTCCCTGATGATTAGGGATGTTGAGCAATTCCTTAAATGTCTTTCAGCCATTTGGGTTTCCTCTGTTGAGAATTCTCTGTTTAGTTCTAAAGTCCATTTCTCAATTGGACTGTTGGTCATTTTGATGTCTAATTTCTTGAGTTCCTTATATATTCTGGATATCAGTCCTCTGTCACATGTGGGGTTGGTGAAGATCTTTTCCCATTCTGTAGGCTGTCGCTTTGCCTTGTTGACCGTATCCTTTGCTCTACAAAAGCTTCTCAGTTTCAAGAGGTCCCATTGATTGATTGTTTGCCTCAGTGTCTGTGCTACTGGTGTTATATTTAGGAAGTGATCTCCTATGCCAATGCATTCAAGACTACTTCCTACTTTCTCTTCTAGCAGGTTCAGAGTAGCTGGATTTATGTTGAGGTCCTTGATCCACTTGGACTTAAGTTTTGTGCACTGTGACAGATATGGATCTATTTGCAGCCTTCTACACATTGATATCCAGTTATGCCAGCACCATTTGTTGAAGATGCTTTCTTTTTTCCATTGTACACTTTTGGATTCTTTGTCAAAAATTTTATGTCCATAGGTGTGTGGGTTAATGTCAGGGTCTTCAATTCAATTCCATTGGTCCACATGTCGGTTTTTTATGCCAATACCAAGCTGTTTTTATTACTGTAGCTCTATAGTAGAGGGGATTGTGATGCCTCCAGAGGTTGTTTTATTGCACAGGATTCTTTTGGCTATCCTGGGTTTTTTTGTTTTTCCATATGAAGTTGAGTATTATTCTTTCCAGGTCTGTGAAGAATTGTGTTGGTATTTTGATGGGGATTGCATTGAACCTGTAGATTGCTTTTGGTAAAATTGCCATTTTTACCATGTTGGTGCTGCCTATCCATGAGCATGGGAGATCTTTCCATTTTCTGACATCTTCTTCAATTTCTTTTTTCAGGGACTTAAAGTTCTTGTCATAGAGGTCCTTCACTTGCTTGGTTAGTGTTACCCCAAGGTATTTTATGTCATTTGTGGCTATTGTAAAGGGTGATGTATCTCTAATTGCCTTCTCAGTTTCTTTGTCCATTGTATATAGGAGGGCTACTGATTTTTTTTGAGTTGATCTTGTATCCTGCTATGTTGCTGAAGGAACACATGGTATCTTTAAAAAATAAAGACTTTGCTTTCCCCAGAAAAAGAAGGTTTACATAACCTAGATAAAGCAATTTAACTTTAAAATCCCCTTAAGCTAGTAAATATTTTAAATATCACCAACAATATATATATTATTTCACAATATAGACATGTAAAATTACTTTAGGTAACAAAAATCTATGCATTTGCCAAACTTACATTTTGAGATTGCAATGCTTAGGAAGGTATAAATCCAACATCCAAACATAATTGCCTTTTGGAAAGAATTGAAGGAATTGGCCTTTAAAACTCTTTAGTTTCTATGAACAAAGAAGACCTCCTGAGGTACTGATGTGAGTTCAGGAGTGTGAGAAAATAATGTTATAATGTCTGTTTGGTTCCTAGCTGAAATGTTTCTTTCTGCAGCAAGATTAGAAGTGAAGCAGTGGGAGGAGAGAAACATAAATCTCCCTTGTTGGGAGTACATCTTGTCCCTACAAAGCTATTTTGTTTGCAATCACAATTGGGTTAATTCCCTTTGATAGAATCCATTTATTGCAACTGTCTCTATAAAAGGTTTAACTGTTTGAAGTAAGACTTGATAGAGAATCTCAGTATTAACTCTAACTACAAATAACAGTTCTGTGAGTTATCAGACTCTCAGACCAAAGAGAAGGTGAGCAAACATCCAGGTTACTTTTTTGCCTGCAGGCTAAAAAGAACCTTCAAAGTACACTGGTATGTAAAACCCCCAATATGATGGTATTAAGAGGTAGAGTCACTGAGGGAAATTATAAGGATGGTGCTCTGTAACATGAATTTTAAAAGGTCTTATTAATAAAAAATCCTGGAGGCAGATATTGGGGTGAAAGTTAAAAGATCAGAGAAACAGAAAAAGCCACAGCCAACCTCACCTTGCCAACTTCTCAGCCGATTCTGTTTCCACAAATCCTCATACTGAAAGCCTCTGACTCCTCACCCGAAAGGGTCTTAGCTGAACTGATTAAAAGCCTCTAGTTACTGGTCCTCAGCTTCAAGAGAGCAAGGTCCCATTTTCTCATGCCTTATATACCTTTCTGTGTCCTGCCATATTCCTTCCTGGGATTAAAGGAATATGCCTTTCCTAAGTAAAGACATGAGATCTCAAGTGTAAGGATTGAAGGTGTGTGCCACCACTGCCTGGCTCTGTTTCCAGTGTAGCCTTGAACTCACAGAGATCCTCGCAGATCTCTGCCTCCTGAGTGATAGGATTAAAGGCATGTGCTACTATTGCCTGACCTCTATGTCTAATCTAGTGGCTGTTCTGTTCTCTGACCCCCAGATAAGTTTATTGGAGTGTACAATATATAAACCACATTTCCTCTTTTTTGTCTAAAATAAAAAAATTATAATACAAGAAAAACTATATACAATAAGTATATATAATATATACAGTCAAGAATTTGACAGACAAAAACTCCAATATATAAGTATAATAAGTATATACAATATATACAGTCAGGAATTACATTAACAATGTCCAGTCCATTAACATTTGACAAATTCAGACAAAAGTTTTATTATTTATCCTATTTTGGTGAGTCCAATACAAAATTTGTACACAATATACAAAAATCCAATCAATGTAAAAAATTTAAAACAAGCATCTCCTTTTAAAAAGTAGATTCAATAATATACCTTTTTATCTTATCAGTGCTCTTGTAAATGAGATTTAATAGTTTCATTGGAATAGGACAGAGAACTATTTAACTCTTTCTGCCATGGGAGGAGAACACAGCAAAATGATAGCAATATGAATTCCCAAATAAGCTCTTATTAAAACTTCACTGTTGTGATATCTTGATTATTTCCATTATTTATAAATGCATATTTTGAATATATACCTTAGGGTTCATGTGTTTGAAACTTTGCTCAGTGAAACAATGTTGAGAGCTGTGACCTAGTAGAAGATGCATAGGTTTTGAAGTCTCCAATAGGGGTTCTTGTTATAAAAGTTTCTTCTTCCCACAAACCCTGCCTGCAGTTGCTCTGACCTTTTCATCTTTTCCCATTTTATAACACAGCAAATCACATGCCAGCATCATGACCATGGACTTTCCAGCCTCCAGAATCCTTTATAAGTCACTCAGTCTGGAATTCTGGTATGGCAGAGAATGTACAAAGACAGTAATTTATCCAGTTACTTTGTACATTTTTAATTTATGTGTAAGTGTGTCTGTGTTGAGTGTATGCCATGTGTGTGCAGGATCCTACATGGGCCAGAAGAGCCCATCAGATTCCCAGGAGCTAAAGTTCCAGAGAATTGTGAGTCCTAGTGTGTGTGCTGGAAATCCAGCTCAAGTGCTCTGGAAGAACAGCAAGCACTCTTAACTACTGAGTCATCTATCTCTCCAGCTACTTGCCACTTTCTTATAGCATCTCCAACTGAGGAAGGGAGGACTCAAAATTTGGAGACCTATCTGATAACTAGAAAAGACCTCTAGAGAGCTTTGTTGTAGTCTTTTGCAAATAATAAGGGTATTTTGCTAATTTTCTGTTGACCTATATTAGTTACTTTTCTTGTTGCTATGACCATATAGTTGATATGAAACAACTTAAGAAAAGGACTTATTTTGGCCCACAGTTCAGGGGATATGATCTATTATGGTAGAAAAGCATGGATAGCTGCTTACATCACAGCAGATCAGAAATCAAAGAAAGGGGAATGGTGACACTCAGCTGGCTTTTTCCTTTTCCCCTTTTTATTCAGTTAGGAATCCCAGACCATGGAATGGTGACACTCAGTTCATCTTCTCTGGAAACACTCTCAAAATTATACCCAGAAGTGTGCCTCACTAATGCCACAGGCATTTAATAATCTGATCATTGACAATTAAAATTAATCATAAGACCTAATATTATGTAAGTAACACTTTATAACATATGCTGAAAATAAGTAATGTAAATAAGCTGCACACATTTTACTTTATTTACAAAACTAAATAATTTAAGATACTATGACTAGCCAAGCATGTGTAACCTGCCTGTAATCCCAACACTTGAGAGGCTGAAACAGTAGGATTACAAATCTAAGGATAGCCTAGGATTCATAGTAAGATTCTGACTCAAAAAAAATTCAAGGACTGTTTTTCCCATTTAATGAGGAAGTTAAGCCTGGTGTTGTTGTTGTTGTTGTTGTTGGTGGTGGTGGTGGTGTTGGTGGTGGTGGTGCACACCTGTAATCCCAGCACTTGGGATGCAGAGGCAGGCAGATCTCTCTGAGTTCAAGGCCAGCCTGCTCTACAGAATGAATTCTAGGACAGCCAGGGCTGTTACACAGGGAAAACCTGCCTCAGAAAAAATATGATTAGTATAAATATCTTTTAACTAATGTGACAGTGCTAAACAGTTCTTCCTGCTTCATAAATATTTATTCTTCTTCAGCCTGTTGAGCAACTTCTTAAAGTGCTAGATACTTTGGCTCTTACCCAGAATTACAGATCACTTTGATCTTTGAATGGAAGCATCTGTTTGTTTTTACAGTACCAAGTAGTTAATATAGATTGTCAAGCATGCTTGGTTAACACTATACAACTGCGCTGGCTCTCCAGACCTTGATCTTTCAAAGAAAGAGTCATATTTAAAAGACCCCAAAGAAAGCCTCAAGGAAGATGAACTGACACTATGTTTCCCTTAGGAATTTCCATAGAGGACATTTTATATTAAACCAAGCCACTACTTGAAGCTGACCAGACACACAAATAGGGGCCTGTATGGTTCACAGACCAGAAGATAAACAGAACCAAACATATGCCAGAGCTCTTGTATTATGAAGTCCTTTTCTCCTCAAACATAGGAGCTCAGAAGACCATATCTTGCTGTATACTACGAATGAATTGGCAGACAATCACAAAGCAAAGCGCTACTGGTACAGGGGATCAGTAGATAAAGGCACTTGCTGATAAGCCTGAGTTGTGTGTGATCTCCAAGATTTACATGGTAAAAAGAGAGAACAAATTCCTACAAGTTGGCTTCTGATCTCTATATGTATAACATGTGCGTGCATCACACACACACACACACACACACACACACGCACACGCACACGCACACGCACACGCACACGCACACGCACACGCACACGCACACACACAAAATAAATGATGTATTTTTTAAAAAATGAAACTCCCAGCACTGGGAGAGATGACTGGTGCTGAGATTAAAGTTGTGTTAAAGTTGTGTACCACCACCACCTGGCTAGTTTTTTAATCCTAATGAATTTTGGGAGTGATTACATTTTTTTTTTTGCCAGAGAATTGAAAAAATGTATTAATATGGAGTGAGAAATTTAGTTTGACTGAAACACAGGCTCATGATGATAGAATTCTGTCACATTTATTTGAATCATTCTTGTCAGTCTATGTTTTCAGGGTCTTGAATGCTGTATTGGGTTTTCAAACTTTTTACAGGATGTAATTTGGAGGAATTAAAGGTTTTTGTTCAGGAATTAAAGGAGAAATATGAAATTGATTAATATGTTTAGCTTTGGCCAAACTGAGAAGAGAAGTGATGAGAGGTCATTCAGGAACTTGCACCAGGGTAGTTGTAAGTTATCTAATTTTCATTACGAGCTCTCTTATTTCACTATTGTATAAAAGCAGGTGAGGTGTTACCTGTAAGACCAATTGCTAAATGGTCTTATTAATAAAAATCCCAGAGCCAGATATTGGGGTTAAAACCAAGATATCAGAGGAATAGGATAAGTCACAAGCCAACCTCACTTCACCAACTCCTCAGCTTCCAAAGAGACCTACTTCCTGTGTACTCATGACTATATGCCTTTCTGTTCTGCCGTCTCACTTCCTCTCTCCACCCAGCTACATCACTTCCTCCTTCTGCCCAGTTGTGTCACTTCTTGTCTGTCTGTACAGACCTCCAGACCTCTATGGTTAGTGCTAGGCTTAAAGGTGAGTGCCACTGTGCCTGGCTCTGTTCCCAGTGTGGCCTTGAAATCACAGAGATCGGGATGGATCTCTGCCTCGCGAATGCTAGGATTAAAGGCATGTGCTACCATTCCCTGACTTCTATGTTTAATATAGTGACTGGCTTTTTCCTCTGATCCTCAGATAAGCTTTATTAGGGTGCACAATATTTTGGGGGGACATAATGTATCACCACAGAGAACACAAACACAAGTCACAGTTTAACCCATTTTAAAACAAACACAACATAAAGCTGCTGGGAGGAGAACACAATATAGCACTAGAGTTATATCTTAAATCTCAGACTCTCTACTTCTGCTGCTGTTATCTCTCCTGTTTTAACAGCAACAAGAAATCTTTTGCCTTGTGTTTTGAAAACATACTCAGAATGGGCTTCATAAGCTCAGTGCCAAAGATTTTGCATCATCAGATCTATCTGGTTTGCAAGTGCCTTCCCTTCTAGAGAGTAGCAGGGACATCCTTTCATAAAGACCATATCTGACACATGCAGCCAACAAATGCTTTTTAAGTCAGGTATGTATGAATTGGAGCATTGGGACCTTAGTCCATTCTGATTTTCAAGGAAGTGGAGGGATTTACTTGCACTCACTTTGGCAACCATTATTTTACTTCTAATTGAAGGGGAGAAAGATATGGACTATTCAATTGTGACTTCAGTTTTCCTGTCATTAAAAGCTTTCTCCTAAGAACATGAGCCAGTATGCCTTTTGCCATCCAGTAAATATTCAAAATTAATTTGCTTTAATGAAAAAATGTCATTATGTGACTCTTTATGAAAAGAGATTGCTCCCAATATATTTTTTCTCATAATTGAAAAAATATTTATCCTGTATATTTAGTGGTTTGATTATTATGTGGTGGGGGGACTTTTTTGGGAGGTCTAGTCTATTTGGTGTTCTGTAAGCATCTTGTGTCTTCATAGGCTTTTCCTTCTCTAACTTGGGTAAGTTTTCTTCTATGATTTTGTTAAATATATTTTCTGTGCCTTTGAGTTGGTATTCTCCTTCTTCTATGCCTATAATTCTTAGGTTTGACCTTTTTATGGTGTCCTAGATTTCCTAGATGTTTTGTGCTATGACTTTTTTGGCTTTAGTGTTTTCTTTGACAGAGGAATCTATTTCCTCTATCATATCTTCAATGGCATAGATTCTCTATTCTATCTCTTGTATGCTCTTGGTTATGCTTGCATCTGTATTTCCCGCTCATTTACTCAGATTTTCTATTTGTGGCATTGCCTTGGTTTGATTCTTCTTCATTGTTTCTATTTCAATTCCCAGGTCTTGAACCATTTCCTTCATCTGTTTAATTGCCTTTTCTTGGTTTTCTTGGCTTTCTTGAAAGGATTTATTGATTTCTTCCATTTTTTCTTTTCCTTAATTTCTTTTTTTTTTTTTTTGGTTTTTCGAGACAGGGTTTCTCTGTGTAGCTTTGCGCCTTTCCTGGAGCTCACTTGGTAGCCCAGGCTGGCCTCGAACTCACAGAGATCCACCTGGCTCTGCCTCCCGAGTGCTGGGATTAAAGGCGTGCGCCACCACCATCCGGCTCCTTAATTTCTTTAAGGAAATTTTTCATTTCCTCTCTAGAGGCCTCTATCATCTTCATTAAGTTATTTTGAGGGTCACTTTCTTCTGCTTCTTCTACATGTATTGTTCAGTCTTACTGTTGTAGAACCACTAGGCTCTGGTGAAGCCATATTGCTCTTTATGTTGCTGTATGTATTTTTTCACTGGCATCTATCCATCTCTTCCTCCTATAGGTGCAAGAGGTGCCTGTGTCTGAGCGAGCTGCTCTTGGTCCAATCTGTGCTTGCTGTGTCTATGTCTCAGGGGGCCACTCTTGGTCCAATTGGAGCTGGAAGATTCTGTGTATCGGGAGCCACTGAGGTCACAGGCGGGAGGATGGATGGGTTTGGGGGAGGGAGTAGGTCTTGTAGATTGCAGGGTCTAATGAGGGGTATTGGTGGGGAGGCCTGCCCTCAGGAATCTTCCTTGTTGGCTGGCAACTAGAGCAGCAATGGATGGGATTGTGGGGGCATGGGTTGTGCCTTAGGGTTTAGGTCCTAGACACAGGACTCTCTGGGTGGGAGAAGGGTCACTCACCTCTTGGCCCAATTAGGCTTTTTCTAAGCACTCCATTGAACCTGCTCTAAAACTGACCACATACTTTGTGACAAAGCAAATCTCACCAAATAAAAAAATTGGAATAACCTCCTGTATTTTATCAGACTGCCATAGTTTAAAGTTAGATTTCAACAACAACAAAAATTACAGAAAGCCTACAATCTCGTGGAAATTGAATAATGTTCAACTGAATCACCAATGGGCAAAAGGAAGAAATAAAAAATTAAAGATTTCCTAGAATTCAATGAAAATGAATGTATGACATACCCAAACTTAAGAGACACTATGAAAGCAGTTGAGAGGAAAATTCATAGCACTAAATGCCCACATAAAGAAGGTGGAGAAATCTCACACTAGTGACTTAACAGCACACCTAAAATCTCTAGAACAAAAAGAAGTAAACTCACCAAGGAGGAATAGACACCAGAAAATAATCAAATTGAGGGCTTAAATCAATAAAATAGAAACAAAGAGAACAACAGAAAGAATCAATGAAACAAGGAGTTGGTTCATTGAGAAAATCAACAAGATAGACAAACCCTTATCCAAACTAACCAAAAGGCAGAGAGAGAGAAGATTCAAATTAATAAAATCAGAAATGAAAAGGGAGACACAAGAACACATAATGATGAAATCCAGAGAATCATCAGGTCAAACTTCAAAAAACCTGTACTCCACAAAATTGGAAAATCTAAAAGAAATGGATAATTTTCTGGCTAGGTACCACATACCACAATTAAATCAAGGCCAAATAAACAATTTAAGTAGACCTGTAAACTCTAAGGAAATAGAAACAGTCATTAAAATCTCCCAACCAAAAAAAGACCAGGACCAGATGGTTTCAGGGCAGAATTCTACCAGATTTTCAAAAAAGAGCTAATACCAATACTCTTCAAATTGTCCCACACAGTAGAAACAGAAGGAACATTACCAAACTCTTTTTATAAGGCTATAGTTACCCTGATACCCAAACCACACAAAGATGCAACGGAGAAAGAGAATTACAAATCAGTCTCCCTCATGAACATCAGTGCAAAAATACTCAATAAAATACTAGCAAACTAAATCCAAGAACACATAAAAAAATTATCCACCATGACCAAGTATGCTTCATGCCAGGGATGCAAGGATGTTTCAACATACAAAAATCAGTCAATGTAATACACCATATAAACCAACTGAAAGAAAAAAAAAACACATGATCATCTCATTAGATGCTGAAAAAGCCTTTGACAAAATCCAACAGCCCTCATGATAAAGGTCTTGGAGAGATCAGGGTTACAAGGAACTTACGTTTTTAAAAAAAATTTATATAAGAGATTTTCTAGTCATGTTACATATCAGCCACAGATTCCTCTGACCTCCCTCCTCCTACCCCCTACACTTTTTCCCCTGAATCCCCCCATTCCCACCTCCTCCAAGACAAGGTCTCCCCTGGGGAGTCAGCAGAACCTGGTACATTCAGTTGAGGCAGATCCTATCCCCTCCTCCCTGCACCAAGGCTGAGCAAAGTGTCTCAGCATAGGCCCTACGTTCCATAAAGCTGGCTCATGCACCAAGGACAGGTCCTGGTCCCACTGCCTGGGGGCCTCCTAAACAGTTCAAACTAATCAGCTGCCTCAATAATCCAGAGGGCCTAGTCCAGTTCCATAGGGGCTCCTCAGCTATTGGTTCACAGGTAATGTGTTTCCTCTAGTTTGGCTATTTGTCCCTGTGCTTTTTCCAATCATACCTAAACATAATACAGTACTTAAAGTTCTAGCTAGAGCAATAAGACACCAAAAGGAGATCAAGGGGATACAAATTGGAAAGAAAAAGTCAAACTGTGGTGGTATTGTGTTTCCCAAAATATTGTGCACCCTAATAAACTTATCTGGGGTCAGAGACAGAACAGCCACTAGATACAAAGGCTAGAAAATGGTGGCACTCACACCTTTAATACTAGCATTCCAGAGGTAGAAATCCCTCTGGATCTCTGTGAGTTCAAGGCCACATTGGAAACAGCCAGGCATGGTGACTCACGCTTTTATTCCCAGGGAGTGATGGCAAAAACAGAAAGATATGTAAGGCGTGACTAGAAGCATTTGGCTGGTTAAGCTTTTAGGCTTTGAGCAGCACAATTCAGATGAGATTCATTTGGATGAGAACTCAGAAGCTTCCAGTCTGAGGAAACAAGATCAGCTGAGAAGGCCAGGTGAAGTTAGCTGTGGCTTATTCTGTCTCTCTGATCTTCCAGCATTCCCCAATACCTGGCTCAGGTTTGATTTTATTAATAAGACCCTCTAAGATTCCTGCTACATCAAACTTGCACTATTTATAGATGATATGACAGTATACATAAGTGACCCCAAAAATTCAACCAAGGAACTCATACAGCTGATAAACACCTTCAGTAATGTGGCAGATTACAAGATTAACTAAAAAAAAAATTCAGTAGCCCTCCTATACACAAATGACAAACGGGCTGAGAAAGAAATCAGTGAAATATCACCCTTTACAATAGGCACAAGTAATATAAAGTACCTTGGGGTAAGTCTAACTAAGCAAGGGAAAGATCTGTATGACAAGAACTTTAAGTCTTTGAAGAAGATATCAGAGAATAAGAAGATTTCCCATGTTCCTGGATAGGTAGGATTAACATAGTAAAAATGGCAATCTTACCAAAAGCAACCTACAGATTCAGTACAATCCCTATCAAAATCCCAACACAATTCTTCACAGACCTTGAAAAAACAATTCTCAGCTTCATAACAGAAAACCTAGGATATCTAAAATAATCTTTTACAATTAAGCAACTCCTAAGTCATCACTATCCCTGACTTTCAAGTTCCACTATAGAGTTATAATAATAAAAACAGCTTGATATTGGCCTACAAACTGACATGTGGACCAATGGAATTGTATTGAAAACCCTGACATTAATCCACACACCTGTGAATACCTGATCTTTGACAAAGAAGCCAAAACTGTACAATGGAAAAAAGAAAGCATCTTTAACAAATTGTGCTGGCATAACTGGATGTCAACATGTAGAAGACTGCATATAGATCCATATCTATCACCATGCATAAAACTCAACTCCAAGTGGATCAGAGACCTCAACATAAATGCAGTTACACTGAACCTGATAGAAGAAAAAGTAGGAAGTAATCTTGTACACATTGGCACAGGAGACAACTTCCTAAATATAACACCAGTAGCACAGACACTGAGAGCAACAATTAATAAATGGGACCTCCTGAAATTTAGAAGCTTCTGTAAGGAAAAAGACATGGTAAATAAGACAGAACAACAGCCTATAGAATGGGAAAAGTTCTTCACCAACCCCACATCTGACGGAGGGCTGATATCCAAAATATATAAAGAACTCAAGAAACTAGACATAAAAATACCAAATAATCCAATTAAAAATGGGATACAGAGCTAAACAGAGAATTTTCAACAGAAGAATCTCAAATGGCCAAAAGGCATTTAAGGAATTGCTCAACATCCTTAGTCATCAGGGAAATGAAAATTAAAATGACTGTGAGATACCATCTTACTCATGTCAGAATGGCTAAGATAGAAAAACACTGATGACAGCTTATGTTGGAGAGGATTCAGAGCAAGGGGAATACTCTTCCACTGTTAGTGGGAATACAGCCACTTTGGAAATCAGTATGGCGGTTTCCCAGAAAATTGTGAATCAATCTTACTCAAGACCCAGCTATACCACTCTTGGGCATATACCCAAGGAAAGCTCAATCACACCACAAAGACACATGCTCAACTATGTTCCTAGCAGCAGTAATAGCAAGAACCTGGAAACAACCTAGATGCCCCTCAACTGAAGACTGGATAAAGAAATGTGGTACATATACATACTGAAGTACTAATCAGCAGTAAAAAGCAAGGACATCATGAAATTTTCAGGCAAATGGATGGAACTAGAAAATATCCTGAGTGAGGTAACCCAGACTCAGAAAGACAAACATAGTATGTACTCACTCATAAGTGGATACAGCAAAGGATAACCACACTACAACCCACAGCTCCAGAGAAGCTAGCTAACGAAGAGGATCCTAAGAGGGACACATGGATCACCCTGGTAAGGGGAAATAGATGAGATCTCTATGAATAAAATGGGGGTGGGGGAGACAATAGAGGGTAGGGGATAGGGGATGAGAACATAAGGGAATGGGATGGTTGAGCTAGAACAGGGACAGAGTGGGAGAGCAATCAAAGAGATATCTTGATAGAGGGAGATATCATGGGGACAGGGAAAAACCTGGTGCTAGGGAAGTTCCCAGGAATCCACAAGGATGACCCCAGCTTAGACTAATAGGGTATTCACATATCTGATTACTGGGGTAAGCCAGTTTAGGCACCTTGTCCACTATTACTAACTTTTATCATAGAGCCTTCATCCAGTAACTTATGGAAGCAGATGCAGAGATCCATTGCGAAACACCAGGCCAAGATCAGGAGTCCAGTCAAAGAGAGGGAAGAGGGATTCTATCAGCAAGGGACATCAAGAACATGATGGGGAAACATACAGAGACAATCAAATCAAGCTAGTGGGAACTCATGAACTTTAGACCAACAGCTGTGGAGCCTCCATGGGACCAGGCCCTCTGCATAAGCAAGATAGCTGTGTAGCTTGCTCTGCTTAAGGGACCCCCTGGCAGTAGGACCAGGATCTATTCTTGGTGCATGAGCTGGCTTTTTGGAGCCCATTACCAATGGTGGGACACCTTGAACAGCCTTGATACAGTGGGGAGGGGCTTCAACCTGCCTCACCTCAATGTACCAGGCTTTGCTGACTCCCCATAGGAGGCCTTACTTTTTTGGAGGAGGGAATGGGGGGTGGGAAGAGAGGGCAATCTGTGGTTGGTATGTAAAATGAATAAAAAATTTTCTTAATAAAAATATTTATTATTTCTGCACTAAGTAAAAAAAACTGCTGAAAATGTCAGGCTCATTTCACAGCTATAACACTAACCACAGTGATCTGAAGGAAGTACCATGAATCTAGGACCATCAGAGTTAATTTTTAAGTCTTTTGCAATTAGTTGGGGCTATGTTCCTTTAGTTTAAAGTTGTATCACCAGTAAGCCTATGTATTTATGCCACATTGAGTTTATTGATGTTGTGTTCTTAGTTTGTTTGGTTCTCACTGTCCCACTTATGATGAAGGCTTGCATACTTTAATTTCAAAGATCTGCTTGAATTAGCTTTTATTTCTTCTTTTCATCGCTGCCTATGACCACCCTATTCCACTAGAGGGCATTCTTACCTCTGAGACTACGGCACCCATGCACAGAAGAAGCAAACAAGCTGAAGAAGGGCTTGTGCTTGCCACAAAGGCTGATATGTCTGAATTATTGGTATCTATGTTCCTCTCCTCCCAAGTTTTGCACTGTTTTATACTTAACTGCTTTTAAAAGTCTCATAATTATCTATTAACTGGGTATTGTATATAAGGTACTGGGGTGGCCACAGAGAAAAAATTTGTATTAAACATAGGCTGGCCTCCTAGGAACCTACAATAGAGTGGCAGAGAGGGTACATTGCATCTGAATAGAGGAGAGTGCCATGGAAAGGGAAAGAAAGCTTTTAATGGTTGGCTCTGCATGACCAGAGACTCAGAAGATTTAGGGTTTCACAGCATTGGTTTGTGGGACTATTAGCATATGCCCAGGACTTCTCTGGCATGCAGTGAATAAAGAGAACAGCATCATTTGGGTTACTACACTGTTACTGAGCTCTGGAGATCAGGAAGAAGGGAATGGTAAATGCTGTCTCCAGGCCCAAGAATTAGATGTGTTTTCCTGCAGTCTCAGATATCAAATGCACCTGCACCACCTGAACATCAAAGAGTAGAAATATTTATTACAGTTATTTCATTGGATTTTGTTAGTTTTTGGACAATAACAAAACATATAGAAAAAACACATGTATAAAAATATGTGTCACCCATGTTCCCACCAACAAGAATTGCCCATTCTTAATTTCTCGATATGTTTGTTTCCATATTTTTCTCTTTATACTTTAAAAAATTCACACATGGGGCCTGGAGAAATGTCTCAATGGTTAGGAGTACTTTTGCTTTTACAGAAGGCCCAGGTTCAGTCCCTAGTACCCACATGTGACTCACAACCATCTGTAACTCAAGTTCTAAGAGACCCAGTGTTATCTTCTGGCTTGCATGGACACCAGGCATGCATGTAGTACACAGACATGCATGCAGGCAGAATATTCAGATACATAAAGAAAAACAAAACTTTTTAAAAATTCACAAACATACAACATAATATTGCCTCTTGGGGTTTTGTTTTAATCTGTTGTTCTCCCATTCATCTAGGACCAACTCTTTGCTTTAGCTATGGGGGCCACAATGCTCTGACAGAAATGTCTTACAGTTTAATGGCAGCAAATTTATTATGTTCTTCTCTAATTTTTCTCATCACTTTAAAAAATGCAAACCTAATATTCCAGATCTCAAATATGTATTGAATGCATGTGTGGTGATGGTTAATGTTATTGTAGTTTGACATAATCTATAGTCATCCAGGAAGGGAGTCTTAAAGAGGGATTGTCTAGATTACTTAGGCCTGTGGACATGTTACTGGATGATTATCTTGATTGGTTGGAAGACAGAGACCAGAATGTATAAGACTGGAAAAAGCTAGTGGACAGTGTGTATGCTTATGTTAATTCATGGCCTTCTCCTCTTAACTTTATTATGACTAGCTGCTTCAAGTATCTGCCACCTTAACTTCCCAGCAATATGGTGGTATTTTATTTGTACTGAAATGTGATTTTAATTGTATGTTAATAAATAAAGTTGCCCTGGGGTCAGAGCTATTAGAGCCATAGCAAGAGTGTGGTGGTTAGAAGACCTAGGTATATTTCTGTGTGTTCAGGGATACAGCCAGTATTGGAGACATACACCTTTAAGACCTGGAGGGTGGTACTTACAGGCAGTGACGAGGCAGTCATGTGTTTGGGTTTACAACCAATGAGAAGGCAGAACAGAAAGACTATTTAAAGACAGACACACAGGAAGTAGCTCTCTCTCGGGGAAGCTAGGAACACTGCAGGAGGAAGATTTTAGCTCTGCGCTCTGACCTCTCGGCTTTCTCTTTTTACATTGGTTCTGTGTTTCTTATTTTAATAAGATGGTAGGTTACATCTACATCTGGCGCCCAATGTGACAAGAATCCATTAAAAACCACATGGGGCCGGCTCCCTAGTCCGAGCAGCCAGCTCCCTAGCCTGAGCAGCTGGCTCCCTAGTCCCGGCCCAGGTCTGTTTGGCCTCAGGCCGGACTAACCGAGAACTGCTTGTTTAAAGCCAGTGCAAAAAGCAACTCAGGCCTGGCCTGCAAAACAGGGCCCCTGCCTGTAAAGCTAAGCCTTGACTCGGCTCAAGAGGGAACAAGTGGCTGGATTTAAGCTTTAGCCGGCTACGCTTTCCCTTTCGCTTTCTCTCTCTCTCTCTCTCTCTCTCTCTCTCTCTCTCTCTCTCTCTCTCTCTCTCTCTTTCTCTCTCTCTCTCTCTGGATTCACACCTAGGACACTAGGTGGCTGTTTTGAAATTTCCTCAGATTTCTACTGTTCTACGCAGATTTGGTAAGTCATAAAGGAAACTATTTAAAAGACAAATGTTTTCCACATTAAAAAAAAATGGGTTTTATGTGTACATTGGATGAGAATTGGGTTTTGTTTGAAATTTTAGGCAGTCTGACAATGGAACAACTATATGAAAAGATTAGTATTATGGGAATTATGCAGTTTATCACCATGCTTATTATCATTTTACTATTTAAAAAGATAGTCGATTTAATACAGCTTTAAAAAAACTTGTTAAATCTGTAAAAATTCAGACAGATGAAATTAATAGTGAAGTTGTTTCAAGTATGGATCAAAAGGTTACAGAAAGAAAGCCTGTTTTCACACAGTCACCCTTAATTTATCCTGTAACCATACAGCAGTTGCCTGATCAAATGATCACACAAAATATTTGGGCTCCAATTGAAATGTTTGATTTAAAAAGGCTTAAGGAGGGAATAGTATCTTATGGCGTGCATTCCCCATATGTAAAGCAAATGTTAAACTCTTGGTCAACATATAATAGGATTGTACCACAGGACTGGCGGGAGCTGGCACAAGCTGTTCTTGAACCCAGCCAGAGGCTGCAATTTTTAACTTCGTTTAAGGATGAAGCTAAAAACATAGAAAAACAATGGAAGGATAAAGGAATACAAGTTTGCCAGCATCAGCTTATTGGAAAAGGCCAATATGCTTCAGTACAAACACAATGTTTATATGATGTCCAAACCCTAATTTTATGTCGAATGGCAGCCTTGAATGCATGGGACAGAGTTGAGGAACAAGGAAAAAAACCTGAGTCATTTACAAAGGTTATGCAAGGCCCAAAAGAATCTTTCACAGATTTTTTACAAAGACTGGATTCAGCAATAAAGAGAATGGTCTCAGAATCAGAAGCTAGTAAGGCAATAATTGAAGCTTTCGCCTTTGAGAATGTGAATGCAGCATGCAAAAGAATAATCAGGCCATTAAAGGCAAGATCTGCACCTTTGGAAGATTGGATTAGAGACACAATTATTGTTGAGGCTGATGAGCATGGTGATACGTGGGTAGGAGAAGTAATTTCAAAAGGTCTGAGGAGTGTTAGATGTTTTGGATGTGGAAAGCAAGGACATTTGAAAAGGGACTGTAAACAGGTCATTCCTAGAAACAATGTTTCTTCAAGGAACAATGGCAACAGAATGCCCCTTCCTTCTGGAGAATGCAGAAGGTGTGGTAAGGGAAAACACTGGACCAAGGAATATAGATCAACAAAGGACAGACAAGGTAATCCTTTGCCTCAGTTTTTGGGAAACTCCCAGAGGGGCCTCATGCAGGCCCCCATAGCAAATCCAGTTCAAACCTTTCCTGCAGCCTTAGAGGAAACCCCTGCTCAGAGCGATTAAACAACCAAATGCCTATTGGAATAAATCATGCTGGTCAGGATGATGAAACAGAGAGAATAGAAAATTCAGGAGAAAACATAAAGAAAATTTTTTGGCAAACTTCTATTAATGAACAGAGACCAAAATTAACGATAAAAATAAATGGTGTTTTGTTGTCTGGTCTGGTAGACACAGGTGCGAATGTTACCATAATTGCACCAGAATTTTGGCATCCAGCTTGGCCTCTTCAGGAGGTAAACGTTCAACTGTTAGGAATTGGGACATTATCTCATGTGAAACAGAGTGCAAGATGGCTGGAATGTATAGGTCCAGAAGGACAGAGAAGAAAATTAAAACCATATATGGCTAACATAGCTATGAACCTGTGGGGTCGAGACTTGTTGCAACAATGGAATACTCAGATTAACATACCTCCAATCTCAGAAACAAATCATAAACTAGCACATGTTTCTGAGAGAAATATTAGAAGATATTGTTCTAATGAGTGGTCACCAGCCATCCATATTATATAAGAACAACTGATGATCTTCCAAAGACACCAACAGCTCACATCTGCTATCCACTTATGAATGAGTACATACTATGTTTGTCCTTCTGAGTCTGGGCTATCTCACTCAGGATGATATTTTCTAGTTCCATCCATTTGACTGCAAATTTCTTTATATATATATATATATATATATATATATATATATATATATATATATATATATATATATATATATAACTGCTGAGTAGTATTCCATTGTGTATATGTGCCATTATTCTTTATCCATTCTTCAGTTGAGGGGCATACCTAGATTGTTTCCAGGTTCTTGCTATTACAAATAGTGCTGATATGAACATATTTGAGAATGTGTCCTTGTGGTAAGATTGAGCATTCCTTGGATATATGTCCAAGAGTGGTATAGCTGGGTCTTGAGGAAGACTTATTCCCAATTTTCTGAAAAACTACCATACTGATTTCCAGAGTGTACAAGTTTGCATTCCCAACAACAGTGGAGGAGTGTTCCCCTTATACCACATCCTCTTTAACATAAGCTGTCTTCAGTTTTTTTTTTAACTTAACCTTTCTGACAGGTGTAAGATGGTATCTCAGAGTTGTTTTGGTTTGCAATTCCCTGATGACTAAGGATGTTGAGCAATTCTTTAAATGTCTTTCATCCATTTGAGCTTCTTCTGTTGAGAATTCTCTGTTAAGCTCTGTAGCCCATTTTTTTTTATTTTTATTTTATTATTATTATTATTATTATTATTATTATTATTATTATTATTATTTTATAACACCATTCAGTTCAACATAATAGCCACAGAATCCCCTGTTCTCCCCCTCTCGCCCACCCCTCCCCCCAGCCCACCCCCCATTCCCACCTCCTCCAGATCAAGGTCTCCCCCGAGGACCGGGGTTGAAATGGACAAGATCTACATGAATAGCCTGGTCATGAGTGGGAACAATGAAGGGCGACAGTCGAGGGAAAGAGTGGGAGATCCTAGCTGGATCAAGAAAAGAGAGGGAGAACAAGGAATAGGAGACCATGGTAAATGAAGACCATATGAGAAGGTGAGAAGGGGAGGAAGCAGAGAGCTAGGGAGGCCCACGAAGATCCACAAAGATACCCCCTCAAAAGACTGCTGGCAATGGTCGCGAGACTGTAGCCCATTTTTTAATTGGATTGTTCAGTATTTTGAAGTCTAGCATTTTGAGTTCTTTATATATTTTGGATATCAGCCCTCTGTAAGATGTGGGGTTGGTGAAGATCTTTTCCCATACTGTAGACCGTCGTTTTGTCTTATTGACCATGTCCTTTGCTCTACAAAAGCTTCTCAGTTTCAGGAGGTCCCATTTATTAATTATTGCTCTCAGTGTCTGTGTTACTGGTGTTATATTTAGGAAGTGGTCTCGTGTGCCAATGTGTTCAAGACTACTTCCTACTTTCTCTTCTATCAAGTTCAGTGTAACTGGATTTATGTTGAGGTTTTTGATCCACTTGGACTTGAGTTTTATGCATAGTGACAGATATAGGTCTATTAGCAATCTTCTGCATGTTGACATCCAGTTATGCCAGCACCATTTGTTACAGGTGCTTTCTTTTTCCATAGCACAGTTTTGGATTCTTTGTTGAAAATTATGTGTTCATAGGTGTGTGGATTAACGTATACCAAGCTGTTTTTATTACTATAGCTCTATAGTAGAGTTTAAGGTCAGGGATCATGATGCCTCCAGAGGTTGCTTTATTATACAGGATTCTTTTAGCTATCTCTTTATCATGAAGGGGTGTTGAATTTTGTCAAAGGCTTTTTCAGCATCTCATAAAATAATAATGTGTTTTTTTCTTTCAGTTAGTTTATATGGTGTATTACATTGAATATTTTCATATGTTGAACCATCCTTGCATCCCTGGCATGAAGTCTACTTGGTCATGGTGGATAATTTTTTATGTGTTCCTGGATTCGATTAGCCAGTATTTTATTGAATATTTTTGTATCAATGTTCAAGAGGGATATTAGTCTGTAATTCTCTCATTGTTGCATCTTTGTATGGTTTGGGTATCAGGGTGACTGTAGCCTCATAAAAGGAATTTGGTAATGTTCTTTCTGTTTCTATTGTGTGGAACAATTTGAAGAGTATGGTATTAGCTCTTCTTTGAAAGTCTGGTAGAATTCTGCATTGAAACAATCTGGTCCTGGGCTTTTTTTTTTTTTTTTTTTTTGGTTTGGAGACTTTTAATGACCATTTCTATTTCCTTAGGGGTTATTGGTCTATTTAAATAATTTATCTGGTCTTGAATTAACTTTGGTATGTGGTACCTATCCAGAAAATCATCCATTTCTTTCAGATTTTCCAATTTTGTGGAGTACAGGTTTTTGAAGTATGATCTGATGATTCTCTGGATTTCCTCAATGTCTGTTGTTATGTCCCCCTTTTTATTTCTGATTTTGTTAATTTGAATGCTCTATCTCTGCTTTTTGGTTAATTTGGATAAGGGTTTGTCTATCTTGTTGATTTTCTCAATGAACCGACACCTTGTTTCATTGATTCTTTGTATTGTTCTCTTTGTTACTATTGTATTGATCAGCCCTCAATTTGATTATTTTCTGGTGTCTATTCCTCCTTGGTGAGTTTACTTCTTTTTGTTCTAGAGATTTTAGGTGTGCTGATAAGTCACTAGTGTGAGATTTCTCCAACTTCTTTATGTGGGCATTTAGAGCTATGAATATTCCTCTTAGCACTGCTTTCATAGTATCCCATAAGTTTTGGTATGTCGTACTGCTGTGGGATGTTCTGTATGGCAAATGTTTTGCTCTGATTGGTCAATAAATAAAATACTGATTGGCCAGTGGATAGGCAGAAATTATAGGTGGAATGAACAGAGAGGAGGAAAGATAGAACAATAAGGCACAAGGAGTCACTGCCAGCTAATGCCAGGACAAGCAGAATGTGAAGATTCAGGTAAGCCACGAGCCACGTGGCAAGGTATAGATTTATAAAAATGGATTAATTTAAGATATAAGAACAGTTAGCAAGAAGCCTGCCACGGCCATACAGTTTGTAAGCAATATAAGTCTCTGTGTTTACTTGGTTGGGTCTGAGCAGCCATGGGACTGGCAGGTGACAAAGATTTATCCTGATTATGGGCAAGGCAGGAAAACTCTAGCTACATCGTACATTCATTTTCATTGAATTCTAGGAAGTCTTAATTTCTTTATTTCTTCCTTGACCCATTGGTGATTCAATTGGGCATTATTCAGTTTTCATGAGACTGTAGGCTTTCTATAATTTTTGTTGTTGAAATCTAACTTTAAGCCATGGTGTTCCAATAAGATACAGGAGGTTATTTCAATTTTTTTGTATCTGTTGAGATTTGCTTTGTGACCAACCATGTGGTCTATTTTGGAGAAGGTTCTATGGGGTGCTGAAAAGAAGGTATATTCTTTTTTGTTAGGGTGGAATATTCTGTAGATATCTATTAAGTCCATTTGAGTCATAATATCTGTTAGTTCCCTTATTTCTCTGTTAAGTTTCTGTCTGACAGACCTGTCCATTGGTGAGAGAGGGGTGTTGAAGTCTCTCATTACTAATGTATGGAGTTTGATGTGTGATTTAAGTTTTAGTATTCTTTCTTTTACAAATGTAAGTACCCTTGTATTTGGGGCATAAATATTCAGAATTGAAACTTCATCTTGTTGGATTTTCCCTGTAATAAATATGTAATGTCCTTCCCAATCTCTTCTGATTGATTTTAGTTTATGTTTATTTTATTAGATATTAGGATAGCTACATCAGCTTGCTTCTTAAATCCTATTGATTGGAAAGGTCTTTTCTCATCCTTTTATTTTGAGGTAGCATCTGTCTTTGACGTTGAGGTGTCTTTCTTGTATTCAACCAATGGATGGATCTTGTTTTTGTATCCAGTCTGCTAGCCAGTGTCTTTTTGTAGGTGAATTGAGACCATTGATATTGATGGATATTAATGACCAGTTATTGTTAATTTCTGTTATTTTTTGGTGGTAGTGTTGTATGTTTCCTTTCTTTGGTACTTGTTGGAATGGGACTATCTATTGCCTGTGTTTTCATGCATGTATCTAACTTCCTTAGGTTGGATTTTTCCTTCAAGTACTTTCTGTAGGGCTGGGTTTGTGGAGAGATATTGTTTAAATCTGGTTTTATCGTGGAATATTTTGTTTACTCTGTCTATGTTGATTGAGAGTTTTGCTGGATATAATAGTCTAGGTTGACATCCATGGTCTCTTAGTGTCTGCATAATGTCTGTTCAAGACCTTCTGGCCTTTAGGGTCTCCATTGATAAGTCAGGTGTTATTCTTATGGGTCTGCCTTTATATGTAACTTGGCCTTTTTCCTTTGTAGCTCTTAATATTTTTCTTTATTCTGTATGTTCAGTGGTTTGATTATTATGTGGTGAGGGGAGGTTTTTTTTTTGATCCAGTCCATTTGGTGTTCTATAACCTTCTTGTATCTTTATAGACATTTCCTTCTTTAGGTTGGGAAAGTTTTCTTCTATGATTTTGTTGACTATATTTTCTGTACCTTTGAGTTTGTATTCTTCTCCTTCTTCAATCCCTATTATTCTTAGGTTTGGTCTTTTCATGGTGTTCCAAATTTCCTGGACATTTTGGGTCATGACTTTGTTGGCTTTAGTGTTTTCTTTGACTGATGAATCTAATTCCTCTGCTGTATCTTCAACACCAAGATCTGCTCTTTCATCTCTTGCATTCTGTTGGTTATACTTGCATCTGTAGTTCCTGTTCATTTACTCAGATTTTCCACTTCCAGCATTACCTCAGTTTGTGTTTTCTTTATTGTCTCAATTTCAGATTTCAAATCTTGAGCTGTTTCCCTCATTTGTTTAATTGCTTTCTCTTGGCATTTAAGGGATTTACTGATTACTTCCCATTTTTTGTTTGACTTTTCCTCTAGTTCTTTAAGGGAATTTTTCATTTCCTCTTTAAAGATCTCTATCATCCTCTTAAGGTCATTTTTAAGGTTGATTTCTTCTGTGTTGGGATGTTCAGGTCTTGCTGATGTTGGTTCTGATGGAGCCATTCTGGTTTTTTTTGTTGTTGACTGTATTTTTGCACTGGTGTTTACCCATCTCTTTCTCCACTTGGTGCAAGCAGTGTCTGTGTCTGAGGGAGGCTCCATTGGTATTATGATACTCTTGGTCCAGTGGGAGCTCTTGGTCTAGTTGGTTCTGATGGACTCTTTGTCTCAGGAAGAAGCTCTTAGTCAAATTGGCCCTTGTGGGGAGTAGTTGTAATCATGGTGTGGGTCAGTTGGGAGGGGTGGGGCTTGTGGTTTACAAGGTCTGGTGTGGGATGGTGGTAGTCTGACCTGTCTGCAGTAGGTCTGCCTGCCGACTGGCCTGAAACTGGGACTGCAATGGGTAGTGGTGTAGGGGCACTGGGTTGTACCCCTGGGCCTAAAGCCAAGGAGCTGGGGGTGTTCAGGTTTAAGGATAAAGACTCACCTCTTAGTCTAGTCAGGTGCTGGTGGGCTCTGTCTCAGGGAACAGTTGTAGTTTCCAAGGGTGGGTGGGATTTGGGGGGGTGGGGCTTGGGTTATAGGGGCTGATGGGGGATGGTAGTAGTCTGACCTGTCTGTAGGGGTTCTGCTTGCTAGATGGGTCTAAAACTGGGACTGCAATGCGTGGTGGTGTAGAGGCACAGGGTTGTGCCCCTTGGCCCCACCTAGAAAAAGACTCACCTCTTAGTCCAATCGGGTGCTGGAGGTCTCTGTCTCAGGGAACAGTTGCAACCTCCGGAGGGTGGGTGGTATTTTGGGGAGGTGGGGCTTGGGTTACAGGGTCTGATGGCAGATGGTGGTAGTCTGACCTGTCTGTAGGAGGTCTACCTGCCCACTGGCCTGAAACTTGGACTGCAATGCGTAGTGGTATAGGGGTGCAAGGTTGTGCCCCTGGGCCCAAAACCTAGGGCTTGGGGTATTCAGGTTTGAGGATAAAGACTCACCTCTTAGTACAGTCAGGTGCTGGTAGGCTCTGTCTCAGGGAACAGTTTAGCTTTTTTAATTTTTGAGGTCTTTACAGGTTTTATGCTTTAGGATTTAAATAGTGGTCCACCATGTAGTTGTAACAAGAATATACATAATAATGCTATCAAGTAGAGTCTAATTACTAGACATTTTTTAAATTTTCTTTTCTGCTATTAAAATAATATATGCTCTTATATGTAAATGTGAATATCTGTTTGGATAAATTTCCTGCAGTGGAGCTTCTTTGTTGGGGAATACAAATTAAAGGACACTATTATATCTTTATTTAGCTAAATAATACATGTTTGCTATACACTATGTAGAAAACACACACCCAAAAAAAGGAGAAGAAAATCTACCCATCTTACTATTCAAGGATAACTACCATTAAGCCATCTTTTCTCCACACTATATGTGCTCTTTTATAAGCTTTGTACTTAATATAGTCTGAACATCTTTTTAATTTTGCAATTTTTCTTGCTTTCACTGATGGCATAGAACTTCATTGTATGAAAATATTACAATTCATTTGACTAAGCTGCTACTGTTGGACATTGGCATTGTCTTATTTTCCCCCATTGTAGACAACACATGAGTAACTATTCCTTTTTTCACAAGCATAATATTGCTTCACTTAAATAACTTTCTGAACATGAAATGATTATTTCCACATGTATGGATATTTTAAGGTTTTTTAGAAGAGCTTTACTTATTTATTTTCATCTTTGACATAGAGTATTGGATTTTCTTCCTCTCCTGTCCTAAATAAATTCTCTCATGATTACAATTCTACCAATTTGACTACAAATAATCAGAAACTTATTTTAAGATTTATATTTCATTAATTACTAGTGAAACTGATTTCCCACTTTGTCCAGTTTTCTGTGTTGGAGTGAGGATTTTTTACTTAAATTTTAAAGAATTTAAAAATAAACTATTTTCACAAAGATTTTCTTATTTGACTTACTTGAGCTACAAGTCTATATTTCCTAATATCCTAAGTACAGTCCAAGAAGTATCCCTGTCTACTTACAGTAGCATGCTGGATTGGCCTACTATCATGCCATTTAGGACATTTGCATCTGTATTTGGAAGTGACCTTAGTTCTCTACTTCTTTCTGTGTGGATTTATGGGAATATTTGTCAGATTTTGTGGTCAGGATAACTTCAATTCTACAAAATTAATGGAGCTTATTTCCTTCCTTTCCTTTATACTGGGGACCACTTTCAGAGCATGGGAATTATCTGTTCCCTGTAAATCAGAAAGAACTTGCTTGTAAAGGTGTCTAGGTATTGTACCAATTGTGGGACGAAATGGCTTTTTTTTAACAGCCTAATTTTCCCATGTCTTATACATCTTTGTGATTCCAGTTTGCAAATTTTCCTAGGAAATTATGTTTTTGAGATTTCAAATTTGATAGCATTTTTCTGTGTTGTTGAAATATATCTTTTTTTTAAATTTTTATTTTATTTTTTTATTTTTAGTAAATTTATTTTACAACATCACTCAGTTCAACATAATAGCCACAGATTCCCCTGTTTTCCCACTCTCGCCCCTCTCCCCCTCCCCCCACCCCACCCCTCATTCCCACCTCCTCCAGATCAAGGTCTCCCCCGAGGACCGGGATCGACCTGGTAGACTCAGTCCAGCCAGGTCCAGTCCCCCCCCCTCCCAGACCGAGCCAAGCGTCCCTGCATAGGTCCCAGGATTCAAACAGCCAACTCATGCAACGAGCCCAGGACCAGGCACCAACACACAGCTGCCTCCCAAACAGATCAAGCCAAATGACTGTCTCACCCGTTCAGGGGGCCTGATCCAGTTGGGGGCCCCTCAGCCTTTGGTTCATAGATCCTGTGCTTCCATTCATTTGGTTATTTGTCCCTGTGCTTTATCCAACCTTGGCTTCAACAATTCTTGCTCATATAAACCCTCTTCTTTCTCACTAATTAGACTCCCAGTGCTCCACCAGGAGCCCAGCCGTGGATGTCTGCATCCAGATTCCTCAGACCTTCCTTGGATGGGGTTTATGGCACAACTAACAGGGTGTCTGGCCATCCCATCACCAGAGTAGGTCAATTCCTGCCGTCTCTTGACCATTGCCAGCAGTCATTTGTGGGGGTATCTTTGTGGATCTCCGTGGGTCTCCCTAGCTCTCTGCTTCCTCCCCTTCTCATGTGGTCTTCATTTACCATGGTCTCCTATTCCTTGTTCTCCCTCTCTTTTCTTGATTCAGCTAGGATCTCCCACTCTCTTTCCCTCAACCGTCGCCCTTCATTGTTCCCACTCATGACCAGGCTGTTCATGTAGATCTCATCCATTTCTCCATGTCTTTTTTGGGGTCCCGTTTTCCAGGTAGCCTCACTGGTGATGTGAGTAGCAGTCCAGTCATCCTTGTTCCACATCTAGCATCTTCCTATGAGTGAGTACATACCATTTTGTCTTTCTGAGTCTGGGTCACCTCACTCAGGATGATTTTTTCTAGATCGATCCATTTGTCTGCAAACCGTATGATGTCATTGTTTTTCTCTGCTGAGTAGTATTCCATTGTGTATATGTGCCACAATTTATTTATCCATTCTTCAGTTGAAGGGCATCTAGGTTGTTTCCAGGTTTTGGCTATTACAAACAATGCTGATATGAACATAGCTGAGCAAGTGCTCTTGTGGTATGATTGAGCATTTCTTGGGTATATGCCCAGGAGTGGTATAGCTGGATCTTGGGGGAGATTGATTCCCAATTTTCTAAGAAAGCGCCATATTGATTTCCAAAGTGGTTGTACAAGCTTGCATTCCCACCAGCAGTGGAGGAGAGTTCCCCTAGTTCCACAACCTCTCCAGCATAAAGTGTCTTCAGTGTTTTTGATCTTAGCCACTCTGACAGGCATAAGGTGGTATCTCAGAGTTGTTTTGATTTGCATTTTCCTGATGATTAGGGATGTTGAGCAATTCCTTAAATGTCTTTCAGCCATTTGGGTTTCCTCTGTTGAGAATTCTCTGTTTAGTTCTAAAGTCCATTTCTCAATTGGACTGTTGGTCATTTTGATGTCTAATTTCTTGAGTTCCTTATATATTCTGGATATCAGTCCTCTGTCACATGAGGGGTTAGTGAAGATCTTTTCCCATTCTGTAGGCTGTCGCTTTGCCTTGTTGACCGTATCCTTTGCTCTACAAAAGCTTCTCAGTTTCAAGAGGTCCCATTGATTGATTGTTTGCCTCAGTGTCTGTGCTACTGGTGTTATATTTAGGAAGTGATCTCCTATACCAATGCATTCAAGACTACTTCCTACTTTCTCTTCTAGCAGGTTTAGAGTAGCTGGATTTATGTTGAGGTCTTTGATCCACTTGGACTTAAGTTTTGTGCACGGTGACAGATATGGATTTATTTGCAGCCTTCTACACGTTGATATCCAGTTATGCCAGCACCATTTGTTGAAGATGCTTTCTTTTTTCCATTGTACACTTTTGGCTTCTTTGTCAAAAATTATATGTCCATAGTGTGTGGGTTAATGTCAGGTCTTCAATTCAATTCCATTGGTCCACATGTCGGTTTTTATGCCAATACCAAGCTGTTTTTATTACTGTAGTTCTATTGTAGAGCTTGAAGTCAGGGATTGTGATGCCTCCAGAAGTTGTTTTATTGTACAGGATTCTTTTGGCTATCCTGGGTTTTTTGTTTTTCCATATGAAGTTGAGTATTATTCTTTCCAGGTCTGTGAAGAATTGTGTTGGTATTTTGATGGGGATTGCATTGAATCTGTAAATTGCTTTTGGTAAGATTGCCATTTTTACTATGTTAACCCTGCCTATCCATGAGCATGGGAGATCTTTCCATTTTCTGACATCTTCTTCAATTTCTTTTTTCAGGGACTTAAAGTTCTTGTCATATAGGTCCTTCACTTGCTTGGTTAGTGTTACCCCAAGGTATTTTATGTCATTTTTGGCTATTGTAAAGGGTGATGTATCTATAATTGTCTTCTCAGATTCTTTGTCCATTGTATATAGGAGGGCTACTGATTTTTTTTTTTGAGTTGATCTTGTATCCTGCTATGTTGCTGAAGGTGTTTATAAGCTTTATCAGTTCCTTGGTGGAATCCTTGGGGTCACTCAAGTATACTATCATGTCATCTGCAAATAGGGAAAGCTTGACTTCTTCCTTTCCAATTTGTATCCCCTTAATCTCCTTATGTTGTGTTATTGATCTGGCTAGAACTTCAAGTACTATATTGAATGAGTATGTGGAGAGTGGACAGCCTTGCCTCGTTCCTGATTTTAGCAGAATTGCTTTGAGTTTCTCTCCATTTAATTTGATGTTGGCTGTTGGTTTGCTATATATTGCCTTTATTATGTTTAGGTTTGTTCCCCATATTCCTGATCGCTCCAAAACTTTTATCATGAAGGGGTGTTGGATTTTGTCAAATGCCTTTTCTGCATCTAGTGAGATGATCATGTGGTTTTTTTCTTTGAGTTTGTTTATATGGTGTATTACGTTGATGGACTTTTGTATGTTGAACCACCCTTGCATCCCTGGGATGAAGCCTACTTGATCATGGTGGATAATTGTTTTGATGTGTTCTTGGAGTCTGTTTGCCAATATTTTATTGAGTATTTTTTCATCAATGTTCATGAGATAGATCGGTCTGTAGTTCTCTTTCTTTGTTGCATCCTTGTTTGGTTTAGGAATCAGGGTAATTGTAGCCTCATAGAAGGAGTTTGGTAATGTTCCTTCTGTTTCTATTATGTGGAACAATTTAGAGAGTATTGGTATTAACTCTTCCTTGAAGATCTGGTAGAACTCTGGGCTGAAACCATCTGGTCCTGGGCTTTTTTTGGTTGGGAGACTTTTAATGACTGTTTCTATTTCCTTAGGGGTTATTGGGCTATTTAAATAGTTTATCTGGTCTTGATTTAACTTAGGTATGTGGTACTTATCCAGAAAAATGTCCATTTCTTTTAGGTTTTCCAGTTTTGTGGAGTAGAGGTTTTTGAAATATGACCTTATAATTCTCGGGATTTCCTCAATGTCTGTTGTTATGTCCCCCTTTTCATTTCTGATTTTGTTGATTTGGATTCTCTCTCTCTGTCTTTTGGTTAATTTGGATAAGGGCTTGTCTATCTTGTTGATTTTCTCAAAGAACCAACTCTTTGTTTAATTAATTTTTTGTATTATTCTCTTAGTTTCTAATTTATTAATTTCACCTCTCACTTTGATAATTTCCTGGCGTCTATTCTTCATGGGAGACTTTGCTTCTTCTTGTTCTAGAGCTTTCAGGTGTGCTGTTAAGTCACTAGTGTGAGATTTCTCCAACTTCTTTATGGGGGCATTTAGTGCTATGAATTTCCCTCTTAGCACTGCTTTCATAGTGTCCCATAAGTTTGGGTATGTGGTGTCTTCATTTTCATTGATCTCTAGGAAGTCTTCAATTTCTTTTTTTATTTCTTCCCTAACCCACTGGTGATTCAGTTGAGCATTATTCAGTTTCCATGAGATTGTAGGTTTTCTGTAGTTTTTGTTGTTGTTGAAATCTAACTTTAAACCATGGTGGTCTGATAGAACACAGGAGGTGGTTCTAATTGTTTTCTATCTGTTGAGATTTGCTTTGTGGCCAAGTATGTGGTCGATTTTAGAGAAAGTTCCATGGGGTGCTGAGAAGAATGTGTATTCTTTCTTGTTAGGATGGAATGTTGTGTAGATATCTATTAGGTCCAATTGGGTCATGACATCAGTTAAGTCCTTTATTTCTCTGTTAAGTTTCGATTTGGGAGATCTGTCCAGTGGTGAAAGTGGGGTGTTGAGATCTCCCACTATTAATGTGTGGGGTTTTATATGTGGTTTAAGCTTTAGTAATGTTTCTTTTACATATGTGGGTGCCCTTGTGTTTGGGGCATAAATGTTCAGAATTGAAACTTCATCTTGGTGGATCATTCCTGTGATGAGGATGTAATGCCCTTCTTGATCTCTTTTGATTGATTTTAGTTTGAAGTCTATTTTGTTGGATATCAGGATGGCTACCCCTGCATGTTTCTTAAGACCATTTGATTGGAAAGTCTTTTCCCAGCCTTTTATTCTTAGGTATTGTCTGTCTTTGAATTTGAGATGTGTTTCTTGTATGCAGCAGAAAGTTGGGTTCTGCTTTCGTATCCATTTTGTAAGTCTATGTCTTTTTATAGGTGAATTAATTCCGTTGATATTAAGGGATATTAATGACCAGTGATTGTTCATCCCTGTTATTTTTGGTGGTAGTGTGTGTGTACTTCCCTTCTTTGGGGTTTACTGTTGTGGCTTTATCTATTGCCTGTGTTTTCGAGTGTGTATCTGACTTCCTTTGGTTGGAATTTTCCTTCTAGTGCTTTCTGTAGGGCTGGGTTTGTGGATAGGTATTATTTAAATCTGGCTTTGTCTTCGAATGTCTTGTTCCTTCCATCTATGATGATTGAAAGTTTTGCTGGGTATATTAGTCTGGGCTGACATCCATGGTCTCTTAGTGTCTGCATTACATCTGTCCAGGTCCTTCTGGCTCTCAAAGTCTCCATTGAGAAATCGGGTGTTATTCTGATGGGTTTACCTTTATAGGTCACTTGGCCTTTTTCCTTGGCTGCTCTTAATATTCTTTCTTTATTCTGTACATTTAGTTGTTTAATTATTATGTGTCGAGGGGACTTTTTTTGGGGGTCTAGTCTGTTTGGTGTTCTATAGGCTTCTTGTATCTTCATAGGCATTTCCTTCTTTAAGTTGGGAAAGTTTTCTTCTACAATTTTGTTGAATATATTTTCTGTGCCTTTGAGTTGGTATTCTTCACCTTCTTCTATCCCTATAATTCATAGATTTTGTCTTTTCATGGTGTCCCAAATTTCTTGGACATTTTGGTTCCTGACTTTGTTAGCTTTAGTGTTTCCTTCGACTGATGAAACTATTTCTTCTACTGTATCTTCAATGCCAGAAATCCTCTCTTCCATCTCTTGCATTCTGTTAGTTATACTTGCATCTGAAGTTCCTGATCTTTTATTCAGGTTTTCTATTTCCAGCATTCCCTCTGTTTGTGTCTTCTTTATTTTTTCAATTACCCTTTTCAGTTCTTGGACTGTTTCCTTTGTTTGTTTCATTGCTTTTCCATGATTTTCATTCAGTGCTTTATTGTTTTCTTCCAGGAATTTATTGTTTTCTTGGAGGGCTTTATTGTTTTCTTCTAATTTGTTTGCCCTTTCCTCTAGTTGTTTACAGCGTTCTTCCAATTTTCTTGTCTTTTCCTCTACACAAGCCTCTACCTTCTTCATGAAGTTACTCATAAGGCTACTTTCTTCTGCTTCTTCCAATTTTTGGTGTTCAGGTCTAGATGTTGGAGGCGGGCTAGGTTCTGGTGATGCTGTATTGCTCTTCATTTTGTTGTATGTTCTTCTGCCTTGACATCTGCCCATCTCCTTGTGGTTCCTTCTTGGTCTTATCAGTGTACTTGTTTCAGAAAGAGCTGACAGATTCAGGAAGACTCTCTCTCTTGTCCAAAAGGGAGTTCTCTTGTCCAACTCTCTGGTCCAGAAGGGAAGTGGGGGCAGGCTGGGAGCTGGGGGCCGGTCTCTAAGTCTCAGGAAGTGGCTGGGGTCTTGGGCAGATGGGCATGGGGGCAGGGCGCAGAAATTGCAGGGGTTGCTGGGGGCTTGGAAAAGGGGATCCCTCCCGGTGGGGCTAGAAGGGGAGCTACCCGGTGGCCAGAACCTGGTGCCAAGTTGGGCAGGTCTTCCCGGAGTGGCTGGTGCCCAGGGATGGGGTCCGGGTTGGACCCAGGTACTCACCTCTGGTCCAGAAGGGAAGTCGGGGGCAGGCTGGGAGCTGGGGGCCGGTCTCTAAGTCTCAGGAAGTGGCTGGGGTCTCGGGCAGATGGGCATGGTGGCAGGGCACAGAGATTGCAGGGGCTGCTGGGGGGGCTTGGAAAAGGGGATCCCTCCCGGTGGGGCTAGAAGGGGAGCTACCCGGTGGCCAGAACCTGGTTCCAAGTTGGGCAGGTCTTCCTGGAGTGGCTGGTGCCCAGGGATGGGGTCCGGGTTGGACCCAGGTACTCACCTCTGGTCCAGAAGGGAAGTCGGGGGCCGAAATATATCTTAATACACACATAAAACAAATCAACTATTAATGATAATTTTTTGTGCATCTGCAGAGCTCAATTACCAGCACCACAGTCACCACAATGCATTTACTCTTTTAAAACCTCAGAAAGAAATCCGAAATCCATTTGCATTCATGGTTTATTTCCATTCAGTCTCTACCCCCACCCCATGCCCTGGTCACAGGCAGTCACTAATTTAATTTTTGTCTACAAAAATATACCTATTCTGGATATTTCATACAAATGGAATCATATATGTTAAATTTTGTGACTGCCTTCTTTCATTTAGTATAACAGTATTCACAGTTCAACTATGAATATGTTAACACTTCATTCTCTTTTAAAATTTTAATTAATAACATTTTTTCAAGCAGTATTTTAAAATGTAAAATCTAAGTATCTAGTACAAAGAGTTCCCCTAGGTACCTTCTCCTCCACCCCTTTACATAGTTTGTCTAACGTCCCAACTTATTGTGATATATAAATTGATGAATTAATACTGATATATGATTACTAATTAAAGTTCCTAGTTTATACTAGGATTCACTATTTGTGTAGTATGGTGTGGGTATTTGACAAATATCTCATGTCAGGCATCCTCCATTACATTATCATAAAGTATAGTTTAGATGAATAGGTGAAGCACAGAAGAGTTGCTAGCAGAAAATAATAGAAGTTTGCATGCATATTATTTAGTAAAAGAAGCCTGTCTATCAATATCATATACTGTATGATTTTAATTATACAGCCTTCTGTGAAGTAGAAATGAAAGAGACAATAAGTAAATCAACAGTTGCTAGGAACTGAGGAGAAGATGGAAAGACTGCTTTAAAAGTCTCCTGTTCTTCATCTATTCTGTTGCTGTGATAAACAGCATGGCCAAAAGCAACTTGGGGAGGAAAGGTGTTTTTCATCTTACTGCTGACAGTTCATCTTAAAGGAAAGTCAGGGAAGGAATTCAAGGCAGAACCTGAATGTAGGAAATGAAGCAGAAGCCATGGAAGAACCCTGCCTACTAGCTTGCTCCTCCATGGCTTGCTCATTATAGCAACCAGAACCAGCCCAGTGGTTGGACCACCCACAGTGGGCTGGGTCCTCCTTCATCAACCATTAGTTATATCATTAGAAATTATTAGAAAGGCCAATCTTGTGGAAGTATTTTCACAGTTGAGTTTCTTCCAAAGTGACACTAAACAACAACAACAACAAACAAACTAACCACAATAACTTGTATGGTTATACCATATTTTCTATGCCAATATCTCCTGTGATGTGATGTATGTGTTGGTATTTCCCCATTAAAAGTTGAATCCTTCACCTTCTTACTGTTGATATTTAAGAGTTCTTTGAATATTTTAGACAAAAAATCTACATTAAATAATGTTTTACAATCTTTTTCTGACCCTGATGTTTCTCTTTCAATTTTCCAAAAATTACAGAACACAAATATTTTCATAAGATCTAATTGATTTCACCTAACATTCCATATTGATGCACTACATTTCAGTTTATGGATTGATCACTTGATAATCACTTGCATAATTTAACTTTTCACTATAAAGTATTCAATACTATTATGAACTGTAGCTGGAGGGCTTCTCTCCAGGTTCCCCAAGCCCCGCAGTCCCACAATTTACTTATAAAATAATCACTCAGACGCTTATATCACTTATAAACTGTATGGCCGTGGCAGGCTTTTTGCTAATTGTTCTTTTATCTTAAATTAACCCATTTCTATAAATCTATACCTTGCCACGTGGCTGGTGGCTTACCAGAGTCTTTACATGCTCTTCTCCTGGCGGTGGCTGCAGTGTCTCTCCCCTCAGCCTTCCACTTCCCCGAATTCTCCTCTCTCCTTGTCCCACCTACTTCCTGCCTGGTCACTGGCCATTAGTGTTTTATTTATATAGAACAATATCCACAGCAATGAACATTTGAGTAACACAATGTTTTAAGTATGAGAACCTGTCCAAAATTTCCCAAGTGTGCACTATTTTACAGTCACACAACAGAGTATGAGGATTGAATTTCCTCCTTAGCTTTAGCAACACTTCTTGTTATTAGCATTTCCATTAATTTTTCCAATACAACATTTATGTAGATACAAAGTGATATCTCCTCATGTTTTTATTTGCAGTTTTCTCAATAACTAATGCAATTGAGTATATTCGAGGTATTTATTTGCCATTTCTATATCTACTTTGCCCTTTCTGGTGTTTTTTTTTTCCCACAGAAATTTCATTGATTCCTCTAATACTTTTTGTGTAGATAGTTTCCAATATTTACTTCAAACATTGACCTTTCTGCCAAGGGTTTCAATTTCCCACCTGCTTACTAGACATTGGCATCCAGAATGAATCTCAGAATCTGATTATTGCAACCAAAACTCATCTCTTCTTCTAAGCTATGTATTCTTTTTCCTTTATTTTCTATGTCTATTATATAGATGAGTTTCTCAACAGTCTTATTAAATAAGAAACACAGAGCCAAATACAGAGGTATAAGCTGTAGAGATCAAAGCAATAGCAGCCAACTAACCTTATCTTACCTCCTTGTCACCATAGCTTCCCAAGAGAGTTTCTTCATGTCTAACTTGTGCCTTTATTGCCTTCCTGTTCTGCCTTCTCATTGGCTCTAAGTCCAGCCACATCACTTCCTCATCACTGCCAGTTTATATAGACCTCCAGGTCTCTATGGTTGGTACTGGGATTAAAGGCGTGTGTCACCACGCTTGGCTGTGTCCTTGAACACACAGAGACTCTGCCTGCCATGTGATTGGATTAAGGGCATGTGCTACTACCAGCTGACTTCTGTTTATGGCTGTCTATGACCTCTGATTTCCAGGCAAACATTATTTAGTAACATACAAATAAAATATCACATTTCAGCACAAATATCACCACATTTTGCCCTTTTATTCTAATAAAAATAAAAAGAATAAAAAGTTATAACTAATATAAGAAAAACTATATACAATAAGTACAATAACTATATACAATATATATAAGCAATAAATACATCAACAAAGTCTAGCCCATATGCATTTGACAAACTCAGAGAAAATATTCCATTATCTATTCTATTTTGGTAAGTCCAAAATCTATCTGATTCACTTTCTGTCCTAACTTATATTACTAACATAACTACCTTATAATGTCTCTCAAATTTATACACTTTACATCTCTATTGTGAGTTTCTTTTCTGAGATTCTTCACAAGGAAAACTATATCTAATCTTCAAATAACTATAACTGCAACTATCTAATCTTCAAATAACTATAACTATCTATTCTTCATCTCCTTCAAAGACCCAAGAAGGAAATAATATTACCTAGTAAAAGAGGGAGTACATGCAAGTGGCTTGAAAAAATGTGAGTTGACAGAAACAGCCAGCTGCCTGGACAGTCACTCGAGGTTTCTCTGCAATGTTGGGGCATCATCTTCAGCCTATAGGCTTAGCATATCTGACAGACTCAATTATGAAGTAGGATGTACACAAGGCCTACAGTTTACCTTATGTTAGGTGCATGTAATCCACGTACCAGATAAACTGAATTCTACCAGTGTCCTGTCATGATTCAGGATTTTATTCTGGAAATTGTTGGTGTTTTTGGAATTGGGATGTCCATTCTTTTTGGCTTGTGGGTGGCTTCATCTCCTTTATTAAGTGCCAGTCTACCATTGAGAGGTTAGACTCTGTCAGCCTAGTTACTCTTTCAAGAATAACGGTTTTAGCTACTGCTCCACTGCACACCAGAAGCCATTGGTCAATTGCCTGTTCAGCTGCCTTTGAAGAAAGGGGCACTGTACCTTTTCTGGGTTGGAAAGACCACTTCAGTGATTGGGCCATATTGTCCTGGCCTCAGAGGATGCTTATTGCTAAAGCCACAACCACATTTGTCTTGGCAAGGATCGGTAGTCCTTTGTTTTGTGTCCTGTCTGTCCATTTTGTCCTGTTTCTCAGCAGTCAATGTGAGGGCATTTTGTTGCCTAGTGGCTAACTTTTTGCCATAATGAAAGTTAACTCCATATGCAGTTTCTTCAATGCCCAGTATCTGCTTTGAAGTAGATTGGTACTGCCAGGAGCCAACATGTCTCATTGCCATAAAAAAAAGAAGAAGAAATCTAAGTTATTAAAACATTTTAAATGCCATATTCTGTAGATCTCTGAAGGGTCTGAAGATGATCTGTTTATCTAAAATATCTCTGCTCAACCTTGAAAACATACCTAATATGGCTACCAGTTTGATTGTAATGTCTAACTACTAACTTTCATTTGTTTATATTGTAATAGTTGGTAATAATAACATTCAAGGATTAGCAAATTACATTACATTGTTAAATGAATGGTATAAGTACAATATCCTGAATAAGATTAAAAGTATATGTACAGCATTTTCTAACAATATCAATCTCAATATATATAATTTGTATACAATATATAAAAATCCAATCCAATGTATTTAAAACTAGTAATTATCTTTTAAAAGTAGATTCAATATTCTTTCTTTTTATCTATATCATATTTATATCCTCTCTTTTCAGAGTAGATTAAATAATCTACCCTCTTTTCTATCATTTCTATATATCTTTTTTTTTTTACAAACAAGAATCATAAATCTAATCTCCTTTGCTTAGCCCTTTTCCTAACCATTAACAACAACTTGTAACCACCCCTCCTAAACAATGAAAATTATCCCAAATGCAAAACCCATTGAAAGTACAAAAACCACCCACCACACATCACTTCTTTTCGAATGTGGGCATTGTGTTCTTAAAATTGCTTCCTGTTGGTTGTGGGTGAAGGCATCTTTGGGAGATTCTGAAAAGAAAAATTTTGTGTTAATCGTCAAGTTCCAGAAAATGTAGCTATATTATTTGTTGTCCAGTCTCTGCATAATGCCAAAGTTCAGGGCTTAGCTCAAGTCCTTGTTCAAGATGTCTGTGAAACTGGATCATCTCAGCTACCATCTCGAAATTGTTCCAAGCAGTTTTCATTCCAAAGCTAATATTTGGGTGATGTTTGTCAGCTTAGTAGTATTATTATTGTCCATGTGGAATCATTGTTGTGGGGCTCCATCATCTCTCTAGAGACTTCAAATTCAATGTTAGGCCTGGTTGTGATTCCCAGCAAAAAACTGATAGAGACTCAAACACAAAAACATGTATAGGCAGCTAAATGAAAGCCATTTTCTAGAATTAGTTATTACTCTATAATATCATAACAAAAGTTTAATATATATATATATACACACATTAATCTTATAAATTTTGATATAAAACTCATACCTTAAGAAAAGCTTAAAGAATTAAAGTAGAACCAAAAATTGAGAGTAGTGGCAATGGAATAGTCCCTTAATTTTTTTGTTTTCTTCTGTCCCATGCCAGAAGATGGCTCTTTATTCTGATATGATACAGAGATTTTGCATTTTCCATTTAACAACATGCTTGGTTTAAAGGAGAGAGCCTTTCTCCAACTCCAAAGCCTGCTTTAATTTTTAATTGAACTAGGACTACATAAAGAACATTTATGTTAAGTTTCTGTAGAGAAGAGCAGAAACAAACATTTAGGAAGAGTTATGAATTTTTTAGGTGATATACCAATAGGACAACTTACTCTTTTTTTTGGGACATTTTTTTTCTAGATGATTTGTCTATTTTCTTTAGATATCTCATTTGTTCAGTGTTCTTCAGATTCCTTAGCCTCCATTCTTCTGAAAGACAAAAACAAAAGCATTTCCGCAAGCCTAACTTTGGGGGATGTTTCCTCTTGGAAAGTTATATCTGATTAAATGAAAAGCATTTGTTAGTGGTATAAGTTAGTTTAAATTTGATGGTCATGCTGGTCTAATTAAGAGGTTTCTCTTGTTCAAATCGAACCTTTATCAATTTTGATGGTATCCACAGCTTAACTTCTCCTGTAGAAACAAAAGCAAAACCTTGTCCCCAATGTAACACATATCCTGGTTTCCATTCTGAGGTCAGCACATATTTAAAGTATATAGGCTGAATTAATTCTGTCATTTTCTCTATTATCCAATATCTCTCTGCAGCTAATGTTCCTTTTTCATTAGCACTGACAAAATTAAAAGTTAATAGAGCATTATGTAATCCATTTCTGTTTTTTTTTTGTTAACCCTTTCTGTTTATTTAGCATATCCTTTAGAGTTCTCTTTGACCTTTCTATAGCTGCTTGGCCTGTAGGATTATGTGGTATACCTGTAATATGTTTTATATTGTAATAAGCAAACAACTGCTTCATTTTAACGGAGACATATGATGGCGCATTGTCAGTTTTAATTTGTGCAGGTATACCCATGATGGCCATAACTTCTAGCAAATGAGTGATTACAGAATCAGCTTTTTCAGAACTCAAAGCAGTTTCCCATTGAAATCTTGAATAAGTATCAATGGTATGATGTACACATTTTAATTTTCCAAATTCTGCAAAGTGAAGCACATTCATCTGTCAGATTTCTTTCCTCTGAGTACCCTTTGGGTTACATCTTGCTGGTAATGGAGTCTGATTATAAAAGGAACAAGTAGGCCATTTCCTTACAATTTTCTTGACTTGTTGCCAGGTTATGGAAAAATCCTTTTTTAAACCTTTACTATTGACATGATTTTTTAAAGAAATTCTGAGGCACATTTCCTATCAATAATTTATCAATCTCATCATTACTTGTGCTAGAGGGCCTGGCAGACTAGTATGGGATTGGATGTGAGTTATATATAAGGGATGCTTCCTATTTCTGATTATATTTTATAAGTGAATAAATAGTGAAGTTAATTTTTACTCATCAGGGATAAATTCTACAGTCTCAATGTGTAATACCACTCTTTCAGCATACTGAGAGTCAGTAACTATGCTGAGAGGTTCTGAAAAATCCATTAATACCAACAGAATAGCATACAATTCTGATATTTGAACTGAATTATAAGGACTTTGAACTACTTGACTTAAATTTTCTGATTTGTAACCTGCCTTTTCCTGTTTGTTTGCATCTGTGTAAAATGTACTATCTCCAGATATGGGTATTTTCCATACAATACAAGGCAAAATCCAACCAGCTCTCTTTATAAGATCTATTCTATCAGTTTTGGGATATTTGCTGTTAATCTCTTCCAAAAAAATTACTGCAGGCTCTTTGCCAAGGTTCACTTTCTGCCCATAATTTTTCAATGTCCTCGTTACTAAAAGGTGTGAGAATTTCTGCTGAGTCTATTGCTGCTAATTGACAAATCTCAATTTTCCTTTTAAAATCATGTCAGTGATCTTTTCCACATGATTTTAATTTTTTCTATGTTTATTTGGTAGAAATATCCATTACAATATTATATCTTCCCTCTGCATTAAAATTCCGTAGGAGAATGCCTAGAGGGTAAAATAACCAAAATGCAATTGAGCTTTGGATCCTTACAATCCACACATCCTTCCTGAACTTTATTTTCTATCAAGGCCAATTCATTCTCAGGTTCAGGTGATAATTCTCTTGGACTTTTTAAGCCCTTGTCACCTTCTAAGGTTTTGAACAAATTACTCAGTTCACCTTTTTTTACCCCAGCAATACTTCATAGATGGGAAATGTCTCCAAATAATCTTTGAAACTCATTAAGAGTCTATAATCGATCTGACCTAATTTGCACTTTTAGGGTCTAATTTTTTGTGGACGTATTTTATATCCTAAATAATTAATAGAATCTCCTCTTTATTGGTCTTTTCAGGACCAATTTGTAATCCCCAGCAAGGCAAAATTTTCTTTACTTCTTCAAACATTCTTTCTAAAGTATCTGCATTTTTGTCAGCTAGTAAAATATCATCCATATAATGATAAATTATAGATTTAAGAATTTTTTTTAACGTATCACTTCCAATGTATGTTGTACAAAATATTGACACAGGGTTGGTCTATTTACCATTCCCTGTGGGAGAACCCTCCATTGATATCTCTTAACTAGTTGAGAATTATTACAAGTAGTACCACGAAGGCAAATCTTTCTCTTTTTCTTATAAGGGTATTTAAAAAAAAACAGTTGTTTAAGTTGATACCTATAACAGGCCATTCTTTAGGTAACAGAGTAGGCAAAGGGACTCCAGATTCTAGAGAGCCCATTGCCTGAATTACTTTGTTAATTGCTCTTAGGTCTGTTACCATTCTCCATTTACAAGATTTCTTTTTAATAACAAATACAGGAGAATTCCAATGGTTGCTTGATTCTTTAATATGTGAGCATTTAAGTGCTCTTGTACAACCTCTTCTAAACCCTGCAGTTTCTCTGTTGTTAAAGGCCATTGCTGAACCCATACAGGCTTGTCTGTTAACCATTTTAAAGGTAGAGCTGTTGGTGTCTTTGAAAGATCATCAGTTGTTGTTCCCTGTTCTTGTATAATATGGATGGCTGGTGACCACTCAAAATAATGCCTTCTAATGTTTCTCTCAGAAACATGTGCTAGTTTATGATTTGTTTCTGAGGTTGGAGGGATGTTAATCTGAGTATTCCAGTGTTGTAACAGGTTTTGACCCCACAGGTTCATAGCTATGTTAGCCACATATGGTTTTAATTTTCCTCTCTCTCCTTCTGGACCTATACATTTGAGCCATCTTGCACTCTGTTTCACCTGAGATAATGTTTTTGAAATATGACCTTTTAATTCTCTGGATTTCCTCATAGTCTGTTGTTATGTCCCCCTTTTCATTTTTGATTTTGTTAATTTGGATGCTCTCTTTATGTCTTTTGGTTAGTTTGGATAAGGGCTTGTCTATTTTGTTGATTTTCTCAAAGAACCAATTCTTTCTTTCATTAATTTTTAGTATTGTTCTCCTTGTTTCTATTTTATTGATTTCACCTCTCACTTTGCTAATTTCCTGGCGTCTATTCTTCCTGGGAGATTTTGCTTCTTCTTGTTCTAGAGCTTTCAGGTGTGCTCTTAAGTCACTCGTATGAGATTTCTCCAACTTCTTTACGTGGGCATTTAGTGCTATGAATTTTCCTTTTAGCACTGCTTTCATAGTGTCCCATAAGTTTGGGTATGTGATGTGTTCATTTTCACTGATCTCTAGGAAATCTTTAATTTTTTTTTTGGTTTTTTGAGACAGGGTTTCTCTGTGCAGTTTTGCACCTTTCCTGGAAGTCACTTGGTAGACCAGGATGGCCTCGAACTCACAGAGATCTGCCTGCCTCTGCTTCCCGAGTGCTGGGACAAAAGACCTGCGCCACCACCGCCTGGCAAATTTCTTTCTTTATTTCTTCCTTAACCCATTGGTGATTCAGTTGAGCATTATTCAATATCCATGAGATTGTAGGTTTTCTGTAGTTTTTGTTGTTGTTGAAATCTAACGTTAAACCATGGTGATCTGATAGAATGCAGGAGGTTATTCCAATTGTTTTGTATCTGTTGAGATTTTCTTTGTGGCCAAGTACGTGGTTGATTTTTGAGAAGGTTCCATGGGGTGCTGAGAAGAAGGTATATCCTTTTTTTTTTTTAGGATGGAATGTTTTGTAGATATAGATTAAGTCCATTTGAGTCATAACATCAGTTAAGTGTTTTATTTCTCTGTTAAGTTTTGATTTGGGAGATCTGTCCAATGGTGAAAGTGGGGTGTTGAAGTCTCCCACTATTAATGTATGTGGTTTTATATGTGATTTAAGCTTTAGTAATGTTTCTTTTACATATGTGGGTACCCTTGTGTTTGGGGCATAAACATTCAGAATTGAAACTTCATCTTGGTGGATCTTTCCTGTGATGAGTATGTAATACCCTTCTTGATCTCTTTCGACTGATTTTAGTTCGAAGGCTATTTTGTTGGATATTAGGATGGCTACACCTGCATGTTTCTTAAGACCATTTGATTGGAACGTCTTTTCCCAGCCTTTTATTCTTAGGTAGTGTCTGTCTTTGAATTTGAGATGTGTTTCTTGTATGCAGCAGAAAGTTGGGTTCTGCTTTCGTATCCATTTTGTAAGTCTATGTCTTTTTATAGGTGAATTAAGTCCATTGATATTAAGGGATATTAATGACCAGTGATTGTTCATTCCTGTAATTTTTATGGTGGTAGTGTGGGCTCACTTCTCTTCTTTGGGGTTTACTGCTCTTGTGTTATCTATTGCCTGTGTTTTTGAGGGTGTATCTGACTTCCTTAGGTTGAAATTTTCCTCCTAGTGCTTTCTGTAGAGCTGGGTTTGTGGATAAGTATTGTTTAAATCTGGATTTGTCTTGGAATGTCTTGTTCACTCCATCTACGATGATTGAAAGTGTTACTGGGTGTATTAGTCTAGGCTGACATCCATGGTCTCTTAGTGTCTGCATTATATCTGTCCAGGTCCTTCTTGTTTTCAGAGTCTCCATTGAGAAATTGGGTGTTATTCTGATGGATTTGCCTTTATAAGTCACTTGGCCTTTTTCCTTTGCTGCTCTTAATATTCATTCTTTATTCTGTACATTTAGTTGTTTAATTATTATGTGGCAAGGGGACTTTGTAGGGGGGTCTAGTCTGTTTGGTGTTCTATAGGCTTCATGTATCTTCATAGGCATTTCCTTCAAGTTGGGAAAGTTTTCTTCTATGATCTTATTGAATATATTTTCTGTGCCTTTGAGTTGGTATTCTTCTCCTCCCTCTCTCTCTCTTATTTGTAGGTTTGGTCTTTTCATGGTGTCCCAAATTTCTTGGACATTTTGGGTCATGACTTTTTGGCTTAATGTTTTCTTTGATTGCTGAATCTATTTCTTCTACCTTATCTTCAATGCCAGAGAGCCTCTCTTCCATCTCTTACATTCTGTTGGTTATATTTGCATCTGTAGTTCCTGTTCATTTACTCAGATTTTCTATTTCCAGCATTTCTTCTGTTTCTACCTTCATTTTTTTCTATTTCCCCTTTCAGGTCTTGGACTGTTTTCCTCATCTTTTTCATTGCTTTTTCATGGTTTTCTTTCAGTGATTTATTGTTTTCTTTTGCTTTATTTGTCCTTTCCTCTAGTTTTTTTATAGTGTTCTTCCCCTTTTTGTTTGTCTTTTCCTCCATTTCATTTTTGATTTCTTCTTTATAATTCTCTAGCCCCTTCATAATGTTATTCATAAGGTTGCTTTCTTCTGCTTCTTCTATTTTCTGATGTTCAGGTCTAGCTGTTGGAGGAGGGCTAGGTTCTGGTGATGCTGCATTGCTCTTCATTTTGTTGTATGTACTTCTGCCTTGACGTCTGCCTATCTCCTTGTGGATTTGCTCTTGGTCTTATCAGCACTCTTGGTCCAGACAGATCTGACAGATTCTGGAAGCCTCTCTCTGTTCCAGATGAAGCTCTCTGGTCCAAATGGGAGTTCAGGGTTCTGGTCCAGATTGGAACTCCAGGCACGATGGGATCTGGGGGCTGGTTTCTAAGTCTCAAGAAGTGGCTGGGGTCTTGGGCGGATTGGTGTGGGTACAGGGCATGGAGATTGATGGTCTGCCGGGGGTCTTGGAGAAGGGGAGCCTTCCTGGTGGTGGGGGTATTGGTGAAATTATTAAGGCCACTCCACGTATTTAAAAGGAAGATTTATTTAGTGGGTAACTTACAAATGAAGGGATAGGTAGATCGTGGGGTCTGTGGAAGGTGTATCACATTCCAGCGGTGTTCTCTGGAGCTCTGCTCAGTCAACCTCCACCATCTAGGGTTCCGGAACAGAGACAGCGCTTGCCCATCCAGGTCTCAGGTCTCCAGATGCCTCCCCTGGCCCTGCGTCATAGGCGTGACAGTTGCCAGAGTCTCAATGGGGGTTGGAACTTCCAGATCCAAGCTGGAATGGCTACCCACTACATCTCCCCCTTTTTGTCTAAATAAGAAGGTTCTAAACTAGTACAAGACTATATACAAAGGAATGGTTATCAAATATTGTCCAGTAATAATGAGGGATAATGACCTAGATAAGATGGAACTACAACCAATGCAAACAATATCAAGCAAGAAACACATACTAAAATCCAGAGAAGTATATAGCATAGGTAAATGGCATGTTATAAAGATCATTCCAAAAGGTGTCCTATCCTAAAGAACCTGAATCTCATACTTAATATGTTCTAAGATATTATATATACTAAGTTGTAACTATAACTGCTAGTTCTGTGGATATAGCTCTATATAAATAAAACACTGATGGCTAGTGACCAGACAGGACGTATAGGTGGGACAAGGAGAGAGGAGAATTGGGGAAACAGGAAGAAGGAGGGGAGACACGGCAGCCACTGCCAGGACAAGCAACATGTAAAGATGCCGGTAAGCCACCAGCCACATGGCAAGGTATAGATTTATAGAAATGGGCTAATTTAAGATATAAGAACAGTTAGCAAGAAGCTTGCCATGGCCATACACTTTATAAGTAATATAAGTGTCTGAGTGATTATTTTATACGTGGATTGTGGGACTATGGGGCTTGGTGGAACCTGGAGAGAAGCCATCCAGCAACAGGCGCAGGGCAAGTTGGGCAGGTCTTCCCTGGAATGGCTGGTGCCCAGGGATGGGACCTAGGGGCAGTCCTCTCTGGGTATGACACCCAGCACTCACCTCTTGTCCAGATGGGAGCTCTGGGGTGGCAACATCTGATATTTGTAGCATGAATCTTAAAAGTTCTTATTAATAAAATCAAACTTGAGGCCAATTATTGGAGTGAACACTGGAAGATCAGAGAACCAGAACAAGCCACAGCTAACTTCACTTGGCCAACTTCTCAGCTGATCTTGTTTCCTCAGACTGGAAGCCTCTGTGTCCTCTTATCTGAATGGCTCTTGGCTGAACTGCTGCTCAAAACCTAAAAGCTTAACCAGCCAAATGCTTCTAGTTTCTGGTCCTCATGCCTTATATATCTTTCTGCTTTCTGCCATCACTCCCTGGAATTAAAGGCTTGCTTTCTGGGATTAAAGGTGTCAGTCACCATGCTTGGCTGTATCCTTGAACATATGCATTTCTGCCTCTGGAATGCTAGGATTAAAGGCATGTGCTACCACTGCCTATCCTTTATGTGTATTATTGTGGTTGTTCTGTCTCTGACCTCAGTTAAGTTTATTAGCATGCACAATATTTGGGGGAACACAATACCACAGATATCTTAATTGACTTACCACATCTGCATAGAACAGTAGAAGTCTGAGGGAATTTCAAAGCAGCTACCTAGCATGGTTGCAGTCTAAGATGGGAATGCAGAGAGGGAGAGGAGAGAAAGAGAGAAAGAGAGAGAGACAGACAGAGAGAGAGACAGAGAGAGAGAGAGACAGAGAAAGAAAGAAAGAAAGAAAGAAAGAAAGAAAGAAAGAAAGAAAGAAGGAAAGAAAGAAAGAAAAAGAAAGAAAGAAAGAAGACCTACTACCTACCAGGAGAAGAAAACAAAGCTCAAAGCTAAAGTCCATCCACATGCTCTGGCCTGAGCCGTTTCTGGCCTGAGACAGAGGTCTCTAAACCCACAAGTAGTCTAGCTACTAGGAACTCTGGCCCCTTGTAGCTCCAATCATGTGATTTGGAGATCTGGCTGCAAGTAGCTCCAGCTGTGTGTAGCTGCACAGCTTGTAGCTACTGTGGAGTACAGATCTGTCTGCATGTAGCCTGTAACCCCTGGCCTGTAAGGCCTCCAATGGATTTTTAAAGAATTCTTGCCATTTGTGCACCCATTGTAGATCAATTTCTAAATAGTCTTATCAAATAAGAAATACAGAGTCAAATACAGAGGTATAAGCTGTAGAGATCAGAGCAATAGCCGCAAACGACCCTTTTCTTACCTCCTTGCCACCGTAGCTTCCCAAGACAGCTTCTTCATGTCTAGCCTGTGCCTTTATTGCCTTCCTGTTCTGCCTTCCCATTGGCTTGAAGCCCAGCCACATCACTTCCTCATCATTGCCTGTCTATACATATCTCCAGGTCTCTATGGTTGGCACTGGAATTAAAGGCATGTGTCACCACACTTGACTGTGTCTTTCAACACACAGAGATTGCCTACCATGTGATCGAATTAAGGGCATGTGCTACCACCACCCGACTTCTGTTTATGGCTGGCTATGACCTCTGATCTCCAGGTAAACTTTTTTTATTAACATACAAATAAAAATCACATTTCAGCACAAATAAAATATCACCACACTATTATACCATTATTCTTTTTTAAGACTTTTTATTGATTCTTTGTGAGTTTCACACCATGCACCACAATCCCACTCATCTCCCCATTTCTCCACATCTGCCTTCTGCCCTTACAATATCCTCCACCAAAGAAAACAACAAAACATAACAAAACAAAAAATCTCACCATAGAAGCTACAGTGTGTCACACAGTATATACCCTTTTGCCCAAATGGCTTTACTTGCAAATATTCATTGCAATGAGTCATTCGTGTGATTTGAGGCCTCTGGCTTGTGCTATACTATCAACATTGGATCTTCCCTGGGTCTCCTTGGGTATCCCAATGTTACCCTGAGTAATGGAGATCCGGCAGCTTTTGTTCTGTATGACCAGCCCCTTCATATACTCTAGCAGTTCACAGATGGGGAAGATGTTGGGGTGGGCCAACACAAAGCTCCGGGTCTGGGCCTGGGTGGTAGCTGAGTTGTTTAACCCACCAGGTCCCCTGCACCCAAGCCAGCCACTGTGTCCAGCTTTCCCACTTTGCCCAGGTAAGGGGTGAATCTTGCCAGATGTCCTGCTTGTAACAGCTGCCAAGGGGCAGAACTGGCTCTCTCTCACACTATTGCTATTGGGGCTAGTTCTCCCTCATCCATGCTACCAGGACCAGTTTTCCAGCACTGGCTCAATTAGGGGTGGAGCCAGCTCTGGCAAGGAGTGAAGCCAGCTGCCCCTTTCTCGTACCTCCAAGAACAGTTCTCAAGAGTCCAAGCTACCAGGGCCAGCTCTCCCACACTGCCTAGGCAAAGGGTGAGGCAAGTTCTCACATGGGCATTGTAGGCTACTCACATCAGGCTGTTCCTCAATGCCATTCTCATGTCTTTAGTTCCACCTCTGTTCATAGTACACAAATGTTGCTTGAGTTTTCCTACCTGGCCCACAGTCAGGACAAATCTCTTTCACCCACCAGTCCCACAGCCGCTCAGACCCAACCAAGTAAACACAGAGACTTATTTTGCTTTCAAACTGTATGGCCATGGCAGGCTTCTTGCTAACTGTTCTTATATTTTAAATTAACCCATTTCCATAAATCTATACCTAGCTACGTGGCTCTTGGCTTACCGGTACTTTACATCTTCCTTGTCCTGGTTGCTGCTGCAGGCAGTCTCCTGCCTTCCTGTTCTTTTATTTCTCCTCTCTGTTAGTCCCACCTATACTTCCTGCCTAGCCACGGTCAATCAGGTTTTATTAATTGACCAATCAGAGCAACTTGACATACAGACCATCCCCCAGCACAGCCAAGTGCAGATCATCTCAGACACCTGCACTCAGGCCCATGGTCCTAATCATCCTCTATGCGGACCTGCTGGGTAACGCCACAAGGAACCCAAGAAGGGCTCCCACAGTACATACAGAACATCCCACAGCACACAAACCATTCAGCCTCTGTAGCATGTATTTTAAAAGGTCTTATTAATGAAATCAAACCTGAGCCACATACTGGGGTCAACACTGGAAGATCAGAGAAGCAGAACAAGCCACAGCTTCCTCACCTCGCAATTCCTCAGCTGATCCTGTCTCCTCAGACTGGAAGTCTCTGTGTCATTATCCAAATGGATCTCAGCTGAACTGCTGCTAAAAGCCTAAAAGCTTAACCAGCTCTAATTTCTGGTTTTTACACTTTATATACCTTTCTGCTTTCTGCCACTACTTCCTAGGATTAAAGGCATGAGTCACCATGCCTGGCTGTTTCCAGTGTGGCTTTGAATTCACAGAGATCTGGATGGATCTCTGCCTTAGGAATACTAGGATTAAAGGTGTGTGTGCCACCATTTTCTGGCCTCTGTATCTAGTGAGTATTATGTTCTTTGACCCCAGATTAGTTTATTAGGGTGCACAATATGTGGGGGAACACAGTATGACCATAAGCCTCTCTTTCTCTACCATGTCTCCACCACATACTTGATCATCATAGTGGTACATGCTCTGCCCATGCCACATGGTGGGAGGTAGGGTGGGCAGCGGGCAGGAGATCTCTCAAGTGTCTTTGGCTATATCATTCTTTTCATCATCCAAACACTAAACTTAGCATTGTATCTAGATGTGAGATAGGTGGAACAGGGAAAAGGCCATTGTCATTATCTCAGGATTACTTTACATTTGTTTTCTCTTTTTATTTTTCACTTCTTGATCTCTATCCTTTTTGACTTTGATATCTTACTCTACAGATTCTCCTACTTTTTATTTTATCTTGAGTTATTTTTAACTGTATCTTAAATAGTGTGTCTGGAGTGATTAATATATACTTCCTTTCTTGTTTATATTTGTGTGAGTCCAAAACTTGAGTTATTACTTACATTTGTAATTCTAAAATATGTACTCTTAATCATGACATTCTGAAAGGTTCAGAAAATTTTTAGGAAATCTCTTCTTCTATATTGAACTTTCTATGTTCTGTCTGACATCTCCATCTTAACTGACCACAAACTTGATCCTGGTTTTATCTTTCTAGGTGAAGGCATCATTCATTTGGACATGTCAGAACAGAAATCTCACCATCATCCCTTCTCCTAAATACTATTTTATCCTTCACTTAAATCTACATATCTGCTTCCCATCCATAGTAACTGGTAGACTAAAAGAAAGGGAGTAACCTTGCTGTTGTGGCCTAGCATTTTGAGTCTGAGAATAATAGAGCAACATGGGGAGGAAGTAAGATGGAAGTTTCAAGGATAGAAAATATGAAAGGAAGAATTTTGGAAGAAGAAGAAAGAATTAGCAAAGATCTTTGAGTAAAATCAAAGGGACAAATATAGAAATGTTGTCTTGACCTAAATCACAGACAGTTGGGAAATGGGTCATGATACAAGGAACAATTGGGAACAGTTCAAGCCCAAGCCAGTGAACCCCTGTTTGCTTCATGGTATCAAATTTTTAATGCAGCATATTGTTAAACTTCAATCTGATCCATAGGGAAGCTTCAAATCTCCATACCACCATGTCCATAATAGTCTTGCAGTGTTTGTTCATTTACAGCTCCACAAATCTGAACGTGTATTAGCTAAGCGTCCATGCAACTTATTGCTTGGACACTTTTTAGTAGTCTAACTTTAGGAGGCAGAGTGCTAGAAAGTCTTTCCTGGTGTTGGACAACCAGAAATAATGAATTTTAGTTAATGTTCTAGTTTCATTTGTCCATGAAATCCCAGGACCTCAGTGGCCCTGCCATATAACATAAGGATTGAGGATATACAAATATGTAGCATATAAATCAACTGTGAATTCTAACACAGACAAAATAGTCTGTGACCTTGAGAATGTGATTTCTTTAACCTGAGAAAATAGACAATATGATTGTGTTAAACTTAAGAGAGTCTAAATCAACTATAGCTGGGTGTGGTAGTGTACACCTGCCATCTTAGATGCTATTTGGGAGATAGAAAGATGATTGCATATTTAAGGGCAGCTTGGATAAGTTAGTGATACTTGGTCTCAACATAAATTTTCTAAAAAGAGCTAAGAATGCAGCCTAGGGCTAGAATCCTTGCATGGTATTCATGAGGCTCATGTGATTCTAAACTACCACAGTACAAAACAAAACAAAAATAAACTAAAGTAAAATCCTTTCCTTCACTGTTTTTGTCAAATACAAAAGGTGTAGAAGGCAACTTTTTACCATTTACAGAAACGAAAGGAAGTAATCTGAACAGAGTAGATCAGTTGTGCTCTTTGGCTACCGCAGGTGCAACAGCTTACATTATTATTAGTCCAGAACTCCTCTGTGTTCCAGGGACTCTTATGGAGCTGATAGACTCCTAGTGATGTGCACACCAACAATAATCTGGAGCCCTTTCATCTTTTGCCAAAATCCTACATAGTTTATTTGTTGAGGACTGCAGTAAGATTGAGTACCTCTTCTGAATCCTGTGGGTTGTGCCAGTATGGGATAAAAGATGTAAGGGCTGCCAGTGAACTTTAAAATGTTCATTTTAAAAATAGTCCTTTATTATTAAAAAAAACCCTTAATTAGAGCTTACTACAGACAGATCACACATTTCTGAATATTTTAACAAATGAGGGAATAAGAAAATAATTGATGAGTGCTGGTGGGTTCATTTGCATGTTGCCCCATACCCAAATTGTAATATTGCAACATCAAAATTTTCAGCCAAATTACAAGCTCAAAAAATTAACATAATTTGTTAATTTCCTTTTTAATTGCACTACAAACACCAGCATTCCTGTCTTTTGGCTTTTTTTTTTTTTGACATGTAAGCTTCTTCAAAGCAGAAAGACTTCAGTATGGCTAAATCTGTCTTTAACAAGTAGAGCTGGTTTTCATTTGCATTTCCTTGCCAACTAAGATTTACACATTAATTACTCAATCGATACATCTTAAACATTCTCCTCCACTGTTGGTGGGAGTGCAAACTTGTACAGCTACTTTGGAAATCAGTGTGGTGGTTTCTCATAAAACTGGGAATCAATCTACCTCAAGACACAGGTATACCACTCTTGAGCATATATCCAAGGAGTGCTCAATCATACCACAGGGATACTTCGTCAACTATATTCATAGAAGCATTACTCATAATAGCCAGAACCTGGAAACAACCTAAATGCTCATCAGCTGAAGAATGGATAAAGAAAATGTGATACATATATGCAATAGAGTACTACTCAGCAGAGAAAAACAATGGCATCATGAAATTGGCAGGCAAATGGATAGAACTAGAAAATATCATCCTGCCTGAGGTAACCCAGATTTAGAAGGACAAACATGGTATGTACCCACTCTTAAGTAAATACTAGAAGTAAAGCAAAGGATAACAAGACAACAACCCACAACTCCAGAGAAGCTAGCTAACAAGGAACATTTTAATTAAAATACACAGGGCTGGCCAGGAACTGTTTAACCCATAGCACACTTTTATTTGCCTAGAAAGAATAATACTTAGGACTTTAAATGGATAAACTCAATCTTCCCATGCAGACAGGTCAAATGAACTCACAGTGAACATATCAAAGATAGGGGACTAATCGTTATTGAGATTCAGGTAAGTAATTTCTTAGGCATTTTAGCTGTCTTGTTGTAGAATAAGTGTGAATTCACCAAGACGGAATTGCAAAGCAGAACTTACTTATCCTTCCTCAAAGGCTAAATAGATTTTTTTTTGCCTATAGTTTATAGCAACTATCTATGTAATCATTAAAAGAAATGTTTTAAGAATTTCTTCCTCAGTAATAGCATTTGACTGAAAACGTACAGAATGGTGACTTTTTCCAGAATGAGGCTTCAGTGTGCTGGTGTGATTTGAGAGTGTTACTACTTGTGGCGAGCTCCTCGGCCAGCGAGGAAGAACGACCACCACTCGAGGATTCTTCTCAGATCACACTTTATTGGAGCGCATCTTGATTAAGGGAGAGCGGGAGGTGAGGGGCTCCGAGAACTAAATTGCAGCTGCTTATATGAGGATTCAAGCAAACGTGCCATACTGTGATTGGGTCCCGCCAGAATGCAAACACGGGGAGCCACGGGATAGGCTGAGGACATAGAGCCAATTACCATATACGCGCATACACGGGCCTCGGGACACGTAGTCCTAGGAGCATAGCCAAATATGGAGTTGTTTACAGCTGGGCTACTAGGAAGTCAGTGCCATCTTAGAATGGCGGCTCCCTACATCTCCCCCCTCTTTATTAATTAAGCAGCAGGAGAGAGTATAGGTCTGATTTCTGCAACACAAGTATTTCATCCAATCAGGTCCCTACCTCATGATGTGTCGACCAATCGAAGATGAATAACACAGCCATTTCACCCAATCAGGTCCCTACCTCATGATGTGTTGACCGATCAAAGGTGAATAACTGTGATAATTGTCCACATACCTTCCCAAGTGCAATGGACTAACCAGTCCTAAGGGTGCAAAGGCTATGTGACTCCATATGCAATCAGACTTGCTCTCCTTGAAGGAAGGAAAATGTCCTACACTTCAAGTGCAGTGCACGAGCCTGGCATCCTGTGCTCAATACAAGTAAAATGTGAAAGCTGTCCACATACCTTCCCGAGTGCAATGGACTGCCAGTCCCAGGGGTGCAAAGGCTATGTGGATATTAGTTGTTCTTTAAGGCGGAAAGCCAGATTTGAGGGGAGGAGCCACACTCCAAAGCGGCTAATGCTTGAGTGATAATGACCTTGTCCTTTTTTGTACGTGTTCGCAAACGGCAGACCAACCACAGACAAAACACGCATCCTTCAAGGCAGCATGCCAAAAATATACCCACCCGCGCCCATTCTTTAACCAGGGAAAAGGTAGAAGCAATCCAGGAGGACAGTCCCTCTGCCAGGCTGAGATCCACTCTTGTGGAGTTGATGGTCACCACCGCCACTCTCAGTTTTTCCAAAGTCTTTTCGAATTCTCCAGACCAATTTCCTATAAGATAACTGGACAATTGTTTAGACAAATTCACTGCTCGGGAACCATTCTGGAATTGCACACTAGTGACACACAAGCCAGGCATTCTCCACTCACAGCCCAATTGGGCCAGCTGCCAAAGGATGTCGACTTGTTCTTGTACCAAGTCAATGCGCTGGTTAAGCACCATAATGCCGCCTTTCAACTGTGCATTTAGAGAAGTAGAGGTATGAAGGATGGTTTGGAGCCATTAACTCCTTCCACCTGAAGAGGCTGAAATGGCCAAGCCTGCATCTCTGGAGACAGGGACCAGCTGCAGCAGTTTGAACCTCCCCTGCAAAGGTGATGCCTAGCACCTGGCCCCCAGCCAGCACAAGGATTCCCCATAACCTCTCTGAGAATGATTAGAATAACAAGTAAATGTGTGAATGCCATAATTCCCTCCTTGGAGCATAATTAAAGGAGCTATGTCAGAGCAGCTAGCATCCATTTATTAAATGGATTCATACGAGTGTCCTGGAGGAAGAGTAGCATAGGAAATTGTTTTCTTATAGGTTGTAGGGCCATGTCAACATACAGTTGACACATAGTGGGGCTATTAGCAATTCCTTGGGGGAGGACCCTCCATTGGTAACGCTCATCAGGTTGCTCATGATTGACAGATGGTAAGGTAAATACAAATCTCTCCCTATCATTAGGATGTAACGGAATAGAGAAGAAACAATTCTTAATATCTAATACCATAATGGGCCATGTTCGGGGAAGAGCGGACAACAGAGGTAGTCCCCTCTGTATGGCTCCCATAACTTGCATTTGATTATCCACTGCTCTTAAATCATGTAGTAACCTCCACTTTCCTGATTTCTTCTTGATAACAAATATAGGAGTATTCCATGGGGATATAGAGGGCTCCACATGTCCTAATTGCAACCGTTCTAACACTAACTGTTTAGCTGCTCCTAATTTTTCTTGTGATAAGGGCCACTGAGGAACCCACACTGCCTTTTCTGTCAGCCATGGTATTAAGATTGCATCCCATCAGTCATAACCTGGCTGCTACTCCATAGGCTCGAGCAGCCTCTACCAGGTCTTTTAATTGTTTATAAGGTACAGGTTCATGATACCTGTTGTTTGATAGCAGATCTCCAAAAACTGGAAATGTGGACGCTAGCCGCGCCCCTCCTGATAAAATGACAACCTCCACCTGTTTGCAGATACGAAGGTGTTGCCAGGGGTGAATGTGGTCCCGAAGGCACCGTTGGTTCCGCATTCACCCCAGCAGAAACATTATAAGGAGGGGGTCGCCGCCGCCCATATCTCTCTTTCTTATATTCAGCTGCAGCTTTCTCTAAATTTTCCTCCTCATCTGAATCTAATTCATTATCAGAAAAATCAAGTTTTGAAAATTCCTCTAATACTGGATATAAAGGGTTCCCTTTCTTTTCTGAATTTTCTTCCTTCTCTGGTTTATTTTCTTTAATTTCCTTTTCTTTATTCTTTTCTTTCTTCTTTTTAGGCCTACTTAAGTTCTCTCCTTTAGAGTCTGACTCTGATAGACTATCCTGGTGCTTAATTAATGCCTTGTGTCCCTCTCTAATGATTTCCACATTCATAAGAATGAACACAAGAGCAAACACAAGCGGATTAATCCCAGCAATCAGCATACCTGGAGAACTTACCGACATCGCCGCTACCTGGAGAACTTACCGACGTCACTGCTCCGTGTGTTGAGTTCTGAATCCTCTTCGACCCCTCACCTGGTGTCCAAAATTTCCCGGGTTTCGGCACCAGTTGCGGCGAGCTCCTCGGCCAGCAACCACCACTCGAGGATTCTTCTCAGATCACACTTTATTGGAGCGCATCTTGATTAAGGGAGAGCGGGAGGTGAGGGGCTCCAAGAACTAAATTGCAGCTGCTTATATGAGGATTCAAGCAAACGTGCCGTACTGTGATTGGGTCCCGCCAGAATGCGAACACGGGGAGCCACAGGATAGGCTGAGGACATAGAGCCAATTACCATATATGCGCATGCGCGGGCCTTGGGACACGTAATCCTAGGAGCATAGGAGCATAGCCAAATATGGAGTTTACAGGTGGGCTACTAGGAAGTCAGCGCCATCTTAGAATGGCGGCTCCCTACAAGTACTAATGGAATGCAGAACTCTGTAGCATTTTTATTTAAAGTTTCATTTGAGATAATATTACTTATGGCTAATGCAACCATCTGTACCCCTCTCCATCATTGACAACATAAAGTAGTTAAACACAATTTTATAGGCACCAAGTGCTTTGGCTTGAGTATAATCTTGTAAACATGTCTTATTGCACTACTTTTTTATTATCATTTAAATATGACCAGTCACAGCAGCAAATATTCAGAGCATATCACTGAAACAAAGGTTGTGATTACACAGCATTTTGAAGATATTCTTCATGATTCTAATGATTCATTTAGTCCATTTCCTTGTCTAGGGATGCCCTTTCAATTCAGATTCCAAGAGGCTCTCTTTTCTTTCTTCTAGTATTCTTGATCACTGTACCCATTTGTTTGTCCCACAGTGTTTATCATAATTTAAAAACACACCTACATCTTGTTATTATTGTCTCCGCTTCTAGACTATCATCTATGAAAAGGAAGAAACTATGTTTAATTTTTATTTACTATTTTTCCAGTTTAATTTGGATTACAAATTGACAAATCATAGCTGCATATATTTATGTGATACAAAGTAATACTATGATTTAAGAATACTAATGGAATAAAGAAATAAACTAGTTAATGCTGTGGATTGTTAATGTATGTCCTGTGGGAGCCCTTCTTGGGTTCCTTGTGGTGTTACCCAGCAGGTTTGCATAGAGGATGATTAGGACCATGGGCCTGAGTGCAGGTGTCTGAGATGGTCTGCACTTGGCTGTACTGGGGGATGGTCTGTATGTCAAGTTGCTCTGATTGGTCAATAAATAAAACCTGATTGGTCGCAGCTAGGCAGGAAGTATAGGCAGGACTAACAGAGGAGAAATAAAAGAACAGGAAGGCAGAAGGAGACGCTGCCAGCCACTGCCAGGACAAGCAGCATGTGAAGATGCTGGTAAGCCACGAGCCACGTGGCAAGGTATAGATTTGTAGAAATGCGTTACTTTAAGATATAAGAACAGTTAACAAGAAGCCTGCCACGGCCATACAGTTTGTAAGCAATATAAGTCTCTGTGTTTACTTGGTTGGGTCTGAGCGGCTGTGGGACTGGCGGGTGACAGAGATTTGTCCTGACTGTGGGCAAGGCCAGAAAACTCTAGCTACAAGTTAACATATCCACCTCTTTTTAAGATTTTACCTATGTATCCTTTAACCTAGCAATGTAAAAAGGGACTCTAAATATTTTGTAAAGGAGTGAGACACTAAATTCTGTTATAAGTAAATGAGGCAAGGTTGTAGAGTTGCTAAAATACTGGATCTGTCCCTATATGCTCCTATATGCTGCATTTTACTTTACACATTTATCCAACGTGATTCATGTAGGTATACTGAAATATTTGCTGGACAGTTGTACCCTAAAGTCTACAGATATCTCAGCTAGTATTCCAATTTATAATTTATCTTGTCTCTCAAATCTCATGATTCTATTATATGTATATATGTATATATATTAGCATAATATATAATTGTATATTATATATAATATTATAATATATTTATATTATATTATATAATATAACATTATACTATATTATATATAGTATATATAATTATATATTATGCTAATATATATATTAGCATAAGTCTTAGTTACTATTTGATTGCTATAAAGAGACACCAGGATCATGGCAATCTATGGAAGAAAGCATTTAATTGGGGGCTTTCTTACAGTTTCAGAAGGTGAATCCATGACCATTATGGCAGAAAGCATGGCAGCAGGCAGGCAGGCAGACAGTTACAGTGCTGGAGCAGTAGATGAGTGTTTATATCTTATATACAAGCAGCAGGCAGTAAGAGAGAGCTAAGTGAGAATGGCCTAAGCTTTTTAAACCTCAAAAATCTATCTCCAGTGACATACCTCCTCCAAGAAAGCCACATATCCTAATTCTTCCTAAATAGTTCTACTAACTGAAAACCAAACATTCAAATACATGAGTCTATGGGAGCCATTGTCATTCAAATTTCCACTGTGTGTGTTCACACACACACACACACACACACACACACACACACACACACACACAAACAAACAAATAAAAATAAAACCTGATCATACAGTTCTACCAGTGTGTCCTTCAAGTGATTCTTGGATCTGCCCTTTCATTTCTGCTGCCATTGAGATGAACAGTGGCCAGATACTCATCATTGCTTATCTATCTAGATAAGTGTTTCATTCTACTCTCTACTTTCTTGTTGTTATTCTGTAAAGACCATATCCTTCTCATAAGTATAGAAATACTATTCTCTTCCTCAGTCCAAAAATCAATAAGGGCTGGATCAGTGCAGAAATATCTAGAACCTGAGTGAATAAGAGATATTCAAAGATTACAGACATATGATTTCATCAAGATTGATTTCCTTTTTGTTTTCCTACTATAAATCCAACAGAATATTATTAAAACATCTGAGCTTCTGAACAAAGTACAGAATTATTCCAGCAGGAAGAATAGATAGAGTGCATTTCATTTTCTTCTACTATCTGTGATAGATGATATGACCATGAAACTTCACTTAAATATGGAGTTCTAAAACAATAGACCACTAGAGTTAGACAAGAGCTGCATAAATCCTATGTCTGAGATTGACAAAAGGGAAGGACTTTATATACCACCAGATTGAATTACTGTGGAATCAGGTCTCAGATCCTGTTGTTTGTATTACTAAAATGACTGTGCAGTTTCATTTAGATGTAGTATTTAAACATTTTACACTGCTATGACTCATTCCCTAGATTGCTATGGCATGATTTCTTTCCTTCACCTGATCTTTTTGTTTTGCTTTGTTTTTCTTGTGCCTGCATACTAATCAGTGAGATTAGGAAGAAAATCTGATCTTAATAAAGTGATATTTGATTTTGAAATGAGGCTCTCGGAAGTACCAGAGGTTTCTTGGAAGTGGCTTGAGAATCACTTGTGTGTATCAGTCATTATAAAGTTCCAAGTGAGTAAGACCCTGACTGCTAACCCCTGTTTCAACATACAGCTGTGCTTTGGTATATGTGAGCCCATGCTGCTGATTTTTTTAAAATAATACTGTGTTGTAAAACTTCTGAGAGCTACTGTGCTTCAGGAATGAAGTTGCTGGTTGCTCTTGAATTGAATATTGTAATTAAACAATAATTTCATGGTTTTGTGTTTATTTGTATCTTCTTCTTCATAATGGTAAAATACAAGAAAACCCAGGCTTGTCACGTAAATCTGGTCATTAGAATACAGATTGCCTATAATTACCTGGTAGTATAATAATATCTAAGGCTCAAATTTTGTAAATTTTTAATATGTGTTAGTGAAGGTAGATGGTCTGTATATCAAATGTGTTTCTCTGATTGGTCAATAAATAAAACACTGATTGGCCAAAAGCCAGGCAGGAAGTATAGGTGGGACTAACAGAGAGGAGAATTGAGAGAACAGGAAGGTGGAGAGAGAAGCTGCCAGCCGCCGCCATGACGAGCAACATATAAAGATACTGGTAAGCCACAAGCCATGTGGCAACTTATAGATTGACTAATAGAAATGGGTTAATTTAAGATATAAGAACTAGATAACAAGAAGCCTGCTGTGGCCATACAGTTTGTAAGCAATATACGTCTCTGTATGTTTACTTGGTTGGGCCTAAGCAGCTGTGGGACTGGTGGGTGAGAGAGATTTGTCCTGACTGTGGGCCAGGCAAGACTGGAGAAAATTCCAGCTACATTAGCCTTCTTTTAAGGCCAAGGAGTAAAAGAGATAGGTTTGCAGAAAGTATATTGTCACTAGAGATATAGATCTCCTGTTTAGTTGACTTGAATTCTAAAATATTTAGTCTTTTTTCTCTTTTTTTATTATGAAGAATTTTTCTGTTCATTTTACATACCAACCACAGGTGCCCCTCTCTTCCCTCCTCCCACTCCAGCCTTCCCCCTCAACCCACCCCCCATTCCCACCTCCTCCAAAGCAAGGAATTCCATGGGGAGTCAGCAGAGGCAAGTACATTCAGTTGAGGCATTTCCAAGCCCTCCCCTTGACCCAAGGCTGTGTAAGGTGTCCCACCATAGGTACTGAGCTCCAAAAAGCCTGTTCATGCTGCAGGGATGGATCCTGATCCCACTGCCAGGGAGACCCTTAAGCAGATCATGCTACACTACTGTCTCACTATGCAGAGGGCCTAGTACAGTACCATGCAGGTCCCACAGCTGTTGGTCTGAAGTTCATGAGTCCCCACTAGCTTGGTTTGGTTGTTACTGTACATTTCTTCATCATGATCTTGATGCCCCTTGCTCATAGAATCTCTCTTTCTCTTCAACTGGACTCCTGGAGCTCAGTCTGGTGCTTGATTGTAGATCTTTGCATCTGCTTACATCAGTTGCTGGATGAAGGCTCTATGATGACAGTTAGGATATTTGCCAATTATGCATAGTTTTGTGCATATGAGTGCAGCTAGAAGAGGACATTGGATTCTCTGGAGGTAGAGTTGCATGTGGTTGTGAGCACCCCAATATTGGTGCTGAACACCCAGCTCATGTCTTCTGGAAGAGCAGCAAGTGCTTTTAACTGCTGAGCCATATTTCCAGATCCTCAAAAGTGATTTTACAAGTGACAAGTGGGACATACATGAGAAAATAATCATTCTATTCTTTGTTGTTTCTGTGTGAATGTGTGTTCCTCCATGCTTTTGTTTTAGCTTGTAGCTGTCCTCTTCACAGCTTAGCTTTCATATTGCACAATCATTGCCATTACCTACCCCTATACCCCTGACACCTTCCATACATCCCTGACACCTTCCAGTCCCTTCCATGCAGACACACTGCTGTGATTCTCATTTTTCAGTTCCACAAGCAAGCAGGAGATTTTATAATAGGAAACATTTCTGAAGAGACAAATAATTGCCTTTGGAAGGAAACTTCTTTTCTCTTCCAAAAATTCACATTTGTTGGTTAAAATTGGTGTGACCTTGTATTTTTGGCTAGAACTCTGCAGTATTCCACTGAGCAGTCATTATTCCTTTGGTGATGCAGTAGTTTTTTGAGAGATGGGAACTAAATCTAAGAGAGTGAATTCATCTGGTACATATGTTGAAGATCTCTCTGAGCCCATGAACACTGAAATGTTCATGCTAGATTTTTGCTTGTTTGTTTTTTCGAGACAGGTTTCTCTGTGTAGCTTTATGCCTTTCCTGGAACTTTCTTTGGAGACCAGGCTGACCTCGAACTCACAGAGATCTGCCTGCCTCTGCCTCCCGAGTGCTGGGATTAAAGGCCTGCACCACCACCACCTGGCTTATGCTAGAATTTTATCTACTGGTATAATTTAGATACTGATATAATGTGATCTAGTGCCCTGGGTCACTGAACCAAAGACTGAATTCCATTCTCTTCCATGGCATTGGATGCCCCACACAATGGATTCATCATTCCTTGTCAGAGCAAGATGGTAAGATAGACCTTACTTTCTAATCCCGAATGATCAGAAAAAGTCAATAGCTGGAAGACCCAGGGATTCCTAATACCTGTAGCTTCAGTAACTATGTTGGCATGATAACAGAATTCCCCTTTCATTCCCTAGGTATCTGGTACTAGATTAGTCTGAAACCTTGAGTGCTAAATGACCTTGAAAAGCAGTCCCTTAGGAGGCTCACTTTGAAACCTTCATTTTTACATTATGGTGATTCTAGGGTATACTAGGACCTCACTGAACACTGTTCTGCTTAGTTGGAACTCTGGAATCTAGACTAATCTGTGGTAGGCCTTTTCCTGTAATGCTGAACACTTTCTCTCTGTTTGTAGGTCTCTTGACACATACACCTACTGACCAGAAGACAAGTTGGCAGGGCTGTTGTCATTACAGTGCTAAATGTCTATTATTTCATGGGGTCCAGGTAGGGCATTGCATGCTAATACCTTTATAGGATGAAAGTCTTTCTACTCTCTAGTGTTGAACAGATAGTGCTATTCACAGTGTCTGACCAGGTACAGTCAACCTCCATCTTAAAATGGCATAAAAAGCTTCTTAAAAAAGGAATTTCTCAGAGCAAGGCACAGTCTGTAAAATAACTGTTTTGTACAATATGGTAAAACTTAGGTCAGGGCACAGCTTGGTCTCAACAGTATCTTAACAATATCTCACTTTTCACTTGAGGTTCAGTCCAAGTTCTTGCCTATGCTTGCCTGGAACAATTAACCCAAGAGAACACAAGGGGATTTGCTGGTCTCCTATGAAATAAAATGCTATGAGATACCAAACAGCTGACTGTTCAGACTTGTTAGCAGAATATGGCTGATTTCAGCTTTTTGACATTTTTCCCCTTTTGCTCTATAGTCCAGTGTGAAAGAGATTCTCTGGAGCAAATTGTCAATGGGAGGAATTTAGAGCAGCCATTTGTCATCTGTACATGGTTGATGAGAAGCCAATAAAAAAGATTATCTTCATTTTCTAAAAAAAAGCTATTGAGGAAGGCTATTATTTTCCAAATATCTTCTTCCACCTTTATCAAAGAAGAATTGCAACTGATATATGATATATATATATATATATATATATGTATATGTATATATATATATGTATATGTATAGGTATATTTGCATTCACTGTGCAAGGATTATCTATAGAATCACAGTGTGACATTTCATGTTTTCCTCATACATTTGCCCTTTTTCCTTCTAGAAAACCATTTGAATTTCCACTGCTTCTGTTAGCTATGAGCTATATTGCTTCAAGGCCTTTGAGTAGGATTGTCAAACTCAAATGTACAAATCATTATTGGCTGTGTTTAACCTGTTCTCCCTTTTCTCCTACACTGTAGTATCCCTCTATTCTACTGCATCCCACATAGAATTGGAGATGTCATGGTTTTTCTTTCTTGATTCTAGGCTTTGGGGTAAACAAGGTATCGAAAGCTACATGTCAGCAGATATTTTAGTATTTAAAGTAGAGCAGTGGTTATGTATGTATGTATGTATGTATGTATGTATGTATGTATGTATGTATGTATATATGTATGTATGTATGTATGTATCTATCTATCTATCTATCTATCTATCTATCTATCTATCTATCTATCTATTTATTTAACCTACATAGGAACCTGCTTTCTGCTGTATATAGATTATATCTAGCATGCTTTGTTTTAAATTATTAATGACACCTATATTCATAAGTTCCCTGTGTTCAGTGCCAGGGGGGTTAAGGCTGCTGTGTGTTTGACCTTTTAGTTAGCCCCTGCACCGTCTTTCCATGGAGTTTCCATCTTTTCCTGTTCATGGGTGAAGGTTTGTTTCATTTCCTGTTTATCTGCTTCATTTTAACACAGTGAGCACCATAGACGTGTTAGTTAACAACACATGGCTACATTCTGCCACAATCTTATTTCTCAATGCTCGTCAGCAAAACAGAAGCCCATCTACAGAAGAATCATTTTCTCTAAGCTTACAACATTCAGAAGGCCTAGAATCACATGTAATTTTGGTTCATAGTTGGAAAATTTCCTCAAGGCTCCCTACTACATTAAAGCAATACTTTTGAGAAATTGTGTTTTCCTCTTTAAAAAAAAGAGATCTAAGGTCACCTCTGTTTCATTTAGTTTCAGTGTGCTTTGTTTTTCATTCTTTGGACCATATAGTAAGTACTGAGTCAAGTTTCCATTGGCACTTTTCAAATAACTATTTTTTCGATTGTAATATAATCACATCATCTACCACTTCCCACTCTTTTCTCCAAACCTTCCCATGTACCGATCTTCTTGTTTCCTTTCAAATTCTTGGCCTCTTTTTCTGTTACATTTTTGAAATACTGTGTGAACCGGTATGTTTTCTAGTTCCTTTTTTTCTGTTGCTGAGATAAACACCATGACCAAAAGCAACTTGGGGAAGAGTGTAGCAGGAATCTTCAAAGTTCTTATTAATAAAATCAAACCTCAGGCCAGTTATTGGGGTGAATGCCAGAAGATCAGAGAGACAGAACAAGCCACAGCTAACCTCACCTGGCCTTCTCAGCTGATCCTGTTTCCTCAGACTGGATGCCTCTGAGTCCTTATCCAGAATGAATCACAGCTGAACTGCTGCTCCAAAGACTAAAAGCTTAAACAGCTAAATTCTTCTTGTTTCTGGTCCTCACACCTTATATATCTTTCTGTTTTCTGCCATCACTCCCTGGGATTAAAGGCTCACTTCTTGGGATTAAAGGCGGGTGTCACCATGCCTGTCTGTTTCCAATGTGGCCTTGAACTCACAGAGATCAAGGGATTTCTGTCTCTTGAATGCTAGGATTAAAGGCATGAGTGCCACCATTTTCTAGCCTCTGTATCTAGTGGCTATCTGTTCTCTGACGCCAGATAAATTTACTAGGGTGCACAATATTTTGGGGAACACAATACCACTACAAAAGTTTGTTTCATCTTATGCTTCCAGGTCCCAATTCATTATTGAAGGATGTTGGGCCCCATGAGGCCCAGGTGTGAGGCCCAGTGTAACTTCCTGAGCCTAGCTCAAGTTTGGTGACCTGTCTTTGGACATGACTTCGGCATAAGAATGACTCAGCTCCACTCGACCTAGAATCACCTCTGCCTAGTAACTGCTGAGATGGCATCTCATTGGCTTGCTATCCTCACCCCATCTCCCCCTCTCCCCCCATCCCCATACCCCCAACCATAAGTCCACTCCTAATACAATAAAGCAAGTTCCTGCTTTGACAAGGCTCCCTGCACAGTGTGCTTCTCTCAGGTGAAATGGGGAGGTCTGGGCCATCACCACTCACCATCCTACTCAGCCCAAGGGAGAGACCTCTTGGACCAGCTAGACTGGTCCTGCCTGCACCCTACCTGTCAGTCAGACTGACAGAAGGACATCAGGGCAACAACTCAGGAAGGAACAGCAGGAACCATGGAAGAAACCACTTTCTGACTTTCTCTGATTCATGTGTAGTTTGTTTTCTTATATTCCCCAGGCCCACCTCTGTAGGGATGTTGCTGCCCAAAGAGGGCTGGTCTATCTTTTATCAATTGGCAATCAAGAAAATGCCCCAAATGGGCAGTGGTTGTACACGTCTTTAATTCCAGCACTCAGGAGGCAGAGCCAGGCAGATCTCTGTGAGTTTGAGGCCAGCCTGGTCTATAGAGTGAGATCCAGGACAGGCACCAAAACTACACAGAGAAACCCTGTTTCAAAAAACAAAACAAAACAAAACAAAAAACAAAAACAAAACAGCAAAAAAGAAAAATGAAAAAAGAAAATGTCCCAATTGTGGGTCTGTGTGTTAATTCCCATCTACTGTAAACGACGGCTTCCTTGAGGAGAGTAGTGATACAATGATCTTTGTGTGTAGCAATATGTCATTTTATTACTCTTTCTTCAGCAAAATAATAGCAGTATTATTATCTATTATTCCACTAGGTAAGCCAATGACCTATCTAGTCTTATTCTCTTGGCCACTGTAGTAGTGTCAGGTATGAGTTCCATCTCATAGAGTAGGCCTTAAAGCCAATCAGAAAGTGGTTTGTTACTTTCATAACATTCATGCCACTATTGTACCAGTATATCTTGCAGGCAGATTGTTGTTGTAGGTTACAGGTTTTTTTAACTGGGTGATATTGATGATTACCTTTCTTCTCCAGTAGTAAACATAGTACCTGCCAGTACCATGAATGTTCATCAGTAGGGGTGAAGCTTCTAGTTGGGCACCAGATTGACTTATCTGTGTTTGATAACATAAGTACATGTCATCCCCAGTAATAGTGCTTTAAGATTGTGGAGAGGAACCAATAGCCTTCACTTGGTATATCAACCACACACTAGGACAGGCCTCATGCCCAGGAATAGTTAGCCAACACAAAAGAACAAACTCAACATTATGGTGATATTTTATTTGTACTGAAATGTGATTTTATTTGTATATTAATACATAAAGTTGCCTGGGGGTCAGATCTATTAGCAAGCCATAGCAAAAGCTGTGTTGTGGTGGTGCACGCCTTTAATCCCAGCACTTGGTAGGCAGAGCTAGGTAGATCTCTGTGTGTTCAAGGATATAGCCAGCATTGGAGACACATGCCTTTAATCTCAATACCTACCATAGAAGACCTGGAGGTCTGTACAGGCAGGCAGTGACTAGGAAGTCATGTGGTTGGGTTTACAACCAATGAGAAGGCAGAACAGAAAGTCTATATAAAGACAAACACACAGGAAGTAGGTCTCTTTCGGAGAGGTAGGACCACCGCGAGAGTGAAGGGTAAGGTTTTTAGCTCTTAGCTATTGCTCTGACCTCTTGGCTTTCATCTCTGTATTGGCTCCATGTTTCTTATTTAATAAGATGGTTGGTTATATCTACAAAACATTTTGTTTTGGCATTTTTTGTCTTACTTTTTTTGTTAGGTGAGGTTGGATTTTTTGAGAAAGAAGGAGAGAGAGAGAGAGAGAGAGAGAGAGAGAGAGAGAGAGAGAGAGAGAGAGAGAATGAAGTGGGGTGTGTAGGGAGGTAGGAATAAATATGGTAAGAAGAGTTGGGGGAGGAGAAAAAAACATGATCAAAATATATTGTATGAAAAAAAAACTTTAAGGAAGAAAATGCCCTAAAGACATGCCCACAGGTCAATCTGATCTAGGCAATTGTTCAGTTGATGTTTCCTTTTCCCAGGTTACTTAGTTTGTGTTAAGTTGACAATAAAAACAAACCAGTATAGTATAATTCATTTCGAACACTAGACATGAGAACTTTGAGAGCAGTTACATATATGATTTATTCAGTGGATTGGAAGCAATGTTGACAGGAAGAAACTAGAGATGGTCCTGGAAGAGTAGAAACAGAAAAGTAGTAAGACTGAAAGAGTGCTTCTCACCCCAAAGTAAAGTGTGAGCCAGAGTTAGAACATCCAGTATGGTGTGAAGCCAGAGATCTACATCAGTGTGGGATGTATATAATCTGTCTCTATCTTATGGAATAGAGAGAAGGTCTGGTTTTGAATATAGGATTGAGAAAGTGTTAGATTGGATTTTATTATTGTCTTGAAATGAATGATATTGAAGAATGTTCAAAGATCCAAGTATGAACACCTCACATCTAATTCAGACATAAATGACCAATTTGGTTTATTAATGAGATTTCACATTTCACTTAATGAGTAGCCATAATCAAATGCTGGCTAAGCTTATATGAGCAAACAATGTTCAAGCCATTTACAAATATAGTTAGCATGAAAAGAGCTATTGGTTGGACTGTATTTTAGTCCCAGTAGTCATTGTTTTCTGCCTTTAGTACCTCCAATATTCCACGTGGGTACGGTGCAATGAGTATAACACAAGCATGGTTAGATTTATATGCTAATCCACATGGAAGTATTAATTCATTCCTCAAACCATAATCAGAGAAACTTTCTAAGGGAGAGAAAGTTCTGGGATAGGATATCAGTGGACAGGTGTCCTATTGTGAGAAACCTGTTCTCAACTACTTTTGTTCATAGGCCTTGAAAAAAATGTTTACTAGTATATAATGTGATTTTTTAAAAAATGTATTACTGAAGTTCTTCTAACCAATTGATTCTAAGTATCAACCACTTTTTTTATACATTTATCCATCTGCACATTATTTTTATGAGTGTTGTTTTTGAGATTATGATTCTAGAAATAAAAGTCCCACATAATTCCTGGAGTAAGTGTTTAACTTAGAGGAACTTTTCGCAAGTGTTGGATGATAATTTTGTTCCACTAATAAGAAAATAAAAGAAAATGTACATGGTTTTGTCTCCATTGTGTATCTTAAGCGTTGGCAAGAAATTCATGGCCAACTCTGCTGCTGACTTGTTTGCTGTACTGTATCTTCTCTAGAATATAAAAATATAAAGTAGTTTTAATTATTTTGTCACTCTACTAGTACAAATAATGCTTTAAAGTAAAAATTCAAAAACAAAAGCATTGAGTATATTTTGTTCTCCCAGTCCTGTTCTCATGTAATAATTAGGATTAAAAAAAAAACTTTTGATACAGAATCTTACTCTGTAGCCCAAGCTGTCCTCTAATTTCACTCTTCCTACCTTAATTCCACAAAAGATAGGGTTACAGGAATTTGCATCCGTACCAGTTCAACTCTCTTTTTAATAAAATGATTCAATGTAGGTTATCCAGTTATCTTTTTTTAAAAAAAAAAAATCTCCCCTGAAGGTATTTGCTGTTGCACCTGACTCTCATTAAGAATTCAACTGCTAAAACATGTCAATGATGATCTTACACATGCATGTGTGTGTGTGTGTGTGTGTGTGTGTGTATGTATATATGTGTATTCATATGTCGTGTGTGGATGCTATGCCTGTGTATGTGTGGAGATCAGAAGATGTTGGAACCCTCAAGCTGGAGTTAAGGACATTTGTGGGATACCCAAGTTGCTACTTGGGTGCTGGGACCTGAACTCCTGCCTTCTTTACTGAGTAGTAAATACTCTTAATCCACTGAGCAATTTCTCTTACCCTGATCATAGAAAGTTATGATTGATCCCTTACATTAAATAGCTTTCGGAAAGATATTTGTATAGCCATACTTTCATTATTTTTGCTATTACTGTCCACAATAATGCTAATCTAATGTTTAGTATGATATAAATGAGACTAATATTGTATTTGTTAAGGAAGGTGGCTGATTTTTTTCTAATAATTAAATTCACTTTTAAAAAATATTTAATGTTATAGAATAATCTTTTTGTACACTGTGATTACATGTCTTTGCCAAGGCAACTTATGATTGCTTTAATAAAAGGCTGGCTGACTGGCCAATAGCTAGGCAGGAAGAAGTTAGGTAGGAAAGTCCAACTGAGAGAATGCTGGGAAGAGGAAGGGCAGAGTCACAACAAGTATCCAGGAGAGAAGGAAGATAAATATGCTATGCTGAAAAAAGGTACCACCATGTGGCACAGTACAGATAAGAAATGTAAGTTAATTTAAGTTATCAGAACTAGTTAGTAACATGCCTATGCTATCAGCCAAACACTTATAATTAATACTAAGTCTCTGTGTGGTTACTTGGGAGCTGCCTGGTGTGACAGAAAACTCCACCTACAATTTATGTTATTTTTATTTTTATATGTGAATGCCTTCTTGTGTGGCATGCATGCCTAGTCTCTGCAGAGGACAGAAGAAGATGCTGAGCCGTTGGAACTAGAGTTATAGGCAGTTGTGAACTACCACATGGGTTTGAGGTACCAAAGTACATCCTCTGCAAGAGCAGAGTGCTCTTAATTGGTAAGCCATCTCTCCAGTCTCTACTTTTAAAATATGTATGTATGTATGTATATACATATGTATGTATGATGTATGTATGTATTTTAGACAGGTTCTATGTATCCTAGGCTGTCTTGAGTTTTGCTATGCAGACCAGACTGGCTTTGAACTCATAAAGGTCCACTTGCTTCTGTCTCCCAAATGCTGTGATAGTGAGTTCTTTACCTCTCTAGTCAGTGTTGTGAATTTGAGAACGGAGCCTAAAAATGGGGCAGGCTAAAGTCTCATGCAATGTTTGACTTTATTCAGAGCATCAGGCAATTTATACCATGAAGGTTAAGAAGAGTCACCTAAGTGTCCAATCACAAGGACAAGCTACAAGTGGAAAAAACATGTTTTTCCATAGAGGCACATAAACAAAAAACAATAGCCAGTTGCAATGAGTAATCTAGAGTAAAACCCATTCCTATTTGCTCCACCTGGGAGGGGCAGGAAAGCACATTCCAAGAACAACCCATATTGTGAAGGAACAGAGATTACAATACTCTTGTCTTGTTTGCTTCGAGTTTTCTCACAAGGTCATAGAAATATTCCCACGCAGCTTCATTCAAGGACCATGTTCTGACAGTGAGTAAATGATATTTTTTTTCCAAATTAGTAACCAATGTTTATATTATTATAGATTCATAAAAAATTTACACTGGCAAACCAAGGAATACATGGTTTTTGCATTTTCTTTTTTCAATATTTTATTTTCCCCACGGCTAATAATTGCATAATTTTATCCCCCTATTTTTATTTATTCCTTATTTTCTCTATAACCCATCTAAGATGTTTTAAAGAATGTTTAAAATTGTGTTCTAAGTACTCTTCTATGTCAGATAATAGATATGAGCTGCATTTTATTGCTTTCTGGAGTCTTCCAGCCTTCACTTTTAGTATTGGTTAATTGCTCTCTAGGCCTAATAAATAACATCCAGAGACCTTACTTTGCCCCCTTCCTATGTTAGGACCTGAGTTTTCTGTGACACATGTATTTCTCTTTTTTTCTTACTTGTTTTGCCAGAGCACATGTTCTAATAGTTTCCTCAGTAAAACTGTGGAAGAAGTGTACTGCTCAGATTTTTACTAAGTTACACAGTTCCAAGACCTCAAAGGCTTATATGGCAGTGTTTTCTTTCTGACCCACTGACCATGTCTTTCATGGGTCCTTAAAGCTCTACACAGATCTTTTGCAATCTAGGACCCAGTTAAGGGAACAGCCCCCATATCAAAAAAGGAATTATTGTGGCAGGGAAAAGGAGTACGATAGAACCAGTGATGGTTCTTGGTGCTTCTTTTTACAAGTTTCCCACATCCCTACTTCTGTTTACAGCTCATTGGCAAAATCAAGACCATGACCAAACCTGTTGTCATTGAGAATGAAATAATCCTCATATTGGCAAAGCAATATGATTTCTCATAGAAAACTTCTGAGTGGAATATATAATTAATTTTAGGTTATTTTTTTTCTGAAAGCATTGCTGTATTGTTTATCAGTTTTCAACAGGCATGGTGACTCATGCCTGTAATTACAATGCTTGAGAGACCAAGGCATGAGGATTATCGTGAATTTGAGGCCATTCTGCTAAATAGAGAGTTTCAGCTCCAACCACACAGTGACACTCTATCAAACAGCTCAAAACAAGTGTGATGCCAGGCTGACTTCTTGTCCTCTATGGAAAGTTTCTTTACTCTAAAACATTTTGGGGAATCTTGTAGGTCCTGCTAATGACAAATTTATGATGGAAATGACTTGGTACAGATTGTTATGCATTTTAAAACTGATCCTTCCTTGGAAGTTTTTGATGAGGAAATGTCATCATTTTCAGAGGCATTTTCCTATATTATCACTTAAATAATTTTACTTCCCTTTTTCTAGAAATTTGATAATTTGAGTGTTAGACTCATTGAATTGCCCATATTTGATTCTTGTATTTTTATGTGTTCATTTCCATGTTTTACTTTTGGGAAGGTTTTCTTGTTCTAATCTTTTTCTCGTTTTGCAATTTGATTATCACATTTTTAATGACCATCAGTTTCCTGTATTCTGCCTCTTACCTTTCCATAGTATTTTGTTCATAAATATGGCTATAAATGTTTCTCTTATCTCTTTGAAGGTATTAATTATAGTTTTGTTTTGAATTTTCTTCTGTTATTGGATCATGTCTATTTTCTCTGAATTCCACTTTCCAGTTTGCTTGTTTTGGCTTCTGTCATCTTGAAGACTAAATGTCTCATAATCCCTGGAAGAATTTTTCATAGTTAAGAAAGGAACTCTTAAAAGTAAATTTCAGCTGGGCAGTGGTGGTGCACGCCTTTAATCCCAGCACTTGGGAGGCAGAGCCAGGCAGATATTTGTGAGTTCAGGGTCAGCCTGTTCTACAGACTGAGATCCAGGAAAGGTGCAAAGCTACACAGAGAAACCCTGTCTCGAAAAACAAACAAAAAAAATTAAATTGCAAGTAAGGGATGTGAAGGCAGTTTGTCACCTAGTGAACTTTACTGTGGAATGACTAGTCATAAGTAACTTTTTGTTGGAGGAAATCCAAAAGCTAGTAAATTTATGATTTTCTTTTTCTTACTGTCACTTATTCAAGAACAAGTGGAAGCCGGGCGTTGGTGGCGCACGCCTTTAATCCCAGCACTCGGGAGGCAGAGGCAGGCGGATCTCTGTGAGTTCGAGGCCAGCCTGGGCTACCAAGTGAGCTCCAGGAAAGGCGCAAAGCTACACAGAGAAACCCTGTCTCGAAAAACCAAAAAAAAAAAACAAAAAACAAAAAAAAAAAAAAAAAAAAAAAAAAAAGAACAAGTGGAATCTGCTCTTCTACCTGTACATATCTGGGTAGACTTGCTTTGGATCTGCCATTATATATATAAAATTTCAATAAATCCCTCTGCCGGGAGCCATCTCCGGTGGTGGATGAGTCCTGCAGAGGTTGTAAGGAGTCAATGGGAGAAGGAAGTGAGCCAGGGTATGGTGGTCAGGAGATTCTTGCAGCCTGACTGACTAGCAGCCAGAGTGTTTCTTCATTCATATAGATGTTTGTTAGCAGGGATACATTCATAATGTTCCAAAATATAGATCATATCATTTTTGTTTTTGGACATGTGTTTCACTTCCTTTTGCTCATCTTTTAGTCATCATTAATAAACTATGACAGAACAGAGTTATAATTTCCAATCATTTTCCCTCAAGTTTTGACATCATTAATAAACAGAGTTATCATTCTTACTCATAAACCCCATAACCCAATTTTTGAGAATCTAGAGGCGTATGATAGCCTGGGCTCAGGCTGGTTGCTTTGATTGCTTCAAGGACACTAGACCAAAACAAAATCTTCAACTACCCTGGGCATTTTGTCATGTTTCAAGCAATGCATTGTTAACTCTTTGTGGTCAGAGTGCCCAAGAAAAATCCTTATGCTAAAGCTGAAGTTATTATTCAAATTCTGGCATAATACAATCAATGTCCACATTTATATCTTTATTGAATTTGTCTATATGTCTAATCCTGGCATTCCGTTGTTCCTTGGTCATATGACATTATAGTGACTCTACATGAACTAATTTCTAAGAGAGGGAAGTCCTAACACCTCATACTTTTATCATCTTTCCACTCCATACTTTACTTATCAATATGTCTCTATGTAGGTCACAGTTGTATGCCATGTAATTGAGTGTACAGTGGGAAGAGCCTTGTAATCTGAGCTACGGACAATTCCTCTAGCCCACTGAATCTTGTTGACCTTTTTTAATTTTACTTTGTTTTGAATATCTTATTCCTGTGTAAGTAGAGGGACAGATGTTTCAAGAATGTCTCATAGCCCCATAAAGAGACCTCTGGCTTCTTTATGTGTCACAACCACCAAGGCATAAGGAAGACCTTCAAGTAGATGTAAGGATATCTCCCTCAAAATGTGTGTGTGTGTGAATAGTATGTTCAGGACGTTCCTGGATAAGCTTAGAAGCAGCATTCCTGGGAGAAGGCATAAATGATTCAAAAGGAATTTTCATTAATCCAATATCCTCAAATTGTACAAATATTAAAAGGGCCCCAAGTATGTAACAGGTAGAGATGAAAATCAAATGTGGCATGGCAGCCATTTTGCAGCTCAGCTTTGCTGGATCTTTGTCAAGCAGCTGTGCTGGCATTATGACTTCTGCCATTCCATTCAGATATGGCTGTGCCATCCCTCTATTTTCTGTCATTTTCTTATACTATCTTTCTCTAAAGTTAAATGTTCCCAATGTGCCCTGAGTGTAGTCTGATGAAAATTGTCAGAGGATACATCTCTTGTGCCCTAAGGACAATGGTGGCAAACAAAATAATTATCAGGCTAGTTGCATGATATCAAGGAGTCATGGGAGTCCACTGCTCCTTATGTAGACTTTGAATTTCTATCTTCCCATGCCTTCTGTGGCAGCTGATGTTTCTGAGTTTCATGTTTTCTGAAGACTCACTGGGAGCTAATTGATTATTTTGTTTTTAATTGGCATCTCTTTCTGTGGGTATTTATTCTGTAACTTCTTGTACTTTCTTTAATCAATGCTTTTCTTTCCAGTAATTCTCACCTTCATAAGACTTGTGCACTATATCTTTCCACACTACTCTGGGACGGGTCCATGCAGCATTGTTCTTGATTCCCGTTGTAACTTAAAGGGAAACTGTGGTGGTATTCTAATTTTACTGAAATGTGATTTTGATTGTATGTTAATAAATAAAGTTGCCCAGGGGTCAGAGCTATTAGAGCCATAGCAAGAGTGTGGCAGTGGTGGCACACGTCTTTAATCCCAACACTTGGTAGAAGAGCTAGGTAGATCTCTGTGTGTTCAGGGATACAGCCAGAATTGGAGACATATGCCTTTAAGACCTGGGGGGGGGGCTGTACATACAGACAGTGACGAGGCAGTCACGTGTTTGGGTTTACAACCAATGAGAAGGCAGAACAAAAGACTATGAAATGACTTACACACAGCAAATATCTCTCTTTTGGGAAGCTAGGAGCTCACAGGAGGAAGGGTAAGATTTTAGCTCTGAGCTCTGACTTCTTGGCTTTCTCTTTTACATTGGTTCTGTGTTTCTTATTTAATAAGACGATTGGTTACATCTACAGGAAACTTACACAATGTCCGGAGCCCTTGATGTAGATGAAGGAGGAGGATGTCCTCAAGTTCCTTGCTGCAGGAACCCACTTAGGTGGCACCAACCTTGACTTTCAGATGGAGCAGTACATCTACAAAAGGAAAAGTGATGGTATCTACATCATAAATCTGAAGAAGGCCTGGGAGCTCTTGTTTGCAGCTTGGGCTATTGTTGCCATTGAGAACCCTGCTGATGTCAGCACCATCTCCTCCAGGAAGGATTACCAGTAAGCTGCTGAAGTTTGCTGCTGCCACTGGAGCCACTCCAATTGCTGGCCGCTTCGCCCCTGGGACCTTCACTAACCAAATCCAAGCAGCCTTCAGGGAACTGTGGCTTCTAGTGGTGACTGATCCCAGAGCTGACCACCAGCCCCTCTCAGAGGCGTCTTATGTCAACCTGCCCAACATTGCGCTGTCTAACACAGACTCTCCTCTGTGCTACATGGACATTGCCATCCCATGCAACAATAAGGGAGCTCACTCAGTGAGTCTGATGTGGTGGATGCTGGCCCGGGAAGTACTCTGCATGCATGGCACTATCTCCCATGAGCACCCATGGGAAGTTATGCCTGATCTTTACTTCTACAGAGACTCAGAGGAGATTGAGAAGGAACAGGCGCTGCTGAGAAGGCTGTGACCAAGGAGGAATTCCAGGGCAAATGGACTACATCAGCTCCTGAGTTCACTGCTGCTCAACCAGAGGTGGCAGACTGGTCTGATGGTGTACAGGTGCCCTCTGTACCCATCCAGCAGTTCCCTACTGAAGTCTGGAGTGCTCAGCCAGCCACTGAGGACTGGTCAGCAGATCCCACAGCACAGGCCACTGAGTGGGTTGGAGCCACCACTACGTGGTCCTGAGCTCCTCTGTAGACACCTGAGCAAAGGGAAAAAAGGTGGAAGGAAAATAAAGTTCTTATAAGCTGAAAAAAAAGACTTGTGCACTAAAGTCTTCTTTCTTAGTTTCTATCCTATGTGGATTTGTATTCCACCCTTACAATTATATGACAACTATTATTTCTATTAAGTTAATTTCTTTAATATGGCTTAAATTACAATTTGATTATAATATTTTCAGTGATAATCACATGATGTCAATCTAACATTTTAAAACAGAAACCAAACTATGGGAGAATTTTTAAAATGTAGCTTTCTTTATCTCATATTGAACTGAATATAGCTTTCATATTTACCACCTGGGCTTCTAAAATATTGGCTATATGAACAGAAGTTTTAGTTTTTTAGGTCAATATGTAATGAATTTAGTCATGTCATAATTTTTGTGTGCATGCATGCATGTTTGTTTGTGTGTGTGTGTGTGTGTGTGTGTGTGTGCATTCTGTATTTTCATTTATTCCTCTCTTTCCCTTCCCTCTCTCATGCCCTCTCTCCCCTTCAGGTGGTTCCTTTTCTTCCCCCAATTAGTCTGCCATTCTACCTTCCTATTACATGCGTTCTAGTATGCTTTCTATTTATTACCTTCCTTTAGATAACTTCTCCTCTCTCATAAATCTATTTATAGTTTCATGACTTATAAACACATTTATATACATATCTACATACATATGCATATAAATATATAAGTATATTTAGGTTAATCATATGAAAGAAAACATGCAGTTTTTGTTTTTGTGAATCTGGCTCATTTCACTTATCCTAATGATTTCCTGTTCCATCTATTCATTTTTTTCTGTAAATGTCTTAGTTTTATTTTTCTGTATGGTTGAAAAAATTTAATTGTGTATATGTAACACATTTTCTTTCATCAGTCTTTAAACTTTTGATAGTTTCTTATGTTTATAAAGTAAATATTGTGAATAATGTAGCAATAAACAAGGATGTACCAGTCTCTGTGTATATGCTGATTAAGAGTCCTTCAGGTTATATACTTATATTGTAAGAATGGTATAATGTACAGAAGCCACATAGCTGTGAGAAATGGGAGCTAGCTTATATCTTGAGCTGACAACTGAATTTAACAGAGTAATTCACATGGTGCTGGTTTTGCATGTATGCAAAATGCAAGAGTTATAGGATCATGAAAGCTTGCTTCAAGACTCTATAAAGCCATTGGAGTTAGGCAGTTTGTGGCTGGGTTGGGTTTCCTTCAAGGATGCCCTACAAGGCGATCATATGGCATTATAAAGGTAAAGCCTTAAATTTCAATGGAGACCAAATGTTGTAGAAGATACCAGAACACTGAATATATGCTAAAAAATGATGCAAGAATGGAACTGGCCCACAAAAGAAGCTACATATAAAGATGCTCAGACTTGGATATAGAGTTGTGGGATTTGGTGCTTATCCCAATGAATTTCAGTCATATGTTAGTCCAAATTTTTCTTGCTTTGCCCCCATTTCTCCATTTTAGAATGGGAATTTTTGCTATGTGCCATTGCATATTAGAAACATGTAATTTGTTCTTTGATTTTATAGGAGTTCATAGTTAAGAAATTGCCTTGAGCCTCAGAAGAGACTTTGGGACATCTATCTGTCTGTCTGTCTGTCTATCATCTATCATCTATCTGTCTGTCTATATGTCTATCTATCCATCCAACTATCATTTATGTATTTAATGTATATAAGTGTTTTGCCTGCGTGTATGTCTGTGCACCACTTGTATGCAGTGCATGTAGAGACCAGAATAGGGCATTGGATCCTCTGGAACTGAAGTTACAGATGGTTGTTAACTGCCATGTTCATGTTGGAATTGAAATTAGGCCCTCATCCAGGGCTCTTAATGGCTTATCTGTCTCACTAGCTTTGGCTTTGGGCTTTTTAATAATGGTGAAACAACTTTTAAGACTTTGAGAACTTTTTTTTTAAAGATAGAGTCCCACTATGTATCCCTGTCTGGTCTAGAATTTGCTATGAATACCAGGTTGGGCTTGAACTCATGCACAGGAATCCACTTGCCTCTGCTTGCCAAATGCTAGGAATGAAGATATGTATCACCATGCCTGGTCCAATTTTAGGGAGTCTTAATGATGAATCAAGTGCATTTTGTAGTATGAGATCATTATAGATGGAAATTTCTCCAGTCCTGCCTTGCCCAGCAGTCTCTCCACTTGCAGTCTTACAGCCATTTAAAAAAATAATTAGTCAGAGGCTTATATTAATTACAAACTGTATGGCCTGTGGCTTCTGCTTCTTGCTAGCTAGTTCTTTCATCTTAAATTAACCCATTCCTATTAATCTATATGTTGCTACGTGGCTGTGGTGTTACCAGTCTGCTGGCATCTTGTTGCTCCTTTGGCTGTGGCTGACATCTCTTCCGACGTATCTCTGTATCTTCTCTCTGTATCTCTCCTTGGATTTTCCTGCCTGGCAGTAAGCTTTCTTGGCACAGGCCAAAACAGCTTTATTTATTATCCAATGGGAGCCACACATATTCACAGCATACAGAAAGACATCCCACAGCAGATGGTCATGAGCCTTTGAGATCCAGGGGTTGCAAGGTTATGTTTTAAAGTGCTGTGTAGGCATCATTTTGACAAGGAGTGGATTAACTTACTATACTTAAGTTTCATTATTAACTCTATTGGATTTGGAAACTCCTATGAGATATAACACTGGGCATGTAAGGGAGGGTGTTTCCAAAGAAGTTTAACTGAATATGTGTGGCATCATTACATGGGCTAGGATACCAGACTGAGTAAAAGGAAAAAAAGAGGAAGCCATCTAAGCACCAGAATTCATCACTTTCTGCTTCCTGACTTCAGATGCAATGTGACAGGAACCATATGTTCATACTTCCTTGGCTTTCCTGTCATGATAGCCTGTATCCTCTTAAACTGTAAGACAGAATACTTCCTTCTTTAAGTTGCTTTTTTTGTCAGTCAGTTTTTGATAGTGATAAGAAAAGTAAATAATACATAAAGGATATGTTACAGGTATTATTAGTTACCTGTCTAATAGCTATTTCCTTCTTTGCTAAGGATTGTTGATTCTGGTTAGCTTTGACTATGAAGCTAAATATTTATTTGAGTGTTTAATAACTGCAGTTTGTGGTAACATCAATAGTGCTCAAAACACTTAATTTTTATTCTTCTGTGAACATGAAAGAATAGCTTCCAAGCTTCCTGGATATGGGGGTCATGCAATTAGGTTTTGTCAATGAACTATGAGGACATGGGACTTGGTCCACATCTAGGCTAAAATTGAGATGTGAAAACGTGTGAGTGACACATGTTATCTTACCTCAGCCAGGACCACTAGCAACAATGCCAATGGTGGCATCTCCATCAGGCTAGGATTTTATGAAATTACTTATATAGACCTACTTGCGATGAATGTATAATATATGAAGCAAACCATTGTGATAAGGCACTAGGGTTACAAAGTTAATATTTCAATTGATCCACAGATAAAACATTTCTACAAGTATAATACAGTATCAGTTTTGTTGTTTTAAGTTGAACTTAATTTCATGCAAGTTGAAAAGACTATGGTAAATTCAAAAGTCAATATTCACTTTGGTATTTATAAATAGGGAGCAAGTGACAGTTTATGGAATATAGCTGATCAAATTATAAACAAAGCAATCAACATCAATTCTATTCTTTCCCAAATAGTAATTTATGACATTTTCAAAAATTAACATGTTCAATTTCAACAGTAAAAAATGAGAAAAATTTACAATTGCTGCCTACATCTTAAGAATTTCTTTTCAGTAGTCTATCTTGTATGTAGATTGCATCTCTGATTTAGAACATGAGTTGTGTTTCAGGTGGAAGGCTGGCTTTTGGAGGTATATTTTTTTTTCTACAGGAGAAAATCCAGGGCAAGCAAGTACTGGGGTACAAACTGATGGTGGTTGGAGCAGGTTGTATTGAGGAAAGTGTAGTGACAATCCAGCAGTTTGTACAAACAACTAGTGCATTTCTCTGGTCAGCCTATTGAGGAGCAATTATTCTGAGGTATCAAATAGACTATAGTGCTCATCTACTGAGAAAGGGAAGCAATGTATCAGGAGCTCATCTGTGATAAAGACTGCAATAGGGATACTTTTCCAGGTTTCCAGAGGAGCTTGAAAATAGCTCTTTTCTGGTGAAAGAACCTCACAAGTATCTCTTTTTAAAAAGAAAGGACCATTTATATTTAGCAATATAAAATATGAAGTAAATAATCAGTACATATCCTGGAGTAACATTAGAAAAGAGGAAAGTGAAAAAGAACAATTTGTGGGGTAAATGTTACAAGTGAGTTGCTCACAAGTATCTTATTACATCACACACATAGCAACTCCATATAGCCTTGAGTCTCATCATTGCTGTTATTTTGCTCTTTCATTCCACAGAGGCATATTTCTCTTCTTTGTGTATAAAAGTCATCTTTGATACCCTGTCTGGTCTTGGTGGAAGTTTCACTGAACAGAATCCCATAAGTCTTGGACTGTTTATGAGCTTATTTTGTGTCAGCTGTCCTTGTCGGCAAATTAAATTTGTTTTCTAACAGTACCATACATATAGAAACTAAGATGTTTACCCAGTCTTCTCTCTCTGTGGTGGATCATCTTTATCAACAACATAATTCTTGATTAGCTAGATTGTCAGTGTACAATCTAGCTAATCTACATTGCTCCTGATACATTGCTTCCCTTTCTCAGTAGATGAGCACTATAGTCTATTTGATACCTCAGAATAATTGCTCCTCAATAGGCTGACCAGAGAAATGCACTAGTTGTTTGTACAAACTGCTGGATTGTCACTACACTTTCCTCAATACAACCTGCTCCAACCACCATCAGTTTGTACCCCAGTACTTGCTTGCCCTGGATTTTCTCCTGTAGAAAAAGTGTACTTTTATCAACACCACCTACTCCAATCACCACCACTTTGTACTTGTCATTCACACCAGTAAAAAATATCTCAAACTCTACTGCTCCTAGTTTAAATTTACTTAGGACATGAACTGGTAAAATGTGGAGGATCTCAGAATTGCCACTTAGTAATTACTGTGGCAAAATATTAGATAGAGGAAACTTATGAGAGGAGGGATTTATTTTGGCTTATAGTTTGAGAGGATAAGTCTTTCTTGGAGGGGGGAAAGCAAGGTATGGAAGTATGTAGTTTTGCTATTGAATTCAGGGACACAGCCTATTTCCCTAAGCCATGTTCAGCCACCCATCCTCAATAAACAAATTAAAAGAGGGAAATCAATGGTGGAAGCAGAAAAAGGAAATTTATTCAATGTGGGCACATTATAAAGAGGGACAAAGAGATTCAGTGAACCTCTAAGTCCATCTTTATGGTTCTGATGTGAGATTAAAATTTAAATTAAAGGCCAGGAATATGCACATCTAGGCAGTCCACATCAAGGTGTGGTCCCACTACCATTGGCCCATCATTGTCTGGGCTTCAATTTCATTCTATAAGGTGGTCTGACAAGTTGTTGAAACTGTGTGAAATCTCTTTCAGGGAGATGCATGCCTTTTTCTTATCCCAACATGAGATTCCTGGGATAACTACCATTTCTTTGGGCTCCATTTTCAATAGTCTGATAGTCAGATTGAGAGACACAAGTGCTTCTTTTGACTGTTTTCATTTCTGCCAGGATACTTACAGCTTCAGGGTAGTGGGCAGCTCCATAATGATAAGAACTTGTAGTAGCATTTTGTTCATATCCCATGGTTTGAGGAAGCAGAAAACTCAAGATCATATAGACTTGTCATAACTCCAGTGGACCTAGTCTGTTACCTAGGCTCCATATCCAGAAAGTTCTACAGCTTTCCAAAATAATATTACCTGGTGATTAATGACATGAGATTTTGAGGGACAATTTATATTCAAAATATAACATAAATAGCTCCCACCAGGGAGTGTTACTATAGAATATAATCTTTGTTGCAAGGTTTTATGGATCAGACTTTATGCATTGCATTTCTAGTGTTGCTATTTAGTAATTTATATGTCCTTGGTGAAGTTAACATTCTTATGCCTTAGTTTCATCTATCTGCAGCATGAGGTTCTCCCTTGTGGTGTCAGAACAAATATTCAAGAATTGATATGAAGTGCTTGGAACAGGACCTAGCAAGCAGCAAGTGCTATGCAGTATTTGCAGTCAAAGCGAGTGGCCAGGACTAGTTCTCATATTGCTTTATTATTGTTCTTGGCATTGGAATGATTCATATAAATATCTTTACACATAGTGAACACCTAATGCCACCATTACTTGGAAATCATGCTTTTGTACTTAGTTTTAAATATATATCCTTCATCTATAATTTCTCATAGAATGATGTTAGCATCACTATTATTTATGTATTTGTTTTGGAAACAGATTCTTCTCTTTTTTTTCCTGGAGCTGAGGACTGAACCCAGGGCCTTGCACTTGCTAGGCAAGCGCTCTACCACTGAGCTAAATCCCCCACCCCAAATTCTTCTCCTATACAGTACAACCTAACCCTCCCTCCACTCCCAGCCTACCCCCACCTCTTCTCTTCCCAAGATCCACTCCACCTCTGTCTCCCTTAAGAAATAAGTAGGCCTCCAAGAGACAACAACCAAACATGACAAAACAAGATGCAACAAGACAAGGCAAAAGTCTTCCTGTGGAGGCTGGACAAGGCAACCCAATAGGAAGAAAATAGTCTCAAGAGGAGGCAAAGAGTCAGAGATACTGATACTCTCACTTCCCCTGTTAGGAGTCCCACAAAAACACCAAGATAAAAGCCTATATATATATGACCTGGTACAGTTCCATACAGGCCCTATGCTTTCCGTTTCAGTCTCTGTGAGCCCATATCATCAGTGCTTAGTTGATCTGATGAGCCATGTTCTCCTGGTGTCCTTCATCCCATCTGACTTCTACAATCTTTCCTCCCCCTTTTTGTTGGGGTTCCCAGAGTTCTGAGGAGAGGGACCCAATGGAGACCTCCAATTTTGTCTCTCTCTCCAAATAATGTACGTCTGTGGATCTCTGCACCCACTCCCATCTGTTGCCAGAGGAGGCCACTCTGATGACAAGGCACTGATCTATGAGTACAGCAGAATATCATTAGGGATCACTTCATTGATTTTTTTTTACCAGTCATGTTTGGTTCTACCCTAGGTCTCTGAACTTCACTATTGAGCTTTCCATAATGCAATGGGAATTAAGCATATATGTTTCTAAGGGTGTTTGCAAATACAGAATAAAGAAATCTAAAATGACAGTAAAGCCTTATTTAAAAACTGAAGACAATAATCAGAATTAGTGCTATATGTAAGTTTGGAGGCAAAGCAACCTGCAGAGAAGCCATACTAGTAAGGATTAGCCCTGGAGATGATATGGGGGTATTTGAAATGCAGAGCCTTAAGCATTGACCCTATGCTATTCATTTCAGGTAAGAGAATATAAAGGGGAAGTACTCATTTAGGATAACTGCAGCTGGAGTGCTTTTCTCTCCGGGTCCCACCAAGTCCCGCCAGTCCTGGAACCCATTTATAAAATAAACACACAGATGCTTACATTATTTAAACTGCTTGGCCATTAGCTCAAGCCTATCATTGTCTAGCTCTTGCTCTTATATTCAGCCCATTTCTATTAATCTTTACTTTTCCATGTGGCTCGTGGCTTACCCGTACTTTACATCTTCCTTGTCCTGGCAGCAGCTCCAGGCAGTGCCTCCTATCCTTTCTCCTTCCTTAATTCTCCTCTCTGTTAGTCCTGCCTATACTTCCTGTCTGGCTATTGGCCAATCAGTGTTTATTTGCATATAGCGATATCCACAGCAGATAACACATTTAACAGCACAATCAGGACTCTAGCTCTCTGGAATCCACAGTTTCAGCTTCACTATCTGTGTCTGCATTTTGTAACCATAATATTATGCAGAATTGTATTTGTTCACTAGTGCAATAGTGGTAAGTCCATTTTGGGGGGGAATCAACTGCTTTCTGGTTGTATTTAAGGCTGGGACCTGGAGAGTCAGCCCAGGGGTTAAGAGGACTTATTGGTCTTGCAGAGGACCTGGGTTTGGTTTCCAGCATCCACATGGTAGCTTACAACATTCTGCAACTCCAGTCCAAAAGGATTCAATATCCTCTTCTGATCTCCCTGGGGACCAGACACACACATACATTCAGGCAAACCACTTTCACATATACATTTCAAAAATAAAATGATCTTCTAAAGAGGCCTAGGGATGGCAGGACACAGACTCTAGGGAGGAATATACTACTGATTTTGTTTAAATAGACACATAGTCAAATGCCTTCTAAGTATTTATGTATACCCATGGTCTAGTGCTACTCTCAGCCTTGGTCAGAAAAAGTTTTTATTTGTAGTGGGCGACACTTTATGCATAACTGGTCAAAGTGCTGAAAGTAAGTGATTGTTGAATGCTCAGCTCTAAATAGCACATCCACATCTTCCCATATAAAGCCAAGGGAACATTTTAGGAGAGAAAGTGGAGAGATTTTAAGAGTCAGAGGAAGGGAAGGTGTGCTATGAAATGATATCTTCAGGATATAACATGACGGTTACAGTCATGAACACATATCAGCTGTGGCAACGTGAACAAGACTCATACAAACAGAACAAAAATATATAAAAGTAGGAGGGGGATTAGTTATAAATATAAGCAGGAGTAGGAGGAGTAAAACAGAAAGTAATAAGGTCAAATATGATAATAATAACAACAGTGTATATATGTATGAAATCCTCAAAAATTAAAAAAACTGTAACATTGCCTTTTAACACTTGAAGAAGGTGTTTCATTTCTTATTGGTTTCAGAAACAGAAAGAAATATTGTTTAGGAGGAATTAGGGAATATATATAAGCAGTGTTATATTATGAACATTAAGTTTGATCTTTTAACATTTGTCACATGCAGCACAACACTGAGCAACTGAAACCATGAACCTGAAGAAATGCAAGTAAGTATGCTTTTATGCTCCATCTCCTGCATAGATCACCATCTATCTTTTTAGTGCTGATTAGTTCATGTCTTTGAATTCATCCTAAGTGGTTAAATTTTCTTCATTACATATAAGGATATCTTATTTGTCCATATTTTGGATGGGCTGCCCAGAATTGCCATGGATTTTGTTCTTAACTAATTAAAGGACACATAAATGAAAGAGGCCTGCCAGTGTGTAGTCCTTTGTGTGAATTTCCTTGAATGCAAACATGGGAGCAGAGTTTCTATGGAGCAGCTGGTCTCCCCATTTTTGATTTTGCTGAGGCAGGTAGTTGACCTCTTAGAGGAAGTCTGGGTTTTCTCTCTCTTGGGAAATTGCTGATAACATCAAGCCCAGAAAGGAGGTGAATAAAATGGAAAAAGAAAAATTCATAAGAGCCATGCCAAGATTCATATTTCCAACTCCACCCAATTCTTCCCCAGCTCTCCTTTCAGCTGCTATTTGCTTCCCAGGAAGCAGAAAACAATAGGCTACTGATTGAACCTAGGTCTAAACTTCAGGCAATTAAAGGTGAAGGAAGTAAAGCAGTTACAGTTAGAATCCAAGTCCACATGTTTTCATCAGGAGGCATAGTTTGTGCACTTCATACTTTAAAGGTGGCTGTGGTTCTGGAGTCACACTTAGAAGCCAGTTCATCTTGCTAATTATTCTACTGTTCCACGTTTCTAGCTAGTCTTTTGGGAGTTAATCTCTGTCAAGAAGAGAAGGAAAAGCATGCTAATCCTAACTGGACTGGGTTCATTCCATGAGCTGGAAAACCCAGAGATTTTGGGATTAAGGGAAAGACATTGAGCAGCTGGACTTTATGGTAAGGAACATAACAAAAATATTTGATTCTCTCTGTTCCTTTCCAGAGGAATATAAGTGAAGTACACTTGTCTATGTACCATGGTGAGATTTCCAGAATAGGTACTGTTTTTCACATGTAATTGTTTGATGATGTAATGTACATGTACGTGTTTTAATCAAATCCACTCCCTATTCGGACTCTGCTAATTCCTTCACTATCCCACTCACTACTTTTCACTTCTAACCTCATATACTCTTTCTTTTAATCCACTGAATTCTCTTAGTGCTACCTGTATGTGCTTGTGGGTATAGGACAATCAAATGGAGAGTGGTTAGCCTCTCAAGGGCTATATAGTAACTGCTACTTGTAAGTTGTCTTTATCATTCTCAATAGACCTTTCCTATCTTTCTCTCTAGAACTCATTCCTTTACTTAGCAAGTTTCTATTAATACTCCATTAATTTCCAGGCACATTACCAGCAGCACCACTGGTAGGGAACTATGGCAATGTTCTATTTGTTTATTGTTGTATATCCCCCCAAAACCCATCATTGAATGCATCAATCATTTTTTATATAGCCTATAATTTACAGCTCAGTTGAAGCTCAGCTGGATGATTCCCTTGATCATGTCAGATCACTCAGCAGTATTAAGCTGTCTGATGGGCTAGTCTAAAGGGCTTGTCATAAAGTTACTCACATCTCTGGTGCCTTGGCAAAGTTGAGTACAAGACTGACCTGTTCTGGTTTTCTAAACCAGAACAACTACTTGTGGCCTCACTAGCATATATCTATAATTTCACAAGAATCCTGAGATCCCAATTGGCCCCTTAAAAATTCTACCTCTAACCTACAAGGTATCAGCACAGCTCAGACGCCATTACAGAGCAGGCTACTTTTAAATTGGAAGGATGAGGAAAGTCATGCAGGAACTTTTCAACACTTTGTGCTACCTGACATTTCAGTGAACTTGTGGGGGCAGGATGTATTAGATGGTATGGGAGCAGTGCTTACTACAAAGCCTTTACAACAGGTATTGAAGAGTCAGGGCTACTGCCCAGGCAGAGGCTTAGGGAAAATGTTGCAAGGAGACCCACTACCTGTAGCAGACAAAAACTGTGTCACTAGAAGTCCTGGGGATACTAGAGGATTAGGGTCTTTTCCATAGGGGTCACTGCACAGCAGCCTTCAATTATACAACCAATAAAAATCACTTGGAAAAGTGATGACCCTGTATGGGTGGAGCAGTCGCCCTTTACGAAAGAAAAATTGGAGGCTGCCAATGCATTAGTTAAGGAACAGTTAGATGCTGGACAAATTATTCCTTCCACTTCACCTTGGAACTCACCTATATTTGTTAATAAAAATAAGTCAGGAAAATGGAGGCTATTATAGGATCTTAGAGCTGTAAATAAAACCATGCTTCTCATGGGAACAACACAGCCTGGTTTGCCTGCCCCTGTGGCAATTCCTAAACATTGGTATTTAATTGTGGTTGACTTATATTTTATGGATGCTAAAAATAAAAAAAAAACTTGTTTTTGATGCCATTTCTAAATTACAAGAGGTTCTTAGCCTGACTAATTTACAGATAGCCCCAGAAAAGGTACAGGTCTCTTTTCCCTATCATTATTTAGGTCATGAATTGTTATGCACAGGCATACGTCCACAAAAGGTTACTCTGCGTACTGATCAGCTATGCACGCTTAATGATTTCCAAACCTTTCTGGGAGATATTCAATGGCTTCGGTCCACTTTAAGAATTCCAACATGTCAGCTTCACCCTTTGTATGATGTCTTAAAGGGCAACCCTGACCCTTTATCTCCCCGTAAATTAACAGCTGAAGGATGTATAGCCCTACAATGAGTTCAAATTATTGACTTTTAAGGGACTCCTCTACTTGCTAGCTTTATAACTCTGAGTCTAATTTTTCATCTGTGAAAAATGGGGTTAACTGTGGTAGCATCGTGTCCCCCAAAATATTGTGTACCTTAATAAACTTATCTGGGGTCAGAGACAGAATAGTCACTAGATACAAAGGCTAGAAAATGGTGGCACTCACACCTTTAATCCTAGCATTCCAGGGGTAGAAATCCCTCTGGATCTCTGTGAGTTCAAGGCCACATTGGAAACAGCCAGGCATGGTGACACACGCCTTTAATCCCAGAAAGTGAGGCTTTAATCCCAGGGAGTGATGGAAGAAAGCAGAAAAATATATAAGGCGTGAGGACCAGGAACTAGAAGCTTTTGGCTGGTTAAGCTTTTAGGCTTTGAGCAGCACAGTTCAGCTGAGATTCATTTGGATAAGGACTCAGAGGCTTCCAGTCCGAGGAAACAAGATCAGCTGGAGAATTAGCAAGGTGAGAAAGCTGTGGCTTGTTCTGATTCTCTGATCTTCCAGCATTCACCCCAATAACTAGCCTTGGGTTTGATTTTATTAATAAGTCCATTTAAGATTCCTGGTACAGTTAACAATCATAACCTTGTTCGGTCATTTAAAGCAAAGTACCTACCAAGACATTGCTGAAAAAAAATAGTAGTTCTCTCCAATGTCTTATTGCAGTGTGCTAACTTTTGAATTGCAGCAGAAATCATTTTACTGACATATATAAGTACATATTGTACATTAAGCACAATCCCCTCTTATAGTTCCCTACCCTCATTTCTAACACCTTGTTGTTCCAATTTATTTCCTTGGATAGTTTTTAAGACAGAAGTTATTCTCTTCCTCATAGTATATGTCTTACAACATTTTTCCAGGTGGGACTTATTTGTTTGCCAACCTGATTGTGACTATACTTTTACCAGAGTTTCTGAATTCTGGTCATGTGGTTACTGAGTTCTCTCACCTGGAGAATCCAGACCCAGTGGCCTCTAGCACACTGGATTCTATACTTTCAATCCTGTCTTTAGTTAGTTTGTTTTGTTTTCTCCATGTAACTCTATTTTGGTGTTGGGATAAAAGGAAGCTATAAATATAAGGAAGTGAGACAATATTTTAGAGGGGATACTTTTTGAAGAAGTTATATTTATGCTAACCTGGACAATACAATCTTAATTAGGGTTTCTAATGCTGTGATAAAACACTATAACCAAAAGCAACTTTGGGAGGAAAAAAAGTTATTTCACTTACTCGACTATATCACAGTTCATCAATAAAGGTGATCAGAGCAAGAACCCAAATGGGTTAGGAACCTGAAGGTAGGAGCTGATGCAAAGACCATGGAGGAGTTCTATTTACTGGCTTACTCAGCCTGCTTTCTTAGAGCACCCAAGACCACTTAGCCCAAAGGTAGCACCACTCACAATGGACTGGGCCCTCCTTCATCAATCACTAATTAAGAAAATGCAGCTTGATCTTATGGAGGCATTTTCTTAACTGAGGTTCTTTCCTCTCAGATGACTATAGCTTGTGTTGAACTGACATAAAATTAGCCAGCACAAATACTATGAAGGTACTTTCACACTCTTCCAGATCCTGTTTCTATCCACCACTCTTCTCCCTGGTTCTTGATCAAACATCAGAGGTCATTAGAATTCACTATTTTGGCTTACTCATGGAGATTCTATTTCAATGAGTACCAAGTTTAGAACCTTCTTATTTAGACAAAAAGGGGAAATGTTGTGGGAATTCATTCCACCAATGACCCTTGGGGTATCTGTCCCAATAGAGGCATGGTTTTTCTGGGTACATGACTCCTTAAAACTGAGGAGGGGGCATTTGCTCTTTCTTGAGGTAGTTGGAAACCTGACGGGTGGTTCCTTTCGCCTCCAGGCAGAACAGAGGATCATGATGACTGTTTACTTTGTTCTATATCCATGAATGTATTTCTCCCTATTTTATATCTTAATAAATCCTTGATACATTCTAACAGACTCTTGTGGATTCACTTAACACCAGGTACTCTGCATTTTAATATGCACCACAAAGGTGATCATGCTGTTGGCTCCAGAAGAAGCTGGATTTCTCTTGCTCAAATAGTAGTCTAATATTGAATTGGTATTTTCCTATTAATAATACGGTGAGTTGCAAAAAAAAAAGTTCTTAAATCACATCCAGAGAGCAGTAGGGTACTTTATTGGAACAGTCTATTATGTGATTCAAAGGACTTGTTACTGTTGGCATTTCATATGGGACCATTCTTTGCTCTAGGAGGCAGATTTTCCTATTTGATGTAAGGTGTGCAGCATTTTTGGTTCTCATCAACTAGATGAGTACCCCTCAGCACTTTTATTGACCAAAAAAAACACAATGTTATAAATTTCCTCATGTCTCCTAAGGGTCAGTATCATGCCTGTTGAGAACTATTTGTAACTCTTAAATTTTAAGTGAGAGAGAAATGGGTCCTAGAGCAGGGAAGAGAGTTTTCACAAGTCACTCAGTGGGCCTCTCTTGAAGTAATATACTCTGAAATTAGATTTTAACTATCCTAGATTTCTGTAAATGAGTTTAGGAACTTAAATATAGGTTTATCTATTCACCTGTGTGGGTGGATATCTTATTAAAAAGGACAGAGGCCATCAAGTATGTTATAACTATGTAAAAGACAACACCCAGATATTCATTGAGCTAAATAGAACCATATCATTCTTCCTGTTTGGCTTCTTGAAGATAAATATATTTTAGACCCTCTCCTAAACAGCAAGCCTTCTTTCAAGAGTAACTGGATTATTTACTTAGACTACACTTGGAGGGAAAATATTAGTTCATTAACATACTCCTGGTATTTCAAGAATATTCTTCTGGACTATGTACCTGGCTGGGATGTTATTGCCTGCCTCCTGGCTTATCCTCAGCTGTTAGGATGCTACCTGGTACAAAGGTAGGCAATAAATAATTAAGGCTAAAGGGGGGCCCACCTTATGAAGAAAAGGTTGTAGTGGGTAGCCATTCCAGCTTTTATCTGGAAGTTCCAAACCCCATTGAGGCTTTGGCAACTGTCACGCCTACAAGGCGGGGCCAACAGAGGCATCGAGAGACCCAAGATCTGGATGGGCCAGCACTCTCTCTGTTCCTGGACCCTAGATGGTGGAGGTTGACCGAGCAGAGCTCCAGAGAACACCGCTGGACTGCGATACAACTTCCCCAGACCCCGCGACCTACCTATCCCTTCATTTGTATGTTATCTACTAAATAAATCTTCCTTTTAACTACATGGAGTGGCCTTAATAGTTTCAACAATATCTGGTGCCCAACGTGGGGCAAATTCCAAAGGCCTTGGTGGCTCCCACCCTCAGCCTCCTCCCCGGCTGGCAGGTACCTAAACCCACCTGCAAAGTTCCATATAACCAGGGAACGCCTACACGATTCCATTCCCAAAAAAGGGAGCAGTAATTCCAGTCTCAGTTCCCTAGCTTAGCCCCAAGACCAGCGAAAAACCACAGTGAGTGAGGCATTCCCCTGCTCCCTGAATACTGACTCCAGCTCCCCGCCATCTGGATTCCTGCCTGCAGCTGCAGTCAGCCAAGGATGCCAGCAGGCCCTGCTTTGGAGCTGTAACAATGCCAAATTCTGGCTGAAAAGTCCTACTATACCCCCAGAACCACAGAAAGGTAAACGAGGCAAAGCAATGTCTTATTTCAAGTAAAAGTACTTGATAATTTTATATTTTAAAATTGACTAACAAATTTTGAGTAATTCTTCTAATATGGCCAACAACATTACCTCACAAGGATGTAGATATGACCAACCATCTTATTAAATAAGAAACACAGAAATCAAGTCAGAGATTTTTTCCACATAAGTTTTTAATTTTTTATTTGGTTTAATTGGTAAAAATATCCATTCCAATATAATATCTTCCTTCTGCATTAATATTCCAGTAGGAGAATTCCTAGAAGGTAAAATAACCAAAATGCAATCCAGCTTTGTATCAATACGATCCACGTGTCCTTCATACACTTTCTTTTCTTCCAAGGCCAATTCTTTCTCAGCTTCAGGTGATAATACTCTTGGACTATTTAAGTCCTTGTCACCTTCTAAGGCTTTGAACAAATTAGTCAGGTCATCAGTTTTTACCCCAACAATAGTTCGTAGATGAGAAATATCTCCAAATAGTCTTTGAAAGTCATTAAGAGTCTGTAGTCTATCTCTCCTAATTTGCACCTTTTGGGGTCTAATTTTTTGTAGCTTTATTGTATATCCTAAATAATTAATAGAATCTCCTCTTTGTATCTTTTCAGGAACAATTTATAATCCCCAGCAAGGCAAAATTTTCTTTACTTCTTCAAACATTCTTTCTAAAGTATCTGAATTTGAGTCAGCTAGTAAAATGTCATCCATATAATGATAAATTATAGATTTAGGAAATTTTTTCCGTATCACTTACAATGGCTGTTGTACAAAATATTGGCACAGAGTTGGGCTATTTAACATTCCCTGTGGGAGGACCCTCCATTGAAATCTTTTAATCGGTTGAGAATTATTATAAGTAGGCACTGTAAAAGCAAATCTTTCTCTTTCTTTTTCTTGTAAGGGTATTGAAAAGAAACAGTCTTTTAAATCAATAACTATGAGAGGCCATCATTTTGGTAACAGAGTAGGCAAAGGCATCCCAGATTGTAGAGAGCCCATTGGCTGAATTACTTTGTTAATTGCTCTAAGGTCTGTTACCATTCTCCATTTACCAGATTTCCTTTTAATAACAAATACAGGAGAATTCCAAGGGCTGGTTGATTCTTCAATATGCTGAGCATTTAACTATTCTTTTACCAGCTCTTCTAAAGCCTGGAGTTTCTCTGTTGTTAAAGGCCATTGCTGGACCCATACAGGCTTGTCTGTTAACCATTTTAAAGGTAGAGCTGTTGGTGTCTTTGGAAGATCATCAGTTGTTCTTGTATAATATGGATGGCTGGTGACCACTCATTAGAACAATATCTTCTAATATTTCTCTCAGTAACATGTGCTAGTTTATGATTTGTTTCTGAGACTGGAGGGATGTTAATCTGAGTATTCCATTGTTGCAACAAGTCTCGACCCCACAGGTTCATAGTTATGTTAGCCACATATGGTTTTAATTTTCCTCTCTGTCCTTCTGGACCTATACATTTGAGCCATCTTGCACTCTGTTTCACCTGAGATAATGTCCCAATTCCTAACAGTTGAATGTTTACCTTCTGAAGAGGCTAAGTTGGATGCCAAAATTCTGGTGCAATTATGGTAACATTCACACCTGTGTCTACCAGACCAGACAACAAAACACCATTTATTTTTATCGTTAATTTTGGTCTTTGTTCATTAATAGAAGTTTGCCAAAAAATTTTCTTTATGTTTTCTCCTGAATTTTCTATTCTCTCTGTTTCATCATCCTGACCAGCATGATTTATTCCAATAGGCATTTGGTTATTTAATCGCTCAGAGCAGGGATTTCCTCTATGGCTGCAGGAAAGGTTTGAACTGGATTTGCAATGGGGGCCTGCATGAGGCCCCTCTGGGAGTTTCCCAAAGACTGAGGCAAAGGATTACCCTGTCTGTCCTTTGTTGATCTACATTCGTTGGTCCAGTGTTTTCCCTTACCACACCTTCTGCATACTCCAGAAGGAAGGGGCATTCTGTTGCCATTGTTCCTTGAAGAAAGATTGTTTCTAGGAATGACCTGTTTACAGTCCCTTTTCAAATGTCCTTGCTTTCCACATCCAAAACCTCTAACATTCCTCAAACCTTTTGAAATTGCTTCTCCTACCCACATATCATCATGCTCATCAGCCTCAACATTAACTGTGTCTCTAATCCAATCTTCCAAAGGTGCAGATCTTGCCCTTAATGGCCTGATTATTCTTTTGCATGCTGCATTCGCATTCTCAAAAGCCAAAGATTCAATTATTGCCTTACTAGCTTCTGAATCCGAGACCATTCTCTTTACTGCTGAAGCCAGTCTTTGTAAAAAATCTGTAAAAGATTCTTTTGGGCCTTGCATAACCTTTGTAAATGACTCAGATTTTTTTCCTGGTTCCTCAACTCTGTTCCATGCATTCAAGGCTGCCGGTCGACATAAAATTAGGGTTGGACTGCTCTTGAAGGAGGCCTGAGTTCAGTTCCTAGCATTCATGTCAGGTGGCTCACTGCTACCTTTGTCTCCACCCCCAGGGGATCTGACACTATTCTGGCATCCACAGGCACCTGCACACACATACATATATACACATGCATATGTATATGTTGTTCTTTTATTTAATTGTTGCTGCCTTTTAAATCATGCCTGTCTGCATCAGAAACTGCAACCAGCAGTGCTTAGGCCACAAGGGCCATAGCCAGAGAGAATTCAGTTCCCTCAGGCTCCAACTCTTGCAAAGCTACAAGGGAAACTTAACAAAACCTCTCCTCCTCTAAAGAACTCAAGATTCAAAGATTAAGGTGGAATTCTGCTATTCAGAGAGGCTGAATAGCAAGTAGCTCACCTCCTTTCCTTGCTAGCATCCTCCTAAAAGTCCCATGCTCCTTCTTAAAAGCCCTTCTCCACCTGGCTCCTCCCTCCCACTTTTTCTCAGCTAGTTGCTGACTCAGCCTCCTGCCTGCATTTGGATTTTATTTAATCAAATACATCTTTGCATCATTAAAAAAATGTTCCAGAGCATAAACAAATGCACCACACCTTCAAATAATATTCTACAATATGTGTGTGCACATACATATACACAAATAAATTTTTAATTGAGTCATAATAATAAAACATTTGTATCTTGTGTATCCCAAAATTGAGATGAGATCAAAACATTAAGAAGTATTATTAAAGAAGCAAAATAGTTTACAAATTCAGTAATACATATTGAAGATTAAACATCAAAGGCTGAGAATTCATTTATAGTATATTTGCATTGCTTTTTCTAGAAACGGCCAGATACACAGTTTATCTAAAGCAGTCATTGCCATAGAATATGATATTTTGAGGCATTCAGAAAATCTGCACAATGTCTAAAAATTAGGAGACTGGGCAAGGAATTTGGATTTGGGAGGGTCCTCGGTTTGGCTGCATCCCTGTCAGCTGGTTGTATAGACACTGCTTTGACTACCTTCATTTGCAAAGTACTCATTCTAATTCAAGGTAGCTTGACCATCTCCAGACTTCTCTATCAGAAAGCTCTCATTCTGGTTGCAGCAAAGTGTTATGAGCTGGTGTCTTCTACTATTTGATCCTAGATCAAATGCCAAGGTCCTTTGGGCCACAGAAGCCACATCTAACCCATTATCACTGTGAATGATCCTTGTGTACTTAAAAGAACTATTCTTGTACGGAAAGCAGTTCTCATTTACTGCTGTCTTCTCCTGTGTGGACTGATACTCCCTGTTCCTTCAGTGGTCAGTCAATGATGTTGCTTCTCTTCTACACATAATACGTGAGAGCATAAAAATCATTTTTATGGGATAAAATGTACAGTTTCTTATTTTCTTTTTGCTGTTGGCTGGTCCATAGAAGTTCCACTAAGTATATGAAAAGGACCTCAAACTAAAACAATGTGTACATGAAACAAAAATGGAAGTATTAGTGAGACCGCAAAGGCCAGTAGGATAACATCATTTCAGAAATTTAAGTTTGGAATCACGATACTCATACCAGGGAAAATGGACATAAGAAAATTAGGCATGACCCTAATCATGCCATACAGAATGAAATGTTGAGCAGTTGTATGACTTAAAGATGGACATAGAAACCTAAACAAGGAAAGAGTTGCACTGATTCAGTTTTAAAGATAACAGTTCATCATGTCAGGACAAGTATGGCATAGCATAACAGTTCAAACCACGTGACCTAGAAAGCGGAGAAAGAAATATGGGAAGAATTCGGGGCAAGAAACAGCCTCTGAGAACAATCAGTGACCTGCTTCTTTCAACTCAGCCCCACCTCTTGCCTTTCACTAGTTCCAAATAATGTCACCATTTCCCTGGGCAGAGCCATCACAATCTTCATAGATGCACTATCTTCTAGGCCTCCCTCTGCTCAATCAGTTGACAATTAAGATAAACCATCACAGGAGCATAGATTTTAGGGAAGGAAATTACATTAGTGTTCAACTAGTCAAGCCTATCATTTATAGATGTGGATAATGAAACCTTGAAGATTCAAGTTGTATACTCAGTGTCCCACAGCTACTAAATGACAGACCAAAAAATAAATCCACATCATTTGATTATTATTATTTTTTTGAGACAGGGTTTTTCTATGTAGCTCTGTGCCTTTTCTGGAACTCACTTGGTAGTCCAGGCTGGCCTCGAACTCACAGAGATCCACCTGGCTCTGCCTCCCGAGTGCTGGGATTAAAGGCATGCGCCACCACCGCCCGGCTATTATTTGATTCTTATCCCAGTGTTTGCCTGCATTTATTTTCTTGTCGTGGGATAAGTAAGAGTTAGTAAATAATAGATAGCCTTTTTCTACCTTCTCTCTAGTCACTGTTACTGTGAAATGTATTTGAAGATTTATAGAATTGGATAAGAAAATTCTTAAGATTCTTGAATTTACCTCCAAAGCACCTTTACCACATTTGCCAAAAACTCTATGTCTTTTGAGTTTTAAGTTGAATCAATATCAAGAAGATAATTCCTTATTATTGTAAAGATTTTATACACTGAGCATCTTACAAATATGGAAACAACATGGAAATGTTGACAAGCCATTTATGAATAAGAATGGAAATATTATGTGATAAAACATTGATCTCATATGATCGTATTATTGCAAACTCAGTCTAAGTAGAAACTCAGAATGGATGTATTTGTCCTAATAATGTTCACAATGGCTTTTCAGGTACTGAAAATGAGATGCTGTTGCTAGGATTCCAGGCTGTCAGTGATATGGTATATCTTCTGAAGGTAATCAATGGTTAAAAATAAAGTCTTATGTATCAGGGACTAGCCTCAGATTTTCTATAGTCCAAGGATGACTTGGAGCTGCTGATCCTCATGCTCCCAACTTCCAAGTTCTGGGATTGTAGGCCTGTATGCCACTATTCCTAGTTTGTTTGGTGGTGAATATCAATCCCAAGATTTTGTGCATGATGAGTTACTTTTCTGTTGCTGTGATAAACACCACAATCAAAAGCAACTTAGAGGAGAAAATAGTTTACTTCCGTTTTTACTTTCAAGTCACAGTCCATAATTGAGGGAAGTTAGGAAAGAAAACTGGATGCAAGAACCATGGAGGAATACTGCTTACGCTCTCTTTCTGGTTCATAGTCAGCTAGCTCATCTATCTAAAGATGGTGCAACCCACAGTGGGCTAGGCCCTCCCATATCAATCATCAATCAAAACTATCTTAGACATGATCACAGGCCAATCTTATTTGTACAATTCCTTAGCTGAGGCTCACTCTTCCAGGCTGACTCTAAGGTGTGTCAAGTTAAAAAGAAAAATTAACCACCACATTAAGGGAAGGACCCTGCCAAATAATCTCTATTCCTAGCCCCTCAGTGGGAACTTTTAAATAACAAAATAAATACAACAACCATCTCTATATTGAAAATTTGTGACCCTCCAAAAGGTTACAGTAATACACATTTTATGGAAAACAAGGTATGTATCAGAGTTTAAATGTACTTCCCTAAGTGTTCTGCTGCTTTTCAAGTGATGGGCTTCCAAACTACACTTTCTGAGAAAAGCTGCTGACTCTATGTGAGGATGAACCAAGTCTTATTTTGTTTCTGTGAATTCTACTAGAGCCCTATAAGGACTCAGCATTGTGACCAAATGAAAATCTTTATCCTTCCATGTAGAGTCATTTATCATGTTTGTTTCTGCCAGATCAGCCAGAATTTAGTACAGTGCATGAGCACTACAGTTATTTTGCTAGAACTCAGTGTACATGGATTAGTCAGGAGTGTATCCCCGTCCAAAGATTTTGGAGAAACCATGAAGCACCTATAGAACATGTTTCTGTTGGTGATATGCTATAGTTTCTCTTATAATTTCTTTTTTTTCCTTAGAGGATCTCAGGTAGCCTAAGCTAATCTCAGGCTTGCAATGTAGCCAAAGCTGGCTTTGAGCTGTGGACTGTTCTGCTTCCACTTTCCAAGTGCTGGTCTTACAGGTATGTGCCCCCGTACTAAGGTTGTTCTTATAATTTCTTTACAAGGAACTATCATCTACCAATTTGTGTGTATATGAATGGAACAAACTTAGTAGGTATGTGAATGATTTTTTGGAAAGTGCATTTAAACTCCGATATAGTTCTTGTTTTCCATAAAATATGTATTGATAAAACATTGTAAATTTTGAGAGAGAAAATTAATATTTGAGAGAAAGGATCATAGAAAACTGACTAAATGCCTTTTTAAAAATGGGCCTAGCTCTTCTTCCAATCCTGTAAGACAGCATGCCATTATAAACCCACACCATCATTTATACTGTATTGATTCCATTGTCATGACTTTGGAAATACTGTCATGTACATTTATGATGACTCATAAATGTTCAAAGTAACATTTAGAGACCAACTCACTATTCATATAGAAGGCTATGCAGCAGGTACATTAATGGGGCCAGTGTAGAGAGTGAAAAAATATCCTTAAATGTCTCTTGAAAGTTAAGTAAAACAATTTGCTAAATAATAGGCACTTGAAATTGAAAATTCAAAAATGGAAAACTGCGTTGCCCAAAATGATTCCATTTGAAGGTTTTATTTTTGTCTCCTACCACCTGAAATAGTGTGTGTGTGTGTGTGTGTGTGTGTGTGTGTGTGTGTGTGTGTGTGTGTGTGTATTTCTGGCAGTGATATCTCCATTTTATTTTAAAGATTTATTCATTTTTTATGTATATAGCATGTATGACTGCAGGCCAGAAGAGGGCACCAGATCTCATTACAGATGGTTGTAAGCCACCATGTGGTTTCTGGGAATTGAACTCAGGACCTCTGGAAGAGCAGTCAGTGCTCTTAACCTCTGAGCCATCTCTCCAGCTCTATTTTTTTATAATTTGATTTAATTTTACATATCAGCCACGGATTCCCCTGTCCTCGCTTCTCTGCCCCCCCCACGCCCTCTCCCCTGCCCACCCCCATTCCCATCTCTTCCAGGGCAAGGACTCCCCTGGGAATTCAGCTCAACCTGGTAGATTCAGTCCAGGCAGGTCCAGTCCCCTCGTCCCAGGTTGAACAATGTGTCCCTGCATAGGCCCCAGGTTCCAAACAGCCAGCTCATGCATTAAAGACAGGTTTCTAACTGTTGTGCTAGAAATCTTATCCAATGACTGATGGAAGTGGATGCAGAGATCCACAGCTGGGCCTAAGGGGGAGCTCCAAGAGTCCAATTGGCGAGAAAGAGGAAGGATTGTATGAGCAAGAATTGTTGAGATCAAGATTGGTGTATTTTTAATAGTAATCAACACATCAGCATCCAACATACAAGGCAGCAGTATTTTCTTGGTGAGAAGATCAGAGATTTAGCATAGGAGCACATGTAAGTCTCAGTTGTAGAGATGGAGTTGTGCATATTATGTCATTACCTTAGGACTCATGGTTCCAGTTGTATTGGTACCAAATGGGGAATCAATATGTTGTCTAATCCAAACTAATTAAGGTGCTTTACTCTTAAGAGTAAAAAGAAGAGATGTGACGACTTTGCTCCTATGTTCTTTATCATACATTAAAAACAATGCACAAGTTGGCTGGATACAGCATTAACATTGCTGACAACTGTTGAACACTTAACCAGATGACATAATTATAGCAATGGGGAAATTTGGGGATTTTAAGATTAACATGCTACTGAAACTTTCTAAACATAACACAGTTTTTAGTGAGGTATATTTGGTAGGAATTTCCTTCATTCTTCAAATTACAAAGTAAGTCAGGTTTTGGAAGAAAAACTCATTTGTTATATTGTGTGGCAGATAAAATCTCACCATTCCTTAATGCATATTTACAAAGTGTATTTTGAAACCAAATGGCATAACTTGACCTGATTGTATAAGGCATGTATGGGAACTGGGCTGTCAGAAATCCATCTTCAGATTTGTGTGGGTGCGTTGAATATTCACTTTTGGAATTTAACATAAAGAACCTTGGCCTGGGAGTCAGGAAATCTAATTACCAACCTCTATGAAAAAACTATGTGATCTTCAGTAAATCTTGTTTTTTTTCTTTTACTTGTGTTCTATTTCAGCTCTCCTGTTCTAGGAATCTGAAATACCTAGAGTTAAGTTTCCTGTGGGATCTTAGTGGCACACAATGGAATGAGAAAGAGAAATTAATATTCTGGGTTCTCTGATCTTTTGGATAGCCAGGATTTCCTCTCTACTCAACAAGACATATAATGGGATTATTAGCTTTGTGGACCCTAGATTATCCATTCCTCACTGTCAGTAGGTCTATGTAGATCCTCCAATTAGACCCAGATCTGTTGTGGAATATTATTTTAACTAGGCAAAGATGTGTTACATTTATTTATGCTGTGGGATATTATTTTAACTATGTAAAGGTGTGTTACATTTGTTTATGCTGCATTTATTTAATTACATAAAGATGTGTTGCATTTGCTTCACCTTGACTGCCTAAGGCACCTAATTGGTCTAATAAAGAGCAAAACAGCCAATAGCTAGGCAGAGAAAGTAAAGGCAGGTTGGCAGGCAGTGAGAATTAGTAGGAAGAGAACTCTAGGCTTGAGAGAAAAGAAGGAGAAGAGAACAAGGGAGAAAGCAAGGGACACGTCTGGGGACAGAAGCCAGGCAGCTGCCAGCCAGACATGAAGACAGCAGAAAAGCAAGATGTATACAAAGAAAGGTTAAAAGCCCTGAGACAAAATGTGGAAAAAAAAAGAACCAGATTGAAATAAGATCTAAGGTAAGGCCCAGTATTCAAAACTAATAATGAGTCTCCATGTCATGATTTGGGAGCTGGTTGGTGGCCTAAAAGAAAAATGCCTGCTACACAGATCCCCATTATACCCCACACAGCAAGGCTGTGAGCCATATATTGACTTTAGACTAGAGAGATTTAAGCCAGGTGTGGTGCCATTGAGAGATCAAGACAGGAATCTCATTAATTTGAGCTCTATTTTGTCTACAAGAAAAGACATGGAGAGAGAGAGAGAGAGAGAGAGAGAGAGAGAGAGAGAGAGAGAGAGAGAGAGAGAGAGAGGAAGAAAAAGACAAATGGGACAGAGATAGAGAAAGGATAAGAGAAAGAAACAAATTCCATCCCAGGGTGTCACTTTTCTGTGACCATTCCGTCATTTTTCCTTCCACATCTAGAAACTCATAATCTCTCAGTTATCAATCCTCTTTTAGCAAACCCGAGTCTTCTAAGAACCAGGGTGCTTGCCTTACCATGCTTGGAGTGCATATCCATTAAGCATTGGGATTCTGTTGCTATTTTAAGTTTGGGAGCTTGGCCTTAACCATTGACAGGATTCTCTGAGGTTTCCCATCTGCCTGTCTTCTGAGACATCTGTGTGTGGCTTATGACTAAGACTCCAGGTTGCCTCATAGCCTTCAGGTCAATTTGGCCCTTAGCTTTTTGCTGCTGGTCTCATTGGACCTGTAGCTTATACCTACTGTTGCTTATTACTAAACCCTCTAAATGTATGCTCCTTTTGCCCTATGCAGACATTGTCCTGACCTTCCTGATTGAGATTGTTTGCCTCCATCCCATACCTCTCACTGGAGACCTTCAAATCAAAGCCATTATATGCCTGCCTGGTGTGTGTGCTTTGAATATTTTCCTTCTGGTTTATTCAAACCCTAGGTAAGTTCCAATTATAGTCTCTCTGGACCCAGCTCTGTGGGCCCAACCCTTACAATGAAGAATAAAATGGCCACACTCTCAGTTTATATTAGTTAGTATATATATATTAATAATAATGCAGCCATTTGCTTTGTAGGCTAAGTTCAAGTTAGGATGAGGGTGAATGGTCACATCTCTACAGCTGAAGGTAGGGAGAAAGATCCTTATGGGAACAAGAAATGATTATATGAAAAATTCCATCTGACATTGTGACCATCTGTGTTATGAATAAAATAATGTATGAATACAAGGTGGTAATAGTAGTAGTAGTAGTAGTAGTAGTAGTAGTAGTAGCAGCAGCAGCAGCAGCTGCCGCCAGGTCTGTAGTATTACACCACATGTCAAAGGGCTGTTGAAATAATTCAGATCCCAAGATCCATATCAAAGGGAATGTGTAGCAGCTAGTGATGTGTCCTTGTGCTGAGGAAGTATTCTTTCTGAGACTTAATATCCCCATATACATCTTTGTCTACAAGCTCACATGTGGTATCTAGGATTGCTAGTTAGTGGGTGGTGAATGTGAAAATATTGTTAGAAGTGAAATACATGATGCAAGTTGTTTAAACTTTCTTTCCCAGATGAGTGGGGTTCATAGACATGGAACCTTTTCTCCAGTGTTTGCTGCCAGCAAAGACTGGAATCAGTGTATATACTGAGCGAAAGGCAAGTCAGAATAAAGCAAATAGTTTGTCATGCATCTAGATAAGACTGGGAGACAGTCCATTAAGCCAAGTGCTTTAGGGAGCCAGAAGAGCTGATGCATGAGGAAGTTGGAAAGTTGGAGAGGAATTTCCTGAGCTAGAGTACAGGGCTCTGGTTTCCTTTTGTTTAGTGCCTGTTGTTGCCAGTCTAGCTGCTTAGACTCAAGATATCTGGGGAGTGCTTAGAGGGTAGAAAAGCAGACCAAACAAAACACACCATTCTTATAAAACCTAGAGGATTTAGGAATCAGACAAAGGGTAAAAAGGAATCAAGTGTTAGCTAGACCAAGGTAAACCCAGTTCAGTGACCTATATGACCACCAATGGAAGGTTATAGTGAGTAATATGTGCCAATCTCTCTAGGATGTAGTACCTGTTGTCTAGTCAAACACAAGTCTATATTTTACCATAAAGTTATTTTTATTTAATTTTTTCATTTTACATTTTATTTTATTCATTACATTTAAAATTTTTACATTTTACATTTTCATTTTACACTGTCCCCCCCTTCCCCTTCTCCCATTTATGCCCCACCTACCCTCCATTGCCACCCCACTATTCACTCCTCATAGGGGATAAGGCTTCCCTTAGGTAGTCAACACAGGCTGGCATACCAAGTTAGGGCAGGACTAAGCCCCTCCTCCCTGCATCAAGGCTGAGTAAGGCATCCCACCATAGGGAATGGGCTCTAAAAAGCCAGCTCATGTACCTGGGAAAGGTCCTGGTCCCATTGCCAGGGCACCCACAAACAGATCAAGCCACAGAACTGTCACCCACATTCAGAGGACCTAGTTTGGTCCCATGCAGGTTCCCTAGCAGTCAGATCAGAGTCTGTGAGCTCCCACTAGCTTGGGTCAGCTGTCTCTGTGGTTTTTCCTGCTGTGGGATGGTCTGTATGTCAAATTGCTCTGATTGGTCAATAAATAAAACACTGGTTGGCCAGTGGCCAGGCAGGAAGTAGGTGGGACAAGGAGAGAGGAGAATTCTGGGAAGCGGAAGGCTGAGGCGGAGAGACACTGCAGCCGCCGCCATGACCAGCAGCATGTGAAGATGCCGGTAAGCCACCAGCCACGTGGCAAGGTATAGATTTATGGAAATGGATTAATTTAAGCTATAAGCACAGTTAGCAAGAAGCCTGCCACGGCCATACAGTTTGTAAGCTATATAAGTCTCTGTGTTTACTTGGTTGGGTCTGAGCGGCTGTGGGACTGGTGGGTGACAAAGATTTGTCCTGACTGTGGGCAAGGCAGAAAACTCTAGCTACATTTTCCCATTATGATCTTGACCCTCTTTGCTCTTGTAGTCCCTCCTCCAAGAGATATCTTGACAGAGTGAGCCAGTATGGGGTTAGGGAGAAACCTGGTGCTGGGGAAATCCACAGAATGCACAAGAATATCCCTGGCTAAGACTCATAGCAATGGTGGAGAGGGTGCCTGAACTAGCAGTCCCCTGTACTCAGATTGGTGACTACCCTCATTGTCATCACAGAACCTATATTCTGTGACTGATAGAAGCAGATGCAGACACCCACAGCTAAGCACTTGGCCGAGCTTCATAAAGTTATTTTTAAAGAAGACATTAACATTTAAATCAATTAGATACAGTTGCACAGGTCTTTTGTTTCAACACTCAAGAGGCTAAGATAGCAGGATTGTAAATTTGAGGGCAGTCTGGGCTGTATAGTGATGCCATATTTCAAAACAATAACAACAAAAATATTTAAACGAGTCAACTTTGAGTGAATCAGATTACTTACCATAATGTGAAGGTGGCCTCACTGAAGATTAGTCAAAGGCTTTAAGTTCAAACAAAGATGTTATAAGAATTTTCTCTCTTGGGGGACTAGGCAACATCTACCTGCCTCTCGTAAGGTCCCAAAGACAAACTAAAATTCAATTCCATCAAAGTTAACCCTGGGGAAACAATGGCTTTATTAGGTTTATTTAAGATAAATAGGTGAGGGGTAACAGGCAGGAGTGTGGGTGACCTTAAAGCAGCCACACCATAAGGTCTGTATTCAGTATGGCTGTGCAGATGGAGTTCCTTTCCCCTAATCCTCTTTTATGTACTTTAGCCCCCTCTCTAAGACATTGAGGCCATGTGCAAATAGGGCAAAATTGCATGTAATAGGTTTGGAGGTTTGGCTGGATACCCAAATGAGGGTTCCATAGCCCTCTATAATCCCTTCTCCTATGAGGGAATATCAACAGTCCACAAGCCGAGCTATGATGATCTTTGTTTGCAAGTAGGCACAACTGAACTCATGAAGATGGTTTAGCTCAGAGTATAGGACTATCATCCTATACAAAATTGACATATGTTTTTGTGACTAGAGAGCCTTTTGCTCTGTCAAGTTGGTGATGAGATAAAGAAATTCTGAATGTCCTCTTATTCAGACTTAATCGAGCTGATGTCATGTACAGTACTGATTTAATCTACTCCTTCAATCTTCAGGAGAGTCAACCTAAGATAGGAAGAGAAACTTCTTTGGGTCTTCAGCAAATTGGTGGTATAACCAGGTACAACACTCAGATTTCCTGACAATAATCATGAAAGAGAACAAAGAAGAAAGGAAGAAATCAGATTGTTTGATAAGAGAAGTCTGGGTTCCTATTGTGTGTTTTTCCTGTCAGCCATTTGGTGAATAATTGTCCAAAAGGAAAGGGTTACTCAGTACTAAATCACAAATTTGAAAATGATCAGTAGAGATGAGGGTTTTGTTGGAAAGTAAATTAGCTCTCTGATAGACTTCTCCAGGGGCAAGAATCCTTTGCACTCAGTCCAACCTCCATGGCCAAAGCATTTGTGTTTGTTAAAATAAAAGCTCATTGTGCTTGCACAGGACCATATTTTCCTGTTTCTCTTCCATATTGGTTCAGGAATTTTCTTATTTCTCATGAGAAAACTAGATTAATCGGTTAAAAATGGCATGTGTTTGCGGTAACTTAACGCTGATAGTTTCACTAGAGCTTCTACAAAGTTGTGATATTTTCTAAGAATACAAGTTTTTATAATATTGGAAATTCACAATTACTCTTGAATGTATCCAAATCAATCTGTAAAAGTGACTAACTTTCTTTACATTCAGTATAATTATATATTGCCCATGTTTTCCATTTAGAATTTATTAGAGTAAATCCCTTGTAAATGTCACTGAAATTGTTAGTATTTATATAGAATTAAATACTAGAGTTTTCTGTATTTAATTTCTGTTACAGTTGGTGAAAATGCATTTCATAATAAACTGTAATATTGAAAATAGCAGTCTTCTGAAAAATTGCATATATTATTACCAGTGTGGGGGGCTTTCAGTAGATAACTTTGCATAGAATCTCTGGGATCACTAAGATGAATACTCAGCAAATCATCTCTCAGGGCTAGAAAAAAAGAGAGTAACTTCTGTTCAGCTCCTCCCATTTGGAGCACAGCATAGCTCTGACTAGCTCTTTAAAGACTTCCTGTTTCCACCCTCTCATATGATAGGTAGTAGATACAAATGAAACCCCAGCTTTTTCCTTGCAGTATTTTTTCTTTTCTTTTCTCTTCTCTTCTCTTCTCTTCTCTTCTCTTCTCTTCTCTTCTCTTCTCTTCTCTTCTCTTCTCTTCTCTTCTCTTCTCTTCTCTTCTTTTCTTTTCTTTTCTTCTCTCTCTCTCTTTCTTTTTGGTTTTTTGAGGAGTATTTTTTCTTAACAGAGACTGAAAACTGCTAAAAATTGCTTCTGTGATCTTGATATCTTTTCTTTTTATATAATTTCCCCAACTGATTGGATGAATGAGTGGTTTAGATCTATTCATTCAATTATTTACTTACTGAGCAATGTACTGATTTTTTAGAGTGATTGTTTATATTATTATTATTATTAAAAATAGATTCTTCTCTCATATAATATATCATGACCACAGTTTCCTCTTCCTCCAATACTCCCAGCTCTCCTTACCTCCCCTATCTCCTCCATATTCACTCCCCATCTGTTTCCTATTCAGAAAGATGCAGGTCTCCAAGGAATGACAGCAAGACAGGACAAAACAAGATACAATAAAACAAGGCAAAAGCCCTCCTATCAAAGCTAGACATAGCAACCCAAAAGGAGAAAAAGAGTTTCAATAGCAGGCAAAATGTCAGAGATACACCTGCTCCCACTGTTAGGAGTCCCACAGGAACACCAAGCTAACAGCCATAACATATATACAGAGGACCTAGTGGAGATGAATGCAGGCCCCATGCTTGCCATTTCAGTCTTTGTGAGTCTATGTGAGCCCTGCTTAGTTGATCTGGTGGGGCATGTTTTCCTGGTGTCCTCCATCCTCTCTGACTCCTAAAATCTTTCCTTCTGTTCTCCATGGGGTTTCTCAATCTCTGAGGGGAGGGACCCAATGGAGACCTCCAATTTATACTCTCTCTCCATGTAATATATGGCTGTAGTTCTCTGCACTCACTCCCATCTGCTACCAGAGGAAGCCTTTCTAATGACCACTGGACAAGGAACCGATCTATGAGTATAGCAGAAAATCATTAGGAATCATTTCACAGATTTTTTTTTGCCAGTCATGTTTGGTTCTACCCTAGGTCTCTGAGATATTCAGTCTCTGGTTCCTGGCCATCCAGGCAGTGTAGAGCATGGGCTCCTTCTCATGGGGTGGGCTCTTTGGAAGGAGATTCTTTCCTTCTTTTTTCATGCCTTTTTGACCTACAAAGGTAATACAGGTTGGTGGCACAAATGCAAACATTGTCAAAGAATATAGCATGAAAGGAAGAGTTCCACTTCAAGCCAGTAATCTCATGCCTTTGTTGCCATATTAAAAATCTTTCTTCTGCATCATTTTACATACAGAGATGCATACACATATTTTCTTACTTATGTACTCTTTTTGAAAATGCATTGGAGTGCTACACATAATTTCATCTGTCTTCATCCAGTTTATCCTCATATACTTCCTGTGTCAACATCTATAATCCTGATATTTGGGTGGCTTTTCTATATATATTGCTGAGGATGCACCATTTTGGATGCATAAATTCAGTATTCATGCACTATGCAATTTTTTTTGCATTCTTCTCTGGTTTGTTGGCACTATCCACTTACATATTCTTATACTTGAAGTACTTCTAATGACTTGAACATTCTCCATGGAGATCAAAGAGATCAAAGTTAGCCTTATTGCTTCTCTTCCCTGAACACTATGTATCTACTCTGGCATTAGATCATTCCCAAGTTAACTCCCAATTTAGCCTTTAGAGTAGAACTATTCGTTTTCTCAGACAACCTCAGTTTATATTTTCTGGTTTCAATTCATCAACAAAAATTTTAAAAAAGATTTATTTTTTGTTTGTTCGTGTTTTGTTGTGTGTGTCTGAGGAGAACAAGGTGAGCATGTCATGTCCCCTGTAGAAGGAGTTATAGCACTTGTGATTCACCATGTTTGGTTACTGGGAACCTAACTTGATTCTTCTTAAAGAGCTTCAGGTGTTAATAACCACTGAGACATCTATCCAGAACCTATAACTTAACACACAGTCATAGTCACAGACACAGACATACACACACACACACACACACACACACACACACACACACACACACACCTTTTTTGGACAGATTCTGTCCTCAGTGGTTTTTATTTTGAGCATGTAGAATCTGCTACTCGCACAAAGAACTATGAATTACAGCTCATTCTTATTTGGATATTTTCTGTACATTACACTGGGTTCATTATTTCCATTAATACTCTTTATAAACTCATAATGAAAGTGTGATTATTATCTCCAAATGACAGGCACAGGAAGATTAAAAACACTGTCCATGATCAATAGTAGAAGTGGAGCTTGTGTCCAGGTTTGTCTAACTATAAAATTATGAGTTCAATTAGTATGCATATTACCACCTGTAAAGCAGCAAGTATTTCTTGGCTAGCAAGTCACATAGGGCAGCTCTGGCTTGTGTGAGCCAGTGAGTGTCTGATGTAAAACCACAGCAATACTCATGACAGGATCTGCACAACATAGTGGGGGTGAGTTTTCTCACACCATTTTCTTGGAAGAGAGACCACAGGTGGGACATGGGGGCAGGAGAGAAACATTTCCTGCTGTTATGAGTTGAAAAGGAATACCCATTTTTGTTGCCCACAGTCTTTCCTCTGTAATGCTATTATGAAGACCATATGCAGGATCAGTTAGCAAGTATACATAATTGTTTAATATCTTCGTGTTCCAAATTAGATATAGCTATCGACCTAAAGCTCCCACGTTGACCCACAATATCAATAAGCAAAAGGAAAAGAAGATACAATATCAGAGATATACAGTGCTGCTCAGTCTGTGTATGATTTCTGAATTCAAAAGATGAGACATCTAAGAGAAGGTCATGATAATTTCTTTCTCTGTATCTGTCTGGTAGTCACCAGTCCTGGTTTCTGTGGCTGCCTTGACTTAATGCTGTAGGGATTCAGAATATAGATGTGGGCCATGCCGGTGGGCCAGAGGGTGAAAGTGTCAAGCTGGATGTACCTAAATTCAATGCCCAGACTCACACAGTGGAAGGAGAGAACAGACTCCCACAAGTTCTGAGCTACACTCTTATTCTGTGGCACACACACACACACACACACACACACACTATAGCTTAAAAAAGTTTAATAGTAAATATTAAAAGGGTATGAATATAGTTCACACAGTGAATTGGACATTTCCTTTTATACCTATTTATTAATTTATATATATATATATATATATGTGTGTGTGTGTGTGTGTGTGTGTGTGTGTGTGTGTGTGTGTGTGCCATCATGCACTTGTGGAGTAGGATTCAGTTATTTCCTTCTGCCATTTGAATTCCAGAGACTGAACTCAGTAGCAAGTGCCTTTATCATCTGAGCCATAGTGCTTGCCAATATTAGGCATTTCTGTGTCCTTTAGCATCCAAAAGAAAGGTCATCCTTGATGTCATGTAAATGTCCTCTTTTCTTAACTGTGTGGTAGAAAATGAGTTGCAAGAGTTTTTGTTTTTAGGTTTTTTTTAAATTGTTTTATTTTATATCTACCACTGTAAAATAAATCTGAAATCTGGAAAAGGAAAGAGCAAACCAATAGTAGTTGTCCTGAATTGGGCATTTCCAATAATAAATGCTCAGATGGTGTGTTTATTCCTGTTCCAACCTAATTCAGTTCAATGAATATTTGTTGAATACCTGCTGTGAAAAAGATAAAGAATGAATAAGGCATGTTCTTACTCTCCAGGAGTTCGCAATCTAATGGAAAATCGACTTGTACACTGTTAATTCTCATACAAAAAAAAGACAACAATAAAGCCTACATAGAAATTTAAACAAGGTGCTATGGGAGTATTTGAAGAGTAAAAACTGATTCTAATTAGGGAATCTGGAAAGATGCTATTTGAAAGAAGGAGAGTTTGAGTGTGTTTATAAAGGACTCCAGAGACTATTATAGGAAGACATTGAGATAAAAGGCGCTTTAGACTAAGGAGCCAGATCATTCCAGGTGTACAAGCTCATGCATGGAGATTGGCACAAGTGGCAGGACAGCATCAAATACTACTGGAACAGTACTCTACTTTATGAAGACTATTGAACCCTGAGCTAAGACTTTAGACTTGGGTCAGTAGACCAAGAGAAATAACCAGTCCTTGATATCATACAACAGTCTTTCCTATCACTGTATCACCATGTGTTTACTAGCTGTCTCCTTGTATGGATATTTTTTTTCTAGTAGTATTTGTTTCCTATTGAAGTTTCTCTATGTGGGAAATACTTGACATTAAAAACGCACACCAGATGAGGTTGATTTAAATATCTCCAATATATCAATAATCCATTTATTTCTCTCCCCATCAGCATATTTAACTACATATGCTTTGTATAACACTGACTAAAATTATACTCCATGTTGAAATAACACAAGAGAGGTGATTCATGATGATGATGGCATCTGGAAGTTATCCTATTCTACAATCTGTTTCATTCACTTTGAGCTTCTATTAAACCAGTCCTAGCTATTCCGTCAGGTTTCTTTTTACTGGTTCTATTTATTGTCTTTCTTTGGTATTCCTATAAGAATGTCAGATTGAATTCTATTACATGCTTCTGTTTTTAAGTCAGGGTAACTTTAATCTATCCACATTTACCATTCTGCCTGTCATCCTATCACAAGCAGAAATTAGCTTTGTTTGGCATGATTTGTGTTTGAAGATTCTGTATTGACTACTGTTTATCACTAGGTTTCCCCCTAGATACTCATAAATGACGGCCTTAATAATTGTCCTCACAGCTTACAAGATATTGAAATTAAATTTATGAGTTTAATTCCCTGAGTTCCCTGGAGATTTTTTTTAAAAGAATGGAACAAGGCAGTTCATGTCTCACAGCAACACACAATAATCAATGTGATAAAGAAAAATCTTTTACATGGAAACAAATTTCAGTTTTAGCCTATCCAATAATTATTACAAAAATTAACAAAAATGAAAATTTTGAAATACTAAAGGACATTCTGTGTCCTTTAAAATTATTGCACTCATATATATTTTGAAGTGCCATAACAGATGCCTAAAAAATGTTAATCCACTAGTTTACAGTCTTTACTTTGTGCCAACACTGAAAATTTGTTCTTTTTATATTCAAATTTGTTAAACACTTGAAAAATATCCCAATAATGATACTTTTAAAAAGACTATTTTATAAGTAGTGTCAGTGGGACATATGCTAAAGTACTGTTTCATGTGCTTGGGTAACCTACTTGCTAAGTTGTGGTTAACTGTTTACAACTTACTTAAAAAATGCACTGACCTGAGGCTTTGCACTGTAAGAAGGCTATCAGTGGACCACAGTATCTTCAAATTTTGCAAATGACTAGCAACAGACTGATGCACATTTCTATACTTTAAAAGGGCTGAATATATAAAACATTGAATAGCATCAAGAGCTTTAGTGGAGTTTAGGTTCCATACTTGCTCAGACAACACTCTGCCTGTTACTGAAACTAAGACTGTGTAGGACTAAGACTATCTAGGGCTGTGACTAGTGGGTAATGGCAATAATAGTACTTTCTCTGACTGAACTAATTTGGATGCAGTGAATAGCATGCTAATGCTACAGTCTATATTTTGGACATTTATTGGAAAGGGCAAGGCTTTGTTTTCCTTTTTAAACTGGTACTATCCCATTTCTCATGACTTGATCTAAAAGCAAATGTTGAGTTATTTTGTTGTATAATCTTCAGTATATATAATGGGTATTGTTTTAGTTACAGTTTTATTGCTGTGATAAAACACCATGATCAAAGAAACTTGGGAGGAAAGAGCTTGTTTCATTTTACAACTCTCAGGTTATAATCTGTCATTGACAGAAGTTGGGTAAGGGATGTGGAAGCAGGAAATGAGCAAAGGCTATGGAAGACTACTATTCATTGACTTATTCATCATGATTCCTTTCAGCCTGTTTTCTTATGCCATCAAAGATCATACACCCAGGAGTGGCACAGTCTCCTGTGGGATGGGCCCATCCACATCAATCATTAAGTAAGAAAATGCCTTACAAGCTTGCTCACAGGGCAATCTGGTGGGAGGAATTTTCTCAATTGAGAGTTTCTCCTTCCAAATGACTGTAGCCTGTGTCAAGTTGACATTAAAAACAGCTAGCACAAGTATTTTGGAAGCTATTCTGTGGTGCCTTTTGATATGCTGCATGTCATGACTATAGTGGATAGAATTTTTGTCTGTTTGTTTGTTTATTAGCTTATTTGTGTAAAGATTTTTTATTCAAAGTCTGTTATCCAGGCTGTGATAGTGAGTGTTAATTGAGTAATAAAATGTGGAATCACCTAAAAGTCAAGACTCCAGACACACCTGGGAGGGATTCTTTAGGTTAAGTTTTAACTTCTAGGCTAGCCAGTGAGATATTATCTTGATTAGGTCAACTGAGGAAGGCCCATCCACTTAGTGTAGCACCATTCTCTGAGCTCAGATCCTAAACTTTGTAAAAATGAGAAAGTGAGTTGAACACAAGAATTTAAGTATTTGATACTCATTTTTTTTAAACTGTGGATACAACATGACTAGCTGCCACCTCCAGTTCCTTCTGCTGTAACTTCTGTGCTATGATGGACTGTAACCTCAATCTATGGGTCAAAATAAAATAATTCTCCCTGAAGTTGCTTTTGCTCAAATATTTTGTCATATCAATAGGAAAAGTAATTAAGACACAGTCTATGCAGCAATCAAACAACAAAAAAGCACCCTACTATGTAATCCCATTCTGGCATGATATTTAGGATGAGAGAATGTTCATTAGTTATCTAACAACTTGGCAGGAACGAATTCTAAATCTGACATATCATGGCTTCACTTTTCACTAATGTATTCTTGTAAGCTCATGGTGAACTTAGAGTGAGAAGGAAGCTGTGGGTTTCAGAAGCACTGGATGGCATTTTAACAAACAATTCCATTTTCAGTGAGGTGGAATGTCTGCATCTTGAGTCTGTCATATGCTCTATTCTCTGTGTGAATACAGTGAATGTCTTCTGTCACATTTTCTGGTATTTGTTCTGCAAATCAGCTGCACATGCCCCTGCTATTCTTTTGAATAAGCTTTCAGGCATTACCTGCATGCTGTGCTCCTGTGGAGGGATGACAGTAATCTGTGCTAAGATAAATGGGGCTTCTGTGGATAAGGAGTAAATGCAGTGAAGTGAATGTGACTGTAAGATTTAGTGCTTCCACAGGTAATTTTGAGGAGGGGGATCTGGCATTTAATCAAATCCAGGGACATTATGTAAATTTAATCACCTTGCAATATATTAGTAATTTTATTATTTCCTTTTCATTTGACAGTGCTTATATACAAATTGAGCTTGGAATTCTACAGGTTGAGCATTGCTGATTGGAGGTACATTATGGAAAATGTGCTATGAAAAAGAGATAAAACCTTTATTTCTGTTATTGAGTGTCATTCTTGTGCATCCACAAGTGTCCAAAAGAAGGTTTTGGAATAATGTGTGCCTGTCATTGTCCCATCATTCTCAAATCCCTGGTGAACTTTAAAGTGCTGTTTTGGAATAGACTGGTAAATGCACTCCTGTCAAATGGAAGTCTTTACAAGGAGTAAAATATGTTCCAAACATAGGGGTCCTTACACTTATAGTTCCCATTTTGGTTCATCTGTCACTAGGATGCTATGTGAAGTTGAATTATTTATGCCATAAGAGTTTACTTAAAAGTGAACATAGTATTTCCCTTTGCTGTGGGATGTCCTGTATGTTGTGAATATATGTTGCTATGATTGATTGATAAATAAAACACTGATTGGCCAGTTGCCAGGCAGGAAGTATAGGATAGGCGGGGCAAACAGAGAGGAGAGGCTGGGAGGTGGAAGTCTCGGGGAGATGCCAGCCTGCCATCCAGGCAGCAACATGTAATGGCAATAGGTAAAGCCACGGGACACGTGGCAACATATAGATTAACAGAAATGGACTGAGTTAAGTGTGAGAGCTAGTCAGTGGTAGGCCTGAGCTAATGGCCCAGCAGTTTAATTAATATAAGTTTCTGAGTGATAATTTTATAAGTGGTTTATAGCATGAATGTTAGGAGGTCTTATTAATAAAAACAAATCTGGAGCCAGGTATTGGGGTGAATGTTGGAATATCAGAGAAGCAAAACAAGCCACAGCCACCTCACCTTGCTGATTCCTCAGCTGATCCTGTTTCCTCAGACTGAAGGCCTCTAAGTCCTTATCCAAATAGAGCTCAGATGAACTGCTTCTTGAAAGCCTGAAAGCTTAACCAGCTAGTTCCTGGTTTTCATGCCTTATTTACCTTTCTGCTTTCTGCCATCACTTCCTGGGATTAAAGGCTTACTTCATGGGATTAAAGGCGAGAGTCACCATGCCTGGCTGTTTCCAGTGTGGCTTTAAACTCACAGAGATCTGGATGGATCTCTGCCTCCAGAAGGCTAGGTTTAAAGGTATGAGTGCCATCATTTTCTGGCCTCTATGTCTGTCTAGTGGCTGTTCTGTTCTCTGACCCCAGATAAATTGATTAGGGTGCATGATATATTGGGGAACACAATATCATCACCACAGTGGTTGCAGAGTCCATGGTGCTTGACAGGACTGGAGAAAACTCCAGTACATCCCTTCATCAACAACAGTTTTGATAGGTACTTAATAGTTGTAATGAAGTTGGTGATCTTAAATAAACAAATCATTCACGTTGCCTATTACCATATTACTGTTAATTGAAGCTAATCAAGAAAAATTTACCTAGTCTAGTTGTATTTCCTCAAAGTCACATGGGCTTTTTCTTGGCTGCCAGCGAATAGAATGTTGAGTGGTAACTGGACCATTGTGGGTTCTATTCTCATCAGTAGATGAATCCCTTAATGAGTCCAGAGCTGAATAGACTATTGAGAAGTGGATGCTGTTGAAAGAGGTAGATCATTGGGGCATGTCTTTGAATGTTGTGTCTTATTCCTGTACCTTTCCTCCCACCTCTCTCTGCTTCCTTCCTATCAGGAGTTGGGCAATTTGAATGTATGCTTACCTGTTTTTTTTCCTACTCTCTACTCTTTGCTTTTTGGGGGTCCACCACCCAGCTTCCAAATAAATACGCGGAGACTTATTTTTACTTACGAATGCCCAGAGTTAACTTGGCTTGTTTCTTGTAAGCTTTTCTTAAATTAGCCCATCTACCTTTTGCTTCTGGGATTTTATCTTTCTCTATTCTATACTTTACTTCATAGTCTGTGGCTTGCTGTGTAGCTGGGTGGCTGGACCCTGATGTCCTCCTCTCCTCCTTTTCTTGTCCCTTGATCTTCTCTTCCCAAATGTTTCCTTTTGTATATTCTCTCTGCCTGCCAGCTCTGCCTATCCTTTCTCCTGCCTTGCTATTGGACATTCAGCTCTTTATTAGACCATCAGGTATTTTAGACAGGCAAAGTAACACAGCTTCACAGAGTTAAACAAATGCAGCAAAAAAGAATGCAACACATCTTTGCATCATTAAACAAATGTTCCACAGCATAAACAAATGTAACACATCTTCAACTAATATTCTTCAACATTGCCCTCTCCACCAAAATGCTCTGCCTCATCATGGGTCCAGAAACAAAGGCAAGTGACTCTTCACCTAAATCCCTGAAACTGGAAGCCACCAAAACTCCCTCTTCCCCTTAAGTTGCTTTCTCAGATATTTTCACAGCAACAGAAAACTGCCTAACACAGAAATAGTTTAAAATTTCTACATTATAAACTTAAGTGGGGAGGCAAATCATTTAAACCATAGAAAACAAGATTTTTAAAGTTACCATAGCATGCAAACGGGAGATGAAGTAGAAGGAATTATGGAAGTAAAGATGGTTGTATTGTCAACCTACAGTGGGAATATGTAATCAGGGAAGAAATCAAGAAGAGATTGTGCACTTGTCAAGTGTTAAAGGATAAGTGTTTATGCAATGACATAGATGAGGTAAAAAGGGTGCCTAGGTTGAAGGCATCATATGACTTCTAATACTATATTGTTTAATGCTGTCACAAATACTTATTAGATCTGAGTGTTATATGCAAACACAGATATCATTTATCTTTCTGTTCTACCAGATGTATTCAGATCACTGTGAGTAACTGACTATTTCAGTACATCGAGAAACCTAAAAAGTAAGTTTTTTAGGCTTTCAGTATCAGGCTTTCAGTACCATAAAATCTGTGTTACAACTCAACCATTGTTCTTTTTCATCATGGGTTTCATTTTTCCCTTTCTCTAATAGTATAATAGCTAATGGTGTTGAAATTATTTTCATGGGCTTATTTTTCCATTTATACATCTTTTTGCTGAAATCACTGCTCATTTATTTTCTCGATATTTGAATTGGATTTTCTTACTATTTACTTTTGAGAGTTCTTTATATATTCTAGATATAAAATATTTGTCAGATATGTAGTTTTAAATTCTTTTCTTACAGTTTGTGGCTTCTCTTTTAATCCTTATGGCAATGTCTTTCAGCTGCTGAGGATTTTACTTGATTACCTGTGATGCCTAGTGGGCCACTGTTCCATCATTATACGGCAACTCCATATAAATTCTTTTTATATATTCTAGGAACCTACTAAAGTAGTAAGTTTCCATACAGGTCCTCACAGGGCCTTTATTGTTAGTTATCTCTCCACATAATCCCTCATTTGCTTCCTCCTGGGGCTGAAAGTAGGATGGAGAATAGATCTTGGGTACAAAGATGTTAAGTAACTTGTTCTGGTCACACAACAACCTGATAAAAAGAAAATATACTTTTCAAATTCTAGAGCTCCAATTCTTTATAAAAATAAGCTACTTATTTATGTTGTGTGTGTGTGTGTGTGTGTGTGTGTGTGTGTGTGTGTGTAGTGTGTATGCCCACACACTTAACTTTAACCTCTAGCCCCTAATCCTATCCTTAACCTTAACTCTAACTCATGATGCATGTGTGGAAATTAGAGTATAACTAGCATGATCAGTTCTTTCTTTCTGCCATGTGTGTCCCAGTGATTGAACTTGGATAAATGTGCCTTTACCAGCTTAACTATCTCCCTGGCCCCAGAGTTCAGTTCTTATTACTATACATGTCTATTGTCCTAAAGCAACTGACTTTAATAGCAACATACAGGTGTGGTGGTATTGTGTTCCCCAAAATATTGTGTACCTTAATAAACTTATCTGGGGTCAGAGACAGAAAAGCCACTAGTTAGACAGTGATAGCACACGCCTTTAATCCTAGCATTCCAGAGGCAGAAATCCATCTGGGATCTCTGTGAGATCAAGGCCACTTTGGAAAGAGCCAGGCATGGTGACTCACACCTTTAATCCCAGGAAGCAAGCCTTTAATCCTAGGGAGTGATGGTAGAAAGCAGAAAGGTATATAAGGCGTGAGGACCAGAAACTAGAAGCATTTGGCTGGTTAAGCATTCAGGCTTTTAAGCAACAGTTCAGCTGAGAGCCATTGGGATGAGGACACAGAAGCTTCCAGTCTGAGGAAACAGGACTAGCTGAGGAACTGGCAAGGTGAGATAGCTGTGGCTTGTTCTGTCTCTCTGATCTACCAGCATTGACCCCAATAACTGGCCTCGGGTTTGATTTTATTAATAAAAACTTTTAAGATTCATGCTACATCTGGTGCCCAACGTTCGTGTTACAAATTCATGAAAAAGCTGTTTGCCTGTGGCCTTGTGAGCCCCCAGCTCAGGCCCAAGCTACACTCAGCCAGTTGTGGTGGCATACACCGGTAGGATTTGCTGAAGGAGACAGAGGCAGTAGGATCCCGAGTTTGTGGCCGGCCTAGGAGGCTTGGGAGAAGCTTTGGCCCAGACTGAACCACAAACAGTGGTGGGACCATGGAAGCAGTGGCTACTGCTCCATGTTGCCAGCTCCTTCTCATCGTGTTGGTGACTGTGGTGATGCTGCTACCTGGGACAAAGGGTTTACTGCTGCTGGTTCAGAGAAGAATTGCCAGGACCATCGTGTTACAAGAAAGCATTGGCAAAGGTCAGTTTGGAAAAGTTTGGCAAGACAAATGGTGGGGAGAAATTGTGAAGATTTTCTGTTCTAGGGAAGAACGTTCATGGTTCTGAGAGACAGACATTTGTCAGACTGTGATTGCTCCAAACCAGAGAGGAGGCACACAAAAAAAAGTCTGCTTGGAACCATGACCACACCTAACAGCAACTTTGAAATCTTCAAAAGGACTATGGTAAAACCATTAAGCTGATTAACACCACGGAAAGATCTGCTTTGGACTACAAACTGCTTAGGACAATTTTGAGATGGCTAGCTGAGATGATCCAGCCTGACAGACTACTTGAACAAAGACTTGAAACAAGCCCTGAACTTTCCTTTTATGCAGAGACTAGACAAATGATATAGGACTTGACAATTAACCTAATTTTTTTCTTTTTAAGATTCCCTAAAGATATCTTCATCCCTAGAAAGCAAAAAGGAAAAGAGAATATAGATATGAAATAGATCATCGAATCTATTCTGAGAAAAATGATAAAGAAATAATAGGATAAATAGGTAGATCGCTGAATCTACACTGAAAAGAAAAAGGGGAAGATATAAAAATGACAAAAGGTAGACTACTAAATCTATTATGAAAAAAAAAAAGAGAGAATATGGTTATGATGAGATAAAAAGGGATATTATGGAATCTACTTTTAAAAAGGAATTACTTGTTTTAAATAAGATAAGTAATGAAAAATTTTTGGTCTGAGTTTATCAGATGTTACTGGACTGGACATTGTTAATATATATAATGGAGTTTTTATCTGAATCTGTCAAATGTTAATGGACTAGACATCATTAATGTAATTTTTGGCTGTATATATTGTATATACTTATTGGATAGTTTTTCTTGTATTAGTTATAAGCTTTCTTTAATTTTAGACAAAAAGAGAGGAAATGTGGTGGTATTGTGTTCCCCAAAATATTGTGTACCTTAATAAACTTATCTGGGGTAAGAGAACAGAAAAGCCACTAGTTAGGCAGTGATAGCACACGCCTTTAATCCTAGCATTCCAGAGGCAGAAATCCATCTGGGATCTCTGTGTGTTCAATGCCACATTGGAAAGAGCCAGGCATGGTGACTCACACCTTTAATCCCAGGAAGCAAGCCTTTAATCCTAGGGAGTGATGGTAGAAAGCAGAAAGGTATATAAGGCGTGAGGACCAGAAACTAGAAGCATTTGGCTGGTTCAGCATTTGGCTGGTTAAGCATTCAAGCTTTTAAGCAGCAGTTCAGCTGAGAGCCATTGGGATGAGGACACAGAAGCTTCCAGTCTGAGGAAACAGGACTAGCTGAGGAATTGGCAAGGTGAGATAGCAATGGCTTGTTCTGTCTCTCTGATCTACCAGCATTGACCCCAATAACTGGCCTCGGGTTTGATTTTATTGTAGATGTAACCAACCGTCTTATTAAATAAGAAACACAGAAACAATGTAAAAAAGAAAGCCGAGAGGTCAGAGCTCAGAGCTAAAATCTCACCCTTCCTCCTGCTGTCCCAGCTTCGCGAAAAGAGACCTACCTCCTGTCGGTTCGTATTTTTAAAGTATGTTGTTCTGCCTTCTCATTGGTTGTAAACCCAAACACATGACTGCCTCGTCACTGTCTGAATGTACAGCCCCCTAGGTCTTAAAGGCATATGTCTCCAATGCTGGCTGTATCCCTGAACACACAGAGATCTTATGGGATTAAAGGCGTGTGCCACCACCGCCACACTCTTGCTATGGCTCTAATAGCTCTGACCCCCAGACAACTTTATTTATTAACATACAATCAAATTAATATTTCAGTACAAATCAAAATAATATTTCAATACAATTAGATTACCACCACATTTCCCCTTTTCTATTTTAATAAAAAGAAAAAAAGCAAAAGGTTATGACTAACAAAAGAAAAACTATATACAAAAGTACAATAACTATATACAATATATACAAGTAATAAATACCTAAACAGGTATTTGACGAATCAGAGAAAATAATTCCATTATCTATCCTATTTTGATAATTCCAAGATGTATCTAATGTACTTTCTATCCTAATTAATTTTCAACTATAACTAACTAATCTTCAACCATAACTAACTAATCTTCAACTCCCTCAGAGACCCAAGAAGGGAATAATATTAGCTAACAAAAATAAAAACAGGAAGTGCATGCAAGCAACTTCCAAAAAAATTTTGTGAGTTGACAGAAACAGCCAGCTGCCTGGGCAGTCACCTGAGGTTTCTCCGCAGTGTTGGGGCATCATCTTCAGCCTATAGGCTTAGTGTATCTGACAGACTCATTTGTGAAGTAGGATGTACACAAGGTCAACAGTTCAACCTCACATTGGGTGAGAGCAGTCCACGTACCAGAAACACCTGAATTCCACTAGTGTCCTGTCATGATTCAGGATTTTAAATTCTGGAAATTGTTGACAGTTTTTTAATTCAGCTGTCCATTCTTCTTGGCTGTGTATATATGGCTTCATCTCAGCATCCCCTTCTTCTCCACATCCCTCTATTAAATGCCAGTCTACTTTTGAGAGGCATGAGCTTTCAGCTGCTGTTCCATTGTACAACAGAATCCATCGGCCCTCTGCCTGTTAAGCTGCCTTCGAAGAAAAGGGCACCGTACCTTTTCCGGATGCGAAGGCCACTTCAGGGATGGGGCCATATTGTCCTGGCCTCAGAAGATGCCTTTTGATAAAGCCATAACCACACTTGTTTTGGCAAGAATCAGTAGTCCCTTGTTTCGTGATCTGTCTGTCCATTTTGTCCTGTTGATTCGAGGATACTTTGTTGTCCAGTGGCTAACTTTTGCCAGAATGAAAGTTGACTCCATATGCAGTTTCTTCAATGCCCATATTTTCTCTAAAGTAGATTGGTACTGCCAGAAGCCGACATGTCTCAAAAAAGAAAAATTTTCTAAGTTATTAAAACATTTTAAATGCCATATTCTGTAGATCTCTGAAGGGTTTGAAGATGACCTGTCTAAAACATCTCTGCTCAATTTTTAAAACATATCTAATATGACTACAAGTTCTATGATAATGTCTAACTACTAGCTTTCATTTCTTTATATCCTAATAGTTGATAATAATAACATTCAAGGATCAGAAATTTGCATTACATTGTTAAATGGATGGAATTAATACAATTAGAAATATACATATAGCATTTTCTAACAATATCAGTTTCAAATTTGTGTACAATATAAAACAATTCAATCCAATGTAAAGTATTTAAAACTAGTAATTGTCTTTTTCTTTTCTTTCTTTCTCTTTTTTTTTTTTAAACAAGAACCTTAAATCTAATCTCCTTTGCTTAGCCTTTTTCCTAACCCTTGACAATAACTTGTAACCAACCCCCCTAAATACTGAAAATTATCCCAGACCCAAAACCCATTAAAAAGACCAAAAAACCACCCGCCCCACACCACCTCTTTGGGAATGTGGGCGTCGTATTCTTAAAATTGCTTCCTGCTGGGTATGGGCGAAGTTTTCTTTATCCTGAAAGAAAAATTTTAGGTTAATTGTCAAATTCTAGGAGAGGTAACTATATCCTTCATTATCCAGTCTGTGTATAATGCCAAAGTTGAGGGTTTATCTCAAGTCCTTATTCAAGTAGTCTTTGAGACTGGATCATCTCAGCTAGTCATCTCAAATTTGCTCTGAGCACCTTGTAGTTCAAAGCTGATCTATGGATGATGTTTGTCAGCTTAATGATATTATTATTGTCCACGTGGAATTGTTGTTGTTGTGGGGCCCCATCTTCTTTCTGGAGACTTCAGTTGATGTTAGGCCTGGCCATGATTTCCTGCAGAAAACTGATAAGAGACTCGAACACAAAAACATATATATGCAGCTAGCCTTTTTTCTAGAATTAGTTAGTACTCTATGTGACCATTCATATCTTAACAAAGTTTAAAATGTATATATATATATATATTAATCTTGTAAATTTTGATATAAAATTTATACTTTGAGAAAAGTTTAAAGAATCAGAATAGAATCAAAGAGTTGAGATTAGTAATAGAATAGTCCCTTAATTAATTTTGCTTTTGTCCTGTACCATAGCAGAAGATGGCTCTTATTCTGGCATGATACAGGGAGTTTGCATTTTCCTTTTAACAACATGCTTGATTTTAAAGAAGGAGAGAGCCATTCTCCAACTCCAAAGTCAGCTTTAAATTTTAATTGAACTGGGACTATTAGAAAACCAAGAGTGTTAAATCTTTAGAGAAAAGCAGAAACAAACATTTAGGAAGACATAAAATTTTTTTAGATAATATATACCCATACACCGTTTCACTCTGTTTCTTGGGATAGATGATTTGTCCCTTTTCTTCAGTTGTCTCATTTGTCCAGTGTTCTTCAGATTCCTTAACCTTCATTCTCCTAAAAGACAAAAACAAAAACCTTTCCCCAAGACTAATTTTGGGGATGTTCCTTTTTGGCAAGTTATTATCTGATGAAATGAAAAGGCATGTTTTATTGATACAAGTTAGTTTAAATTGGATGTTCATGCTGGTTGATGAACTATCACCTCCTCAATTAAGAGGTCTCTCTTGTTCAAATCGAACCTTTATCAATTTTGATGGTACCCACAGCTTATCTTCTCCTGTAGAAACAAAAGCAAAACCACGTCCCCAATGTAATACATACCCTGGTTTCCATTCTGAGGTCAGCACATCCTTAAAGTATATCGGCTGATTTAATTCTGTAGTTTTTTCTATTATCCAATGTCTCTCTGCAGCTGTTGTTCCTTTCTCATTGGCATTCAGAAAATTCAAAGTTAGAAGAGCATTATGCAGTCTGTTTCTGGGGGTTTTTGTTACCCATTTCTGTTTATTTAGCATATCCTTTAGAGTTCTGTTTGATCTTTCTATAACTGCTTGACCTGTAGGATTATGTGGTATGCCTGTAATATGCTTTATATTGTAATAAGCAAAAAACTGTTTCATTTTAACAGAGACATATGATGGAGCATTGTCAGTTTTGATTTGTGCAGGTATACCCATGATGGCCATAACTTCTAGCAAATGAGTGATTACAGAATCAGCTTTTTCAGAACTCAAAGCAGTTGCCCATTGAAATCCTGAATAAGTATCGATAGTGTGGTGTACATATTTCAATTTTCCAAATTCTGCAAAGTGAAACACGTCCATCTGCCAGATTTCATTTCTCTGAGTACCCTTTGGGTTACATCCTGCTGGTAATGGCGTCTGATTGTAGAAGGAACAAGTAGGACATTTCTTTATTATTTCTTTGGCTTGTTGCCAGGTTATGGAAAAATCCTTTTTTAAACCTTTACTATTAACGTGATGTTTTTTATGAAATTCTGAGGCCTCCAGCACATTTCCTATCAATAATTTATCAATCTCTTCATTGCCTTGTGCTAGAGGGCCTGGCAGACCAGTATGGGATCGAATGTGAGTTATATATAAAGGATGATTCCTTTTCCTGATTGTATCTTGTAATTGAATAAATAGTGAAGTTAATTCTGAAGCATCAGGGATAAATTCTGCAGTCTCAATATGTAACACCACTCTTTCAGCATACTGAGAGTCAGTTACTATGTTGAGAGGTTCTGAAAAATCCATTAATACCAACAGAATAGCATACAATTCTGATTTTTGCACTGAATTATACAGACTTTGAACCACTTTACTTAAATTTTCTGATTTGTAACCTGCCTTTCCTTCTTTGTTGGCATCTGTATAAAATGTACGAACTCCAGATATGGGTTTTTGCCGTACAATTCGAGGCAAGATCCATTCAGCTCTCTTTATAAGATCAATTCTATTGCTTTTGGGATATTTGCTGTTAATTTCTCCCAAAAAATTACTGCAAGCTCTTTGCCAAGGTTCACTTTCTGTCCATAATTTTTCAATGTCCTCCTTAGTTAATGGTACGACAATTTCTGCTGGGTCTATGCCTGCTAATTGACGAAGTCTCATTTTTCCTTTGTAAATCAAGTCAGAGATTTTTTCCACATAAGTTTTTAATTTTTTATTTGGTTTATTTGGTAAAAATATCCATTCCAATATAATATCTTCCCTCTGCATTAATATTCCAGTAGGAGAACGCCTAGAAGGTAAGATAACCAAAATGCAATCCAGCTTTGGATCAATACGATTCACGTGTCCTTCATGCACTTTCTTTTCTACCAAGGCTAATTCTTTCTCAGCTTCAGGTGATAATTCTCTTGGACTATTTAAGTCCTTGTCACCTTCTAAGGTTTTGAACAAATTAGTCAGTTCATCATTTTTTACCCCAACAATAGTTCGTAGATGAGAAATATCTCCAAATAATCTTTGAAAGTCATTAAGAGTCTGTAGTCTATCTCTCCGAATTTGCACCTTTTGGGGTCTAATTTTTTGTAGCTCTATTTTATATCCTAAATAATTAATAGAATCTCCTCTTTGTATCTTTTCAGGAGCAATTTGTAATCCCCAGCGAGGCAAAATTTTCTTTACTTCTTCAAACATTATTTCTAAAGTATCTGCATGAGTCAGCTAGTAAAATATCATCCATATAATGATAAATTATAGATTTAGGAAATTTTTTACGTATCACTTCCAATGGCTGTTGTACAAAATATTGGCACAGAGTTGGGCTATTCAACATTCCCTGTGGGAGGACCCTCCATTGAAATCTTTTAACTGGTTGAGAATTATTATAAGTAGGCACTGTAAAAGCAAATCTTTCTCTGTCTTTTTCTTGTAAGGGTATTGAAAAGAAACAGTCTTTTAAATCAATAACTATGAGAGGCCATCCTTTTGGTAACAGAGTAGGCAAAGGCATCCCAGATTGTAGAGAACCCATTGGCTGAATTACTTTGTTAATTGCCCTAAGGTCTGTTACCATTCTCCATTTACCAGATTTCTTTTTAATAACAAATACAGGAGAATTCCAAGGGCTGGTTGATTCTTCAATATGCTGAGCATTTAACTGTTCTTCTACCAGCTCTTCTAAAGCCTGGAGTTTCTCTGTTGTTAAAGGCCATTGCTGGACCCATACAGGCTTGTCTGTTAACCATTTTAAAGGTAGAGCTGTTGGTGTCTTTGGAAGATCATCAGTTATTGTGCCCTGTTCTTGTATAATATGGATGGCTGGTGACCACTCATTAGAACAATATCTTCTAATATTTCTCTCAGTAACATGTGCTAGTTTATGATTTGTTTCTGAGATTGGAGGGATGTTAATCTGAGTATTCCATTGTTGCAACAAGTCTCGACCCCACAGGTTCATAGTTATGTTAGCCACATATGGTTTTAATTTTCCTCTCTGTCCTTCTGGACCTATACATTCGAGCCATCTTGCACTCTGTTTCACCTGAGATAATGTCCCAATTCCTAACAGTTGAACGTTTACCTCCTGAAGAGGCCAAGTTGGATGCCAAAATTCTGGTGCAATTATGGTAACGTCCGCACCTGTGTCTACCAGACCAGACAACAAAACACCATTTATTTTTATCGTTAATTTTGGTCTTTGTTCATTAATAGAAGTTTGCCAAAAAATTTTCTTTATGTTTTCTCCTGAATTTTCTATTCTCTCTGTTTCATCATTCTGACCAGCATGATTTATTCCAATAGGCATTTGGTTATTTAATCGCTCTCCAGAGCAGGCATTTCCTCTATGGCTGCCGGAAAGGTTTGAACTGGATTTGCACTGGGGGCCTGCCTGAGGCCCCTCTGGGAGTTTCCCGAAGACTGAGGCAAAGGATTACCCTGTCTGTCCTTTGTTGATCTACATTCGTTGGTCCAGTGTTTTCCCTTACCACACCTTCTGCATACTCCAGAAGGAAGGGGCATTCTGTTGCCATTGTTCCTTGAAGAAACATTGTTTCTGGAAATGACCTGTCTACAGTCCCTTTTCAAATGTCCTTGCTTTCCACATCCAAAACATCTAACACTCCTCAAACCTTTTGAAATTACTTCTCCTACCCATGTATCATCATGCTCATCAGCTTCAACATTAATTGTTTCTCTAATCCAATCTTCCATAGGTGCAGATCTTGCCCTTAATGGCCTGATTATTCTTTTGCATGCTGCATTCGCATTCTCAAAGGCCAAAGATTCAATTATTGCCTTACCAGCTTCTGAATCCGAGACCGTTCTCTTTACTGCTGAAGCCAGTCTTTGTAAAAAATCTGTAAAAGACTCTTTTGGGCCTTGCTTCACCTTTGTAAATGACTCAGATTTTTTTCCTGGTTCCTCAACTTTGTCCCATGCATTCAAGGCTGCCGTTCGACATAAAATTAGGGTTTGGACATCATATAAACATTGTGCTTGTGCTGAAGCATATTGGCCTTCGCCCATAAGCTGATCCTGGCAAACTTGTACTCCTTTATCCCTCCATTGTTTTTCTATGTTTTTAGCCTCCTCCTTAAACCAAGTCAGAAATTGAAGTCTCTGGCTGGGTTCCAGAACACCTTGTGCGAGGTCCCGCCAGTCCTGTGGTACTATCCTATTATATGTTGACCAAGTGTTTAACATTTGCTTTACATATGGGGAATGCATGCCATAAGATACTATTGCCTCCTTAAACCTTTTTAAATCCAACATTTCAATTGGAGCCCAAGTATTTTGTGTAGCCATTTGATCAGGCATCTGCTGTACTGTTACAGGATAAATTAAGGGTGACTGTGTGAAAACAGGCTTTCTTTCTGCAACCTTATGATCCCGACTTGAAACAACTTCACTGTTAATTTCTTCTGTCTGAATTTTTACAGGTTTAACAAGTTCTTCTAACGCTGTTATCCTGGCACTTAAATTGACTATCTTTTTAAATATTAAAATGTGGATTATTATAGTGATGAGGTGCATAATTCCACCAATACTAATATTATATAGTTGTTCCATTGCCAGACTGCCTAAAATTTCGAACAAAAACCAATTTTCTTCCAATGTACACATAAAACCCATTTGTTTTTTAATGTGGAAAAAAAATTCTCTTTTAGATAGTTTCCTTTAAAATATCTGATATATTATGACTTACCAAATCTGCGTAGAACAGTAGAAATCCGAGGGGATTTTCAAAGCAGCCACCTAGTGTCCCAGGTGTAAATCCAGAGAGAGAGAGAGAGAGAGAGAGAGAGAGAGAGAGAGAGAGAGAGGAAAGAGAGAACGCACAAGAAAGCGTAGCCGGCTAAAGCTTAAATGCAGCCACGTGTTCCCTCTTGTGCCGAGTCAAGGCTTGGGTCTGGCTTCCTTAAGCTCTGACCACGTGCGTTAGCTTTACAGGCAGGGCCCTGTTCGGCAGGGCAGGTCTGAGTTGTTTGTAGCACCAGCTTTAGGCAAGCTGCTCACAGACCTAGGCCCGGGCTAGAAGTTGCTACCCGGACTAGGACGCCAGCAGCTCGGACTAAGAAGCCGATCGCCGCCGGCCGCCTTGTGCCGCCGCTACCGCCGCCGCTGCCGCCGCCGCGGGCCGCCTGCCGCCCTTGCGGGAAAGCGGACCTGCAGCCAAGCCAAGCAGTTTTTAATGGATTCTTGTCACGTTGGGCGCCAGATGTAGATGTAACCAACCGTCTTATTAAATAAGAAACACAGAAACAATGTAAAAAAGAAAGCCGAGAGGTCAGAGCTCAGAGCTAAAATCTCACCCTTCCTCCTGCTGTCCCAGCTTCGCGAAAAGAGACCTACCTCCTGTCGGTTCGTATTTTTAAAGTATGTTGTTCTGCCTTCTCATTGGTTGTAAACCCAAACACATGACTGCCTCGTCACTGTCTGAATGTACAGCCCCCTAGGTCTTAAAGGCATATGTCTCCAATGCTGGCTGTATCCCTGAACACACAGAGATCTTATGGGATTAAAGGCGTGTGCCACCACCGCCACACTCTTGCTATGGCTCTAATAGCTCTGACCCTGAACACACAGATATCTATGGGATTAAAGGCGTGTGCCACCACCGCCACACTCTTGCTATGGCTCTAATAGCTCTGACCCCCAGACAACTTTATTTATTAACATACAATCAAATTAATATTTCAGTACAAATCAAAATAATATTTCAATACAATTAGATTACCACCACATTTTATTAATAAGAACTTTTAAGATTCCTGCTACATACAGGTTATAAAGGTTTTTGTTTAAATTCTCATTCGGGTGTGTGTGTGTGTTATTCTCTTTTCATTTCTCCTTGCCTTATGATAACTACAGCTATTTTGATACCATAAAATCATATTTGAAATCTAGGAAGGGTTTGAAAGAGAATGCTGGAGGTGTCCTGCTCAAGTAATAAAGGAAAACAATGAAAGTTAGGAAAGAGAATTTAAGATCTGAACTATGAGAGCAGGCCAAAAGTGAGTCAATTTTTCAGACTGCAAACATAGAATGTGAGACCATTATATGGCAAGTATATATTTTGGTGGAGGCTTATATGTTCTAAGAAGAGTCAAGGTTAAATATAAAGGAAAGAAACACCTTGAAGAGTGTGTTATTTTGAGGTCTAGAAGTGAGGGTTTCTATGCATTCTGGCACTGAAATTTAGCTGAATAGTATTGGATCTAGGACCCATGTATCTGCCTGAAACTTTCTGAGATCTTTGCTGAAAGTCTAGCCTGGTGATTGATGGCACCTACAGTCATTTAGATGGCTATAATTGGTATCTTACATTCAGTCACACTGGGCAAGCCAGACTAACACGTAACTAGCAGACACAGAGACCGGACTGTATATGCCCATAGAGAGGAGAATAAGAGATTCTCTTCAAAACACAGGGCTTTGTACTTTGGCAGACTTAAGCAATGGAATACAGTCTAAATTCTTCTGGTCAGCTACTGTTGGGTCAGCATCTTCATTGATAGTTTTCTCTGGGATCTCTGGAAGCCTGGGAGTTGATTTTAATGTAGCCAGCTCTACCATAAACATATGCAGTTTCTTTCTTTTCATTTTTGAGACAGGGTTTCTCTGTGTAGCCCTGGCTGTCCTGGAACTCATACGTAGATCTGTCTGCCTCTGCCCCTGAGTTCTAAGATTAAAGCCATACACCAGCATATAGTTTATTTTTTCTTAGTCCTAACTTCATTTGTACCTTCTACAATGTTCTTTCTTTACTTAAGCACTGAACTCAATCTTTTTATTTTCCTATGAAGGACTTCTTTTACCATTTCTAGCAGGGAAAGTCAGTTTTCATTTTTCTTAAGGTTTTTTTCTTCTTCTTTTTTCCTGAGAAACTGTTTCACTTTCACCTGAATCATAATTTTACTGGATATAGAATTCTGAAATGATGAACTTTTTTTTCCCTTCAAAATTAATTACTTCATGTTACTCTCTTCCTATTTGAATCATTTCTGACAAAAAGGCTGGTGTATACCTTATCCTTGTTACTTATAAATCCTCTGCCCATTTTATCTTCTTCTGAGAATTTTTAATTTGTCCTTGGGTTCTTGAAAGGCTACAAGGGGCTATAGTAAAAAGAGAGCCCTTCTTCAGCATGCATAATCATCTGGCAAAGCCCTTGTTTCTTATCAGCCAATCCCTTATTATGGATAAAGGTCTAGGCATTTTAGAGTACAAGGACTCTTCACTCTCTTTACCAGATCTTCAAAAAAAGCTTCCTTAGACCTTTACTTGAAGGGACCTGTTAATTTCCTAAAAGCAAAGCCCATAAAATTATGGAAGTGTTCTTGTGCCTGAAGTCCTCATACTCTTCTTACCATCAGAGTACTCCACACAGCCTCTAGCCCTTTCTTGCAACAACCACTTTGAATATTTACATCAGTTTGGGTCAAGTGACCCTTTCTCCAGGGAAGCTAATTGCAAATATGTCTCCCTAGATGTTCTTGGTTATCCAGATTTTGAAATGTTCATTTGCTCCACAACCTCCGTTCTCTGAGTAGAAGAAAAATCATTGATTTTCAGTTCATTCAGGTTTTTCTTAGAAAAATGAGACTAATCATTTCCAATATCTTTGGGGGGGGGAATGAAATGACAAGATCATCCAACAGTTTATATGAAAGAGCATATAGCCTAGGACAGCTAAAATAATTTTAAAAGAGTAATGAAGCTGCAAAAATCTTTGTAGCCATCCCTATATTACTAACTACATAGCTTCAGCAGTTAACACCATGTGATGTTGGCAAAGGGAATAGATACACCAGTGAGTGAGACAGAATAGAGAACATAGAAATATACCCACCAAATGTGCCCAACTAAGTTTTCTCTTTGTTTAATTTTTTTCCCACAGTACTTAAGATGAAAAGGGACTCACATACATGGTTTTTCCACAATGTCAGAATTTATAGAATAACAATAAATTTACAAGCTATGGTAGTTTTGTTGACAGCTATTTGCCAGGTAGTCCCACTTTCTTTGATAGGCAAATGGAAGCAAATACAGGTTCTTTATTATAATCTTAATTTTAATATTAACCATTAAATCAACATTATACTTAACAATTATCTATCTATCTATCTATCTATCTATCTATCTATCTATCTATCTATAGATATATTTATCATCTTGCCATGTATCTCAGAGAAATGAAAACTTATGGCTTTGCCAAAATATGTAGTTGAATATTTATGTAAGAAATATGTGTAACAAACAAAACACAGGAATAGTACAGAGGCACCTAAGTAAATGAATTGTTGAACAAATTAAGGTACATTCATAATGGTGGCTACTACTCAGCAATGAAAAGAATGAATTAGTAAAATATGAAATTTGGATGATAACTAGCATGATAATGAGTGGGGCCAAAAGACAATTCCATGAGGTAATATACTGATTAATTTGATTTATACAATCCTAAAATGATAAAATTAAAATATGTATAATATATTGGTCATTTCTGGGGTGTAGAGAGGTTATGACTACAAAACAAGAAAATGAAAAAGATCTTTGAGTGATGCAGTAATTCTCCTGGATTATAGTATGATATAATTCAGTTGCTCTTTACTTTTTATACAAGAAACACAGGTTTCAATCCCCAATATTGCAAAAGCCAGGCAAGATGGTACACCCTGTACTCCCAGCATTCAGTGGGCAGAAGCAGGAGGGTCAGGAGTTCAAGGACACTCTCAGTTATATAGCAGTTCAAGGCCAGCCTAAGCTACATAAGACCCTTTTTCAAAGAAGTATACAGATGAATGAATAAAATAAAATCAAAGAATATAATATGTACAAGTGATCAAATGGCATATAGTTTATATCATTGTTAGTTTCCTGACTTTGACATTGTACTATAGTTACATAAGATATATTCATGAAAAGACACAGAATTAACAATGCACAATGTCTCTTTGTATTATGTTGTCAACTGCATATGAACTTGAATATAATGATCTCAACACAATAGTGCTTTAAAAAATAAAATGAACAGGGGCTGGAGATGTAGTGCACTTAGTAGAGTGCTTGCCTAGCATACAGAAAGCCCTGGTTTTAATGCTCAGTACTACATAAAACCACTGGTTCACACCTGTGGTCTAGCACTAAGGAGGTGGAGGCAGGAAGCTTACAGGTTCAGGGTCATCCACAACTGCACAGTGAATTTGAAGTCCTATCTTAAAAATAAAAAACAAAATATAAAACAGTAGCTTTGCAGTAGACAAACCTATCGGAAATATCATCATGTAAACAAGGCTAACTTTGGGCTGAGAGGGAAGCACAGTAACAGAGTGCTTGCTTAGCATGTTCAGGGGCTGAACTGTCAGAAAATTAAAAAAAATCTTAACATTACTAGTCTGCTAAGTTTATGACTTGAATCTTTGATATACTCTAATGAGAAAGGCAGTTGACCTCTGTGTATTTTGTTCTCCAAAGTATACAATCTCAATCTAACCTTGAAGAAACAGAGATACCCAAATTGGGAAACACTCTATATAGTAACTATCTATTAATCTTTAAAATTGTCAAAATCATGAAAAAAGGAGATTCTGGTAAATTGCCATAGATTATAAGCAACAAAAAAGATATGATGACTCAATGCAACACAGTACTTTGAAGTCAACCCTGTAACAGACAAAAGACACTTAGTAGAAGTGGTGAGGTGTATTATACAAATTAGCTGGCTGGGAGGTGGCAGAGCACTTGGCTAACATGTATGAGGACATCACTTTGGTCTCCAACACCACAAAATTAAATTAACAAATAGACAAATTACTGAATGAATAAATAAGAATGCAGATCATGATATCCATAGAAACAAGAGGCACTGTCATAAACTGGTGGGGACCCAGGAGAGTTGATTAGAGGAAGTCTGGTATTCTGAATTGATCCTTGACAAGAAATGGACTTTAGTAGAAAAACTAGTAAAGTACAAATATTAGTTAGGATTTAGTTAATAGTGTTGTCCCAATGTTTATTTCCTTGTTTTGAGAACCCTGCCATGGTTATGTATAAGGGTGACATGAAAAATGCTAGATGAAGTATTTGTCCTAGCTGTATACTATTTTTGGATGTTTTATAATTTTAAAATTATTTTAAGATAAAATAAATTACTAAGTGATAATTTATAAACAAACAAACAAAAACATTATTTCAAAATAAAGTTTAAAAAGTCTTTTAAAAATGAGAAGGATGGCTTGGAGGCTAAGAAGACTACTGTATGCTCTTGAGTAGAAACTGGATTTAAAATCCCAGCACCAACCTGGCTGCGTACAACAAACTGTAACTCCAGGTCCAGGATTTCCGACACCTTCTGGCCTCCACAGGCACCAAACATGCAAGTGGTGCATAGACAAACATGCAGGCAAAATACTCAGATGCATATAATAACTAAGAAATATTTAACTACCCCCACGCATCTCTTATGTGAAACCAAGTCTAAGAACCATCATTTACTCACCCATTTATTCCTGCCTCATGGGTCTCCATAATCCTCATCTACTCTTCACACATTCTTTCCTCCCTCAAAATCGCCCTTCCCCAAGGGGATTTGTTCTCAACTGGCTGCTGGTAGAAATTGAATGAAGCAAAACCTTTCTACATTTCCGAGTGAATGGTGCATGAGCACTATCCTAGCTGTTTCATCCAGGTACTATGATATGGTAAGAGTTTCCACCTTAGAGATTTATTCTTTTTTGTCATGCATCATTACATAATCACCTTTTCAATTAACACTTTAGTAAGAATTATGAGCCATTTGAACTGATCTTATCAGGGCTTTATCTGAAACACTGCAGAACACAGAGCAACTGTACAGGTAAGAGCTGAATTTCTGTAGCATCTCCAGCATAACTATCTATTGACAGGGTAGCCTAGCTGTTGGTTTGAGGCTGAAGGCTTGTGTTGTAGGTAGAGTTATCAGCCTCTACATAGCAAGTAGCAAGGGTGGTCTCATGTGATGGGCTGGTCTTAGAGAACTGCCTCAAACAGAGATAGTTTACATTACATCTTAGATAGCAAAGTCTTGTTGCTATAACAGCTTTCTAGAGCACATTTGTCTCATCAGAGCCTGAGCCTTATTCACTTGGCTACACCCTGTTCCTGGAATACTCTGTTTATTAAATGGACCTTGCCCTTTATTTTGCTGGGATTAATCATTATGGGTTGGTGAAATACCCTTTCTCCTCTCTACCCCAGCTTTTCATCTACAACTTAGAAGGGAGGGCTATGTCATTGGGCCTGCTGAGAGTCCTTCAAGAGAACTGATCTGAGAGAAAATTAAGAACAGCTGGGGGTAGATGCAATGACATCATATGTCTCTGGAATAGAAGGCAGCCCAGAAACTCCAATCAAGGAGAGAAAAATAATGGGAATTAGAGAGAGTGTCTGAGACTTGGGAAGTATGCAAAGGCTGATTATTAGAGATTAGGTTGTGAGCACATGTGCTCACTGAGATATTGGAACTCTTAGGTCCTATTCTATTATTTAGCACTTGGAGTCTATAGATTGAATAGGTAAAACTACACTGGAACAGGCTGGTGAAAGGTGTGAAAATGCCCTGAGGCAGCACATAGTTAGGGGTATGATTAACATAGCAATTGTTTAGAGCCTAAGATTTATTGCAGAGTGAGTTACAGATAGGACCTTTTACATATAGACTTTCTTTTTTTTCCCAGTTGTGCATGGGATTGCATGCTCTATATTAAAAATATATTTGCTTATTGGGGAGTTGTTTGCTTAAAAACAGATTACTTAATCAAATATGGAAGCTTGTATGGAGTGGTATATCCTCTCAAAAGTTGATGATAAATTTGTATTCATTGGAGGTATATTAGTATTGATGTAGTTCTATTTCAATTTTACAAATAAGGAAATTGAATCCTAAAGAGTTAGGTGATGGCTACAAGATCACATAGCTAGTATGTGAGTGTTGCAGTTGGAGCATAGAGCTGCTAATTCCTTGTCCAGCTCAGCACTCACTCTTCAGCATCTGCTTTACTTAACTAAGACATACCCAAAGGGAATTCAAATTTCTATCCTTTTATTACCATTACTGATTGTTGGTGGCTATTACAGAGGAAAATCTCATGATCTGTGATGAATCAAATGGCCTCTGGTGAGTTTATTCAGAATCCTACACATATTAATGATGATTTGGAAATTTCATAGCCCCAGTAAAAACAAATCCTGGTATGTAGTTTGTTTAGCATTTATCCCATTCAGTCTTTTCTCCTCTATGTGCTATCCTTAAAAATAGCAATGCTGCTCTGTTCAGCAGTTTTGGAACATATTCCCAGGATTAAGAGCAATAACTCACAATGTGTAGCTCTACTAATGGTTGTGCTTCAAGGTGAGTAGCCATGGCAGCTACTGTCATGTGTTGGTCCCTTAACAGAAATGAAAATCTGTAACATTGATGGACAAATAAACCTCAGGAAGGGTGACTGTAAAAATTAAACTTAATAGAATGAGAGTAGACTCATTAAAATTAGTATGAGGGAACTGGTAAGAGATTATAACCAATGTAGTCTGGTCAGCCTAAAAACTGCTGTGGTGCCTTTAGAACTCACTGAGACAAAGAGTCCTCTTAAAGACCATCTTGTGAGTTTTATAACTTTCTGAATGAAATACCAGAAGCTCAACAGACCTGGCCACATATGCCATAATTGACTGGCTAGTGAAACTAACAATAGAAAACAAAATAGAATAGGATTGAATAGCTAAGGGGGTGTTAGTAACATGGAGCAAGTACAGTTATAAAGAAGGGCATCCAGGAATGTAAGGTATAAAAAATGAGTTAAAATAAAGAACTTGGTGCTGGAAACCAATTTGACTCAGGAGGACCTGAGTTAGACCCCCTAATTCAAATAGAAATGCTGAATGCAGTGGTGTATTTGGAAGCTAAAAACCAGACAGGTGGAAACAGGAAAGTCCCTGGGGCTTACTGGTCGGCAGATCTAGTTGAATCAGTGAGCTCTGCTGTGGAATAATCCTCTTGTATATTGTAAAACACTGGCCAGTAGCCAGGCAGGAAGTATAGGTGGAGTGACCAAACTAAGGATGATGGGAAGGAGAAGGACAGAGTCAGGAGTTGCCAGTGAGATGCAGTTGGAGCATGAGATGAATGTGCCATGCTAATAAAGGTGCTGTCACATGGCAGGGCATAAATCAGAAATATGGGTTAACTTAAAATGCAAGAGCTAGTTAGTAATAAGACTGAACTATTGGCTGAGATTTTATAAATAATATTAAGTAAGCCTCCAAGTCAATTATTTGGAAAATGGCTAACTAGTATTTGGGAACAGGCAGGTGGGAGAGAAATATCTGATTACAAAGCTCCATGTTCAATGAGAGACCCTCTTCAAAAAGGAAGGTAGAGTGCTGTCAAGGAAGAAACTCAACATTGGCTTCTGGCTTTCACATGCATGTTCACACACACACACACACACACACACACACACACACACACACACACACACGAAGCTGATGAAGGGGGTAAATAAAAGAACGGATATAGTTGAAGAATGAATTAATAAAGTAGAATAAAATAACAGGTTGAAATTTTTTCCCAGATGATATTAGAAATGTATTTAACAGTTTAAAAGTACAGAGAGAAACTAGAGAAACTGAGGGTGAATGCTGTGGGATGTTCTGTATGTCCTGTGGGAGCCTGTTTTTGGGTTCCTCATGGCTTTACCCAGCAGGTCCTCATAGAGGATGATAAGGACCACGGGTCTGAGTGCAGGTGTCTGAGATGGTCTGCACTTGGCGTGCTGGGGGATGGTTTGTATGTCAAGTTGCTCTGATTGGTCAATAAATAAAACCTGATTGGCCATGGCTAGGCAGGAAGTATAGGTGGGACTAACAGAAAGGAGAAATAAAAGAACAGGAAGGTAGAAGGAGTCACTGCCAGCTGCCACCCTGACAAGCAGCATGAAAAGATGCCGGTAAGCCATGAGCTGTGTGGCAGGGTATGGATTTGTAGAAATGGATTAATTTAAGCTATAAGAACAGTTAATAAGAAGCCTGCCTCGGCCATACAGTTTGAAGCAATATAAGTCTCTGTGTTTACTTGGTTGGGTCTGAGCGGCTTTGGGACTGGCGGGTGACAAAGATTTGTCCTGACTGTGGACAAGGCAGGGAAACTCTAGCTACAGGTGAAAGAAGTGTCAAGTTTGTTTGAAAATCACAAAAGAGCTATAAGGGAACTAATATTTAAATAAATAAAGATGAAGAATTATCAAACTTAGGAAAATAGGAATATCTTCATTTAACAGGATTCAGAATTTGTCAAACAGGACATATAAGAAAAAGCCTATAGCTACATATTTAATACTTAAAAACTTTTACTGTCAGTCAGAAGACTTTTCAACAAGAAAAAGTAGACAGGCTTACAAAGGAACTAAACTGTATGGTCATCTCCTACTGACAAACAGCCCAAACAAAAGGAAAGAGTGCAAGACTGTTTTTGAAGTATTGAGGTGGTATCTTGTAACCTAGTGTTTTGTACTAGCTAAATATTTAAATTAGAATAGATATGAGTGGGTTAACTTCCCTAGAACGCTTTCACAAGCATCTATTTATCTTTTTAAATCCATTAACCTGGTGGTACCTCCAGGATAGGAACTTCAAGTGGCTCATTTCTGCTCTAATTTATAGTCCTTTCTTTCTAAGGCTAAGCCTCCGAGGACATCCTTTTATCTGTTCTCATTTTGCAAGTAACACCTGGTTCAGACATCAGTGCCTTATAGACATTCATTAAATGTCTCTGCCAAAAAAGAAGGGGGAAAGAAAAAAAAAGGGGGCGTTAGAGTTTAGGAATGAAGAAGGTAGGGATTGTTTCCATTCAAGAGAACAGTAAGTCTCCTTCATTTCTGTTAACAGAGAACATCCCAATGTGGGACAATCTTTTGCCCTGCAGCAGACCACATCTCCCTTGTTAAGTCTGTGGGTGACTCAAATGATAATTAAACATTGTTTATTTCATTTATCAAAATATTAAAGGCAACCTCCTATTTTGATTCACTTTAACCATGTGCTTGGTTCTCTACAACCCACAAACTCCATCTGAGTCATTCACAATGAAAAGAAAGTATATATATATATAGAAAGCAAACATACTCAAATGAGTAATGTGGAGGAAAAGTAGTCTGAAAGTTTTTTTTTTTTATCCAGAATTTGTCAAAACATTTTCATAGATGTGGAGAAAACATTTTTTCTTCCACTGTTAGCAAGAAATGAGGTAGCTGTGACCTGTTCTGCTTCTCTGATCTTCCAGCATTCACCCCAATAACTGGCCTCAGGTTTGATTTTATTGATAAGAACTTTTAAGATTCATGCTACATCTGGTGTCCAACATTCATGGTATGAATTCATGAAAAAGCCGCTTGCCTGTGGCCTTGCAGGCCCCAGGTCAGATTGGAGCTAACTTCACCTGGTTGTGGTGGAGCACTCTGGTAGGATTTGCTGAAGGAGGCAGAGGCAGGAGGATCTCGAATTTAAGGCCAGCCTGGGAGGCTTACTAAGGAGAAGCTACAGCCAGAGCCAGCCCACAAATGGTGGTGGTAGGACCATGGAGGCAGCAGCTACTGCTTCGAGTTGTTGGCTCCTTCTCATTCTGTTGGTGCCTTCAGTGATGTTGCTACCTGAGACAAAAGGTTTAACTGCTGCTTGTTTAGAGAACAATTGCCAGGACCATCATGTTACAAGAAAGCATCAGCAAAGGTCAGTTTGGAAAAGCTTGGCAAGACAAATGGTGGGGAGAAATTGTGAAGATTTTCTCTTCTAGGGAAGAACACTCATGGTTCCGAGAGACAGATATTCATCAGACTGTGATTACTCCAAATTACAGAGGAGGCACGAAAAAAAATGTCTGCAGGGAACCATGACCACAGCTAACAGCGACTTTGAAATCTTCAAAAGGAAGACGGGACTCCACAAAGATGATTCCACATGGACTATGGTAAAGCCATTAAGCTGATTAACACCACAAAAAGATTGATTCTGGACCACAAACTACTCAGGACAATTTTGAGATGGCTAGCGGAGATGATCCAGCCTGACAGACTACTTGAATAAGGACTTGAAACAAGCCCTGCATTTTCTCATTATGCAGCAACTGGATAAATGATACAGGGCTTGGCAATTAACCCCAAAATTTTCTTTTCAGGATTCCCTAAAGATGTCTTCACCCCCAGAAAGCAGGAAGTAATTTTAAGAAAACAATGCCCACATTCCCAAGAAGTAGGGTGGATGATTTTGGTCGTTTAATGAGTTATGGATATTGTCATTGTTTATGATGGTTGGTTCCAAGTTGTTAATTGTTAATGGTTAGGAAAAAAGCTGAACAAGGAGATTAGCTTCAGAGTTTTTGTTTGAAAAAAAAAGAAAGAAAAAGAAAAAAGAGATTATAGATATGAGGTAGATCAATGAATCTGAGAAAAAAGATGAAGAAATAATAGGATAAATGGGTAGATGATTGAATCTACTCCTCATTTGAATCTACTCTAAAAAGAAAAAAGGGGAAGATATAAAAATGACAAAAGATAGATTATTGAATCTATAATGAAAAGAAAAAAGAGAGAATATGGATATAAGATAAAAAATTGAGTCTACTTTTAAAAAGGAACTACTTGTTTTAGATAGGATAAGTAATGAAAATTTTTTGTCTGAATTTGTCAAATGTTAATGAACTGGACATTGTATATATATAGTGGAGTTTTTTGTCTGAATCTGTCAAATGTTAATGGACTAGACATCGTTAAATGTAATCTTGACTGTGTATATTGTATATACTTATTGGATATAATTTTTATTGTATTAGTTATAAGCTTTTTAAATTTTAGACAAAAAGGGGAAATGTGGTGGTATTGTGTTCCCAAAATATTGTGCATGCTAATAAACCTATCTGGGGTCAGAGACAGAACAGCCACAATATTAAACATAGAGGATAGGCAGTGGTAGCACATGCCTTTAATCCTAGCATTCTAGAGACAGAAATCCCTCTGGATCTCTGTGAGTTCAAGGCCACATTGGAAACAGCCAGGTGTGGTAACACATGCCTTTAATCCCAAGAAGTGAGCCTTTAATCCCAGGGTGTGATGGCAGAAAGCAGAAAGATATATAAGGCATGAAGATGAGAAACTAGTGGCATTTGGCTGGTTAAGCTTTCAGGCTTTCCAGCAGCAGTTCAGCTGAGATTCATTCTGGATGAGGACTCAGAGGCATCCAGTCTGAGGAAACAGGATCAGCTGAGGAATTTGTGAGGTGAGGCTTCTTCTGCTTCTCTGATCTTCCAGCATTCACCCCAATAACTGGCCTCAGGTTTGATTTTATTGATAAGAACTTTTAAGATTCATGCTACAAAGATCATTCTATTTGCTCATATTTTACTACATAACAAGTACACACTGGTATAGAATAAATAATTGTATTAGTCCATTTTCTACTTCTGTAACAAAATATATGAAGATGAATAACTTGAAAAGAACAGATTTTATCTGCCTGTTTTGTGAGATGGAAGGCACAAACATCCTGTCACCAACTCTGGTGAGGACTTTCTTGGCTTCATTACATCTTGGCAGAGAACTTTATGGTTGCAGTATGAGAAGGAGAGCATATATGATGATAAAAGAGGTCAGAGATCTGGGAGTAGCCAACCATACTCTTATATTTGAAATAGTTAATTCAAGGTTCTGCTAGGCCTATGAATCTTAATTCCTTCCAATGGCTCACCTACTTCTGAATAAGATTGCCTCTTGAATGTTCCATCACCTCTTCCAAATAACTGTGTTGAGGACAAAGATTTCAACACATGAACCTGCAATTATGTCTTTATACTTTCCTATGGGCAAATAACATCTTTTCTATCAATAAAATATATTTGTCATTTGTATATGTTTATGCCTATCAAATATTTCTCAAACATGGCTGGCTATTCTTTTTGTTGTTGATGTTGTTGTTGAATATAGCAATAGAAAATGATTGGGGCAGAATTCCAAAATACAGGTAAGATGAATGTGTATCTAAGACATTATTATCATCTACACCATGTGTCAGCAGGATTCCCCCCTGTTTTCATACCCCAATTCAGTTCTTTGTCATGTGTCTTTTAAAATATTTTTGTACATGTATACAATCTATACAATGCATTTTGATCAAATATACCCAGTCCTTCCTCTCAAAGTACTCCCTGGCTTCCCTCACCACATCTCTTTCCCAACTTTATGTACTAGTTTTTCAGCAGCCACCAACTGTCAATAATTCCTCATGTGGCGGTGGAGACTTTACAGGCCCTTCCTACATTCATGTTGGAGTTTTGATTGTCTTGATATTATGCCAGACTTGTGCATGTGGACACAGCCATGGTAAAATTCACCTATGCAGTGGTCCTTCATGTCCAGAAACCCTGTTTTGTAGTAGTCCTCTGAAATCTCTGGCTATTCCAAGCTTTATGCCCTCTCCCATCTTCCTCAATGATCCCTGAGCATTGTAGACTGGAGGTATGATACAGCTAGCTCATGGATGGCTGAGTACTCCAGTCTCCTATTCTCTGCAATTATTAGTTATGTGTTTTAAGATTAAGTTGAGGTTGTTGGTAGAAATGAGACATGTAATGAATTATAGTATTGTTCAGATGCTCAGAATTCCTACTAAAAGTTCCAGGAAATCATGTACCATTTGTATACTGTATGACTTAATTCCTCAGGGCAAGTACAACCCTGGGAAATGCCTGGAAGCACACAAATTGGTGTGAAGGAGGTGTCTGACTCAAGTGAATGGAGATTTAAAACACAGAGAAAATATCATGGTAGGACAAAAAGAAAGAATTCTTGAGAAACGGACTTTGGGGAATGGATTCAAAGAACAGAATTTCTACAAGCAGAGGCATTTTTGGAGGGAACAGTTTGAGTAAAAGCAATATGAGAAAGAAAGAAAATCACAGGATCCATTCAAGGTTGTTAATAGTCCCTGTGTATTACAGTCATTACTCTGTGCGATGCACAGTGTTAAATACTTTACATTGATTCTCTCATTCATTTGCTACAACTTCATTAATTATTGGTGGCATCATTGTACTTTATAAATTAGGAGACGGACTCACAGCAACGAAGTAACATGGTCACTTGCTAAGGGATGGTAGAAAAAGAATTCAAATCAGGTCTTTCAAAGCCTGTGCTTTCTTTTCTTTCTTTCTTTCTTTCTTTTTTTTTAAAGACAGCTAAGTAGACCAGGCTGGCTTTGACCTCAGAAATCTGCCTTTTCTCTGGCCCCTAATCTGGCATTGTATTTTATTCTAGAATAGTTTTTGAGTTCTTCATTGTGTCTCATAACTTGGACTTGAAGTAGCCTCATTAACTATTTTGTAGATTATACTTTGCTTTGGTTTGAAGTGATTTTTAAATATATATTTTGAGATTATAGTTTTTCTGGGAGGCATATAAAAGAAATATGTGTGCCTTTTTTTTGGTGCATACTATCTGGAATACATGACATCTAAGAGTTTTATTACTGAGGCAGGGTTTCTCAATCAAACACATTGATGTGGCTAGTCTTGCATGCCAGGTTGCCCTGTCTTTGCCTGGAATTACTGGAGGGCTACCAAGACTACTATGAACTCACATAGGTTTTGGAGATCTTAGCTCTTCATGTTTGCCATTGCCTCAGCCCCCACTTCCACTTTTTTAAATCCCTTTTTATCCTACAGAAATGATAGTGCACTACAAAAATTCTTTCAGGACTGGAAAGAAAAGGCATTTGCTGCCAAGGCTGACAACCCAAGTTCAATCCCCAGAGCCCACGTGGTAGGAGAGAACCAGCTCCTGAAAACTATCCTCTGACTTGTGCACACATTATGCAAGTGGGTGCTCAGACCATCACATACACATAAATAAATGTTTTGAAAAACTTAAAACCCTTCAGTTTGCTTCATTCATTTATATGTAACTATCACTTAATAGAAATCTTTTAATTTTTAAAGCAGCTGTTAGAAATCCATTGAGCATATGTATCACAGATTATTCAATCTTTAATTTATGGGCATTTCAGTTGTTTCCAATATTTTGAAATAGCAAACATGTAGTAATTAAAATGAAGTGCATATCACTTTCTATATACATTTGAGCTTGTTACTCAATGTTTCTTAAACAGTTTTTATTCTTCCTCTGTTATTGTCTGTCATTCATTTAGTTCCCTGAAACTGGGGATTTTCCCCAAGAGATGGACTGTATAAGGACTGAAAAGCCAGTGTTATAGGGAAGGGGTACTCCATGTCACTTTAGATAAATTGTTGGTGGAAGCTTAGCTTCATGTGGTTTTTATTAAACTCAAACTTTCCATCCAGGCAACTGCACAGTGGTTGGTAGGCCAGAACTAAATGGCACCTTTGGAAGACTGAGGAAATTTTATTTTCTGTATACTTGGCTTTCTCTCCTCTAGTCTGCCCAATTGCTATTGTTTGTTGGCTTTATTTGATATTTACAACACTATCTTTGATAAATTGTGGCCAGAAGATCTTGAAAATGTACTGCTTAGATAGTAAATATCCCTCTATTATGAGAGAGGATCAAATTGCATATTTATTGCTTTTTTTTGGGAAAAGTGTAGACACAATAACTACAAAGACAAGTATTAATCACTTCATTTTAAAAATGTACATCTCCACAATACCATGTTTGTTAACTGTTTTCAATAAAACTTTACATTTATTAGGCATTTTTCTATTGCTTTGACATTTTAGGGTCTTGTGGATGCAGGAAGGGCTGCTCCTCCCAAAGTAAGCTGATCCCTACAGATAAAAACTCGCTTGATAGGCAAACCAACTAACATTCGTCATTCCATATTTCTGTCTCCACCTCATTTTTACATTTCTGTACACTAGAACACTGTGAACTTGCTCAGATAATGGTAACTAATGACGATACCCTGTAGACCAAAGATCACTGGCAATATTTAACCATCTAATTCTTTTTTTTATTAAAAATTTTTTATTTATTTTTTAATTTTACAATACTATTCAGTTCTACATAACAGCCACAGATTCCCTTGTTCTCTCCCTTCCTGTCCCCCTCCCCTTCCACCCAGCTCACCCCCTATTCCCACCTCTTCCAGATCAAGGTCTCCCCCGAGGACTGAGATCGACCTGATAGACTCAGTCCAGGCAGGTCCAGTCCCCTCCTCCCAGATTGAGCCAAGCGTCCCTGCATAAGTCCCAGGTTTCAAACAGCTAACTCATGCAACAAGCCCAGGACCTGGTACCACTACTTAGATTTTAACCATCTAATTCTAAGCCTGCTCAGATGCCCTTCCTTGCCTACCCTTTTCTTCCCACAAAAAATTCAATAAAAGCTACTATCCAGGTTTTCTTCCTCCTCCCTTTTGCTTTCTGATTGACTTCAGTGAGTCTTAATGTAGCCTTTGTGTGTGATAGCCTGGTGTGTACCCACTTTCATGGGAGCTGTAAATAACCTCTGGATCTGTTGCCCTGACTACCTGAACAGTAAAATTTAAAGTATCACAATAATGCTATGAATCAAGTACAGAGTATAGAGAATAAAGATGGACAAATTGTTTAACTTTTTCACTAATTTGTTTAAAAAAACAATACTTGTTGCTGTATGTTTTGGCACCCATCTTTAATACCAGCACTTGGGAGAAAGAGGCAGGCATTTCTCTGAGTTCAAAGCCAGCCTGATTTACATAGTGAGTTTAGGCCAGCCAGGATTACACAGTGAAACCCTGTTCCCAAAACACAAGACAAAACAAAACCATGACTTGTTATTGTTGTGATTTTGCATTCCTCAATTAAATAAAATGAATTGGTATTTGCTTGATATTAATTCTTCTTCCTTTGGAGAAGTAAATTATATATCTTGTCTTCTGCCCATTTGTACAGACTAATCTTTAAAGCAAATTGGAGCTACATAGATAATCAATCTAAGAGTAAAAATATAAGTCCTTCAAAATTATAGGAAAACTTCTAGGTCTGGGAGTTGGTTAAGGATTCTTACTATCTAGAGTATAATCCATAAAAGTAAATATGTGCTATAATGCATCAAACTAAACTTTGAAAATTTAAAACATTTTTCACTTTTAAAGACCCTGCTATGAGAGTAAAAGACAAGCTCTCTCATATATTGATGATGGGAATATAAAATGGTACAAAATATAAAATGGAAGTTTATCTCCTTTTGTTTCCATTTTTCTTTTTCAGTTCTGAGTATGAAGCACGTTATCAAAGTGCTCTACCACTAAGTTACACACTTAATCTCTCCATTTTCTTGTAAAATTAAATATGCAATTACTTATAAGACCTGGGAATGTCACTCCTGAGCATTTATCCTACATAAAGAAAAACTCATCATGTAAAAATATGCATACAGGTATTCATGATAGCTTTGTTATTAATAATTTCAGACTAGAGACAACCTAAATTGTTTCCAGTAGGTGAGTAGATAAATTTCAATATTTACACACCATGGAATACTCAACAGTGAAAGGAATGAAATGCTGATATAAAAAAATTCTACATGGCTATGAAGTATTTGATGCTTACTGGAAAGAGTCAAACTCAAAGGGTCAATACCTTGTGGTTCTAGTTATACAAACTTATTGAAATGACAAATACAGAGTTGTGGAATATGTGACTAGTGGTTTTCAGAGAAAGGTGCAAAGGTGAAGATTGGGTGTGATTATAAAGCAGTACTGTGAGGAAATGACTTTGTGATGGTGATTTATGTACCTCTCTCTTTCACACACAAATTCATATAAGTACTAGAAAACTAAATAAACTCTATAGTCTGGTTGACTGTATATTACTACGATAATATAATATGTCACCACTATGGGAAACAAGTGGAAAAATACAGTGGACTATGAGCTAATTTTGCAAACTCTTGTACGTTCATATTTCAAAATAAAAAGTTTTTAAAGCAATGATGATTTTCATAGGAATGTTAATTTGCAACACTTATAACGTTAATTCTTGCCATTTTCATTATTTCTTCACTTTTAAAAATGCCCAAGTTGTTTAGTTAGATATCACTTTCACCAACCAAGATAAGACAAACATGCTTCAAGTTTAAGGCAAATGAAATTATTTTAACTAGTTTATTCCCAATTTTGTACATAATAGAAAGTTTCCTGGAATTTTACATTTTTATTAGTACTTTTATTGAGAAATGTTATTGTGTTCATGATCTAGTTAAAGACTATTATAAAACTTTGTATGAAATGTATTATTCTTGCAACATTAGAGGTCAATTTAACCTCTCTGGCCTCTTCTATAGTTATTATGTGTTACAACTCTATATAAAAACTACAAAATATCATCTGCTTTGTTCCAAAAAAACCACTGTGTTTTTAAAGAAATTAAAAGGAGTGAAAGCAATTTCTAACTGTTTATATATGAACGTGTATATATAAATTATTTTTGCTTCATTTTAAGTGAATATCTGAAATTCCATTTGAATTAATTTCCCCTTAGTTTGATAAAGAACATCCTTTTGTCAGAAGGTCAAGCAGAAGCTAGGCAGCAGTAGTACAGCTAGAGGATTTCATATTATCCCTTGTGTAGCTACTAAGTCATTTTGTTATTAGCCAATTCCTTAGACTAGTCCAGAAAGAACAGAACTAACCCCAATGGATTCAAAGCATTACTTAGACAAGATCAGCATGGCTTTAGTTCACCAGCTCCAGAGTCCTACATGATTACAATGAACTAGAGGGCCCAGGTGACAGTTTTCATTGACAATCAGTTGTCATGTCCATGAATAAGCAACTCCAAAGTATGGATCAAGGACTTTATGCATCTTTACCCTGAGATGGAGGAATGTGGAAAGCTCTATATTCAACTAACCATGTAATCATAAATGAGAAATGGCTTTGGGATCATGCCTCATAAGACTCTTTACATTGCCTTGTCCCAAGATAAATTGCAAGGTGTTTTCCCCCCATGCCAGATTATAATCAATGCATGCATAAGTGGTTTATTGTGAAAAAAGTCACTGAGATGCCAAGCATTGCTGCTGTTTTTCCTACGCGTTTGGTATTTTAGGTAATTTTAAGCCTACTGACAAATGATTTTCTTTATTTTGATGTAATTAAAAATACCCCTTTTTCCATTCATTCTTAAAGAATATATTTGTTGAGAACAAAATTATGAGTTGGCTTTTGTTTTCCCAGTACTTTAAAGATTTCTAGTGCCATTGATTTCAGATATCAGCCATTTGTACTATGAAAGTTGCCCATCTTTATGTATCTTTACATAATGGATTGATTTTGTCTACCCATTTTTTATGAATTTGTGTTTACAAATTATGTGATCATTTGTAGCCTTAATTAGCATATATTAATTGTATAAAAATGTGATTTGTTGTGTTATTTTTATACATGAATATAAGGTACTTTGATCTTATACTTCCCCTTTTGTGCCCCACGTTTGGTGCCATTTGTTGCTGGAGGGCTTCTCTCCAGGTTCCCCAAGCCCCGCAGTCCCACAATCCACATATAAAATAATCACTCAGACGCTTATATCACTTATAAACTGTATGGCCGTGGCAGGCTTCTTGCTAACTGTTATTTTATCTTAAATTAACCCATTTTTATAAATCTATACCTTGCCTCGTGGCTGGTGGCTTACCGGCGTCTTTACATGCTCTTCTCCTGGCGGTGGCTGCAGTGTCTCTCCCTCCTTCTTCCTGTTTCCCCAGTTCTCCTCTCTCTTTGTCTCGCCTATACTTCCTGCCTGGTTACTGGCCATCAGTGTTTTATTTACATAGAGTAATATCCACAGCACTTCCCCTTTTCTTCTTTTTTTAAAAAGGAAGGTTTTAACTTTAAAATGGTAAAATTACATATAACAAAACAATTACCGAGCAAGAATTATAGTTACAATATTAGAGAAGATGTCCTATCTATCTTATATTTGTGAGTTTAAGGTTTTATGTCTAACTTATCTTTTATCATAACTGAGGAAATTACAACTATCTAGTTTTCAACCACATCAAAGACCTGAGAAGGAACATAATGGTACCTGAGAAATGGTAGATGGATGCAAGCAACTTTCAGAAATCTTGCAAAAGTAGACCAAGACAGCTGGCAGCCTGGACAGTCACCTAATGTTTCTCAGCATTGTTGGTGCATTCAAATTGGCTACAGGCCTAGAGTCTCTGACAGACCATTTTCAGAAGCAGGAATTCTGAAAGAACATCTTACCCTGTCTTGGCAGAGTACAGTGGTCGCTTTCCTTGTGTCCCACTTGTCCAGGAAGGACAGCATTGCATTCGTACTGTCAGCCGTCAAGGCAAGTGCAGTTCTTTGCCCAGTAGGCCATTTTGTGCCAAGAAGACAAACTTCCAAATGGAAATGTCTTAGAAGCCCAACATTCTCTCGGGATCAAATTGGTGCAGCCAGGAGCAATTGTGTCTCACGTCAACAGAATTCTAAGTTATTTAAATGCCATATTCTCTAGGTCTATGAAGTGTTTGAAGATTACCTATCTATATGAAATATATCTATGTATACCTAGAAGACTTAACTAACATGGTTACAAATATGATTACCATAAATGACTAATTATTAATCTATTTTTAATTATCCATTACAATTTTAAATGAGTTACATAAACATAATACCTCAAACAAGAATAGAAATATATATATACAGTATAACAAAATTAACTTCAAGTTTGTATCAATAAACTAAAATTTATACCAATGTAAAACATTTTAAGCATAAACTAAAATCTATACCAATGTAAAACATTTTAAACAAGTTCTTTAAAAGTAGGTTGATTAATCTATCCTTTTATCTTATCATCTCTATATCCTCCTAGATATCTATATCATATCCCCTTTTCTTTTTTAGAAAGAGATCACATTTATAATCAACCTGTTTTAAATAAAAATATTGGTTTTTTTCTGTCCCACACCAGAGGGCTCTTCTGATTTGGTCCACAAGAATCTCTTAACCATTTTTTTAAAATATGTCTGGTTTTAGAGGGGGAGTGAGCCAATTCCACCTCTAAAGACAGCTTGGTATATTTGGAAATTTGGGCATAGCATCTCTTACTACTTCCTGCTGCAGGGGGCGCTGTATCTTATGGTGATGCAAAGAAAATTTTAGGCTTATGGGGTAGTCCGTGAGGCTGTATTGTATGAGCCAGTTGCCTTGAAACCGTTCTGGATGTTAGATTATCTGGGCCATGGTGCCATCGGAGACCTTTCAGGGGGTCTTGGCTGATGAAACCTGATGTATCTTAATCAGGAACAAATCCATAGCCTCTGGCTTTCTGTGGAAACAAAAGCAGAACCTCTTTTCCAAAGCAACATATCCATACATCCAAATTTTGAAGTCAAGGTACCTTTAAAATATACATATTGGTTTAATTTAACATCCTTTTTGATCAAATGGGTTTTTTTGTAGTTAAAAATCCCAAAGACAACACAATCCAGATTTTCTGTGTAATATTCATCTTTACGTGGCTTTTTATATTAATTTATCTTTTTTTGTCTCTTTCAAGCCTACATATATTTTATTCATATTGTAAACTATTTTATCTGAATCAGTCTTATTGTGAGTCTATTGTTTTAAACTGTAGTATTTTAAGACTGAAAAGGCACTGTGGCTGCTGGCTCTGCCCACTTCAGCTTCTCAACATGGCGGCGGTACATTTTCTGCCAGTTCTGTGAGCCATCAAGTCTCAGAAATAGTGGGTCTACGCTTTTATCAAAGCAGTGTGTAGCCCAGAAACCTCTTTTTTTTAACTAGTAAAGACTAAATCTACCATACAGCGTAATGTGCCGCTTGCAGATGCCTCATTCCCGCCATACTGCCAGTCAAACGCACATGCCAGGAATGCACCAGTGTTTAAACCTGAGTTTTGCAGCGTTTAGCTGCAGATATGAGACATGAAGCAGGAACCTGGTTTTGGCTCTGTTTAGAATTGGTTATTAAATATTCTCAGGTTTAAGGTGGAAACTCGAGCCATTGGGCGCCATTTGTTCCCAAACTACTTTGGTAAATTTTTAGAGATTATTGTTTCATCTTTCAGAAGTGAGATATTTATCAGTCTGTGCCTTGTGAGGTGGCAGATAGATGGTGGTGTTGTTTTTGTGCCTAGCAAGGTGCAGAGTCATATAGTGCTTCTCTGTTTGTATTAAGAATTAGAGTAAAATGGAGTCTTTCGTGGCAAGGCACTGCCTGGAAAAAACAGTGCTTTATACAATATGGAATAACTTAGAGCAGGGCACATATTACTCTCAACAAATATTCCTTGGTTTTCTCTACTACCAATGGAAATAGCCACATCAAAGTCTTGCACAAGTTCTTAACATGTTTCTTTGGGTCTTGGCAGTAAAGCAGAACATTCATTTTAAAAATTATTTTATTGTTTTTATTTCTATTGTATTCATTGTGTGTGTGTGTGTGTGTGTGTGTGTGTGTGTGTGTGTGTGTGTGTAGATATCTCCCTATATCACTCTGACTTATTCTTTTGAGACAAGGTCTTTCATTGGACAAGAGCCAGCACACCCCAGCTATCCTCCTGTCTCTGCCTTCATCAGCAATGTGGTTACGGGGTATGTAGTCTTGCATGGCTTTATGAATGGGTTTTGGGGATCCAAACTCAATTCTTCACATTTGCATAGCAGCACTTTAACCACTGAACCATCTCCTTAGTCCCAGAAAGTTCTTTTTGGAAGCATTATTTTCCCTTTGCATGTTATATTTGGTTTTAATCTGACTGCATTCACTAACATGGTTTACTATAGTATGTGTTTCTCAGCTACACATGTAGTAAGAAGAGGGGATGAAGCAATCAATTCTGTCTGGTAGAGGAAGGACTAGACTTGACACAATTCTAGTTGGTTCCAGAGAATGTGAAGAATGTTTCAACAAGCATGGAGGTGTGGATGAAATGCTAATGACAGAGAAGATGTAAGAAGAAAAGAAGCTGGCTAATGGCTCATACTCTCATTTGCTTAAACAGCCTACATCACAGGAGTGTAAAATGATTGGGGCTGCTTTCTCAACATGAGGAAGTATAACCATGAAAAATGTACCTGATATTAAAATGATGCAATGCCTCTTTGCAAAAGACTGCATGGCATTGAATGCAATGGGCTTATGTAACCATGTAAGCACTCATTTATAAGACTTCTGAACCTTCTAATAAACAGGAATTTGGTCTATGACTGAGTTTTAGTGGCTCAGGCAAAATTAAGGGCTAGAGTAATTTGGTATGACTTTTTATTCAAACTTTATATCATCCTACTATCTTCAGAAGCTATAAATTATGACTTACTCTCATCAGACTATAAGCAAAGCCCACAAGCAAACAAAAATCATGTATTTTTAGTTTTATTGGATAGTACATGTTACAGCCTTGGCCCTATGATCAGTAATGGCATAATGTAAATTTATTCATTACTTTATAGTTTATTGATGAAATGTTTTATGAAAATAAAAATTATCTCCTATACCATTAGATCTTATGTATACAAATGTATATTTAATATCAATCTAATACTCCTGGTGGTGATATTATGTCTCTGTCATTAATCAGGGAAGAGATGAAAGTCAGTAATCAATTGTTCTTCATTATGTGAAATTTTCAATACTGTTATTATGATGCTTAGAAATCATTCAATCAATTTTTTTTATCTTAATTTTTAATAAATAGGTGAAAGATGAACCTACAGAATTTGGGGTGTTATTTATCATTCTTTCATTTGAAAGTTTCACAAATGTCTATAAATTTTGGTCATTTTACCATCATTCCCCTCTCTTATCCTCCTTCAACTAAAGGCCTTATTCCCCCAAGAAACTCCTTTGTACAGTAAAAGAAACAGTTGGCTGAGTGAGTGAATACACAGTATGCCATATTGAGAAATGAATCTTTCCTAATTACATACCTGGCATGGGATTAATATGTAAAAGCTATAAAGAACTTCAAAAGTTTTTTCTTGATTAAACAGGAAAATCTACCTACTTTCAGGGTGGGGAGGACCATTACCTGGATGGGATCCTAGACTGTATAAAGGAGAAGGAGAACTGAAACAATGTAAGAATGAAACTCTGAAACTAAACAAGAGAATAAAAATCTAATGAAGAGAATATATAGGCAAATAGATGGAACAGACAGTATCCACAATGAGTATGAATAGTCAAATAAATATATGAATAAATATGTCTTTAGCCATCAGGGAAATGCAAGTCTAAACTATACTCAGATTCCATCTCTTATCTATCAGAATGGTTACCATGAAGAAAAAACAACAAATGTTGCAGAGGATGGAGATAGAAGATAACCTTTATTCACTAATGGTAGCCATGGTGGTTTGAACAGGAATGGCCTTCATAGACTCATATATTTGAATGCTTGGTCATTAGGTAGTGGCACTACTTGATAGGGATTAAAAGATGTGGCCTTGTTGGAGGAAGTGCTTCACTGGGAGTGGGCTCTGCGGTTTCAAATGCTTAAGCCAGTCCCAGTGTTTCTCTCTCCCTGCTGCCTTCTGATGTGGATGTATAACTCTTAGCTCCTTCTCCAGCACCATGTCTGCCTGCACATCACCATGCTCCCCACCATGATAATAATGGACTGACCTCTGGAACTGTAAGCCAGCCCCAAAATTAAATGTTTTCTTTATAAGGGTTGCTGTGGTCATGATGTCTCTTCACAGCAATAGAACACTGGCTAAGATAGTGGCAATGTAAATTAGTATAGTCACCATGGAAATAAATATGGAGGTTCTTCACTAAACCAAACATACTTCTACCACTACTGTGTATACTTGTTCATATCCAAAAAAATTAAGTCAGCATACCACAGTGATTGTTGCACATCCATGGTTGTCTCAGAACTGTTCATTATAACAATGTTATGAAATCAGCCTAAGTATCCACCAGCTGTTGAATGGATAAAGAAAATATGATATACAAACAGAACATTGTTTTGACCTAAAGAAAAACAAAATCATGGTGATTACAGGAAAATGGATAGAACTGAAGATAATCATGTTAGGCAAAATATCCACACCCAGAAACATAGACATTATATCCTTTATTTTATATCTGAGGTCAGATTCTGAAAAGTAGACATGGAAGTAGAAAAAGAGCTATTTGCCTAGAAGAAAGGAGTGAGAGAATGCTGTGGATATTACTCTATGTAAATAAAACACTGATGGCCAGTGACCAGGCAGGAAGTATAGGTGGGACAAGGAGAGAGGAGAATTGGGGAAACAGGAAGAAGGAGGGAGAGACACTGCAGCCACCGCCAGGAGAAGAGCATGTAAAGATGCCGGTAAGCCACCAGCCACGAGGCAAGGTATAGATTTATAAAAATGGGTTAATTTAAGATAAAATAACAGTTAGCAAGAAGCCTGCCACAGCCATACAGTTTATAAGTGATATAAGCGTCTGAGTGATTATTTTATACGTGGATTGTGGGACTGCGGGGCTTGGGGAACCTGGAGAGAAGCCCTCCAGCAACAAATGGCGCCCAACGGCTCGAGTTTCCACCTTAAACCTGAGAATATTTAATAACCAATTCTAAACAGAGCCAAAAACAGGTTCCTGCTTCTTGTCTCATACGGGCAGCTAGACACTGCAAAACGCAGGTTTTAACATTGGCGGGTTCCTGGCGTGTGCGTTTGACCAGCAGTATGGCGGGAATGAGGCGTCTGCCAGCGGCACATTACGCTGTGTGGTAGATTTATTCTTTACTAGTATTAAATATATATATATATATATATATATATATATATATATATATATATATATATTTCTATTCTTGTTTGAGGTATTATGTTTATGTAACTCATTTAAAATTGTAATGGATAATTAAGAAATAGATTAATAATTAGTCATCTATGATAATCATATTTATAGACATGTTAGGTAAGTCTTCTAGGTATACATAGATATGTTTCAGATAGATAGGTAGTCTTCAAACACTTCAAAGACCTACAGAATATGGCATTTAAAATGTTTAAAAAATTTAGACATTCTGGACAGTGAGACATGTCTGCTCCTGACAGCACTGGATTTACTTTGGAGAGGAGGATGGGCATCAAAGACACTCCATATGGAGTTTATCTTCACCTGACAAAAATAGCCATTTGGGCAAGAAACTGTTCTTACCTGGACTGCTTGATCAACTGGACATGCAGGACCCATAGGAAGGTGACCACTGAACTTTGCTTGATAAAATGGTCCTTCAGGTTCCTGCTTCACAGAGGAAGCTGCCAGACATTCTACAGGACACAGAGAAAAGTGAATGAGAGACTCTAGGCCTGTGGGCTAAAGACAAATGCCCCAACTTTACAAGAAAACTTTGGATGACTGTCAAGGCTGTCAGCTGTCTCTGTCTACCCTGCAAGACTCCCGAAAGTTGCTTACATCCTTCTCCCGTTTCTCAGGTAGTATTATATCCTTCTGAGGTCTTTGATGTGGTTAAAGACTAGATACTTTACAATTTTCCTTAGTTATGATAAAAGATAAGTTAGATATAAAACCTTAAACTCACAAATATAAGATAGATAGGATATCTTCTTTAATATTGTAACTATAATTCTTGCTTGATAATTGTTTTTTTATATGCAATTTTACCATGTTAAAGTTAAAACCTTCCTTTTTAAAAAAAGAAGAAAAGGGGAAGTGCTGTGGATATTGCTCTATATAAATAAAACACTGATGGCCAGTGACCCGACAGGAAGTATAGGTGGGACAAGGAGAGAGGAGAATTGGAGAAACAGGAAGAAGGAGGAAGAGACACTGCAGCCACTGCCAGGACAAGCAACATGTAAAGACGCCGGTAAGCCACAAGTGACGTGGCAAGGTATAGATTTATAGAAATGGGTTAATTTAAGATATAAGAACAGTTAGCAAGAAGCCTGCCACGGCCATACAGTTTATAAGTAATATAAGTGTCTGAGTGATTATTTTATATGTGGATTGTGGGACTACGGGGCTTGGTGGAACCTGGAGAGAAGCCCTCTAGCAACATACGCGCACATAGGCTGTAATGATTGATCTTCACTGTGAACTTAATTGGATGTAGAATCACCATGGGAACAAATCACTGGGCATATGTGAGTTGGTTATCTAAATTTAGTTCACTGAGATGGGAAGTCCCACCTTGACTGTGGATGACACTATTCCATGGGCTGGAATATTGTACTAAGTACAAAGGAGAAAGGGAACTAAGCACAAGCATTTGTCATTTTCTGCTTCTTGACCAGCCATCTGCTTCTGATGCCACACATTCCCTGACATGAAGGACTATATCCCTGGAATTATAGACCAAACTAATCCTTTTCTTCAAGTTTTTTTTTGAGGGGGATTCAAGTATTTTGTCACAGCAATTAGACAAGTAATTTTAGTCTAGATGTACTAAAATCTTATCAAGAAATATCAGATCTGGGAACTTGTTGAACATACAAGACCAAGGAGAGAATGCAACACCCTCATTACCATAAAGAAGAGCACACCTAACATTGTGATGGTGAGGCCCCCAAAACACGGTGTGTACATAAAGAGACTGACAGGCAGAGGATACCCAACTGTCCCATAGCCTTCAGCTCGGCTCAGTCCCCACTACTGATGAAGCCTACTCAAATTGTCATCTGTCCACCCATCCATTTGTCCATTGTGTTCTTAATCTCTGTGGCCTCCACCATTTGGAACATCTCTTTGGATGCTCAAATTAACCCAAGACTTGGAGATGGCTCAATTCTAAGTTCATGGCTGGACTCTGCAGCACTACCTCCAACATCACTTCCAACTGGTTTCCTTAATATTTTATGTAACCACTTACATTGCCTTTCTTTGTATTCTTGTCAGATTTCTACTTGTTTCCAATAGGCCTCTCTGGAACTTTGTCTCACTCTCTTTAACACCTTTGGAGCCATTCTGTTACATACACATGGACTGCTAGATACATAGATGAGTATATAATATGTGATGTGATCTAAGAATTAATATTGGTAGTTAAAATTAGATTAAAAGAACCTGAATTTGTCTTAGTCAGCTATTGGGGAAAAATTAGACCTATGTGGCAAACCAGAGCAACAGAAATCAAGATAACCCATGAAAGTATTGCTATGCAATAATTTCTGACATTGTGGAAAGGCTCAAAAATGTCCATTTGTGCTTCTGATACTGCATACTTATGTTTCCTGAACCTGTGAAAACCTATTTTCACTGACTTGTACTTGGGGGTGTAGGGTATGACATTTATGACATGGAAATGAATAATATGGATATCGAGACAGGCCTCTTTCATCAATCATATGTGCCTGCAGTAGCCATGACCAGCAGCACAATGGGAGATAACAAATGTGTTTTGGTGATTTTTTTTTAGGAGAAAAAGTGCCATTGGAATTTTAAGTGTTGATTTTCATCCATAGAAAGTATCTTGCCTTGTTCTATAAGACCGTCTTTTCAACTAAATGTATTAGAAATTCATTTCAGTTATATTGATGAATTAGTGATTCACCTTTGCCCCCTCCTATTAACTTTTACATCTTTAGATTAACTGTCAGTAAAACAACTTGATGTGTCCCCACCACCAATTTTGTTACTTGAATTCTGGAAATAACATTTCTTTTCACTTTCAAATAAAGCTCACTTTGAGAAAGACTAGAGCAAGCAGCAATTGTGGCCTTCTGTTTTGCAAAACACCTCTTGTAAGCAAGGAACTTGTAGAATTTGTCTCAGTTTCCCACAGCCATCAGATAAGAATTGTATGTAAACAATAATATCTTGGGCTACTTTGGGCTCATTTAACTGTTCTTATTGCTTTAGAATGAATGGCCTTGTTTTGTTCTCAGAGGTCATGCCTGATATTGCAGAAATGGGTCGACTTTAAAATTTGTACCCCACACCATCAAGTTTGGGGTTGACAGAACACTTTGTTTGCCATTGGGCTTAGTGCTGGCACAGTCTTTCAAATAGCATGAAAGGTGTGTTGTCCTTGAAGAAAACATCTGGTGCTTTGGAGCCTTGCCTGCCATTGCCAGATGCCTTTGCTGTTGGTCACCACTTGGGGGTTTTCTTAGAAAAAGTGATAGCAGTCAAAAACTCATAGCTTCTGAGGTCTTAGGTCCTAGGGGTGAACTTTTTACTGTTGTTTAGCTAAACTGTCACAATGCCAAGGTATCTCATAAATATACTCATAGAAAAATGCTACTCACGCCTTAATCAGAGAAGCCTCCCTTTTCAATGAAAGGGACTGAATGCAAAGATGCATGGCTACTCAAGGTGAAAAGAATAAGTAAAAGTTGAGGGCTCTAAACGAGATATTTATACTATCCCTTCTAAGTCTCAGGGATCATTGCTAAAAAGGGGTTGGTAAGAATGTAAGAGCCAAACAATAGGGAGAAGGGCTGTGAAATGCTAACTTTTGGGCATGGCACAGCTAATCCAGTCATAACCTCATAACAGCTATGACTGCCTGCAATGCATCTATGTAAGACTGGGCCCATCAACCATCAGTTGTGGATTGGGGAGGGCCTCACAATACTTGCCTAATGATGGATCTGGGAAAGTGGAACATGCTTAATGAACTAGGAATAGAGTAACTTTTTTTGAAAGAAAGCTACTATAATCCCCATACTTGGAAGTATCAAGTCTTCAAGACTTCCTTAAGGTTACACAGCAAGTCAAATCCAGGCTGGAGACCTCATTTTTAAAAAAAGTAAATTAAATAAAAGAACAAAAGAAGAAGAAGAAGAAGAAGAGAGAGAGAGAGAGAGAGAGAGAGAGAGAGAGAGAGAGAGAGAGAGAGAAGGAAGGAAGGAAGGAAGGAAGGAAGGAAGGAAGAAAGAAAGAAAGAAAGAAAGAGAAAGAAAGAAAGAAAGAAAGAAAGAAAGAAAGAAAGAAAGAAAGAAAGAAAGAAAGAAAGAAAGAACATTTCTTTAGCACTGAACTGGGAATTAGGTGATCTGGACTGTACTCCCCAGCTTGCTCCTTGGAAAACATTCTTGTTGTCTCTGGCCTGTTTTGAAATCTTGAAATAACTGAATTATACTAGATAATCTGCAAATTCCTATATTCATCCAGACAACTTAAAACATCAAACAGGAAGTTATAAAACATAAAGTGCCAGTTCAGGCTCTGGGGCTCTGACTTAGGCACACTTCCCTCATGTGGTGATATATTGTGTACCCTAATAAAATTTGCCTGAAGATCAAAGAAACAGAGCAAGCCACAACCACCACCTCTTACCTCACCAACTCCTCGGCCTGAAAAAAAGCCTCCAACTGAAAGGGGTTCCTCAGCCGAAAAGCCTTTAGTTCCTGTCTCCTCATGCCTTATATTCCTTTCTCCACCCAGCTATCACTTCCTGTGATTAAAGTAGTGTGTGCTTCCCAGTACTGGGATTAAAGGTGTGTGACACCACTGATTGGCTCTATTTTCTCTCCTAGACTGAGTCAATGTCATGCAGTCCAGCATGGTTTTGAACTCACAGAGATCAGACAGATCTCTGCCTCCCGAGTGCTAGAATTAAAGGTGTGTGCCACCACTGCCTGGCATGTATGTGTGGTGGTATTGTATTCCCCAACATATTGTGTACCTTAATAAACTTATCTGGGGTCAGAGAACAGAAAAGCCACTAGTTAGGCAATGATAGCACACGCCTATTTAATCCTAGCATTCCAGAGGCAGAAATCCATCTGGGATCTCTGTGAGTTCAAGGCCACATTGGAAACAGCCAGGCATGGTGACTCATGCCCAAAAAGTGAGCCTTTAATCCTAGGGAGTGATGGTAGAAAGCAGAAAGGTATATAAGATGTGAGGACTAGAAACTAGAAGCATTTGGCTGGTTAAGCATGTGGCTGGTTAAGCATTCAGCTGGTTAAGCATTCAGACTTTTAAGCAGCAGTTCAGCTGAGAGCCATTGGGATGAGGACACAGAAGCTTCCAGTCTGAGGAAACAGGACCAGCTGAGGAATTGGCAAGGTGAGATAGCTGTGGCTTGTTCTGTCTCTCTGATCTACCAGCATTGACCCCAATAACTCGCCTCAGGTTTGATTTTAGTAATAAGAACTGTTAAGATTCTTGCTACATGTATGTTTAATCTAGTGGCTTGTTCTGTCCTCTGATATTCAAGCAGATTTTATTAGGGTCAATAATATATTACCATACCTCCCAGCCTCAGGTCTCTGTCTTGTCTAGGTATTTTACTGGAGATTGTGCCTAGAGTGTAGGGAAACAGCTGCTTCACTCAGCACCTGAGCAGTTATTATGTGGTAGAAACTTTCCAGATGTAAGATATGTGAATCTTACCATAATATCTATTACTACTACAAATACTAGATACAATTTGAGCCAGATTCCTATACCATGTACTTATATACAGTATCCCATTCTGTTTATGGAAGAGAAAACTAGGTTGAGAGAGTTTAATAACTTGATCAAGATCATGTAGCTTCACAGGGCAGAAGCCATGGTTTTGGCTAGTGTTCTGTTCTTTATTTTATTTTGAATTGTAAATTTAAAAAAATTATTGATTCTTTGTGAATTTCACATCATGCACCACAACCCCACTCATTTCCCAGTTCTTCCATATCTGCCCTCCACCCTTATTATCTCCCCCCCCAAAAGAAAATAAAAAATGAATAAAAAATAAAACTCTCACTGTGGAAGCTGCCATGTACCACAGTGTGTCACACTGTGTACCCTTTTACCCAAGCAACTTTACTTGTAAATATCTGTTGCAACAAGTCACTGTTCTGGTTTGAGGCCTTTGGCTTCTGTTATACCATCAATGCTGGGTGCTCACTGGGACTTCTCTTGGATATATCCTGTTGTTGCCCTGTGTCATGGAGATCCTGCAGCTATGGTTCTGTAGGACTAGTCTCTTCATGTGCTCCAGGAGTTCATAGATGGGGAAGATGTTGGGGTGGGCCAACTCAAAGCCCTGGTTCTGGGCCTGTGTGGTAGCTGAATTGGTCAGCCCACCAGCTTTCCTACATCCAAGCCACCTAAGCCAGCTCTCCTGATTTGCCCAGGTTAGAGGTGGGGCCAGGTCTCCCAGGTCTATGTCACTTATGGTGCCACTGTGCACAGTGGCCAATGAGGAGCACAGCCAGCTCAGTGTAGTCCTCAGACATTAACATGGTTCCAGGCAGCAGCCCACACCATGAATGTCCCCAGGGCCTTTGGTGGCAACATGGGCCAGGGACAAAGCACAGAACCCTACTATGGCAATACCATGGACCCAGATATGGCCCTTGGTAGCAGTGCAGGCCTCTCACATTACATGAGGCTGTTCTTCACCACCCTCACATCTCCAGTCCCACCTCTCTTCCTAGTACACCAACCACTCTACTTCTCTTTCTCTCCCATTGCTCCACCACATACTAGTGAATTGTTATAGTGCCTGCTGGCCTCCACTGAGGGGCAGTGGACAGGATTCTTCTTACTTTATTTTTGTTTCTTTTTCTCTCTTGATACTTTATTTTTGTCATAGGGGCTCAGTCTATAGCTCAGTATGGCCTGGAATTCATGGCAATCCTCCTGCTTCTGCCTTTTGAGTGCTGGCTGGCCTCAAACTCATGATGATCTTCCTACTTCAGACTCCTGAGTGCTAGGATTATAGTCATAAAGCACCATATGTGCATTGTTCTTTCTTTTTAAATCTCATTTCTGACAAGGAAATGTGTTACTATTATCTTTGGTGGGGGCACACTGTCTGAATCCTGTGGACTAGAAATTATATATATATAGGGAGAACACTGGCTTGGCTGGATAGCCCAAGCTAAGGGACCAGACAGAAAGCATCAAGGTTACAAGCAGGGGAAATATGGAGAAGAGCATGTCCTGTGGGTTTCAGGGAGAACACATGCTTTAGTTGCCTAAGTTAGCTCCCCCAACTCCCTCCGTCTTTCGTTCCCTGTGTATGTTCATTCTTGTGTGTGTGTGTGTGTGTGTGTGTGTGTGCATGTGTGTGTGTATGTTCATGTCTCTGTATATGTACATGTATATATGTCTTTCTCTCAAGAGAGAGAGGACAAAGGAGACACATGGCACATGTATAGATATCTGTACAAATGCATGTGTGTGCTTGCTTGTGTGTGTGTGTTTGTGTGTGTGTGTGTGTGTGTGTGTGTGTGTGTGTATGCATGCATTTGTGGAAGCCAGACATCAAATTTAGAGTGTCTTCTTCAACCATTTCTCCACCTTATTGTTTTTTAAAGGAAAGACTTTATTTTCAAAATTGTAATTTAAATACATTTCTCCCTTCCTTTCTACCCCTCTAAATCCTCCCACACACCCCTCCCACTCTCCTTCAAACTCTTGGCCTCCTTTTTCACTAACTGTTACCTGTTCAGCCTGTATAATGTTACTTGTATGTGTGTTTTCAAAGCTGTTTGGTATTTGATAACCAATTGGTATGCTCTTCCCTGGGAAAGACTATTTCTCCTGCTCTCAGCTTTCCTCATTTGCCTGTAGTTCTTTGTGTGGGGTTGAGGCCTCTTGGGCTTTTTTCTGTCCAGTTTGGCATATTCATTTCCACCTTATTTTTTGAAGTACTGTTCCTCACTATACCTGGAGCTTGGTGATTGGGTAGACTAGCTGACCAGCAAGCCCTAATGATCTTCCTGTTTCCCTCTTCCCAGGCTGGGATTATAGGCATGTCCCAATGCATCTGAGTTTTGGTTTGTTTGTTTGTTTGTTTTGTTTTCATGTGTGCTGGATATTTGAACTCAGGTCTTCATGCTTATGCAGCATACACTTTATCAACTGAGAAATCTCTCCAGCTTCCACCTTGTTTTTTGAAAGACTGAGAGTCTTCTTACTGGGACTCAGAGCTTATAGATTAGGCTGGCTGTTGAAGGAGCTACAGAAATCTATCTGCCTCCACCTCCACAGCATTAAGATTACAAGTACTACTCACCATGCTCTACTTTTTATGAGGGTGCTTGGAATTAAACCCAGGTCCTTGTGGTTGGGCAGTAAGCACTTTATCCCTAGGCTAGGTATTCTTTGATGCTGGTTTGATAGTGGTACTCATGCATGTTAAATTGGTTAACATCTCAAAAGAGTTTGGTGGATGATAACACACTACTGTTCCCTCATCTGCAGAAGAACAACATTGAGTTAAATGAGCTCTGAAACCACACCTAGGTAAGACATCCCCAGCACCAGGAGGTGTGAAAAGCAGTTCTCCCATGAGGTTCTGAGGAGCAAGCAAATTCCCTCTCTAGGACATTGTTCTCTCTTAGGAATTGAATTTCTGAGATGCTAGGATCCTGATTTGATTATTCAGAAGCTTCATACTGCTTGCCTGTCTCCTACAGACCTGGGAGAGATTAACTGGTTGGAGGAGAAAGACTTATTAAAACCCAATTTTGAAGAAGACAGAGGAGACTCTAGTATCAAAATTATCTCATGGGACTTTAGGGTACAGCGAAATTTTATGGGGGGAAAGGCGGGGAATACAGAGAGACAATGGGTAGGAAGTCCATGAACCGGGCAGGGCCTTCCTCACCCAGAGGTGTGTCTTCTTTCCTCTTCTCTGACAGGAACCTCACAATGGAATTTGCATCTAGTTAGCCAGAATTTGAGGAAAGGCCTCGATTCAGAACAAAGCACCAGGGAAGGTCAGAAGCATAAGGAAAGGAGCAATGAAGAGTTTGATTTATAATTATAATTATAATTCCCATTATAATTCCTCTTTTGTTTTCTACATGCTTGCCTTTTGAGGGATTATGAACTGTGTCTGACTGATCATCTATGCTGTGATCATCTATTGCTGTGTGGATTCTGTCAAGGATTCCTGAAGTGTGCAGTGAGAAAAGGAGCCACATGCCTGAAAGACCAAGAGCAAAATCGAAGTAGGAGACAAGGTTAGATAATATCTGATGTCTCCACCTAGTGGAAAGAGAGGCACCATGCATATGATATACAGGGTTTCCCCTTCATCCCCAGCTTGACAATTTCTTTTGTCAATGAAGGAACTTTTTTTCTGAAGCCATCTTCAAATCATTCTGTTCCTTTGCCTTTCATGATGAGGGATGTGGAGGAATGCATGTCAGTCTGTTCTCAAGTAGCAGGACAAAGTATAAGGAAAAGGCCGTTCTTGGTCTAATATAAGCAACACAGGGTGTTTAGAAAGAGTGGCTCTTGACCTGTGTCTTAGTTAGGGTTTCTATTGCTTCAACAAAATACTGTGACCAAAGAGCAAGTTGGGAAGGAAAGGGTTTATTAGGCTTACTGGAGTGTTTAACTAATTATTCTTTACCAATAAAAATTGGGAGTTAGATATTGAACTAAGAATAAGAACCTCTTCTGTTCCTTTCTCCAAAAGGGCTTGGAGGTTCTCATCCCTTACTTACTACTTCCTGCCTCATATCTTTCCACAGTCCTCCAAATTTCTATGGTTAATTTTGGTCAGCTAGTGGCTAACTCTGCCCTCTGACTCAAAGCAAGCTTTATTTACAGAATGAAACCAAAATATCACACAACAGCTTACACTTCAGCATTGCTTTTCATCACTGAAGGAATTCAGGACAGGAACTAAAAACTGGGCATGATCCCAGAAGCAGGAGCTGATGCAGAGGCCATGGAGGGGAGCTGCTTATTGTCTTGATTCCCATGGTATGTTCAGCCTACCTTCTTATAGAACCCAAGACCAACAGCCCAGGATTGCACCATCTGCCATGGGCTGGACCTTCCACCCATTAATCACTAAATGAGAAAATGCTTTACACCTGGATCTCAAGGAGGCATTTCCTCAGCTATGATCCTTCCTCTCTGATGACTCTAGCTTGTATCAAGTAGATGCACAAAACCACCCAGTAGAGCCTGAGTTTACCTGGAGTTCATGGTAAAAGTAGCAGTTAGCTAGAATCCTAGAACAGAAGAATAGGCTAGCCGACTATTGGGCCACAGGAATCCTCCTGTCGTTGCCTGTCCATATCTGGAATTGAAAGCATAATCTATCACACCTACCATTTTTAACAGGTGCTGGGAATCAAACTCAGGTTCTTGTGCCTCTATGGCAAGCACTTTACCCATTGAGCTATATCCTCAATTTTCATCATGCCATTTTGTACATCCAAATGATTGTACTTTGTCATATTTACTACATCTCTTCTCTCTTCTCCTCTCCTACTGGCTGACTTCCACCCTCCAAATAATTCCATTTCTGTTTTCATATCATATATACATATTTAAATTTAGATTTCACACTTGAGTGAGATTGCAATATTTGAAATGATCACATATGAAGTCTATTTTGTAATATTACTTAGTATTTTCGTGTTTTGAGATAGGACAATTGAGATACCATCTTTATTATAGATTTTATACATATCCCTCATTAAAATCTTTTTTTATTTTTAATTTTATCCATTTGTTTTTTAAAGGCCTATTTTTATTTTATGTGTGTGTGTGTGTGTGTGTGTGTGTGTGTGTGTGTGTGTGTGTATGTGCACCACAAGCATGCAGGTACTGATGGAGGCCAGAAGAGGGTGTGGATCCCTTGGATATGTAATTACAGGTGGTTGTGAGATGCCCAACATGGGTGCTGGGAATCAAATCCAGGTCCTGTGCAAAAGGAGCAGATGTTCTTGTTAGAGTAGAAGAAAATCTCCTTCTGGCTAAGAGAATAGAAGTGCTGGCTTGAATGGCGACCATTCCAGTTGGGCTCTGTCAATCACTTGGCTTAGAGGCAACCTCTAGCAAGGTGGTCTTACTTTAAGTCATGCTAAAAAGATGATAGGCTGAATAATTAGTTCCTCAATGAGATACTGTACTTTTCCTCCCTATAATTCTCCCAGCTGGCACAGTAGTTTACAGGGGGTACAGTCATGCAGCTTCATAAGTCTGCCTGTAAACCATGTAACTTCTTTTCTTCTGTCTCTTTTCTAAGCATCCTGTCCTTGATGCTTTGGGTTTCCCCAACAGTTTGAGTTTCCTTACTCTTTCTCTATAGTATCCTTCCCAATCTCATGGCTATTTGTCCGTGACCTGTCTGACCTCCATACCAACTTGAATGGCATGGCTTTTATTTCTTTCCTCCGTTCTCCTCTGGGCAGCTACTGAAATTTACAGCTTGCCTGTGGTGTTTTTTTTTTTAAACTCTAATAAAATTGTCCTTGAGCTTCTGTTTGAGTCTATTCTTAATTTTTTTTTTATTAATGAGACTAAGGGCCCATAGAGAGGACCCCAATTCCCCTCTATCACTCTTAAACTATGACTCATCTCTTCACCCTTTATTAACATCTTAATTTAAAATTTGGGGAATGTAGTTGAATAAACCAAAGATATTTCTCTTAGAGATTGACAAAGATGTAGGTCATGCTGTTTAAAATGACTTGACAATGTATGTGTACAATGTTTAGAAACCCAGGAATCTGCTAGGCGGTGGTGGCACACGCCTTTAATCCCAGCACTTGGGAGGCAGAGCCAGGCGGATCTCTGTGAGTTCGGGGCCAGCCTGGTCTACACAGTGAGTTCCAGGAAAGGCGCAAAGCTACACAGAGAAACCCTGTCTTGAAAAAATCTCAGGAATCTGATGATAGTTGTTTTATAGCATGTTCAAAGAATCGTGTTAAATAGCATTGTATTAGGATGATCAGGCTTTTAAAATTTTACAAAACTTGTATCAGTAAAACAACAATGTCTCATTTAACCAGAGTTATAAATTGAACCTCATTTAAAAAAACTTATATAAACTTTTAATTTTTTAAAGATTTAATTATCGTAAGGAGTAAAAGCAGCAGAAAATACAGGAAACTTTTTTCATATATAAAACCTTTGTTCTTTAAAACTAGTTATTTTGTATATTTTATTAAAAGCAGCTCATTATTTTAAGAAAATGTAGTTGTATTAAACATAAAGAATTAGATTCTGATATGGAAATTTTTTCAACAAAAGATAAATCTAAAAAACTAGATTCTGGTTTATGACTATATAATAAAATTTAATTATAAGAAGCCTTATTAAATAATTTTAAGATTATATTCAATTTAATTACATATCAATCCTCTCTCATGATGGCTCTGTGGTTAAGAGTGCTTGCTGTTCTTCCAGAGGACCTGAGTTCAGCTCCCACCATGAACATCAGGTAGGACACAATTGCCTTTAACTCTAGTTCCAAACAGTTTGGATTCTCTGGTCTCCACAGGTACTCATACACATGGCATACACATAGACACACATGCATATTCAAAAATGAAAATAAAAGATGTCTCTCAATTGTCCTTCCCAAACCTTAAACTTCTTTCAATGGCTTACAAATATGTAGCTTGCTTAATAGATGTTCATCTGTAGCAAAACCAATCCTTTGACTGTTTACAGAATGATATCACCCAAGAAATAATAAACTGCATCTTTGAAAAATAATCATTTATTTATTTCCATCTATATTGTGGGACACTGTGGGAGATGGGGATTTCTCTCATGGGTGTGGCAAAAAGAGGGCCAAATACTTTGTTCTTGGCAGCCAAGGTAGCAATTTTAGGACTGAGACTCAGCTAAGTCGAATGGATTGAAGTCCTGCCTACGGGATTGGATTGCTTTCGTTCACATGTTGCTCAATGTCACTGAAGGTGTTGCCTAATGTCTCTATGGAACATAAAGAAAATAGTGAAATTAGAATGGTTCATCCCTCACAGGATATGGTGAAGGTTGCCTGGCTGCATGTCTTTTACTTAGCATCTGATCCACGAGTAGCATTTGGGGGAAAGTTGGCTGTCGCTAATTGCTGATCTCCTTTCTTCTTCCTTTCATTCTTCCTTATCTCTCCTTTCTCCTTTTTCTCTCTTTTTATCCTTTTTCCCAGACTCATGCTTAAACTCTCATTCTGTGTGGTCTTGAGCAGATTACCTCTCTCTGAAAATTCATGTGTAAAATGGAATATGAATAGACTTCCTTCAAATGCTTCCTCATAAGCCTCATTTCCTATGTAGCTCTCTCCTATAATTTGTATAGTTATTTTACTTATAGTTCATATCACAATTAACTGTAACTCCATCTCCTTTACAGGGTATGTTCTAAACTCCCTGTAGACAGGACTACTTGTTTATGTTTGTATCTGTGGGGCCTCTTACGTGTCTGACCCAGAATTTACATTTAATAAGTTCTTGTTGAAATGTTTGTACTATATTATAATTATTTTTTTTAGTTCTGTCTTCCTCATTATGCTGTAAGCTTCTGGAGGGCAGATATTTTATTTGTCTCAGTATCTGCAACATGTAGCAGTGCTTTGGCTTGGAGTAGAGACTCTCTGAAGTTAGTTAAATGAATAGCTGATAGAGTGAGGGAATGAAGGAAGAAATGAATGAAGAAATGGTGGGGGTTGATGATTAAAGAAGTTTCTTATATGTTCACTATTAGTGAGGTCATCAGCTGGAAATTAATTAGGGTATATGGTAGAAATGGGTGGCTCGGGATTGCTTCATTTGCTGAGGGCTTTTCCTTTGCAATGCTGTTCTGGGATGTAACACTGCTGGCTACCTTTCTCTTGATATCCTTCCCTTCTTTAGCCTTCTTTAGATCTAACTGTTTCAGATTTCCTAATGGTTTTCTGCCTTCTTCCTGTTCTGCTTTTCTTGTCTTCTGTGGGATGGTCTGTATGTCAAATCTGTTGCTCTGATTGGTCAATAAATAAAACACTGATTGGCCAGTGGCTAGGCCGGAAGTATAGGCTGAACTAACAGAGGGGAGAAAAGAAAGAACAGGAAGACAGAAGGAGTCATTGCCAGCCACCGCCAGGACAAGCAGCATGTAAAAATGCCAGTAAGCCATGTGGCAAGGTATAGATTTATGGAAATGGATTAATTTAAGATATAAGAACAGTTACCAAGAAGCCTGCCACCACGACCATACAGTTTGTAAGCAATATATGTCTCTGTGTTTACTTGGTTGGGTCTGAGCGTCTGTGGGACTGGAGGGTGACAGATTTGTCCTGACTGTGGGCAAGGCAGGAAAACTCTAGCTACACTTGTCTGCTCTTTTATTCTCAACACTTTCTCCTTCTTCCATTCAGATCAGCCTGTCAAGCTTACATTATCAATAGGTTCAAGATCTGATGGAATTACTGGGAGGTGGTGGAAACTTTAGCAGGGTGGGCCTAACAGATGTAAGTGAGTCACTGGGGACATGCCCTGGAATGGTGTATCTCATCCCTGGACTCTAACCCAGGCTCTTTTTCTTTTCTTCCTGGCTATCCTGACAGAAGCTTTGTCCCTCCCTGCCCTCCCTATCATGAAGTTCTTCTTCACTGAACATCCATAGTGAAGGATAGAGCCAAGTGACCATGGCCTGAAAACCTCTTTAACCATGAGCCAAAAGTAATCTTTTGTGTTTTAAGTTGATTTTCTTGGATATGTTTGTCAGAACAATGGAAAGCTGAATGAAAGAATATATATCTGTGTGTCTGTCTGACTATCTTATCTATGTATCTATTACCAAATATTTAAAAATGAATATTTGTAAGTATTATTTAATATCCAACTCATAGTCAAATTTTCCTGATTTTCTTCAAGATGTATATTTTTGTTGGCTTACTTGAAATAGAATCCAAACAAGATCCAAATATGTATTTGGTTGTATCTTGTAATTCACTGCCTTTAAGTTGTCAGAAAACTCAGAACTTTTATCTCAAAGAATGTCTCATATTCTCAATTTATCTGATTGTTTTATTGTGTTGTTGAGTTTTTTCTCTATCCCGTCTATTTCTAGTAATCTCTTAGCTATATGTAGAGACTCTAATTAGATGATTCAAGTTAAACTGGGGATAGATGTGTTGCTTGAATTTTCTGAAGGTCTTATAATATAAAAAACCCGGATCCAGATATTGGGGGAGAATGCTGAAAGATCAGAAAGACAAAGGAACAAGCCACTGCCATGTCTTACCTCTAGGACTCCTCAGCCTGAAAAAGCCTTTTTGTTCCTGTCTCCTCATGCCTTATATACCTTACTCTGCCCAGCCATCACTTCTTATGGTTAAAGTAGTGTGTGCTTCCCAAGCAAAGGCGTGAAATCTCAAGTGCTGGGTTTAAAGGTGTGTGATTCCCAAGTACTGGAATTAAAGGTGTGTGCCATCACAGCCTGGCTCTGTTTCTCTCCTAGATGGAGTCAATCTCATGTAGTCCAGGGTGGCTTTGAACTCACAAAGATCCAGTGTTCCATTATAGAGGGCCCCTTTGTCCCTTTACCTAATGCTTTTTGTAGACATTGTGATTATAGCTTAGGCCTATTATTTCATTAAGGGTTACAAAGGTGCACTCTTACTAATTCTGGTATTTCTCCTACATCTATTAGTTCAATTTTTTTCTATAAAGAAGAACTTTATTCACCAACCATTTAGTTACCTTGTATGACAGTGTAAACCAAAAAGGCAGGATAATTATTTGATACCTTCCCTTTAAAAGTACCAATTTTCAGAATGAGTTGGTATCCTAGCAACCTTCACTAATGGCTAATCAAGCCATTTAACTGCTGCTATGAACTCATGGGTTTTTATATATTTTGTGTATTTTGATCCACTGCAGTTGTTATTCATTTTTTTTCATAATATTATATCACCATAGACTAGTAGGAATCATCCCCTGTGAGCTCTCCCTTCCTTTTGTCTTGAAAGAGCCCTTCATTTTGGTTTAAAAAGAAGTTTCATGCTCATTTTGCACAGTTCCAAATTCAGACATGGAGTCAACTATTCTCCAAAGAACTATAGCTCTCCTTGATTAGAATGGGATCAGACAGTGCTACCCTAAGGGTGGGTTTGTTGTTGTTGTTGTTGGTACTGGGTCATCATGTCTTTTCTTTATAGGGAATGATTTCGAAAACAGTAATCTTATGCTGATATTTCAAAGCCAAATTTATGTGTGTATGGTGGTATTTTATTAGTACTGAAATGTGATTTTATTTGTATGTTAATAAATAAAGTTGCCTGGGGGTCAGAGCTAATAGCAAGCTATAGCAGAGCTGGGTGTTCATGGCACATGCTGTTTTCCCAGCACTTGGAAGGCAGAGCTAGGTAGATCTCTGTGTGTTCAAGGATACAGCCAGCATTGGAGACACACGCCTTTAATCTCAATACTAACCATAGAAGACCTTGAGGTCTGTACAGACAGGCAGTGACGAGGCAGTCCTGTGGTTGGGTTTACAACCAATGCGAAGGCAGAACAGAAAGACTATATAAAGACAAACACACAGGAAGTAGGTCTCTTTCAGAGAGGTTTCTTGGCTGAAGAGGCTAGCTGCAGCAGTGAAGGGTAAGGCTCTTAGCTCTGATCTCTTGGCTTTCTTCTTTGCATTGGTTCTGTGTTTCTTATTTAATAAGATGGTTGGTTACATCTACAAGTGTGTATGTGTAGTTTTTATTTATTATTACAAAGCATAAATCTGATTGTCTGAAGATGACTTATCAATAGGGTAGGAGGAGTCCAAAGGCCCCAAATTCTAGGACAGCTCTGTTTTTTCCACCTTTCCCCAACTGAAATGAACAAACATGATGTTAGTGTTGGGGAAGACGGGGAATCATGCAAACCTCATGCTGTCTTGGCAAGTGGTATAGTGATTGCCCCATCACCTGTTACAGAACAATGAATGTTATACTGCTTCTTTTCTGTGCTTTTGTTGCTTGATTTCATCAACCTTAATTTCTTAAATTTACATCTGAGGATATATACAACTTTTGTTTGGTTTAGTTATTTATAATTTTCCTCCTCTCTTCTTCTAAAAATGTTTTTATTAATTATTAGAGAATTTCTTAAAATGTATTTAGATCATATTCGCTTCCCTTTCCACCCTCTAACTCTTCCTAGATCCACTTTATATCCCTACCCCCACAGCTTCATATTCCCCTTTTAAAAACAACTCAATTAGTCTAATATATGCTGCCTATATACCCTAGGGTGGGGTCATCCACAGGAAAGTGGTCAGCCTACCAGGGATTATACCATTAAAAAAAACTGACTTTCCCTCTTTCAAAAGCCATCAGTTATCTGTAACTCTTTAGTATAAGGTGGAGACTTCTGAGCTCTTGCCTTTTCCATGCTAGAATGTTAACTAGTTTGGTCCTATACAAGCATTCATGAGTGCAGCATTCTGGTCATGTCTAGAAGACACTGTTTCCCTCTAGTCTTCCTTGACTCCTGGATCTCACAGTCTTTCTGGCCCATCTTTCAGGATGTTCTGTGAGCCCGGGTTGGGGATCCCTTTTACTTCTACTGCTTACACATTTAAACAAAATGTAAACTAAGACAGACAGAATTTCATGTAAAAAAGAAATAGCTATATATCAGATTTATGAAACATGATGGCTATTGACACCAACTCTAATTTTTTTTTACTGTCATTTGTAAGAAATATAGTTGTAAACATTGCTTAGGAATCAGAAACAAAATGGGGATATATTCTCCTTTTAAATTCAACTGAAACTCCAGTAGGAATATGTAATGGAAAATCTGAAGAAGCACATTAGGTACATAGTGGCATATGCCTTTAATTTCAATTGATACAATGATACAGAAATACCAATCAAATCAACATTGCTTGTGTGAACTAAAGTAGAGTTTTGCTTCTACTATTGTTAATATAAATTTGAACAATTAATTCAACTTGTATACTTCATAAATTCCCATAACCACTTTAGAAAGTTGGTTGATGGTATCTACCAAAGCTAAATAAATATCTTACATATGACCCAGAATTCTATTGTGTATGTTCAGCTTAAGATATGGGGTACAATAATTTCTTTAGAACATTAATCAATTTATGCTGTTTAGATAATGGTAATAACTCAGATGTCTATCGACAGTAAATAGGTTATAGTCTATTTATACTGTAGATTACTCTACAGTAATAAAAATTAACTATAGCTAACACACACTCATGAACTGAGACTTACTGATGTAGTACTACAGACACAGCTTCTACTTTACCCTCTTCCCATGACACAGCAGAATTACTGAATAGCATAGTAGAAACAACCTGCTACATCATTTTAGTGCCTGTGCTCTCTCTCTGCTCTCTTCTATCTTTCAGTGTCTACCTCTGTACCTGTCTTTTCTTTATCCCCCTCTACATGGTAAATGTATACATTTGAATTTATGTAACTCCCATATGCATATGCATATAGCATGGCTTTAGTGTGTCCATGATATTAATTGTAAGAGGTGGAAGTTTGGTCTACATGTCTTTACATGCATCTTGAAATCAAATGTATGTTTATTATATAGATATAACTTTCAGTGATGAAAACTTTCAATCACATATAAAATTAGATATAATTATATAATGAGCCTTCATACACATCACTAAGCCTTAACAATAATCATATGCTGCCACTGTTGTTTTGTCTATACTTACATCTGCTCTTTTCCATTCTGTAATATCATGAAACAAACTGCAGAATTCACATTTGATCTGTAAATAGTTTGGCATGTATTTATAAAGTATTATGACTCTTAAAATGTATCCCATGTTCACTATTGTCTAAAAATGAATAAAGCTTCATTAAAATCTAGACAAATATTAAGACAATTGTTTAAATTTCCAATTACTTTAACACTTAAAATGAGTGAATATTTGTTTGAATAAAATATGTTTAATACATAGGTTTTTCCCATTTGTTTTCTTCTTGCTAATTTTCCTTCTGTGAAAACAGATTGGTTTCCTTGTAACATTTCCTACTCTGGGTTTGTTTAGTTAGTTAGAATGATCCACAGTATTTCATATAGTCTATTTATTTATTTATTTACATTGTGTTTGTTTTTTGATTACACTGTTTCATGTGTCATTTTGTGTTCTCTCTTAGGGAAAGCTATTTGGATGTCTATTTTTGTGACTTTTTTTAAACAATTGATTGATCCTAGATTCACTCATTCACTGAGTATTACAAAATAATGTTTCTAATTTTTTTGTTTCCTTCTTTGCTAGATGAAAAATTTCAGTAGTTCTACTACTTTGTTATTTAGGGGGACATTTTGTCTATGAAGGTAACATGAATGCCAAGTTCAAAATTATAATTTATTTCACTAGCATCTCCTAGTGTATTCAATGAATGGTTTACATTTTTCATGATAAACTCATGGATTTAAGCACATTTGGCATTCTAATCCCCTCACTTTCTTGATATTGAGTCTAACATTAGTCCTTCTTTGGCAACTGGGAGCCTGCTTAAATAGGCTTCTTAGTCCTTTTCACATAAACTTGATAGTCTTCGAAAGCTTCCTTCCTAGGCATGATAAGATATTCCAGGATCATCATGTGAATTTCATGCTCCAGATCCAAAGAAGCATATTTTTAGATACCAATATGGTACAAAGAAAAGAGCACAGACTTTTGAGTCAGAGAAACAGGACTGAACTGTGGCCTTACCTAATGCTGCCAACATGGTCATGAGCATATTGACTAATGCATACTGATTCAAGACTACTAATTTTAAAAATGAGGCAGTAAAATGTAACTCTATTGATTCTTAAGAGAATTAGAATGTATATATGTTCTCATCCTATCAATATAGAAACCTGAATAGAGCTTAAGTAGGTACTCAGCAATCCAGGTACTTTATCCACTTCTTATTCTTACTCTAGTCGTAACATCATAGATGTAATTACCTAAGCATCTGTGTTTATACACAGAATGCTCCCAATTATGTATGGTAGACATTCAATTCATACTTCCAAACCAACTGTGAAGATATACACCAGCAAATATATTATTCAAAGATCTGATTCAATGCAGTTGATTATTAGAAACACATTCTCTTTATTTTCAAAATAAAATAAAAATTAATTCACTAAATTTATAATTTTAAATTTATAAATTTATTTTGAGAATGCTTTTCAACAATCAGGGGGCTCCAAAGACTATAAGAGCTTGAGGGAGCAGACATCTTCAGTGAAACAAGAACTGACAGTGCTGTTGCACACATGAACTCACAGTCACAGGGATCATATACACAAGATCAAGATCTTCACAAGATCAAGCCAGCAAAAATCTTAGTATGGATCAGGTGGGGGTCAAGGTCATCCAATCCTCAGCTGAGAAGCTATTGACAATTGACAGCTGTTGGGGCAAGGAAGTCAATTCTCTTTGGTGATGCAGCCCCCTGTGCTCCAGTAAATGCATCTACACTCATGCACATACTGTAAGTAATAAGTGGACTTAGTGGGTTCAAAAAGAGCACATGAAGTTAGGAGAGGGAAATACATGGCTAAAAAGATAATGAAGGAGTTGGAGAAGAAGAAATGAGGATGGATTTGATCAAAGTATGCACTTATGAATATTAAATAAAAAAACCAAACAGCTAGAAAGTACACCCCTTACATTTTCTGCCCCCTCCTTGGTTGTGTTAAAGGAGGTAAAAAGAGAAGTGAATAATCTATAAGGATAGTATGAGGCAGTAAGTCATTTTAAAATCACTTGTATCATTTTGAAAGACATTATTTTATACATGTACAGCAAACTTCCTTCCTTCAAATAGCTATATTTATACTACTGTTAAGTTGGATTTTCAATCCTCTATGTTGCAGCAACTAGGGAGAATAATAAATCTAAAATATGCTGAACAAGCCTCAGAAGCCAACTAGAGATAAATGCTTACTGGGGTGTGGGAGACCAGCTCCCACTTTTTTATGATTGGGAACTCTTGAGGAGAGAGGAATAAGAGATGAAGGCAGAAATATAGAGGTAGAAGGATAGAAGGGAGAGAAACTGATAGAAATACAGGATAGCCTCAGGAGGACCTGGATCCTTATTCACCAGCCCCTTCTGTCTCTTCTAAAGGGGTATTTATAGGAATGCCATGGGGTGGAACAAAACTTCTCTTTAGCTCAGCCAAGTGTAGACCCTACCAACCACCTAGTAACCATGCACATGGTCAAGCAATCCTCTAAACGCAGCCCTGCTGGATCAAGCAAGCTCAGTTCTCACTAGGAAACCTTTGTGTGCCTACACTGCTGTGGATATCACTCTATATAAATAAAACACTGATGGCCAGTGACCAGGCAGGAAGTAGGTGGGACAAGGAGAGAGGAGAATTCTGGGAAGCGGAAGGCTGAGGGGAGAGACACTGCAGCCACCGCCAGGACAAGCAGCATGTAAAGACTCTGGTAAGCCACCAGCCACGTGGCAAGGTATAGATTTATAAAAATGGGTTAATTTAAGATATAAGAACAGTTAGCAAGAAGCCTGCCATGGCCATACAGTTTATAAGTGATATAAGCGTCTGAGTGATTATTTTATAAGTGGATTGTGGGACTGCGGGGCTTGGTGGAGCCTGGAGGGAAGCTCTCCAGCAACATACACACTGGGAATATTCTCCACTAACACTGAGCTGTTTCCATACTATTGTATTAAATCTAGGATCAGGATTCGGAAACAGCCAGGAAGTTTCAGGGGAGTAGCAGCTGATACAAAGTACATAACCTTTGACAACTAACTGGAAAACGCTAGCCTAAAAGAGTATAGGGGCAATGAGAAAAGTCACTTCTGTTCAAAGTCATATTTCCTGGTGACCTTCATTTATTCTAGTGTGACCTGGAGAGCTCACTGAAAAATTATTTTGCTTTGTACCTTCTTTCTTTCAAGTAGCCAGTGAAGAGCATGTTGGTCACAAGGCAGTACTAACACAGAAGTGTTGACTTTCATCCAGGGAAAGCTCTTTGAAAACCTCCAGTAGGTCCTGTTTGTAGACCAGGCTGGCCTCTAGCTTGCAGAGATCTGCCAGCCTCTGCATCCTCTCCTTCAGCTCATTTCCTCTCAGTTCACAGGTTCTTGCCTTTCCTTGCTTTATCCTGCTTGCTCTCACCTTAGCTTCTACTTTTCAGTTGCTTCAACTTTCATTTTAAGGACCTTACTGACAAGCAACTTCTAGTGAGAAGGCATACAGGGAAAGATGGTGAAGGTTCAAAAACATGTCATGCAGTTTTCTTCTATTTTGCTATGTGTTTCATCTCTTCTGCCTGTATCTGAAATTCTCCTTGCCTTGCATTTAAAATTATATTTCATATCCAAGATTTGTAACATGAATTGCTAAATGGTCTTATTAATGAAAAAACCCAGAGCCAGATATTGGGGTTAAAGCTGAAAGATAAGAGAGACAGAATACGCCATAGCCAATCACACCTCGCCAACTCCTCAGCTGATCCTATTTCCTCAGACTGAAAGCCTCTGAGTACTCACCAGAATGGATCTCAGCTGAACTGCTTAAAAGCCTCTAGTTCCTGGTCCTCACACCTTATATACCTTTCTGCTTCCTGTCATATTACTTCCTGGGATTAAAGGCATGTGTCCTTTCCAAGCAAGATATGAGATCTCAAGTGCTTGGATTAAGGTGTGTGCCACCATGCCAGCTCTGTTCCCAGTGTGGCCTTGAACTCACAGAGATCCAGATAGATCTCTGCCTCCTGAGTGATAGGATTAAGGGTGTGTACCATCACTGTCGGACTTCTATGTCTAATCTAGTGGCTGGCTCTGTCCTCTGATCCCCAGATAATTTTTATTTGTTAGAGCACAAATAAAATATCACCACAAAGACTCATTGTCTGACAAAAACAAATGTATAACCAGATATTATGGCATTTGAAAGACTAAATAGGATCAGAGTTTTAGGACACCTTGGGCTCAATCATTGAGATCCTGTCTCAAATTTGAAGTCAAATAAATAAAAAAGAACCATTGTATTTAGGGTGTGACCAGTGATGTTAACTGTTATATATGGACTTGCCCTGAGAAATCTGGTATTCTTGGTTATAACTGTGTAGCTAGAGTTTTCCGGCCTTGCCCACAGTCAGGACAAATCTCTGTCACCCACCAGTCCCACAGCCGCTCAGACCCAACCAAGTAAACACAGAGACTTATATTGCTTACAAACTGTATGGCCGTGGCAGGCTTCTTGTTAACTGTTCTTATATCTTAAAGTAACGCATTTCTACAAATCTATACCTTGCCATGTGGCTCGTGGCTTACCAGCATCTTCACATGCTGCTTGTCCTGGCAGTGGCTGGCAGCGTCTCCTTCTGCCTTCCTGTTCTTTTATTTCTCCTCTGTTAGTCCCGCCTATCCTTCCTGCCTAGCCACGACCAATCAGGTTTTATTTATTGACCAATCAGAGCAACTTGACATACAGACCATCCCCCAGTACAGCCAAGTGCAGTCCATCTCAGACACCTGCACTCAGGCCCATGGTCCTAATCATCCTCTATGCAAACCTGCTGGGTAACGCCACAAGGAACCCAAGAAGGGCTCCCACAGGACATACATTAACATCCCACAGCATAACTGTAAGTTTTTTTCTGGTCCTGCCTGGCTGCCACAGCCCGTAGTTCCACAGCTGCTCTGACCCAAATAAACACACAGGCACACAAGCTTATATTATTTTCAAACTATGGCTGTGGCAGGCTTCTCACTATCTAGCTCTTACATCATAAATTAACCCATTTCTATAAATCTATACTTTGTCATATGGCTCATGGCTTACTGGTACCGTTACGTCTTGCTTCTGGCAGCGGCTAGCAGTGTCTCCCCACTCTGCCTTTTTCCTTCCTCCCTCTCTAGTTAGAATGTCCCACCTAACCTTATTCTGCCTCACCATTGGCCAAACAGCTTTATTTATCAACCAATCAGAAAAACATATATTCACAACATACAGAATGACATCACCCATCACTTGGTTTATGTAGCTTTAAGTCCTTTCTGACTCTGTTCCCGAACTCATATAGTCTGGTAGCCTCCACAGAAAGTTGAATGCTGAAAGGGATATAAAATAAAAAAGGGTACAGTACACTTGGCACTGCTGGTTGACCCATATACAGTCTATATCTACTTTTCATGTTGCTCTAATCAATGGAGCTATAATAGAATTGATGATGGAACAACTATATCTGCATACAAAACTATGGTTAAACAGGATAGGAAGCAAAACTTGGATATGAAATGTTTAATCTAAGAAGCAACAAACTAATCAGAGTCATGGAAGCTTTAGGTTAAAGCCAAGAGACAATTAGGAAGAGAAATTATCTGAACGTTAGATCATTATAGATAGTGTTTTCCCTGTTTGCTTTATTCTGGTGAAATTTTACAGATAAATGAAAAAAGTGAAAAAAAGGACAATAATACTGCTGAGGTTTTACTTCATTGCAAAAAATTATTTTCACAAGTGAACCTTTAAAATAGGTAATAAAAATTAATTAAAATGTTTTTTTTTTAAGAGAAGGATGGTATCCAGACAGGAAATGCGAATCCTTCTCTTACTTTAAAGCTGTGTCCACACACCTCCTTTCTGCTGACACAAAACAGGATTCTAATGAATCACATGCTCTCATCAGAATTATTCTTCTCAGGTTGTCATTTTTTTATAGTCGTGTTAGATGATAATACTTTATTCTGCTGAGTGTACTTGTGTATACACATTGACATGAAGACCAATAGTTTTGAAGTCAGATTTAATTCACTGTCTTAGAAAACTGAAAGCTCAAAAGTTCTGGTAATTTCTTCAGACCCCTCCTGCCCATCAGACATACAAAATGATATTTTCGAGTCCCATCCATTTGCCTGCAAACCTCATGATGTCATTGTTTTTCTCTGCTGAGTAGTACTCAATTGTATATATGTACCACATTTTCTTTATCCATTCTTCAGTTGAAGGGCATCCAGGTTGTTTCCAGGTTCTGGCTATTACAAATAATGCTGCTATGAATAGAGTTGTGCATGTGTCCTTGTGGTATGATTGAGCATTCCTTGGGTATATGCCCAAGTAAGATATAGCTGGGTCTTGAGAGAGGTTGATTACCAATTTTCTCAGAAAGTGCCATATTGATTTCCAAAGTGCCTGTATAAGTTTGCATTCCCACCAGTCAGAAAGACAAACATGGAGCTCCCATCCTGCCCCGGACTTCCCTTCTGGACCAGAGGTGAGTATCCAGGCCCAGCCCGGAACCCATCCCTGGGCACCAGCCACTCCAGGGAAGACCTGCCCAACTTGGCCCCAGGTTCTGGCCACTGGGCAGGTACCCTTCAATCCCCACTGGGAAGGAAGCCTTTCCCCAAGACCCCCGGAAGACAGTGCAATCTCCACGCCGTGCCCCCACACCCATCTGCCCAAGACCCTAGCCACTTTCTGAGACTTAGAGACCACACCCCAGCTCCCATCCTGCCCCAGACTTCCCTTCTGGACGAGAGAGAGAGAGAGAGAGAGAGAGAGAGAGAGAGAGAGAGAGAGAAAGCTGCCATCCTGTCCCAGATTTTCCTTCTGGACCAGAGAGGGCTCCCATGCTGCCCTGGACTTCACTTGTGGACAAGAGCTCCTATCCTGGCCTGAACTTACCTTCTGGACCAGAGAGGGAGCTCCCATCCTGCCAAGGACTTCCCTTTTGGACCAGAAAGCTCTCCCACCCTACCCCAAACTTCCCTTCTGGACAAGAGTGCCCATCCTGCTCTGGACTTCCCTTCTGGACAAGAGCTCCCATCCTGCCCTAGAGTTCCCAGTTGGAAAAGACAGCTCCCATCTGGAAAAGAGAGAGAGACTTCCTGAATCTATCAGCTCTGTCTGAAACAAGTGCGCTGATAAGACGAAGAATGAACCACAAGGAGATGGGCAGACGTCAAGGCAGAAGTACATACAAGAAAATGAAGAGCAATACAGCATCACCAGAACCTAGCCCGCCTCCAGCATCTAGAATTGAACATCAAAAATTGGAAAAAGCAGAAGAAAACAGCCTTATGAATAACATCATGAAGAAGGTAGAGGCTTGTGTAGAGGAGAAGACAAAAAAATGGGAAGAATGCTATAAACAACTAGAGGAAAGGGCAAACAAATTAGAAGAAAACAATAAAGTCCTGGAAGAAAACAATAAAGTACTGAAAGAAAATCATGATAAAGCAATGAAACAAATAAAGGAAACAGTCCAAGACCTGAAAAGGGAAGTAGAAAAAAATGAAGAAGACATGAAAAGAGGGAATGCTGGAAATAGAGAATATGAGTAAACAATCGGGAACTTCAGATGCAAGTATAACCAACAGAATGCAAGGGATGGAAGAGAGGATCTCTGGCGTTGAAGATACAGTAGAAGAAATAGATTCATCAGTCAAAGAAAACACAAAAGCCAATAAAGTCATGAACCAAAATGTCCAAGAAATTTGGGACACCATGAAAAGACCAAACCTACGAATTATAGGGATAGAAGAAGGAGAAGAATACCAACTCAAAGGCACAGAAAATATATTCAACAAAATCATAGAAGAAAACTTTCCCAACTTAAAGAAGAAAATGCCTATGAAGATACAAGAAGGCTATAGAACACCAAACAGACTAGACCCCCAAACAAAGTCCCCTCGCCACATAAAAATTAAACAACTAAACATACAGAATAAAGAAAGAATATTAAGAGCAGCAAAGGAAAAAGGCCAAGTGACCTATAAAGGTAAACTCATCAGAATAACACCCGATTTCTCAATGGAGACTTTGAAAGCCAGAAGGAACTGGACAGATGTAATGCAGACACTAAGAGACTATGGATGTCAACCCAGACTAATATACCCAGCAAAACTTTCAATCATCATAGGCAGAATGAACAAGACATTCCAAGACAAAGCCAGATTTAAACAACACTTATCCACAAACCCAGCCCTACAGAAAGAACTAGAAGGAAAATTCCAACCTAAGGAAGTCAGATACACCCTCGAAAACACAGGCAACAGATAAAGCCACAGCAGTAAACCCCCAAAAAAGAGAAGTACACACACACTACCACCAAAAAATAACAGGGATGAACAATCACCGGTCATTAATATCCCTTAATATCAATGGACTTAATTCACCTATAAAAAGACATAGGCTTACAGAATGGATACGAAAGCAGGACCCATCTTTCTGCTGCATACAAGAAACACATGTCAAATTCAAAGACAGACACTACCTAAGAATAAAAGGCTGGGAAAATACTTACCAATCAAACAGTCTTAAGAAACAAGCGGGTGTAGCCATCCTGATATCCAGCAAAATGGACTTCAAACTAAAGTCAATCAAAAGAGATCAAGAAGGGCGTTACATAATCATCACAGGAAAGATCCACCAAGATGAAGTTTCAATTCTGAACATTTATGCCCCAAACACAAGGGCACCCACATATGTAAAAGAAACATTACTAAAGCTTAAACCACATATAAAACCCCACACATTAATAGTGGGAGATCTCAACACTCCACTTTCACCACTGGACAGATCTCTCAAATAGAAACTTAACAGAGAAATACAGGACTTAACTGATGTCATGACCCAAATGGACCTAATAGATATCTACAGAGCATTCCATCCTAACAAGAAAGAATATACCTTCTTCTCAGCACCCAATGGAACTTTATCTAAAATTGACCACATAATTGGCCACAAAGCAAATCTCAACAAATACAAAACAGTTGGAATAACCTCCTGTGTTCCATCAGACCACTATGGTTTAAAGTTAGACTTCAACAACAACAAAAACTACAGAAAACCTACAATCTCATGGAAACCGAATAATGTTCAACTGAATCACCAATGGGTTAAGGAAGAAATAAAAAAAGAAATTAAAGACTTCCTAGAGATCAACAAAAATGAAGACACCACATACCCAAACTTATGGGACACTATGAAAGCAGTGCTAAGAGGGAAATTCATAGCACTAAATGCCCCCATAAAGAAGTTGGAGAAATCTCACACTAGTGACTTAACAGCACACCGGAAAGCTCTAGAACAAGAGGAAACAAGGTCTCCCAGCAAGAATAGATGCCAGGAAATTATCAAGGTGAGAGGTGAAATCAATAAAATAGAAACTAAGAGAACAATACAAAAAATGAATGAAACAAAGAGTTGGTTCTTTGAGAAAATCAACAAGATATACAAGCCCCTATCCAAACTAACCAAAAGACACAGAGAGAGAATCCAAATCAACAAAGTCAGAAATGAAAAGGGGAACATAACAACAGACATTGAGGAAATCCAGAGAATTATCAGGTCATATTTCAAAATCATCTACTCCACAAAATTGGAAAACCTAAAAGAAATGGACAATTTTCTGGATAGGTACCACATACCTACGTTAAATCAAGACCAGATAAACTATTTAAATAGTCCAATAACCCCTAAGGAAATAGAAACAGTCATTAAAAGTCTCCCAACCAAAAAAAAAAAAAAAAAAAAAAGCCCAGGACCAGACGGTTTCAGCGCAGAATTCTACCAGATCTTCAAAGAAGAGTTAATACCAATACTCTCTAAATTGTTCCACACAATAGAAACAGAAGGAACATTACCAAACTCCTTCTATGAGGCTACAATTACCCTGATTCCTAAACCAAACAAGGATACAACAAAGAAAGAGAACTACAGACCGATCTCCCTCATGAACATTGATGCAAAAATACTCAATAAAATATTGGCAAACAGACTCCAAGCACACATCAAAACAATCATCCACCATGATCAAGTGGGCTTCATCCCAGGGATGCAAGGGTGGTTCAACATACAAAAGTCCGTCAATGTAATACACCATATAAACAAACTCAAAGAGAAAAACCACATGATCATCTCACTAGATGCAGAAAAGGCATTTAACAAAATCCAACACCCCTTCATGATAAAAGCCTTGGAGTGATCAGGAATACAGGGAACATACCTATACATAATAAAGGCAATTTACAGCAAGCCAACAGCCAACATCAAATTAAATGGAGAGAAACTCAAAGCAATTCCGCTAAAATCAGGAATGAGGCAAGGTTGTCCACTCCCCCCATACTTATTCAATATAGTAGTTGAAGTTTTAGCCAGAGCAATAAAACAACATAAGGAGATTAAGGGGATACAAATTGGAAAGGAAGAAGTCATGCTTTCCCTATTTGCAGATGACATGATAGCATACTTGAGTGACCCCAAAGATTCCACCCAGGAATTGATAAAGCTTATAAACACCTTCAGCAACATAGCAGGATACAAGATCAACTCAAAAAAATCAGTAGCCCTCCTATATACAATGGACAAAGAAGCTGAGAAGGAAATCAGTGATACATCACCCTTTACAATAGCCACAAATGACATAAAATACCTTGGGGTAACACTAACCAAGCAAGTGAAGGACCTATATGACAAGAACTTTAAGTCCCTGAAAAAAGAAACTGAAAAAGATGTCAGAAAATGGAAAGATCTCCCATGCTCATGGATAGGCAGGACCAACAAAGTAAAAATAGCAATTTTACCAAAATCAATCTACAGATTCAATGCAATTCCCATCAAAATACCAACACAATTCTTCACAGGCCTGGAAAGAATAATACCCAACTTCATATGGAAAAACAAAAAACCCAGGATAGCCAAAAGAATAATGTACAATAAAACAACATCTGGAGGCATCACGATCCCTGACTTCAAGGTCTACTATAGAGCTACAGTAATAAAAACAGCTTGGTATTGGCATATAAACCAACATGTGGACCAATGGATTCGAATTGAAGACCCTGACATTAACCTTCACACCTATGAACATATAATTTTTGACAAAGAAGCCAAAAGTGTACAATGGAAAAAACAAAGCATCTTCAACAAATGGTGCTGGCATAACTGGATATCAACGTGTAGAAGGCTGCAAATAGATCCGTATCTGTCACTGTGCACAAAACTTAAGTCCAAGTGGATCAAGGACCTCAACATAAATCCAGCTACTCTGAACCTGCTAGAAGAGAAAATAGGAAGTAGTCTTGAACGCATGGGCATAGGTGATCACTTCCTAAATATAACACCAGTAGCATAGGCACTGAGACAAACAATCAATCAATAGGACCTCTTGAATCTGAGAAGCTTTTGTAGAGCAAAGGATATGGTCAACAAGGCAAAGTGACAGCCTACAGAAAGGGAAAAGAACTTCACCAACCCCACAGGTGAGAGAGGACTGATAACCGGAATATATAAGGAACTCAAGAAATTAGACATCAAAACGGCCAACAGTCCAATTGAGAAATGGGCTATAGAACTAAACAGAATTCTCAACGGAGGAAACTCAAATGGCTGAAAGACATTTAAGGAATTGCTCAACATCCCTAATCATCAGGGAAATGCAAACCTAAACAACTCTGAGATACCACCTTAAGCCTGTCAGAATGGCTAAGATCAAAAACACTGAAGACACTTTATGCTGGAGAGGTTGTGGAACTAGGGGAACTCTCCTCCACTGCTGGTGGGAATGCAAGTTTGTACAACCACTTTGGAAATCAATATGGCGCTTTCTTAGAAAATTGGGAATCAATCTCTCCCAAGATCAGCTTACCACTCCTGGGCATATACCCAAGAAATGCTCAATCATACCACAAGAGCACTTGCTCAGCTATGTTCATATCGGCATTGTTTGTAATAGCCAAAACCTGGAAACAACTTAGATGCCCTCCAACTGAAGAATGGATAAATAAATTATGGCACATATACACAATGGAATACTACTCAGCAGAGAAAAACAATGACATCATGAGGTTTGAAGGCAAATGGATGGATCTAGAAAAAATCACCCTGAGTGTGGTAACCCAGACTCAGAAAGACAAATATGGTATTCACTCACTCATAGGAGGATACTAGAGGTGGAACAAGGATGACTGGACTGCTACTCACATCACCAGAGAGGCTACCTGGAAAAAAGGACCCCAAGAAAGACACGAGGATTGCACAATTACGGAGAAATTGATGAGATCTACATGAACAGCCTGGACATGAGTGGGAGTAATGAAGGGTGAGGGTCCAGGGATAGAGAGCCTGTGAGAGTGGAAGACCCAAGCTGGATCAAGAACAGAGAGGGAGAACAAGGAATAGGAGACCATGGTAAATGAAGACCACATGAGAAAAGGTAGAAACAATGTGCTAGAGAGGGCCACAGAAATCCACAAAGATACCCCCACAATAAACTGCTGGCAATGGTCGAGAGATACCCAGAACTGACCTACTCTGGTGATGCGATGGCCAAACACCCTAATAGTCATGCCATAAACCCCATCCAAGGACTGAGAAATCTGGATGCAGAGATCCATGGCTAGGCCCCCAGGTGGAGTGCCGGGAGTCTAATTAGCGAGAAAGAGCAGGGTTTATATGAGTGGTTCAGACAGAGCTGACAGATTAAGGAAGTCTCTCTCTCTTGTCCAGATGGGAGTTCTCTTGTCCAAATGGCAAGTCCGGGGCAGGATGCGAGCTCTTGTCCAGACAGGAAGTCCAGGGCAGGATGGGCACTCTTGTCCAGAAGGGAATTCTGGGGCAGGATGGGATCTCTTGTCCAGAAGGGAAGTATAGGGCATGATGGAATCTCTTGTCCAGAAGGGAACTCCAGGGTAGGTTGGGAGCTCTCTCTGGTTCAGATGGGAAGTCTGGGGCAGGATGGGCCTTGTACTTATTTATTATCAATATGAAATAAAGGATTTCATTTAACACTTTGATTTATAATACTGTTTTCCCTCAGTATACATGAGGGTTGATTCTAGGCTACTTCCAGCCCTCATGCATATGCTGATGTCAATTGGTATATATAGCATTTATGTATAAATCATACAAACTCTGTTGTATACTTTAAATAATTGCTAAGTTCCTTAGCATACCTAATACAATATAAGAGCCAAGTAACTAGTTATACCGTATTATATAGGAAATAATAAGAAAATGCCTATATATGTTTGGTACAATATTCTCCAAGTAGTTATGATCAAGTATTGGCCCAACTAATAAATAATGAAGCCAAGGACTTGGAATGCTGAGCATACTCTCAGCATTTCTTATTCATTGTTCAAGCTGCAGCAAATTTGCCCTTTAGGAACTTCTTCAGTTTTTCTGCTAGGTCCTTTCTTAATTTTTAGGGTGTTTAATTTTAATATAAAATAGAAGGTGTCTCTGAATTGTCACAGTATTGATAGTTTGGTTCTCAACCAGGATAAATTTTTCTCTTCCCTCTGGGGAACAATTGTTCAAGAATCAATTTCCATATAATTTTACCCTATCCCAGAACAAAACTGAACAATATTTGAAATGATACAACAAAATCTAGTACAAAAAGCCCCATGAAATTACCAATGTAAAGCATTCAATGAAACACTGTTGGCAATGCAAAAAAAAAAGTCAGAAAAATGTGATTCATTAGGAGAGACAACAATCAAGGAAAATAGAAATAACAAAGGTGGTGAAATTAGCAAAAAATCTCCTTAAAACAGGTATTATAGACATGTTGCATATGATGTGAAGGTAGAGAAAAACATGCTCATAACTAAGAATATAGGGATAGAAATACAATATATGAAATGAGAGTTATACTGGATGAGGGTAATGGAATAGAAAATATAGCAGAGTTGTTAAGGTGAGTTATATAATATAAACTACTTTATATGTTCTACAGAGAGAAAATCTGAAGAAAAGGACATAACATAAATACATGATCTGTAGAAGATTAAATGGTCTAACATCTGCATAACCAGAGCAGATGAAATGCTGTAGACAAATTTCTAAGAGGTCTTATTAAATAAAGAACATCAGCCAAATATAGTGGTGAAAGCCTTAGAGATCAGGGAAATAGTGAGAACCACCAATCACCTAACCTCACCAGCTCTGTAGCTTCCAAAAATGCCATGACTTCCTGTTTACCCAGGCTTTTATTTCCTTGCTGTTCTGCCCTCTCACTGGCTCTTAGCCCAGCTACCTCACTTCCTTGTTACTGCTTGTACAGACCTTCAGGTCTCTATGGTTAGTACTGGGATTAAAGGTATGTGTCATCATGCTTGGCTCTGTTCCCTAGTGTGGCCTTGAACACACAGAGACCCTGTCTACCAAATGATCGGATAAAGGGTGTGGGCTACCACTGTCTGATTTTTGTATTAATGGTTTGCTATTTCCTCCTATCCCCAGGCAAACTTTATTTATTAAAATACAAATAAAATATCACCACAAAGCCCAACTATCTTGACTGCAGCAATGGTATTCAAAAGAGATGCTTGTCATGGGGTATGGAAGAGGAATAAGACTGTGGGGGTACAAAAGGGAGCAAGGGTAGCATAGAGAGAGAGGAAGGAAAAGAGAACTAATACAGTACACTTTGTCTGAAAATACCTTGTATGCTGTCTTAAAATAAAAATGAGACACTTGTGTCCCTCCCTTTGACTACCAGGCTAGTGAAACAATTGACCACAAGAAGTTGGAATTGCCCCAGGAATCTCACTCTGGAGGAAGAAAATCCTTGGATCCTGGGTGTAGACAGAAGGGAATTTGTCTTCTAAGAAGAGATAACACAGTTCTCACAACTTGTCAGACCACCTTTTAGGACAGACTGGAGCTAAGCAATGATGGGTCAATGATGGGTAAGGCCACATCTTGAGAAGAACTGCTTTGTTACACATAACCATCCCCTTCTATTTAAATCTAAACCTTATGTTAGGACCCTAGAGATGGACTTAGTGGTGTATAGGTTACTGGACCTTTTTGTTCAAATTAACAGTGTGGCCACATGGAATAATTTTCTCTTCTTTTCACTGTCACTTCTCTCTTTAATTTGCCTGTTGAGAATGGGTGGCTGAACCTGGCATGTTAGGGATGGTAGTGCCCACATTTTTATGCTAACAACTCTGATTACAGAAGGAGCAAGAAAAACATTTGGAAAGTAAGGCTGAATATTTTTTAAATTTTATGACAGAGGAACATTGACAGAACCAATAATCCTAAGAATCTCCAACAAAATAATTGTTGAAAGCTGGATCATAACACACTGTAATCAAATTGATTAAAAACATTGATAAGGACAAATATTGAAAGCAACAAAGAAAAAGCAAAATGACAAACAAAAAAATGAATCAGATTTTTTTTTTGCCAGAAATCATGCAAGCTAGAAGACAATGAATTGGTATCTTAAATGTACTAGAAAAAAAATAGTCATGCTAGAAATCTAAAGCCAATGAAAATATTGATTCAAAGTGAAAGTGAAATAAAGGCTTTAGGGAAAAATCAGGGAGAATCATAGCCAACAAAAAAATGTGCCAAATGATTGTGTAGACATGTAATATAAAAAGATAATTAAATTATTATAGTCTACTTAAATGACATTATTGATTTAAATGAATAACAGTACATTTTAGTATAATATGTCTCTACATAGTCAATATGTAGAAATAAAATATATGAGAACTGTAGCACAAAATACAAGAAAGGGAAAATTGAAGCTTAATTTTGCAAATTTTATAATATATGCTTAGTGGTATAATATTGCTTGAAGACACATTGGGCTAAGTTAAAGGTTTTAATGTGAAGAATAGAACAAACAATACAAATGAAACTGAGATAACTGATGAAGCACATGGTGAAGAGAATGAAGAATTGTGAAAGTAGTTAACTAAAAACAAAGAAGAGGAAGAGAAAGCATGAACCAAGACCAGATGGGGCAAATTGGGTAGGAAGGTTGTAGACTGAGACTGCAAAAAACAAACAAACAAGCAAACAAAAAACAAAAAAAAACTAATAATGTAATTAAATGTAAATCTCTGAACATGATCATCAAAAGATATTCAGTTTTGATAAAAGAAATCGCAAGACTAAAAACATTTCAGTTGTAAATATACATACAACTTAAAAGGTAAAAAGATAGGAAGAGATATAGCAAGCAAATGGTAATGAAAAGAAAGCTGCAGTGGCCAACCAACATTTGGCAAGACAGACTCCAGTGCAGGGAATGTAACCAGGAATAAAGAAGAATTGTTTATAATCATAAACAGGTCAATTCATCAAAATGTTTTTGTATTTAATAGCAAGCTTTAATATGTGAAGCAAAGCTGATGGAACTGGAGGAGGGATAGTCAAACTCACCAAAGGAGGAATAGTCAAATCCACAATTATAGTTGGAGATTCTAATACTCCTTTTCACTCATCAGTGGACAAATAGGAAGCAAAGCAGTAAGAATATAGAAGACTTGAATTTCATTATCAATCAAATTGTTCTAATTGACTTTCACATGACACTCTACACACACAAGAACAGAATACACATCATTACCAAAGAACATTCACTAACAAAGAATGTATTCTGGGCTATAAAAAATTTTGCATGTTTAAGAGAACTGAAATCATTAAAAGGATATTTTTTGACCTCCACGCAATCAAACAAAAGATCAATTCCATGTCATATGTTTTTAACAGCTTCTAGAATACCTAATTCACATACCATAATATTAATCCATATATTCATGTAGAGTCACAGATCTGTGCAACCATTACATAGCAAATTTTATTTTATTTTCTAAGATTTATTTTTATTTTTAGATTTACTTAATTACTTTCATGTGTGTGAATGTTTTGCCTACATGTATGTATGTGCACCATGTGTGTGACTGGTTCCTGCAGAGTTCAGAAGACGGTATTGGGGCCCCTGGGACCAGAGTTACAGATAGTTGTGAACCACCATGTGGATACTGCAGCAAGTGCTTTTAACTGCTAGGCCAAATCCTGATCACCTATTTTAATTACCCTCCCCATCTCTCTCTCTCTCTCTCTCTCTCTCTCTCTCTCTCTCTCTCTCTCTCTGTGTGTACAATGTAGCTGTGAGTGACAGCAGAGGCCAGAAGCTAGAGTTACAGGTGGTGGTGAGCTGCCTGATGTAGGTGCTAGGAACTAAACTCGGGTCCTTTGGAAGAGCAGCATCTCTCTAGCTTTCTCCTCCCATAGCTAATTTTTAAGTATTTTCACTTGAAAGAGAAGCTCTGTGTCCTATGAATAACATCCTCTTATCTCCTACCCTCCGTAGACCTAAGCAAGCTCTAATCAATCTTCTGTCTCTTTATGTTTCTTTATTATAAATTTCCAATTAATGGAGTTATATGGTATATTTATCTGATTGCTTGGAGTTGACTGCTGTTTCATGTATTTAATAGCCTTTCAGGTTTTATTCTCTCTGTAGTTCCGGCTCATGTTTTTGCATATTACAATTTCCTAGGATAACACTTTCTGTGTGTGATGTGCTGGCAATGGGACTCAGTGCCTCATACATACAAGCACACACTCTACCTGTGAGCTACATCTCCAGGTCATTTGAATTGTGCTGTTTATCTTTTATTTTCAAAAAGTTATGAATATGAATCTTTACTGGTTATTTAATGTTAAAATATCTTTTGTCAGTCTGTTGTTTTATCTTTAAACTTTATATTGTCTTTTTGTTTGTTTACAGATTTGTTCTTTTGCTATTTTTCTTTTTCTTCTCTCATACATTACAACCATTCCCTCACCCCACCTGCCTCTCAGATTCACTCCTCCCGTGTTTCCCCCTTAAAAAAAAGAGCAAGCCTCCCAGGGATATCCACTGAAAAACTGAACATGGCATAAGAAGTTACAATAAGACTAGGTACAAACCCTCATATATTGCCTTTGTTATAGGAGTGATTTAATTAAACCAAGTCAAATTTACTAACATTTTAAAACTTTTCTGTTTTTTTCTGTTATAGTAACTGTATTAATTATTTTTCTTGCTGCTATAACCAAATACTTAATTAAAAGCAACTTAGTAGCAGAAGAGTTGGTATAGGTTCATACTTCAGAGAAGTACAGTCCATCATGGTGGAAAAGGCACAGCAGCAGCAGAGGCTGCATCCTTGTGACCAGGAAGTAAAAAGATGTGATGCTGGTTTTCAGATGGCCTCACTCCTTTGCCACTGTGGTGATATTGTGTTCCCCAAAATATTGTGTACCTTAATAAACTTATCTGGTGTCAGAGAACAGAACAGCCACTAGGTACAAAGGCTAGAAAATGGTGGCACACACACCTTTAATCCTAGCATTCCAGAGGCAGAGATCCATCTGGATCTCTGAGTTCAAAGCCACACTGGAAACAGCCAGGCACGGTAACAAGAGCCTTTAACCCCAGGAAGTAATGGCAGAAAGCAGAAAGGTATATAAGACATGAGGACCAGGAACTAAGCTGGTTAAGCTTTTAGGCTTTTGAGCAGCAGCTCAGCTGAGATCCATTTGGATGAGGACTCAGAAGCTTCTGGTCTGAGGAAACAGGATCAGCTGAGGAACTGGCAAGGTGAGGAAGCTGTGGCTTGTTCTGCTTCTCTGATCTTCCAGCATTCACCCCAATAACTGGTATCAGGTTCGATTTTATTAATAAAACCTTCTAACAATTCATGCTACATTTACTCAGTCTGGGGCTCCAACCCATGGGATAGTGCTGCCCACTTTTAGGGTGGATTTTCCCTCCTGAGTTAAAACTCTCTATAATGTGATTCACAGACAAGCTTGGAGGTGTTTCTGGTTAATTCTAGGTGCTTCTCAATCTCATCAAGCTGCCAGTTCAAATCAATAATCAAAATGGCCAATGTAATAAATGCAGCTTTCTGTGTTTTCCTTTAGGTGTTTTTAACTATTGCTTTTATTTTTGAGATTATAATGTAATAAATTGTTCTTTTAACCATTTTAGCTTTTACATTGTTTATTCTTATCTGTCAATTATTTCTGTGGAGTTTATCACTACTACTCTGAGCACCATTTTTTTTGTGACTACTCCATCCTTTCCTTGCCCCTTTGCTATTCTATCATTGTTATGCATCAAACTTATCTACACATGTAAGTAATATCCTGAGCTTTCTGATGTTTTACTGATTATCTTAATTTTTAATTCTTCTAATGCTGTGCTAATATCACATGACGTTAACACTGTATCTTATAATAAATGCTGTTATAGAATGAGCCCCTGTTCATTCTTTCTTCTCCTTCAAAAGTTGCCAATATATGGTTAATCCTAAATATCTAGATATATGTCTGTTATTCTGTGTTCATTCTAATGTTAGTGAAGACTTTTAGATAAGATTTCATGGCCTACTAGTTTATTTGTCTTGTAATTGAACAGACTTCCCTAGCTTTGTGCTTCAGCCTTCCATAAGTTAATATCTATTCTGATTGTTTTCCTCTGTTTTTAACTAATAGAGCTTATGTTTTAGCTTCACAGAAGAATTAAGCAAAAAGTACAGAGGGTTTGCATATATCCTTTCAGTTTTCTCTAATATCAACATCTTTCATTAGTGTGATATATCTATTAAAATTGGTGAAACAATATTACTACATTATCAACAACTCAAGAAAATAGCTTACATTGACCTTTACTCTTTGGGTTACAAAACATGAGTTTTGAAAAGTAAACCATGTCATATATCCATTATCACAGAATCATACAGAATAGTTGTACTGTCCTAAGAATCCCCTGCATTGTACTGCTCAACCATTCATCTCCCTTCAGACTCCTGGCAACCATAGATGTTTTTTCTATTTTTTCTGTGTTTATTACTTGATATTTTAGAACAATCATATAAATGGCACCAATGGTTACTGGATAAGTCAGTCTCATAGCTGAACTGAACGTTCAAGTTCATTACCTATTGCATTTGTTTTCCAACTATGTTAACTATTTAACTAACTTGCATATTTACTGCTCATGACTTTATTTTGGTTTTGCTACAAAGGTTCACTCTCTTATTTAGGCTGGCTTTTAATTCTATATCCACCTGCTTCAGGTTCCCAAGTGTTAGGATTACTGGTATATCCCAGCATGCGTAACTCAACTATTTCTATGTGTGTGTGTATTCAAAATGCTACCTTCAATTTTAATTTTTATTACTGCTTTTAAAATAGCATAATAGTAATGATATTACTTAAAATATTCTAAAAGAAAATTTAGAAGACCAAAAATCAGTAATGAAAACTTAGTTTATTATAATTTGGCCAAATCCAGGGAGAAGCAAATTAAAACAAAACAAAACAGAACAAATAAACAAAACAAAACTTAATTTTTCTCTACTTTTCCTGTGGTAGTTTTATAACTCACAGAAAAGGTGAAACAGAGGACATAAATTATGTAGATTTAACTGTGAGACAGACTATGGGTCCTTTCCTGAGAAAGGTTGGCTCTATTAGGCCTAATACACTAGGCTGCCTCCAATCTTAGCGTTGGCTGGGAGTGGTGCTATATACCTTTAATTTGAGGATGCAGGAAGAAGACACAGGTAGATTTCTTTGAGTTCCAAGTAAGCCTGGTATACATAATGAGTTCCAAGCCAGCCAAGGCCACATAGTGAGCCACTGTCTCAAAACAATGAAACAAAGAAACAACAACAAAATAAAATTATCATCAACCTAATGTGATCACATTCATAGGTACTAGAAGTCAACATATAAACAAGTGTAGAGTGGTACAATTCATCCCATAATAAATAATAATGGTTTAGTCAATGAACTATCATGAGAAGTTCTATACAAATGACTGACTGCTAGGGCAATAACTGGGTAACCCATGACCTCATGACCACACCACATATTGACAGCCAGGACTGAACATTTTCATCTATAAATAATTGAGCTAACCAATAAGTCCATCAATAAGCATAGATTCATTAAAGACTGCAGTTTCTATGGTTCCACATAGTATACATTATTGGATCAACCATGAAAGTTTCTAGTTAAGTGTTGTAGGATATTTTTTTAAATTTTATTTTATAGTTATTTAAATTTTACATATCAGCCATGGATTCCCCTGTCCTCCCTCCTCCAACCCACCCCCGCCATACCCACAAATCCACCCCACATTCCCACCTCCTCCAAGGCAAGATCTCCCCTGGGGAGTCAGCCCAGCCTGGTAGATTCAGTTGAGGCAGGTCCAGTCCCCTCCTCCCTACACTAAGACTGAGCAAAGTATCTCAGCATAGGCCCTAGGTTCCAAAAAGCCAGCTCATGCACCAAGGACAGGTCCAAGTTCCACTGCCTGGGGGCCTCCCAAACAGTTCAAGCTAATCAACTGTCTCACATAGCCAGAGGGCCTTGTCCAGTTCCATGGGGGCTCCTTAGCTATTGGTTCATAGTTCATGTGTTTCCACTAGTTTGGCTATTTGTCCCTGTACTTTTTCCAATCATGGTCTCAATAACTCTTGTTCATATAATCCCTCCTCTTGTGAGCCAATTGGACTTCTGGAGCTCCACCTGGGGCTTGGCCATGGATCTCTGCATCTGCTTCCACTAGTTACTGGATGAGAGTTCTATCATGACAGTTAGGGTGTTGGGCCATCTGATGACAAGAATAGGTCAGCTAAGGCACTCTCTCGACCATTGCCAGTAGTCTATAGTGGAGGTATCTTTGTGGATTTCTGGGGACCTCTCTAGCACTCTGCTTCTTCCTATTCCCATGGGGTCTTCATTTATCATGGTATCTCTTTCCTTGTTCTCCCACTCTGTTCCTGATCCATCTGGGACCTCCCACTCCCCTAAGCTCTCTTTCCTCTGACCCTTGCCCTCCATTACCATCCCTCTAAACCCCAGTCTGCTCATGTAGATCTCATCCATTTCTCTGTTGCTGGGTGATCCCTGTATATATCTTAGGGTCCTCTTTACTAGGTAGCCTCTCTGGAGTTGTGAGTTGCAGTCTGATTATCCTTTGCTTTACATCTATTATCCACTTATGAGTGAGTACATACCATGTTTGTCTTTCTGAGTCTGGGTTACCTCACTCAGGATGATTTTTTTTCTAGATCCATCCATTTGCCTGAAAACCTCATGATGTCATTGTTTTTCCCTGCTGAGTAGTACTCCATTGTGTATATGTACCACATTTTATTTATCCATTCTTCAGTTGAAGGGCATCTAGGTTGGTTCCAGATTCTGGCTATCACAAATAATGGTGCCATGAACATATTAAGCATGTGTCCTTGTGGTATGATTGAGCATTCCTTGCATATATGCCTAAGAGTGCTATAGCTGGGCCTTGAGTGAGTTTGATTCCCAATTTTCTGAGAAAGTGCCATATTGATTTCCAAAGTGGCTGTACAAGCTTGCATTCCCACCAACAGTGTAGGAGTGTTCCACTTGTTCCTTATCCGCTCCAACATAAGCTCTCTTCAGTGTTTTTTATCTTAGCCATTCTGACGGGCATAAAATTGTATCTCAGATTCGTTTTGATTTGCATTTCCCTGATAATTAGGGATGTTGAGCAATTCCTTAAATGTCTTTAGGCCATTTGAGCTTCTTCTGTTGAGAATTCTCTATTTAGCTCTATAGCCCATTTATTTATTGGGCTGTTGGATATTTTGATGCCTAATTTCTTGAGTTCTTTATATATTCTGGACATCAGTCCTCTGTCAGATGTGGAGTTGGTGAAGATCTCTTCCCATTCTGTTGGCTGTCGTTTTGTCTTATTGACAATATCCTTTGCCCTACAAAAGCTTCTCAGTTTCAAGAGGTCCCATTTATTAATTGTTTCTCTCAGTGTCTATGCCACTGGTGTCATATTTAGGAAGTGGTGTCCAGTGCCAATGCATTCAAGACTACTTCCTACTTTCTCTTCTATCAGGTTTAGATTAACTGGATTTACGTTGAGGTCTTTGATCCACTTGGACTTAAGTTTTGTGCATGGTGACAGGTATGGATCTATTTTCAGTCTTCTACATATTGACATCCAGTTATGCCAACACCATTTGTTGAAGATGCTTTCTTTTTTCCATTGTTCAGTTTTGGCTTCTTTGTCAAAAATGATATATTCATAGGTGTGTGGATTAATGTCAGGGTCTTCAGTTCGGTTCCATTGTTCCACGTGTCAGTTTTTATGTCAGTACCAAGCTGTTTTTATTACTGTACCTCTATAGTAGAGCTTGAAGTCTGGGATCGTGATGCCTCCAGATGTTGTTTTATTGTACTGGATTCATTTGGCTATCCTGGGTTTTTTGTTTTTCCATATGAAGTTGAGTATTTTTCTTTCCAGGTCTGTGAAGAATTGGGTTGGTATTTTGATGGGAATTGCATTGAATCTGTAGATTGCTTTTGGTAAGATTGCCATTTTTATTATGTTAATCCTACCTATCCATGAGCATGGGAGATCTTTCCATTTTCTGACATCTTCAATCTCTTTCTTCAGGGACTTTAAGTTCTTTTCATACAAGTTTTTCACTTTCTTAGTTAGAGTTACCCCAAGTTATTTTATATCAATTGTGACTATTGTAAAGTGTGATATATCTCTGATTTCTTTCTCAGCCCATTTATCATCTTTATATAGGAAGGCTACTGATTTTTTTGAGTTAATCTTGTATCATGCTACATTACTGAAGGTGTTTATAAGCTGTATGAGTTCCTTGGTTGAATTTTTGGGTCACTTATGTATACTATCATATCATCGGCAAATAATGAAAGTTTGACTTCTTACTTTCCAATTTGTATCCCCTTCATCTCCTTTTGTTGTCTTATTGCTCTGGCCGGAAATTCAAGTATTATATAGAATAAGTATGGGGGAGCTGCTGTGGGATGGTCTGTATGTCAAATAAAACACTGATTGGCCAGTGGCCAGGCAGGAAGTAGGTGGGACAAGGAGAAAGGAGAATTCTGGGAAGCAGAAGGCTGAGGCAGAGAGACACTGCCAGCTGCCGCCATGACCAGCAGCATGTGAAGACACCGGTAAGCCACCAGCCATGTGGCAAGGTATAGATTTATAGAAATGGATTAATTTAAGCTATAAGAACAGTTAGCAAGAAGCCTGTCATGGCCATACAGTTTTAAAGCAATGTAAGTCTGTGTGTTTACTTGGTTGGGTCTGAGCAGCTGTGGCCTGGCGGGTGACAAAGATTTGTCCTGACTGTGGGCAAGGCAGGAAAACTCTAGCTACAAATGGCGCCCAACGTATTGGCAAGAGTTTCCACCTAAAACCTGAGAAAAAAGATTCTAAAACGGAGCTAAAAACAGTTCCTAATTGTCTCTCTCAAATGAGTGGCAGCTGCTGGTTTGAGCTACTGGCGGGTTCCTAGCATGCGAGCTCAACCTGCAGTATGACAGGAATGAGGCCTCTGCAAGTGGCACATTAAGCTGCGTGATGGATTTAGCCTTTGCTAGTACAAAACAAAAAAAGAGGTTTCTGGGCTACATACTGCATTGGTAGAAGCATAGACCCACTATTTCTGAGAATTAATGGCTCCCAGAGGTGGCAGAAAACGTACCACCACCATATTGGGAAGCTGAAGTGGGCGGAGTCAGCAGGCTTAAAAGGCTGCAGTTTACAACCCAGACCCCATTCCTGGACACCAGCCACTCTGGGAAGACCTGCCCAACTTGGCACCAGGTTCTGGCCACCGGGCAGCTCCCCTTCTAGCTCCACCGGGAGGGATCCCCTTTTCCAAGCCCCCGGCAGCCCCTGCAATATCCGCGCCCTGCCCCTACGCCCATCTGCCTGAGACCCCAGCCACTTTCTGAGACTTAGAGACCGGCCCCCAGCTCCCAGCCTGCCCCCAACTTCCCTTCTGGACCAGAGGTGAGTACCCGGGTCCAACCCGGACCCCATTCCTGGACACCAACCACTCCGGGAAGACCTGCCCAACTTGGCACCAGGTTCTGGCCACCGGACAGCTCCCCTTCTAGCCCCACCGGGAGGGATCCCCTTTTCCAAGCCCCCCAGCAGCCCCTGCAATCTCCGCACCCTGCCCCCACGCCCATCTGCTCGAGACCCCAGCCACTTCCTGAGACTTAGAGACCTGCCCCCAGCTCCCAGCCTGCCCCCGACTTCTCTTCTGGACCAGAGGTGAGTACCTGGGTCCAACCCGGACCCCATCCCTGGGCACCAGCCACTCCGGGAAGACCTGCCCAACTTGGCACCAGGTTCTGGCCACCGGGCAGGTCCCCTTCTAGCCCCACTGGGAGGGATCCCCTTTTCCAAGCCCCCTGGCAGCCCCTGCAATCTCTGCACCCTGCCCCCACGCCCATCTGCCCGAGACCCCAGCCACTTCCTGAGACTTAGAGACCGGCCCTCAGCTCCCAGCCTGCCCCCGATTGCCATTCTGGACCAGAGCCTGCCCCCGACTTCCCTTCTGGACCAGAGAGTTGGACAAGAGAACTCCCTTTTGGACAAGAGAGAGAGTCTTCCTGAATCTGTCAGCTCTTTGTGAAACAAGTACACTGATAAGACCAAGAAGGAACCACACACAAGGAGATGGGCAGACGTCAAGGCAGAAGTACATACAACAAAATGAAGAGCAATACAGCATCACCAGAACCTAGCCCGCCTCCAACATCTAGACCTGAACACCAAAAATTGGAAGAAGCAGAAGAAAGTAGCCTTATGAGTAACTTCATGAAGAAGGTAGAGGCTTGTATAGAGGAAAAGACAAGAAAATTGGAAGAACGCTGTAAACAACTAGAGGAAAGGGCAAACAAATTAGAAGAAAACAATAAAGCCCTCGAAGAAAACAATAAAGTCCTGGAAGAAAACAATAAAGCACTGAAAGAAAATCATGAAAAAGCAATGAAACAAACAAAGGAAACAGTCCAAGAACTGAAAAGGGAAATTGAAAAAAATAAAGAAGACACAAACAGAGGGAATGCTGGAAATAGGAAATCTGAGTAAAAGATCAGGAACGTCTGATGCAAGTATAACCAACAGAATGCAAGAGGTAGAAGAGAGGATTTCTGGCATTGAAGATACAGTAGAAGAAATAGTTTCATCAGTCGAAGGAAACACCTTTAAAGCCATCAAAGTCATGAACCAAAATGTCCAAAAATCTGGGACACCATGAAAAGACTAAACCTACGAATTATAGGGATAGAAGAAGGTGAAGAATACCAACTCAAAGGCACAGAAAATATATTCAACAAAATTATAGAAGAAAACTTTCCCAACTTAAAGAAGGAAATGCCTATGAAGATACAAGAAGCCTATAGAACACTAAACAGACTAGACCCCCCAAAAAAGTCCCCTCGACACTTAATAATTAAACAACTAAATGTACAGAATAAAGAAAGAATATTAAGAGCAGCCAAGGAAAAAGGACAAGTGACCTATAAAGGTAAACCCATCAGAATAACACCCGACTTCTCAATGGAGCCTTTGAAAGCCAGAAGGACCTGGACAGATGTAATGCAGACACTAAGAGACCATGGATGTCAGCCCAGACTAATATACCCACCAAAACTTTCAATCATCATAGACGGAAGGAACAAGACATTCGAAGAGAAAGCCAGATTTAAACAATACCTATCCACAAACCCAGCCCTACAGAAAGCACTAGAAGGAAAATTCCAACTGAAGGAAGTCAGATACACATTCGAAAACACAGGCAATAGATAAAGCCACAACAGTAAACCCCAAAGAAGGGAAGTACACACACACTACCACCAAAAATAACAGGGATGAAGAATCACTGGTCATTAATATCCCTTAATATCAACGGACTTAATTCACCTATAAAAAGACATAGACTTACAGAAGGGATACGAAAGCAGAACCCAACTTTCTGCTGCATACAAGAAACACATCTCAAATTCAAAGACAGACACTACCTAAGAATAAAAGGCTGGGAAAAGACTTTCCAATCAAATGGTCTTAAGAAACAAGCAGGGGTAGCCATCCTGATATCCAACAAAATAGACTTCAAACTAAAATCAATCAAAAGAGATAAAGAAGTACATTACATATTCATCACAGGAAAGATCCACCAAGATGAAGTTTCAATTCTGAACATTTATGCCCCAAACACAAGGGCACCCACATATGTAAAAGAAACATTACTAAAGCTTAAACCCCATATAAAACCCCACACATTAATAGTGGGAGATCTCAACACCCCACTTTCACCACTGGACAGATCTCCCAAATCGAAACTTAACAGAGAAATAAAGGACTTAACTGATGTCATGACCCAATTGGACCTAATAGATATCTACAGAACATTCCATCCTAACAAGAAAGAATATACATTCTTCTCAGCACCCCATGGAACATTCTCTAAAATTGACCACATACTTGGTCACAAAGCAAATCTCAACAGATACAAAACAATTGGAATAACCTCCTGTGTTCTATCAGACCACCATGGGTTAAAGTTAGATTTCAATAACAACAAAAACTACAGAAAACCTACAATCTCATGGAAACTGAATAATGCTCAACTAAATCACCATTGGGTTAAGGAAGAAATAAAGAAAGAAATTAAAGACTTCCTAGAGATCAACAAAAATGAAGACACCACATACCCAAACTTATGGAACACTATGAAAGCAGTGTTAAGAGGGAAATTCATAGCACTAAATGCCCACATAAAGAAGTTGGAGAAATCTCACACTAGTGACTTAACAGCACACCTGAAAGCTCTAGAACAAGAAGAAGCAAAGTCTCCCAGGAAGAATAGATGCCAGAAAATTATCAAAGTGAGAGGTGAAATTAATAAATTAGAAACTAAGAGAATAATACAAAAAATGAATGAAACAAAGAGTTGGTTCTTTGAGAAAATCAACAAGATAGACAAGCCCTTATCCAAACTAACCAAAAGACACAGAGAGAGAATCCAATTCAACAAAATCAGAAATGAAAAGGGGGACATAACAACAGACATTGAGGAAATCCAGAGAATTATCAGGTCATATTTCAAAAACCTCTACTCCACAAAACTGGAAAACCTAAAAGAAATGGACATTTTTCTGGATAAGTACCACATACCCAAGTTAAATCAAGACCAGATAAACTATTTAAATGGCCCAATAACCCCTAAGGAAATAGAAACAGTCATTAAAAGTCTCCCAACCAAAAAAAGCCCAGGACCAGATGGTTTCAGCGCAGAATTCTACCAGATCTTCAAAGAAGAGTTAATACCAATACTCTCTAAATTTTTCCACATAATAGAAACAGAAGGAACATTACCAAACTCCTTTTATGAGGCTACAATTACCCTGATTCCTAAACCAAACAAGGATACAACAAAGAAAGAGAACTACAGACCGATCTCCCTCATGAACATTGATGCAAAAATACTCAATAAAATATTGGCAAACAGACTCCAAGAACACATCAGAACGATTATCCACCATGATCAAGTAGGCTTCATCCAAAGGATGCAAGGGTGGTTCAACATACGAAAGTCCATCAACGTAATACACCATATAAACAAACTCAAAGAAAAAAATCCACATGATCATCTCACTAGATGCAGAAAAGACATTTGACAAAATCCAACACCCCTTCGTGATAAAAGTCTTGGAGCAATCAGGAATACGGGGAACATACCTAAACATAATAAAGGCAATATATAGCAAACCAACAGCCAACATCAAGTTAAATGGAGAGAAACTCAAAGCAATTCCACTAAAATCATGAACGAGGCAAGGCTGTCCACTCTCCCCATACTTATTCAATATAGTACTTGAAGTTCTAGCCAGAGCAATAAGACAACATAAGGAGATTAAGGGGATACAAATTGGAAAGGAAGTAGTAAAGCTTTCCCTGTTTGCAGATGACAGGATAGTATACTTGAGTGACCCCAGAGATTCCACCCAGGAATTGATAAAGCTTATAAACACCTTCAGCAACATAGCAGGATACAAGATCAACTCAAAAAAATCAGTAGCCTTCCTATATACAATGGACAAAGAAAATGAGAAGACAATTAGAGATACATCACCCTTTACAATAGCCAAAATGACATAAAATACCTTGGGGTAACACTAACAAAGCAAGTGAAGGACCTATATGACAAGAACTTTAAGTCCCTGAAAAAAGAAATTGAAGAAGATGTCAGAAAATGGAAAGATCTCCCATGCTCATGGATAGGCAGGGTTAACATAGTAAAAATGGCAATCTTACCAAAAGCAATCTACAGATTCAATGCAATCCCCATCAAAATACCAACACAATTCTTCACAGACCTGGAAAGAATAATACTCAACTTCATATGGAAAAACAAAAAACCCAGAATAGCTAAAAGAAACCTGTACAATAAAACAACTTCTGGAGGCATCACAATCCCTGACTTCAAGCTCTACTATAGAGCTACAGTAATAAAAACAGCTTGGTATTGGCATAAAAACCGACATGTGGACCAATGGAATCGAATTGAAGACCCTGACATTAACCCACACACCTATGGACATATAATTTTTGACAAAGAAGCCAAAAGTGTACAATGGAAAAAAGAAAGCATCTTCAACAAATGATGTTGGCATAACTGGATATCAACGTGTAGAAGGCTACAAATTGATCCATATCTGTCACCGTGCACAAAACTTAAGTCCAAGTGGATCAAAGACCTCAACATAAATCCAGCTACTCTAAACCTGCTAGAAGAGAAAGTAGGAAGTAGTCTTGAATGCATTGGCATAGGAGATCACTTCCTAAATATAACATCAGTAGCGCAGACACTGAGACAAACAATCAATCAATGGGACCTCTTGAAACTGAGAAGCTTTTGTAGAGCAAAGGATATGGTCAACAAGGCAAAGCGACAGCCTACAGAATGGAAAAAGATCTTCACCAACCCCACAGGTGACAGAGGACTGATATCCAGAATATATAAGGAACTCAAGAAATTAGACATCAAAACGACCAACAGTCCAATTGAGAAATGGGCTTTAGAATTAAACAGAGAATTCTCAACAGAGGAAACCCAAATGGCTGAAAGACATTTAAGGAATTGCTCAACATCCCTAATCATCAGGGAAATGCAAATCAAAACAACTCTGAGATACCACTTACGCCTGTCAGAGTGGCTAAGATCAAAAACACTGAAGACACTTTATGCTGGAGAGGTTGTGGAACTAGGGGAACTCTCCTCCACTGCTGGTGGGAATGCAAGCTTGTACAACCACTTTGGAAATCAATATGGCGCTTTCTTAGAAAATTGGGACTCAATCTCCCCCCAGATCCAGCTATACCACTTTTGGGCATATACCCAAGAAATGCTCAATCATACCACAAGAGCACTTGCTCAGCTATGTTCATATCAGCATTGTTTGTAATAGCCAAAACCTGGAAACAACCTAGATGCCCTTCAACTGAAGAATGGATAAATAAATTGTGGCACATATACACAATGGAATACTACTCAGCAGAGAAAAACAATGACATCATATGGTTTGCAGACAAATGGATCGATCTAGAAAAAATCATCCTGAGTGAGGTGACCCAGACTCAGAAAGACAAATATGGTATGTACTCACTCATAGGAAGATGCTAGATGTGGAACAAGGATGACTGGACTGCTACTCACATCACCAGTGAGGCTACCTGGAAAACGGGACCCCAAAAAAGACACGGAGAAATGGATGAGATCTACATGAACAGCCTGGTCATGAGTGGGAACAATTAAGGGCGACGGTCGAGGGAAAGAGAGTGGGAGATCCTAGCTGGATCAAGAAAAGAGAGGGTGAACAAGGAATAGGAGACCATGGTAAATGAAGACCACATGAGAAGGGGAGGAAGCAGAGAGCTAGGGAGGCCCACAGAGATCCACAAAGATACCCCCACAAAAGACTGCTGGCAATGGTCGAGAGACGGCAGGAACTGACCTACTCCGGTGATGGGATGGCCAGACACCCTGTTAGTTGTGCCATAAACCCCATCCAAGGAAGGTCTGAGGAATCTGGATGCAGATATCTACGGCTGGGCCCCTGGTGGAGCACTGGGAGTCTAATTAGTGAGAAAGAAGAGGGTTTATATGAGCGAGAATTGTTGAAGCCAGGGTTGGATAAAGCACAGGGACAAATAACCAAATGAATGGAAGCACAGGATCTATGAACCAAAGGCTGAGGGGCCCCCAACTGGATCAGGCCCCCTGAATGGGTGAGACAGTCATTTGGCTTGATCTGTTTGGGAGGCAGCTGTGTGTTTGTGCCGGGTCCTGGGCTTGTTGCATGAGTTGGCTGTTTGAATCCTGGGACCTATGCAGGGACGCTTGGCTCGGTCTGGGAGGGGGGGACTGGACCTGGCTGGACTGAGTCTACAAGGTCGATCCCGGTCCTCGGGGGAGACCTTGATCTGGAGGAGGTGGCAATGGGGGGTGGGATGGGGGGAGGGGGAGGGGGGCGAAAGTGGGAGAACAGGGGAATCTGTGGCTATTATGTTGAACTAAATGATGTTGTAAAATAAATTTACTAAAATAAAAAAAAGGCTGCAGTTTAAAGCAATAGGCTCAAGGTAATATAAAAAATAAGCCATGTAAAGATGGCTACCACACAGAGAATCTGGATTATGTTCTCTTTGATATTCGTAACTGAAGAAAAACATTTGATTGCAAAAGCTGTTGAGTTATGCCAAAATGTGTATTTTAAAGGTACCTTGACTTCAAAATTTGGCTATAAGGATATGTTGCTTTGGAAAAGAGGCCCTGCTTTTGTTTCTACAGAAAGCCAGAGGCTATGGATTTGTTCCAGAGTAAGATATATCAGGTTTGACCAGCCAAGACCACCTGAAGGTCTCTGATGACACCATGGCCCAGATGATCCAACATCCAGAACAGTTTCAAGGCAACTGGCTCAGACGATACAGCCTCATGGACTATTCCATGATCCTAAAATTTTCTTTGTGTCCCCTTAAGATACAGCGCCCCCCTCCAGCAGGAAGTAGTAAGAGAAGCTATGCCCAAATTCCCAAATATACCAAGCTGGCTTTGGAGATGTATAAAAGTTAAAACCTTCCTTTTTAAAAAAAGAAAAGGGGAAGTGCTGTGGAATGGTCTGTATGTCAAATAAAACACTGATTGGCCAGTGGCCAGGCAGGAAGTAGGTGGGACAAGGAGAAAGGAGAATTCTGGGAAGCAGAAGGCTGAGGCAGAGAGACACTGCCAGCTGCTGCCATGACCAGCAGCATGTGAAGACGCCGGTAAGCCACCAGCCATGTGGCAAGGTATAGATTTATAGAAATGGACTAATTTAAGCTATAAAACAGCAAGAAGCCTGCCACGGCCATACAGTTTTTAAGCAATATAAGTCTCTGTGTTTACTTGGTTGGGTCTGAGCGGCTGTGGCCTGGCGGGTGACAGAGATTTGTCCTGACTGTGGGCAAGGCAGGAAAACTCTGGCTACAGGGAGCAGACAGCCTTGTCTTGTTCCTGATTTTAGTGGAATTGCTTTGAGTTTCTCTCTATTTACTTTGATGTTGGCTGTTGGCTTGCTGTAAATTGCTTTTATTATGTTTAGGTATGTTCCCTGTATTCCTGATTGCTCCAAGACCTTTATTATGAACTGGTGTTGGATTTTGTCAAAGGCCTTTTCAGCATCTAGTGAGATGATAAGATGGTTTTTTCCTTTCAGTTTGTTTATATGGTATATTACATTGACAGACTTTCATATGTTGTACCACCCTTGCATCTCTGGGATGAAGCCTACTTGATCATGGTGGATAATAGTTTTGATGTGTTCTTGGAGTCTGTTTGCCAATATTTTATTGAGTATTTTTGCATCAATGTTCATGAGGGAGATTGGTCTTTAGTGTTCTTTCTTTGTTGCATCATTGTTTGGCTTGGGAATCAGGGTAATTGTAGCATTATAGAAGGAGTTTGGTAACTTTCCTTCTGTTTCTGTTGCATGGAACAATTTAAAGAGTATTGAGTATTGATATTATCTCTTCTTTGAAGATCTTGTGGAATTCTGCGTTGAAACCATCTGGCCCTGTTTTTTTTTTTTTTTTTGGTTGGGAGACTTTTAGTGATTCTATTGCCTTAGGGGTTATTGGTATATTTAAATAGTTTATCTGGTCTTGATTTAACTTAGGTATGTGGTACCTATCCAGAAAATTATCCATTTCTTTTAGATTTTCCAGTTTTGTGTAGTATAGGTTTTTGAAGTATGACCTGATGATTCTCTGGATGTTCTCATTGTTCGTTGTTATATCTCCCTTTTCATTTCAGAGTCTGTTAATTTGGATGCTCTCTCTCTGTCTTTTGGTTAGTTTAGAAAAGGGCTTGTCTATCTTGTTGAGTTTCTCAAAGAACCAACTCTTTGTTTCATTGATTCTTTGTATCGTTCTCTTTGTTTCTATTTTATTGATTTCAGCTCTAAATTTGATTATTTCCTGGCGTCTATTCCTCCTGGGTGACTTTTCTTCTTGGTGTTCTAGAGTGTTTAGGTGTGCTGTTAAGTCACTAGTGTGAGATTTCTCCAACTTCTTTATGTGGGCATTTAGTGCTATGAATTTTCCTCTTAGCACCGCTTTCATAGTGTCTCATAAGTTTGGGTATGTTGTACTTTATTTTCATTGAAGTCTAGGAAGTCTTTAATTTCTTTATTTCTTCCTTGATCCACTGGTGATTCAGTTGAACATTATTCAGTTTCCATGAGATTGTAGGTTTTCTGTAGTTTTTGTTGTTGTTGAAATCTAACTTTAAACCATGGTGGTCTGATAGAACACAGGAGGTTATTCCAATTGTTTTGTATCTGTTGAGATTTGCTTTTTGGCTGAATATTAGGTCAATTTTAGAGAAGGTTCCATGCAGTGCTGAGAAGAAGTTATATTCTTTTTTCTTTGGACGGAATGTTCTGTAGATATTAATTTCATTTGAGTTATAACATCAAAGTCCCTTGTTAAGTCCCTTGTTTCTCTGTTAAGTTTCAATTTGGCAGACATGTCCAGTGGTGAGAGTGGGGTGTTGAAGTCTCCGACTATTAATGTATGGGGTTTTATGTGTGATTTAAGCTTTAGTAATGTTTCTTTTGCGTATGTTGGTACCCTTGTGTTTGGGGTCTAAATATTCAGAATTGAAACTTTATCTTTGTGGATCTTTCCTGTAATGAGTATATAATGTCCTTCTTGATCTCTTTTGATGGATTTTTTTTTTTTTGGTTTTTCGAGACAGGGTTTCTCTGTGTAGCTTTGCGCCTTTCCTGGAACTCACTTGGTAGCCCAGGCTGGCCTCGAACTCACAGAGATCCGCCTGGCTCTGCCTCCCGAGTGCTGGGATTAAAGGCATGCGCCACCACCGCCCGGCTCTTTTGATGGATTTTAGTTTGAAGTCCATTTTGCTGGATATTAGGATGGCTACACCAGCCTGCTTTTTAAGACCATTTGATTGGAAAGACTTTTACCAGCATTTTATTCTGAAGTAATACCTATCATTGAAACTGAGGTGTGTTTCTTGTATGCAGCAGAAACATGGGTCTTGCTTTCATATCCATTCTGTTAGCCTGTGTCTTTTTATACGTGAATTAAATCCATTGATATTAAGGGATATTAATGACCAGTTGTTGTCAGTTTCTGTTATCTTTTGTTGGTAGTGTGTGTGCACTTCTCTTCTTTGGGGTTTACTGCTGTGGGATTATCTATTGCCTGTGTTTTCGAGGGTGTATCTGACTTCCTTAGGTTGGAATTTTCCTTCTAGTTCTTTTTGTAGGGCTGGGTTTGTGGATAAGTATTGTTTAAATCTGGCTTTGTCTTGGAATGTCTTGTTCACTCTGTCTGTGATGATTGAAAGTTTTACTGGGTATATTAGTCTAGGCTGGCATCCATGGTCTCTTAGTGTATGCATTACATTTGTCCAGGTCCTTCTGGCTTTCAAAGTCTCCATTGAGAAGTTGGGTGTTATTCTGACGGGTGTGCCTTTATATACAGCAACTGATAGGAGCAGATTCAGAGACTCACAGCCAAACAAGAAGAGAAAGGAGGAGAAGTGAATGGGGGGTAGCAAAGGTTTTGGGCAGGAACTAGGAGGAAAGTAGGGATGGGGCTCAAAATTACATTAATATTTTTTTTTTAAAAAGAGACCTATTGTCTTGGATGGAGAGGACCCATCAGGCCCAGAGAGACATTTGAGATGGGAAAGGGATCATAGTTTTAAGTAGCCATGAGTTACAAGTCTACTTCTTTGCAAATATTTTCCACCTCTTGTCCCATATACCTCTGAGTAACCTGAAATGCAACTAACATGATATGTGTCCCAGCTCTGTGTTTTGGACTAACTATGCCTTTAAAAAATATGTATCATACTGAAATTCCCCAAACATAGCACACAAAAATAGTTTGATCCCAAACAACCATGATTCCTTTCCACAGATACTTGGCCCAAGGAAAGCAAATATTTCCACAGTTAACCCTTTCTCTCTTATTCTTTTCTATACATGCTAAGTCCCCATTTAGGAAAAAAAACTATTTATCATATTCTTCCTTTGTCATTCTACACCAGATTGAGTGGGTGACAGACAGAGAAGCTGAAAAGGAAATGCCTGCAATATTTAGTTAGTGTGGTCATCATATTTGACTTGGCCCCACTTCCTGAAATGCAAATACAAATTTCCCACTTTATTTGAAAGTCAGTCCTTTTTCAATAGGGAATACTGAGTGAGCCAGCCCAAGTCCTAGTGATGCTGGAGCAGAGAGGCACATTACTAGGAGGAACAATAGTAGTGCTGGGCCCCAAGTAGCTATGGTGTGGTATCTAGGAAGCTGCTGAGGGGAAGAGGCCACATGCTCATACTTTACTCTCAACTGAGCACTTGAAAAACCATCACAGTTCAGTCTTTCAAAGTCCATTTCACTAGTTCCTGTCATAGAGAAGCCCACAAAAACTGGAAAGAGCAAATGTGCTAAAATAGAATTTCTCAAGTCAGATACGAGTGTTACTGCTTGTCCTGCAGTAAATATCTAAGATCTTTGGAGTCTGCCTTCTCTCCTTAATAAAACAGGATTAAAATCTCTGCTCTGTAAACCTCATGGAGTTATTCTTTCATTGACTGTTTGAAGAGCACAATGCTTTGATCATCGTTATCATTATTAAGTGAAGAGTTTATAAAATGAGCATAAAGACAGGCAACAGATTTAAGTAGAGTTGAATTAAGAAGTTATTTAGAACATTTGCATTTGTACTTAGTGTCAGGGCTGGTGAGATGGCTCAGCAGGTAAAAGTTCTTGTTGTGCAAGTCTGGTTACTTGCATTTAATCCCTGAAACCCATGGTGGAATGAGAAAATTGACCTCAGAAAGTTAAGTTATTCTCTGACTTCCACATGTGCACTGTGGCATGATACACACACACACACACACACACACACACACACACACACCACTAATAATACTACTACTAATGAAACAATAACTATAATTTTTTTAAACGAACTCAGTATATGAGCCACAGGCTTGATGCTAGAGAGCAGTTTAACACACTAGTTGATCTCTGAGGCTTGTTGCCCTCTCTGGATCCTTTTCTATTTCCTATCTGCATCCTGTGAGGTTGGTCTGTATGCCATCTCCATTTTCTTCTCCTTTATGTAGTCTGTTCTATTTAACATCCATCACACTTTTCAGCATGACTGAGTGGTGATTGGAAGCACTGAGCAAAGAAGAATGGCAAGTGTGGGGTCTGGGGGGAATTGGGAGAGGGGAATGAATATAATAAAAAATATACAGTAGGGTCAGGCAGTGGTGGCACACGCCTTTAATTCCAGCACTTGGGAGGCAGAGGCAGGTGGATCTCTGTGAGTTTGAGGCCAGCCTGGGCTACAAAGTGAGTTCCAGGATAGGCTCCAAAGCTACACAGAGAAACCCTGTCTCAAAAAACCAATATATACATACATATATATACACACACAGTAGGGAAGAACTGCATAGACCTTCCTTATAAATAAATTTAGTGTTTTGTCCTCTGCCTGTTTGGTTGACCTGCTTCCAATCTCTTTGTAGGAACCCCAGATAATTCTGACATAGGCTGGGCAGTGTCCTTAGCATGATAGTCTAGTAAGGAGGAAGAAGCAAATGGGACTTCAGAAATCATGTCCCTGCAAAGCTGCCGAGGAGGCTTGGGAATTGTTTAAAGTGATAAGCACAGTACTGCAGTTGGAACTTTGTGGTAGAGCATTTTCCTAACATATACGACATCCTGAGTTCAATATCAAGCACTAAGAAATGCTCTTCAAGATATGATGGTACATGACTATAATCTCAGCACTCAGACTGCTGAGGTAAGAGTTTTATCAGTCCAAGACCAGCCTGGGTTATAAAATAGGATCTGAGAGAGAGAGAGAGAGAGAGAGAGAGAGAGAGAGAGAGAGAGAGAGAGAGAGAGAGGAGAAAGGAAGGAGGGAGAAGGGAGGAACAGAGAAGTGAGAAAATGTAAAGACAGTGTACTTGTGATTTGTACAGGCATTGGTGTCTGAAGTGTAGGCTTATCTTATAAGCCAAATGTAACTAGGAATCTGGAAACATTCAGTGTTTAGTACTTGAATGTCAGATGTTGAACTATTGGTACCAAAAGCTTGTCTATCAGCAGCTGGGTGGAAGAATGGCTGTATCTGTCACCTCTAGGTAGGAGGAGAGACCCAGGTTTGACAGTGAGCCGTGGGATGTGCAGGGCTGACAGTTCCTTTTGGTACCTTGTCTGTTTTCACTTGTACACCATATTAAAGGCCACCTACTTAGGCCTCACTTATCTAGCCAGTGTTTTTGTTTTTTATTATTTGTTTTGTCTTGTTTTATTTTGTAACAAGGTCTTGTGTAGCCTAAGCTGGCCTCCAACTGGATATGTAGCAAGGAATGACTTTAAACTTCTGATTGGTTCTATCACCCTAGTATTTAAAGGTGTGAGCCACTGTATGTGTGTGTGTGTGTGTGTGTGTGTGTGTGTGTGTGTGTGTGTGTGTGTGTTTGTGTTGTATCAACCAACAGTTTTTGTGAGGCACCTTCTCTGGTCAGGACTGCTCTTTTCTGAGCAGAGTAGCAGCACTGTTGGCTGTGTCCTCATAGGCCTCCTTTCATCTTAGGTGTAGGGTGCAAATCAAGAATGGTTGGATTTCATTCTCACAGCCAGAATTAAACATGAAGATCAAGCACAGAGATTGGTAATATATGATTATACAAGTATTTATTTAAGGTCTAGTTCTGACATGGACCAGAAACTGGCAAGATAGGACACGGCGTTAAAAAAAGGGGGAAACAGTCAATTTCATCTGGAATTCTCAAGTTAACAGCAAAGCATCATGAGGGAATTGAAACACCCAGGATGCTCCAGGCACTTTTCTGCTTCCCTCTGGATAAGAAGAATTTGTCCTTTGGTGAATGCTGTGCAAAGGTCCTACATCCTCCTGGTACAAAAAGAAAATTACATTCAATGATTGAGAAGTGGAGATTTTATTTCAGAATGTACTGACAATGGCAAGAATGGCTTTCTTGGAAAATAGTAATGTAGTGCCCAGGAAATTTAGTCTGGGACAGGACAATAGTGCCCTGCAGCTCAGGACCCAATGAAGAATTGCAATGCTAGGGACTGACTATCATAAAAGTAAAGACATTTGCTCTTCTCTCTTTCCAGGGAGAAAAGCTACAGCACAGGAAGAAATCACCAAAGGCTATAATGGAAACCACTAGTGGGAATGGTATAGCTTGCTTTACAAACAAGATTTGGCAAGTGGTAGGGGGAAATTTTCAGTGTGCCAGAATTCATGGCAGGGAAAGGAAAAAGCAGGTCTCAGTGGGCTCTCTGGCCTCTTTCCATGTTAAAATGTTCTATTATTCCACCCAGAGTAGGAAATGCATGTGTCTCCATGCTTTTTTCCCTCACTGCCTTTCTGTTCTCCAGTTTCAGAAAACCGAAGGAAGGAGCAGCTTGTGGTTGTTCTCCAAGTTGTGATCTCTCCTCTGCAGCTGCCTGCTACCTGGGCTCTTCTTCTGTTTGGCTGGGAGAATTCTGAGTGCAACAGTCCTACTGGAACTGCTTTTCTTTATAGAGCAGCTCAAACATGCCACCACTGGAAACTACTTCCAGTTGCTAACTCAAGGAATCACACAGGATAAGTATTCACAAAATCCCTCAGAGGCCTACCCTCTATCCTCTATTATCTATATGTCAGTTTTCCAGATGGATAGAGAGAAGACCAAGGGCATGGAGATGAGAGCACACAGTAAACATGGCACCAGACTGAACTGGCACTGCTTAGTTTTTACATGCATGGTTGTTTACTATAGAGCAAAATGTTGAGCTCAGCTTGGATATCAGGTCAAGTGAATACCTGTTTTTCCCAAGCTGAGGCTGAGCTTCTCTAAACCATATTTCTGAGATGGAAAATGAGACAAAATTAATTTGAACACATCTTCTTCCTTCTGAAATAGTGAAAAAGCTACAGATTGGAAGGCAAAATGCATGAGCTCAACTTGCTCTTTGTCACAGACTAGTATGTGACCATGGTAAATCTGGTTACTCAGTCTGGTCCTCAAGTTTCCTCATTGGCAAAGGGACAACATATTAAGAATAGACTTGTTGAGGGAGGGATGTGGTTTTTCTGGGAAGTGGTGGTGGGTTCATTGTCATTAAGCCCTCCATGTTGAGTTTGAAGTGGACATGCTGGGCTAACCTTCAGAGATGGCCAGCCATAGTTATTCTGGAGTGGCTTTATTCTCAACCCCCAACAAACTTTCTGAAAGACCGTGTAAAAGATTGGTGCTCAGAACAGAGAAAACAGCCATTAACTGTCCCCCAGAGGCAGCATCATAGTCCCCCAGTGATACAGTTACAGCAGCTGTGGGAAAGTGGGGAGAGCCTCTCAAAGGGACTGCTTTCAAAGGAGGCATTAATGGTGTAAGTTCTGGTTCCATAAGTAGTTTCAGTGTCATATCACTTCTTATGTGAAATAGTAGTGAGCTGCATTCTGTGAGCCTCCATTTTTCTGGTAACTGAGCCTACTGGGGAATCCATGCTCAACTCCAGTCATGATTATGCTCCAATGAATTAAAGAGTAGTGAGATAGTCCCTTAGCAATTGGATTGTGGTGTGAGACTGCTAGCATACCCCTGCAGAGCCTTATTCTTCCCAGAGAAATATAGTGTTGTCATCCTTGTTTGCTAGATGGGGAAACTGGGGCACAGAGAAATGAAATGATTTTCCCAGCATTAAGCATCAGATAGAAAGCTGAGGAGCCTGAATACAAATTGAGGAAGCCTGGCTCTAGAATTCATTCCTGGTTTTACAGGAAGGGACCCAATTAGCCAAAGTTTCCAGAATGATCGTGTCTAATAAAAGGAGTGAGAGCACATCTTGTCTACACTAGAATGTCTCTCCAAATCCTTCCAATTGGCTCAGGAAAATAGTTGCTAGAGAAAGAGTCATAGGACATACTCTACTCTAGAGCCTACTGAAGGGGCATGACCTCAGACAGCTGTTTCAGTCTTTTAGCTTCCACAATACATTTTAAACCATCCCATTTGTAGCCATTTATATGGCAGCCTTGGGAAACTAAGACAGTATGTGAGCCTGAGGAGGAGTCTCGACATACCATAGCTTCTCAGAAGTCACTGAGGGGCAATCAATAGGAATCAATATTAACAACACTTATCCTTTGGAAATATTGGGGAGAAGAGTTGGGGATGACATGGACTCCTTCCTCTTCACACAGAAACAGCTATCTCAAGTGACAGGGATATCTGCTTGCTGAGCTGCTGGAGAGGGGCCTTAGTTCTCAGTGGTATCTAGGAAACCCCAAGAGTGGCCAGTCATAATGGCCCTCAGGAGGGTTCCTATATTCCAGTTAATTTACTTCCCAACTCGCTTGAGCTATATTTTATCCCTTCTGGCATATTTTGTTTTGTACCTGATAAAATGGAGAGAAAATGGATGGTGAGGGAGTGAGGAAGTGGGAGAAGTATATTTGTTCATTTGCAGAGCATTTTCACATTTCTGACACTGAGATTTCTCTTGCCTGAAGACATATTTGAAATGAGGGTCTTAGATTAATGTTGTCAAGACTTTAGGGCTACAGAAAGGTCTTCTACTACATGTACCCCCTCTCAGTTTCTGACTCAAGGGATTGGGTAGTGGGAGCTGTTGTGTAGTTGGAAATGACTAAAGGATGACCAATAGGCTACAGATATGAAGGCCAGACATCTGGGCCTCAGTTCAGGCTCCTCACCTTATGAGTATTTCCAAGGCTCATCAGGTCAAAATTTCTTACCTAATACCTGACAAATAGGTTCAGGTGGCACATTCTGCTGACTGCTAATCTGGGATTGAAAAGCAGGTCTTTGCTTGTTTTTTTAACTCACATAGGTAGTCAGGCTTATATCCCTCTCTGGGTCACTGTAAGACCTAGGCAAGCCTGATGAATCTGGTTTTCAGCTCCAGGTCTTCTGTCTTTCCTGGAACACTGTGACAACATTCTGCTTGGTTATGGATATTCCTGCCTTGGCCACTCTTTTAGCTCTCAAGGGTCAAGGTTAGTGACTGAGTTAAATGTACCTCTGAATTCTTCCCCTTCCTCCAAGGCTCAGGTAAGTATGGAGAAGGCATGGAGAAGGACCTCAGCATGTGTTTATAAAGTGAATGAACAAATGAATGAATGAGAACAAATATGGGAATGGTGACGTTTTGGGTTAAAGTACACACTGAGAGTGAATTAAAATGTACTCATTTTCTCTTAAATTGCATTAGAAGTACATTAGAATTTCAGATTTTAGCAGAGAAGAAAATTACAGGCAAATTCATATATTCTCATTCCTCCATGACAGCTAACCCCCAAAGATTTCAGGAAGAAACAGTAGTTTAATGTTGTCATTCTAGTTTCCTCTTGTTCTTTCCTGCTACTTGAAGATCTGTGAAATGATTCATGCTTTGAAATACACTTTCTAGAATATTGAGCCTCTTACATGAATACTTAAAATTAATTCCCAGCTGTTTCTCTCTTCCTTAGTCTTTGCTCCTGCACCTTTTTTTCACTCTATTTGAAAATGCCACTGAGTCCCACACATGGGATCTCTGGCTAGTGCCATGGAGGCAGTGCTTGGCCAGCTCTGCTTAGTGCTGCTTGAGTAAGGCCAAGTGCTGATCTGGGATTCTGTGGAAGGTTGGATGTGGAAGGTGGACTCTCCTTATGGTACTATGAGAAGAGACAGAGAACATTCTGCTTATGGGGCATAACTTGTGAAAGGGCTTCTTTTAGAGTAACATAGGAAATGCTCCCTGTCCAGAAGTCCCTCTGGGCTAGAGCTAGTGAGAGCCACATCCTGGAGGCCACTCACATCTGGATTTCCTATATTCATGCAGTCTCTGTGAAAGCAGCTTAACAATATAGTCTGTCTTTAGAGAATTAGTAGTAGAGAACAAATTGGTCAGGTTCCCTTTACTGCCACATTTCAGAGCCAAGACATTATGGGCAAGTTATTCAGTATCATTAAGCCTAAGCCCTCTCTTGTGTAAGTGGGAGGTAATGGTGTTTTGACAGATAGGAGACTAATCTCTGTGAACATTTGGCACAGGGAATAAATGGCACTTTGTGCTATTGTTATGAATTGTGAGGGAACTGGTGAATGGCATATATGGCCATCACAGGCTAAAAACAGTTTCTTCTTGAGTGCCTTTGTTGAGCAGGCAGTACCATTGTCCTTATCTAACTCTTGAGGAAAAGGAGATGCTGAGAACTGAAACAACTTGCTTGGGGGTCACAGAGCCACATTCCAGGACTATCAAAAGAATCCAGTGAGGTAGCAGTGACCATGAAGACTAGGATGCTATGTCTCCATATTTCTTTACCTTCTCTCTCTTACAGGCTGATCAAAACAGTAGAAGTGCTGGACTGGGGAGATGACTCAGTGGATAAAGCATTCACTGCACAAGCATGAGGACCCAAGCAGAATCTTAGAACTCATCTAAGAGCTTGACACAGTAATCCTGGTGCTCTTATGCCAAGAGAGAAACAGGAGAATCTCCATAAATGGAGCCAGCTAGGTTGGCATACACAGCAATGAACAATTATAAGCCCTATCTCAAAGAAGATGGAAAGTGAGGACCAGCACCTAAAGTTGTCCTCTGACCTCCACACACATGCACACTCCCCCACCCCCACATTTTAAAAAACTAGAATTGAGACAAACTGTGCCTCCAGCCTTCTACTTTGCTAATCTGTTCAAGGCTAGCGAAAAGGTTTCATAAGAAGGGATGCACCACATGCTGTAGTGGGTAGCCATTCCAGGTTTGGTCTGGAAGTTCCAATCCCCATTGAGGCTTTGGTAACTATCACGCCTACAAGGTGGGGACAAGAAAGGGCCCTGAAGACCTGAGATCTAGATGAGCTGCCCTCTCTTGGTTCCTGGACCCTGAACGCTATAGGTGGACCGAACAGAGTTCTCCAGAGAACACCACCGGACTGTGCTACCTCTTCCCTAGACCCTGTAGCCTATCCCTTCATTTGTGAGTTACCCCACAAAATAAACCTCCCTTTTAACTATGTGGACTGGCCTTAATAATTTCACCAATAACATGCTGTCAATGAACTATGTGGACCACTGGCCAGTGAGAGGTCATGTCTGGAACTGTAAATAATGTTTCTTTGAAGGGGAGAGAAGTCACATCTTGCAAACCTGTGTCACATAAACTGAAACCAACCAAGCAGCTTGCTTTCCATGTTCTTCTCCTCACTGGTCTTCCCAGCTAAGGGAACTTGGAAGCATTTTCTAGGCCACAAGAAAAGTGGAGGGGACACTGGAAAACCAGGGGAAGCATACAACCCTTGGGTGAATGGAATGAGGGATTTGTGACTTCCAAGTATCAATTGGGCTATGAATTCATCTTATAGAACCAACCAAGTATTTATCTGGTATTTCAGGTGGAGTTCTTTGAGGAGATAAATCAGGGAAATGTGAAAGAGAAAGAGAAAAGCCTAGCAAGAAGGCCACATTACACCCCAGTGAGAGACACTTAGCCTCCTCCTATATACACAGATGGGAAAGTTACTGCTAGGCCCAGTTCTTCCTAATCTGCCATGAGTGCATGTGGGAAGGGAATGTAGGTCATTCTAAGCAAGATGTACTATCCTAGTGATGCCTACAATCCCTGTCTGCTCTCTGCTGGTATGTTCTTTAATATCTGTGCCTCAATGTCCTTATCTTCAAAGTAGAACAAATCAAGTGCCTGTGTTTTCTGAGCCTGTTGTTGACAACTTCCTAGAAGCTGCCTAGAAATGTAGGGACACCAAGAGAAGACAGATCATTGTTGCAGGATGATGCTACTGAGCTGTGAGGTTAACTTGGGGGCGGGAAGTAATAGTTGTAGAAACATAGAGGTAGATGGAACAATACATCATGCCAGCCTCCAACATCCCTGTTCCTCCTTCCTTGTCAAGGTTCCACAGCCTGTTTGGGCAAATGTTAACCTTTCCTTGCAATTCCCAGGAGTATTGTGAAGTGTTTATAGGTAATATACTTCTGGATGAAGATTTTTTTCACTTTCTCTGAATTTGCTAGGAAGCTGAAGGGAATGGGTCTTTGAAGTAATGCTACTCTCTGATTTTGCTTCAAGTGCAGATAGGGAGAGCACTGACATTTGACTTCCAGAGGGTGGAGGAATGCATCTGACACAACCTAGAATATTGGGAGGAGGCAAGACACCATTTACAGAGGTCTCTGCATTCTGCAGAAAATTTCATCTTCAGGGTTACTTGGATACCTGTAAAGAAATGCCACCCATTACTTCCCAAGGCAACCTGTGCTAATACCAGACTATGCCGATGACTTGGAAAGCCTTCCTTCCTTCCTTCCTTCCTTCCTTCCTTCCTTCCTTCCTTCCTTCCTTCCATCTTTTCTTCCTTCCTTCTGTTCTTTCAGTTGAAAGATAGACTCTTCTTTTATACAATACATCCCAACCACAGTTTCCACTCCCTATACCCCTCCCAGGTCCCCACCCAAGCTCATCTCCTCCAGACACACTTACCCTCCATTTGCTCTTCAGAAAACGGAGGCCTCCAAGAGATAAAGTATGGTTGAAATGGATTTCCATGAAATATTTGCCTACCAATCTTGATTTTTTTCCCATCTCCCATGATGGCCACCATGAAACTCTCAGCATCTGTTCTCCAGAAGTATCATTCATTCTTTCTAGGTATTGATTCTTTCTACTTTACCATCCTCTTCTCCCTTCTAGTTTTTCCCTATAAATAAGCTTTATTGTTTTATAGTTCTAGAGACCATAAGGCCAAAATTGCTGTGATACATGCACAGATACACATAAGAAGACAACTTTCCAGAGTTGTGGGATCCCACAGAAGATTCTGAGTGAGATCTGAGCTTGCTTTTCCAGCAGGGCTGCATAAAAAATGATTGGACCACGGGCCTGGGTACCAGGTGTTTGGAAGGGTCTACATTTGGCTGTATCTAGCAAGAAGGAGGTCTTTTGCCTCACTCCATGCCATTGTTATAAAAAGACCCTTTGAATAAAGTTCTGGGCCAGTGGATAAGGATCCAGGCCCTCCCAAGGCTATCCTGTGTTTCTATCTATCTCTCTCCCTTCTGTATTTCTATCTAAATCTCTTATCCCTTACTCCTCAACAGTACCCTGCAGAAAAAGGTGGTTCCCCACAAATAGCACCACAAACAGGGACCAGGGACTTGGTAAAGGAGAGAGGGCGTGTCACAGGTATAAGGAAGCATGCCGATAAGGAATTGAAAAATAAAGGTGACAGTATTTTACTCTTGAGAGTGAAATTAAAGTGGCTGAAATATACCCAAGTGAGGCTGAAGTGTATATCTCTTTCTATCTAGGTTTCTCTTTTTCTTTCTCTCTTAATCTCTATCTATCTCCTAAATTAGGTTTAAAAATGGTAGTATAAGTAAGTCATAGAAATGTAGGCTTAGGAATATTAGGATAGAATATAGGCTTTAGGTCTAGGGACATGGTAAAGGTTTAATAGAGGGTTTAATTTAGAGTAGTTTTTTCCCCTGAGTGCAAGCAGAACCTGGGATACAGAAAGCAGTGTCCATGGCAGACTGTGAATTTGGTAGTCTGAGAGGCTTCAGAAGATCCAGGAGCTACCAACATTGGTAGATGCCAGAGCCAGTGCAAGTGGCAGCAGCCAGGCATTAGCAGATGAGGCCCGAGGGGCATCAGCACAGCACAGGTGGCAGATGCCTGAGACAGTGCAAACAGTGAGGTTCTACAAGCTTTCTGCCATGGAAAAAGCTGTGGTGAGCAGCAGAGACACTGTGCCTTGAGAGAGGCAAATGGCAGGCAGCAGCTTGGAGAGGAGCAACAGAGACTTCAGACCCCAACTGCCAGAGCAGGTCTGTCTCCCGGAGCAATAGTTCCTGGTGGCCAGAGCCCAGCAGGGATGCCACTGGAGAATCAGAGAACAGAGTGGGCAGCTGGAGAGTGAGAGCACAGGATGCTGTGGCAGCTGTGTGAGAGACAAAAAGCCTCCATAGAAAGATGCCCTTGGTGCACACACCAGGAGGGTCAGGGAACAGGCCTTCTGAGTCTGAGTACATTCTGGAAACTCTGGTGATCTTGAGGCAGTGTTTGGCAGAGCATGGAATGCAAGGACCACTGGCAGAGCAGGTAACACAGCTGGGGTGCAGCGGCCATGACTGGCCTTGGCTAGGTTCCCTCCCAGACTTTAGGTGCAGAGAGCAGTGGCTCATAAGAGCAGGGGTGGCCTCTTTAGCTAGTGTGGCATGAAAGCCCTTAGGGTGATTGAAAGCCCTCAGGGCCTAAAGATACAAGGGTCCTGGGAATGGCCAGTTAGAGGAGGCACAGATAGACCAGGACTATGAAAGATGTAAAAACCTGAACAGAGCCAGGAGCCAAAAGCCGTGCAGTTTCTGTTTGCTGGCTATAAGAAAGTCTCTTTTGAAAGAACTCTGCCCCAGCCAGCAAATATCTTTTGCCCTGGAGCAAAATGGCTTTAAGGTAAGGCTACAAACTGCAAAACATAGCTGTAGCAGAGAGCAAAAGTTTCAGAGAAGCTTGCTTGAACTGAAAAAAAGTTTTGGCTATGGAACTCCTCATATTTGGAGCTGTTTGCTTCAGAGTGATTACGACTCTAACAGCTATACAAAGACTTAAAGGCAGCTAATGAGCCATGCCTGGATTTTGACTGCTCAGAAGAACTTTAAGACTGATTTCAGAAAGCTTTCTGAAACTTTAAGATTCTTGATAGAACTGTGCTTTTGAACTTTTGGGACTTAAGAAATAGGATGGACAGGAGTGATTTCATTGCAATGGGACAATTTTGACTTTACTTATGCATATAGACTCTATTTGCAAACTGTTTTGTGTTAAAATGGAATTGTTTATGGAACTTGTTTTGTGTTAAAAAACAGAACTGTTTAAATGAAGAAATTTGTTTTTTTTTTTCTACTCAGGTTCAAGATGCAGTTTAAAAAATCATAAAGAAAAGGGGGAGTCAATATTCCTCAGTCTCTTTATTTTTTAAAAAAATATTTTCTTGTTACTTGAGTGTATTAATGTTGTGTTAATGTACTCTATGTTTTGTAGAGTACATTAATGTTCTTTTAAGAAATTGCTTTTGGATGTCTGATAAAGTTGTTAATGGTTATGTTGAGAGTATTGCTTTTGTATGTAGGTTTGTAGGAATTTTAATTGTATATAGTAATATTCTACAGTCACAGAAAGAGAAGTCTCAGCCCTGCTTAACTCCACTCAAGCAGCTTCCTCTTTAGGACATGGCTCCAGTACCTCCTCAGTTGCCAGCATTAGATTTCTCATTGGCATCCTTAACTTCTCCCTCTGTGCCACATACTCATACTACAAATCTTGACAATTTCCTTATCATTTACAATTTACTGTCATATCTGGGATGTAGCTCCAGTTCAATAGTCCTCCAACCACTGCACTATTCTCACTCATTATTGTCTACTGATCTACTCTCAGCTGTTCCTTCATGGGCCTACCTCTATAGCTCTTCTATGTGAGTGCTGTAGGGATTTAGCAAAACTGCTGATGAAACCAATGTACTCTAACTAATTGAAACCACACAATGTCTCCCCAACCTGCAGGGCACCTTAGAAACAGTCTTTTGAGGGTACTACAGTAAAGTTGTTGCAACCCCTCCTATATTAGCTTAGGTCAGGCCAGTCCCTTTCCTGGGCTTTAGTCTACTTATCTTAAAAATTGGAATAGATAATGCCTTGATTTCTGGTCTTATCAAATGCTTTCTAAACATGCCTAACATAAAATACATTTGGGGAATGCTGCATTCCTTAGGCACCATGAGAGAGAAAGAGTCTTGGGGAAACTGTCTGAGGAACATAAGGAACATTTCTGGGAAACAGTGGATTGGATAATTACCCAGGGTCACTTAAGTATCTAAGGTTTTTTTTTCAGAAAGGTAATGACATTTGTCTCAGGTTTGTATTTGCACAGTAGATGATGCTCTGACAATTTGGTGCTGAATAGGGGTGCAAAATAAGAGATAGGTCAAGCAGATTGGGAGAGCAGCTATTGCTATAGACAGTAAGATCCTAGTCATAGAAGAGCACAGAGTATACATTATACCCAGAAAGTCTAAGGTCTGACGAGAAAAGCATGTTAACCACATAAGTGATGGGTATTTCTGTGGTCCATGTACTACAGTAGGACATGCCAGTTCAAAGGCATTCTCAATTAACAATTTCCCTGAGAATATTTACCCAGGGACTTCTGGGTGGCAAAAGAGAGCTTCCCCACTCATGTGCTTGCTGTTGTATACAAGACAATGTTGGCAGTTCCAAGTGTTGACTCTAAGTAGCTCTGCTATAAAATCAGCTCTTTTCAATCTCTGGACCATGTCCTGGACAAGGCAGAAGTCTTTCATGGCACTGGGCATGGAGCCTGGTCTGCTGTATTTCTCAGTTGGATCTTGCATTAGTACTGATTGCTTGCAAGGCTGCCAGTCTAAGGCTGTGTTTTCTAATCAAGGAGGCCAATTTAGTACTTGCAAAATACTAGTCAGCTAGGCCACATAACTGTCCCTTCCTGATAGAAGGAGGCAGAGATTGTGGAGGTTTCTGTGAATGATTTTTTTAAGCAGCCCTAGGTTTCTGAGCTCCCTCCTCCTTAGTCAGTTCAAGACTATTCACTAAAGTTCAACAATAGATCTCCTCATCTTGGGGTTGGTGAAGGAGGTCCAGTCCTCTTTTTGGTATCTTTCTGGGACCAGAAGATGGGAATTTGTTTATCAGAGTCCCTCTTCAGAAATATGTTACTTTTTACCTTATTTTAGTCAAAATTACAGAAGAAATATGATGGAATTTCCAGTAGTTAACATGTACTGAACACTTAGTTTAGTACATGCCAGACACTGCTGCATGATTTCTTTCAGCTGGCCCATTAGTCCAACAGGTATTAATAGTAACATCTGTTATATAGTTAACAAAACCAAGGAAGAAAAGATAGACACAGAAGAACTGACTTAAGGTCACACAGAAGAAGATTGCAAGTTGGGATTGCAACTCAGATTATTATTTGTCACCACCAGAGTTTATGAGTTCTGTGAGTAAACAGCCCATGTTTACTTCATGCTAGGATCTGCTACAAGTGTGTGTAAAGAGGAAGTAAGAATGGGACTAATACTGCCTAGGGTATAGCTTTGTGGTTTACTTGAAAGGGGTGTGGGGAAAGGTCTGTGAAATGTGGGCTCAGAGAAATAAGCACTCTGCTTCTTACTTCCCAAGGCCAGCATCCCCCCCCCAGATACTTACTGTGGACTCTCAGATATTGGAGATCAGAGGATATTCCACATTGACTGGCTCTGTTTCCCAAACAGGTTTGCATTGTTTTGAAACCATGACACAAAGCACCCAGAGAGCAAATAGAAGTTGATTACAACACAACAGGCAGTAACCAAGACACCAAGAATGAGTGGGACAGATTTAGAAGATGGGGGACTGAAAGAGAAGGGTGTTTACTGTGAAAGATACATTTGAAAAGGGAGCCCACACCTGTAGAGGCAGCCCAGTTGACTGAAATTAGAGTCCTTGGGCTTTTCCTGATCTTTAATTCAATAATTCTTCCTTCCAAGACTTTATTCCTGGAAAACAGCTCAACAGAATTGAGAAAATATATGCATGAAAATGTGTATTATGAAATTGGCTGTACTAATATAACAGTGGGAACAAATGAATTGTCCCACAATAAGAGATGGCAAATGAGATTATGGAATATCCAGTCCATGACATATTATGAGACAATTTAATATGTTCACTATGAAACAGTAGTAGACTGGGAAATATTTAGAACAAATTTGTTTTTAAGAGAGTGTCTCCTTATGTATTCCAGGCTCCCATAAAACTTGAGGTCACCTTGCTTCAGCCTTTGAAATGCCGGAATGACAGACCATGCCAATATACCAAGCTTGGAACAGGTTTTGCATAGAAAGAGGCACTATTGTGTTTATATTATGATCTTGCAATTTACAAAATCTTTTTTGTATAATACCCAAATAATGTATTATTATTATTATGTGAAGGTGATGGGAAAAATGTTTAAATTGTGTACATTGCAAAAAACAACAGTGTGTGTGTGTGTGTGTGTGTGTGTGTGTGTGTGTGTGTGTGTGTTGGAATCAGTATTCAATTCCTCCTCAAAGCTCAGTCTATTTTCAATGGTTTCTACATCAGCTTAAGAATAAAACTGCCTATATGTAGAACAGAGAAAAAAAACGGTGCTGAAGCTATTTGATGCATGACCAGGACCATGACATGTTATGAAAAAAAGTCAGGATCCCTCCATGGTACATTTGGCTATTCAGAAAGCTTTTGAAAATTATAAAACTATCTCATCTGGTCCATTGCTGTCATTGCTAGACAGCCAGCCAATTCTCATCTTGAGTCTTTGATTTGTAAATAGTCCCTGCCTATCAGTGAATAGAGATGTAGCCAGAACACTTCTTCCAGATGAAAAGAAACAGCTGAGCAATCTTCCTTCAATCAGAAGGAAGCATGTTTCAAATTCCACACTTGATTGTACATTGGTCTTGCCAAGATTCTATAGGCAGAGAGTTCCTCAATGTCTGCCCACAGACAGGGTAAACTTTGGTCCAGAAGACAGTAATTAATATAGAAAACAGTGGTGATTCTCATCTCAAGTTTCCACATCTGGTGCTGATAGTTTGCCTGGCCTGGAAGTGTCCATCTGTGCATACTTACCTCCAAGCCTTACTTGTGGCTGTTTATCCCTTGAGATGTGTCCCATGAGACCAAGAGAAATCCAAAGCATTTGGCCTTCATGTGTCTTTACTTCTCAATTTTGGATAATTCTTTCATAATTGCCACCTTTTGGGATAGTCAGCGTAGAATAGTGGCTATGTAGCCCCTTCTATATTCTGAATTCACACTCAGAGGCAATTAAGCCCAAAGAAGACCAGATATTGGCCAATCCCCTTAGGTTAAGGACTTTAATGTTTTTCATTTTAAGACTTTGTTGCCTTGACTCTTCTTTCACGTAGAATATCTTTACCTATGTCTACATCTATCTCTAATCCATCTTTCACTGTGCCTTATAGACAGAGCTAATGAAAAAGAAGTGAACACAGAGACAAATAACAAAGAAATGAATGCTGGTAGCCAAACTGATTTGTTCAAATCATGAGCTAGAAATAACATTTCTGATGCCTAGCACCTGTTCAAGTCCAGTACTGTTTTGTTAGGTGGTCTTTTGGGAATATGCTGTGATTTGGACATTCATAGTTGCATACCTGGATACACCAGTGTATCAACAACCCTAATACTATATGCTCATTCTCTGTGCTAGGTATGAGAAAAGATGCACTGTCAACTTGGACTGCATTTTTCTTCTCCATGTTCCAGGGCTGTCCTGGATTTACTTCACACTCTCGTGACCTATTTTCCTATTCTAGTCTCAGCTTGCTGTTACCAGTTCTGCTCTTATTTTTAAAATGTGTTTTAGATGTGAAATATAACATAAAAACAGAAACAAAGCCAAGCCTTTATAGATTAACCACTTACTACAAAGCAAATGTGTGTGCAACTAATCAAGAAAAGTAACAACTGTATGAATATCAGGAACTGCCCACATATCCCTTTCCAACCCTTACATCTCACTCCTGGCTACAGGAAATGGCCAGGCTGACTTTTCCAGCAATTGCTTCCTTATCTTTATAGCTTTTCTATGTAAGTATGGATCCTTAAATGTTATACATTACCTTTCCTTAGTTTTGAGCTTAGTATAAATGAAAGTCTGTGGTATGTATTCCTTTGTGTGTAACTTCCACTGTGTGTGAGATTGATCCATGTTATTGATATAGAACATTTCCATTCCCTCAAAAATGCTCCCTCCTGACCTTTCAAGGCCAACTCCTATGATCCTGGCTGTAGTCTTCCCTTTTCTAGAATTTCATATACATGGAATAGTACAGCATGCATTATTTTGTTGCAGATTTTTCTTGATAATCATTAATTTTAAGCCCATTTATGTTATGTGTTTCAACAGTTTCTTCCTTTACAATACTGAGTAGTATTCCATATTATGGAAAAGCTGAAACTCATTTATCGGTTCACACACCAATGTACACTTGAATTGCTGTAATTTTTATTATTAAAAATAAAGCTGCTCTAAGCATTTATGTACAGACCTCTCTGTGAACATTTGCAGTTTTCTTGGTTAGTATTTAGTGATAGAGTTTCTGGGTTGTATGATTAGTACAGATTGGATTTTTGTAAGAAATTACTGAAGGGGTTTCCAAAGTAACATCAAGATTTTGTATTTCTATAATGCAGTTTAGGGTCCAGTTGCTCTGTGTCCTTCACAGTGCTGTTCTTGGATGTGAAGTGAACTTCCTTTGTGTTCATCTGTTCATTTTCATGTTCTTCTTGGCGATTCACATATCTACTTTTGAGAAGTGTTCTATTTAACTATTTGCCTATTGTTATCACTCAGTTATTTTCCTAGTCCCCTAAAAGTATGATGCATACATTCCAGATATACATTGTTTTTAGATACATGATTTATTAATTTATGCCATTTCCTTTTCTTAGTGATTCTCTCCAAGAGCAAAATGTGGTAAATGTCAGTGCATCATTTTTTATAGTTTCTACTTTTCTGTCCTATTGAGAAAATATTTCCACTGTTTCTATTTTATAGAATAATTTGAGGAGTATTGGCATTAACTCTTCTTTGAAAGTCTGGTAGAATTCTGTGCTAAAATTCTCTGGCCCTGGGATTTTCTTGGGTGGAGTATTCTAAATAACTGCTTCTTGTAGATGTAACCAACCATCTTATTAAATAAGAAACACAGAACCAATGTAAAAGAGAAAGCCAAGAGGTCAGAGCTCAGAGCTAAAACCTTACCCTTCCTCCTGCGGTGGACCAACCTCTCCGAAAAAGAGGTACTTCCTCTGTGTTTGTCTTTATATAGTCTTTCTATACTGCCTTCCCATTGGTTGTAAACCCAAATACATGAATGCCTCATCACTGCCTGTATGTACAGCCCTCCAGGTCTTAAAGGCGTGTGTCTCCAATGCTGGCTGTATCCCTGAACACACAGAGACTTACCTAGCTCTGCCTACCAAGTGCTGGGATTATAAGCGTACACCACCACCGCCCTGCTTTCCTATGGCTTGCTAATAGCTCTGACCCCCGGGCAACTGTATTTATTAACATACAATTAAAATGACATTTCAGTACAAAGAAAATACGACCATATTCCCCCTTTGTATGTTAATAAAAAGAAAAAAAGAAAAAGGTTATAACTAACAAAAGAAAAACTATATACAAAGTACAATAACTATATACAATATATACAAGTAATAAATACCTAAATAATGTCTAGTCCATTTGTATTTGACAAATTCAGAGAAAATAATTTCATTATCTATCCTATTTTGGTATGTTCAAAATGTATTTAATTCACTTTCTATCCTAATTAATCTTCAACTACAACTAACTAACCTCCAACTATAACTAACTAATCGTCAACTCCTTCAGAGACACGAGAAGGAAATAATATTAGCTAACAAAAATAAAAACAGGAAGTGCATCCAAACAAAATTGTGAGTTGACAGAAACAGTCAGCTGCCTGGACAGTCACCTGAGGTTTCTCTGCAGTGTTGGGGCATCATCTTCAGCCTAAAGGCTTAGCGTATCTGATAGACTCATTTGTGAAGTAGGTTGTACACAAGGTCAAAAGTTCAACCTCACATTGGGTGAGAGCAGTCCATGTACCAGAAAGACCTGAATTCCACTAGTGTCATGTCATGATTCAGGATTTTAAATGCTGGAAATTATTGACAGTTTTTTGAATTCATTCTTGGCTGTGTATATATGGCTTCATCTCAGCATCAATTCTATTGCTTTTGGAAAATTTGCTGTTAATTTCTCCCTAAAAATTACTGCAAGCTCTTTTCCAAGGTTCTCTTTCTGTCCATAATTTTTAAATGTCCTCCTTAGTTAAAGGTATGAAAATTTCTGCTGGGTCTGTTCCTGCTAATTGATGAAGTCACAATTTTCCTTTCCAAATCAAGTCAGAGATTTTTTTTTGACATAAGTTTTTAATTTTTTATTTGGTTTATTTGGTAAAAAATCCATTCCAATATAATATCTTCCCTCTGCATTAATATTCCTATAGGAGAATGCCTAGAAGGTAAAATAACCAAAATGCAATCCAGCTTTGGATCAATACGATCCACATGCCCTTCATGTACTTTCTTTTCTACCAAGGTCAATTCTTTCTCAGTTTCAGGTGATAATTCTCTTGGACTAATTAAGTCCTTGTCACCTTCTAAGGTTTTGAACAAATTAGTCAGTTCATCATTTTTTACCCCAACAATAGTTCATAGAGGAGAAATATCTCCAAATAATCTTTGAATGTCATTAAGAGTCTGTAATCTATCTCTCTTAATTTATACCTTTTGGGGTCTAATTTTTTGTAGCTCTATTTTGTATCCTAAATAATTAATAGAATATCCTCTTTGTATCTTTTCAGGAGCAATTTGTAATCCACACCAAGGCAAATTTTTCTTTACTTCTTCAAACATTCTTTCTAAAGTATCTGCATTTGAGTCACCTAGTAAAATATCATCCATATAATGATAAATTATAGATTTAGGATTTTTTTCCGTATCACTTCCAATGGCTGTTGTACAAAATATTGGCACAGAGTTGGGCTATTCAACATTCCCTGTGGGAGTACCCTCCATAGAAATCTTTTAACCGGTTGAGAATTATTATAAGTAGGCACTGTGAAAGCAAATCTTTCTCTGTCTTTTTCTTGGAAGGGTATTGAAAAGAAAGTTTTAAATCCATAACTATGAGAGGCCATCATTTTAGTAACAGAGTAGGCAAAGGAATTCCAGATTGTAGAGAGTCCATTGGCTGAATTACTTTGTTAATTGCTTTAAGGTCTGTTACCATTCTCCATTTACCAGATTTCTTTTTAACAACAAATACAGGAGAATTCCAAGGGCTGGTTGATTCTTCAATATGCTGAGCATTTAACTGTTTTTTTTTTTTTTACCAGCTCTTCTAAAGCCTGGAGTTTCTCTGTTGTTCATGGCCATTGCTGTATCCATACAGGCTTGTCTGTTAACCCTTTTAAAGGTAGAGCTGTTGGTGTCTTTGGAAGATCATTAGTTGTTGTGCCCTGTTCTTGTATAATATGGATGGCTGGTGACCACTCATTAGAATAGTATCTTCTAATATTTTCTCAGAAACATGTGCTAGTTTATCATTTGTTTCTGAAATTGGAAGGATATTAATCTGAGTATTCCATTGTTGCAACAAGTCTCGACCCCACAGGTTCATAGCTATGTTAGTCACATATGGTTTTAATTTTCCTCTCTGTCCTTCTGGACCTATACATTCGAACCATCTTGCACTCTGTTTCACCTGAGATAATGTCCCAATTCCTAACAGTTGAACATTTACCTCCTGAAGAGGCCAAGTTGGACGCCAAAATTCTGGTGCAATTATGGTAACATCCGCACCTGTTTCTACCAGACCAGACAACAAAACACCATTTATTTTTATCCTTAATTTTGGTCTTTGTTCATTAATAGAAGTTTGCCAAAATTTTTTCTTTATGTTTTCTTCTGAATTTACTATTCTCTCTGTTTCATTATCCTGACCAGCATGATTTCTTCCAATAGGAATTTGGTTTTTTAATTGCTCTGAGTAGGGGTTTGCTCCATGGCTGCAGGAAAGGTTTGAACTGGATTTGCTATGGGGACCTGCATGAGGACCCTCTGGGAGTTTCCCTAGGACTCAGGCAAAGGATTACCCTGTCTGTCCTTTGTTGATCTACAATTATTGGTCCAGTGTTTTCCCTTACCACACCTCCATACTCCAAAAGGAAGGGGCATTCTGTTGCCATTGTTGCTTGAAGAAACATTGTTTCTAGGAATGACCTGTTGGCAATCCCTTTTCAAATGTCCTTGCTTTCCACATCCAAAACATCTAACATTCCTCAAACCTTTTGAAATTGCTTTTCCTACCCACATATCATCATGGTCATGAGCCTCAACATTAACAGTGTCTCTAATCCAATCTTCCAAAGGTGCATATCTTGCCTTTAACAGCCTGATTATTTTTTGCATGCTCCATTCACATTCTCAAACTCAAAAGATTCAATTAGTACCTTACCAGCTTCTGAATCCAGGACCATTCTCTTTACTGCTGAAGCCAGTCTTTGTAAAAAATCTGTAAAAGTTCCAATTGGGTCATGACATAAGTTAAGTCCTTTATTTCTCTGTTAAGTTTCAATTTTGGAGATCTGTCCGGTGGTGAAAGTGGGGTGTTGAGATCTCCCACTATTAATGTGTGGGGTTTTATATGTGGTTTAAGCTTTAGTAATGTTTCTTTTACATATGTGGGTGCCCTTGTGTTTGGGGCATAAATGTTCAGAATTGAAACTTCATCTTGGTGGATCATTCCTGTGATGAGGATGTAATGCCCTTCTTGATCTCTTTTGATTGATTTTAGTTTGAAGTCTATTTTGTTGGATATCAGGATGGCTACACCCGCTTGTTTCTTAAGACCATTTGATTAGAAAGTCTTTTCCCAGCCTTTTATTCTTAGGTAGTGTCTGTCTTTGAATTTGAGATGTGTTTCTTGTATGGAGCAGAAAGATGGGTCCTGCTTTCGTATCCATTCTGTAAGTCTATATCTTTTTATAGGTGAATTAAGTCCATTGATATTAAAGGATATTAATGACCAGTGATTGTTCATCCCTGTTATTTTTGGTGGTAGTGTGTGTGTACTTCTCTTCTTTGGGGTTTACTGTTGTGGCTTTATCTATTGCCTGTATTTTCGAGTGTGTATCTGACTTCCTTCGGTTGGAATTTTCCTTCTAGTGCTTTCTGTAGGGCTGGGTTTGTGGATAGGTATTGTTTAAATCTGGCTTTCTCTTCGAATGTCTTGTTCCTTCCGTCTATGATGATTGAAAGTTTTGGTGGGTATATTAGTCTGGGCTGACATCCATGGTCTCTTAGTGTCTGCATTACATCTGTCCAGGTCCTTCTGGCTTTCAAAGTCTCCATTGAGAAATCGGGTGTTATTCTGATGGGTTTACCTTTATAGGTCACTTGGCCTTTTTCCTTTGCTGCTCTTAATATTCTTTCTTCATTCTGTACATTTAATTGTTTTATTATTATATGTCGAGGGGACTTTGTTTGGGAGTCTAGTCTGTTTGGTGTTCTATAGGCTTCTTGTATCTTCATAGGCATTTTCTTCTTTAAGTTGGGAAAGTTTTCTTCTATAATTTTGTTGAATATATTTTCTGTGCCTTTGAGTTGGTATTCTTCACCTTCTTCTATCCCTATAATTCACAGGTTTGGTCTTTTCATGGTGTCCCAAATTTCTTGGACATTTTGGTTCATGACTTTGTTGGCTTTAGTGTTTCCTTCGACTGATGACACTATTTCTTCTACTGTATCTTCAATGCCTGAGATCTTCTCTTCCATCTCTTGCATTTGTTGGTTATACTTGCATCTGTAGTTCCCAATCTTTTACTCAGGTTTTCTATTTCCAGCATTCCTTCTGTTTGTGAATTCTTTATTTTTTCAATTTCTTTTTTCAGGTCTTGGACTGTTTCCTTTGTTTGTTTCATTGCTTTTTCATGATTTTCTTTCAGTACTTTATTGGTTTCTTCTAGGACTTTATTGTTTTCTTCCAGGACTTTATTGCTTTCTTGCAGGACTTTATTGTTTTCTTCTAATTTGTTTGCCCTTTCCTCTAGTTGTTTCCAGCGTTCTTCCAATTTTCTTTTCTTTCCCTCTGCTGAAGCCTCTAACTTCTTCATGATGTCACTCATAAGGCTATTTTCTTCTGCTTCTTCCAATTTTTGATGTTCAGGTCTAGATGTTGGAGGCAGGCTAGGTTCTGGTGATGCTGTATTGTGTGGTGGTAATCTAATTGTACTGAAATGTGATTTTGATTGTATGTTAATAAATAAAGTTGTCCGGGGGTCAGAGCTACTAGAGCCATAGCAAGAGTGTGGCGGTGGTGGCACATGCCTTTAATCCCATAGATCTCTGTGTGTTCAGGGATATAGCCAGCATTGGAGACATATGCCTTTAAGACCTAGGGGGCTGTACATTCAGACAGTGACGAGGCCGTCACATGTTTGGGTTTACAACCAATGAGAAGGCAGAACAATAATACTATAAAAAAGGCGTACAGACAGGAAGTAGCCCTCTTTTGCGAAGCTAAGACAGCAGGAGGAAGGGTGAGATTTTAGCTCTGAGCTCTGACCTCTTGGCTTTCTCTTTTACATTGTTTCTGTGTTTCTTATTTAATAAGACAGTTAGTTACATCAATATCTGGCGCCAAACGTGACAAGAATCCATTACAAACCGCTTGGCTTGACTGCAGATCCGCTTTCCCGCAAGGGCGGCAGGCGACGGAGGAAGCGGCAGGAAGTGGCCAGAGTCCTAGTCCGAGCTGCCGGCTTCCTAGATTGAGCTGCCGGCTTCCTAGTCCGGGTGGCAGCTTCTAGCCCGGGCCTAGGTCTGTGAGCAGCTTGCTTAAAGCCGGTGCTACAAACAACTCAGACCTGCCCTGCCGAACAGGGCCCGGCCTGTAAAGCCAATGCACGTGGTCGGAGCTTAAGGAAGCCAGACCCAAGCCTTGACTCGGCACAAGAGGGAACATGTGGCTGGATTTAAGCTATAGCCGGCTATGCTTTCTTGTGCGTTCTCTCTTTTGTCTCTCTCTCTCTCTCTCTCTCTCTCTCTCTCTCTCTCTCTCTCTGGATTTACACCTGGGACACTAGGTGGCTGCTTTGAAAATCCCCTCGGATTTCTACTGTTCTACGCAGATTTGGTAAGTCATAACATATCAGATGTTTTAAAGGAAACTATCTAAAAGAGAATTTTTTCCACATTAAAAAACAAATGGGTTTTATGTGTACATTGGAAGAAAATTGGTTTTTGTTCGAAATTTTAGGCATTCTGGCAATGGAACAACTATATAATAGTATTGGTGGAATTATGCACCTTATCACTATGCTAATCCACATTTTAATATTTAAAAAGATAATCAATTTAAGTGCCAGGATAACAGCTTTAGAAGAACTTGTTAAACCTGTAAAAATTCAGACAGAAGAAATTAACAGAAGTTGTTTCAAGTCGGGATCATAAGGTTGCAGAAAGAAAGCCTGTTTTCACACAGTCACACTTAATTTATCCTGTAACCGTACAGCAGATGCCTGATCAAATGGCTACACAAAATATTGGGCTCCAATTGAAATGTTGGATTTAAAAAGGTTTAAGGAGGCAATAGTATCTTATGGCATGCATTCCCCATATGTAAAGCAAATGTTAAACTCTTGGTCAACATATAATAGGATAGTACCACAAGACTGGCGGGACCTTGAACAAGGTGTTCTGAAACCCAGCCAGAGACTTCAATTTCTGACTTGGTTTAAGGAGGAGGCTAAAAACATAGAAAAACAATGGAGGGATAAAGGAATACAAGTTTGCCAGGATCAGCTTATTGGCGAAGGCCAATATGCTTCAGCACAAACACAATGTTTATATGATGTCCAAACCCTAATTTTATGTTGAACAGCAGCCTTGAATGCATGGGACAGAGTTGAGGAACCAGGAAAAAAATCTGAGTCATTTACAAAGGTGATGCAAGGCCCAAAAGAGTCTTTTATAGATTTTTTAAAAAGACTGGCTTCAGCAGTAAAGAGAATGGTCTCGGATTCAGAAGCTGGTAAGGCAATAATTGAATCTTTGGCCTTTGAGAATGCGAATGCAGCATGCAAAAGAATAATCAGGCCATTAAGGGCAAGATCTGCACCTATGGAAGATTGGATTAGAGAAACAATTAATGTTGAAGCTGATGAGCATGATGATACATGGGTAGGAGAAGTAATTTCAAAAGGCTTGAGGAGTGTTAGATGTTTTGGATGTGGAAAGCAAGGACATTTGAAGAGGGACTGTAGACAGGTCATTCCCAGAAACAATGTTTCTAAAAAGGAACAATGGCAACAGAATGCCCCTTCCTTCTGGAGTATGCAGAAGGTGTGGTAAGGGAAAACACTGGACCAACGAATGTAGATCAACAAAGGACAGACAGGGTAATCCTTTGCCTCAGTCTTCGGGAAACTCCCAGAGGGGCCTCGCGCAGGCCCCCAGTGCAAATCCAGTTCAAACCTTTCCTGCAGCCATAGAGGAAATGCCTGCTCTGGAGAGCGATTAAATAACCAAATGCCTATTGGAATAAATCATGCTTGTCAGGATGATGAAACAGAGAGAATAGAAAATTCAGGAGAAAACATAAAGAAAATTTTTTGGCAAACTTCTATTAATGAACAAAGACCAAAATTAACGATAAAAATAAATGGTGTTTTGTTGTCTGGTCTGGTAGACACAGGTGTGGACGTTACCATATTTGCACCAGAATTTTGGCATCCAACTTGGCCTCTTCAGGAGGTAAACGTTCAACTGTTAGGAATTGGGACATTATCTCAGGTGAAACAGAGTGCAAGATGGTTTGAATGTATAGGTCCAGAAGGACAGAGAGGAAAATTAAAACCATATGTAGCTAACATAACTATGAACCTGTGGGGTCGAGACTTGTTGCAACAATGGAATACTCAGATTAACATCCCTCCAATCTCAGAAACAAATCATAAACTAGCACATGTTACTGAGAGACATATTAGAAGATATTGTTCTAATGAGTGGTCACCAGCCATCCATATTATACAAGAACAGGGCACAATAACTGATGATCTTCCAAAGACACCAACAGCTCTACCTTTAAAATGGTTAACAGACAAGCCTGTATGGGTCCAGCAATGGCCTTTAACAACAGAGAAACTCCAGGCTTTAGAAGAGCTGGTAGAAGAACAGTTAAATGCTCAGCATATTGAAGAATCAACCAGCCCTTGGAATTCTCCTGTATTTGTTGTTAAAAAGAAATCTGGTAAATGGAGAATGGTAACAGACCTTAGAGCAATTAACAAAGTAATTCAGCCAATGGGCTCTCTACAATCTGGGATGCCTTTGCCTACTCTGTTACCAAAAGGATGGCCTCTCATAGTTATTGATTTAAAAGACTGTTTCTTTTCAATACCCTTACAAGAAAAAGACAGAGAAAGATTTGCTTTTACAGTGCCTACTTATAATAATTCTCAACCGGTTAAAAATTTCTATGGAGGGTCCTCCCTCAGGGAATGTTGAATAGCCCAACTCTGTGCCAATATTTTGTACAACAGCCATTGGAAGTGATACGAAAAAAATTTCCTAAATCTATAATTTATCATTATATGGACGATATTTTACTAGCTGACTCAAATGCAGATAGTTTAGAAATAATATTTGAAGAAGTAAAGAAAATTTTGCCTTGCTGGGGATTACAAATTGCTCCTGAAAAGATACAAAGAGGAGATTCTATTAATTATTTAGGATATAAAATAGAGCTACAAAAAATTAGACCGCAAAAGGTGCAAATTAGGAGAGATAGACTACAGACTCTTAATGACTTTCAAAGACTATTTGGAGATATTTCTCATCTACGAACTATTGTTGGGGTAAAAAATGATGAACTGACTAATTTGTTCAAAACCTTAGAAGGTGACAAGGACTTAAATAGTCCAAGAGAATTATCACCTGAAGCTGAGAAAGAATTAGCCTTGGTAGAAAAGAAAGTTCATGAAGGACACGTGGATCGTATTGATCCAAAGCTGGATTGCATTTTGGTTATTTTACCTTCTAGGCATTCTCCTACTGGAATATTAATGCAAAGGGAAGATATTATATTGGAATGGATATTTTTACCAAATAAACCAAATAAAAACTTAAAAACTTATGTGGAAAAGATCTCTGACTTGATTTACAAAGGAAAATTGAGACTTCGTCAATTAGCAGGCATAGACCCAGCAGAAATTTTCGTACCATTAACTAAGGAGGACATTGAAAAATTATGGACAGAAAGTGAACCTTGGCAAAGAGCTTGCAGTAATTTTTTGGGAGAAATTAACAGCAAATATCCAAAAAGCAATAGAATTGATCTTATAAAGAGAGCTGAATGGATCTTGCCTCGAATTGTACAGCAAAAACCCATATCTGGAGTTCGTACATTTTATACAGATGCCAACAAAGAAGGAAAGGCAGGTTACAAATCAGAAAATTTAAGTAAAGTGGTTCAAAGTCCGTATAGTTCAGTTCAAAAATCAGAATTGTATGCTATTCTGTTGGTATTAATGGATTTTTCAGAACCTCTCAACATAGTAACTGACTCTCAGTATGCTGAAAGAGTGGTGTTACATATTGAGACTGCAGAATTTATCCCTGATGCTTCAGAATTAACTTCACTATTTATTCAATTACAAGATACAATCAGGAAAAGGAATCATCCTTTACATATAACTCACATTCGATCCCATACTGGTCTGCCAGGCCCTCTAGCACAAGGCAATGATGAGATTGATAAATTATTGATAGGAAATGTGCTGGAGGCCTCAGAATTTCATAAAAAAAATCATGTCAATAGTAAAGGTTTAAAAAAGGATTTTTCCATAACCTGGCAACAAGCCAAAGAAATAGTAAAGAAATATCCTACTTGTTCCTTCTACAATCAAACGCCATTACCAGCAGGATGTAACCCAAAGGGTACTCAGAGAAATGAAATCTGGCAGATGGATGTGTTTCACTTTGCAGAATTTGGAAAACTGAAATATGTACACCACACTATCGATACTTATTCAGGATTTCAATGGGCAACTGCTTTGAGTTCTGAAAAAGCTGATTCTGTAATCACTCATTTGCTAGAAGCTATGGCCATCATGGGTATACCTGCACAAATCAAAACTGACAATGCTCCATCATATGTCTCTGTTAAAATGAAACAGTTTTTTGCTTATTACAATATAAAGCATATTACAGGCATACCACATAATCCTATAGGTCAAGCAGTTATAGAAAGATCAAACAGAACTCTAAAGGATATGCTAAACAAACAGAAATGGGTAACAAAAACTCCCAGAAATAGACTGCATAATGCTCTTCTAACTTTGAATTTTCTGAATGCCAATGAGAAAGGAACAACAGCTGCAGAGAGACATTGGATAATAGAAAAAACTACAGAATTAAATCAGCCTATATACTTTAAGGATGTGCTGACCTCAGAATGGAAACCAGGGTATGTATTACATTGGGGACGAGGTTTTGCTTTTGTTTCTACAGGAGAAGATAAGCTGTGGGTACCATCAAAATTGATAAAGGTTCGATTTGAACAAGAGAGACCTCTTAATTAGAGGAGGTGATAGTTCATCAACCAGCATGAACATCCAATTTAAACTAACTTGTATCAATAACACATGCCTTTTCATTTAATCAGATAATAACTTGTCAAAAGGAAACATCCCCAAAATTAGTCTTGGGGAAAGGTTTTTTTTTTTTTTTTGTCTTTTAGGAGAATGAAGGTTAAGGAATTTGAAGAACACTGGACAAATGAGACAACTGAAGAAAAGGGACAAATCATCTATCCCAAGAAACAGAGTGAAACAGTGTATGGGTATATATTATCTAAAAAATTTTATGTCTTCCTAAATGTTTGTTTCTGCTTTTCTTTAAAGATTAAACACTATTGGTCTTCTAATAGTCCCAGTTCAATTAAAATTTAAAACTGACTTTGGAGTTGGAGAATGGCTCTCTCCCTCTTTAAACTCAAGCGTGTTGTTAAAAGGAAAATGCAAACTCCCTGTATCATGCCAGAATAAAAGAGCCATCTTCTGCTATCGTACAGGACAAAAGCAAAATTAATTAAGGGACTATTCTATTACTAATCTTAACTCTTTGATTCTATTCTGATTCTTTAAACTTTTCTCAAAGTATAAATTTTATATCAAAATTTACAAGATTAATATATATATATATATACACACACACACACACACATATATATATATATATATATATATATATATACATTTTAAACTTTGTTAAGATATGAATGGTCATATAGAGTACTAACTAATTCCAGAAAAAAGGCTAGCTTCATATATATGTTTTTGTGTTCGAGACTCTCATCAGTGTTCTGCAGGAAATCATGGCCAGGCCTAACATCAACTGAAGTCTCCAGAAAGAAGATGGGGCCCCACAACAACAACAATTCCATGTGGACAATAATAATATCATTAAGCTGACAAACATCATCCACAGATCAGCTTTGAACTACAAGGTGCTCAGAGCAATTTTGAGATGACTAGCTGGGATGATCCAGTCTCAAAGACTACTTGAATAAGGACTTGAGATAAACCCTGAACTTTGGCATTATACACAGACTGGATAATGAAGGATATAGTTACCTCTCCTAGAATTTGACAATTAACCTAAAATTTTTCTTTCAGGATAAAGAAAACTTCACCCATACCCAGCAGGAAGCAATTTTAAGAATATGACGCCCACATTCCCAAAGAGGTGGTGTGGAGTGGGTGGTTTTTTGGTCTTTTTAATGGGTTTTGGGTCTGGGATAATTTTCAGTATTTAGGGGGGTTGGTTACAAGTTATTGTCAAGGGTTAGGAAAAAGGCTAAGCAAAGGAGATTAGATTTAAGGTTCTTGTTTAAAAAAAAGAAAATAAAATAAAAAGACAATTACTAATACTTTACATTGGATTGAATTGTTTTATATTGTATACAAATTTGAAATTGATATTGTTAGAAAATGCTATATGTATATTTCTAATTGTATTCATACCATTCATTTAACAATGTAATGCAAATTTCTGATCCTTGAATGTTATTATTACGAACTATTAGGATATAAAGAAATGAAAGTTAGTAGTTAGACATTACAATAGAACTTGTAGTCATATTAGATATGTTTTAAAATTGAGCAGAGATGTTTTAGACAGGTCATCTTCAAACCCTTCAGAGATCTACAGAATATGGCATTTAAAATGTTTTAATAACTTAGAAAAATTTTCTTTTTTGAGACATGTCGGCTCCTGGCAGTACCAATCTACTTCAGAGAAAATATGGGCAGTGAAGAAACTGCATATGGAGTCAACTTTCATTGTGGCAAAAGTTAGCCACTAGACAACAAAGTATCCTCGAATCAACAGGACAAAATGGACAGACAGAACACGAAACAAGGGACTACTGATCCTTGCCAAAACAAGTGTGGTTATGGCTTTATCAAAAGGCATCTTCTGAGGCCAGGACAATATGGCCCATCCCTGAAGTGGCCTTCGCATCTGGAAAAGGTACGGTGACCTTTTCTTCGAAGGCAGCTTAACAGGCAGAGGGCTGATGGCTTCTGTTGTACAATGGAACAGCAGCTGAAAGCTCATGCCTCTCGAAAGTAGACTGGCATTAATAGAGGGATGTGGAGATGAAGGGGATGCTGAGATGAAGCCATATATACACAGCCAAGAAGAATGGACAGCTGAATTTAAAAACTGTCAACAATTTCCAGAATTTAAAATCCTGAATCATGACAGGACACTAGTGGAATTCAGGTGTTTCTGGTACATGGACTGCTCTCACCCAATGTGAGGTTGAACTGTTGACCTTGTGTACATCCTACATCACAAATGAGTCTGTCAGATACACTAAGCCTATAGGCTGAAGATGATGCCCCAACACTTCGGAGAAACCTCAGGTGACTGCCCAGGCAGCTGGCTGTTTCTGTCAACTCACAAATTTTTTGGAAGTTGCTTGCATGCACTTCCTGTTTTTATTTTTGTTAGCTAATATTATTCCCTTCTTGGGTCTCTGAGGGAGTTGAAGTTTAGTTAGTTATAGTTGAAGATTAGTTAGTTATAGTTGAAAATTAATTAGGATAGAAAGTGCATTAGATACATCTTGGATTTACCAAAATAGGATAGATAATGGAATTATTTTCTCTGATTTGTCAAATACCTGTTTAGGTATTTATTACTTGTATATATTGTATATAGTTATTGTATTTTTGTATATAGTTTTTCTTTTGTTAGTTATAACCTTTTGCTTTTTTTGTTTTTATTAAAATAGAAAAGGGGAAATGTGGTGGTAATCTAATTGTACTGAAATGTGATTTTGATTGTATGTTAATAAATAAAGTTGTCCGGGGGTCAGAGCTATTAGAGCCATAGCAAGAGTGTGGCGGTGGTGGCACATGCCTTTAATCCCATAGATCTCTGTGTGTTCAGGGATATAAGCAGCATTGGACACATATGCCTTTAAGACCTAGGGGGCTGTACATTCAGACAGTGACGAGGCCGTCACATGTTTGGGTTTACAACCAATGAGAAGGCAGAACAATAATACTATAAAAAAGGCGTACAGACAGGAAGTAGCCCTCTTTTGCGAAGCTAAGACAGCAGGAGGAAGGGTGAGATTTTAGCTCTGAGCTCTGACCTCTTGGCTTTCTCTTTTACATTGTTTCTGTGTTTCTTATTTAATAAGACAGTTAGTTACATCAATAGTATTGCTCTTCATTTTGTTGTATGTACATGTGCCTTGATGTCTGCCCATCTCCTTGTGGTTCCTTCTTGGTCTTATCAGTGTACTTGGTTCAGAAAGAGCTGACAGATTCAGGAAGTCTCTCTCTCTTGTCCAGATGGGAGTTTTCTTGTCCAAATGGGAACTCTGGGGCAGGATGGAAGCTCTTATCTGGACTGGAAGTCTCTGGTCCAGAAGGGAATTCCGGAGCAGGATGGGAGCTGGGGGCCAGTCTCTAAGTCTCAGGAGGTGGCTGGGGTCTTGGGCAGATGGGTGTGGGGGCAGGGCATGGAGATTACAGGGGCTGCTGGTGGGCTTGGAGAAGGGGATCCCTCCCGGTGGGGCTAGAAGGGGACCTGCCCGGTGGCCAGAACCTGGGGCCAAGTTGGGCAGGTCTTCCCAGAGTGGCTGGTGCCCAGCGATGGGGTCCAGGTTGGGCCCGGATTCTCACCTCTGGTCCAGAAGGGAAATCAGGGGCAGGATGGGAGCTGGGGGCCAGTCTCTAAGTCTCAGGAAATGACTGGGGTCTCAGGCAGATGGGCGTGGGGGCAGGGCGTGGAGATTACAGGGGCTGCTGGGGGGCTTGGAAAAGGGGATCCCTCCCGGTGGGGCTAAAAGAGGACCTGCCCGCTGGCCAGAACCTGGTGCCAAGTTGGGCATGTCTTCCCAGAGTGGCTGGTACCCAGGGATGGGGTCGGGATTGGGCCCAGATACTCATCTCTGGTCCAGAAGAGCTTGTTGCATGAGTTGACTGTTTGAATCCTGGGACTTATACAGGGACGCTTGGCTCGGTCTGGGAGGGGGGGACTGGACCTGCCTGGACTGAGTCTATCAGGTCGATCCCGATCCTCGGGGGAGACCTTGATCTGGAGGAGGTGGGAATGGGGAGTGGGCTGGGGTGAAGGGGAGGGGGCGGGGGGAGAGCATGGGAATCTGTGGCTATTATGTGGAACTGAATGGTGTTGTAAAATAAAAAATAAATAAATAAATAAATAAATGAATAAAAATCTGTAAAAGATTTTTTTGGGCTTTGTATTATCTTTGTAAATGACAAAGTTTTTTTTTTCCTGGTTCCTCAACTCTGTCCCATGCATTCAAGGCTGCCGTTCGACATAAAATTAGGGTTTGGACATCATATAGACATTGTGTTTGTACTGAAGCATATTGGCCTTCTCCAATAAGCTGATCCTGGCAAACTTGTATTCTCTTATCCCTCCATTGTTTTTCTATGTTTTTAGTCTCATCCTTGAACCTAGTTAACCACTGAAGCCTTTGGCTTGGTTCCAGAACAGCTTGTGCCAGCTCCCACCAGTCCTGTGGTACAATCTTATTATATGTTGACCAAGAGTTTAACATTTGCTTTACATATGGGGAATGCATGCCATAAGATACTATTGCCTCCTTAGACCTTTTTAAATCAACATTTCAATTGGAGCCCAAATATTTTGTGTAATCATTTGATTAGGCAACTGCTGTACAGTTACAGGATAAATTAAGGGTGACTGTGTGAAAACAGGCTTTCTTTCTGTAACCTTATGATCCAAACTTGAAACAACTTCACTGTTAATTTCTTCTGTCTGAATTTTTACAGGTTTAACAAGTTTTTCTAAAGCTGTCATCCTGGCACTTAAATTGACTATCTTTTTAAATAGTAAAATGAGGATAAGCATAGTAATAAATGGCATAATTCAATCAATATTAATCTTCTCATATAGTTGTTCCATTGTCAGACTGCCAAAAATTTCAAACAAAGCCCAATTTTCTTCCAATGTACACATAAAACCCATTGTTTTTAATGTGGAAAATTTTCTCTTTTAAATATTCTCCTTTAAAATATCTGATATGTTGTGTCTTCCCAAGTCTGTGTAGAACAGTAGATATCCAAGGGAATTTCAAAACAGTCACTTAGTGCCCAAGGTTTGAATCCAGAAAGAGAGAGAGAGAGGGAGAGAGAGAGAGAGAGAGAGAGAGAGAGAGAGAGAGAGAGAGAGAGAGAGAGAGAGAGAATGCAGAAAGCATAGCCAGCTAAAGCTCAAATCCTGCTACATGTTCCCTCTTGAGCCAAGTCAAGGCTTGGCTCTGACTTCCTTAAGCTCCGACCACTTGTGTTTGCTTTACAGGCAGGGGCCCTGTTTCACAGGGCAGGCCTGAGTTGTTTGTAGCACCGGCTTTAGGCAAGTAGCTCATGGTTAGTCCGGCCTGAGGCCAAGTCGACCTGGGCCCGGGCTAGGGAGCTGGCTGCCCTTGTGGGAAACCGGACCTGCCCCAAGCCAAGCAGTTTTTAAGGGAATCTTGTCATGTTGGGTGCCAAATGTAGATGTAACCAACCGTCTTGTTAAATAAGAAACACAGAACCAATGTAAAAGTGAAAGCCAAGAGGTCAGTGCTCAGAGCTAAAACCTTACCCTTCCTCCTGCGGTGGTCCTACCTCTCTGAAAAAGAGCTACTTCCTGTGTGTTTGTCTTTATATAGTCTTTCTGTTCTGCCTTCTCATTGGTTGTAAACCCAAACACGTGACTGCCTCATCACTGCCTGTATGTACAGCCCTCCAGGTCTTAAAGGCGTGTGTCTCCAATGCTGGCTGTATCCCTGAACACACAGAGACTTACCTAGCTCTGCCTACCAAGTGCTGGGATTATAAGCATACACCACCACTGCCCTGCTTTCTTATGCCTTGCTAATAGCTCTGACCCCCGGGGCAACTTTATTTATTAACATAAAATTAAAATCACATTTCAGTACAAATAAAATACTACCATAGCTTCTATTTCATGGAGGGTTATATGTCTATTTAAATTGTTTATCTGATCTTGAGTATTTAAATTTTATAAGTGGTATATATCAAGAAATTGTCCACTTCTCTCTCATTTTCCAATTTGGTGGAGTACAGCCACTCTTTTTCATGTCTAATATTGTTAACTTAGATCTTCTCTCTCTTCCTTTTGGATAATTTGGATAACGTTCTGTCAATCTTATGGATAGTCAAAAAGAAGCAACTCTGTTTCATTCATTCTTGTATTTTTTATGAGGGGAGGGATTTCTGAGTGTGGAAATGAGTGGGTCTCTGATTCTGGTGCCTTCTCTTGTGCTCTTTTCCTTCTGTTGGTTTGTTCTGTCCAATTTCAATGTGATAGTTTTTTTGTCTTATATTTTATTTTAAAAATGAATTAATTAAAACCTATACACCACAGTACATGTTAACAACTGAACTGTCATTTATACCTGCTGAGATTAGGAAAATCAGTTTTCTCCATAAGAGTGACACCGGGTATATCAACCACTATGGGGCAGGCCCTAGGTTCAGGAGTAGTTCACCAATATATAATGGATTCCATAGTTGGTTTTTTTGGTATACTTTTATTTGGTTACAGCTTGAGTTTTTTTAATTAAATAAATAGCAGCTGCAAACTCTGATGAGGATCAAAGTTGGTTCCATACAAGATTGTAAATGATACTTCTATAAACATGAAATTGTGGGCATTTCTCTAGTAAGCTGCAAACTTGTCCTCTTGTTAGATCCTGATACCCCTTTTTTTTGTTTGGTTTGGATTTCCAATATTCCCCCAAGGTCTAAGTGTTAGTCACTTTTTAGTAGAGTCTTTAAAGGGTGGCACTGAGGAAGTGGTTTGGGGGGCACTGAAATTTGCCTTCCCTATGAATTGTGGAAGCCTTGTTTCATCCTTTCCCCTTTCTGCTCCTAGCTATAAGGCTATAGTATTACTTGCACACTTCTTCCATGATAGATTGTCTTTCTACAGGATGAAAAGCAATTAAGTCAATAAATTGTGTACTAGAGTATATAAGACTATGTTCCAAATAAACGTTTCTCTTAAAAATAAGAAAGAAAATGTCCATACCAAATTTGCAAATAACATTTTCTTATGAAATTTTGTAGTTTTGTCTTTATGTTTAGATCTATTTCAACTTATTTGTGTACAGTATACAGTAAAGGTTGAAGTTCGTTTTCATGTATGAATATTTAATTATAATTACATCTTCTTTCAAAGTGTATGTTATTATCCATTGAATTACTTTGACATAGCTTTTGAAAAATCAATCAGCCACAGTTTTGTAAGAAAGGGCTCTAATTCTTTTCTATGAACATTTTTTTATCCTTATACCAATGCTGCACTTATTAAATTCAATCTTTACAATGAGTTTTTAAGTCAGTCAATTAAATCCTGTAACTCTGCTCTTCTTTTCAAACAATTTTATTTGTACATTGACACTTTTATATCATTCTGTGGATTTTTAGCACAAGTGTATATTGGTGATAGATTGGTAACTACATCCAAAATCACTTCATTGTAGGAGCAGTATAGCCAGACAGAAAACTTTAAGGAACCATTCTGTTTATTCCAATATTAATGGGAAGAAAACTTTCAGTCCTTCCAGCCAGCAACAGTGTACAGACTTCTCAAGTTCACTAAATTTTGTTTAATGTGGTCTGATGTGGGTCTACATATACTTGGAAAATTACATTATAAACATGGGATGTTAGGGATGTCTATACCTCCCTCAAACTGGTAAACGCTGGCAAGAAATTGAAATTATGTATATATAATGTAAAAATCTATGCAAAAGGATACATTCATAGTCATGTGGATCAAAATGCATATTCAATATCATTAGCTCTTAAATCAAACAAAATTAAAACCACAGGGAAAAGTTCCTACAAATATTTCAAATTAATAAAAAAAATTGACAACACTAGTTCTGTAGAGGATGCATAGAAACTGAATCACTCACATTTGTTAGCAGGAACATAAAAGGTTATACACACTCTAGAGAAGACATTGGCCGTTTCTTAAGAAACTATATACACTGGATATCAGCCCTCTGTCAGATGTGGGGTTGGTGAAGATCTTTCCCATTCTGTAGGCTGTTGTTTTATCTTATTGACTGTGCCCTTTGCCCTACAAAAGCTTCTTAGTTTCAAGAGGTCCCATTTATTAATTGTAGCTCTCAGTGTCTGTGCTACTGGTGTTATATTTAGGAAGTGATCTCTGGTGCTAATGTGTTCAAGACTACTTCCTACTTTCTCTTCTATTAGGTTCAGAGTAACTAAATTTATGTTGAGGTCTTTGATCCACTTGGACTTAAGTTTTGTGCATGGTGACAGATATGGATCTATTTGCAGTCTTCTACATGTTGACATCCAGTTATGCTGGTACCACTTGTTGAAGATGCTTTCTTTTTTCCATTGCACAGTTTTGGGTTCTTTGTCAAAAATCATATGTCCATAGGGGTGTGGATTGATATCAGGGTCTTCAGTTTGGTTCCATTTGTCCACATGTCCATTTTTATGCTAGTGCCAATCTGTTTTTATTACTGTAGCTCTATAATAGAGCTTGAAGTCAGGGATCATGATACCTCCAGAGGCTGTTTTATTGTACAGGATTCTTTTGGCTATCCTGGTTTTTTTGTTGTTCCATATGAAGTTGAATATTGTTCTTTCCAGGTCTGTGAAGAATTGTGTTGGGATTTTGATGGGGATTGCATTGAATCTGTAGATTGCTTTTGGTAAGATTGCCATTTTTACTATGTTAATCCTACATCAAAATACCCAACAGTCCAATTAAAAAATGGGCTATAGAGCTAAACAAAGAATTGTCAACAGAAGAAGCTAAAATGGCTGAAAGACATTTAAGGAATTTCTCAATATCCTTAATCATCAGGAAAATGCAAAATCAAAATGACTCTGAGATACCATCTTATACCCGTCAGAATGGCTAAAATCAAAAACACTGAAGACAGCTTATGCTGGAGAGGATGTGGAGCTAGAGGAATACTCCTATACTGTTGGAGGAAATGCAAACTTTTGTAGCCACTTTGGAAATCAATATGGCACTTTCTTAGAAAATTGGGGATCAACCTCACTCAAGACCCAGCAATACCACTCTTGGGCATATGCCCAAGGAATGCTCAATCATACGACAAGGACACATGCTTAATATGGTCATAGCAGCATTATTTGTAATGGCCAGAACCTGGAAACAACCTAGATGCCCTTCAACTGAAGAATGGATAAATAAATTGTGGTACATATACACAATGGAGTACCACTCAGCAGAGAAATACAAAGACATCATGAGGTTTGTAGGCAAATTGATGAAACTAGAAAATATCATCCTGAGTGAGGTAACCCAGACTCAGAAAGACAAACATGGTATGTACTCACTCATAAGTGGATATTAGATGTAAAGCAAAGGATAAACAGACTGCAACTCACAACTCCAGGGAGGCTACCTAGTAAAGAGGACCCTAAGAAAGACACAGGGTTTGCCCAAAGACAGAGAAATGGATGAGATCTACATGAGCAGACTGGGGGTGAGAAGGGGGTAATGGAGGGCAAGGGTCGGGGAAAAGAGAGCTTAGGGGAGTGGGAGGTCCCAGCTGGATCAGGAACAGGAGAACAAGGAAAAAAATACCATGATAAATGAAGACCCCATGTGAATAGGAAGAAGCAGAGTGCTAGAGAGGTCCCCAGAAATCCACAAAGATACCTCCACTGTAGACTACTGGCAATGGTTGAGAGAGTGCCTGAGATGACCTATTCTGGTGATCGGATGGCCCAACACCCTAACTTTCATGATTCAACTCTTATCCAGTGACTTGTAGAAGCAGATGCAGAGATCCAAGGCCAAGCCCCAAGTGGAGCCCCAGGAGTCCAACCAGCAAGAGAGAGGAGGAATTATATGAGCAAGAGATATTGAGACCATGATTGAAAAAAGCACAGGGACAAATAGCCAAACTAGCAGAACCACATGAATTGTGAACCAATAGCTGAGGAGCCCCCATGGAACTGGACCAGACCCTCTGAATAAGTGAGACAGTTGATGAGCCTGAACTGTTTAGGAGGCCCCCAGGCAGTGGAACAGGGACCTGTCCTTGGTGCATGTGCTGGCTCTTTGGAACCTAGGGACTATGCTGAGACACTTTGCTCAGTCTTGGTGCAGTGAGGAGGGGACTGGACCTGCCTCAACTGAATCTACCAGGCTGGGCTGAATCCCCAGGGGAGACCTTGCCTTGGAGGAGGTGGGAATGGGGAATGAATGGGGGGGGTGCTGGAGGGTAGGAGGAGGGAGAACAAGGGATTCCATGGCTGATATGTAAAATTAAATGAACTATAAAATAAAAATATTTATAAAAATAAAAAAGAAACTATATACAATTCTCATACAACCATAACAAAGTCACACAGATTCTATAAATATATAGAGGCCTTATTTATAGTAACTTAAAAGTGGAAATGGTTCAGTTATCCTTCCATGGGTAAATAGTTAAACCATAATGAATTCACAAACATAAAATACTACTCACTAATTAAAGGAAAACTATCAATGCATGCAACAATCTGAATGAATTTTCAAAGAGTGAATCTAAATGCAAAATACAGAGCAAATTTATGATTGACTTGGGAAAACTTCATAAATGTAGAATAGATTGATGGGTATTAGTGTTGGGGATAGGGTCTCGGGGAAGGAAATGGATATGGTGATCAAAAGCATAGACATGAAGTATCTCTTTGATGATGGATATGTTCTGTATCTAGATTGTATCAATGCTAATATCCTGGTTGAGATATTATAGTGAATTTGATAAAGTATTGCCACTGTGAGAAAATGAGAAAGTGACCACTGGATCTTTCTGTGTTATTTCTTAAAATTACACATAACTTTACAATGATTAGAAATGTTCACTTTTTAAAATTGTTTCTTTCAATCATGTGAGAGCTTTCATGTAGTCTAGCTATAGATGTCTTATTATTTATATGATTTGCAAATATTTTCTTCTAATTTTAGCAGATATTTCACAAAGAAAAATTTTAATATTTTATTTTTATCATTTTATGAGTATTGGTGTTTTGCCTACATCTATGTCTGTGTACCATTTGCATGTGTTATGCCCACAGAGGTCAGAAGAGGGCTTTAGATACAGATGGTTGTGAGTCACCACATGGATGTTGGAATTTGTGGGTGTCTATGGAAGTCCAATTCCTACATGCTCCCACCTTTCAAAGAGTTCTTATGTGGAGGAGAAAGGAATGAGGAAATGATAGATAGCAAGAGATAATAAGACAGACACAGGATAGCTTCAAGAGGGCCCTGGGTCAATACCCAGCTGCCCTAGGCATTTATTCAAAAGGGCTTTTTATACAAATGCCAAGGGGCATGGCAAAATATTTCCCCCTTGCAAGATCAATGTACAATGTACAGCCAAGTGTAGACCCTTCAAAATACCTGTTAACCATGCCCATGGTCAAATCATCCCATTATGCAGCCCTGCTGGGTAAAGCAAGCTCAGATTCTCTGACCCTGAGTACGTTCTCACTAGGAAGCCTCTGTGGGTCTCCACAGGAACTGAACCCAGATTCTTTGGAAAAGCAGCAAATGATCATAACTGTGGAGCCATCTCTCTATTTTATGAATCTGAAGTCACTATTTTCCATCTTTTGTTGTCTTGTCTCTGATGTCATGTCTAAGAATTCTTGTGTAACTGTGGGCTGTCAATATTTTGTCTTTACTTTAGAAGGTTGTATAGCATCATCTGTATAGCCATAAACTTTTTCATATAATCTCTGTATGATGTTTGAGGGATGGTTTGAGAAGTTTTAGTTTTTATTTGATGTATATGGATGTTCAATAACTTCAACACCATTGATTGAGAAGATTAGTCATTCTCCATTGAATTGCTTTGCAACTTTCTCAAAAGTCTATTAACTGTGCAGGACTATTATATAACTCTCTGAGTGTGTGTGAGTGTGTGTGTGTGTGTGTGTGTGTGTGTGTGTGTGTGTGTGTGTGTGTGTGTGTGCCCTTTCATTAATATAGCAATGTGGATTGTAACTGTGATAAATCTTAATTTAATCTCAGTTTGCTGTTTTCTTTTCTTTTCTTTTCTTTTTTTTTGGTTTTTCAAGACAGCGTTTCTCTATGTAGTTTTGCACCTTTCCTGGAACTCACTTGGTAGCCCAGGCTGGCCTTGAAGTCACAGAGATTCACCTGGCTCTGCCTCCTGAGTTCTGGGATTAAAGACGTACACCACCACTACCCTCTCAGTTTCCTGTTTTCTAAGGTTTAACATAGATGCTTAGATTGTTGGCCTGAGATCTTTCTTTTGCCTAATTTAATTTTCTCCTCTAGCAATACTTTATCTACAGTTCACAAATTTGAATTACATTGGATTTTGAATGTTAAACTATTCTAGAATTACTGGAATTACTTAATGGTCATAACATATTGACCTATTTATATATTAATAAACTTACTTGGTTCATTTATTATGAAAGTTTTTTCCATGCATGTTTATGAAGGATACAAGCATACAATTTGTTTCTTTTAGGACACTTTCTTCTAGTTTTAGTATCAGAATATAACTGGATTTGGAAATTAAAGTGATATTCTAAAAGTAGTAATTAAGTTATAAAGTTTAATAATATTATTTAGAACATATACATCCTTAATCATTTTTTTCTAGTTGGTTTATCAGTTACTAAGAAAAAAGGGGGGCATGAAATTACCAGTAACGAATGTAGATTTGTCTTTGTTTTATACCTCTTATTTTACTTATTTTTTTATTAAGAAACTTTTTATTCATGCCACAAAAAAACCACAGATTCCCCCCCCCCCAGCCTTTCTCCCCAGGCCACCTCCCATCTCCTCCTCTGAGGAGGTAAGGTAAGGCCTCCCATGGGGAGTCAGCAAAGCCTGGTGCATTCAGCTGAGGCAGGTCCAAGCCCTTCCCCCTGAATCAAGGATATGCAAGGTGTCCCTCCATAGGTAATGGGCTCCAAAAAAGGCATTTCATGTACCAGGAGTAGATCCTATTCCCACAGTCAGGGTCCCCTCAAACAGACCAAGCTATACAACTGTTTTGCCCATGCAGAGGACTCAGTCCAGTCCCATGCAGGCTATGACTTCCCATCAGCTTGATTCAGTTGTCTCTGTAAGTTTCCCCCATCATGGTCTTGTTGCCCCTTGCTCATAGAATCTTTCTTTCCTCACTTTGACTAGACATCAGGAGCTTGGCCTGGGGCTTGGCTGTGGCTCTCTGCATCTGTTTCCATCAGTTAGACAAAGGCTCTATGATGACAGTCAAGGCATTCACCAATCTGATCACCAGGGTAGGCCAGCTCCAGTACCCCCTCCACCACTGCTAGTAGTCTGAACTGGGGTCATCCCCGTGGATTTTTGGGAACTTCCCTCACATCAGGTTTCTCCCTATCCTCATGATGTCTCCCTCTATCAAGATATCTCACTGTCTGTTTTATTCTTCTTCATTTAAAAAAATCGATGTGGATATATTTAAATTATGTATTTAGATATATTATTGAATTTTCCTTTTTATCTGATGTGACAACTATGTTTTGTGGTGCTAAGTATCAAATGCAAAGACTTCCACGTGCTTGCTAAAGACTTTTTTTTTATTTATGTGCACAAGTGTTTTGTCTGCATTTATATTTGTGTGCCAAATGCATGCCTGGTACCTATAGAGACCATAAAAGGGCATTGGATCCCTTGGGATTGGAGGTACAGTTATTACCTGACACACAGTGCTGGAAATTGAAGCTGTGTCCTCTGAAAAAGCAGCCAGTGCTCTTAACCACTGAATCATCTCTCAAGCCTTCAAGTTTAATCTTCAATCAAAGTGTTTTATTCTATTTTGCTTAATATAATCATTAATATTGTTGTGTTTAGATATTTTGTCTTAATAGTGTCTTTCAATTTAATATTTTTTAGTTTTATAACAAATGCATTATATTGGTATTATTACCATGCTACAGTTGAAGAAATGGAGTATTGAGAAGGTTTCATAATATGACAAAAGGTACCTGACAAGTAAGCAGCAGAGCAAGATTTTGTCAGATTTTGTTGCTTGTTATCTGTTTTCTTGTTTATTCTTTGTTTCTTGTGATTAATATTTAATTATTCCATTCTGAGCTATAACTCTCATTATTTTTAATCTTTTCAGTGCTAAAAATGTGCATTTTAGATTATCAGTGTTCCACCATTTCACACAACATTTTGCATTTTCTTACACTTTCCAATTCCCACTTTCTGCATGATACCTCTCACTTGACTAATATATGACTGTAATCATTTTCAACAGGTATAATTTCATCTACCAGTCATACTGTGTGCTTTGTGTTATATTCTTGCCATAATCTTATTCATTGTATGAAACCTACCTTAAAAGTTCCATCATTTTTAGAGTCAATCAATTTTATTTTAAATAAATCATGACAAGTAAAATAAATAAGGAAAGTACTTCATGATAACCTATTCTCTTACCATTTATAATATTTAATTATCTTCCTCTAGTTCTGAGTTCTCATGTAATGCACTTTTCCTTTTATTGCTGTGGATCAACTTCTATGAATTCTCTCAGCAATTATTTATCTGAGAGTACCTTTATTTCAACCTTGGTTTTGAGTGTATTTTGTTGAATCATTTGTTTTGACAGTACTTTAAAAATCTTATTCCAAAGCTTATTTGCATGCATTCTTTCTGGTGAGTGGCTAGCCATTATTTGTATCATTCCTAAATATGTCCTATATTTTTTCTTCTGGCTTTTTAGAGATATTCTTTTATTTTTGACTTTAACCAAATGACTATAGTGTGATTAGGTAATTTTTTTCCCATTTACTCTACTTAAGGTTCACTGAGACCCTTAGTTATATAAGTCAAAGTTTTTATCAAACTTGGGAAGTGTTTGACCACTATTTTTTTACAGCATTTTTCTGCTTCATCCTTCTTCTCAGCATATTATTGCATATTGGATAAATTACACTAGTGTCTTTAAAGTTGCTAAGTCAATCTTCGGTCCTTTTCAAATACTTATTAAGCCCATACAGTGAATTATTAATTTCAGTTATTGTCCTTTTCAATTCTAGACTATCATTTGGTTCTTTTGGATATTTTATCACTTCTCTGCTTAGGTTCCCTATCTAATCACCCATCAATGACATATTTGGATTTGTTTATAGAATATACTTTTCATATCTCCTTTTTTGCTGATCAGTATCTGGAATATTTTAATCTTAATTAATTTATGTCAAAATTTCATATAACCTTAAATTTTGAATATTTCATTGTATATTTAACTTCATGAACATTATCTTGCCTTCAATTTATAGTTCAGATTCATTCATAATCTTTCAGAAGATTCTACACTAGTACTTGTATGTTGAACTGTATTCTCAAATATTGTATACTGAATTCACAACCTCCAGTACTTCCCAATGTTTTCCTATTTGGAAATAGAGCCATTACAGAGTAATCAAATTAAAGTGAGGTCATCAGTATGGGCTCTAATCCAAAAAGATTGGAGTCCTTATAAGAAGAATAATTTTTTTACAGAAAGATATGTATCAAGAGAAGGCAGTATCAGAAGTTATAAAGAATAAAGACAAGATGAGGAAAACCATCTAGAAACATCATTTCTTGTCCCAGCTCTTAGAAGGAATCAGTCCTGCTAACACCTTGATCTTGGGCTTCCAGCCTACAGAATTTTGAGAGAATATATTTTTGTTGCTGAAGCCATCTAGTTTGTAATAGCTTGTCTTCATGGTTCTGGCATATGATGTTGTAGACTTTTGGTGCTTCTGTCTATCTGTGATCCTTCTCTGGTTCTGATCCTATCTCACAGATGATTATCATTTTACATTTCCTATTTTCTGATCTCTGTTCCTCTCCTCAGTAGGACTGTCATGTTATGCTTGGTTTCAGTTCAGTTCATTACAGTTGAGACATTTTCCCATGCAGCTAACTGAAGCAGTTATGGAGCTTGTTGCTATCAGAAAGTGTATCAAAAAGTTTATTAAGGTATACAATATTTTGGGGAACACAATACCACAACATTTCCTCTCTTTTTGTCTAAAATTAAAAAAAGCTTATAATACAAGAAAAACTATCCAGTAAGTATATGCAATATATATAGCCAAAAATTACATTAATGATGTCTAGTCCATTAACATTTGACAGATTCAGATAAAAACTGCATTATATATATTAACAATGTCCAGTCCAGTAACATCTGATAAACTAAGACCAAAAAATTTTCATTACTTATCTTATTTAAAACAAGTAATTCCTTTTTAAAAGTAGATTTCATAATATCCCTTTTTATCTTATCATAACCATATTCTCTCTTTTTTCTTTTCATAATAGATTTAGTAGTCTACCTTTTGTCATTTTTATATCTTCCCCTTTTTCTTTTCGGTGTAGATTCAGCGATCTACCTATTTATCCTATTATTTCTTTATCATTTTTCTCAGAGTATATTCGATGATCTATCTCATATCTATATTCTCTTTTCCTTTTTGCTTTCTAGGGGTGAAGATATCTTTAGGGAATCTTGAAAAGAAAAAAATTAGGTTAATTGTCAAGTCCTGTATCATTTGTCCAGTCTCTGCATAAAAGGAAAGTTCAGGGCTTGTTTCAAGTCCTTGTTCAAGTAGTCTGTCCGGCTGGATCATCTCAGCTAGTCTTCTTGAAATTGTCCTGACCAGTTTGTAGTCTAAAGTCGATTTTTCCATGGTGTTAATTGGCTTGATGGCTTTATCATAGTCCTTTTGAAGATTTCAAAGTTGCTGTTAGGTGTGGTCATGGTTCCATGCAGAATTGTTTTTTTTGTGCCTCCTCTGTGGTTTGGAGCAATCACAGTCTGATAAATGTCTGTCTCTCAGAACCATGAACATTCTTTCCTAGAATAGAAAGTCTTCACAACAATTTCCTCAAGTGAAGTGTCTAATTTCTAGCACCTGGAAGTAATTTTTGGGCTGTTTTGTCTAGATTTATGGGTTTTTTTCTTGCAGGATAGCTACTGTGATACTTGTTATTCAGTTGTTTCTGAAGTAGCAATTTCTCCACATTTTCATTCTTAATTCTAAGTATTTCTGTCATTATTGTCACACATTTCAAAATACAAAACATTATATAATTGAATGCTACTTTATTTTGGTATTTTCTCATTTTTATTACAATAGTTTTATTGTGATTCTTCAGTGTATTCTTCTCTAATTCACCCTTGTTGAGATGTAGAAGCCTCTTTAATTTGTGCTTTGATGCCTTCCCTGTTTGAAAACTCCATAGTCTAGTGGATCTAGCCCGAGAAGTGTCTTCTTCCCTAGCATGTTAATTTAGCATCTGTGCTTTAACTATTCAGTTGCTCTTCTACCCTTCTCTCATTATTCCTCTGATGCCACTTACTCATGGATTGTTTGTTCTGTCCTTTATGTCTCTTATACTCTCTTTAGTGTTTTGTACATTTGAGTCTCTGTGCACATTCTGGCTATTTTCCCATGAGTTATTTTCCAGTTCATTAATTCTTTCTTCTGCTCTGTGTTATCTGTTATTATACCCATCTTGTTAATTCATTATTATAATTATTTTATTTTTTCATAAAATTTCTGCACAATTAAAATTTTCTATTTTCTCTTTCTTCATGGAAGAATCCCCAGATATAATGATATGATATTCACCTTTCTGATATCTTGCCAAAATAATAATTATTATCTTTACAAATCCTTGATACATTTCAGACATTATTTTTAATGCATTGACTAGAATAATTATCTCTTTTGATGAGATGGTTGGTCTTCTATTATCAAAGTCAGTAGCCTTAACTTTTCATCTCTTATTTCCCTATCATGGTTCACACATATGCCAGGGATTCATCCTCATCATTTGGTCCTGTTTATTAAACATTAATTACAATATTAAGAGCTATATGCAAAATGAACAGAAGGCAATTTGTTGAAACAGCCTTAATACTTAGCAGAGTGACTGACTCATAACACTCAAGAATATTGTTAGAATAAATTAAATACGTAGACTATGTTTCTTAGAAGATGAGAGATTTGTAATGGACTTCAAAGGAAAACAGGGCTGTGGAAAGAATAGAAGAATATATTCTAGGATTTCAACATATATTTATGGGTTGTTTAGTATTCTTGGTTATAGGCAATAGAAATTAGCCGTGGAAAATTTAAACAGGAAATGGATATAGGAAGGATAATGAAATAGATTATTGCCCAGGCTATAAGAATCAGGGTCAATGGCCATATGTCTTGTTGCACAAACAAAATCATGATTTAGAACTTTTTTGTTTTTTGAGAGAGTGTTTCTATTTGTAGCCACCCTTGCTGTTCTGGAACTCTCTCTCTCTGTAGACTAGGCTGCCCTGGAACTCACAGAGATCCACCTGCCTCTGCCTCTGCCTCCCAAGTGCTGGGACTAAAGGTATGGACTTCCACCATCCCACTATGATTTAGAATTTTTGTTGTAAAATCTTTGTTGCACCACTAAGCACCAGACTCTCTAGCTTGCCCACCAACACCAACATGTATGGCCCCTGGTCCCACTGGCATAATGGCTCCAAAAAAATGGAATAAAGTGGTATGTTTTCTTTTAAAGATTTACTTATTTATTATGTAGACAGTGTTCTGCCTACATGCATGCTTGCAGGCCAGAAGAGGGCAACAGATATCATTACAGATAGTTTTGAGCCACCATTTGGTTGCTGGGAATTGAACTCAGGACCTCTGGAAGAACAACCAGTGCTCTTAATTGCTTAGCCATCTCTCCAGCCCCCAAGTGATATGTTTTCTGCTGGCCATCATAGACACTGATCCAAAAACTAACTGCCTGAGTTTGAGCTATATAAAACTGTGCCTTAGGTTCAAAGAGAAGAAAGGGAGGTTAATAAATGTGAGGCTAGAAGGCACAGGCTTTTGATCCAGATCTTGAGGTGAGATGACCCAAGTCTTTAATCTGGGCCACACCTTCTGCTTGCCCTTGCCTTGTCAGCACATCCATTCTTTCACTGTCATTGGAGCCTACTTCTTCAGGATTCCAGCATATACAGAAGACCAGCTAAGACACTCAGCCTCATGGGACTGAGGAACTACTAGATTCTTGAACCTTCCATCCTCAGCTAGCCATTCTTGGACTGCAGACTGTAAGTCATTCCAATAAATTCCCTCTCTATATATATCTAAATCTATATCTGTCTATTTGTCTATCTGTCTGTCTCTATCCATCCATCTATCTATATCTATATCTATATCTATATCTATATCTATATCTATATCTATATCTATATCTATATCTATATCTATATCTATATATATATATATATAGAGAGAGAGAGAGAGAGAGATTCATTCCATAAGTTCTGCAATTCTAGAGATCCCTGACTAATACAGAAGGACTATATGGCATTGGTATAGCTGTCTCATATATCTGGCCAGGCATGGGCATGAAAGGGAGCAGACAAACCCAAGTACTCTCGTACATTAAGTATCCCTTCCTTGTGGTACAAGGATTGTGAGAAGAGGCTGCCATTATCTTTCTGCTAGCCATGCTCTACCTAAGCCCTCATTGCATTCGAAGTCATGTGTGCTTCTTAGAAAGAGGAAAGACATTTGCCTCAGACTTCTTATAGAGCTCTCAGTCTAGAACATGAGACTCAGTTTATTTTTTTGCTCTTATGCTTTTGAGATTTGCCATGGCTTCCCAGAGCCTCACTCTTGCATCAATGGCTAAGGCCAAGAATGACTCTGATCAATTACATATCAAATTGTAGTCCTCCAAATAGAGCAGTAGGCTTCTGTGAAGCTTCAGAAGCTTCAGAGCCATGTCCCCAGGTCATCCTCTGATCTTTCCATAGTACAGTATAATAGCCAATTATGGTGCTTTAGGGCTGACTGTGATTTTATGCCATTATTTGATTTCTTGGCATTCAAAATTCTTATTAATATACATTTTGCCTCTCTGTGGAAATAAAGGAGCGTGTTCTCTGTGTATGTGCTCACATTTCTTTATTTAGCCTGGCACCTGCCTTCTTCCCCAGCATGTTAGTTTAGCATCTGTGCTTTTTCCTTGCAAATCTCTAGAGCTTAGAATTCTTAGAGGAAATAATTTCTCTCTAGGAAGGTTTTTCTCCTTCTTTTGAACTAGCTTTAGGGGTTAAGCATTTGTGCTGCAAGAAGGTGGGCTGCATTATTAACTCCAGCAGGTAGAGCACTGAATAGACCCAGCCAATGGCTCCATAGTGAGCAGAGCCGAATGTCCCAGTAAATGACTATTGCTTCCATGCACTCTCATGTTAAGTCCAGAAAAGTTCCTAGAATGATTAGCTTTCAAAGTTTCCTGTCACCAACATAGAGTAACAGCATATTGGTGAGAGCTGGGTTCCAGACAAGTTAAGATGAGATTAAGGATGTCACTGAAAGATTCCTATGTGGTTGCTGTTTATGAGGATCCAAGAATGATGGCCCTCAAATTTCAGGAGTTAGGAAGAATAAATGATATGATCTGTAAACATGTGTTAGGATCTCAGCTCTGAGCCAAGGGACCTCCTGGATGTTTTACTGATCTACTAGTTGGTTGATGGACTGAGGCCATTCATTAGAAATATCCTCTGGGAACTGGGAACCAAAATTTCATGGTGGCCACTTGTTGAAGTCTTCATCTTTGGAACAGATACAGAAGAGGCAACTCTGGATGCATGTGCTCTATGTTAGGTATAGACTTGACCAGATCTACAATTACATCCTAGCTTAACCATTGCTGTGCCTTCTCACTTGATGCAGGTTTCCTCCTTTATCTCAGTTTCTGTCTCTACATTTGTAAAGTAGAAGGGATCAATGAGACTGGGTCATCTAAGCACCTAAGGTAGTGTCTGGCTTATGGTAAGTGTGCAATAGTCAAGATCAATTGCTATAAAAATAACCTTAAATGTGGAGTCTGAAATTTGAGTCTCAGTCTAAACCCAACTCTACCAGTGATGGTGAACTTTGCTATAGTGGTAAAATAGAATAGCACAAACTTGCGTATTCTACCTCTCTTCTTATATCTTATCAAGTTTCAAATGGAATAAAAAGAACATGAAGGAGCTTTAATACCTATTGTGGGATGCTCCAGTGGGAAAGAGGATTGTCCCAGGATTAAGGAAGGAAGATGATTGGAGTCTGTGGAAACATATAGTCATAGCAGAATGTTGCCATGCAGGCTGGGAAGACATCAAGGAAGAACTGGGAAGTCAACAACACTTTTGCATCAATATTTAGCCCTGTATTTTTCTAGCAAGGGCATTTTGCCTCTGCAGCACATGTGGGCATGGGCTTAGTCACATACTGTCCTAGCATGGTGGAAACTGCACCCTGCTGTTTCTTACTAGTCATATAGCCTTGATCAAAACATTCCACTTTATTGCAAAAACATCTCACTTATGGCATCATAATTTCTTCATCTACAAGCTTTATAGAATGTGATCAACCACTCCAAACAACTCCATGTTGATGGAGTGTTAAGCAATAATGTAAGTGTTGAAAGAGTCAACAGAATATATTAAAAGGAAGCAGGTTATCCTTATTCTATACCTCTATATCAGTGTGAAATACAGAGAAGTTAATTTAAATCCAGCTAATGTTTTATACATATATACAACCCCTGATGTGCAATACCTCTTTAGGAATGTATTTCTTTTGTATTACAGCCCCATGAAAAGCAACTTATACCTATAGGAAATATGGAAGGGGGTAGTTATGTGGGACTGCTACTGGAACAAAATACTGTGATCAGGGTGAGAGTCCTGGAGACTAGAAGTCTAAACTATCAATAGAGCTAGCTCCTTTCTAGTGTTGAGAAGGAGAAGCTGTCCCATACCTCTTTTCCACCCTCTCTGGTTGGCAAAACTGGCACTCTATGACATTCCCTGTCATGTAGCAGCATCTTTTTGCTGCTTTCATATTTACATGGCATTCTCTCCCAGCTGTATTCCCACTCCTTATAAGAACATTGGTCACTTCTAGCCTCGGTGTGAGAGAGGACTCCTGGAATACCTCTGCACCAACTGGGAGCCCATCCAAGAAGCACCAGGCACTTGGGCACTATTATGATTTCTTTGTGATGAGGAAGCATGGTCCTGCCCAGTACCATGATGGACATAGCAGGACAAGGAGACCCACATGCAGGCCTGGGGCAGTCTGCCCTAGGCTATGAGGAGAAAACACAGGCCCACCTGGAACCTTGCAGCACTGGGTAGATGGGCACATGTATTGTATGGTATGGGAGAAAGAGACAGTCAGAATGGTTCATGCACTACAGACAGAGGCATATCTGAAGAAGTGTAAGAGATGAGGATCAGGCTGAGGTGGGTGGCTTGATTGCCACCCGGGGCTATGGTGATGTGTAGGCCTGGGATGCTGCTGAGTCCCATGTCTGGATTCATGGCTCTGATGCAGCCACAGTCTCTATTGATGTCCATGGCTCTAGATACCACCAAAGGCTAAGAGACTAGGGTTTTACAGAGTTGACCCCACCCCTGACTGGCTGCAACATTAGGGAGAATTGGTCTGGCCTCTCACCAGCTGAAGCACTCAAGAGAGAGGGTCCTACACCTCATCTAAGCAGCACAAAAGAGCTGACCTTGTCTGCAGGGGTATGGGCAAACTGGCCCATGAGGGTATGAGAATGGGATAGCAGATCACACTCCTCTCATATGCCATGTGGTGGCATGGGTGAGGGAAAGATGTCCTCCTCCCTTTACCCCTCACCACATGAAGCAGGTTGGGGACTTGAGTCAACTGCTCATTAGCTGCAGCACTTGGGAGAACAGGCCCTGTATCTTGCCTGGTCAGCACAGTAGAGTTGCCCCTGTAGACAGGGGCACAGGTGAGCCAGCCCTAAGGGTGTGAGAGGGGCATAGCTGGTACTGCCTCCCTCATCTGCAATGTGGTGGTGGGAGCAAGTGAAAGATGTCATCCCTATTTCCTCTAACTCCTCTAGCTGGCAAGTGAGCTGACCCTTCCCTTTACCAGTCACAACACTCGTCAAAGTGGGTACTGCATCTTGTCTGGGCAGCACAGTGAAGGTGACCCTCTTTACAGGGGTGGGGTGGTACAAGTGAGCCTGGCTAGAACATGAGCATGAGAGAACTGGCCCTGCCTCTCATCTGCCATATGGCAGCATGGGTGGGGAAGAGATGCCTTCCCCCCATCCCTCTATGTCTGAGGCAGGTAGGAGAGCTGGCCCTGAGGTTGCAAGAGTGGGAGAGCTGTCCCTGCCGCTCACCAGCAGCAGGACATGGAAGACCAGGCCCTATACCTTGCCTGGGCACCAGATTAGAGCCAACCTTGTTGGCAGAATTATGGGTGAGCCAGACCCAAAGTTGTGAGCACAGGACAGCTTCCCCCACTACTTATCTGTCATGCAGCAATGTCTCTCCTTACCCCTCAATCCTCTTGGCTTGTGATAGACAAGGGAGCTGACCCTGTCCCTTACCAGCTGTAGCACACAGGAAAGTAGGCCCTGCTCCTTGCCTGGGCAGCAGAGTGGAGCTGACCCTGTGGTCAGAGACATGGGATAGCTGGCCACACACCCCCTTGTCTGCCATGTGGTGGAGAGGATGAGGGGAAAATACCATGCCCCTTTGCCCCTGTTACCTGTGGTGGGCAAAGAAGCTGACCCTCCCTCTTACCATCTTTAGCACGCTGGAAAGTGGGCCCTGCACCTTGCCTGAGAAGCACAGCAGAATTGACCCTATTGACAAGGGTGAACTGTTCCAAGAACTTGAGAGTGGGAGATCTGACCCTGCCCCTTATCTGCCATATAGTGGTATGGGCAGGGGAGAGATGCTTTCCCTGCCCCTTGTCACGTGTGACGAGTGGGAGAGCTGGCTCTGAGGTCATAAGTGTGAGAGAGCTGTCCCTGCCTCTCATCAGTTGCAACACTAGGGAGAGTGACCCCAGGCACCTCACTTGGGCAACATGGTAAAGCTGGCCTTGATGGTCCAGGTATGGGAGTGTTGACCCAGAGACTGTGAAAGCAGGAGAACTGGCTCTACCCTGCTCCTTGCTCATTGCTGTAAGGGGTAGCTAGCCAGAACAATGCTGGTGGTGAGGATGGGGGAGAACTAGTGGGCTGACCAACCTTGCAACTACCCAGACCTAGAACCAAGGTTATGAGTTGGCTCACCTCAACACCTACCCCATCTATTATTTGCAGGAGTACATGAAGGGGCTGGTCCTGCAGACCCAATGCTGCAGGATCTCTCCAACACAATCACAAGATATCCAAGAGGAGTCCCAGTGAGGGCCCTGCATCAATAGTGTACCAGAAACCAGAGCCCTAAATGAGACCAATGACTCTTTGCAATGAACACTTGCAAGTAAAGATACATGGACAAAAATTCACTGCATAACTCACTGTGTTACACTACACCTTCCATGACAGGGTTTTCCCTTTTTGCTCTTACATTTTACTTTTTTGAGGGGTGTGTGAAAGGGCAGAGAGCACATACAAAGGAACAGGAAAATGAATGGGATCGAGATGCGTGTTGTGAAAGACACAAGAAATAAACAAAAGAAAGCTAAAAAAATTAGTCACCCAGCCTAGTATATTATCATCTTAACTAATTATATCTACAATATACCTGTTCCAAATAAGGTCATATTTTGAGCTATTAGGGATTGGAAATTCAACTATGAATTTTGAGACAATACAATTCAATACATAGTGATCATGTGGGTGTGTGTTGATAAAGTACTATTTTTAAAAGATACACAATTTCTGCTTTCTAAACTATCACAATCTCTCTTCTCCCAGTACTTCATGGTTTTCTCATCCCGTATGTCTGACATATCTAAATGAAACTTGAGATCCACCCACAGCATAAGTGGCTGACAGCAGAGGCATGTGGAAGGGCAGAACATCACCGAGACTTTTATCCCTAAACAAGGAGCATTTTCTAACTCCTAGGCCTCTGTAGTTCTACTGAACCTGCTGCTCCAAGTGTCTCCACCTGGGTATCTTGTGTGATCTAACTATCTCAGAAATCCTTAGAAATTAAGGTGCAGAGAGATTAAGAGTTTCCCTAGCTTACAACCCAGCTAAGGGGTCTGCTCTCTGGTGCCCACACCTTGTCTTCAAGTACATGGTGAAATGTTTTGCAAATGCATAGGATACTGCCTGCACTCCATTTATTTGTAGGCTTATCTTCTACAGCTTATAAGTGTAGATGTTGACCTCAAGGTTCTTTGAGTTCAAGTAGAGTGTGATATCTCCAGAGTAGAGCCTGGGGACACACATAGAACCCCCTCTCTTCTGCTCTTGCAACCCCACCCCCACCATCCTGATATCCTTATCTAGAAATGTTCCTATTGGCAATGCTGGTTGAAGTCTGCCTGCATTGTTCCTGTGTACAGCCTGCCAAGCATCTCAGAGCCAAGTATATTTTGGTCCCAATGATCTCACCCTCAGGTCCCAGTGAAATGTTCTCTCTCCTTCCCATGAATGTTTCTGACCTCCCTCTCTAAAGTTTTAGTTCTGCAGATGCTTTTACTGATGCATTTCTTAAAAGCCACTTCAGTCTTTAGAAAAGTATGTATGATAATGGTGTCCTGATTGTTGCATCTTGGGCTAACAAAAATGTATTAACCTTCTAGCTGTGAAGAGAGCAACTGAACAGGATGCATTCTCATGTGGTTAGTCTCCTGGAAAGGACTTCAGGGATGAAGTCTAAAGACTCTCTTACTGACTAGTTGTATAAATTAAAGCTCTTTGCAGCCTACTTTCTGGTTTGTCAAATGGGCTAGTGATTACTCTGCTCATTTTAGGAGACTCTTCTTGGATCCTGATTAATTTTTTAATACTCCAACATATTCATAGACCATGTTATGTGCTAGGCACAGTTCTAAACACACATGTACTGTTTTGCTATGCTTTCAGAACTATTTTCTGCACAAGAGGAAATTATGGTCCAGAGAGATTAAGAGTTTCCCTAGCTTACAACCCAGCTAAGGGGTCTGCTCTCTGGTGCCCACACCTTGTCTTCAAGTACATGGTGAAATGTTTTGCAAATGCATAGGATACTGCCTGCACTCCATTTATTTGTAGGCTTATCTTCTACAGCTTCTAAGTGTAGATATTGACCTCAAGGTTCTTTGAGTCCTCTCTCTCTCTCTCTCTCTCTCTCTCTCTCTCTCTCTCTCTCCCTTAGTAAGCCCTCTGTGTATGTTTTATAAAACATGTACAGATAACAAAATTATGTTATCATACTTTTTAAATGACCATATTTGTCACTAGGGTAAAGTGGTAGTTGTGTTAGAAGCTGGCATGCTGTTTAAATTTTTGCCTGTATGAATTGATCATGAGACAAAAATCACAAAATAGCTTGGCACCAATTAGAATATTTTAGATGTGTGTGAGGCCCAGTACCCAGCAATCTATCCAAAGTCTTGGCTCTCTCAGCCCATAAAAAGCATGTGTTGCTACTGAAGACCAGGAACTGATGCCATCTCACCACTCATGCCAAGCCTCCTAAGGATATCAATTCCTGCAGCCTTGATCTCGAAGTTAGTGCTGGCCTGCAAAGTTCCTGCACCCAGGCAGTAGTGATCTGCAGAAGACAATTCCTGGGAAGGGCTCTTTAGCTTCCCATCAGAATTTCTTGAGAAGGAAGAGTGCTCATTTATAAAATGCTGGTCTTTTGAGGGAAGGGGATGAAGTTCAGGGACTTTAAGTTTATGCTCAGTTGCTGTGGGATGTTCTATATGGCAAATGTGTTGCTCTGATTGGTTAATAAATAAAACACTGATTGGCCAGTAGCCAGACAGGAAGTATAGGCGGGACTAACAGAGAGGAGAATTGAGGGAACAGGAAGGCAAAGGGAGAGACCTGCCAGCCGCTGCCATGACAAGCAAGACTAAAGGTACCGGTAAGCCACAAGCCATGTGGCAACTTATAGATTAAAAGAAATGGGTTAATTTAAGATAGAAGAACTAGATAACAAGAAGGCTGCTGTGGCCATACATTTTATAAACAATATAAGTCTCTGTGTGTTTACTTGGTTGGGTCTCAGTGGCTGTGGGACTGGTGGGTAAGAGAGATTTGTCCTAACTGTGGGCCAAGCAGGAAAACTCTAGCTACACTCAGTGTTTTCTAGAGTACAGTAATCACAGTCTCTGGGATCCCATGTGAAGACCTCTGTAGCTAGAGTTTTCCTGCCTTACCCACCCACAGTCAGGACAAATCTCTCTCACCCGCCAGTCCCACAGCTGCTCAGACCCAACCAAGTAAACACAGAGATTTATTTTGCTTACAAACTGTATGGCTGTGGCAGGCTTCTTGCTAACTGTTATTATATCTTAAATTAGTCCATTTCTATAAATCTATACCTTGCCACATGGCTCATGGCTTACCAGTACTTTACATCTTTCTTGTCCTGGTGGCTGCTGCAGGCAGTGACCCCTTCTGCCTTCCTGTTCTTTTATTTCTCCTTTCTGTTAGTCCCGCCTATACTTCCTGTCTAGCCACGGCCAATCAGTGTTTTATTTATTGACCAATCAGAGCAACTTGACATACAGACCATTCCCCAGCAAAGCCAAGTGCAGACCATCTCAGACACCTGCACTCAGGCCCGTGGTCCTAATCATCCTCTATGAGGACCTGCTGGGTAAAGCCACAAGGAACCCAAGAATGGGCTCCCACAGGACATACAGAATATCCCACAGCAGACCTCTCTAGCCTCACCACTACTTCGCTCCAATCTTCCTTGTCTAAGAATTCAATGCCATGCTAATCTACTTGCTGACAAGATGCTGCTCCTCAGCATCCTGCCACCAGGATCCAGGAACTAAATAGGTATAGGTTTGGATGCTAAACAATAGCAGGTAGCAATAGCAATAGCAATAGCAATAGCAATAGCAATAGCAATAGCAATAGCAATAGCAATAGCAATAGCAATAGCAATAGCAATAGCAATAGCAGCTCCAGGTGAGAAATGGGAGGTGGGCCAGGAAGAGAAGAAGAGTCTGCAACTGAGGTCCAATTCTTGAACTTGTTCTTGAATCCCTTGACTGTCACTTGGACCTCACATCTCTGTTTCTTCTTATTTTTGGCTGCTAAGTCTTGGGGCTCAGCTCCATAATAAGGAGTGTATGAATATTTGCCACTTGAGACAGTGCTATAGGCCATATTCTGCATGTTGCAGGGGAGCAGCACAACTTTTGCACAAAAGTTAGGCACTACTGGTACACTCTGACATTGGATACTTGCAAAGACTTTACTTGAGCATGAAATTTAAGTAAGAAACACTACAGTAAAACTCAGGGGATTCTTCTTGGTACTTGATAGGTACAGCTAGTGGGCAAGCAGCTTGCTGGTGCCTCTTTTATACTGGCAATCCCTCAGCTGTGCTATCACTCCCCTCAACTGACCATGCTGTCACAAAAGTAAACTCCACTTGACTTCTCTAGGAGTTCTGCAGAGCTATGAATTCCTAGGACTTCTTAAGCAGCCTGACAGAATGAGCCAGTACTGCTCTTCCTGATTTTCCACTGTCTGTTTTGTTCCTACACAACTCAGACATGTTGCTCCATTGCTCAAATCATTCTATGGCTTCTCAGAGCCTATAGGTTGCAATCCAAAGTCAAAGGCGATATTCCAAGTCCTTTGTGGAGATCCATGTTTAGCCTCTGTGTCAAGTCTCCTCTCTTAAGGTATACTTTACTCTCCCTTGCCTAACTGGGAGTCTCTAATGACAGTCTGTTTCTCTTTGCCATACCCAAGCCCAAATCGCTCTTCTCTACGCCTGTTAGCAACTTGCATTGGCCTTCCTTTTTATAGGTAGAAGGAACTATACTTTATGGGAATGGTCCAGCATATCCAAGTATGGACTAGCTGATTTTAAAATAACTTTTCATTTAGGCAAGGGAGTGTCTATGTGTCAACCTCAGCAGATAGGAACAATATTATTACGTTGGTATGACAGGTGAAGAACTTGAGGCATGAATATGCTATATGCATAGTCCCAGCCAATATATGACACAGTTTGTATTTCTACTCAGATCTGTCTGACTCTGAGTCTCCTCTTCATTCATTTTTTTCTATTACACTTCTACCTTGTAAATCTCACTTCAAAGTTTCCTGTAACATGAATGTTAAAAGGTCTTCTTAATAAGAAACCTGGAGCCTGATATTGGGGTGAATGCTGAAACAACAGAGAGACAAAGGAACAAGCCACATTTTACCTCTAGGTCTCCTCAGCCTGAAAAAGCCTCAGCCGATAGGCATCTAGTCGAATGAGCTTCCTCAGCTGAAAATCCTTAGTTCCTTTCTCTTCACACCTTATATACCTTTCTCCACCCACCATATTACTTACTTCCCAGGGCTGGGATTAAAGGTGTGTGACTTCTCAAATACTGGGATTAAAAGTGTGAGATCTCAAGTGCTAGGATTAAAGGTGTGTGCCACCACTGCCTGGCATCTATGTTTAATCTAGTGACTTGTTCCTTTGTCTCTCTGATCATCAGGCAAATTTTACTAGGGTACTGTAGATGTAACCAACCATCTTATTAAATAAGAAACACAGAACCAATGTAAAAGAGAAAGCCAAGAGGTCAGAGTTCAGAGCTAAAATCTCACCCTTCCTCCTGTGGTGGTCCTAGCTCTCCAAAAAAGACCTATTTCCTGTGTGTCCGTCTTTTCATAGTCTTTTTTGTTCTGCCTTCTCATTGGCTGTAAATCCAAACATGTGACTGCCTTGTCACTGTCTGTATGTACAGCCCCCCAAGTCTTAAAAGCATATGTCTCCAATGCTGGCTGTATCCCTGAACACACAGAGATCTACCTAGCTCTTCTACCAAGTGCTGAGATTAAAGGCGTGTGCCACCACTGCCACACTCTTGCTATGGCTCTAATAGCTCTGACCCCAGGGCAAATTTATTTATTAACATACAATCAAAATCACATTTCAGTACAATTAGAATATCACCACAGGGTACACAATATATCATCACAGTTTCCCTCTAGAACAGCTATTTCCTCTTTCTCATCCACATTCTCCCAGCACCATGTTCAGTTCTTTACATGATCTAAGATTCAGGGGACTTGTGACATTGGTGTCTGATATGTCTATTTTCCCAGGAGAATATGAGTTCCCATCATGGTCCTTGGAATGTAGGGCTAGGTTACAATGGAACATAAAGCCCCTCACTTTTTTCTCTCTTCTCTCAATTCCGTGCACACTTCTCCTTCTTAGATAATAAGGCTTCCCCAGCTACATCAGGGGAAACTACATGGCTTGTAGTTAAAGGTCACAAAAGACTAAATATGAGAGTAACCTATATCTTCTGATCCTGGGGCTGGGTCTCAAGTGTTTGCTGCAGCCTGACAGCCAGTCACAGGAACACCATGCTCACAAGGGATCCTCAGAAAGAGATGCTTATCAGGCTAGGATGTGAAAGTCAGACTGTGCTTAGGTTTGACCAAATCATTGGCACAAAAAGTAACACAGCAAAAATCTAAAAAGGAATACTTCTTAAAGGAGCTGGAGTGACATGGTGTAGGTAGAGCCAAGAAAGTAGTTTTGACTTGACTTCAGTCCTTTACACTAATGTAGCCACTTTTGACATATGGATATTTTAAGTTTGAATTAGACACAAAAATCTATTTCCTCAGTTATACTAACACATTTCAAGTATCCCATGGCCACACATTTGTAGTGCCCAGAAGATTGTACAGCAGACCTAGAACAGCTCTATCATTGCAGAAATTCACACTGGGCAGCACTGTCCTAAGACCGTTCAGGTCAGAAGGAATGGGCATGGCTAAACTTCTAGAAATACTTTTGCTTAGCCTCTTACACCCCCACATAGGTTACTTTTTTCCCTCAGGCACCAATTCTGTGCATAGTAGCAGCACTATCACCACCCATGCCCAGTCTCCTCTATTGGGTCAGTTTTCATGCCTATGATGTTTTGTTCTAGAGTTTTCCACTAATTTTTACTGCAGCTAGGAAGTAAAAAGCTTTACTAGAGAAATTTATTGAAGTCTTTTGTAGGTGTCTGCTTCAGATACTGTTTATACACATGGTGGATGGAGCAAATTGCCCATGACTGTAAACCAAAGTGAGAGTTGACCAATACTGGGAAGACTATATAAAAACTCCCTTAGTTCCCTATCACCAGAAAAGAGGAATATTTTTTTTTCCGAGACAGGGTTTCTCTGTGTAGCTTTGTGCCTTTCCTGGGACTCACTTGGTAGCCCAGGCTGGCCTCGAACTCACAGAGATCCACCTGGCTCTGCCTCCCGAGTGCTGGGATTAAAGGCATGCGCCACCACCGCCCGGCAAAAAGAGGAATATTTTTAAGTAAAAAAAGTCTCTGAAGAGTTGCTGTCAGTATAAATTATAATCACATAATCTCTTGGTGGTTTTAAAGCTTGAGAATAAATAAAAGTCAGACTTGACCAGAGAGGACTGACAATAGGAAGCCGGTCTTTTGGATAAATGTTAGGTAGGGAAAGTTGCTGGCATATCTGCAGGCTTAGAAGAAAGGGGAAGGTACAAAGAAGAAGCAACAGTTCTGTGGACATCCAGAGATTCACAGCACATACATTTTAGTCACATGGACCTCTCTGGCTCTGTGAGACCAATGACTACCTGCCCAGGGTCTACTAAGGGCTTTTTGTGGAGCAATGTACATCAGCCTTCTAGCATCTTCTATTTACAGAGCCTCCATTCTTAGAATGAAAGGAAATTAGTGCTATGGCAGGGAGTTGAGTAAACATGGGAGAAAGGCTGAGAGAAGTCAAATGGATTAATGGGCCAAATGGACCACTCAGATCCCTTTCTCAATAGCCTTGAATTTAACAAAAAGCAAAGAGAGATTCTTTTAGCAGTTTCAGCCGCGGATAAACATATGAGACACGCTTGCATGCTTGTTATTCCTTCCTACTTTATAAATGCATACAATGTCATGCCAACTTCATTGTGGAATCATTTACAAAAGTAAGATATGTCACATGAGGTATAAAAGACAAAGCATTGCTTTGCATTTTCCCACAACTGCATATGAATCTGCTATTGTCTTTAAGAAAAAGGTTTAATTATAAATGAAGAAACATGAAAGGGCATAGATTTTTGTCAGATGCCACAGACCAATCCCTTCCCTTTCTAGGCCTCTATTTCCCCATTCTTACAATGCTATTATTGGAGTAGATGACCTTCAAGGTCCTTTCTAGGTTTATCATACCAGAACTCTGACTAGTGAGTTCCTAGGAGGACCTTGGGCAAGATTTTTTGGCAGTACCCATTGGATGGTTGAGCTGTATGTCTGCTTGTCACAGAGAAGAGGCCAAGAGAAGCAGCAAGGCCTCCAAGAATTACCCGTCTAGGCTTTGAATCTTGTGAGTTCTATTTAGCCTGTAGCAATTTCAGAATGCAGATGGGGTGAGGTCCTGTCACTGGCCATTTTTTTTTATAAGTTTTCTCCCTATTCTATCTTTGATGACACAGGCTGCATCCTAGAACAGGAGGTGAGCAGGGAGGCCATTTTGGAAGGTATGAGGTGGTATTATCCAGCAATGGAGTTGTCCCATTGTCATTAGAAGATGACCACACTGGGGCCTGGCTTCACCTTATGACAAGCTTCCTTGTATGTATACACTGCTGGAAACCACTATGCAGCAAGCTCTCCTGTCTTTTCCATAAAGATTGTCTTGTGCCTTCTCTTTGCTTGAAAGATGGTTGTCTGGGACAGATATATCTTGGAAAATCATTCAACCCAGCTAGGCCTAGCAAATGTGGCAAAGCATATGCATTTTAAGATCTTTGGTGAGAGATGAAAATAGAATAGTTTCATGTGACCTATAATAACACGGTATGTCTTTCAAAATGTTATCCACTTTATTTAAAATATAATTACATTAGTTTTCCCCTTCCCTTTCCTCCCTCCAGCCTGTCCCAAGTCTCCTCTCCCCAACTCCTTCCAGCCACCCATACTCTCTAGTCTCTATTTCCCTGATTATTATTATTACATATATAGATGTAAGAATTATATATATATATATATATATATATATATATATATATATATATATATATATATATATATGCAGGTATGTATGTATATGTATGTATGCACAAATATATAAAAACAACCTGCCTAGTCTGGTGTCATTGTTTATATATATATGGTTTCAGGTCTGACCAAAGAAGCCTCTCTTTGCAGCAAATGGAGATTATCACAGAAAACCACAACTGTGAACAATGAAGAGAGCAATGGACTGTGGGGAGCCCAGCCCCAATGGATACACCTACATCATAGCTCCTGCATCTAAGACTCAGGAAATATCACAAAAGGGGGCAGAAAGATTATAAGGTCAGAATACCAGGAAGTCTGCTGTGAAACAGACTCTACTAGAAATGGCTGCATAAACAAGATCTGAACAATGGCAGTATCAATGGCCATGTTAACATGAACTGGTGGAAATCTCATGAGGCCATACCCCTAGACAAAGAACTATAGGGAACTGATGACTGCTAAGAGAGAGAGAGTTGGTATCCTCCACTGTGAGGTCTCTGCTGCTTTCTTTTTCTTTTTTCTCTTTTCTTTTCTTGTCTCTCTCCCTTCTTCTTACCCTCCCTCCCTCTCTCCCTCCCCCCTCTCTCTTTTCACTGTCCTGGAATTCTAGACCCCCTCACTCTGCCTGCCTCTGCCTCCCGAGTGCTGGAACTAAAAGCTTGTACCTATATGACCGTCTTAGATTGCTGCTTTCAACAAGTACTCTTTCCATTGCATGGTCTAAACAACTGATAACAGTGACACAAACACACACTCAGAAAAAAGCAACGGAGCTCAGTATATTATCAATCCCTGGGGGATGGAAGGGAGTCTTGACACACTTTAGGTTATTTTTGTAAAAAAAAAGATTTGTGTGAGTCATGTCATACACACAAATCTGTCTCATTTCAGATATTAATGTGACAAGTAAAAAGTGTTCTTGGAGAGAACTTCTAAATTTGGCTTTTCTAGTAGTCAGGAACCAATACTGTATTGCCTGGCAGAGTTACTCCTCTAACCATTTAATAAACATGTCCTGTTTTTCCAGTCTGCGCCAGGATCTGAGGGAGCAGAATTTGGACCTGCTTCTTGAGGAGTCTAATAAGTATAGGGAGGTATCCTTTAAAATAAGAATGTTAGTCTACCATGCTAGGTGATAAGATGTATCAGCGGAATTGGAAAGAGTGTGGCCCACTATACCAATGAGAGGTGACAAGGTGGTTACCTAGAAAGAGGAGTTATATTTTTTAATAGATGAGGAGCCAGTGAGTGGCATTTGCTGGGAACAGAATGTGACCAGGAAGGGAGAAAACAGCAGGTGCATCTGGAACAGTGGCTTGGAAGGGACACTAGATCTGACAAGGTCAGCTCATGGAATGTCTTATCAGTAGCCCTTACTGAGGAGCAGGGCCCCAGACATCTTACTAGAGCTCTTTGATGTCTTTGCTTTATCTTTGGGGGGATAACAGACATTTTCACATCTGCCTCTTCTGGACAAGAGCTTTTTGAGAGCCAGTGCGCTGTGTGGAGGTTGGGCTTGTAGGTGAAGTAGAGGTGGAAGATGTCTTTTCTCTGCACTCAGAATGCAGTCACAGTATAAACAAGGGTGTGTTGTGTGGATTGTCCTAAGCTTGTACTTTCCTTTCTGAGCACTGCAAGATATTCTAGAAAAAAAAAAGTCTAGAGAAAAAAGTTATGGAGAACTGCTGAGAAGGCTCCTAAATACCTTCAAAAGCATGGACTTTTTATATTGGAAGCCTCGAGGCTAGACCGAAGAGGTCTGTTGCTAGTTTAATCCACAATGTCTTATTGTTGTTGTTGTTGTTACTTTTGTTTTTGTTGTTAGCAAAGCATTTTGGTCAAATATCAAATTTCTCTTCAGCTCCTGGGAGCTTCAGGATGAAAAAAACAAAGAATCATCTGCTGACTATGAATGTTCAAAGAAATCCACAGGATCATATTTTGTCTAAATGCAGCCTGAGAGAGATCAGTGCCTGGGATCAAGGCTGCCACTGTCATACCTTATCCCAGACCTGGCACATCACTTCCCTCCCCAAATAGAGAAGTGACCCAGACTGCTCTCTGCATTGCTTTACCTGAAAGCGGATGCCTGTAAGCATCCATCTCTTCCTACTCTAGCTATTTTATTTGCAACCCATATCTGGATAGGATCTCATGGTGTGCTTTAGCACTTCCTTTACAATCTGCTTATTCAGGGGTTTGAGTGAGACTATCCATGGAGAAGGTGATTCTCATGAATATTTCTGCAGGTAGAATACTACCCATCAGTCATAACAAAGTATTAGGGAAGTTGTGATACTATTAGAGATCACTGTGTTCTTTGTCCAACTCCTCTAATACTGCATCACCTCCCATAAGCATACTGTAGTGATCAAAACTCAGGTAATACTGTTCACTACACTAAAGACACTGTGATTATGCTTCTATCATCGCCCTTTTACAGATATGGAAACTGACTCTTGAAGAAGTGCTCAGAAATCCAAAATGAGTCAGCAGGCCTGCATTCCATCTGGAGTTTGTCAAGGAGAATCTGTATCCTGTTGTTTCTAGATTCTAGAAGCCACTGCATTCATGGTATGTGGCCCCCTCTATCCTCAAAGCCAGTATACTATCACCCTGACTTTGGCATTTCTGTCATATTACCTTTTTCCTTGTGAGTACATTGAGGCCACCACATAATTTGGAATTATCTCCCTATTTTAAGTTCTTTAACCTCATCATATCTGAAAACTCACCTTTGCCATGTAAGAAAACATAATCACAGGTTTGGAGGATTATGATAGACTTATCTTTGGTGGACAATTATTTGGCCTGCCAGAGCTAAACATAAACCAAAGATTGCAGAGGAAGTGGAGGGTGATATCAGAGAGACGAGACTTTCATATCTGATTCAGGCTGAACACCAAGGTATACTAAACCCTTGGTAACATGAGTTGATAAAAGGAGAATAGTAAGAAATTTATGTTGCTGATATAAGTTCTTTACAAAGAATTTACTAAAGCCAAAATTGGTTATCTGAAAAAATGTGAATGTCAGCTGTAATGTGAATTTACACTGTGACAATCAACATCCTTATGTGGCATGAGCTCAAAGTTTAGGCTCAGTTGAATAGGTTGCCCAGAAAGGTCAATGAATAGCAAAAAGAGAATAAATAAGGTAGCCATTCATATAGTTCTCAAACCTGTGAGTATAAGGATTAAGTGTTTGAATACAGTTAGAAATTATATTGGTTTAGAAAAATGATAGTAGTACATTCTTCTCTGGGGTCTATGACCACTCTGATCACCAATAGATGGCTAGGTTTACCGTATTCAGAGTGACTTCCTTCCCATTAAATAAGCATGAAGTCTAATTAGGCAGCTCTTGATTACTTCCCAAGATAAAAAGCACCATTGTTATGCCATTGGAAATATCTAGCAATACTTCTTGCTGTTGTGGCTCATTGGCATTACAGCTAGGTAGGAGTATTGATTGTTTCCCTCCATTGACAGCTTGCACAAAATATTCTAATACTATGAGAGCTAGTTCTCAGGGAGGAGGTTTCCAGATCAGTTTCATATCATAAGGAAGACTCATATGACTTTCCTTGGAGTTATGAGATATAAATTACCATCTGTGTTCCTGGATTGACTATAATAGTATTGGAAGATCCTATGTGAGCTGCGAGCTGTCAATGGAAAAAAAACACCGACCTCCCCATACACAAGATGGCTTTCAGAAATCTATGGGAACCTAGTCTCATACTGAAGGCTAAAGCCAAGTATAGCAGTGAGTCACAGGAATGGTTCAGACCTAGGGAGCTGAGAAGTCCCAGGTTCTAGAATGGATGGATCTGTAATACTTTGCCCCTAAACCTCTAGCCAGAATTCCACAACAGATGGTAGTTCATCCTTTCCTTGAACTTTCTCCATGATAAGAAATTATATTATTTCCAAGATGTGTGAAGTACATTTCTAGGTCCAGCTTTCTTTAGCTAGTAATGAACCAGTAAAATCATGAAGATGAAACCAATTGCTCTTTTCTATAAGTGAAAATCCTTTGGTTATTTGAAGCCCATTTCTTTGCCTCTTATCAACCTGTCCCACTCCCAACTACCCTCATCCGCTCTCTTCCTCTCTCCCTTCTTCCTTCCTTCCCTTCCTCCCTCCCTCTCTCCCTCCCTCTCTCCTTCCCTTCTTCCCTCCCTCTCTCTGAATTGAAGCACTGAAACAATGAGGCAAACACTGGGCCCAAGCTAGGAGGCTATTGATGTTATAACCAGCAGCAACCTTTATTGACTCTGGAAAAGTGGGCAGAATGCAGGTTTGCATAGTTTCTTAGCCACACCACATCATCAGATTATAGGCTCTGTCCAGGTTGGCAAGTAGGAAAATGAACTTCTCCCTTTTGCTTCTTTTTTCCCCATGTCTCTTTCCTTTTCTAAGTGTGCATCTAATGATTAGAACCCACTAACTGAAGTAGAACTCACAAGAGGAAAGAAATTGCCAACCCTAGCTGAAGAACCATCTTCTCTAACACTTGAAGGCAAGCAGATCATCAAGGTGCCTTTAGAGTGGGGGTAGGCAGAGTTGCTATGAGTTTTCTGTTGCTGCAAGGTACAATGTGACTGACTCTCCAATTGCTTGATGCTAACTGGGGCCTTTGGATATGATTCTATTAACCTTAACTTTGCAAAGTACTTGTTTTTCCCAGGTGCAAATAGGTTCCGAGACATTGTTTGAAATGAACACATTGTCTCTTGAATGAGCAAAGTAACTCTTCCAAGGTTTGTGCATGCTGCTATTAGGAAGAATTGCCAAACAGAAATATTTGAATTTGGGATTGTTTCCTATTTAGAATACCCAGGTAAGGAGTCACAGAGAGGAGAAAGATTCAGGTCAGGCAATTGCTTAACTTATCACAAAACCAGGTAGGCACCAGTATGATAATGTAGTTTCTATAGGAAAGAAGAACACATGGTTGGCACTGTCAGTATCTGTAGATGGTCAGAAAATGTGTGCTAACATACCTGAATCTCTGAAACTTAGCTGGTTTGTTTATAAAATGAAGGTAGAAGGGGTTACATTTTATGGCTTCTAATAATTTAGTGCTCTATGGTTAGATAACATTTCCAAAAGGCATGACTCTGACTGGGAGCATCTTTTGGCTGTTTAGTTGCCAATCCCTTAACCTGGAAGTCCAGATGTATGAGTCATTGTTGGTGAGGGAGTCAGGCCTCCTGTCCCTTGCTATGCCTCCTCCCTTGTATCTCTCTTTTCATAGCCATGTATCTAACATTATATTAGACCAATTCCCCCTATTTAGAAGGAGAGTGAGAACTCTGCAATCAAATGTCTGGGAATTCTATATTTACACCAGCAAAGGTTTCTGTGAAAAGTCACAGGGAAGCCCTGTGGGCCTCAAAATGGCACAGGGGAGCAGGGTAGTGCTTTGTAAAGGTCCAGAGGTCTGTGTATGACTAGGAATTCTGCTGAAAATCATATATGTGTGTCCCTATACCCAATTAGGGCCCAGGAACGTTAGACTGCCAGAACCGAGATGATGAAGGTATGCAGTCTGTGTTCAGAGTTCTGTGGTGATTGATTGTTCTGTGGTGATTGGGTTTCAGGTAGGAATTAGAAACTGGCTTGGAAAAGATCATCCCTTAGTTCTCAAGAGTTTTTCTTGATATCATGACGGGTGATGCTATACAAAGCAATGATTGCCAAAACTTACTTTCCTCTGTCATATAGCAAAGGAGGACACACAATGTTTAAAGGCCCATTGCCAGACTGATCTGAGAAGCTGTGATTAGAGCTTCTGCATTAGTCACCTACACCTTTTGTAGGGAAGTAGCCAAATGAGATCACATGCAAAGACATTTTCAAAAATACCTTGTCAAATCCCAAGTGTCCTTTTCCTGGAGAGAGATGAACAAACACCTATTCACCCTAGATATGGCATCAATAACATACTAAAGAAATCATTCCACTTAAGTCTATCTTAGTGAATGAGTGAGTTTTTTGGGATTACCTAACAGGATTATGGGTGAGAGATTACTTCCAGGTATGCGGGTAATCCCAGAATAGTTGCATTATCACAAAGCCTTACTTCAGCATGCATAATGACCCAGGAAGACTGCATCCCTAGAGTTCCCCCAAAGAACTTACATGCAGCTCAGCAACCTAGACAATGTCTTCTCAGTATTTGTTTTGTTTTGTTTTGTTTTTGTTTTTCGAGACAGGGTTTCTCTGTGTAGCTTTGCGCCTTTCCTGGGACTCACTTGGTAGCCCAGGCTGGCCTCGAACTCACAGAGATCCGCCTGGCTCTGCCTCCCGAGTGCTGGGATTTTTTTCTAATGCTTATTGCTTATTTAACCTTGAGAAAGGGGTTTGTGAATCTTATAAATCAGGAGCTTCCTAATCCTTTTAAGTTTTGTTTTCTTCTTGAGCTTAGCTTTCCCTCCAAGAGGAAATGTTTCCTTTTGGAGGAAATAGCTAAAAAAGAAGACCAGTCCCCAGTCTGTGTTCCTGAAGAGCTGAGAGCACAAGAGAAGCCTGAGGCAGAGGTGAGGCTTCTGACTATTGTTCCTTTTAGCCCAGGACAGTGTCTTCACACTAGAGTTCCCTGTTAAATGACCAGGAAGAGGCTGTGGATTGAATATCAGTAAGGTCTACAGGTCCCAACTCTCCCCTTCTTAAGAAAAGAGTGCATATGGGTATATCCAATCTAAGATTCCCAAAGAGAAGGCACAGGTCCTGGGTGGCCTTGGGAATAGCTGCATGCTCACTGTAGGAGACAGTCCACAAAATTAACTCACAGTGTTTTTTTTTTAAACTTTCATTACTATCAGAAGGTTCAGCTAAACATTTTGTGCTGATGAGTCATATTCTCAAATGTGGACTTCATTTCTTTCAAATAAAAGCTTCACTCCTCTTTAATGATTTAAAAACCAATAGAATCTTGGAAAAATGATTGGTCCTTCAATAGCCACTGAGTGATGCCCAGAATCTAGCAGGCAGCACAGTGTCAGCAGACATTCACTTATCTACTCAACTCCCCAGCATCTAGAGTGATAAAAGGCTCAGGGAGGAAAACATCCCAACTGGAAAAGCTTATCCATTTGCCAGGCTGACATCCTACAGGAAACTCCAGGGCTTGGCAAGGCATTTCTAGAATGGAGTTTTCTATGACCTCATTTGGTCACTTTTTCTGTAGGGCATTTGCTCCTCTCCTAAACTCCAATTCCAAGCCTGTAGCCTCTCAGAATCTCTGACATACTTCCCATCTACTTGACTGCCCTGCTATCTATAACTACAATGTCTGCCCCTGAAGAAACTGACATAGTGCCTGAAATAGGACACGTTCATCCTCCCCACTCCTTCACTTAGTCCCCACAGTACAGTGAGGGGTAGAAACAAATCATTCACATCCTGAAGCTGAAAATCCAAGATACACATTCAGCAGCAGAGGCAGGGTTTTAGTCTTTAGTCACAGGACTTCTTACAAAAGGATATTGTCCCCAATGGTTCCTGACTAGCCTGGAGGTCTCTACCAGAAGCCAAAGTACCTCTTCCTTTTCCTTTTTCTATTACTCCAAAGCTCACTGAGATCTCAGTCTTTCCAGAGAGAGATAGGTTCAGTCCCATCATCCACAAGAAGTTATTGATAGCTGATCTGGAACTCAAATACCATAGCTCTAAGACTAGGACATTTTATTTTCCTGGTTCTTCCCACTAGTTGGCATAGGACTGGTCCTAAAATATGGGTGCCATGCTACAGGAGAGAAATTCATAAAACTGCACACATCCAATGACGTGTGGCCCCTTATCTGCCAAATCCTCAGCCTATCAAGATCCTCAGCATATCAATCCTCAGCATACCAAGATGATGCTGAATTTCTACAATAACCAGAAGGAAAGCAACCTCTGAGAAAACAAATCATAGCTGTCTGTAGTGGGTAGCCATTCCAGCTTTGACCTGGAAGTTCCAACCCCCATTGTGGCTTCGGTAACGGTCATGCCTTCAAGGTGAGGCAGAGAGAGGACACTGAAGACCCGAGTTCCAGATGCGGGTTGTGGGTGGTGGGTGGTGGTGGTGTGCTCTCTTGGTTCCTGGACCCTGGATGCTGGAGGTAGACCGAGCAGAGTTCTCCAGAGAACACTGCCGGACTGTGCTACACCTTTCCCAGATCCTGCAACCTACCTATCTCTTCATTTGTAAGTTATGCCACTAAATAAACCTCCCTTTTAACTATGTGGTGTGGCCTTAATAATTTCACCAATATCATCCTATGTTCAACATTTGTCATACTTAGATTTTATTATCAACTTGATGCAACTTAGAATCACCTGGGAAGAGAGAACCTCAGTTGAAAAACATCCACTACCAGAATGACCCATAGTTATGCTTGTGAGATATTGTTTTGATTGATGATTGATATAGGAGAGACCAGCCCACTGTGGGAAACACCATCCCTAGGAAGTTGGACCTGAGCTTTATAAGAAAGCTAGATGAGCATGAGCCAATGAGCAAGCCAACAATCAGCATTTCTTCACGGTTCCTGCTTTAAGTTCCTGCACTGAATTTCCTCAATTATGGACTGTGACCTGAAAGTGTAAGTTGAAATAAATATTTTGCTCCCTTAAGTTAGTTTTGGTTAGAGTGTGTTTTAGCACAGCAACAACAACAACAAAACAGCAAGCAAGAATGTCCTCTTCCAGATCCCCAGTATTTGTCCAGCCAGTACTGTGAGGACGGTCCAATCCCAGGCCAAAGCAGGGAAGCTGGGACCTGTAGAGGGAAAGGAGGAAAGGCATGCAGGCTGGCAGAAACCACAGGTATTGAGACAGAGCTCCCAGGGACACAAATGAAGTAGAGCTACCTACCTCTCTGGCACTGATCACTCAAGGAGCAGTGATAGGCTCTCCAAAATGGGCTGCCACTCCAGTACATCATGGACAAAGCACTTGCTCTGCTTAGCCACAGCAATATCCTGCTCATGTTACCCAGCCCCTTGCAGACTATCTTGCATCTGTGCCACTGAAATATTTATAAAGCATTTAGTACATCAATGAACATGTGCCAAAAGGGATTTGTGGTCTCCCCTGTGCTCCATCAGTTAGATATTTAGTATCTCTGTCCTGTGAAAACATTCTTAGAAGTGCCACAAGAGGATTTCCTGTTGGCAGATAACCAACAGACTGAGGCAAACATCATTTACTTCTCTTGGGAAGGTGTCTGAGGGCCTTGATCCACTCCTTGGAAAAACTGCTGAATGTAATACAGTCCCCAAATTCTTCTGTCCTAACCATGGCCACTGGCTTTCCATTGGGCTTAGGTTTATGGAGACCCATTTGCCAGTCTGAACATTTACCTGTATTCCATGTGTGTGTTTTTGCAAATTCTTTGCATTCTCTGTGCCATAAAGGATCTTTCCTAGGTCAAGTTGATGAGTTATGCTCTGAGAATAATGTTTTGATAGCTTGTGAAGTAGTCACAAAATATATTAATTCCCAAAATAAATTCAAATATTGGCCAAATATTAAGTGGTGAGCACTTACAGAAGTACCAAGAAGTAGTTTACACTAATTATAGCTTTCTTAGTCTATTTCTTGTTGCTATAGAAGAATACTTGAGACTAGATAATGCAAAAGGAAAGAGGTTTAATTTGTCTTGTAGTCATGGAGGCCAGCAAAGGCCTCATCATGCTTTTTCAACTCATGTCAAATTGGTATATAGGAAAGACACAAAGTATGAGGGGAGAAGCCTTGCTTTACAACAACCCATTCTCATGATAACTAATGCAATCACATGAGAATTTGCCTAGCCTTGTGATAAAAGTATGAATCTCTAATGATCTAGTCACTTCTTAGTGATACTACCACTTTTCAATAACGTTACATTTGGACTCAAATCCCAATATGAACTTGGGTGGACAAAAACTACATCCAAATGATAGCACCCAAAAAGCTAACATTTTAGTTTAGATTAATATTTCATTAATGATGTAATTATCTTCCTTTTAAAATTTTTATTACATTTTTAGCCTGTTTAATTAATTTTTTCATTTGCTTTTCATAGTGACCACAGTTTCCCCTCCCTCCTCTCCTCACATTCCCTCCTCCCACCTCCCATCTACCCCTCTATCCACTCCTCCTCAAAGGGGCAGACCTCCCATGGGAGTCAACAACACATGGCACATCAAGTTGGGGCAGGACCAAGCTACTCCCCTTGTATCAAGGCTGGGCAGGCAACCCAGCAAGGGAAATAGGTTCCCAAAAAACAGCTTAAGTGCCAGGGACAAGTTCTGAGCCCACTTCTAGGAACCCCATAAACAGACCAAGCTACACGACTGTCACACAATTGAAGAGGGCGTAGGTCGGTCCCATGCAGGCTCCCTAGCTGTAGGTTCAGAGTCCATGAGCTCCCACAATCTCCGGTCAGCTGTCGATGACCTTGACCTTGACTCCCCTGGCTCTTACCATGCTTCTTCCGTCTCTTCAACAGGACTCCAGGAACTCAGCCCAGTGTTTCGCTGTAGATCTCTGCATCTGCTTCTATCAGTTATCGGTGAAGGTTCTCTGAGGACAATTAGGGTAGTCACCAATCTGATTACAGGAGAAGGCCAGTTTAGGCACCCTCTCCACTGTTGCTAGGAGTCTCATCTGGGTTCATCCCCATGGATTCCTGAAAGTTTTCCTGGTACCAAGTTTCTTTCAAGCCCCCAAATGGCCCCCACATCAAGACATCTCTTTCATGACACTCCACCTCCATCCTGCCCCCAACCCATCCAACCTGTTCCCTCATGTTCCCATGCCCCATTCTCCTTCCCTGCCCCTAGTTTACCCATGAGATCTCTTCTATCGCCCCTTCCAAGGGATATCTGTGTGTCCCCCCCTTGAGCCCGCCTTGTTACCTATCTTGCCTGGGACTGATGATTGTAGCCTGGTTGTGCTTTACAGCTAATATCCAGTTATGAGTGAGTACATATCATGTTTGTCTTTCTGGGTCTAGGTTACCTCATTCAGGATGTTATTTTCTAGCTCCATTGATTTGCCTGCAAATTTGATGGTGTCATTGTTTTTTACAGCAGCTGAGTAATACTCCATTGTGTAAATGTACCACATTTTCTTTATCTATTCTTTGGTTGAGAGACATGTAGGTTGTTCCCAGGTTCTGGCTATTATGAATAAAACTGCTATGAACATACTTGAGCAAGTGTCCTTGTGGTATGATCAAGTATCCCTTGGGTATATGCCCAAGAGTGGTATAGCTGGGTCTTGAAGTAGATTGATTCTCAATTTTCTGAGAAACCTCCTTATCAATTTCCAAAGTGGCTGTTAAGGTTGCACTCCCACCAGTAGTGGAGGAGTATTACACTTACTCCACATCCTCTCCAAAATAAATTGTCATTACTGTTTTTGATCTTAGCCATTCTGACAGGTGTAAGATAGTAACTCAGAGTCGTTTTGATTTGTATTTCCCTGATGGATAAGGATGTTAAACAATTTTTTAAGTGTTTCTCAGCTATTTGAGATTCCTCTATTGAGAATTCTCTGTTTTAATCTGTACCCCATTTTAAATTGGACTATTTGGCATTTTGATGTCTAGTTTCTTGAGCTCTTTATATATTCTGGAGATCAGCCCTCTGTCAGATGTGGGGTTGATGAAGATCTTTTCCCATTATGTGGGCTGCCATTTTGTTTTAACAGTGTCCTTTCCTTTACAGAAGCTTTTCAGTTTCAGGAGGTCCTATTTATTAATTGTTGATCTCAATGCCTGTGCTACTGGTATTATATTCAGGAAGTTGTCTTCTGTGCCAATGCATTCAAGGCTACTTTCCCCTTTCTCTTCTATAAGGTTCAGTGTAGCTGGATTTATGTTTGGGTCTTTGATCCACTTGGACTTGAGTTTTGTGCATGGTGATAGATATGGATCTATTTGCATTCTTCTACATGTTGACATCCAGGTATGCCAGCACCATTTGTTGAAGATACTTTCTTTTTTCCATTGTACAGTTTTGGCTTGAAACATAGAAATAGTTCATGTTTGTCAGGTATGATGAGATAATTCTATACATGTATACAATATATAATAACCAAATCAGTGTAATTGCATTATTTTGTCTTGGGAAACATCAAGTTCTGTTCTACATATTTTGAGATACATGATAAATTGGAATTATTGATCATGGCTAATACTCAGTGCTCATGGCTGATATTATCTGTATCATATATGTATTGACCCTTTACATCCAAATAACCTTGCCATGGCGGATAGCATTATCACCCTTTACAGGTGAGCCATCTGGTAGACTGTATGTGGTGGTGACATTGGTATTTAGACAGGCTGTTCCCTCAGCAATTGCTATCTTCTTCCTCCTCTCGAAACACTTGACAATTTCTATCCTCCGTTACATGAAGCATGACAAGTTAAATTATTTATGATCTTTGAGTCTTGGTTTTTCTATTTATATGAGATCCACCAAGGAGGATCTATATCATGGGGTTGTTGTTAATGAATATGTGAGGAGACCCTGTTATATACAGTAATACAGTTTCACTGTAATAAATGGAATGCATACCAGTGTTGACGTCTATGCTAGCATGTGCACTAGCTAGATTTTTAAATGTTTTATGTGTCTTTATGCCACTATACCAGGCACTTTAGACACAAAGCAACACATACCCATTGCCAATCACTCTCACATATATCTTCCAGATTGTTATATAAGCAATCTTGCAAACACTGAGTAAACAGAAAATCCAAGGTCATCCATCTAGCAATAAGTAGAGATTGGACTTTAATCCAAAGCTCACTTTCCTTTAAACAAGTTGTCTAGTCATGTCATTCTCAAGATCTCTAAAAGACTTGGGTGCTTTTACTGAGTAATGAGAAAACTAAGTGAAATCATGGAAATAATGGCTTGAAACAAAGATATTCCTGTTCTCCAAGTTCCTTCCTCGGCTAATAGCCAGGCTTCTTTCACTCAGGTATGGGTAGCCATTACAACTGAGTGATATGGAATCTCAGCATCATTTTAATTTATAGTTCTCTAATAAGTAAAGATGTTGCTATGTAAAAATCCATATATTTTCATGATCTTTTATGTCTTTTGGAGACCTCTTACAACCTTATGTATACAGCAACATGGCTTGTAGCTCAGCATCAGGGCTCTGAGACTTATCTGAAAAGGCTCTTACATCACTGGCATTCTTGGGCATGATTCATGCACTGTGTTTAGCTCAGTGCCTGACGCTGAGTGGCTACCCAATAAATGGGATTATCTAGCAAAGTCAGCTATAGATTTGCCTCCATAGATTAGGATTGACTGGCTTGATGACATTTGAACCTGGCATCAGCCTCTCAAGGATTGTATGGCTAACTTGTAAGTGCAGAAAATGAAGGTCAGGAAGTATGTATCAACTAGGTATAATATGTATAAATACCTGTACATGAGCCAGAGAGGAGGAGCTGTTATTCCAGGTTTGCTTCAGAACCTTCCTTTCTAACCTACTCTCCACCTCGCCAAACAGTTGAGGTCAGGAAGTCTAAAGCTTGAGTAACAAAAGAAGAATAAGGGCATTGGTGCTAAACACAATCCTCCCAACCTGTCCTTTTTTAAAAAATGAAACCTCATGTTCCTAGGTTCCCAGTAGGCTCAGGCAGGCTACTAAAGGAATAGTAAGCATTTTGTTGCTTTCTTCCTGTTTTTTGATTTCAAAGTGGTGGGACCAACATGAAATACACAGTGCTTAAAGAAGCAAGAAAACAAGGCTCTGACTCCACTTAGCTGTTAACTCAGACATAAATGTACCTTGACCTCAAACACTGCCTTGATTTTTCATCTCCAAAATGGGGACTAAGATTTTTAAAAATCATGCCGGAAGTATTTTGAATATATCAAAGGCCTTTGTAAGTGGCTTCAGATTCCAAATAGCAATCTGAGTCCAATGTCAGTACCTTAATGTTAGTCTTATTTTCCCAGTCCCTGGCTGAGATGTAGTGAGCCTAGGGAATGAAAGGTAATAAGAATCCCTCCTCCTTTCAAGGTCACTAGGGAGCTCTTCAGAGGTAGAGAGGATACAGAGTTGTACCCACCTCTTCTCACTCCTTGCAAGATGCTAGAATTGGGAATTTCTTGTCCTCTTCCCATTCAGAGGAGAAGAGAGATACTAAATACGGCCTTTAAATCTACAGACTAGAGATTTGGAGTTTGAAGAGCAAAGAAGAGAGACAGTGTGAAACCAAGTAGTTCCCACCCCTTCCACTCCTAGAGTGCCCAGCTGTGTTGCTACCTTATTCTATGTCCCAGAAAGCTGAAACCAGTGCTTTTACCAATTTTACAGCAGGACACTGAAGTCGTGTTTGTTGCTGGTGTGACTATGTCAAAAAAGGGAAAGCAGCCGGGCGTTGGTGGCGCATGCCTTTAATCCCAGCACTCGGGAGGCAGAGGCAGGCAGATCTCTGTGAGTTCGAGGCCAGCATGGGCTACCAAGTGAGCTCCAGGAAAGGCGCAAAGCTACGCAGAGAAACCCTGTCTCGAAACCCCCCCCCAAAAAAAAGGGAAAGCAAAGCAGGAAAACCTTTCTGATAATGAGTAAAGCAGCAGATGCTCATAAGATGGTGGGAGTGTTGTGCCTACAGAAACTACCCACTACACATAAGATGCTTTTGCCTCTTTCCTTTACTTGATACTCAGGTGTGTTCCTAAAAAGCATGTAATAGGTGGTAGTATGTAATACTATCTAATTTTAAAAAGTATTTTGTATTTATATTATTATATTTATATACTGGTGGTAGTATGCAATACTATCTCATTTTAAAAAAATATTTTATATATATATATATAATATTTATATACTGCCCTCATTTTATAAATATTTGAACCAAGACAAGAAATGTTAAATTATTTCTCCTCAGTTATAAGTGGACAGATTAGGAGTTAGAACTTTGACCTACCTGGCCCTAAGGTCCTTATTCTTTCTGCTATTCCCTACAGCCTATGGTATCCTGTCTGGAGTGCAGTGCCTGTAAGAGTCTAGGCACCAGACTAGGAATCTTAAGGAAAATGACTGAGTGAGTGAGACTCACAGATAGCTGGTGGGAGCAACAGCAAGAGTCTGAGCCACAGTCTCATCATTCTGAACATTCCAGGGCATCAGTGGCAAAGACGGGTGCCAAGTCCAAGCAAAGTCTGTACATCCTGTAGCTCTTCAAGAGAATTATAACAGGCCACCTACATGGTGGCTAGCAGAATCAGAAAGGTCTATACAAAATGGACATCATCTAAGACCCCCTACCCTCCTTTACCAGCATATCTCTAGGCTCACCTTCAGTTGATGTTCCCATGTCCATATCTCTCATAGGCTCTGTAGCCAGATTTCTCAAACTGAAGCACACAGAAGAAATGAGTTACAAAGAGAGGTACAGAGCTGCTGGCAGACATCAGGACTTATCATTGACAATGGAAGAGGAAGCAGCAATACTGACAAAGCAGGTTAAAATGCAAAAGGTCCAGCCACTTGGATCCATTGATTGTGGTATCAAATATTCCAATGTAGCTAGATAATGAGGTGCTCCTAGACTTCCTTTGCCAATTCTAAATTCTCAAATTACATCTTGAAAGAATGATGCTCGTCCTTCTGAATTTGAGTACTTGCCGACAACCCAGGAACCTAAACCTGGGCACAAAGGCCAGAAATTATTTTCTGTTCTATGTGTAAGGATATTATGCTAATGTTGCACAGTTAGAAGGACAATATATTCCAAGGATTTGATTGACCCCCAAAACTGGGTGATGGTTTCAGGTTCCATAATCTAGTTCCATTTTTTTATTACAGCATTTTGAAGAGCCAAGTGGCCCAGGTACAGCAGAGAATAAGAAAAGGAGTCAAGGATTTCATTGCTTCTATTAGAAGCTTGGCTTGTCAATAGGTAAGAGACAATTGTGATGAGGTAAATGGTGTCTTCCTGAAAGTCATGACTATCATAAACCTGTGGATGGAAATATTGTCTTTGAAAATTGAGTTAAGATGGAGTCATATTAGATGCAAGAGTGGGTTCTAAACCAGTGAACGGTCCCCTGAGAAAATAGACATAAACAAAAGGAAGGTCATATGAAGATAAGAAGTGACAAGGTTCTTCTCTGAACCTTCAGTGAAATTGTGGCCCTATGAACACCCTGGTTTTGAACCTCTTACCTTCAGAACCTTGAGAGTGCATTTCTATTATTTTCAGCCTCCTAAATTATGAGACTTTGCTGTGGCATTCTCTGAGTAATGATATAATCTGCAGTTTCATGAATCACTTCAGGGTCCAAACAACACCTGTGAGAGTCCTTAAAGCTAAACCAATCTGGAATGTTGTCTAAAGTGACTTTTTTTGAGATTCCAGGGACAGAACTGAGGGTCTTGTCCAATTCTAGGCAAACATTCCACCTCTGGAAGTAGGCATTTAAGATTGCATTTTGAGATCTTCACTAAAAATGTGGTGAGTATATACTATAAAAAGAAAATGTAGAGACATACCAGCAAAGCATATAAATAAGTAACTCACTCAGTAGAGCAAAAATGAAGCATAACAGATCTTGTAAGTAGGGATGAATCCATAGGCCAGCTGAGCTTTGGTTCTGGAAGCAGAGGGAGATGGCCACCTCTGCTCTGTGTAGTAATGAGACAGAGGTCACTATTTACAATCAGGTACTAATTTAGGGCTTGGCCATCCATAAAGGCTTTCTACACATTACAATCACCCTCTGACTAGAGCTGTAGTATACATAGAACTGCAATCTAGGTATATGGAATGAAGAAAACACACCTGTCATCCAAAATGTAATTCAAATTACCTACAAATATGTTGATATGCTCAGTATCACAGAAGCAAGGAAGCTCTGAACCACCAAGATTATTGACTGAGGGTCCTAAGGTACTAGGGGTAGAGTTAGCAAGTATATTACATGTGGTGGATGAAGTAGGACAGAAAATATAAGAAAATTTGTTACTATATGAAATGATCCAAAATTCTAAAACACATGAAGAAAACTAATACTAAAAGTGACAAGTATAAGAAAATTAACTTTAATGAGATGAGATCACTACTGAAAAAATGAAAATATTATATTCTGAAAATGATTTGCTAAAAGGTTCATTGAAGGTTCTCATAAAGATAGAGAAATATCATTTATTTTTAAACTAAGAAATCATATAAAATATCAGCATAAATAAGAATAAATGTACATGAAAAAGAAACAATTGGAAATTACTGCTTGTACTTCTCCTTCCTGTATTAACAACTTCCTAGGATGCTGGACATATCTCACCTATTCCAAAAGCTTTATATGTCACTTTCCTGTTACCACACATTCTCTTCTTTTCTGGAAACTCCTGGAGCTATGGTTAGAACAGGATTCAGGAACAGATAACTAAGCAGCTGATCTATAACTGCTTTCTGAACATAGTATCAAAATGACTCCTAATGTCTGATATCCATACTCATAGATTAGTACATCTCTTGACCTTCATCAGAGAAGATTCTCTTTTTCAGTATATGGTGATTAACACAAAGACTCACAACTGGTCATTGTGCAGAGAATAAGAGACTGTAGAGCGTTTAGTTACCCATAAATGGGATTCTTTGCCCCAAGTCTCAGGGATCATTGTGTAAGAAGGGGCAGAAAGATAATAGGAGCTGGAGGTGATAGGTGAATACAATGAAATAGTGTTTTCTGGATACTTCAATGCTGTGGATATCACTGTATATAAATAAAACACTGATGGCCAGTGACCAGACAGGAAGTATAGGTGGGACAAAGAGAGAGGAGAATTGGGGAAACAGGAAGAAGGAGGAGAGACACTGCAGCCACTGCCAGGACAAGCAGCATGTAAAGACGCCGGTAAGCCACCAGCCACATGGCAAGGTATAGATTTATAAAAATGGGTTAATTTAAGATATAAGAACAGTTAGCAAGAAGCCTGCCACGGCCATACAGTTTATAAGTAATATAAGCGTCTGAGTGATTATTTTATAAGTGGATTGTGGGACTGCAGGGCTTGGGGAACCTGGAGAGAAGCCCTCCAGCAACACTTCAAAGCAGATGCACATATGAACTCATAGTGGTTATGGCAGCATGCATAAGAACTGTGCAAGTTCAATCCAGACAAAATTCCAGCATAGAGACAGGGATGTGGGCATGAGTTTTTGAGGAATTATTGGCAGTTTATAACTTCTGGGAGAGGGAGATTCAGTTTTTTAAAGGGCATGACCTCTGGTATGTTGACCATGCTGGCCAAGAAAAAGAAAAGGAAAGCAATCTTTCTGTGAACAAAGAGTCTGAAGCAAAGAGATGGAGATCAGAAAGAGGACTATTAAAGGAACTTGTACAGAACTGGGCAACAGATGCAATAATTGCAACCTGACTAAGATCAACAGAAAGGATCATGCAGAACTGGGCATCTTCCCAGATAAATCCACATTTCCTAAAGCCAGGGAGTGCAGAAGAAACAGTGTGCTTGTTTACTGACGCCAAGTAAAGTCAAGTTGTATCAAGGTGTCATCAAATACTACTTAGCAAACAGTTCATCAATTGAACAATGCAGATTTTATGAGTTTCTTCTCTAAAGATGTAAGGATTAATCAACCATAGTCCCATTTTACCACTTGTTCATGGTCACATGAGGGCAAAAGACATAGACCAGACACATGCTCCAGTAGTGAGCTGCCATGGGAGCTGTTTTCCATCAGAAGTGGCTGAAGAAACTGTTGCAAGAGAAATGAAGTGAGAGGAATGGCTGGAAATGCCAAGCAAAGATAATCAAGTTTTGAGTTCGCCAAATAGAGAGCCAGTGCTTATGATGTTATATGAGGAGGGGAAGGGAAGAGTGTGATGGTCATGATGGTGGCTATGTTAGATTAGGAGGCAGAGAAGAAGTGGAAAACAGACATTGACAGGCTTGAGATAAATTGTGGCTCTGGGTTTTGTTTTGTAAACAATGGGAAGCTCCTAAGTGCTTCTGAGTAGAAAGGTGGTGTATTTGTTCTGGGAACTATGGTCGAGCTGAGACAGAAATAGTCAGTCCAAGATGTCCATGTGGAAGCTGTTTCAAGAGTTCTGGAAAAATCAAGCACAGGCTTGAGCTATGCCAATGGCCCACAAATAGAGTAAAAACAATGAACAGATTGTAGGTCCTGGGAGAACCAGTCTCTGCAGAATAAAAACCTGAACCAACCACAAATCCTTCCCCCAAAAACTTAGCAAGAGCAGGGTATGGTGGTTCACACCTTTAATCACAGCAATTAGAAGGCAGAGACAGAGAAGGTAGATCTCTGAGTTCAAAGCCAACTTGGTCTACACAGTGAGTTCTAGGTAGAAGCAAATACCAAACGCAAGGTCAAGTGCCTTAAAAAAGTAAAGTATATATTCATTTTATAAGGCTGCTATAATGAATTGAAACATGCTTACTAGTTTCACACATCATAGATATATCCTTATGCTTCTGAGACTCAGAAGACTTAAAATGTTGACCAAATTGTATTCATTGATGTAACATGAATTGCTACATGATCTTATTAATAGAAAGCCAGGAGCCAGATAATGGGATGAAAGCTGAAAGACCAGAGAAACAGAAGAAGCCATAACCAACCTCACTTTACCAACTCCTCAGCCTCCAAAGTGAGACTTCCTGTTAACTCACACCTTATATACCTTTCTGTGCCCTGCCATCTTCCTTCCTTCCTAGTGCTGGGATTAAAGGTGTGTATGCTTCCCAAATAGTTGGTATCAAAGGCTTGAGATCTCAAGTGCTGGTATTAAAGGTGTGTGCCACCACACCTGGCACTGTTTCCAGTGTGACCCTGAACTCACAGAGATCCAGATAGATCTCTGCCTCCCAAGTGATAGGATTAAGGATGTGTGACACCACTATCTTGTCTCTATGTCTAATCTAGTGGCTGGCTCTGTATTATTATTAGGTTACACAATATATTGGGGTACACAATATATCCCCACATTTCCCCTTTTTTGTCTAAAATGTGGCAGGACACAGAAAAGTATATAAGACATGAGTATACAGAAATTAGGTCTCTTGGGATGAGGATTTCCTAGTGGTAAGAACTTGGTCTGTTCCTCTGATCTTTCAGCTTTCACCCCAACATCTGGCTCCTTTCTTTAATTAATAAGACCATTTGCCACACAGTTACACTAGCACCACTTGTTGAAGATGCTTTCTTTTTTCCATTGTACATTTTTGGCTTCTTTGTCAAAAATTAGGTGTTCATACATGTGCAGATTAATGTCAGGGTCTTCAATTCAATTCCATTTGGTCCACATGTTAGTTTTTATGCCAGTATCGAGCTGTTTTTATTACTGTAGCTCTATAGTAGAGCTTGAAGTCAGGGATCATGATGCTTCCAGAGGTTTCTTTATTGTACAGGATTCTTTTAGCTATCCTGTTTTTTTTGTTGTTGTTGTTGTTTTTCCATGTGAATTTGAGTATTGTTCTTTCCAGGTCTGTGAAGAACCATGTTGGTATTTTGATGGGGATTGCACTGGATCTGTAGATTGCTTTTGGTAAGATTTGCCATTTTTACTATGTTAATCCTACCTATCCATGAGCATGGGAGATCTTTCCATTTTCTGATACATTCATCAATTTCTTTCTTCAGAGACATAAATTTCTTGTCATACAGGTCCTTCACTTGCTTAGTTAGAGTTACCCCCAAGGTATTTTATATTATTCGTGGCTATTGTAAAGGGTGATGTTTCTCTGATTTCTTTCTCAGCCCATTTATCATTTGTATATAGGAGGGCTAGTGATTTTTTTAGTTAATATTGTGTCCTGCCACATTAATGAAGGTGTTTATCAGCTGTAGGAGTTCTTTGGTTGAATTTTTGGGGTCATTTATGTATACTATCATATCATCTGCAAATAGTGAAAGTTTGATTTTTTTCTTTCCAATTTGCATCCCCTTGATCTCCTTTTGTTGTGTTATGGTGTCAACATTTAGAAGCTTGCAAATAGATCCATATCTGTCACCATGCACAGAACTTAAGTCCAAGTGGATCAAAGACCTGAACATAAATCCTCAACATAAGTCCTTTGTCCTACAAAAGCTCCTCAGTTTCAAGAGGTCCCATTTATTAATTGTTGCTCTCAGTGTTAATCTTACCAAAAGCAATCTACAGATTCAATGCAATACCCATCAAAATCCCAACATGTTTCTTCACAGAACTGAAGAGAACAATACTCAACTTCACATGGAAAAACTCTGAATCTGATAGAAGAGAAAGTAGGAAATAGTCTTGAAGGCATTGGCATTGGAGATCACTTCCTAAATATAATGCCAGTGGCACAGACACTGAGAGCAACAATTAATAAATGGGACCTCTTGAAACTAAGGAGCTTTTGTAGGGCAAAGGACATGGTCAATAAGACAAAATGACACCTACAAAATGGGACCTTCATCAACTCTACATCTGACAGAGGGCTGATCTCCAGAATATATAAAGAACTCAAGAAACTAGACATAAAAATACCTAACAGTCCAGTTAAAAAATGAGCTACAGAGCTTAACAGTGAATTCTCAACAGAAGAATCTCAAATGCCCAAAAGACATTAAGGAATTGCTCAGTATCCTTAGTCATTTGTGAAATGCCTTTAAAAACAACTCTGAGATACCATATCACACCTGTCAGTATGGCTAAGATCAAAAACACTGAAGACAGCTATGTTGGAGAGGATGTGGATGAGATCTACATGAGCAAACTGGGGATGAGGGGGAGTAATGGAGGGCAAGGGATGGGGGAATGAGAGCCTAGGGGAGTGGGAGGTTTGAACTGGAATGGGAACAGAGTGGGGCAACAAGGAAAGAGATACCATGATAAATGAAGGCACCATGGGGGGGGAGGGAGAAGCAGAGTGCTAGGGAGTTTCCCAGGAATCCACAAAGATGACTCCACCATAGACTACTTGCAATGGTCGAGAGGGTACCTGAGCTGACTTACACATTCTAGAAGGCCTTATGGATGATGACCTTTTCAGTGTCTAGAGGCCACCTTCTTTTTCTTATGGCTACACATCACTCCAATCCTAAGGGATCAAAGAGAAAGAAAGCTTGGTACTAGTTGTCAGTACTCTCTGCTTCCAGACGAAGGATTTAATGTAACCAATTGCCTCAGAACATGCCTTCCCTGCCATGAGATAATGCATTATTTGGAAGAGTAAGCCAAAACAAGCCCTTACAGAAGTTGCCTTTTGTCAGCTATTTTGTCAAGAACCAATCAAAGTAATGAATATACTATCATATATTTTCTTAAATTCAATTACTGAAGGAACTCTTAAGAGAGTATGTCCTATTCCTATCCCTCAAGGTACCAAAACATTCCAGCTGGGGAGTGTCAGACATAGGTAGAATTCCTACTCACAGAGTTCTGTGTCCTTCTACATCTAGTTATGAATATCAGGCAGCTTTTCTGTAAAGCTCTGTGTTAATGTCATATCATCCTCTGCATTTCTTTATTGCTTTGAAAGCAACTTTATTACTTTGCAGAATGAGAAGATGCATAAGCACTTAAAATCTTCAAACTATTCTAAAAGTACAAAAACCATGAAAAAAAAACACCCAAGATCTCATTTTGAAAAGATAAATATAGTTACCACTTGCTTAACGTCTTTCAGACATCTGCCTGTGTATTCTACAGTGTTCCTATCCTTACTGTCTGTCCTGCGTACCTTTCATTGTCAATATCCCTCAGAGTGAGCTTAATAGGTCAAAGAGTATGAATGCTGCCAAACGGCCCTCAACATGCATACCGATTTACCCTCTAACCAAAGTTCAAGCCTTCATCACCAACCTCGAATCCTTAAAGCCTTTGACAATTTGAGAGGTGAAAGGTGATATCTTTCCTTGGCACTGCTTTAATAAGAGATAGGTAACATCTTCCTGTGCATTTACTGGCAATTTTGAAATTTCTGTGTAAGAGTGATGTAGCAGGAATCTTAACAGGTCTTATTAACAAAATCAAACTTGAGCCCAGTTATTGGGGTGAATGCTGGAAGATCAGAGAAGCAGAACAAGCCACAGCTACCTCACCTTGCTAGTTCCTCAGCTAATCATGTTTCCTCAGACTGGAAGCCTCTGTGTCCTCATATCCAAATGGATTTCAGCTGAACTGTGTTGCTCAAAGCCTAAAAGCTTAACCAGTCAAATGCTTCTAGTTTCTGGTCTTCAGACCTTATATATCTTTTTGCTTTCTGCCATCACTCCCTGGGATTAAAGGTTCACTTCTTGGGATAACAGGCATGGGTCACCATGCCTGGCTATTTCTAGCGTGGCCTTGAACTCACAGAGATCCATGCCTCCAGAAGGCTAGGATTAAAGTGTGAGTGCCACAATTTTCTAGTCTCTGTATCTAGTGACTGTTCCATTCTCTGACCCCAGATAAGTTTATTAGGGTGCACAATATTTTGGGGAACACAATACCACCACATTTTCCCTTTTTTGTTTAAATTTGCAAAAGCTTATAACTAATACAAGGAAAACTATATCCAACAAGTATATACAGTATATACAGTCAAGAATTACATTAACAATGTCTAGTCCATTAACATTTGAAAGATTCAGACAAATAAACTCCATTAATATATAACAATGTCCAATCCAGTAACATTGGATAAATTCAGACAAAAAAATTTCATTACTTATCCTATTTAAATCAAGTAGTTCCTTTTAAAAAGTAGATTAAAAATTGACCTTTTGTCTTATTATATCCATATTCTCTCTTTTTCCTTTTCATAAAAGTTTCAATAATTTGCCTTTTGTCATTTTTATATCTTCCCCTTTTTCTTTTTAGTGTAGAGTCAATGATCTACCCATTTATCCTAGTATTTCTTTATTTTTTTCCTCAGAGTAGATTCGTTGATCTACCTCATATCTATATTCTCTACTCTGTTCTTTTTTATTTATTTTTTTTCTTTTTTTTAAACAAAACCTTTGAATCTAATCTCCATGTTCAGCTTTTTTCCTGACCATTAACAATTAACAACTTGTAACCAACCACTGTAAACAATGACAATATCCAAACTCATTAAATGACCAAAAACCTCACCACCCACCTCTTGGAAATGTGGGCATTGTTTTCTTAAAATTATTTCCTGCTTTCTAGGGGTGAAGAATCCCAAAAAGAAAATTTTTGGGTTAATTGTCAAATCCTGTATCATTTGTCCAGTTGCTGCATAAAGAGAAAGTGCAGGGCTTGTCTCAAGTCTTTGTTCAAGTAGTCTGTCAGGCTGGATCATCTCAGCTAGCCAAAATTGTAGTCGAGAGTTGATCTTTCCATGGTGTTAATCAGCTTAATGGATTTACAACAATCCATGTGGAATCATCGTTGTGGGATCCTGTCATCTTTTTGAAGATTTCAAAGTCACTGTTAGGTGTGGTCATGGTTCCCTACAGACTTTTTTTTTTTTGGTGCCTAACAAATGGCACCCAATGGCTCAAGTTATCACCTTAAACCTGAGAATTTTAATAAACTGTTCTAAATGGAACCAAAACCATATTCCTGCTTCATGTCTCATATGGGCTAGACACACAACATGAAGGCTTGAGCTACTCTGGCAGGTTCATAACACATGGGCTTGACCTATTCCCGTTGAGTTACACAGAGGTTTCTGTAAGTCATATAACATGGTTCATGGTGAATTTAGTCTTTGCTAGTAAAAAAAAAAAAAAGAGGTTTCTGGGCTACATGCTGCTATGATAGAAGCATAGACCCACTGTTTCTGAGAGTTGATGGGTCCCAGAGCTGGTGGAAAATGTATCACTGCCATGTTGGGAAGCTGAGATGGGCAGAGCCAGCAGCCACAGCAGCTGTTTCAGTTTTACAATGGTGCAGTTTAAAGCAATAGGTTCACAATAAGACAGATTTAGATGAAACAAGACTTTTAATGGTTTATAATGTGTGTAAAAATATATGTAGGCTTGAAACAGAGAGAAAAAGAAATATATGCAGCTATATAAAAAAATACGTAGTTTTTAAAAATAAAGTCTTTAAAGAGACAGAAAAGGTAGTATACAAATAAGCGACGTAGCCTTCTGGACCAGAGGTGAGTACCCGGGTCCAGCCCGGACCCCATCCCTGGGCACCAGCCACTCCAGGGAGGCCTGCACAGCTTGGCGCCGGGTTCTGTCCACCGGGCAGCTCCCCTTCTAGCCCCACCGGGAGGGATCCCCTTTTCCAAGCCCCCCGACAGCCCCTGCAGTCTCCGCGCCCTGCCCCCACGCCCATCTGCCCGAGACCCCAGCCACTTCCTGAGACTTAGAGACCAGCCCCCAACTCCCAGCCTGCCCCTGACTTCCCTTCTGGACCAGAGGTGAGTACCCGGGTCCAACCCGGACCCCATCCCTGGGCACCAGCCACTCCAGGGAGGCCTGCACAGCTTGGCGCCGGGTTCTGGCCACCGGGCAGCTCCCCTTCTAGCCCCACTGGAAGGGATCCCCTTTTCCAAGCCCCCCGACAGCCCCTGCAGTCTCTGCGCCCTGCCCCCACGCCCATCTGCCCGAGACCCCAGCCACTTCCTGAGACTTAGAGACTGGCCCCCTGCTCCCAGCCTGCCCCCGACTTCCCTTCTGGACCAGAGGTGAGTGCCTGGGTCCAGCCCGGACCCCATCCCTGGGCACCAGCCACTCCGGGAGGACCTGCCCAACTTGGCACCAGGTTCTGGCCACCGGAGAGCTCTCCTTCTAGCCCCACCGGGAGGGATCCCCTTTTCCAGCCCCCCCGGAAGCCCCTGCAATCTCCGTGCCCTGCTCCCACACACATCTGCCCAAGACCCCAGCCACTTCCTGAGACTTAGAGACCGGCCCCCAGCTCCCAGCCTGTCCCCGACTGCCATTCTGGACCAGAGCTTGCCCCTGACTTCCCTTCTGGACCAAAGAGTTGGACAAGAGAACTCCCTTTTGGACAAGAGAGAGAGTCTTCCTGACTCTGTCAGCTCTTTGTGAAACAAGTACACTGATAAGACCAAGAAGGAACCACAAGGAGATGGGCAGACGTCAAGGCAGAAGTACATACAGCAAAATGAAGAGCAATACAGCATCACCAGAACCTAGCTCGCCTCCAACATCTAGACCTGAACACCAAAAATTGGAAGAAGCAGAAGAAAGTAGCCTTATGAGTAACTTCATGAAGAAGGTAGAGGCTTGTGTAGAGGAAAAGACAAGAAAATTGGAAGAACGCTGTAAACAACTAGAGGAAAGGGCAAACAAATTAGAAGAAAACAATAAAGCCCTCCAAGAAAACAATAAAGTCCTGGAAGAAAACATTAAAGTCCTGGAAGAAAACAATAAAGCACTGAAAGAAAATCATGAAAAAGCAATGAAACAAACAAAGGAAACAGTCCAAGAACTGAAAAGGGAAATTGAAAAAATAAAAAAGACACAAACAGAGGGAATGCTGGAAATAGAAAACCTGAGTAAAAGATCAGGAACTTCGGATGCAAGTATAACCAACAGAATGCAAGAGATGGAAGAGAGGATTTCTGGCATTGAAGATACAGTAGAAGAAATAGTTCCATCAGTCGAAGGAAACACTAAAGCCAACAAAGTCATGAACCAAAATGTCCAAGAAATCTGGGACACCATAAAAAGACCAAACCTACGAATTATAGGGATAGAAGAAGGTGAAGAATACCAACTCAAAGGCACTGAAAATATATTCAACAAAATTATAGAAGAAAACTTTCCCAACTTAAAGAAGGAAATGCCTATGAAGATACAAGAAGCCTATAGAACACCAAACAGACTAGAACCCCAAAAAAAGTCCCCTGACACATAATAATTAAACAACTAAATGTACAGAATAAAGAAAGAATATTAAGAGCAGCCAAGGAAAAAGGCCAAGTGACCTATAAAGGTAAACCCATCAGAATAACACCCGATTTCTCAATGGAGACTTTGAAAGCCAGAAGGACCTGGACAGATGTAATGCAGACACTAAGAGACCATGGATGTCAGCCCAGACTAATATACCCACCAAAACTTTCAATCATCATAGACGGAAGGAACAAGACATTCGAAGAGAAAGCCAGATTTAAACAATACCTATCCACAAACCCAGCCCTACAGAAAGCACTAGAAGGAAAATTCCAACCGAGGGAAGTCAGATACACACTTGAAAACACAGGCAATAGATAAAGCCACAACAGTAAACCCCAAAGAAGAGAAGTACACACACACTACCACCAAAAATAACAGGGATGAAGAATCACTGGTCATTAATATCCCTTAATATCAACGGACTTAATTCACCTATAAAAAGACATAGACTTACAGAATGGATACGTAAGCAGGACCCATCTTTCTGCTGCATACAAGAAACACATCTCAAATTCAAAGATAGATACTACCTAAGAATAAAAGGCTGGGAAAAGACTTTTCAATCAAATGGTCTTAAGAAACAAGCAGGGGTAGCCATCCTGATATCCAACAAAATAGACTTCAAACTAAAATCAATCAAAAGATATCAAGAAGGACATTACATCCTCGTCACAGGAAAGATCGACCAAGATGAAGTTTCAATTCTGAACATATATGCCCCAAACACAAGGGCACCCACATATGTAAAAGAAACATTACTAAAGCTTAAACCACATATAAAACCCCACACATTAATAGTGGGAGATCTCAATACCCCACTTTCACCACTGGACAGATCTCCCAAATCGAAACTTAACAGAGAAATAAAGGACTTAACCGATGTCATGACCCAATTGGACCTAATAGATATCTACAGAACATTCCATCCTAACAAGAAAGAATATACTTTCTTCTCAGCACCCCATGGAACTTTCTCTAAAATCGACCACATACTTGGCCACAAAGCAAATCTCAACAGATACAAAACAATTGGAATAACCTCCTGTGTTCTATCAGATCACCATGGTTTAAAGCTAGATTTCAACAACAACAAAAACTACAGAAAACCTACAACCTCATGGAAACTGAATAATGCTCAACTGAATCACCAATGGGTTAAGGAAGAAATAAAGAAAGAAATTAAAGACTTCCTAGAGATCAATGAAAATGAAGACACCACATACCCAAACTTATGGGACACTATGAAAGCAGTGTTAAGAGGGAAATTCATAGCACTAAATGCCCACATAAAGAAGTTGGAGAAATCGCACACTAGTGAATTAGCACATCTGAAAGCTCTAGAACAAGAAGAAGCAAAGTCTCCCAGGAAGAATAGACGCCAGGAAATTATCAAAGTGAGAGGTGAAATTAATAAATTAGAAACTAAGAGAATAATACAAAAAATGAATGAAAGAAAGAGTTGGTTCTTTGAGAAAATCAACAAGATAGACAAGCCCTTATCCAAACTAACCAAAAGACAGAGAGAGAGAATCCAAATCAACAAAATCAGAAATGAAAAGGGGGACATAACAACAGACATTGAGGAAATCCAGAGAATTATAAGGTCATATTTCAAAAACCTCTACTCCACAAAACTGGAAAACCTAAAAGAAATGGACATTTTTCTGGATAGATACCACATACCTAAGTTTAATCAAGACCAGATAAACTATTTAAATAGTCCAATAACCCCTAAGGAAATAGAAACAGTCATTAAAAGTCTCCCAACCAAAAAAAGCCCAGGACCAGATGGTTTCAGCCCAGAGTTCTACCAGATCTTCAAGGAAGAGTTAATACCAATACTCTCTAAATTGTTCCACATAATAGAAACAGAAGGAACATTACCAAACTCCTTCTATGAGGCTACAATTACCCTGATTCCTAAACCAAACAAGGATGCAACAAAGAAAGAGAACTACAGACCCATCTCCCTCATGAACATTGATGCAAAAATACTCAATAAAATACTGGCAAACAGACTCCAAGAACACATCAGAACAATTATCCACCATGATCAAGTAGGCTTCATCCCAGGGATGCAAGGGTGGTTCAACATACGAAAGTCCATCAATGTAATACACCATATAAACAAACTCAAAGAAAAAAAACCACATGATCATCTCACTAGATGCAGAAAAGGCATTTGACAAAATCCAACACCCCTTCATGATAAAAGTCTTGGAGCGATCAGGAATACAGGGAACATACCTAAACATAATAAAGGCAATATATAGCAAACCAACAGCCAACATCAAATTTAATGGAGAGAAACTCAACGCAATTCCACTAAAATCAGGAATGAGACAAGGCTGTCCACTCTCCCCATACTTATTCAATATAGTACTTGAAGTTCTAGCCAGAGCAATAAGACAACATAAGGAGATTAAGGGGATTCAAATTGGAAAGGAAGAAGTCAAGCTTTCCCTATTTGCAGACGACATGATAGTATACTTGAGTGACCCCAAAGATTCCACCCAGGAATTGATAAAGCTTATAAACACCTTCAGCAACATAGCAGGATACAAGATCAACTCAAAAAAATCAGTAGCCCTCCTATATACAATGGACAAAGAAGCTGAGAAGGCAATTAGAGATACATCACCCTTTACAATAGCCAAAAATGACATAAAATACCTTAGGGTAACACTAACCAAGCAAGTGAAGGACCTATATGACAAGAACTTTAAGTCCCTGAAAAAAGAAATTGAAGAAGATCTCAGAAAATGGAAAGATCTCCCATGCTCATGCATAGGCAGGGTTAACATAGTAAAAATGGCAATCTTACCAAAAGCAATTTACAGATTCAATGCAATCCCCATCAAAATACCAACACAATTCTTCACAGATCTGGAAAGAACAATACTCAACTTCATATGGAAAAACAAAAAACCCAGGATAGCTAAAAGAAACCTGTACAATAAAACAACTTCTGGAGGCATCACAATCCCCGACTTCAAGCTCTACTATAGAGCTACAGTAATAAAAACAGCCTGGTATTGGCATAAAAACCGACATGTGGACCAATGGAATCGAATTGAAGACCCTGACATTAACCCACACACCTATGGACATATAATTTTTGACAAAGAAGCCAAAAGTGTACAATGGAAAAAAGAAAGCATCTTCAACAAATGGTGCTGGAATAACTGGATATCAGCGTGTAGAAGGCTGCAAATAGATCCATATCTGTCACCGTGCACAAAACTTAAGTCCAAGTGGATCAAAGACCTCAACATAAATCCAGCTACTCTGAACCTGCTAGAAGAGAAAGTAGGAAATAGTCTTGAACGCCTTGGCATAGGAGATCACTTCCTAAATATAACACCAGTAGCGCAGACACTGAGACAAACAATCAATCAATGGGACCTCTTAAAACTGAGAAGCTTTTGTAGAGCAAAGGATACGGTCAACAAGGCAAAGCGACAGCCTACAGAATGGGAAAAGTTCTTCACCAACCCCACATCTGACAGAGGACTGATATCCAGAATATATAAGGAACTCAAGAAATTGGACATCAAAATGACCAACAGTCCAATTGAGAATTGGGCTTTAGAACTAAACAGAGAATTCTCAACAGAGGAATCCCAAATGGCTGAAAGACATTTAAGGAATTGCTCAACTTCCCTAATCATCAGGGAAATGCAAATCAAGACAACTCTGAGATACCACCTTACGCCTGTCAGAGTGGCTAAGATCAAAAACACTGAAGACACTTTATGCTGGAGAGGATGTGGAACTAGGGGAACTCTCCTCCACTGCTGGTGGGAATGCAAGCTTGTACAACCACTTTGGAAATCAATATGGCGCTTTCTTAGAAAATTGGGAATCAATCTCCCCCAAGATCCAGCTATACCACTTTTGGGCATATACCCAAGAAATGCTCAATCATACCACAAGAGCACTTGCTCAGCTATGTTCATATCAGCATTGTTTGTAATAGCCAAAACCTGGAAACAACCTAGATGCCCTTCAACTGAAGAATGGATAAATAAATTGTGGCACATATACACAATGGAATACTACTCAGCAGCGAAAAACAATGACATCACACGGTTTGCAGGCAAATGGATGGATCTAGAAAAAATCATCCTGAGTGAGGTAACCCAGACTCAGAAAGACAAATATGGTATGTACTCACTCATAGGAAGATGCTAGATGTGGAACAAGGACTGCTACTCACATCACCAGTGAGGCTACCTGGAAAACGGGACCCCAAAAAAAGACACGGAGAAATGGACGAGATCTACATGAATAGCCTGGTCATGAGTGGGAACAATGAAGGGCGACAGTCGAGGGAAAGAGTGGGAGATCCTAGCTGGATCAAGAAAAGAGAGGGAGAACAAGGAATAGGAGACCATGGTAAATGAAGACCACATGAGAAGGTGAGAAGGGGAGGAAGCAGAGAGCTAGGGAGGCCCACAGAGATCCACAAAGATACCCCCTCAAAAGACTGCTGGCAATGGTCACGAGACGGCAGGAACTGACCTACTCTGGTGATGGGATGGCCAGACACCCAGATAGTGGTGCCATAAACCCCATCCAAGGACTGAGGAATCTGAAGGCAGACATCCACGGCTGGGCCCCTGGTGGAGCACTGGGAGTCTAATTAGTGAGTAAGAAGAGGGTTTATATGAGCGAGAATTGTTGAAGCCAAGGTTGGATAAAGCACCGGGACAAATAACCAAATGAATGGAAGCACAGGATCTATGATCCAAAGGCTGAGGGGCCCCCAACTGGATCAGGCCCCCTGAACGGGTGACACAGTCATTTGGCTTGATCTGTTTGGGAGGCAGCTGTGCATTGGTGCCAGGTCCTGGGCTCGTTGCATGAGTTGGCTGTTTGAATCCTGGGACTTATGCAGGGACACTTGGCTCGGTCTGGGAGGGGGGAATGGACCTGCCTGGACTGAGTCTACCAGGTCAACCCCGGTCCTCGGGGGAGACCTTGATCTGGAGGAGGTGGGAATGGGGGGTGGGCTGTGGGGAGGGGTGGGCGAGATGGGGAGAACAGGGGATTCTGTGGCTATTATGTTGAACTGAATGGTGTTGTAAAATAATAATAATAATAATAATAATAATAATAATAATAATAATAATAAATAAGCCACGTAAACATGGATATCACACAGAGAATCTGGATTGTGTTGTCTTTGGAATTTTTAATTGCAGAAAAACATTTGATTGTAAAGCTGTTGAGTTAAACCAATATGTATATTTTAAAGATACTTTGACTTCAAAATTTGGATGTAAGGATATGTTGCTTTGGAAAGGAGGCTCTGCTTTTGTTTCCACAGAAACCCAGAGGCTATGGATTTGTTCCAGATTAAGATACATCAGGTTTGACCAGCCAAGACCCCCAGAAAGGTCTCCAGTGACACCATGGCCCAGATGATCCAACATCCAGAATGGTTTCAAGGCAACTAGCTCAGACAATACACCCTCAGGGACTACTCCATAAGCCTAAAATTTTCTTTGTATCCCCATAAGATACAGTGCCCCCCTTCAGCAGGAAGTAGTAAGAGAAGCTACACCCAAATTCCCAAAAATACCAAGCTGGCTTTGGAGATGAAATTGGCTCACTCCTTCTCTAAACCTGGGTATATTGCTTTTAAAAAAAAAAGGTTGAGAGATTCTTGTGTCCCAAATCAAAAGAGCTGTGGGACAGATAAAAACCAATATTTTTATTTCAAATGGGTTGATTATAAATGAAATCTCTTTATAAAGAAGAAAAGTGGATAGTTTACATATGATAGGATAAAAAGGTAGACTATTGAACCTACTTTTAAAGAATAACAACTTGTTTTAAAATGTTTTACATTGCTATGGATTTTAGTTTATTGATACAAGTTTAAACTTAATTTTGTTATACTGTATATATATTTCTATTCTCCTTTGAGGCATTATGTTTATGTAACTTATTTAGATTGTAATGGATAATTAAGAAATACAGAGTAATAATTAGTCTTCTATGATAGTCAAACTTGTACCATGTTAGTTAAGTCTTCTAGGTATACATAGACATAATTCAGTTAGGCAGGTAATCTTCAAACACTTGAAAGACCTACAGAATATGGCATTTAAAATATTTTAAAAATTTAGACTTTATGGACAATGCGACATGTCTGCTCCTGGCAGCACTGGATTTACTTCAGAGAGGAGGATGGGCATTGAAGACACTCCGTATGGAGTTTATCTTCTTCTTGGCAAAAATAGCCATTTGGGCAAGAAACTGTTCTTGCCTGGACTTCTTGATTGACTGGACATGCAGGACCCCATAGGAAGGTGACCACTGAACTTTACTTGACACAATGGCCCTTCAGGTTCCTGCTTTGCAGAGGAAACTGCCAGACATTCTACAGGACACAGAGAGAAGTGACTGAGAGACTCTAGGCCTGTGAGCTGAAAACAGATGTCCCAACTCTACAAAGAAGCATTAGGTGACTATCCAGGCTACCAGATGTCTCTGTTTATCCTGAAAGACTTCTGAAAGTTGCTTGCTTCCTTCTCCCATTTCTCAGGTAATAGTATATCCTTCTGGGGTCTTTGATGTAGTTCAAAACTAGAGTTATAATTTCCTCAGTTATGATAAAAGATAAGTTAAATATAAAACCTTAGACTCACAAATATAAGATAGATATGATAACTTCCTTAATTTTGACAAATACAAATAGACTAGATATTATAAATAGACTAGACAGTGTAACTGTAATTCTTACTTGATAATTATTTTGTTATCTGTAATTTTACTATGTGAAAGTTAAAACCTTCCTTTTTGAAAAAAAGAAAAGGGGAAGTACTGTGGGATGTTCTGTATGTTAAATGTGTTGCTCTGATTGGTCAATAAAAAAACACTGATTGGTCAGTAGCCAGGCAGAAAGTATAGGCAGCACAAGGAGAGAGAATTCTGGGAAGTGGAAAGCTAAGGCAGAGAGATGCTGCCAGGTGCTGCCATGAGTACCAACATGTAAGATATTGGTAAGCCACAAGCCATGTGGCAAAGTATAGATTTATAGAAATGGGTTAATTTAAGATATAAGAACAGTTAGCAAGAAGCCTGCCACAGCCATACAGTTTATAAGAAATATAAGTCTCTATGTGTTTACTTGGGTGGGTCTCAGCAGCTGCAGGACTGGTGGGTGAGAAAGATTTGTCCTGACCTTGGGCCAGGCAGGACTGGAAAACTCCAGCTACAATGTGATTTGCTCAGGCCCTTCCTATTTCTCTATCCTTGAATATATTTTGAACTCTGTCTAATTCTCTTTTCAGGAACTGTATGATTTAAGGTGTCATCAAAACTGCACTCTTCCAAAAGCTCCTAGGAAAATCTGTCCTTTATATCTTCCATCTTATAAGGCTGGATTATTCCTTGGCTTATGGACATGCCACCGCAGTCTTTGCTCTATCTTTACATGGCCTATCTCTGTGTTTATGAATCTGTGTCAAATCTTTTGCCTCCCTCTTATAAGGATATACAAAATGGTATTCAGGTTAACTTCATGTCCCTATCTCAAGATCCTTAACCAAAGTCACATCTGCAAACATGCTTTTTCCACATGAAGCCAAATTTTGAGGTTTCACATTGGGACCTACGTAAGAATTTTCATCATCATCTGGTTTTGACAAGAGTACTACAACTCTTCTTTAAACATTCACTAATCTCTCTATATTAAACAGATATGAGCTACTTGTGTGAAGGTATGGGAGCAAGGAGAAAATCTTGATGGAGTATTACACAGTAAAGTAATATCTGACCCACAGACTTGAATTTGTATACTTAAAGCCTCATCCTCTGTTATAGTTTTTTTTAAGATTTATTTATTATGTATACAGGAGAGGGTGCCAGATCTCATTACAGATGGTTGTGAGCCACCATGTGGGTGCTACGAATTGAATTCAGGACCTCTGGAAGATCAGTCAGTGCTCTTAACCTCTGAGCCATCTCTCCAGCCCCCCTTCTGTTGTAGTTTTGAGAGACAAGATCTTCAATTATCTGTGGAGGTGATATATTATATACTATATGCTGAACATAAAGCTATGTTTATATTAATATAGTGAGTGTGAGTGAATTATGGGAATAATCTCTATCTTGCAACCTTATCCTAAGATGACCTATAAGTGTTCCTTTCATTTACAGGAAGCAGGCAGAATGCAAAACAACTCAGCTTGGAGATAGGAAAACTGATTTTTTTGTGAGCTTTATTCCTGTACATTGGTTGAGAGCAATCAATGATTTTTCTGGGTCTCGGTATCTTGGTCTATAAATTGGCAATGTTGATATCTGCACTGTCTACTTCTTAGGGAAGAGGCCAGGTGTGTGTCCATTATCCAACTTTAAGATTGTCAAGTTGTAAGAACTAGATATGGTGGTAGAGCAGGAAGCTATAATAATATTTCTCAGATCCTTTCACAAATTATCTTGGGAATTTCAGCATCCAGTACCAAGATGACCTTTAATTTAGCGGAGTGCAGAACTGTGGGACTGGAACATTCTTTGGGGCTCGTGCACAGAGAGCAGTGGTGGCTGGTCACTCAGTCATATCCTCCCAGGCAGCATGTGATGGAGTATCCAAAAGCCTGAGCAGATTCTATAGAGGGCTCAAATCAAGGTGGGGTGGGAGAGTGCAGTGATCAGGTGTGTGTGCTCATATATCACCTTTCCTTTGGAAGCTCAGGACTGGGGGCCTACAGCTAAGAAATGTGCTGCTTACACTGAACCTTCTCCATGAACAAAGTAGGTGATTTAACATTGATGATACACATCAAGTAAAGATTGTGGCTATGTCTGCTTTGCAGCCCAAGATTTCTTTGAAATAAAACTTAGGGCTGCAAACAATATCTATAATAATGTTTCCCAACTCCACTTCCCAAGAAAGGCAGGGGTGACAGGGAATTAAGAAAGGCTAAATTCCTTGGGAAGCCGAGTGAGTTATTATTGGAGTATTTTTGGAACAAATGATCATTTAAAAAGAATAGAAAGAGGAATGCCTACTCAGCACTCTATGGCAGCCTTGTGAAAGGAAAGTCAGCCTGAGTGCCAAGAACTCTTTTCTGCTGTCCCTCAAAGGCGACCCTGTGGCAAATATACAAGCCTTTTTTCACTGGAACAGGTCAATAGGGGCCTTCACCATCATGTGAGAGATGGAACTCTAGAAGAAAAGCTTTTCAAAATATAAGTGGCCTATGCAGAAGAATAGCTGGATAAAGGCACTGGGCAGGCTGCTATGTGATTGGTCTTGCTATCTCCAAGGAAGAAGGGCTGTGGATCTATTATGACAACCTAGGCTGTGTGGGTGTTTTCTGCACAGCACCCAGGAAATGAGAGCCAGGAAAACGTGTCAACATATTTTTCAAACTTGCTGTTACCAGTGTGATCCCTCTCTCCAACAATTACCTAATTGTCACTAAGTGCCTCCAACCTGCTAAGGATGTAGTCATTTAATGTTGTGCCAATTCTAACAAATGCCCTTCGGAACAGCCATTAGAATGAACTCCATCTCTCATATAAAAGAGCAGAAGATGGAGAGAGGAAGTCATCTACCAGATCCTCCTGGCTGTGTGTGGTAATCCTGGATTTCACTCTCCAAGGATACTAGTCATAGTTAGAAACAGAGGGTATAGGGATGGAGTTGTTCCTTTTTTCTGGAGGACCTAATTTGTGCTTAGTAATAAAAGCTGCAAATTATTGATTAAAACTCTCTGTCAAGCATCTCTCCATTCAATCCTCACCATATTTCTGGGAGTACAGCATTATTATCTTCATTTGGAGACTCAAGAAATTGTGGTTCCTAGGAAGTTATGCCAGTTGATTAAAGCACAGCTAATAAAAGCAAAACTGGGATTTTATACATTAAGTCACTAGTTCTCAAACAATTTGATTTCAGAACCTGTGTACTATAAAAACTTATTGAGGGGCCGGGTGGTGGTGGTGGTGGTGGTGGTGGTGGCGGCGGCGGCGGCGGCGGCGGTGGTGGCGCATGCCTTTAATCCCAGCACTCGGGAGGCAGAGCCAGGCGGATCTCTGTGAGTTCGAGGCCAGCCTGGTCTCCAAAGTGAGATCCAGGAAAGGCGCAAAGCTACACAGAGAAACCCTGTCTCGAAAAACCAAAAAAAAAAAAAAAAAAAAAAAAAAAACTTATTGAGGATAAATACACAGAGAGAAGATGGGTGGTTGACAAGGGCTAGGGAAGGATGAGAAGAAGAGTAAGCACTTAATGGGCATGGACTTTCCTTTAAGGATGAAGAAAGTGCTCTGGAACTAGAGAGAGGTGATGGCTGCACCACCTTGTGAATATGTTCAGTGTCACCAATTATGCACTTGAAAATGATGAATTTTAAGTCATGCAGATTTCATCTCAATAAAACCATAATACAGTGAGGTAAAGCAACAACAGTTTACTGAGGCCTCCAAAGCCCTTTTATTTATGTGGGTTATAGCTATCCATGTTAACAATATTAGGAAGAAACTAAAATGTTTATTTATTATTTATTTTTAAATTAAAACATGAAACCCAGTACAGGAAAATATAAATATTTGTATGAAAATAGCTGTATTTTCCAGAACAAAATTTGTGCTAAGAAAACAAGCATTGTTTTACATTTTTGGAAATGTCTCTGATGTCTGGCTTGAGAGGACACAGCTGGATTCTCACATCTCTATTTGGTTATGATATGTTGCTTTGGTTTTTATGAAGAAAACCCAGGCTCTCCCAGATATGCAGTAGAAAAAAGAATTAGAACTTAATGTGCTTTTGAGATCAGTTGAGACATTCTTCTCAGACAGGACACCAAAGCCTGACCAGTAAGCCTGAGTTGTTTCTTCTAGAATAAATACAATATTAGATGTGAACCATATCTGTGAACCCTCCCTGCTCAGTTTCAATGAACTCCATTAGACTCCTCTGTTCTTTGAATAGATTTTCTGCCCATTCATAGTTTGCTAGTAATGTACATTGGTCACTTAGAAACACGAGTGTCCTGACTAATCCACAGTGCCATGTGTATTTTGACATGTTTCACTCTAGAGTATCACAAAATCACACTGATTAACATTGCCACATCGCTCACTGGAAAAACCCCTTAACTGTTGCAAAGCTGTCAGGATCACAGTGGTGGATACTTGCTTTTCAAAATTTTAATCTTTGCTTAAATGCTCAAATTTTGTCATTAGCAAAATAAATACAGTTGATCTCCTTGGAGTGACAGGTTACTCAGTTCATCTACAAGAAAATGTCTGCCAAACACCCAAATCTGAATAACATTAGTCATTCATTCAAGTAAATATGACAGTATATGAAAACTCAGCCAATTCAGATGACAACTCCAAACATTCACGCTAGTGCTTTGCCTTAAATCAACCAACACACTTGGTTTCTACCAAAGAAGTGCTTTAGCACATCTCTTATTTCATCCCAGAGAATTTAAAAACTATGGGGGCTCAAGGGTCAATTGAGGCCCTCTAAATCAACAGAATTGATGCGCATGAACTCACCAAGACTGAGACAGCATTCACAGGGCCTACACCAGATGAGATCCTAGAGCTGAGAGAAGTGGATACATGTCCCCATCCCTAACCCTAAAGCTATGTCCAACTGATAACCACTTGAAAATGAAAATGTAGTTTTCTCTAAGGGAGTCTTACTAGGGAAACAAACTCTTCTTAAGGGTAGGCTTCATCCCCAACAGTAGATGGTCAGCATCTTTAGAGGGTCTTTGTCTCATAACATCATGTCAGGGATTTTATTTTTTAATTTTCTCTTATTTTTTTACTTTTATTTTATTTACATTTTTACTCAATTATCTTTTATCTGTCTTTTTTTTCCAAGACAGGGTTTCTCTGTGCAGTTTTGCACCTTTCCTGGAACTCACTTGGTAGACCAGGCTGGCCTCGAACTCACAGAGATCCGCCTGCCTCTGCCTTCCGAGTGCTGAGACTAAAGGCATGCGCCACCACCGCCCGGCTTATCTGTCTTTTTATCCTACAAGTCTTTTGCATATGTATTATGACTTTCAGTTTAGTATTTTTATGGGATTCCTGGGTGTGCAAACAAGTGGGTCTCTATATCCATATCTGTTTCTTGTACCTTCTTTTGGGCTCCTTAGCTTCTGATTGTTTGTTTGTTGTATCCTATTAAAATATGTTAGTTTTTGTTTTATTTTATTATATTTTATTTTATTATTATGCCTTAGAAGTTTTTTTTTTCAAGACAGGGTTTCTGTATGTAGCCTTGGCTTTTCTGGAACTCGCTCTGTAGAACAGGCTGGCCTGGAACTCACAGAGATCCACTGGCCTCCAGAGTGCTGTGATTAAATGAGCATGCCACTACCACCCAGCTAGCCTGTTGATTTTCTGAGAAACAGAAAGGGAATGGATCTGAATGAGAGGTGAGTTGGGGAGGAACTGGTAGGGAAAACTCTAATCAGGATATATTATATGATAAAAATTCTATTTTCAATTAAAGAGAAAGAGAAAAAATTATTTTTCACTACTTTTGCTGAGGGCATTCTTAGATGAAGCAGTCTTTTCTTATGTTTAACTGCAAATGTATGGTAGTGAACAATCCTTTACCAACTACTGCTCTCATTCCAATGGAAAAAGTCATAGTGGAGAGAGCATTTTTCTATTGTTGGGAAGACAGGCTTGAACATGTGGGATCACTTGAGAGACTTGGGAGGCTGCCCATGACCCCCACACATATTTCACTCCCAAAAACATTGCACATAATTCCACACCATATCTGCTTATGCTGTCTCCCTTAATCAGACTCTTTGGTGGCTTTCCACCAACTGTAAAATCAGACCTAGCCTTGGCTACTATTTCCAGCCCAGGATATGGAGCTTCATCTAGATGAGCTTCTCACTAGCTCTCATACCTGTTCCTGCTTCCCCTCCTCACCATAGCACCAATCATTGGAGGAGCTTATCCTCCACAGTCCAGGGCCCCTGCCCCTTGGGTAAGCTTTTCTGGTGTTTAAATACAAATGATCTTGCTTTCCATAGAGCTCCCAGAGCTGAAGATAAGAACCTTGTCTCTAGCACTCAATAGGCTGAATGTTGCATTAGTAAGAGTGTTTCCTGCTCCCTACTCTGAGAGCTCCTAAAGAGTAGCTAGCAAGCCTTCTTTCTTTACTTTCCTACAGTGCAATTCATCCTCAAGATGGAGCCATGTTTAGTGAATTGCTCAGGGTTACAAGGATTCAGCAGCAGTAGTCAGATTATAAAATTCAAAAAGGTTATCTCAGGGATTTGAAAGATAGCTCAATCAATAAAGTGCTTACCTCACACACATTAGGACTTGAGTTTGATCTCCGGAGCCCACAGAAAGATCTGGGTGCATGGCATGCACTTGTAAGCATAGTTCTGGGGAGGCAGAGATAGGTAAATACTTGGGGTTCATTAGCCACCCAGCCTAGTCTACTTACTAAGCACCAGGACATGGGGCACCCTTTGTCAAAAGACAAGGAGGGGATGGTTAGATGGCTCGGTGGTTAAAGCCTTTCCCTGGCAAAGGACCAGAGTTTGGATCCCCAGAACCTGTGTAAATCCGAATGAGGTATGGAACTCCACTTGTAATTCCAGTCTCAAAGGTAGAGACAAGAAATTCCCTGCTATGTGGCTGCAGCAATGTCTACTCAGAGACCATGGGCACATCATGTTTGAGTTCCATGGAATGGTACATTAGTATAGTCAGACATGCTTCTAAAGTTGGCCTTATTTCAGGAATGGTGAAGAGGAAGTACACTTCTGGACTACATCAGGGACTTTGCTCCTTGGGTGAACCTTTGAGAGGAAGAAGCCCATCACTAGGCTACACTCAAAGTGCTAATGCCTCCCTTCTTTCCAGATGGTGTACTGTAGAAGGCTGAATGCAACACACAAAGAGAGAGAGAGAGAGAGAGAGAGAGAGAGAGAGAGAGAGAGAGAGAGATGAAAGAGAGGGAGAGAGAGAGGAGAGGGGGGGTAAGAGAAAGAGAGAGAGAATATGTCATTTGCCACTATACAGTGGAGATGTGTTCAGAAAAGTGCATCATTCTGTCATCACATAAATATGGTAGAATGAACTTACAAAGTTCCACAGCTAGTAAAGTACGCCACATGAAGGACCTATAGCCCAGATTCTCCTCTCCCAGTTTCCTTCAGTGGCTTGCAAGTCAAACAGGGCCATAGATCTCTGGCCTCGAGGTGCCCAGCCCAGCCTCAGCTGGAAGCCTTTATCTCTTTTAGGGCTCATCCTGGAAGCTCACAGAATTACAATTGATGCCTGCAGAGATGCACTTGTTTATTTCAAAGGCCAATTTAATTTTGATGCCTTTGGCCTCAATAGTTTCCTGATTTCCAGGAATTGCTCTCAATTTAACTGGTGCCAGCTCTTAGCATTGTACAGCAGCCCTTTGCCCGCCTGCTGTGCTGCAGCTTCACTCTTCTTGAAGATTTTGTCACTTGTTAGGGTGGGCAGAGGGGAAAAGAGGGAGGGGTGCTTCTGCAGGGGAACTGCACAGACTTGAGTATGACAGAGTTGGAGGATATCTTGGAAAGTGCAGACAAAGAGACTAAACAAAAGACAAGAGAATCTATAAGGCTAGATATGGAAGTAGATGAGGATACTGGACCTTTCAAAGTGAGTGTCAGGATGGGTACACAGATAAGCAGACAATATCTTGGGTTATACCAACAGAGCTTTTTAGGACATGGGCGGTGTGTTCATTGCCCCCTTCTGTAGCCACCTTAGTGTGGAAGGAATGGCTCTGGAACAACACTATTTGTGGCAGACTTCTGACTTTACCACTTACTATCTGTGTGGTTTGGAGCAAATTAACCTTTCTGAGATTCTATGGTCCTTTTCACTTTTTTTTCAATGAGTGCAGAAATGTCAGAAACTATATCAAAGAAGTGTTGAGATTCAATGAGATTCCAAGTGTCATAAGATCCTAAGTGTCAAGTGTTTGGCACAGGTATCAAATATCTGAGGTATACAGTTTAACTCTGTTCTGCTCAGACACTGACAAGACTCTCTGGCTAGTTTGGAACCCCCTTTCCTGAAGGACTCAGACAGACTACAGGTGGCAAGTCTAGGGTAGGGCTTCAAGGAGCCAGCCACAGCTCAACTGCATTGTGGGAGAACTGTCAACTCTTGATCCAGTTGGCAGGGTTCCTGGAGAAACATATACTTAGGGTTAGAGTAGGGATTAAGAAGTGACTGGGATGCTTGGGCTGATTCTGCTGAGGAACAAAAATTTGACATGAAACATCAGTTGCTTGAGAAGGGAGAGAATTCAGATTGGAGTTCTTTTCAGTTTCTGGAAAAAATAGTCATAACCACGTTAATCATCTTATATGGATAACTGGCTGGTCATGGAAAGCTGACATCATGTTACAGATTGGGAGCCAAATTATCTTGGGCTTTCTATAGTCTCAATAGCCATTCATTATCTAGGTGTGGGGCCTAACATTCTTGTAACTATCAAATAAATCCTTCAGAATTTATAAACAGACCCTTAACTTCCACCAATCCAAAGCTAATAATATCATCAGGTACCATCTGAGGCTTAGGGCAGAGCTTTTTCCCCACTCTGTTATAATACATGATATACTGCATACACTCATACCTAATGTACCAAGAACATATTTGAAAAGTATTTTCATTTATGACTTTGTTTGTTATGTTGCTATAAAAATTTCATGAAATCACTACCACCACATCAGAACATGATATTTGGAGCAATCTAAATCTGTGTTCCTGGGCTATGGTCACTCCTATTTGGCTTCAGAATAACTTCTGATTCCCTTTGAAACAATTGACAAATACTGGGAGATATTGTGTGGCCTAGTCAACCACCTGATTTCTGTTGCTTGAAGCCACGTAGTTTACTGTGACTTATGTCCCCAACAGGATGCTCATACAGCAGACCACGATGGACCCAAGATCCTGAGCCTAGGAACCAACCAAATGCTAGGATCCAGGGATCTTTTTTGAGCAGCCAGAGCCTTGCTTCATGGAGTCCCATTGTCTTCAATTTGGTGCTGAGGCTGAGATAGCAAGCAAGACTGTTTCTACCCGAGGCAGGCCTGCTAAGTGCCTTCGAGAAATAGGCTTTATGTGTGACCAGTTTGGAAGGTGTAATGTGAAGTCTGTGGATCAACAGTAATTAAACAAAACAAGCCTGCCTGGCAGCAAAGCCCACATCAGGTGGAGAAAGTGATCTCCACCTCTACTCATCTGCCTAAACTGCTTCATTCTTTTCTGGTTATTCAAGTCAGATTTTGAGGTATTTGGTTATTAAAGAAAAGAAGTTCAGGAGGGTTGTGACCAGGAACTTTTTGTTATCCCCATTAAGGATGGCTAGGTTTTTGCTGGGAGATGGCTAAATACATGAAGGAAGGAAGCATTACAGTCAATCCATGACAATTTCCAGTTGCAAGGAGCAGAATTCAGCCCAGCCAAGGAACAGCCCATCATCAAACCTGAAATACTTCCCCTGGAATCCTTGGCCAGGTTGGGCTGAAGGCTGGGTACTGTGGGTAATCAATGAGGCTGTTATCTATGGACTTGTCTGACTTTGGCTTCTTGGAATTGACAATTGTCTCCATAATCTTCCACTTCCCCCTTCTTCAGAAAGGATACTAAGCCTTTTGTTGGATGAATGTGAGAATCAGAGGTGGATCATGCTTACCTATGGTGAGACTGTGAACCAGAATGCATTACCTAGGGCAGTGCTCAGGTGGAAGGGAAGGCTGCTGAAGCAGGGGAAGCAGAAAGGTAACTGCCTTCTTATGCCTTCAGTTGGGGCAATATGAGTCTCTCCTGAGAGTGGACACTTCAGAAATGCTGGGAGGGTTGATCTATGTACAGAAGTTCTAATCGTAGGTCACCTCCCAGAAAGCTACTGGTGACAACAATGGGTCCAGTGATATACATATACCATGTTGACAACTCCTCAATGATAGCTGGCAGTGGGCTAAGCTCACTTTGCACCCTTTCCTCCCCACTAATGCCTTATTGTGCCACACTTCCTGTCCAAAGCATAGAGGGAAAAGAGGGATGTCATTAAAGATTTGGCTTGCCCCACTGGAATCTCCCTTGCCTAGGACTCATTTTGTAATAGTAGGTACCCTATAGATGGAATCAGACCATGACATTGTGTCCTCTATAGGTCACTGATGTTCAAGTGTCCCTTTCATGGAGGATGATAAGCTAGGGAGCATACCACAGGCAGTGCATGGCAAAGAGAAATATGTAGCTGCCTTTGAATCATCTTAGTTCTGCAAAGAACATCTCTGATCCTTATTACACTGGTCACACTGTGACTGAGAGTTAATCTCCTCTCCCTCAAAAAGGAATAGCTCAGGTTGTCAGAGAGTAAACTATAGCAGAGACACTGGTCTTTAGAATGAGCACTCACTACCTCTTATCAGACTTAAGACTTTGAGGCTCAGAAGAAGTTGTACTCTAAAGCCTTTAGAAGCATCGCTGTTATTGTGTAGCTATCCCATGTCTCCAGAAGAAGAAAGTGACCAGGGTTGTGAAGGTCCCAAGTAGGTGGATACACTTGGCCTCAAATTATCTGCTAAGTCTGGGCTGATGGTTAAGAGGCCAGAAATGGAAGAATAGTATACACAGTGAAGCCATTATGCCAAAGGTTCTGTGTTTCTGTATCTACCAGTTTTATCTAGAGTGGAGCTCAGTGTCTTATTTAGAGTTCCTATTGCTGTGATAAAATACCATGACCAAAAGCAACTTGTTGGGAAAGGTTTTATTTCAGATTACAGTTCCACATTATGGTCCATCATCCAGAGAAATTGGGGCAGGAACTCAAGCACAGACAGAACCTGGAGGTAGGCACTGAAGCAGAAACCATGGAAAAATGATGATTACTGACTTGTTCCTCACAGTGTGCTCAGTCTGCTTTTTTTTTATTTACCTGTATTCTTTATATATATATTTTATTTTACAATACCATTCAGTTCTACATATCAGCCATGGGTTCCCCTATTCTCCCCCCTCCCACCCCCTTCCCTTACCCCAGCCCACCCTCCATTCCCACCTCCTCCAGGACAAGTCCTCCCCCGAGGACTGCGATCACCTGGTAGACTCAGTCCAGGGAGGTCCAGTCCCTTCCTCCCAGACTGAGCCAAGTGTTCCTGCATAAGCTACAGGTTTCAAACAGCCAACTCATGCAATGAGCACAGGACTTGGTCACACTGCCTAGTTGCCTCCCAAACTGATCAAGCCAATCAACTGTCTCACCTATTCAGAGGGCCTGATCCAGCTGGGGGCCCCTCAGCCTTTGGTTCATAGTTCATGTGTTTCCACTCATTTGGCTATTTTTTTCAATAATTGAGTAAAACTGAAATTTATTATATGCCACAGTTGTCCTAGGGACCTCCATGCTATATATATAGCCTCTATGTTTCTATGGGTTGTGGTCTGATTGTTCTTTATTTTATATCTAGAATCCACTTATGAGTGAGTACATACCATGACTGTCTTTCTGGGTTTGGGTTACCTCACTCAGGATGATTTTTTTCTAGTTCCATCCATTTGCCTGCAAATTTCATGCTTTCATTATTTTTCTCTGCTGAGTAGTACTCCATTGTGTATATGTACCACATTTTTTTCATCCATTCTTCCGTTGATGGGCATCTAGGTTGTTTCCAGGTTCTGGCTATTACAAATAGTGCTGATATGAATATAGCTGAGCATGTATCTTTATGGTATGAATCAGCATTCTTTGGGTATATGCCCAAGAGTGGGATGGCTGGGTCTTGAGGTAGTTCGATTCCTAATTTTCTGAGAAACCGCCATACTGATTTCCACAGTGGTTGTATAAGTTTACATTCCCACCAACAGTGGAGGAGTGTTCCCTTTGCTCCACATCCTCTCCAACATTGGTTGTCAGTGGTGTTTTTGATCATAGCCATTCTAACAGGTGTAAGGTGGTATCTCAGAGTCGTTTTGATTTGCATTTCTCTGATGATTAAGGATGTTGAGCATTTCTTTAAATGTCTTTCAGCCATTTGTAGTTCTTGTTTTGTGAATTCTCTGTTTAGCTCTTTAGCCCATTTTTTAATTGGACTGTTCAGTACTTTGATGTCTAGTTTCTTGAGTTCTTTATATATTGTAGAGATCAATCCTCTGTCAGATGTGGGGTTGGTGAAGATCTTTTCCCAATCTGTTGGCTGTCTTTTTGTCTTATTGACTGTGTCTTTTGCCCTGCAAAAGCTTCTCAGTTTTGAGAGGTCCCATTTATTAATTGTTGTGCTCAGGGTCTGTGCTGTTGGTGTTTTATTTAGGAAATGGTCTCCGGTGCCAATGCATTCAAGGTGCTTCCTATTTTCTTTTCTATTAAGTTTAGTGTAACTGGATTTATGTTTAGGTCTTTGATCCACTTGGACTTGAGTTTTGTGCATGATGACAGATATGGATCTATTTGTAATCTTTTACATATTGACATCCAGTTATGCCAGCACCATTTGTTGAAGATACTTTCTTTGTTCCATTGTATAGTTTTGGCTCCTTTGTCAAAAACCAGGTGTTCATATGTGCATGGATTAATGTCAGGGTCTTCAATTCGATTCCATTGGTCCGTATGTCGGTTTTTATACCAGTACCAAGCTGTTTTTATTACTATAGCTCTATAGTAGAGTTTGAGGTCCGGGATGGTGATGCCTCCAAGGGTTGCTTTTATCGTATAGGATTCTTTTAGCTATCCTGGGTCTTTTGTTTTTCCATATAAAGTTGAGTATTTTTCTTTCCAAGTCTGTGAAGAATTGTGTTGGGATTTTGATGGGGGATTGCATTGAATCTGTAGATTGCTTTTGGTAAGATTGCCATTTTTACTATGTTAATCCTACCTATCCATGAGCATGGGAGATCCTTCCATTTTCTGATATCTTCTTCAATTTCTTTCTTTAGAGATTTAAAGTTATTATCAAAAAGGTCTTTCACTTGTTTAGTTAGTGTTATCCCAAGGTATTTTATATTATTTGTGGCTATTGTAAAGGGTGATGTTTCTCTGACTTCTTTCTCAGCCCTTTTATCATTTGTGTATAGGAGGGCTACTGATTTTTTTGAGTTGATCTTGTATCCTGCCACTTTACTGAAGGAGTTTATCAGCTGTAGGAGTTCCCTGGTAGAGTTTTTCGGGTCACTTATGTATACTATCATATCATCTGCAAATAGTGAAAGTTTGACTTCTTCCTTGCCAATTTGTATCCCTTTGATCTCCTTTTGTTGTCTTATTGCTCTAGCTAGAACTTCTAGTACTATGTTGAATAAATATGGGGAGAGTGGACAGCCTTGTCTTGTTCCTGAATTTAGTGGTATCACTTTGAGTTTCTCTCCATTTAATTTGATGTTTGCTGTTGGCTTGCTATAAATTGCTTTTATTATGTCTAGAAATGTTCCTTGTATTCCTGATCTTTCTAAGACCTTTACCATGAAGGGGTGTTGGATTTTGTCAAAGGCTTTTTCAGCATCTAAGGAGATGATCATGTGTTTTTTTTTTCTTTCAGTTTGTTTATATGGTGTATTACATTGACTGATTTTCGTATGTTGAACCATCCTTGCATCCCTGGGATGAATCCTACTTGGTCGTGATGGATGATTGTTTTGATGTATTCTTGGATTCAGTTTGCCAATATTTTGTTGAGTATTTTTGCATCAATGCTCATGAGGGAGATTGGTCTGTAGTTCTCTTTCTTTGTTGCATCTTTGTGTGGTTTGGGTATCAGGGTAATTGTAGCCTCATAAAAAGTTTGGTAGTGTTCCTTCTGTTTCTATTGTGTGGAACACTTTGAAGAGGATTGGTATTAGTTCTTCTTTGAAAGTCTGGTAGAATTCTGCACTGAAACCATCTGGTCCTGGGCTTTTTTTGGTTGGGAGACTTTTGATGACTGTTTCTATTTCTTTAGGGGTTATTGGTCTATTTAAATGGTTTATCTGGTGTGGTGGTAATCTAATTGTATTGAAATATTATTTTGATTTGTACTGAAATATTAATTTGATTGTATGTTAATAAATAAAGTTGTCTGGGGGTCAGAGCTATTAGAGCCATAGCAAGAGTGTGGCGGTGGTGGCACACGCCTTTAATCCCATAGATATCTGTGTGTTCAGGGTCAGAGCTATTAGAGCCATAGCAAGAGTGTGGCGGTGGTGGCACACGCCTTTAATCCCATAAGATCTCTGTGTGTTCAGGGATACAGCCAGCATTGGAGACATATGCCTTTAAGACCTAGGGGGCTGTACATTCAGACAGTGACGAGGCAGTCATGTGTTTGGGTTTACAACCAATGAGAAGGCAGAACAACATACTTTAAAAATACGAACCGACAGGAAGTAGGTCTCTTTTCGCGAAGCTGGGACAGCAGGAGGAAGGGTGAGATTTTAGCTCTGAGCTCTGACTTCTCGGCTTTCTCTTTTACATTGTTTCTGTGTTTCTTATTTAATAAGACGGTTGGTTACATCTACATCTGGCGCCCAACGTGACAAGAATCCATTAAAAACTGCTTGGCTTGGCGGCAGGTCCGCTTTCCCGCAAGGGCGGCAGGCGGCCCGCGGCGGCGGCGGCGGCGGCGGCGGCGGCGGCGGCGGCAGTGGCGGCACACGACGGCCGGCAGCGATCGGCTTCTTAGTCCGAGCTGCTGGCGTCCTAGTCCGGGTAGCAACTTCTAGCCCGGGCCTAGGTCTGTGAGCAGCTTGCCTAAAGCCGGTGCTACAAACAACTCAGACCTGCCCTGCCGAACAGGGCCCTGCCTGTAAAGCCAACGCACGTGGTCGGAGCTTAAGGAAGCCAGACCCAAGCCTTGACTCGGCACAAGAGGGAACACGTGGCTGCATTTAAGCTTTAGCTGGCTACGCTTTCTTGTGCGTTCTCTCTTTCCTCTCTCTCTCTCTCTCTCTCTCTCTCTCTCTCTCTCTCTCTCCCTCTCTCTGGATTTACACCTGGGACACTAGGTGGCTGCTTTGAAAATCCCCTCGGATTTCTACTGTTCTACGCAGATTTGGTAAGTCATAATATATCAGATATTTTAAAGGAAACTATCTAAAAGAGAATTTTTTTCCACATTAAAAAACAAATGGGTTTTATGTGTACATTGGAAGAAAATTGGTTTTTGTTTGAAATTTTAGGCAGTCTGGCAATGGAACAACTATATAATATTAGTATTGGTGGAATTATGCACCTCATCACTATAATAATCCACATTTTAATATTTAAAAAGATAGTCAATTTAAGTGCCAGGATAACAGCGTTAGAAGAACTTGTTAAACCTGTAAAAATTCAGACAGAAGAAATTAACAGTGAAGTTGTTTCAAGTCGGGATCATAAGGTTGCAGAAAGAAAGCCTGTTTTCACACAGTCACCCTTAATTTATCCTGTAACAGTACAGCAGATGCCTGATCAAATGGCTACACAAAATACTTGGGCTCCAATTGAAATGTTGGATTTAAAAAGGTTTAAGGAGGCAATAGTATCTTATGGCATGCATTCCCCATATGTAAAGCAAATGTTAAACACTTGGTCAACATATAATAGGATAGTACCACAGGACTGGCGGGACCTCGCACAAGGTGTTCTGGAACCCAGCCAGAGACTTCAATTTCTGACTTGGTTTAAGGAGGAGGCTAAAAACATAGAAAAACAATGGAGGGATAAAGGAGTACAAGTTTGCCAGGATCAGCTTATGGGCGAAGGCCAATATGCTTCAGCACAAGCACAATGTTTATATGATGTCCAAACCCTAATTTTATGTCGAACGGCAGCCTTGAATGCATGGGACAAAGTTGAGGAACCAGGAAAAAAATCTGAGTCATTTACAAAGGTGAAGCAAGGCCCAAAAGAGTCTTTTACAGATTTTTTACAAAGACTGGCTTCAGCAGTAAAGAGAACGGTCTCGGATTCAGAAGCTGGTAAGGTAATAATTGAATCTTTGGCCTTTGAGAATGCGAATGCAGCATGCAAAAGAATAATCAGGCCATTAAGGGCAAGATCTGCACCTATGGAAGATTGGATTAGAGAAACAATGTTGAAGCTGATGAGCATGATGATACATGGGTAGGAGAAGTAATTTCAAAAGATTTGAGGAGTGTTAGATGTTTTGGATGTGGAAAGCAAGGACATTTGAAAAGGGACTGTAGACAGGTCATTCCCAGAAACAATGTTTCTTCAAGGAACAATGGCAACAGAATGCCCCTTCCTTCTGGAGTATGCAGAAGGTGTGGTAAGGGAAAACACTGGACCAACGAATGTAGATCAACAAAGGACAGACAGGGTAATCCTTTGCCTCAGTCTTCGGGAAACTCCCAGAGGGGCCTCAGGCAGGCCCCCAGTGCAAATCCAGTTCAAACCTTTCCGGCAGCCATAGAGGAAATGCCTGCTCTGGAGAGCGATTAAATAACCAAATGCCTATTGGAATAAATCATGCTGGTCAGAATGATGAAACAGAGAGAATAGAAAATTCAGGAGAAAACATAAAGAAAATTTTTTGGCAAACTTCTATTAATGAACAAAGACCAAAATTAACGATAAAAATAAATGGTGTTTTGTTGTCTGGTCTGGTAGACACAGGTGCGGACGTTACCATAATTGCACCAGAATTTTGGCATCCAACTTGGCCTCTTCAGGAGGTAAACGTTCAACTGTTAGGAATTGGGACATTATCTCAGGTGAAACAGAGTGCAAGATGGCTCGAATGTATAGGTCCAGAAGGACAGAGAGGAAAATTAAAACCATATGTGGCTAACATAACTATGAACCTGTGGGGTCGAGACTTGTTGCAACAATGGAATACTCAGATTAACATCCCTCCAATCTCAGAAACAAATCATAAACTAGCACATGTTACTGAGAGAAATATTAGAAGATATTGTTCTAATGAGTGGTCACCAGCCATCCATATTATACAAGAACAGGGCACAATAACTGATGATCTTCCAAAGACACCAACAGCTCTACCTTTAAAATGGTTAACAGACAAGCCTGTATGGGTCCAGCAATGGCCTTTAACAACAGAGAAACTCCAGGCTTTAGAAGAGCTGGTAGAAGAACAGTTAAATGCTCAGCATATTGAAGAATCAACCAGCCCTTGGAATTCTCCTGTATTTGTTATTAAAAAGAAATATGGTAAATGGAGAATGGTAACAGACCTTAGGGCAATTAACAAAGTAATTCAGCCAATGGGTTCTCTACAATCTGGGATGCCTTTGCCTACTCTGTTACCAAAAGGATGGCCTCTCATAGTTATTGATTTAAAAGACTGTTTCTTTTCAATACCCTTACAAGAAAAAGACAGAGAAAGATTTGCTTTTACAGTGTCTACTTATAATAATTCTCAACCGGTTAAAAGATTTCAATGGAGGGTCCTCCCACAGGGAATGTTGAATAGCCCAACTCTGTGCCAATATTTTGTACAACAGCCATTGGAAGGGATACGTAAAAAATTTCCTAAATCTATAATTTATCATTATATGGACGATATTTTACTAGCTGACTCAAATGCAGATACTTTAGAAATAATGTTTGAAGAAGTAAAGAAAATTTTGCCTTGCTGGGGATTACAAATTGCTAATGAAAAGATACAAAGAGGAGATTCTATTAATTATTTAGGATATAAAATAGAGCTACAAAAAATTAGACCCCAAAAGGTGCAAATTCGGAGAGATAGACTACAGACTCTTAATGACTTTCAAAGACTATTTGGAGATATTTCTCATCTACGAACTATTGTTGGGGTAAAAAATGATGAACTGACTAATTTGTTCAAAACCTTAGAAGGTGACAAGGACTTAAATAGTCCAAGAGAATTATCACCTGAAGCTGAGAAAGAATTAGCCTTGGTAGAAAAGAAAGTGCATGAAGGACACGTGAATCGTATTGATCCAAAGCTGGATTGCATTTTGGTTATCTTACCTTCTAGGCGTTCTCCTACTGGAATATTAATGCAGAAGGAAGATATTATATTGGAATGGATATTTTTACCAAATAAACCAAATAAAAAATTAAAAACTTATGTGGAAAAAATCTCTGACTTGATTTACAAAGGAAAATTGAGACTTCGTCAATTAGCAGGCATAGACCCAGCAGAAATTGTCGTACCATTAACGAAGGAGGACATTGAAAAATTATGGACAGAAAGTGAACCTTGGCAAAGAGCTTGCAGTAATTTTTTGGGAGAAATTAACAGCAAATATCCCAAAAGCAATAGAATTGATCTTATAAAGAGAGCTGAATGGATCTTGCCTCGAATTGTACGGCAAAAACCCATATCTGGAGTTCGTACATTTTATACAGATGCCAACAAAGAAGGAAAGGCAGGTTACAAATCAGAAAATTTAAGTAAAGTGGTTCAAAGTCCGTATAATTCAGTGCAAAAATCAGAATTGTATGCTATTCTGTTGGTATTAATGGATTTTTCAGAACCTCTCAACATAGTAACTGACTCTCAGTATGCTGAAAGAGTGGTGTTACATATTGAGACTGCAGAATTTATCCCTGATGCTTCAGAATTAACTTCACTATTTATTCAATTACAAGATACAATCAGGAAAAGGAATCATCCTTTATATATAACTCACATTCGATCCCATACTGGTCTGCCAGGCCCTCTAGCACAAGGCAATGAAGAGATTGATAAATTATTGATAGGAAATGTGCTGGAGGCCTCAGAATTTCATAAAAAACATCACGTTAATAGTAAAGGTTTAAAAAAGGATTTTTCCATAACCTGGCAACAAGCCAAAGAAATAGTAAAGAAATGTCCTACTTGTTCCTTCTACAATTAGACGCCATTACCAGCAGGATGTAACCCAAAGGGTACTCAGAGAAATGAAATCTGGCAGATGGACGTGTTTCACTTTGCAGAATTTGGAAAATTGAAATATGTACACCACACTATCAATACTTATTCAGGATTTCAATGGGCAACTGCTTTGAGTTCTGAAAAAGCTGATTCTGTAATCACTCATTTGCTAGAAGCTATGGCCATCATGGGTATACCTGCACAAATCAAAACTGACAATGCTCCATCATATGTCTCTGTTAAAATGAAACAGTTTTTTGCTTATTACAATATAAAGCATATTACAGGCATACCACATAATCCTACAGGTCAAGCAGTTATAGAAAGATCAAACAGAACTCTAAAGGATATGCTAAATAAACAGAAATGGGTAACAAAAACCCCCAGAAATAGACTGCATAATGCTCTTCTAACTTTGAATTTTCTGAATGCCAATGAGAAAGGAACAACAGCTGCAGAGAGACATTGGATAATAGAAAAAACTACAGAATTAAATCAGCCTATATACTTTAAGGATGTGCTGACCTCAGAATGGAAACCAGGGTATGTATTACATTGGGGACGAGGTTTTGCTTTTGTTTCTACAGGAGAAGATAAGCTGTGGGTACCATCAAAATTGATAAAGGTTCGATTTGAACAAGAGAGACCTCTTAATTAGAGGAGGTGATAGTTCATCAACCAGCATGAACATCCAATTTAAACTAACTTGTATCAATAACACATGCCTTTTCATTTAATCAGATAATAACTTGTCAAAAGGAAACATCCCCAAAATTAGTCTTGGGGAAAGGTTTTTGTTTTTGTCTTTTAGGAGAATGAAGGTTAAGGAATCTGAAGAACACTGGACAAATGAGACAACTGAAGAAAAGGGACAAATCATCTATCCCAAGAAACAGAGTGAAACGGTGTATGGGTATATATTATCTAAAAAAATTTTATGTCTTCCTAAATGTTTGTTTCTGCTTTTCTCTAAAGATTTAACACTATTGGTCTTCTAACAGTCCCAGTTCAATTAAAATTTAAAGCTGACTTTGGAGTTGGAGAATGGCTCTCTCCTTCTTTAAAATCAAGCATGTTGTTAAAAGGAAAATGCAAACTCCCTGTATCATGCCAGAATAAGAGCCATTTCTGCTATGGTACAGGACAAAAGCAAAATTAATTAAGGGACTATTCTATTACTAATCTCAACTCTTTGATTCTATTCTGATTCTTTAAACTGTTCTCAAAGTATAAATTTTATATCAAAATTTACAAGATTAATATGTATATATACATTTTAAACTTTGTTAAGATATGAATGGTCACATAGAGTAGTAACTAATTCTAGAAAAAAGGCTAGCTGCATATATATGTTTTTGTGTTCGAGTCTCTTATCAGTTTTCTGCAGGAAATCACGGCCTGGCCTAACATCAACTGAAGTCTCCAGAAAGAAGATGGGGCCCCACAACAACAACAATTCCACGTGGACAATAATAATATCATTAAGCTGACAAACATCATCCACAGATCAGCTTTGAACTACAAGGTGCTCAGAGCAAATTTGAGATGACTAGCTGAGATGATCCAGTCTCAAAGACTACTTGAATAAGGACTTGAGATAAACCCTCAACTTTGGCATTATACACAGACTGGATAATGAAGGATATAGTTACCTCTCCTAGAATTTGACAATTAACCTAAAATTTTCTTTCAGGATAAAGAAAACTTCGCCCATACCCAGCAGGAAGCAATTTTAAGAATACGACGCCCACATTCCAAAAGAGGTGGTGTGGGGCGGGTGGTTTTTTGGTCTTTTTAATGGGTTTTGGGTCTGGGATAATTTTCAGTATTTAGGGGGGTTGGTTACAAGTTATTGTCAAGGGTTAGGAAAAAGGCTAAGCAAAGGAGATTAGATTTAAGGTTCTTGTTTAAAAAAAAAAGAGAAAGAAAGAAAAGAAAAAGACAATTACTAGTTTTAAATACTTTACATTGGATTGAATTGTTTTATATTGTACACAAATTTGAAACTGATATTGTTAGAAAATGCTATATGTATATTTCTAATTGTATTTATTCCATCCATTTAACAATGTAATGCAAATTTCTGATCCTTGAATGTTATTATTATCAACTATTAGGATATAAAGAAATGAAAGCTAGTAGTTAGACATTATCATAGAACTTGTAGTCATATTAGATATGTTTTAAAAATTGAGCAGAGATGTTTTAGACAGGTCATCTTCAAACCCTTCAGAGATCTACAGAATATGGCATTTAAAATGTTTTAATAACTTAGAAAATTTTTCTTTTTTGAGACATGTCGGCTCCTGGCAGTACCAATCTACTTTAGAGAAAATATGGGCATTGAAGAAACTGCATATGGAGTCAACTTTCATTCTGGCAAAAGTTAGCCACTGGACAACAAAGTATCCTCGAATCAACAGGACAAAATGGACAGACAGATCACGAAACAAGGGACTACTGATTCTTGCCAAAACAAGTGTGGTTATGGCTTTATCAAAAGGCATCTTCTGAGGCCAGGACAATATGGCCCCATCCCTGAAGTGGCCTTCGCATCCGGAAAAGGTACGGTGCCCTTTTCTTCGAAGGCAGCTTAACAGGCAGAGGGCCGATGGATTCTGTTGTACAATGGAACAGCAGCTGAAAGCTCATGCCTCTCAAAAGTAGACTGGCATTTAATAGAGGGATGTGGAGAAGAAGGGGATGCTGAGATGAAGCCATATATACACAGCCAAGAAGAATGGACAGCTGAATTAAAAAACTGTCAACAATTTCCAGAATTTAAAATCCTGAATCATGACAGGACACTAGTGGAATTCAGGTGTTTCTGGTACGTGGACTGCTCTCACCCAATGTGAGTTTGAACTGGTGACCTTGTGTACATCCTACTTCACAAATGAGTCTGTCAGATACACTAAGCCTATAGGCTGAAGATGATGCCCCAACACTGCGGAGAAACCTCAGGTGACTGCCCAGGCAGCTGGCTGTTTCTGTCAACTCACAAAATTTTTTGGAAGTTGCTTGCATGCACTTCCTGTTTTTATTTTTGTTAGCTACTATTATTCCCTTCTTGGGTCTCTGAGGGAGTTGAAAATTAGTTAGTTATGGTTGAAGATTAGTTAGTTATAGTTGAAAATTAATTAGGATAGAAAGTGCATTAGATACATCTTGGATTTACCAAAATAGGATAGATAATGGAATTATTTTCTCTGATTTGTCAAATACCTGTTTAGGTATTTATTACTTGTATATATTGTATATAGTTATTGTAATTTTGTATATAGTTTTTCTTTTGTTAGTCATAACCTTTTGCTTTTTTTCTTTTTATTAAAATAGAAAAGGGGAAATGTGGTGGTAATCTAATTGTATTGAAATATTATTTTGATTTGTACTGAAATATTAATTTGATTGTATGTTAATAAATAAAGTTGTCTGGGGGTCAGAGCTATTAGAGCCATAGCAAGAGTGTGGCGGTGGTGGCACACGCCTTTAATCCCATAAGATCTCTGTGTGTTCAGGGATACAGCCAGCATTGGAGACATATGCCTTTAAGACCTAGGGGGCTGTACATTCAGACAGTGACGAGGCAGTCATGTGTTTGGGTTTACAACCAATGAGAAGGCAGAACAACATACTTTAAAAATACGAACCAACAGGAAGTAGGTCTCTTTTCGCGAAGCTGGGACAGCAGGAGGAAGGGTGAGATTTTAGCTCTGAGCTCTGACTTCTCGGCTTTCTCTTTTACATTGTTTCTGTGTTTCTTATTTAATAAGACGGTTGGTTACATCTACAATCTGGTCTTGATTTAATTTTGGTATGTGGTATTTATCCAGAAAATTGTCCATTTCTTCCTGGTTTTCCATTTTTGTGGAGTACAGGTTTTTGAAGTATGATCTGATGATTCTCTGGATTTCCTCGTTGTCTGTTGTTATGTCTCCCATTTCATTTCTGATTTTGTGAATATGGGTGCTCTCTCTTTGCCTTTAGTTAATTTGGCTAGGGGTTTGTCTATCTTGTTGATTTTTTCAAAGAACCAACTCTTTGTTTCATTGATTTTTTTGAATTGTTCTCTTGTTTTCTATTTCGTTGATTTCAGCCCTCAATTTAATTATTTCCTGGCGTCTGTTTCTCCTGGGTGAGTTTGTTTCTTTTTGTTCTAGAGCTTTCAGTTGTGCTGTTAATTCATTGGTATGGGATTGCTCCATCTTCTTTATGTGTGCATTTAGAGCTATGAATTTTCCTCTTAGCACTGCTTTCATAGTGTCCCATAAGTTTGGGTATGTTGTACTTTCATTTTCATTGAATTCTAGGAACTCTTTAATTTCTGTCTTTATTTCTTCCTTGACCCATTGATGTTTCAGGTGGGCTTTATTCAGTTTCCATGAGTTTGTGGGTTTTCTATAATTTTTGTTGTTATTGAGTTCTAACTTTAAGGCATGGTGGTCTGATAAGATACAGGAAGTTATTCCATTTTTTTTCTATCTGTTGAGATTTGTTTTGTGTCCAAGCATGTGGTCAATTTTTGAGAAGGTTTTATGGGGTGCTGAGAAGAAGGTATATTCTTTTGTGTTAGGATGGAATATTCTGTAGATATCTATTAGGTCCATTTGAGTCATAACATCTGTTAGGTCCTTTATTTCTTTGTTAAGTTTCAGTCTGGTAGATCTATCTTTTGGTGAGAGTGGTGTGTTAAAATCTCCCACTACTAATGTGTGGGGTTTGATGTATGTTTTAAACTTTAGTAGTGTTTCTTTTATGAATGTGGGTGCTTTTGTATTTGGAGCATAAATGTTTAGAATCGAGACTTCATCTTGGTGAATTTTTCCCGTGATGAATATGTAATGTCCATCCTGGTCTCTTTTGATTGATTTTATTTTGAAGTCTATTTTATTAGATATTAGGATAGCTACACCAGCTTGTTTCTTTGGTCCATTTGCTTGGAAAGCCTTTTCCCAGCCCTTTACTCGGAGGTAGTGTCTGTCTTTGGAGTTAAGGTGTGTTTCTTGTATGCAGCAAATGGATGGGTCCTGTTTTCTTATCCATTCTGTTAGCCTGTGTCTTTTTATAGGTGAGTTAAGACCATTGATATTGATGGATATTAATGACCAGTGATTGTTAATTCCTGTTAATTTTTTTTTGGTTGTGTTGTGTTGTCCTTCTGTGGTGTATGTTGGTGTGGGATTATCTATTGCTTGATTTTTCATGGATGTGTTTAGCTTCTTTGGGTTGAATTTTCCCTTCGAGTGCTTTCTGTAGGGCTGGGTTTGTGGACAGGTATTGATTAAATCTGGTTTTATCCTGAAATGTTTTGTTTACTCTGCCTATGGTGATTGAGAGTTTTGCTGGGTATAATAGTCTGGGTTGGCATCCATGGTCTCTTAGTGTCTGCATGAGATTTGTCCATGATCTTCTAGCTTTCATAGTCTCTATTGAGTAGTCTGGTGTTATTCTGATGGGTTTGCCTTTATATGTTACTTGGTCTTTTTCCTTTGTGGCTCTTAATATTTTTTCTTTGTTCTGTGTGTTTAGTGTTTTGATTATTATGTGGCGAGGGGACTCTTTTTTTGGATCCAGCCTATTCGGTGTTCTGTAAGCTTCTTGTATCTTCATAGGTATTTCTTTCTTTAGGTTAGGAAAGTTTTCTTTTATGATTTTGTTGAATATATTTTCTGTGCCTTTGAGTTGGTATTCTTCTCCTTCTTCTATCCTTATTATTCTTAGTTTTGGTCTTTTCATGGTGTCCCAAATTTCCTGGACGTTTTGTGTTACGACTTTTTTGTCTTTAGTGTTTTCTTTGACTGACGAATCTATTTTCTCTATCATGTCTTCATTGTCAGAGATTCTCTGTTCCATCTCTTGCAATCAGTTGGTTATGCTTGTTTCTGTAGTTCCTGTTCGTTTAGTCAGGTTTTCTATTTCCAGCATTCCCCCAGCATGTGTTTTCTTTATTGTCTCAAATTCATTTTTCAGATCTTGGAATGTTTCTTTTATCTGTTTAATTGCTTTTTCTTGGCTTGATTTGATTTCTTCCCATGTTTTGTTCATTTTTTCTTCCATTTCTTTAAGGGAGTTTTTTATTTCCTCTTTAATGGAGTTTTTCATTTCCTCTTTAAGGGAAGTTTTTATTTCCTCTTTGAGGGAGTTTTTCATTTCCTCTTTAAGGAAAGTTTTTATTTCCTCTTTAAGGTAGTTTTTCATTTCCTCTTTAAGGAAAGTTTTTATTTCCTCTTTGAGGGAATGTTTTATTTCTTCTTTAAGGGCCTCTATCATCTTCTTAAAGTCATTTTTAGGGTTGATTTCTTCTGTTTCTTCTGTCATGGTATGTTTAGGTCTTGCAGGTGTAGAATCACTAGGTTCTGATGTTGCCATATAGGTCTTTATGTTGTTGCCTGTATTTTTGCACTGGTGTCTACTCATCTCTTCCTCTGTGCAGTGCAGGTGGTGTCTGTGTCTGAGACTGCCTCTCTTGTTCTAATTTTTAGTCTATGTTTAGTAGGGGTTCCTGGATAAATTGGTGCTATTGGGCTATTTCTTCAGGGGCAGCTGATTTCAATCAGTGAATTATATACTTATGATTCTGGTGATCTGGTTTGGTGGCTGGGTAGTGCCTTCTTCTGTGTTCCCAGGTCAAGTTTTGTTCATTTGGCAACTCCTCAGCTGATCTTGTTTCTTCAGACTTTAAACTGTAGGCATCTGAATCCTCTCCAAGATGGGTTTCAGCTGAGCAGGGTAGTCTCACCAACACCTCCAAGTTGTTGGGTTTCACAGGATCAGCAGCTGGGCAGATTCATTCTGGTTCTGACCCATGGAGATAGCTTCTTCCCCAGGTGTTGGGGTCAGGGGCGTCCCTGTTCCAAGCTGCGTCTGCTTGTCTCCGTCCCTGGGCCTGTCTACCTCTGTGGGCCACCACTGGGCCTGAATGTCTCTGCCGGCTGCTGCCGCTGGGCCCATCTACTTCAGCGGGCCGCCGCTGGGCCCGTCTAACTCTGGGCCGCCGCCGTAGGCCTACCTGCGTCTGCTTGTCTCCACTGCTGGGCTGGTCTACCCAGTCTGCTTTTTTATATCATCCAGGATCACCCTAATAGTACTGCTCTTTGTGGGGATGGGCCCACTCATATCAATCATTAATCAAGAAAATTCCCCACAAGCCACTTTGATAGGGATGTGTTCTTATTTGAGCTTCCATCTTCCCAAATGACTCTAGCTGCATCGAATCAGCATAAAATTAGCCAGTACACTCAGACAAAGATCATGTATTCACTCAGTTTACCAGTTCCTTTGGCTTCATCTAAACATGTTCCTGGAAGTGTATTCACTAATGCAAGGATGGAAGGAAAAATAAGCCAAAGCCATCTTTCTCAACTCACAGGTCAGCTGCTTGGGATTCTTAGGATATTCAGGCCTTCTTTGTGCTAGTTTCTAGGAAGCCTGACTAATAAGCTGCCTCATAAAATGGAGAGTTGGAGGAGACAGTCATCTTAAAGTAGCTAGAAATCCATGCTTCTTTGTTCCATTGGGCCCATCTTCTGACTGGGACTTTTAGTACAAGGACACTCTTCTTGAGCTCCTCAGTGGACAGTAGGATCCAACAGGATGATAAAAAAGAGGGTTCAAGTAGCCAGTGCCGTTGAAGACAACTACAGCCTTTTGTGTTGTGTGTGATTACTCTTTTCTGGAGCTTCTAAATATCTTTGTCACGTACTAAGATCCTGGGGTTCAAAATGAGCTTTGAAAGGAAGCTTTGTCTGCTGGATTGAGACTTTCATCAATGGCAGCAGTGAACTTGCATCCTTCCACTATTATCAAAGTAAAGGCAGCAGGAAGAGGCCCCAGGAGCTAAATAGAACATTAGGGAGTGGGCAGGGGAGCAGTGTTCAGATGTCATAGAAGAGAAGGGTATCAAAACTCAGGAAGAGAGCAGGGGTGACAGACAGTTTCAGAGAAGATCTCCACTGCTCCCTACACCCCAAGGAAGCAGAGGGGCCCAAATGAACAGATTTCCCTATCAACCTATGGGACAAGATTCCCTCTGGCATAAAGCATTTGTAAAGCAGCACAGCCCCTTTTGTCTGGTGATTCTATTGAGACATGGGGCACAAGGAGGCAATGGAATCATCCCAGCTCATGGTAGAGCTGGATTTGGAACCTAGCCATTCTCACAACTGGCTGATGGCCCTTGTAAATGACGTATGAGAAGCTATACAAGGAACATATTTGGGTGCACATGGGGTGGGGAGGAGCTGAATCAAGGCACACTTATAGTTCCCCAAGCAGGTTCAGATTTCCTGTGTGTGGTGGTTGTGGCCACACTCACTCTACTTGTCTGTCCACTATGGTGGCAACAACAACAAAAAAGATTTCAAAAGAAACAGAACAGAACAGAAAGGAACAGACAGAGATAAAGTAAGAAAGATCCAGAGAAAGACTGATTTTTTAAATAAATATTTTTATTTTATAATTAATTTAATTTTACATATCAGGCACAGATTACCCTGTCCTCCCTCCTCCCACCCCAGCCCTGCCCCCCAATCCACCACCATTGCCACCTCCTCCAAGGCAAGGTCTCCCCTGGGGAGTCAGCCCAGCCTGGTAGATTCAGTTGAGGCAGGTCCAGTCCCCTCCTTCCTGCACGAAGACTGAGCAAAGTGTCTCAGCACAGGCCGTAGGTTCCAAAAAGCCAGCTCATGCACCAAGGACAGGTCTCGGTTCCACTGCCTGGGGGCCTCCTAAACAGTTCAGGCTCATCAACTGTCTCACTTTTCCAGAGGGCCTAGTCCAGTTCCATGGGGGCTCCTCAGCTATTGGTTCACATTTCATGGGTTTCCACTAGTTTGGCTATTTGTTCCTGGGCTTTTTCCAATCATGGTCTCAATATCTCTTGCTTATATAATCCCTCCTCTCTCTTGCTGGTTGGACTCCTTGAGCTCCACCTGGGGTGGGGCCATGGATCTCTGCATCTGCTTCCATCGGTCACTGGATGAGAGTTCTATCATGACAGTTAGGGTGTTGGGCCATCTGATCACCAGAGCAGGTCAGCTCAGGCACTCTCTCGACCATTGCCAGTAGTCTATAGTGGAGTCATCCTTGTGGATTCCTGGGAACTTCCCTTGAACTCTGTTTCTTCCTATTCCCATGGGGTCTTCATTTATCATGATATCTCTTTCCTTCTTCTCCCATTCTGTTCCTGGTCCAGAAAGATTGATTTTAAGAAATTATATTTACCCAGTTTACAGAGTTACAAGTCTGAAAAATATGGGGTAGCCTGGAAACAGTTGAGAGTTGACACTGCAGCTTTTGATCTAGAATGTAGAAAGCCCAACAGAATTTTCTGTGATCTTCCATGGGCAGAATTCCTTCTTTTTTGGAGATCTTCTGTCTTACCTCCTAAAGCCTTCAACTGAGGCGAGCACATGCACAGGCATGTGCGTACACACACGCAGGTGGAGATTGTTTGTCTGAGTTACCTACTGTGCAGGATGGGTTGCAGAGCATCAGTTTAAGCAATGGACGTGCGGCCTCATGATCCATGAGGCTTGACAATGGATAGGAAGAAAGAGAGGAAGCAAGTACTTACACCTAGAAACTGGTCTTTTTGGAAGTTCTTGTTGTTAACCAGGCAACCAGGTATGATGGTACATTCTTATAATCCCAGTGTTTGGGAGGTAGAGGTAGAAAGGTCAGGAGTTCAAGGTCATCATCAGCTACACAATGAGTAGGAAGCCAGCCTGAACTACATGACATCCTGTCTCAAAAACAGAAAGTCCCTGTGAAGAGCCTAAATTCTATATTGACAGGCTGCCAAGGAATTGAGTCCCCTTCTAGAAGCCAGCTGTACCTGTAGAGTACTCTGATAAGAGGTAATAGACTGCACATTTAGCTTCAAGGGTTTGTGGGGAACCATTTAGTTGGCCTGTAGGTATGAAGGCTTGGATGTTGGAGTCCCTGAGCATAGTTCTAAATAAAGACAGCAAGGAATAAGCATTGTTACTGGGCAGTGGCCTGCCTGTAAGAGTGGGAGAGATGCCCTGGCCAGAGTCTACCAGTCTTGTGGCCCTTTAAGCCTAGTTACTACATTTGGCATACCATCCTTACCTGGACAAAGAGGCCAGCTTCCTAGGATGTGAGTCATATGGGAGAAGTATCTACATTGAATCTGGCACTGAGGGCCTGGAGTTTTACCCAACAGTACTTTCTTCCCTGGAGACACTCTCCCTTGCTACTTCCTTCTCTAGTCAGTCCCTCAAGCCCATAACCTTGGATTGCAGCCCATAGCTGACTTTGTATCCAAAGCAGGGAGCAGTGTCTAGCAGCTACACAGATCATGAGGGCATGCCAAGGCCATGCTAATGCTATACTGGCTCAGCCTCCCAAGCCAAAGGATCCAGGATTTTACAAATGCTCCCTATGCTGTCAGCCTTGTTGCCCCCCCACACACACACACAGAGCAATCCCCTTCCTCGGGTCTTTACCATCCTCTAGTCCAAGCCAAGACACTTCCTTAGAAGTATTAGGTCTTCTATGTATCCCTTGGCAGTAGCTCCAAGTGGCTTGCATAGAAGTCATTTATCCCCTGTTACTGAGAATGTACATTCCCACCATCCCTTCCTCAAAGTCTTTGTCCTAAGAATGGCTTATCCTCATGGACTTTTGTGATCTAGGATATATAGTTGAGAACTTACAGCATAGCCATGTCATGCAGTCAAATAGACTGGTGGAGTTTCTCTTCTGCTAAAAAGAATGAGAAGAAAATCAGGAAGTTGGAAAGGGCCTTTATCCATAGTCTTTTGCTTGTGTATCACTAAAAACCATAGTCAGGTGCTAATGAGGTCCTCACTTCATGAAAAGAGCACACTGAGCCTTAGAAATGATGGATTTCTTGCCTTAGGTGGTACAGTGCTACATAGATATGGAATGGGAATCCAGAGATCTGAATTCCTAACTATTTTGAGGCATGCCAACTCCCCTTTGACACACAGTCTACATTAAGAAGTGGGCATCCCCCTGCTGTACACATAGGAAGTCAATAAGGAGTTGCTAGAAGCACCACCTTGAGCATCAATCTGTTCAGACAATCCTCATTTTGGATAGGAGGTCTTTGAATGTATATTGCCAAAGGTGGGGTAACCCCAAGAGAGACTGAGTTAAGGTGAAGAAATACTCCATTAATAAGCCTTTTATATGCTGCAGCCACCGGCTTTTCTTCTGGTAGAGGCCTGTAGTTGCTCTGAAGGACTGACAAGATCCAGACAGGTTTCATAGCCATCTGCACCCATCTTTTACGTCCATATCAATACTCCAACATTCCAATACTTCATGTGCTTTGTACAAGACCAAGATTGCCTTCCATCTTATATTCTAGAGCCTTTCTTACTATTCCACAGTGCCATTCCCAACAGTCTTCTTTACTATACTTCTCACCCATGCCAAGACCATAGTTCTACTCTCCTCAAAACCCTTCCCAGTGTGCTGCTCGAAGCACAGCAGTACCTTTGCTGCTGCTGGATTTTACCAGTGCCCCTTAAGGAGTGTTTGGCTTCATTCTCTACCACACCTGACCCACCCCTTCAGTCTGCACTGTTATTCTCTAGTTATTGTCACAAGGTAATTATGGGTTAGAGGTTTGAAAACCACTGAAGAAGGCAGACTATGTCTACTGTGAAAAAACTGGAATCTGTTCTAGGAGAGTGGGCAAAAATATCAGAGTCAATATGCTCATCCCTTGCTGGGCACAAGTGTCCTGTAAAACCATGATGAAAGGACCCTCTAGAATTCCAGAACTACAGCCTGAGGGAATGGATAGTGGCAGGATAGTAGGGCTTGGGGAAGTACATCAAGGTTAACATACGAAAGAAGCCAATGAGCAGAAAGACAGCAAACTCCATCCCACCAGTACTATATATACAGGACTGAGCATACACAAAGAAAGCTCACAATCTCAAAATGCAGGAAAAGGTGTATGTCAAGTAAATGACTCATTAAAGGGTCTTGACATTCTAGCCTAGGGCTTTTAAGCCTTGGACCTTTTTAAGTTCTCTGGATTACTTCTATTCTTAGGAGCGCCTCTTTCTTTCTTTCTTTTCTTTTTTTTTTCTTTCAGACAGGGTTTCTATGTGAAGTCCTGGCTTTCTGGAACTCACTCTGAGAACCCCAGGCTGGCCTCAAATTCACAGAGATCCACCTGCTTCTGCCTCCCAAGTGCTGGGATTGCCTCTTTTTCTTAATAATCTGTTTCTAGTCCCTCCACTATGTATGTGTCCCTGCCATACTTTATTCTGAGAGACAAGAACCTGGATATCTCAGTGGGTGCCCTCCAGACTTTGATTCAAACCAATAACAAATAGTGCCCTCAAAGCAGCTTGTGTAAAAACTCCAAACTAAGTTGAACATCAAATGCTGCTTTTTGAGACTCTATTCCAGAGATACAAATGACAACCTTGGGATGAGGACATGGGGTAGCAACCTCACCTTTAAATTGTTTCTCCACATGGTTGACTCCACAGGTTGAGGACCAAGAGCTTCCAATCACACATTGAATTATCACAAACTAGGACCTGAAGTCTGGCTCCTGCCTCCCACTGTAGGGATCTCTACTCTGTGTCATCAGACCAGTCTTTGCCAAAGCTGCAAAGGGTGAGGAGCTATATTTATGAGTCATTTTCAGACAATAGTCATTCTCCCTCAAAGATATGAGTCATATCAGACCACAGCTGGCGATGTTCTAAAGATGTCAACAAGAAACCCTCAGAATGCCTCAGTTATCCTCTACCCTAGAAGTGGGTTATTATAACAGTAACAGACCCAGTTGGGTGCATCCTGTGTCCACAGGCAAGAGATTATCAATTATCTGAGCAGGAAACCTGTGAATCTTAGGTCCAGCCTTTGATTTGCTGTTGCAGACTTAAGCATTTTCTTTGTCCAACATTCAGCCGAGAACTGGAGTCACCAAGAAGAATATGCCAGATCCTGCAACATGAGAACTAAGAGATTGAGATGCAAGAAATCCATCACTTAGGCAGGGTGATATTATGTGCATGGTAACAGACTGAGGGGAACTTGGAAGTCACTTGAGGTGTCAAGAATCAGGGAAGAGGGGTTGTCACATCAGCAAGATGTATGTACTGAAACTCCAAGGGTTGGGTATAGGGAAAAAGTGAGGTTACAGATGCCAGAGTGGACAGTAGAGGGTAGGTGGACACATAGAGGAGCAGGAATGGAGCAGGGCCTTGGATGCTCAGCAATAAGGCTTTGCTTTTGTTTCAGAACCATGGGAAGGACCAAGAAACATGAAATTATTGTTGATATCACTAGGGAAATATGAATTAAAATCTCAGTAAGACACCACTTTGCACCCACTAGAATCAAAACAAAATAAAACAAATAACCTACAGAAAATAAAAAATTATAGCAAGGATACAGAGAACTCAGATCCATTGTATAAAATAGTCACTGTGGATAACAGTTTGGTTCTTCTTCAAAAACTAAAGGATAGAATTATCATATGACCGAGCAATTCCACTCCTGTGTACATACCCAAAAGAACTGACAACAGATGACTCCATGAGAAATCTCCAAAGCAAGATTACCCTATTAACATTACCAACAGGTAAGAATAAAATGTCTATTGACTGATAAATGAATGAACACACTGTGCTTTCTCTGTATAGTGGAGTGTCATCCTTCTATAACAAATAATGAAGTACTGATCCATGATTGCATCTTAGAGTCACATGCTAAGTAAAGGAAGTCAGACACAACAGGTCATGTACTGTCTGATTCTATTCCTATGTAAGGTTCGTAAGAGGCAAATCCATAGAGACAGACAGTAGATTAGTGCTTACCAGGAGCTAGAGGAGAAGGCATAGAGAAGTGGTTCCTTCATATGGGAAGTCCTTTCTGAGATGAGACAAGGTTCAGAAGTATGATAATTGTGATTATTTTGTATCATTGCTCACATAACTGATGTCACATAATCATATACTTACAAATGTAAAAACTTTTGGCTGGGTATGTGCCTTAGCAGTAGAGCACTTACCTAGAATCTGTAAGGCCCTCATTTATATCCACAGCAAGGAAAGAAAGAGAGGAGGAGGGAGGGAAGAAGAAAGGAGGGAGATAAAAGAAAGTGTATAAAATAACATTTTCACACTATAGAATAAAGAAGGAATACCAGGTGAGGGTCAGAAGCATTAGACAGAAACTGAATAGAGTAATGTATAGCTTTTACCTATTCTGTGCTTCTTTACACATCCTCACACCCTGGGCAGTCTGAGCCTGCTTTCTTGACTATGCAGCATGCCAGAACATAGCTTAGTCCCTGCCTGTTGTTGAGCTTCAGTGATAGAGAACGTGGGAATCCCCAACACATGGGTGAAATCAGTGTCATCTCTGTTTCTGGTGAGGACAGTGTGCTATAGTGCTCTTTACAGTTCCATGACCATGATGTAAGTCACTTACTGTGTGGCCATGAACAGATCCCTTCACCCTTGGAGCCACCACTTCCTTCTGTATAAATGTGGCTGGTAGCATTCTTGCCTTCCTTCTTCACACAGTTCACCAGATGGAGTCTTTCTCTACCCTGGTGCCTAGACACAATTGTTTTCTTTCACAGCCCTGCCATGCCTTGTTCCAGAAAAATCACCACATGCACCTTGTTCAACAGCAAACATAATATATCTTCTTCTTGACAATGGACTGAGAAAGCAGAAAGGAAAACCAGAGGCAAGTTTAGTCCCCTTTCCTCTTAAATGATAATGAAGATGCTGGCTAACTTCTCATGGGGTTCTTTGGTGATGTTCTTAGCCTAATAGAATATGCTTCTAGAATGGTGAATCGTGAGAACTCAGGGAATCCCGAGGATCTCTCCCTCAGCCCTTCCTGGCTTCCTCTTCCTGTTGACTCACACTTTTTCTCTCATGATCCTTGCTCCAGCCTTCCCTCACCCACCCACCTCTCATTCCCTCCTACAAGAAGGTAAGGCCTCCCATGGCGAGTCAGCATAGCCTGGAACATTCAGTAGAGGCAGGTCGAAGCCCCTCTCCCTGCCTCAAGGATATGCAAGGTGTCTTACCATAGGTAGTGGGCTCCAAAAAGCCTACTCATGCACCAGAGATGGATTCTCACCCTACTCCCAGGGGTCCCTTTAAGCACATCAATCTACACAACTGTATTGCTTATGCAGAGTGCCTAGTCCTGTCCCGTGGTATTGGTCTAATAGATACATTTTTAACACTAAAGCCAAGAAGCAGCAACTCCACACTATTCTTCATGATGCTTCTGCTATGCATTGTCAAAATAAGCTCCTCCCTAGTCCAAATACCCCTCAAGCCCCTCTCAGGGCTAATATGGGTCTCAAGAGCTATAGGAAGAACTCGCATTACAGAGGATTATCTTCTACAATAATTTTTTAAAATTTGTGTGTGTGTGTGTGTGTGTGTGTGTGTGTGTGTGTGTATGTGTATGCTTGCTGTATACACACTATGTATGTGAAAGTGACATAGGCCAGAAGAGGGCATCAGATCCCCTGGAACTGGAGTTAAAGATTGTAGAAGTTACAATTTTATTAAATAAGAAACACAGAGCCAATGCAAAGATGAAAGCCCAAGAGGTCAGAGCTAAGAGCCTTACCCTTCACTGCTGCAGCTATCCTCTTCAGCCAAGAGACCTACTTCCTGTGTGTTTGTCTTTATATAGACTTTCTGTTCTGCCTTCTCATTGGTTATAAACCCAACCACATGACCGCCTCATCACTGCCTATCTGCACAGACCTCCAGGTCTTCTATGGTTGGTATTGAGATTAAAGATGTTTGTCTCCATGCTGGCTGTATCCTTGAACACACAGAGATCTGCCTAGCTCTGCCTCTCAAGAGCTGGGATTAAAGGCATGCTCCACCAACGCCCAGCTCTGTTATGGCTTGCTATTAACTTTGACCCCCAGGCAACTTTATTTATTAACATACAAATAAAATCACGTTTCAGTACAAATAAAATATCGCCATAAATGATGGTGGTGGGAACCAAGCCCCAGCCCCTTGTAGGTGCTCAAAATTGAACCTAGGTTCTCTGCAAGAGCAGGGTGTATTCTGAACTGCTGAGCCATCTCTTTAACCCCAATCTCCTTTTCTTTTCTTTTTTTTTTTTTTTTTGGTTTTTCGAGACGGGGTTTCTCTTTGTAGCTTTGCGCCTTTCCTGGAACTCACTTGGTAGCCCAGGCTGGCCTCGAACTCACAGAGATCCGCCTGCCTCTGCCTCCCGAGTGCTGGGATTAAAGGCGTGCGCCACCACCGCCCGGCCCCAATCTCCTTTTCTTATAGTTAACTAATTGCAGATGCTACCTACAGCAGCAAACATCTTCAAAGCAATACCTAGACAAGCTCGTTGGAGTCTAGTCTCTATTCTACTGCCTATAGCACTTTGGCTGGTATCATGCCCTCACTGGCTCTGCCTCCCGAGTGCTGGGATTAAAGGCGTGCTCCACCACCGCCCGGCTCCTTTACTGTTTTTTTTTAAACACTTTATTTTTAGAAACTATTTGTTTGTATAACGGTATATATTTCTTTTTTTTTTCTTTTAAGCCTACGTATATTTTTACATGTATTGTAAACTATTTCATCTGCATCAGTCTTATTACGAACCTATTGCTTTAAACTGTAGCCTTCTAAGCCTGAAACGATGCTGTGGCTGCTTGCTCCACCCCCTTCAGCTTTTCAACAAGGAGGTAGTATATTTTTTCCAGCTCTGGGAGTCATCAAGTCTCAGAAATAGTAGGTCTATGCTTTTATCAAAGTAGCGTGTAGCCCAGAGACCTCTTTTTTTTCTTAATACTAGTAAAGACTAAATCTACCACACAGTGTAATGTACTACTGGCCGACGCCTCATTTCCGCCATACTGCTGGTCAAATGCACACGCCAGGAACCCGCCAGTGTTCAAATCTGTGTTTTGTGGTGTCTAGCTGCCCGTATGAGACATGAAGCAGGAACCTGGTTTTGGCTCTGTTTAGAATTGGTTATGAAATATTCTCAGGTTTAAGGTGGAAACTCGAGCCGTTGGGCGCCATTTGTTGTTGGAGGGCTTTTCTCCAGGTTCCACCAAGCTCCACAGTCCCACAATCCACGGATAAAATAATCACTCAGACACTTATATTACTTATAAACTACATGGCCATGGCAGGCTTCTTGCTAACTGTTCTTATATCTTAAATTAAACCATTTTTGTAAATCTATACCTTGCCACATGGCTGGTGGCTTACTGGTGTCTTTACATGCTGCTTGTCCTGATGGTGGCTACAGTGTCTCCCCCACCTCTTCCTGTTTCCCCAATTCTCCTCTCTCCTTGTCCCACCTATACTTCCTGTCTAGTCACTGGCCATCAGTGTTTTATTTATATAGCGCGATATCCACAGCAGGCCTGTTCCAGTTGGGAGCTCCTCAGCTATTGGTTCATAGTTCTTGTGTTTCCATTAGTTTGGCTATTTGTCCCTGTGCTTTTTCCATCCTTGGTCTCAACAATTCTCACTCATAGAATCCCTCCTCTTTCTCGCTGATTGGATTCCTGGAGCTCCACCTGGGGCCTATCCAAGGATCTTTGCATCTGCTTCCATCAGTCACTGGATGCGATTTCTAGCACGACAGTTAGAGTGTTTGGCCATCCTATCACCAGAGTAGGTCAGTTTGGGCTTTCTTTCAACCATTGACAGTAGACTATTGTAGGGTTATCTTTGTGGACCTCTGGGGACCTCTCTAGCACTTTGCTACTTCCTATTCCCATGGGGTTTTCATTTATCATGGTCTCTTATTCCTTATTCTCCCTCTCTGTTCTTGATTCAGCTGGTATCTCCTGCTCGCCTAAGTTCTCCCTTGCTCGACCCTTGCCCTTCATTACCCCCCCCCACACACACACACATACATCCAGTTTGTGCATATAGATCTCATCAATCTTTCTGTCATTGGGCAATTCCTGTGCTCTTCCCAGGGTCCTATTTCCCAGGTATCCTCCCTGGAGTTATGAGTAGCAGTCTAGTCTTCCTTTTTTTACATCTAGTATCCTCCTATGAGTAAGTACATACCATGTTTGTCTTTCTGAGTCTGGGTTACCTCACTCAGGATGATTTTTTCTAGATCCATCCATTTGCCTGCAAACCTCATGATGTCATTGTTTTTCTCTGCTGAGTAGTACTCCATTATGTATATGTACTACATTTTATTTATCCATTCTTCAGTTGAAGGACATCTAGGTTGTTTCCAGGTTCTGGCTATTACAAACAATGCTGATATGAACATAGCTGAGCATGTGCCCTTTGAGCATTCCTTGGGTATATGCCCAAGAGTGGTATAGCTGGGTCTTGGGGGAAATTGATTCCCTATTTTTTAAGAAAGCACCATATTGATTTCCAAAGTGTCTGTACAAGCTTGTATTCCCACTAACAGTGGAGGAGAGTTCCCCTTGCTCCACATCTTCTCCAGCATAAGATGTCTTCAGTGTTTTTGATCTTAGCCATTCTGATGGGTATAAGGTGGTATCTCAGAGTCATTTTGATTTGCATTTCCTGATGATTAGGGATGTTAAGCAATTCCTTAAATGTCTTTCAGCCATTTGAGCTTCCTCTGTTGAGAATTCTCTGTTTAGCTCTATAGCCCATTTCTTAATTGGAGTGTTGAGCATTTTGATGTCTAAATTCTTGAGTTCTTTATATATTGTGGATATCAGCCACAGATGTGTCAGATGTGGGGTTGGTGAAGATTTTTTGATGGTAAAAGCTGTTGAGTTAAACAAAAATGTATATTTTAAAGGTACCTTGACTTCGAAATTTAAATGTAAGGATATGTTGCTTTAAAAAGGAGGCTCTGCCTTTTTTCCACAGAAAAGTAAGTGGCTATGGATTTGTTCCAGATTAAGATACATCAGGTTGACCAGCCAAGACCCCCTGAAAGATCTCCGATGACACCATGGCCCAGGTGTCCAACATCTAAAATGATCTCAAGGCAAATGGCTCAGACAATACAGCCTCACAGACTACCCCATAAGCCTAAAATTTTCTTTGTGTCCATAAGATACAGTGCTGCCCTCTAACAGGAAGTAGTAAGAGAAGTTATCCTTAAATTCCCAAATATACCAAGCTGGCCTTGGAGATGAAATTGGCTCATTCGTCTAAACCCAAACATACTGTTAAAAAAAAAAAGGTTAAGAGATTCTTATGTCCCATATCAGAAGAGCCCTCTGGTGTGGGACAGAGAAAAACCAATATTCTTATTTAAATGAGGTTGATTATAAATGTGATCTCTTTCTAAAGAAAAAAAGGAGATATAATATAAATATGATAAGATAAAAGGGTAGATTGTTAAACCTACTTTTAAAGAACAACTTGTTTAAAAATGTTTTACATTGCTATGGATTTTAGTTTATTGATACAAATTTAAACTTAATTTTGTTATACTGTATGTATATTTCTATTCTTGTTTAAGGTATTATGTTTATGTAACTTATTTAGATTGTAATGGATAATTGAAAAATAGATTAATATTTAGTCATCTATGATAATCATACTTATAGCCATGTTAGTTAAGTCTTCTACGTATACATAGATATATTTCACATAAATAGGTAATCTCCAAATACTTCAAAGACCTAAAGAATATGGCATTTAAAATGTTTTGGTTTTTTTTTTTTTTTGAAGTCTGGAAAACTTTATCAGCTGAGTAACCTCCAATCCAGAGTAGGACGCACTCTAAATTTTTTGAACCATGGGTAGTCTCAGCAGCAGCCATTCCTCTGTTTTGTCTTGTTTGTGGGGGGCCCACCCCCACCTTTTTTCCCCAGGGTAAAAAGGAGGAGTGAGGAATAAGAGATTTAGATAGAAATATAGAGGGGAAAGAGAGACAGATAGAAACACAGGATAGCCTCTGGAGGGCCTGGATCCTTATCCTTCGGCCCCTTCTGTCTCTTCTAAAGGGCTTTTTTTTTTTTCCATCACAGGCAATTTATTTTGTTCTATTCATTCACAGTTAATACAGAAAATACTTGGAAACATTTCCATATAATGTTTGACACAGAAATCATCAAATAGAAGTATACAATGTTGACAGGAGGCAGTACATTTATAATTTATAACCCCAAATGTATTTATAAATTAGAAATGGAAAAATCTACAAATGAAATTATGAAGGTTCACCAAAGTCATTTAATCTGTTAGTTTCTCATTCATTTTTATGTCTTAATAATATTCTATTGTATGAATAAGCCACATTTTATTTCTCTCCAATATTTGATAGCTATTTGAGTTGTTTTAACTTTTTTACTATTAGCAACACACTGCTGTAAACCTTCATGTACATGTTTCATAGGTGCACATTTTCAGTAGTTTGAGGTTATATTCCTAAGGGTAGAATTGTTGAGTAACAGAGTAACAATGTTTTGCATTTTGACCAACCACCAGACTGTTTTGCCAAAGTGGCACACCATTTTACAATCTCACCAAATCCTTGTTTTTAAGGCTCTGATTTTTGTACAAAAGCATTCAATCATTCTGTCAGACCAAACCAGGAAAAGTAAGCTATAGTTCAGAGCTGTTCTATTCCATTTACTATGCAAAGCCAATCTTGGTGTTTGCAACTCTCAGCCCTTTTGAGTATTCTTGCAGTGTTCACCTTTTCCTCCACCGCTTTTTTTTCTTCTTTTTTTCTGGTTTATTTCTATCTATTACAAATGTATAAGAAATCCTCCATCAACGCTGCTGATAGCAGCAGAACCTTGAGAAATATACCTTTGGTTTGCCTCAGAAAAGGAACAATATTGTACTGTAAAGTTTATAAAATTGGTGCAAAACATTGTAATAATGTTACAATACCAGTATTAAGAGTTCAAGCTGTACACATAGACTGTAAATCTACATTCAGATCATTTCTGAACTAAGACTATCATCTCAGTTTATCTGTTGAGGTCAACCAGGAAACCCTAGAATATACCTTGATTTTTGCAAAAAAACAAAATAGGGGGAGGGGTTTCTTCAGCATTTCAGTCCACGAGTAACAGTATCCTAACAGGCAAAGTGTTCTCTCACTGTCAACATAGAATGAACTGCTGCTGGAGGTCAACTTGGGCTTTAATTTGCATTAGCACTTACATGCATAGTAGTCCAAGTTGTTGACCTCATGACTTTAAAAAGTAACTCTAAAAAAGTAAAATGGCCCTTCTTGGAAGACTAAAGAAAGACATCCAGCCACAGTTGTAAAAAGTCTCATCAAAACAATATGCCCTTTTATGAATTACGCCTCAATTAAAAAAAAAAAAGTAGCCCCAAATAAGAAGCAGCTCTGAAAAAGAAAATATAACTTAAGATATTTGAAAAAAAAAAAGGTGAATACAGGTTCAAAAGTAATTAAGATATATTTTCTTAAGGCTATCTAGAATTAGGCTTTAAAGAATTCTACCATTTCAAGTTTACCACTAGTTACTAGATACCTATTTACAAACAAGATGTTCACCTTTTTTGTTCCTTTATCAAGAGAAAAATCTACCTTCAGACTATGAGGGTGGTGATGGGGAGGGACTAGAAAACAAGATTCAAACAATCCCATGCAAATATCACATTTTTCAAATGGAAGAACTCCAAACTGCACTAGAAGTTCCAATCACTAAGACACTTTCCATTGAAATGATTTAAGTACAACTACATGGCACCAAGGTTTAGGCCTAATATAGGCCTGACAACCAAGTCCTTGTTTTCTGGAAGAAAGGCCTCAAAAGTCCCACTCAATTCCATATAACAATACTTCAAAGATCAATTAGGTTTTCCTTTCCTTAATATTTTTGTTTTTGACTTCTAATCCTAAAGACTAGATTAAAACTTAACTCATTTCCCAGAAGGCATTGCTTCCCTTTGCTCTATGAAAGAGTCCACCAAAACCTTTTCCTCAAAACCATCTAGCCCCCAGCCTCCAGCCTTTGCTTGTGATGCATCTTTCTCAACATCCTGAAAAGGTAATGTAGGTAAAATATGCTCATAAACATTAAAACTAGTTGTTAGAAAGACGTAACTAGCTTTATAATTTAAGTTTTAAAGCATAAATACTTGCAGCTTAATCTGCACTGACAATGATTGTCGAAGCCTAGAATTCAACATTTACAAATTCTCATTCACACACACAAAACACACTATTATCACACAACTTGTGTCTTGAGAGAATCTTCTGCTTTTTAAATCTTTGGCCTCCCAGTCAATCCCAAGTTCAACCAACTTTTCCGAGTTCTGGTAGTTACCTGGACCACTGAGGCATTGCCACAAGACTTCTTCTCTTTAGAAACATCCTTTTTCTCTAGATATTAGGATAGCTACACCAGCTTGTTTCTTCTGTGGTGTATGTTGGTGTGGGATTATCTATTGCTTGATTTTTCATGGATGTGTTTAGCTTCTTTGGGTTGAATTTTCCCTTCTAGTGCTTTCTGTAGGGCTGGGTTTGTAGACAGGTATTCATTAAATCTGGTTTTATCCTGGAATATTTTGTTTACTCCACCTATGGTGATTAAGAGTTTTGCTGGGTATAATAGTCTGGGTTGGCATCCATGGTCTCTTAGTGTCTGCATGAGATTTGTCCATGATCTTCTAGCTTTCATAGTCTCTATTGAGTAGTCTGGTGTTATTCTGATGGGTTTACCTTTATATGTTACTTGGTCTTTTTCCTTTGTGGCTCTTAATATTTTTTCTTTGTTCTGTGTGTTTAGTGTTTTGATTATTATGTGGCAAGGGGACTTTTTTTTTGGACCCAGCCTATTCGGTGTTCTGTAAGCTTCTTGTATCTTCATATGTATTTCTTTCTTTAGGTTAGGAAAGTTTTCTTCTATGATTTTGTTGAATATATTTTCTGTGCCTTTGAGTTGGTATTTTTCTCCTTCTTCTATCCCTATTATTCTTAGGTTTGGTCTTTTCATGGTGTCCCAAATTTCCTGGACGTTTTTTGTTATGACTTTTTTGTCTTTAGTGTTTTCTTTGACTGACGAATCTATTTTCTCTATCATGTCTTCAGTGTCAGAGATTCTCTGTTCCATCTCTTGCAATCGGTTGGTTATGCTCGTTTCTGTAGTTCCTGTTCGTTTAGTCAGGATTTCTATTTCCAGCATTCCCTCAGCATGTGTTTTCTTTATTGTCTCAAATTCATTTTTCAGATCTTGGAATGTTTCTTTCATCTGTTTAATTGCTTTTTCTTGGCTTGATTTGATTTCTTCCCATTTTTTGTTCGTTTTTTTCTTCCATTTCTTTAAGGGAGTTTTTAATTTCTTCTCTAATGGAGTTTTTCATTTCCTCTTTAAGGGAAGTTTTTATTTCCTCTTTAAGAGTGTTTTTCATTTCCTCTTTAAGGAAAGTTTTTATTTCCTCTTTAAGGTAGTTTTTCATTTCCTCTTTAAGGAAAGTTTTTATTTCCTCATTGAGGGAATGTTTTATTTCTTCTTTAAGGGCCTCTATCATCTCCTTAAAGTCATTTTTAGGGTTGATCTCTTCTGTTTCTTCTGTCATGGTATGTTTAGGTCTTGCAGGTGTAGAATCACTAGGTTCTGATGTTGCCATATAGGTCTTTATGTTGTTGCCTGTATTTTTGCACTGGCGTCTACTCATCTTTTCCTCTGTGCGGTGCAGGTGGTGTCTGTGTCTGAGAGTGCCTCTCTTGTTCTAATTTTTAGTCTTGGTTTAGTAGGGGTTCTTGGTTAAATTGGTGCTATTGGGCTGTTTCTTCAGGGACAGCTGATTTCAGTCGGTGAATTATATACTTATGATTCTGGTGATCTGGTTTGGTGACTGGGTAGCGCCTTCTTCTGTGTTCCCAGGTCACGTTTTGTTCATTTGTCAACTCCTCAGCTGATCTTGTTTCTTCAGACTTCAAACTGTAGGCATCTGAATCCTCTCTCAGATGGGTTTCAGCTGAGCAGGGTAGTCTCACCAACACCTCCAAGTTGTTGGGTTTCACAGGATCAGCAGTTCGGCCCTGGGTTGTCCCCAGACGGAGTGTCCAGACTCGCCCTGGTTCTGACCCACGGAGATAGCCTCTTCCCCAGGTGTTGGGGCTAGGGGCATCCCTGTTCCAAGCCGTGTCTGCCCCTCTCTGTCCCCGGGCCTGTCCACCCCTGTGGCCCACCGCCACAGGCCCACCTGCGTCCACTTGTCTCCACCGCTGGGCCTGTATGTCCCTGTCAGCTGCTGCTGGGTCTGTCCGCCTCTACGGGCGGCCAACGGGCCTGTATGTCTCTGCCGGCTGCTGCCGCGGGCCTACTTACCTCTGCTGGTCACTGCTGCCCAGCCCATCCACCTCTGTGAACTGCCACGGGGCCTGTATGTCTCTGCCGGTTGCCGCTGGGCCTGTATGTCCCTGTCGGCTGCTGCCACCGGCCCTTCCACCTCCGCAAGTCGCCGACCTGCGTCCGCCTGTCTCCACCACGTGGCCTGTCCACCTCTGTGGACCACAACCAGGCCTGAATGTCTCTGTCGGCCGCCGCCGCAGGTCCTGTCCACCTCCGTCTGCTTATCTCTGCCGCCGGGCCTGTCCACCTCCGTCTGCTTATCTCTGCTGCAGGGCCTGTACACCTCTGTGGGCCGCCACTGGGCCTGAATGTCTCCGCCAGCTGCCACTGGGCCTAAATGTCCCTGTCAGCCACTGCCGCCGGACCCGTCTACCTCCACTGGCCGCTGCCACAGGCCTACCTGCGTCTGCTTGTCTCCGCCATCTTCTCTAAAGGGCTTTTTAAAGGAATGCCAAGGGGTGGAGCAAAAGACCTCCCCCAGCACAGCCAAGTGCAGACCTTTCCTTAAAATGTTTTTTAAATTTAGATTTTCTAGACAGTGAGACATGTCTGCTCCTGACACCACTGGATTTACTTTAGAGAGGAGGATGGGCATCTAAGACACTCTGTATGGAGTTTATCTTTGCCTTGGCAAAAATAGCCATTTGGATAATAAATTGCTCTTGCCTGGACTGCTTGATCAACTGGACATACAGGACCCAAAGAAAGGTGACCACTAGTCTTTGCTTGACAAAATGGTCCTTTACGTTCCTGCTTCACAGAGAAAACTGCCAGATATTCTACAGGACACAGAAAAAAAAATGACTGAGAGACTCTAGCTCTATGGGCTAAAGACAGATGCCCCAACTTTGGATGACTGTCCAGGTTGCCAGCTGTCTCTGACTACCCTGCAAGACTCCTGAAAGTTGCTTGCATCATTCTCCCATTTCTCAGGTAGTATTATATCCTTCTGAGGTCTTTGATTAGTTAAAGACTAGAGATACTTGTCATTTTCCTTAGTTATGATAAAAGATAAGTTAGAGAAAAAAATCTTAGACTCACAAATATTAGATAGGATATCTTCTTTAATTTTGCCAAGTAGACTAGTTATTATAAATAGACTAGATATTATAACTGTAATTCTTGCTTGATAGTTGTTTTGTTATCTGTAACTTTACTATGAAAGTTTATGAAAGTTAAAATTTTCCTATTTGAAAAAAAGAAAAGGGGAAGTGCTGTGGGATGTTCTGCATGTCAAATATGTTGCTCTGATTGGTTAATAAATAAAACACTGATTGATCAGTAGCCAGGCAGGAAGTATAGGTGGGACAAACAGAGAAGAGAATTCTGGGAAGTGGAAAGCTGAGGCAGAGAGACACTGCCAGTCAATGCCATGACAAACAACAATTGAAGATGCTGGTAAGCCATGAGCCATGTGGCAAGGTATAGATTTATAGAAATGGGTTAATTTAAGATAAAAGAACTAGATAACAAGAAGCCTGCTATGGAGATACAGTTTTTATGCAATATAAATCTCCGTGTGTTTATTCGGTTGGGTCGGAGCAACTGCGGGACAGGTGGGAGAGAGAGATTTCTCCTGACTGTGGGCCAGGCAGGACCAGAAAAGCTCCATCTACAGTAGGCTGTTTCTTTGTCTTGTTGACCATGCCCTTTGTTCTACATAAGCTTCTCAGTTTCAAGAGGTCCCATTGATTGATTGTTTCTCTCAGTGTCTGTGCTACTGGTATTATATTTAGGAAGTGATCTCCTATGCCAATGTGGTCAACACTACTTCCTACTTTCTCTTCTATCAGGTTCAGAGTAGCTGGATTTATGTTGAGGTCCTTGATCCACCTGGACTTAAGTTTTGTGCACAGTGACAGATATGGATCTATTTGCAGTCTTCTACATGTTGATATCCAGTTATGCCAGCACCATTTGTTAAAGATGCTTTCTTTTTTTTCATTGTAGAGTTTTGTCTTCTTTGTCAAAAATTATATATTCATAGGTGTGTGGATTAATGTCAGGGTCTTCAATTCGATTCCATTGGTCCACATGTCAGTTTTTATGCCAGTACCAAGCTGTTTTTATTACTGTAGCTCTATAGTAGACCTTGAGGTCAGGGATTGTGATGCCTCCAGAGGTTATTTTATTGTACAGGATTCTTTTGGCTATCCTGGGTTTTTTGTTTTTCCATATGAAGTTGAGTATTATTCTTTCCAGGTCTGTGAAGAATTGTGTTGGGATTTTTATGGGAATGTCATTAAATCTGTAGATTGCTTTTGGTAAGATTGCCATTATTACTACGTTAATCTTGCCTATCCATGACCATGGGAGATGTTTCCATTTTCTGACATCTTCAATTTCTTTTTTAAGGGACTTAAACTTCTTGTCATATAGGTCCTTCACTTGCTTAGTTAGAGTTACCCCAAGGTATTTTATGTCATTTGTGGCTATTGTAAAGGGTGATGTATCTCTGATTTCCTTCTCAGCTTCTTTGTCCATTGTATAGAGGAGGGCTACTAATTTTTTTGAGTTGATCTTGTATCCTGCTATGTTGCTGAAGGTGTTTATAAGCTGTATCAGTTCTTTGGTTGAATTTTTGGGGTCACTCATGTATGCTATCATGTCTTCTGCAAATAGTGAAAGCTTGACTTCTTCTTTTCCAATTTGTATCCCCTTAATCTTTTTATGTTATCTTATTGTTCTGGCTAGAACTTCAAGCACTATATTGAATAAGTACGGGGAGTGGGAACAGCTTTTCCTTGTTCCTGATTTTAGTGGAATCACTTTGAGTTTCTCTCCATTTAATTTGATGTTGGCTGTTGGCTTGAAGTAAATTGCCTTTATTATGTTTAGGTATGTTCCCTGTATTCCTGATCGCTCCAAGACCTTTATCATGAAGGGGTGTTGGATTTTGTCAAAGGCTTTTTCAGAATCTAGTGAGATGATAATGTGGTTTTTTTTCTTTCAGTTTTTCTATATGGTGTGTTTCATTGATGGACTTTCATATGTTGAACCACCTTTCCATCCCTGGGAAAAAGCCTATTTGATCATGGTAGATAATTGTTTTGATGTGTACTTGGAGTCTATTTGCTAGTATTTTATTGAGTATTTTTGCATCAGTGTTCATGAGGGGTATTGGTCTGTAGTTCTCTTTCTTTGTTGCATCTTTGTTTGGTTTAGGAATCAGGGTAATTGTAGCCTCATAGAAGGAGTTTGGTAATGTTCCTTCTGTTTCTATTGTGTGCAAAAATTTAAAGAGTATTGGTATTAACTCTTCTTTGAAGATCTGGTAGAATTCTGTGCTTCAACCATCTGGTCCTGGGCTGTTTTTTTAGGGCACTTTTCATGACTGTTTCTATTTCCTTAGGGGTTATTAGACTGTTTAAATAGTTTATCTGGTCTTGATTTAACTTAGGTATGTGGTACCTATCCAGCAATTATCCATTTCTTTTAGATGTTCCAGGTTTCTGGAGTAGAGATTTTTGAAGTATGACCTGATGATTCTCTGGATATCCTCATTGTCTGTTGTTATGTCTCCCTTTTCATTTCAGATTTTGCTAATTTGATGATCTCTCTCTCTCTGTGTCTTTTGGTTAGTTTGGATAAGGAATTGTCTATCTTGTTGATTTTCTCAAAGAACTAACTCTTTGTTTCATTATTTTTTGTATTGTTCTTTGTTTCTATTTTATTGATTTCAGCTCTCAATTTGATTATTTCCTGGCATCTATTCTTCCTGAGTGACTTTGCTTCTTCTTGTTCTAGAGTTTTCAGGTATGCTGTTAAGTCACTAGCGTGAAATTTCTCTATAGCAGGAAACTTGAAAGGTTCTTATTCATTAAAACAAACCTGGATCAGATATTGGGGTGAATGCTAGAAGATCAGAGAGACAGAACAAGCCACAGCTAACCTCACCTGGCCAACTTCTCAGCTGATCTTGTTTCCTCAGCCTGGAAGACTCTGTGTCCTCATATCCAAATGTCTCTCAGCTGAACTGTGCTGCTCAAAATCTAAAAGGTTAACCAGTCAATTGCTTAACCAGCCAAATGCTTCTAGTTTCTGGACCTCATGCCTTATATACCTTTTTGCTTTCTACCACCACTCCCTGGGATTAAAGGCGTGAGTCACCATGCTTGACTGTATCCTTAAACAGATGGATTTCTGCCTTTGGAATGCTAGGATTAAAGGCATGTGCTACCACTGCCTATCCTCTTATGTTTAATATTGTGGCTGTTCTGTTTCTGACCCCAGATAAGTTTATTAGGGTGCACAATATTTTGGGGAACACAATACCACCTCATTTCTCCAACTTCTTTATGTGGGCATTTAGCACTATGAATTTCCCTCTTAGCACTGCTTTCATAGTGTCCCATGTTTGGATATGTGATATATTCATTTTCATTGATCTCTAGGAAGTCTTTAATTTCTTTCTTTATTTCTTCCTTAACCCATTGGTGGTTCAGTGGAGTATTATTCAGTTTCCATGAGATTGTAGGCCTTCTGTAGTTTTTGTTGCTGTTGAAATCTAACTTTAAGCCATGGTGGTCTGATAGAATGCATGAGGTTATTCCAATTGTTTTGTACCTGATGAGATTTGCTTTGTGGCCAAGTATGTGGTCGATTTTAGAGAAGGTTCCATGGTGTGCTGAGAAAAAGGTATACTATTTTTTGTTAGGATGGAATGTTCTGTAGATATCAATTAAGTCCAGTCCATTTGAGTAATAACATCAGTTAAGTCCTTTATTTTTCTATTAAGTTTTGACTTGGCAGATCTGTCCAGTAGTGAAAGTGGGGTGTTGAAGTCTCCCAGTATTAATGTGTGGGGTTTTATACGTGATTTAAGCTTTAGTAGTGTTCCCTTTACATATGTGGGTGCCCTTGTGTTTGGGTCATAAATGTTGAAAATTAAAACTTCATCTTGGTGGGTCTTTCCTGTGATGAGTATGTAATGCCCTTCTTGATCTCTTTTGATTGATTTTAGTTTGAAGTCTATTTTGCTGGATATTAGGATGGCTACACCTGTTTGCTTCTTAAGACCATTTGATTGGAAAGTCTTTTCCCAGCCTTTTATTCTTAGGTAGTGTCTATCTTTGAATTTGAGGTGTGTTTCTTGTATGCAGCAGAAAGATGGGTCCTGCTTTCGTTTCCATTCTGTTAGCCTGTGTCTTTTTATAGGTGAATTAAGTCCATTGATATTAAGGGATATTAATAACCAGTAATTGTTCATTCCTGTTTTTTTTTTTTTTGGTGGTAGTGTGTGTGTACTTCTCTCCTTTGGGGTTTACTGCTGTGGTGTTATCTGTTGCCTGTGTTTTCGAGGGTGTATCTGAATTCCTTAGGTGGGAATTTTCCTTCTAGTGCTTTCTGTAGGCCAGGGTTTGTGGATAAGTATTGTTTAAATCTGGCTTTGTCTTTGGATATCTTGTTCACTCCATCTATGATGATTGAAAGCTTTGCTGGATATATTAGTCTGGGCTGGCATCCATGCTCTCTTAGTGTCTGCATTACATCTGTCCAGGTCCTTCTGGCTTTCAAAGTCTCCATTGAGAAGTTGGGTGTTATTCTGATGGGTTTGCCTTTATAAGTCACTTGGCATTTTTTCCTTTACTGCTCTTAATATTCTTTCTTTATTCTATACGTTTAGTTGTTTAATTATTGTGTGGCAAGGGGACTTTTTTGGGGGTGTCTAGTCTGTTTGGTGTTCTATAGGCTTCTTGTATCTTCATAGGCATTTCCTTCTTTAAGTTGGGAAAGTTTTCTTCTATGATCTTGTTGAATATATTTTCTGTGCCTTTGAGTTGGTATTCTTCTCCTTCCTTTGTCCCTATTATTCATAGGTTTGGTCTTTTCATGGTGTCCCAAATTTCCTGGACATTTTGGGTCATGACTTTTTTGGCTTTAGTGTTTTCTTTGACTGATGAATCTACTTCTTCTACCGTATCTTCAACACCAGAGATCTTCTCTTCCGTCTCTTACATTCTGTTGGTTATACTTGCATCTGAAATTCCTGTTTGTTTACTCAGATTCTCTATTTCCAGAATTGCCCCTGTTTGTGTCTTCTTCAGTTTTTCTATTTCCCTTTTCAGTTCTTGGACTATTTCCCTCATCTGTTCCATTGCTTTTTCATGGTTTTCTTTCAGGGATTTATTGTTTTCTTCTGCTTCATTTGTCTCTTCCTCTAGTTTTTTATAGCATTCTTCTCATTTTTTTGTTTGTCTTTTCCACCATTTCATTTTTGATTTCTTCTTTAAAGGTCTCTAGCATCTTCATGATGTTATTCTTCAAGTTGCTTTCTTCTGTTTCTTCCATTTTGTGATGTTCAGGTCTTGCTGTTGGAGGAGGGCTAGGTTCTGGTGATGCTGTATTGCTCTTTATTTTGTTGTATGTACTTCTGCCTTGACATCTGCCCATCTCCTCATGGATTTGTTTTTGTCTTATCAGTGCTCTTGGTCCAGACAGAGCTCTGGTCTGGATGGGAGCTTGGGGCTGGTCTCTGAGTCTCAGGAAGTGACTTGGGTCTTGAGAGGATGGGTGTGGGGCAGGGCTGTGGGGCATTTACCCACCACCCCCACAGTTCCCCAGAGTTTTCTTGAGTGCAATCAGCAGGAAATATTAGATAGAAGGATTTATTGCAGAGAATATCACGGAGATAAACAGATAGAAAATAAAGGATAGCCTCGAGCGGGCCTGGAACCTATTCCAACGGGCCCTGACTGTCTCTGCCCCAGGGTTTTCATAGAGACACCAAGGGGTGGAGCAAAAGACCTCCTCCCCCAGCACAGCCAAGTGCAGACCATCTCAGACACCTGCACTCAGGCCCATGGTCCTGATCATCCTCTATTCGGACCTGCTGGGTAAAGCCACGAGGAACCCAAGAACGGGCTCCCACAAGTCCCCCCTTCTTAATATATAAAAAAATAACTATTAATGACTTATAGCAATCTCCATAGCATTTACATCTCCCAGTATGGGAGTAGAGGATGATATAGATGGCATTTCTCTTTTGAATTAGGTCCAAGGTGACTACAGCAGTCTTAGCTGCCTCAATCCCTTTCTTAACCAAAAACTCTAAGGGGGCTACAAACTTAAAGAATCCCTTAGCTTCATCATTACCATTAACAGGTTAACATAAATATTGCTATACATAGTCACAATTCTCTCAATCTTACAACTCAAAGCAAACTCTTAACAGAACCATTTGAATTAGCATATAGGGTACTATATATAGTTAACAATTTTCTCCGTCTTACAACTTTAACTCAGTCATTTGAATTTTCTTGTTAACAGAACATAGGAAAAACTTCTATGTATTCACATCAAACTTAAACATTTCCTCAACTCCACAAAACCAGGGTGTATTAATATTAATAGGTTTCTGCGAACATAATTCAATCTCATAGCTCCTCCTTTTCTTTATAATTTTTAAACAAAATCTCAAACCTAGTTAGAGGAACCCAAACTTATACAGTTCCTAAAAACCCTTATTGAAAAGCAATATTTTCAATATAACCATTAACACTTTGAAAACTTTTAGCAAAACATCCAAAAGGAGTTTCTTAATGAAACTCTTTATACAGTTTAAAAGTAGCCTCTTAGTATACCCCATTTGCATTTCTTACTAACAAAACATGACATTAATCCACTCAAACAACAATTTAAATTAAATAGACTAAGGAATATTAACTCTCCCTTTTCTTTATAATTTTAAGCAAAATCTCAAGCCTAGTTAGAAAACCCAAACTTTTCTGTTTAAACAGTTCCGTTTGTAACACAAAACCAGTTCCATGAGTAATTCCATTTTTACATAAACAGTTCCACAAAACAATTCATAAATCACCAGTTAATAAAGCATATATGCATACACAAAATTGCATCTTGATTCTAAGTAGAAATACATTTCTTCATTTAAACAGTTCCATTTTTTTATTATTATTATTATTATTATTATTATTATTATTTTATAACACCATTCAGTTCAACATAATAGCCACAGAATCCCCTGTTCTCCCCCTCTCGCCCACCCCTCCCCCCAGCCCACCCCCCATTCCCACCTCCTCCAGATCAAGGTCTCCCCCGAGGACCGGGGTTGACCTGTTATTTATATGAGCGAGAATTGTTGAAGCCAAGGTTGGATAAAGCACCGGGACAAATAACCAAATGAATGGAAGCACAGGATCTATGAACCAAAGGCTGAGGGGCCCCCAACTGGATCAGGCCACCTGAACGGGTGAGACAGTCATTTGGCTTGATCTGTTTGGGAGGCAGCTGTGCATTGGTGCCAGGCCCTGGGCTCGTTGCATGAGTTGGCTGTTTGAATCCTGGGACTTATGCAGGGACACTTGGCTCGGTCTGGGAGGGGGGAATGGAACAGTTCCATTTTTAACCCAATTCCAGAAAACCGTTCCTAGGTCATTACTGAAAACTGTCCCATTGCAATGAAATCTCTATTGTTTGTTTCATTTAAGTCTTAAAATTCAAATGATAAATTCTGGTACTAGCCTTCCAAATATGAGAGATCCATAACCAAAATCTTTTTGTAATTTTATCTCATTTTTAAGTTCAAAAAGTTCAAACAAGAAAAATTCTGATATCAGGCTTTCACTTCCAAATATGAAGAGACGTTTTTCAACCAAAACTTTTTGCAGTTAATAATTTCTGTTCAAACAAGCATCTCTGCAACTTTTGTTCTCACAGACAGACCTTTTTAGTTATAGTAATATTTTAAACTGCACCATTTTTGCTGTTAGCTCAGGTTTTTCTGTGCTGGGTTGATATTCCACGGATCTCAGCTGTGGATGCCTTATGCTGGTTCTGGCGTCCGCCATTCTTAGCTTCTTAGCGGCTTCTGGAGCTTTTGAAACCATTCAGACTGCCTACTTTGCAGTCTATTAGGACACTATCTCCTGTATCTCAGGTGTTTTCACCATATACATTAATAGACTCACACTTAACATTTACACTTTTTCACAAACTCACATATAACATTTTTTGCCTTGCAAAGCATTTAGACTCATATTCAACATTTACACATTTTTACAAACTCACATACAACATATTAACATCTACTTATTTATACTTTAAGGAAACTATAGAACTACTTTAGCAAATATATTTCTTATTAATTCTTATATACTTATATTCATTCCATCTTATTTCTTATTTAAACTTACATTTACAACTAGCATCTTACAAGCTTATTACTACATGTCTTAAGACTACCTTAGATACTTCTTACAAGTGTATATTCTTAAAGGAACTCTATAGATCTATTTTACAAACTTATATAGGCTACTATTAGCATATATCTAATTTAGCAAACACCTAAAGATTTCTTAACACAGATCTAACAAGACAGAATTTTTACAAACTCACATATCTTATTTTCATCTTTCTACTTACTTTTTTTTTTTTTTTTTTTGGTTTTTCGAGACAGGGTTTCTCTGTGTAGCTTTGCGCCTTTCCTGGAGCTCACTTGGTAGCCCAGGCTGGCCTCGAACTCACAGAGATCCGCCTGGCTCTGCCTCCCGAGTGCTGGGATTAAAGGCGTGCGCCACCAAAGCCCAGCCTACTTCTTACTCTTAATTATTATCACCATCTCTATTAGAAAGATTCTCCCAACTAGACAGGAAGCATGAACATCATCTCTAAAGTTTAGAGTTCACAGTCAGCCTTGCTATAAAGCACTGGGATTTAGTGAGTGTTGTCATTATAGAGTCGAGATACTTGTTGCTAGGGGGCTGTAACACTCTCCAGACAAAGCCACACCCCAAAGTTGCGAGTTGGCAGTGGTAAACAGTTTTTAACTAGAGGCTGTTCCTTCACCCAAATTCATAATAGCTCCCCTAAGAACTTCAATTCAAACAAATGTTTCTATCACAGCAGTACTTTTGGTTTGCTCTGCTGAAAAACTTCACTTCACGCTGAGGGTGAAATTACCGTATTTAGCTGCTGTAAAGCTCTTCGCCAATCTGGACAGCTATTCGGTGATATAAGGTATTTTTCTAAAGGAGCTAGTAAAGCCAAAAGCGGCACAGCTCCAAACTCTTATTCCTCACTGTTTGCATTAAACCAGTGACAAAACCTCAGAAGCACTAATCAAGTCACTTTCATTCTGGTTCCTTTATAGGAACGTCATTGGAGCTGACTTTTCTTAGTTCCATGTTCCTTGATGTCATCTGAGCTGACTTTTCTTAGTTCCACACTCCTTACCAAATGCTCTGGTAACCACCGAGCTTCATTCTCCTCTTGTGAAAAAACACAAACATGTCCTCGACCCCATATTAAAACAGGATCGGGACCCTTCCATAATCCCGAGCAGGGATCTTTCCATTTCACTTGAGCGAAAGTCGCTTGGGTGCCACTGTGCCAAAATCTATCTGCAGCAGACTGTTCATAGACATCCATATTCAAAAAGTTCAGAACAAAAAGAGCATGGTTTAATGCATTATGTGGTGATTGAGGGTAAATTTCTTCCTTTTTTATATTTATTTTTTGAAGTTGTATTTAAGACTGCTATGAGCCCTTTCCACAATACCTTGTCCCTGAGGGTTATAAGGAATACCTGTTTTATGTATGATTTCCCATTGGGTACAAAATTGTTGAAATGCCTTACTACTATATCCATAACCATTATCAGTTTTAATAATTTTTGGTAAACCCATATATGAAAAACACTTCAAGCAGTGCATAATGACATGTTTTGTAGCTTCCTCAGGTTGTGCACTAGCCATTAAAAATCCTGAGTAAGTGTCAATGGTCACATGTACATATCTTAATTTGCCAAATTCTGCAATATGCGTAACATACATTTGCCATAGATGATTGGGAAGAAGACCTCGAAGGTTTACCCCTAAGTGAGGGACAGGAAAATATTTTGGACATACCCCACATAGTTTAACTATTTGACGAGCCGCTTCTTTGGTAAGATTGAATTGCTTTCTTAAACTTTTGCTATTTTGATGATAAAGAGCATGTGACTGTTGAGCCATTTCCACTTGGGATAATGCTACTAACTTTGTTAACTTATCGGCCATTGCATTACCCTCAGCTAAAGGACCAGGGAGATTGGAGTGAGCTCTAATATGGCCCACAAAGCATGGCAGCTTTCTTTTGTGAATAGATCTTGAATTTGTAGAAACAACATTTGGACTTGGTTGTTATTAGTGCCAATATAGGGAACAGTTTCTATGACTTGAAGAGCTCTATAAATATATTGACTGTCTGTATTTAAGTTCAACGATCTGTCTTCAAGAACTTGAAAAACCATGTTCACTGCCCATAATTCCACTATCTGTGCAGAGGCTGGGGTTGTTTGTACTACATAACTTTTTCCATTAATAACATAAGCAGCCTTTCCATTAGAAGATCCATCAGTGAAAACTAGCACAACATCTTCTACGGGGTCTTTCATAACGATTTTAGGAAATACAAAGGAATGCATTTGAACAAATTGCAATAATGGATCAGCTGGGAATTGATTATCAATGTGGCCTGAAAACTGAGAAAAAGCAATTGCCCAAGAATCACTGTTTTGAAAAAGCCAATCAACTTGCTGCTTTGTAAAAGGAACATTAATTACCATAGGTTCTTTACCAAAGTAACGTCTAGACTCAATTCTGCTTTTTTGTACCAAGCAAGCTACAGCCTCATAGTATGGATTTAACACTTTGGCTGGTGAAACAGGAAGATGTAGCCATAAGAGAGGCTTGTTTTGCCATAATACTGCTGTAGGTGTATGTCTAGTGGACAAAATATGTGCATACCAAGGTAGGGCGTAATTAATGTAATGTACTTGCTGGTTTTGAATAGCCTTTTCAACTTGCAGAAGAACTTGTCTACCTTTTTCAGTTAACTTTCTGGGTGAATTAGGGTCATTTTCTCCTTTTAAAATATCACTTAAAGGTTTCAAATCACCAGTAAATACTTTTAAATAAGGGTGCAATCATTGAATCTCCCCCAATAATTTTTGAAAATCATTTAAAGTTTTTAGCTCATCCTTTCTTATTTCCAATTTTTGAGGCTTTGTCACCTTAGGGTATAATACATGTCCTAGATACTGAAAAGGCAAGTGTCTTTGCACTTTTTCTGGAGCAATAATTAACCCTGCACAGGTAAGACAGTGCTGAAGCCGTCCAAAAGTGTCAAGCAAAATTTCTTCGTCTTTATGCGCAAGCAAAATATCATCCATGTAATGAATAATATAAGCCTGTTGAACTTGCTCTCTAACTCTCTGGATAGCTTGAGCTACGAATTTCTGACACAGTGTTGGGCTATTGACCATTCCTTGGGGCAAAACTTTCCAGTGGAATCTTTTCATGGGTTCTTTAAAGTTAACTGAGGGAACACTAAATGCAATTCTTTGACAGTCTTGGGGAGCTAAAGGAATGGTATAAAAACAATCCTTCAAATCCAAAATAATTTTATACGTATTTTCTGGTATAGCAGTAGGGATAGGCAATCCAGGCTGCAAAGCTCCCATAGGTTGTATGGTTTCATTAATCTTTCTCAAATCCTGTAATAATCTCCATTTCCCTGACTTCTTTGTGATGAGGAAAATAGGAGAATTCCAGGGAGAATTAGAAGGTTCAATGTGACCGCTATCCAGCTGCTCCTGTACTAACTGCTGGACAGCCTGTATTTTTTCTTCATTTAGGGGCCATTGATCTATCCACACAGGCTGATCGGATTTCCAGGTTATAGGATCTGCATGGAGTACAGGCTGCTCAATGACCCTTCCTAAAAATGCTTCATAATGTTCTTATTAGTTTTGTCTTTAGGAGTTAAAGATGACATTTCCATTAACTTTTGGTCAGGAACTTTTTGTTCATAGCTAGTTGTATCAGGACTATATAAGTATACTTTTATACGGCTCATAACATCTTGACCCCACAAATTTACCGGCAAGTGAGGGACAGTGTATGGCCGAAAAGTCCCTTCATGACCCTCCTCATCTCTCCAGGAGAACTCATCGCTGCTCTGCTTGGGACACTGAGTTTGACCAATCCCTTGCAGCTGTGTAATAGTCTCCATTTTGGGCCACATAGCAGGCCATTGACTTGCAGATATAACAGATAAATCTGCGCCTGTATCTAAAAGACCCAAGAAATTTCTCCCATTTATGACTAATGTAAATTCTGGACGTTGTGGTCCTATGGCTTGTAGCCAATAGGCATCTGACGAACCGAATCCAGCCTCTCCTCTCTTATCTCTTTTAATTGAATTTTTTGTTTGTATTTGAGGAAGTAAGATTAACTGTGCAAGTCTCTGACCAATCTTTATTACTGAAATTCTTGTGGGTGAATGAATCATCACCTTTATTTCTCCCATATAGTCAGCATCAATCACTCCAGGGGCAACTAGAACTCCTTGCATGGTAGTACTACTTCTGCCCAACAATAACGCCATAGAGCCCTGTGGCAAAGGTCCATAAACACTTGTAGGGAGGGCTTGCATTCCCATTTCAGGGGTCAAAACTATATAGATGGAGGAACTGAGGTCTAATCCAGCACTACCTGGTGTTGCTCTACAGAGGTCTTGAATATATTTCTTTGCCGGAAGATTGACTGCTGAATTAACCCAAAGGTCTATTTTGTCAGGGCCTGGGACGGGCCCCTCTGTCCGTTTCCCTGAAATGGACTCTTCTGGGTATTTGTCCTTGACGTGCATTCACTAGCCTGGTGTTTCCCTCTCCTACATCTTGGACATAACCCAGGCTCTCTATTTGATCTGAAGCCCCTTCTCTTGCTAGGGCAACTTCTAATATAATTCCCCTTCTGCCCACACCCAAAACAACTTCCAGGAGGTCCAATATCTTTCCCTTGTCTGGAATTAGGATGTCTTTGCTGGTATAGAACATCCCTAACAATTTTTCCTTGTAATGCTGCAGCCATGACTATCCCTTGATTGGGTATGATGGTCCTATATCCAGAACAAAGTCGGATATAGTCAGAAATGTTTCCCTTTTTCTAAAAGGGCATATCGCAGCCTGACATGCTGCATTGGTGTTTTCATATGCAAGTTGTTTTACAAGTAAAAGTCCAGCTTCTGAGTCACTAATTAATCTGTTAGCTGTTTGCATTAATCTGGAAACAAAATCTTGAAATAACTCATCAGGCCCTTGCCTTATTTTGGACAAATCCTCAGTTTGTCTTCCTGATAATGGAAGTATATTCCAAGCCCTTTTGACAGCGGCCTGAACCTGAGCATACACCGCTATATCAAAGTTTAACTGTTGACCTGTTTCTCGATAAGGGCCTTCCCCAGCGAGCATATCAAAGGTGATAGGAATCTGTTGTGCCCGATTTATTTCAGCTGTGGCCTGACACTGTTCCACAAACTCACTTTTCCACAGCAGATAGTCACCTCCAGATAGACATGCTCGGGCCATTTGTTTCCAATCACCGGGGGCAAAACTTCTAACGCCAGGCTTTCTAACAATGCTGTTGTTTAAGGAGCAGTCAGGCCATATTGACTACATGCTGTTTTTAACTCCTTAAGCTGTTTGAAAGGAATGGGAACATGCACTCTTATGATATTACCCTGGTGGTCCTGCTCTTCCAGGACTGGAAACATATGAAAGCCTTAAATTTCTTCCCCTTTACTAGCAGCTTCCTGGAGGCTAGCTTGAAGAGGAGATGTAGCTTTGACAGAGAGGGTTCGCATTGCCTCAGAGGATCTCTGTGCTATGGCAATTACAGGTGGCTTTTCCATTCTAAAAGACGCCTCCCCAGGTGAGTCTAGTTCCACCCCAACAGAGGGAAGAGGAGAGACTTGGAGAGTTTCTATTTTTTGAGTAAGAGAAGTCACTAGGCTTTTCAAGTTTTTCAGTTCCTCCCTTGTCTTATTCCAAGATTTTCGTTCCTTAAACTTAGCATCATGGCCAAGAGAAACTGGACCCTGTTTAAGCGGTGCTGTACAAGGGTTTTCAGGTCCTGCTGGTGGAGCAGAGGGTTTTGTCTCTACCTCATCTGCCTTAGGGAAGGATCCCTCCTGCTTTTCAGGGTTAGGATCTAAATTATCCCGGATTAATGCCCACAGCCCAAGGGCTTCCATGGGAATATTTTCTGGCCCGTGTTTTTCATAGTATTTTTGTATTTCAACCCCAACTCTCTCCCAGGAATCCTCATTCAGCTTCCCATATTCAGGAAACCAGGGACACAGTTCTTCTACAAACTGTAAGAACCTCTGTACTTGTTGTAGTTCCACCTTAACACCTTTGTTTTTTAGTCTCTCTGCAAGTGACTCTTCAAAGGTCTGCTTACTATTTTCCTGCCCCATTTTGATCAAGAGGTCTTTGTTTTTTCTTAAAGCTACTCGCAGGTAATTCTCACACTAATATCCCCAGGTGATTCTACTCTCGTCTTTCTGAGAGAGAAGGTTAGAGGCTTTAGTTTCTAAGTTTCTTAAGAGAGAAAGATTAAGGCTTTTTTGAGAGATTTCCCCCCCCCCCAAAATTTTCCAAGAAAAGCTTTATAGTTTAAGAGAAAGATTTTTTACCCCCAGGAGAGAGACCAACTTTTCTCAAAACTTCTGAACTTTAAACTTTTTGGCTTTTTACACCCCCATTTTTGCCTCAGGGAGAAAACTTTCTCCTGCCACTTGGATTTAGCATTTCAGCTGTCCCCAGGTCAAAAGCTTCCATAGGAAACTTTTTCTTCCCCATAAGCTCAAAGAAGAGCTTTTTTACTACCCGTAAAGCCCAAAGAAAGATTTTCCCCCAGTTTGCACTTATAGCTCCCAAAGTGAGAAAATTGAAGAGTTTTTCTATCTAGTTGCCTTACTTCTTCCTACACGATCTTACACTTCTAAGTTTTTCCTAAACTATATTACTACCCTATATCTTATACTTATTTTTCAAAGATAGAAATTGAGAAAGGGATAGAAGATAGAAAATTTTGACAGAAGAGAATTTCACTGCAGCATTGGACATCCTTCCAGTCCACTTTCCTTTTCTCTCAAGGATAAAACCCCTGCCTCCCAAAAATATATATAAAAAATATATATTTTTCATATTTTTCATAACACCAGCATAGCTTTCCACTGGCAGGGCTGACAGCACTTTCACCAAAAACTCTGTAATAAAGCTATTATTTTCCTTTATCCTTAGTCCCTATTACTTTGTCTTTCATCCCTGTTCATTTGTCTTTAGTCCCCCCTTTTTTTTGTTCTTCCTTTTTTTCTTTAGTCCCCTTTTTTTCTTTTTTCTTTAATCCCTGTTCATGGCGCCATTCTGTGGGGCATTTATGCACCACCCCCACAGTTCCCCAGAGTTTTCTTGAGTGCGAGCAGCAGGAAATATTAGATAGAAGGATTTATTGCGGAGAATATCATGGAGATAAAAAGATAGAAAATAAAGGATAGCCTCGAGAGGGCCTGGAACCTATTCCAACGGGCCCTGACTGTCTCTGCCCCAGGGTTTTCATAGAGATGCCAAGGGGTGGAGCAAAAGACCTCCTCCCCCAGCACAGCCAAGAGCAGACCATCTCAGACACCTGCACTCAGGCCCATGGTCCTGATCATCCTCTATTCGGACCTGCTGGGTAAAGCCATGAGGAACCCGCGAACGGGCTCCCACACAGGGCATGTAGATTGCAGTGTCTGCTGAGGGGGTCTAAGAGAAGAGGAACCTTCCCAATGGGGCCCAACCAATGGCCAGGACCTGGGGCCAAGTTGGGCAGGTCTTCCCTGGAATGGCTGGTGCCCAGGGGTGGGACATAGGGGCAGGCTTCTCTGGGTATGACCCCAGGCACTCACCTCTGGTCCAGCTGGGAGGTGGAGGCTGGTCTCCAATTCTCAGGATGTGGTGGGGTTGTTGGGCAGATGGGTGTGGGTGCAGAGCGTGTAGACTGCAGGGTCTGCTGGGGGCGTCTTGGAGAATGGGAACCTTCACAGGGGCCCCACTCAATGGCTAGAGACTGGGGCTAAGTTGGGTGGGTCTTCCCAGGAACAGCTGGTGCCCAGGGATGGGACTTATGGGCAAGCCTCCCTGGGTATGACCCCAGGCACTCACCTCTGGTCTGAATGGGAGCTTCAGGCCAGATGGGAGCTGGGGGCAGGTCTCTGAGTCTCAGGAAGTGGTAAGGTTCTCAGGCAGATGGGTGTGGGGCAGGGCATGTAGATTTCAGGGACTGCGGTGGGGTGGGGTGGGGGATTTGGTCTGGATGGGAGTATATTTCTAATCTTGTTCAAGATATTGTACCTGTACAGTTCATTTAACAATGTAATATAATTTGCTAATCCCTGAAAGTTATTATTACCAACTAATTAGGATTTAAAGAAATGAAAGTTAGTAGTTAGTCATTACAATTGAACTTGTAGTCATATTAGGTATGTTTTTAAGGTCAAGCAGAAATATATTTTAGATAGATATGTCATCTTCAAACTCTTCAGAGATCTACAGAATATGGAATTTAAGATGTTTTAATAACAGTTTTTTTTATGGCTATGAGACATGTCTGCTCCTGGCAGCACTAATCTACTTCAGTGAAAATTATGGGCATTGAAGAAACTCCATATGGAGTTTACTTTCACTGGGCAAGAAAGTGCCCTTGCATTGACTGCTGACAGTATGCTGTCCAAAATGGACAAGCAGGACACAAAACAAAGGACTGCCAATCCTAGTCAACACAAGGTAGGAAGGCTTTTTAGAAAATCCTGCTTTACAAATGCATCTGTCAGATATACTAAGCTTGTAGGCCTAAGATGATGCCTCAACGTTGCAGAGAAACATCTGGTGACTTTCCAGGCAGTCAGCTGTTTCCGTCATTTCTCACAGTTGTTGGAAGTTGCTTGTTTGCTCTTCCTGTTTTACTAGGTAATATTATTTTCTTCTTGGGTCTCTGAGGGAGTTGAACATTAGATAATTATAGTTATACTTTTCCTTGTTAACAATTCAGAAAAGAAACTCACTAAAGAGGTGTAAAGTGTATAAATTTGAAAGCTATCATAACATAATTTTCTGTTGGTAATATAAGATAGGATAGAAAGTGAATTAGGTACCTTTTGAACTAACCAACATAAGATAGATAATGGAATTTTTTGCTAAATTTGTCAAATGAAAATAGACTAGACATTGTTGATGTATTTATTGCTTGTATACACTGTATGTAGTTATTGTACTTATTGTATATAGTTTTTCTTATATTAGTTATAATTTTTTAATTAGACAAAAAAGGAGAAATGTGGTGATATTTTATCTGTGTCCCCCAATAAAGTTTATCTGAGGATCAGAAGGAAAAAGCCAGCCACTATATTAAACATAGAAGTCATACAGGGGTAGCACATACCTTTAATCCTATCACTTGGGAGGCACAGATCTGTCTGGATCTCTGTGAGTTCAAGGCCACACTGGGAGCAGCCAGGCATGATGGCACATACCTTAAATTCCAACACTAGTTAACCATAAAGGTCTGTAGGTCTGTAGAGACAAACAGGAAGTGAAAGAGCTGGGCTGGAAGAGGAAGTGATGTATCTGGGCAGAGAGGAAATGAGATGGCAGAACAGAAAGGCATATAGGTGTGGGAATACGGGAAGTAGGTCTCTTTGGCAGAGGATCTCCAAGCGGGTAAGAATGTGGCTAGCTTCTTTCTGCTTTTCTGATTTCTCAGCTTTTCACCCCAATATTTGGCTCTGGGTTTTTTATTTAATAAGACCTTTTTTTAGATTTTTTTAATGCTTCTTTCATTTATTTATTTATTTATTTATTTATTTATTATTTATTTACTTATTTTGTATACAGCATATATGACTGCAGGCCAGAAGAGGGTACCAGATCTCATTACAGATGGTTGTGAGCCACCACATGGTTGCTGGGAATTGAACTCAGGACCTCTGGAAGAGCAGTCAGTGCTCTTAACCTCTGAGCCATCTCTCCAGCAGCCCCCCCCCCCCTGTTTTTTTGCTTTCACTGGACTTTTATTGGGAAGGTACAATTACTCCAGCATAGGTTTCTGTTGTTGTTTTGGGGTTTTTGTTTGTTTGTTTGTTTTGTTTTTGCTTTTTTTGTTTATAACTTTTTTTTTGTTTTGTTCCCTTTTATTTTATTGGGAAGGGGAGGGGGCAGAAGGGGGGAGAATTGTAATAAGACCTTTTTAAGATTTGTATTACATATTTTGTGCTATAAATATGTCTGGGAATTAGCAATATTTCCAAGTCACTGTACAAATGGGAAGGTTAAACCATAAATGGAGAGTGAAGCTTGTCTAAGTTCTTGTAGTAAGAAAGGGAAGGACTACAGTTCAGCAAGTGATCTGACATGAGGCTGTGTGCTGCATGTTGGCTGCTGGGTTGTGACAGCACCACCCAAGGTGCCAAGTCCTGACAATGTGGAAGCCCAAGGTCTTCTAACAATTCCAATTCCACTATAGACTGACACAGGATCTCAGTCTATAGTGTACCTGTCATGGAACTCACTATGTAGTCCAGGCTGGCCTCAAACTTGTGACAATCCTGCTGCCTCAGCCTCCCATGTGCTAGCATTACATGTTTGAACCACCATACTGAAGTGTCTGAATCAGTCAATGTTCATCCCTGGGTCACGATAGTTCAGTTGTGCTGTGGATATCGCTCTATATAAATAAAACACTGATGGCCAGTGAACAGACAGGAAGTATAGGCGGGACAAGGAGAGAGGAGAATTGGGGAAACAGGAAGAAGGGGAGAGACACTGCAGCCACTGCCAGGATAAGCAACATATAACGATGCCGGTAAGCCACCAGCCACGTGGCAATGTATACATTTATAGAAATGGGTTAATTTAAGATATAAGAACAGTAAGCAAATAGCCTGCCATGGCCATACAGTTTATAAGTAATATAAGTGTCTGAGTGATTATTCAATGCGTGGATTGTGGGACTGTGGGGCTTGGTGGAACCTGGAGAGAAGCCTTCCAACAACAAATGGCTCGAGTTTCCACCTTAAACCTGAGAATATTTAATAACCAATTCTAAACAGAGCCAAAACCAGGTTCCTGCTTCTTGTCTTATATGGGCAGCTAGACGCCACAAAACGCAGGTTTGAACACTGGTGGGTTCCGGTCGTGTGCATTTGACCAGCAGTATGGCAGGCGTTTGCCAGTGGCACATTGTGCTGTGTGGTAGATTTAGTCTTTACTAGTATTTTTAAAAAAAGAGGTTTCTGGGCTACACGCTGCTTTGATAGAAGCATAGACCTACTATTTCTGAGACTTGATGACTCCCAGAGCTGGAGAAAATGTACTACCTCCTTGTTGAAAAGCTGAAGGGGGCGGAGCCAGCAACCACAGCATCCTTTCAGACTTAGAAGGCTACAGTTTAAAGCAATAGGTTCGCAATAAGACTGATTCAGATGAAATAGTTTACAATACATGTAAAAATATACATAGGCTTAAAAGAAAAAAAAAGAAATATATACCATTATATAAACAAATGGTTTCTAAAAATAAAGTTTTTTAAAAAAACAGTAAAGGTAATAAGCCACGTAAAGATGGCTATCACACAGAAAATCTGGATTATGTTGTCTTTGATTTTCGTAACTAAAGAAAAACATTTCATTGTAAAAGCTGTTCAGTTATGCCAAAATGTAAATTTTAAAGGTACCTTGACTTCAAAATTTGGACATAAGGATATGTTACTTTGTAAAAGAGGTTCTGCTTTTGTTTCCAAAGAAAGCCAGAGGCTATGAATTTGTTCCAGATTAAAATACATCAGGTTTGACCAGCCAAGACCCCCTGAAAGATTTCCGATGACACCAAGGCCCAGATGATCCAACATCCAGAGCGGTTTCAAGACAACTGGCTCCCACAATACAGCCTCAAGGACTACCCCATAGGCCTAAAATTTTCACTGTGTCCTCATAAGATACAGTGTCCCCCTCCAGCAGGAAGTAGTAAAAGAAGCTATACCCAAATTCCCAAATATATCTAGCTGTCTTTAGAGGTGGAATTGGATCACTCCCCCTCTAAACTGAGACATATTGCTTTAAAAAAATGGTTAAGAGATTCTTGTGTCCCAAATCAGAAGAGCCCTCTGGTTTGGGACAGAGAAAAACCAATATTTTTATTTAAAACAGGTTGATTATAAATGCAATCTCTTTCTGAAAAAGAAAAGGGGATATGATATAGATATATAGGATATAGAGATGGTAAGAAAAAGGGTAGATTAATGAATCTACTTTTAAAGAACAACAACTTGTTTAAAATGTTTTACATTGGTATAGATTTTAGTTTATGTTTAAAATGTTTTACATTGGTATAAATTTTAGTTTATTGATACAAACTTAAAAGTTAATTTTGTTATCCTGTATATATATTTCTATTCTTATTTGAGGTATTATGTTTATGTAACTCATTTAAAATTGTAATGGATAATTAAGAAATAGATTAATAATTAGTCATCTATGATAATCATATTTATAACCATGTTAGATAAGTCTTCTAGGTATACATAGATATATTTCAGATAGATAGGTAGTCTTGAAACACTTCAAAGACCTACAGAATATGGCATTTAAAATGCTTTAAAAATTTAGATGTTCTGGACAGTGAGACATGTCTGCTCCTGGTAGCACTGGATTTACTTCAGAGAGGAGGATGGGCATCAAAGACACTCCATATGGAGTTTATCTTCACCTTGGCAAAGATAGCCATTTGGGCAAGAAACTGTTCTTCCCTGGACTGCTTGAATGACTGGACATGCAAGACCCATGGAAGGATGACCACTAAACTTTGCTTGACAAGATGGTCCTTCAGGTTCCTGCTTCGCAGAGAAAACTGCCAGACATTCTACAGGACACTGAAAAAAATGACAGAGAGACTCTAGGCTTATGAGCTAAAGACAGATGCCCCAACTTTACAAAGAAACATTAGATGACTGTCCAGCCTGTCAGCTGTCTCTATCTACCCTGTAAGACTCCCAAAAGTTGCTTACATCCTTCTCCCATTTCTCAGGTAATATTATATCCTTCTGAGGTCTTTGATGTGGTTGAAGACTAGATAGTTGTAAATAAAACACTGATGGCCAGTGACCAGACAGGAAGTATAGGCAGGACAAGGAGAGAGGAGAATTGGGGAAACAGGAAGAAGGGGAGAGACACTGCAGCCACCACCAGGATAAGCAACATGTAAAGACACCGGTAAGCCACCAGCCACGTGGCAAGGTGTAGATTTATAAAAATGGGTTAATTTAAGATATAAGAACAGTTAGCAAAAAGTCTGCCATGACCATACAGTTTATATGTAATATAAGTGTCTGAGTGATTATTCTATATGTGGATTGTGGGACTGCAGAGCTTGGTGGAACCTGGAGAGAAGCCCTCCAACAACACAGTTGCTATACAATAAGAAGGTTATCATAGGGATGCTGTCTACTGCCCTGTTTGAGCCTGTTGTGGCTGCATGTCAGGTGTTGAGCCTGATGTAATATAAAGGAATAGTTAGGAGGGAAAATAAAACATGAAGAAGAACAGAAGACATTGAAGCCTATCTTTGGCCACCTCCAAACACAATGGCTTGTAGAAGCTTCTGAATCCCCCAGTCTTTGCCAAGAGCTGCATATACACATTTGGGGACCTGAAGGAGGAGGAATGAAGAGGTTGTGTGACTGTGGAGCTACCAGCTGCTCTTTCAACAAGATCAACCAACAGATGAGGGTACTGTCTATCAACTGCTCCAATGCTGCCTTCCGCTTCACTTCTGTCTTTCAAATATCATCTGATTTTTAATGTGGCCCCTGTAACTATACAGGAAAAAGAACTCCAGAGATCACAGCTCTGATTTACTCAACTTGCATAGAAAAAAGTCACCACCACCATATTTAGCTCTTAGAATGAAAAGAGTGTCTAAGGAAAGACAGGGCTACTAGAATGCATATAAACTCGAACACCTGGATGCCTGCCCAATGGGGCATTTGTGTCCCAGTACTATAACAGAGCCTCTTCACAAATTTGAAATCACCTGTAATACATAGGTTCAGCTTTTCATTAGTCCATGTATACAGGGAGTCACGAACATTAGCTAGTCAGTGTCTCTACCCTGCCTTGTCCCTCAAGTATTTCTAAAGTCATCAAAGGCACTAGTAAATGTGTTCATGAAAGTTTCTGTTGGCTCCTTACTATCTGGGGTCTATCATGTTCTTGGTTCCCATGACCCATTTCTTTTCTCATAGGAAACTCATGGCATTATTTTGCTGATGGTACCCTTGGTGGGCTGGCCAAAGAATGTTCCAATTGTCTAGCCTTAGTACTGTCCAGACTGCCCAAGCTTCCTCATGACACAGCAGAATGAGGCTCTGAGAGGATGGTGGAGAGCAGCTTTGCTTATATCTCTTGGGTACATTTTCTTCTCTGGGTTCTGTGAGGCAATAGGGCCCAGAGGCTATGAGGCTTTCAGCAGAACTGTACCTCATGCTACTTTGGAGAAAGTGACTGTTCCCCAGGATTCATAGTTAGCTATGTAACTCCTCAGCCCTTCCTCCCACTACTTGGCAGCACCATCTGAACTCAAGCACGTGGAATGTCTCCCTGCTCTGTCCCTGCATGTCTACCAAAGTTCTGTGGATTGTTTGCAAGTCTATAAAATGAACCCTAAAAACTTAAGTTAGTAGTGAGGAGCAAACCTTTGCATTTCTTCCTTCTTCTTACCTCGGCTCTAATCAGGTGACTTGCTCTTTGTCCCAGCTTTCTTCTTTCTGTTGGGCTCCAGATTCAGCCCAAGCTGTCAGGGTCAACTACTCCCAGCACTGTTCATGCAGTACCAGATAAAAGAGCATAGAAAGTCCAGCCAGGTCTTCATGTCCCAACCATGGGGCTGACTGTTCTTGTAACCTTCTGAAAACTTCCACTTAGGAAGATAAAAATCTACTAAAATAATGCAAACTATGTTGTATGCTATTAATAATTTGGCCCAATTAAACATTTCATATATTCTGATAGAGAAGATAAGAACCATCATAGCAAGATGAGTGTCTCACAGCTTGGTGTGGGGCCCTGGTACCAGGACTTCACAAGAGATTACCAACAGATGGCAAGTGGTTTGGGAGTGATTATTCTGCATGACTTTCCACAACAAACAAATGTTATTGACACAAATACTAATCACTGCAGCCAATTTCTTGTGTCTTATACAGCCCATTTTACACAGCCTTTGACTGTCTTGTTCATCCTTCTCTGACTTGACCTCTGTTCTGATAGAGAAGAGCCTTGCTAAACAGAACATCTGTTGGTATGCAGGCCATATCTGCATACCAAAACAGCAAGGAGCTGAAGTCAATTCCCCATTCTGTTGCTGGTGATGGTAAGTCTTCATATGAGAACGTGGCAAGCAGGTGCAGCCTCCTGGTTCAAATTAGATCAGTGGAGTAAGGAAATTGGCTGCAGATAAGGCAGTTGTCAGAAAGCTCCCACAGGGCTCAAGATGCTTTCCCCCTTGGTAGGTTTCCCTCTTCTCCTCTGGCTATTGTTATATAGAGTATTTATATTCAGCAAAGGGGATCCATGATGGTTCATGGCTGCCTTTCCTACAAGAATTTCAACACAAGTAGCACTATGCCTAGCTCATAAAGAATGGGGGTTTATATGTAGATGTAACCAAGCATCTTATTAAATAAGAAACACAGAACCAATGTAAAGAAGAAAGCCAAGAGGTCAGAGCTCAGAGCTAAAACCTTACCCTTCCTCCTGTGGTGGTCCTACCTCTCCAAAAGAGACCTACTTCCTGTGTGTTTGTCTTTATATAGTCATTCTGTTCTGCCTTCTCATTGGTTGTAAACCCAAACATATGACTGCCTCATCACTGCCTGTATGTACAGCCCTCCAGGTCTTAAAGGCATGTGTCTCCAATGCTGGCTGTATCCCTGAACACACAGAGACTTACCTAGCTCTGCCTACCAAGTGCTGGGATTATAAGTGTACACCACCAGCGCCCTGCTTTCCTATGGCTTGCTAATAGCTCTGACCCCTGGACAACTTTGTTTATTAACATACAATTAAAATCACATTTCAGTACAAATAAAATACCACCATATTTCCCCTTTTCTATTTTAATAAAAAGAAAAAAAGAAAACGGTTATAAGTAAAAAAAGAAAAACTATATAAAAGTACAATAACTATATACAATATATACAAGTAATAAATACCTAAACAATGTCTAGTCCATTTGTATTTGACAAATCAGAGAAAATAATTCCATTATCTATCCTATTTTGATAAGTCCAAAATTTATCTAATTCACTTTCTATCCTAATTAATCTTCAACTATAACTAACTAACCTTCAACTATAACTAACTAATCTTCAACTCCCTCAGAGACCCCAAAAGGAAATAATATTAGCTAACAAAAATAAAAACAGGAAGTGCCTGCAAGCAACTTCCAAAAAAACTTGTGAGTTGAGAGAAACAGTCAGCTGCCTGGACCGTCACCTGAGGTTTCTCTGCAGTGGTGGGGTATCATCTTCAGCCTATAGGCTTAGCATATCTGACAGACTCATTTGTGAAGTAGGATGTACACAAGGTCAAAAGTTCAACCTCACATTGGGTGAGAGCAGTTCACGTACCAAAAACACCTGAATTCCACTACTGTCATGTTATTATTCAGGATTTTAAATTCTGGAAATTTTTGACGGTTTTTGAATTCAGCTGTCCATTCTTCTTGGCTGTGTATATATGGCTTCATCTTAGCATCCCGTTCTTCTCCACATCCCTCTACTAAATGCCAATCTACTATCGAGAGGCATGAGCTTAGTTACTCTTCAAGAATAACTGTTTCAGCTGCTGTTCCATTGCACATCAGAAGCCATCGGCCCACTGCCTGTTCAGCTGCCTTCGAAGAAAAAGGGCACTGTACCTTTTCCAGATTGTGAAGGCCACTTCAGGGATGGTGCCATATTGTCCTGGCCTCAGAAGATGCCTTTTGATAAAGCCATAACCACACTTGTTTTGGCAACAATCAGTAGTCCTTGTTTCGTGTTCTGTCTGTCCATTTTGTCCTGTTGATTTGAGGATACTTTGTTGTCTAGTGGCTAACTTTTGCCACAATGAACGTTAACTCCATATGCAGTTTCTTCAATGCCCATATTTTCTCTGAAGTAGATTGGTACTGCCAGGACCCGACATGTCTCAAAAAGGAAAATTTCTAAGTTATTAAAACATTTTAAATGCCATATTCTGTAGATATCTGAAGGGTTTGAAGATGACCTGTCTAAAATACATCTGCTCAATTTTTAAAACATATCTAATATGACTACAAGTTCTATTGTAATGTCTAACTACTAACGTTCACTTCTTTATATCCTAATAGTTGGTAATAATAACATTCAAGGATCAGAAAATTGCATTACATTGTTAAATGAATGGTATAAATACAATTAGAAATATACATATAGCATTTTCTAACAATATCAATTTCAAATTTGTATACAATATAAAACAATCCAATCCAATGTAAAGTATTTAAAACTAGTAATTGTGTTTTTCTTTTCTTTCTTTTTTCTTTTTTTCTTTTTTTTTTTTTTTTTTTTTGGTTTTTCAAGACAGGGTTTCTCTTGTGTAGCTTTGCGCCTTTCCTGGAACTCACTTGGTAGCCCAGGCTGGCCTCGAACTCACAGAGATCCGCCTGCCTCTGCCTCCCGAGTGCTGGGATTAAAGGCGTGCGCCACCACCGCCCGGCCTTTTCTTTCTTTTTTTAAACAAGAACCTTAAATCTAATCTCCTTTGCTTAGCCTTTTTCCTAACCCTTGACAACAACTTATAACAAAACCCCCTAAAGAATGAAAATTATCCCAGACCCAAAACCCATTAAAAAGACCAAAAAACCACCCGCCCCACACCACCTCTTTGAAAATGTGGGCTCCGTATTCTTAAAATTGCTTCCTGCTGGGTATGGGCGAAGTTCACTCACCTGTATTTTCTGCAACAACAACAACAACAGTGTTTGGGAAGTCACAAGCTTGCCTTTCCTCTCACTATTGCAATGCAACCCCTATGTTATCCCCTTGGGTTAAATGCTCACTAAAAGTTTCACTAGCACTCTTTCCTTCTCACCAGATGCTCTCCTGTGGCCCTTCTGTTGGATAAGCCAGTGTCTTCAAGCAGTTAGTAATCCTAGGAGCAAAGTGTGTAGCCCACAGAAGGAGCTAGGTTATTTATGGCCTTTGCTTGAAAACAGTTTCCCTTTCCTGGAGGGCACAATTGCTAGTCTTGAGCTCCACCTGGACCCACACTTCAAGTCCACAGAGCTCAAAGTCCAATGTACACTGATTAAATGATTCCTAAGGAGTGATCACATCACATAAATAAATAACTTTAATTGACCTTATTGTTGTGAAATATATTATATATAAAAATAGCTTAAGGAATGAATGCTCAGCTTAACCAATTGTTGTCAGCACTCATCACTAGATCCAGAGAGCAGATATGTGATGTCCCATTCACACACACAACTCTTTCTAATCCCTCACTATCATTTACTACCTAATAGTATATCTGAGCACTAAAGATTTATTTTGCCACTTGAAAGTTTCTAGAAATGGAATGAAACCATACATATTCTTTTTAGGTGTGCTGCTAAAGATCCATAGTAGTTCTTAACTCACATTTTTGAGGCTTGAATTTTGAAAGAATTATAGATTTTATAGGAAATTGCAAAAGTAATACAGGGAGGACTCATGAATCTTTAACTTAGCCTCCTCAAAAGTACTATCTTCCATAACAACAATATCATATCAAAACTAGGAAATCTCCATCATTGCAGTCCACTGACTGTATTTGGATTCTTCCCCTTGTGTGTGTATACTTCTATGGCATGTACATTCTTTTTTAATTTTTAATTTTTCTTTTTTTGTAGGTATCATTCTTTTTGAAGTAGGGTCTTACTATGTAGCCCAGGCTGGTCTCAAACTTATGATACTCCTGTTTTAGCCTCCCAAGTGCTGAGATTACCACCATATGGCACCATACCATGATATGTTTTATATGGATTTTACTTTACATTGTGCTTTAAAGATTCATTCACATTTTTATTTACTTTGGTTTTTCAGATTATAATTTAAAAAAAACAGTTCTCCCTTCCTTTTCCTCCCTTTAAACCTCCCCATATACCTGTCCCTGTTCTCCTTTATGTTTATCACCTCTTTTTCTACTAATTGTCATTGCATATATATATGTATGTATATTTAAATTATATATAAATTGTATATATATATTAATAAAATTGAAACATGTACACCACACCATCGATACTTATTCAGGATTTCAATGGGCAACTGCTTTGAGTTCTGAAAAAGCTGATTCTGTGATCACTCATTTGCTAGAAGTTATGGCCATCATGGGTATACCGGCACAAATCAAAACTGAAAATGCTCCATCATATGTCTCTGTTAAAATGAAACAGTTTTTTGCTTATTATAATATAAAGCATATTACAGGTATACCACATAATCCTACAGGTCAAGCAGTTATAGAAAGATCAAACAGAACTCTAAAGGATATGCTAAATAAACAGAAAGGGGTAACAAAAACCCCCAGAAATAGACTGCATAATGCTCTATTAACTTTGAATTTTCTCAATGGCAATGAGAAAGGAACAAGATATGCAGAGAGACATTGGATAATAGAAAAAAACTACAGAATTAAATCAGCCTATAAACTTTAAGGATGTGCTGACCTCAGAATGGAAACCAGGGTATGTATTACAATAGGGACGAGGTTTTGCTTTTGTTTCTACAGGAGAAGATAAGCTCTGGGTACCATCAAAATTAATGAAGGTTCAATTTGAACAAGAGAGACCTCTTAATTAGAGGAGGTAATAGTTCATCAACCAGCATGAACATCCAATTTAAACTAACTTGTACCAGTAACACATGCCTTTTCATTTAATCAGATAATAACTTGCCAAAAAGGAATATCCCCAAAATTAGTCTTGGGGAAAGGTTTTTGTTTTTGTCTTTTAGGAGAATGAAGGCTAAGGAATCTGAAGAACACTGGAAATATGAGACAACTGAAGAAAAAGGGACAAATCATCTATCCCAGGAAACAGAGTGAAATGGCATATTTGTATATATTATCTAAAAAATTTTGTGTCTTCCTAAATGTTTGTTTCTGCTTTACTCTAAAGATTTAACACTATTGGTCTTCTTTTTTTTTTTTTTTTTTTTTTTTTTTGGTTTTTCGAGACAGGGTTTCTCTGCGTAGCTTTGCGCCTTTCCTGGAGCTCACTTGGTAGCCCAGGCTGGCCTCGAACTCACAGAGATCCGCCTGGCTCTGCCTCCCGAGTGCTGGGATTAAAGGCATGCGCCACCACCGCCCGGCACTATTGGTCTTCTAATAGTCCCAGTTCAATTAAAATTTAAAGCTGACTTTGGAGTTGAAGAATGGCTCTCTCCTTCTTTAAACTCAAGCATGTTGTTAAAAGGAAAATGCAAACTCCCTGCATCATGCCAGAATAAAAGAGCCATCTTCTGCAATGGGACAGGACAAAAGCCAAATTAATTAAGGGACTATTTTATTACTAATCTCAACTCTTTGATTCTATTCTGATTCTTTAAACTTTTCTTAAAGTATGATTTTTATATCAAAATTTACAAGATTTATATATATATATACATTTTAAACTTTGTTAAGATATGAATGGTCATATAGAGTACTAACTAATTCTTGAAAAAAGGCTTCAATTAGCTGCATATATATGTCTTTGTGTTCGAGTCTCTTATCAGTTTTCTGCAGGAAATCATGGCCAGGACTAACATCAACTGAAGTCTCCAGAAAGAAGATGGGGCCCCACAACAACAACAATTCCACATGGACAATAGCCATATCATTAAGCTGACAAACATCATCTACAGATCAGCTTTGAACTACAAGGTGCTCAGAGCAATTTTGAGATGACTAGCTGAGATGATCCAGTCTCAAAGACTACTTGAATAAGGACTTGAGATAAACCCTGAACTTTGGCATTATACAGACTGGACAATGAAGGATATAGTTACCTTTCCTATAGTTTGACAATTAACCTAAAATTTTTCTCTCAGCATAAATATAACTTCGCCCATACCCAGCAGGAAGCAATTTTAAGAATATGACGCCCACATTCCCAAAGAGGTGGTGTGCGGCGGGTGGTTTTTTGGTCTTTTTAATGGGTTTTGGGTCTGGGATAATTTTCATTGTTTAGGGGGGTTGGTTACAAGTTGTTGTCAAGGGTTAGGAAAAAGGCTAAGCAAAGGAGATTAGATTTAAGGTTCTTGTTTAAAGAAAACAAAGAAAGAAAGAAAAGAAAAGAAAAAGACAATTACTAATTTTAAATACTTTACATTGGATTGGATTGTTTTATATTGTATACAAATTTGAAATTGATATTGTTAGAAAATGCTATATGTATATTTCTAATTGTATTTATACCATTCATTTAACAATGTAATGCAATTTTCTGATCCTTGAATGTTATTATTACCAACTATTAGGATATAAAGAAGTGAACGTTAGTAGTTAGACATTACAATAGAACTTGTAGTCATATTAGATATGTTTTAAAAATTGAGCAGATGTATTTTAGACAGGTCATCTTCAAACCCTTCAGAGATCTACAGAATATGGCATTTAAAATGTTTTAATAACTTAGAAATTTTCCTTTTTGAGACATGTCGGGTCCTGGCAGTACCAATCTACTTCAGAGAAAATATGGGCATTGAAGAAACTGCATATGGAGTTAACGTTCATTGTGGCAAAAGTTAGCCACTAGACAACAAAGTATCCTCAAATCAACAGGACAAAATGGACAGACAGAACACGAAACAAGGACTACTGATTGTTGCCAAAACAAGTGTGGTTATGGCTTTATCAAAAGGCATCTTCTGAGGCCAGGACAATATGGCACCATCCCTGAAGTGGCCTTCACAATCTGGAAAAGGTACAGTGCCCTTTTCTTCGAAGGCAGCTGAACAGGCAGTGGGCCGATGGCTTCTGATGTGCAATGGAACAGCATCCGAAAGCTCATGCCTCTCGATAGTAGACTGGCATTTAATAGAGGGATGTGGAGAAGAAGGGGATGCTGAGATGAAGCCATATATCCTCAGCCAAGAAGAATGGACAGCTGAATTCAAAAACCATCAACAATTTCCAGAATTTAAAATCCTGAATCATGACATGACACTAGTGGAATTCAGGTGTTTCTGGTACATGGACTGCTCTCACCCAATGTGAGGTTGAACTTTTGACCTTGTGTACATCCTACTTCACAAAAGAGTCTGTCAGATACACTAAGCCTATAGGCTGAAGATGATACCCCACCACTGCAGAGAAACCTCAGGTGACTGTCTAGGCAGGTGGCTGTTTCTGTCAACTCCCAAATTTTTTGGAAGTTGCTTGCAGGCACTTCCTGTTTTTATTTTTGTTAGCTAATATTATTTCCTTCTTGGGTCTCTGAGGGAGTTGAACATTAGTTAGTTATAGTTGAAGATTAATTAGTTATAGTTGAAGATTAACTAGGATAGAAAGGAATTAGATAAATTTTAGACTTACCAAAATAGGATAGATAATGGAATTATTTTCTCTAATTTGTCAAATACAAATGGCACCCAACGAGTTGGCAAGAGTTTCCACCTAAAACCTGAGAAAAGATTCTAAAACGGAACTAAAAACAGCTTCCTAGTTGTCTCTCTCAAATGAGCAGCAGCTGCCTGTTTGAGTTCCTGGCGGGTTCCTGGTGTGTGTGCTTGACCTGCAGTATGGCGGGAATGAGGCCTCTGCAATTGGCACATTAAGCTGCATGGTGGATTTAGCCTTTGCTAGTACAAAACAAAAAGAGGTTTCTGGGCTACATGCTGCTTTGATAAGAAGCATAGACCCACTATTTCTGAGAATTGATGGCTCCCAAAGCTGGTGGAAAAAGTACCACCGCCATGTTGGGAAGCTGAAGTGGGCGGATCCAGCAGCCAGAGTGCCTTTTCAGTCTTAGAAGGCTGCAGTTTAAAGCAATAGGCTCGAGGTAATATAAAACATAAGCCACATAAAGATGGCTACCACACAGAGAATCTGGATCATGTTCTCTTTCATATTCCTAACTGAAGAAAAACATTTGATTGCAAAAGCTGTTGAGTTATGCCAAAATGTATATTTTAAAGGTACCTTGACTTCAAAATTTGGCTATAAGGATATGTTGCTTTGGAAAAGAGGCTCTGCTTTTGTTTCTACAGAATGCCAGAGTCTATGGATTTGTTCCAGATTAGATATATCAGGTTTGACCAGCCAAGACCCCCTGAAAGGTCTCTGATAACACCATGGCCCAGATGATCCAACATCCAGAATCGTTTCAAGGCAACTGGCTCAGATGATACACCCTCACGGACTACTCCATAACCCTAAAATTTTCTTTGTATCCCCATAAGATACAGCACCCCCCTCCAGCAGGAAGTAGTAAGAGAAGCTATGCCCAAATTCCCAAATATACCAAGCTGGCTTTGTAGTTGTGTAAAAGTTAAAACTTTCCTTTTTGAAAAAAAAATAGGGGGACCGGGTGGTGGTGGTGGTGGTGGTGGCGGTGGCGGTGGCCACGGTGGCGGCGGCGGCAGCAGCGGCGGCGGCGCACGCCTTTAATCCCAGCACTCGGGAGGCAGAGCCAGGTGGATCTCTGTGAGTTTGAGGCCAGCCTGGGCTACCAAGTGAGTCCCAGGAAAGGTGCAAAGCTACACAGAGAAACCCTGTCTCGAAAAAACAACAACAACAAAAAAAAAAAGTAAAAAGAAAAAATAGGGGAAGTGCTGTGGGATGATCTGTATGTTAAATCTGTTGCTCTGATTGGTCAATAAATAAAACACTGATTGGCCAGTGGCCAAGCAGGAAGTATAGGCGGGACTAACAGAGAGGAGAATTGAGAGAATAGGAAGGCAGAGGGAGTCACTGCCAGCTGCCGCCATGACAAGAAGCATGTGAAGACACCGGTAAGCCACAAGCCATGTGGCAAGGTATAGACTTGTGGAAATGGGTTAATTTAAGATATAAGAACAGTTAGCAAGAAGCCTGCTACAGCCATACAGTCTATAACCAATATAAGTCTACTTGGTTAGGTCTGAGCGGCTGTAGGACTGGTGGGTGGCAAAGATTTGTCCTGACTGTGGGCAAGGCAGGAAAACTCTAGCTACCATATACTCCTAAATACAACCTGTTCGGTCCATGGAAGTATTTATGTATGTTCTTGGGATAACTGTTTGGCACTGGACAACTAGTTGGTGTGCTCTTCCTGGGGAAGACCACCTCTCCCTCTCCCAGTTTTACTTAGTTTCCTATAGTTCTTTGTGTAGGGTTGAGGCCTCGTGGGATTATCCCCACCCAGTTTGACATGTTTGTTAGTGTCCTCTTTATTCAGCTTACATTTAGTCAGTCATGTTGCTGAGACTTTATGGGGATAGCTTCAGGAGACACAGCAGCACAGTAAACTCCCTGATCCTCTCTCTGGTTCTTAGAATCTTTCTGTCCCCTCTTCCACAATATTCCCTGAGCCTTAGGTGCAGGAATGTAGTAAAGATACTTACATGCTTTCCATAGAAATGCATCACAGTTTACTTGTTCACACTTCACAGAGAACAGTTAGGTGTTTCCAGAGTTTGGATTCTGTTTGCACTGTTGTCAGTTTCTCCTGATACACATATGTATTCACTTTACTTACATACAGGGGAATGGAAATGCTAGGTCATTCAATGTGACGATCTTCAGCTCTAATTGATGTATCGTTTCCCAACTGCCATCTTACACTCCTACCATTAAGCAGTTTTGGAGACTTCCAGGAGTTCTTCATCCTCATCAGCACTTGTCATCAACCCAGTTAATTGGGCCATTCTGGTGAGTAGTGGCTATCACCGTAGCTTTCATTTTAATTTCTCTGGTTAGTAGGAACTCTAGCACTGTTTCACACAATTATTAATTATTTGTATTTACTGGCTTAATATTTGTCCATTCAGACTCTAACCAGCCTTTTTATTAATAATTTATATACCTTTTTCAAACTTTCTGGATAAAAACCCTTTGACAGTTTTGGGTGCTTCAGATACTCTTTTCTGATCCTGTGACTTGTTTCAATCTGTGCTACTTTTTGAACAAACAGGGCTTATTATAATATAGTCAAGTTGGTCTATCTTTTCTGTATGCTTCGTGCGTTCATATCATGTTTAAGACATCTTTATCTACCCTTAGGTCAAGAAGACGTTCTCCTATACAACCTTCTGAAAGCCTTACAGTTTTACCTCTACCATCTAAGTTGTAGTTCATTTTTCTAATCCTTAAAAATACCCGTTATCCTTGTACAACTAATTGAGAAGACAATCTGTTCTCCACTCATGTGCAGTGTTTCTGTCATCAATCACCTGTAAGCTCACTATTCTAGTCCATCCCTCTATTTCTTTTTTTTTGCGCCTTTCCTGGAGCTCACTTGGTAGTCCAGGCTGGCCTCAAACTCACAGAGATCTGCCTGCCTCTGCCTCCCGAGTGCTGGGATTAAAGGCGTGCGCCACCACTGCCTGGCTATTTCTTTTTCCAAATAGAAAACTATAGCAGGCAAATGTCACTGAGCAATAGACAACATAATGCTCAGCAGGGACAAAACAAACAAACAAAAATCCCAAAAAAACTAAAATATAGGAATATCCAGATTAGTAAGGGTCTTGACAACTGGAAAGTTTTGAACTTGACCCACTAAGCTAAGGGGTACCCTGGCATGTCAGAGACAAAAAGATTATTAAGGATCTCTTAAGGATGATAGATCTGAGAATCACATTTCAGAGTGGAACTTAGAGAAAAATGTGGAGGTTAATCTAGCATTCTAAGGCTGATATCCCAGAGTCTTGGAACAACAAGGTTGCAGTACAAACAGAAATAAATAGATGCATCCAAAAGATATTTAGAGGAGAAAGATGAAATTATGGCATTTTGTTATGAGTCAATGTAAGAGGGAGGAAGTTGGAGCCAGGAAAATAGTGCCTAACTTTCCAGCTTGGAAGCTGAGAGATGATTCTTATTTGTTGAACGACACAAATAAAGTAGTTAGGGGAGTGTTTTTCACCACTCGGTTCATAAACTGACAGTTCAGTTTATGCTGGAGAGAATCAAGTAGAGTAGCCCTGATTCTATAGGGATCTCATCTGCCAGGCTGTTGAGCAATGTCACATGGCTGGCTGTTTGAGAGTTGAAGTGGGATTTGTGGCCACATTCACCCCCTATAGGCATGACAAACTGGATCTGCCTTGCAGACTGAACACAGTTTGATCATAAGGCTATCCAGAAGTGTATTATTTGATCACTAAGCAACTGTGTTTTCAACGGCAAAATCAGACACAGTATAAGAGTAGCAACACTGAAAACAACTACCAAATCTAACAGACATATACCAAGAGAGGTCAGATAGCAGGAAAACCCAGCAGCTAGCGCTGGGCTAGTTCATGCACTTTGACCATCCATAAATACACACAAATGTTCTTTTCTCTCTTGGCCTAGTGCATTTAAATGCACCCTGCAGCCTTCCTCTCTGATACTGCTGATGGGTACCAAAGCATTCAGGACTAATCTTAATGAAAAGCCAAAAGAATATTTACAGAGATTGAGTGTGTGGAAAGAGCAGACAGATGAAGCAAGTTCCTTGAGAAAAAGTCTCGTAACAGATTATGTTGTGAAAAGACTACCATAGTGTTTGCAATTCAATGACACCACCTATCAGATTGATTGAAAAATGCTATTCACATTTTAGACCATAAAATGATTTCCTTCACAGTTTAAACACCAAGTAAAACCAAACTTTGACCCAAGATTCACTTGGTAAAAAGGGACCTAGAAAGTTTTGGCAAATAATTAAAGGGGACTTGGTAATGGGCTTAGCTAATCCCAGGACATATTTAATAAAAAAAAATGGGGTATGGGAGAAGCAGACATGCAAGTTTTTTGTTTGTTTGTTTTTGCTTTGTTTTGTTTTTTAATGAGGGAAGAGTGCTGTTTGTTCTCGGTACTACTGATGTTTGCAAAAGAAATGGAAGGTGACATGAGAGTGTGGGAGTGCATCCTGAATGACATGGGCTGAGTCAGCAAAATGAGTCCTGTGGAAACATCATTCCCTGAAAACAAGGCCAGAGTCCATAATCACAAAAGGCTTCAAATGTGGCACAATCCATGAATCTGATGTCTCAAGCCACCTCTCATTTGTTCTGTGGTGTGAGAACTAATGAGAGCATTTTTCTTGGTTTCTGTGCTTGGGCTTCCCAACCTTTGAATGTAGAAACTTTGCTTCAGAAAATCAAAAACTCACAAAAGGCTCTGAGCCTACATACCCTTCCCTCTTGTTCACCCATTCATTCACTCTGGTATTCACTCTTCTACTTTCTCCATTTCTTCCTCATTCCCTTGTTTGCTTCTCTACCTATTTTTTATTATTATTTATCTGTTCACTCACTCATCTATTCACTCACAATCAAACATCCTTACTGACTCATTTATTCATGCACATACACTCATTCATTCATTAATCTACACACACACACACACACACACACACACACACACACCTATCCACTTATCATGTATTTATTTGTCTACTTACATTCAGTGCCAGGATTCAATTTCAGGGCCTCACGCATCAGTTAGTACTAGACTACCCACCCCAGGGGATTGCTTTCTATTTGTCCACGTTTTGTTTTGTTTTCTTCACTATGTGCTCCAGGATGGCTTAGAACTTGGGTCCTTCTGCCTCAGAGTCCCATGGGCAGGAATTACACCTGTTCTCCACTATATCTGGCCACAAATATTTCTTGAATAGATTCCTCAGTGCTGTGGGGCTGGAGAGAAGCCCTGATATTGGGTTCTCAAATGGCTCGGTCTATAGAGAGGAGCAGGAGCACTAGCAAAAAACTAAAAAGCAAACCAATGTGAAGTAAGGGCTGCTTAAAGGCTATAAAACCTTGCAGGAAAAGCAAATTGCACCTCTAAAAGCCTGCATGATAGGAGCTAGAGAGATGTCTCAGCAGTTAAGAGCATTGGCTGCTCTTCCGTAGGACCCAGGTTTGATTCCTATAACCTATGTGGTAACTCACAACAGTCTGTAACTCCACTTCTAGGAGATCATCCACTCTCTTCTAGATCTGGCCTCCAGAATCATGAGGTTCACATGTGGTACACAGCCATATATGCAGGCAAACACCCATAAATGTAAGATAATAAATAAAAATGTAAAAGTGTGCATGATTTGCTCCTCTTATTGGTTCTCTCTCCCCACTAGAATGTCTTTTCTGTGAAGGCAGAAATCATCTCATTTCTATTGTTTACTGTGTGCCTGGAACAGTTCCTGGCATGCAGGATACTCATGAAACGGCACTTGAATAAATAAGTGAATCACAAGGTGGGGGTTTGGACGTGCTTGTTGTTGCTATCTTTTGAAATGCTTTGCAGAGGAAAGAGCCCAGAAGATGGACCTTGTCAAACAAGAAGGGCCTGAGAGATGACTGTAATTGGATGACATCTTTTTCTGAAAAACAGTTGGGAAAATGGCCATAGGGTAGGAAACTGCTTGGAATGTTCAGGGAACAAAACGTCCCCCCCCCCAAAAAAAAAGTACAAAGGACTCCACATGTGAGAAGGTAAGTGTCAGACATACTGTGTGTCTTCCTGAAGACACTGGGATCTCTAAGGAAAGAAATTTGATACTTGCTTGTTGAGAGGCCAGACTGCCTTGTAATCATGGAGAGAGCATAACAGCTCTGATTCCATTCACCACCAGGTACCTTTAGAATGCTCTCTGGCTGCCAGAAAAGACAAATAGAGTAGGAAGGCCCTGGCAGGGAGGGAGGCAGAAGGAAGGGAGGCAGGAGGTGGGCCCCCAGCTGGGCCTTGTACCATGGTTGTCAATGATGTGATGGAGACAGGCCAGCTGAACCTAAGGGCCTCAACAGCCCTGACATTCTAGGACTCTAATTATAGAAGTGAAAGCTTCATTCCAGATAGCTGGGGAAATCCTTAGGTTCAATTTCACCTCTGGGGGCTTTAGTTCAGCTGGCATTGAGGCAGTTAAAAAGGAATGGAATGGGAATCCAGAGAGCCTCCATCAACCTAATTGTCCCTCAGCAGACTGTTTGCTTCTAGATGTCAGCAGCTCTCAGAGGAATGTGGAACAACAGCCTTTTCACAAGCAAGAGTCAGCTTTGGTTTCTGATCTTTGATTTTTGCATTTTAAAGAGGGTTGCAATGTAAAGAGGGCCAACAGGAAATCAAAAGCCAGATTCCTTCCAGACTTTTTTCCCAAAAAAAGCTAAAAGAAAAGGTGGAACTATAGTCATAGGAAAGAGATATTTTTTTTAAATAAATGTTTGTCAGTTTGCACAGAAGAGAGTCCCCATTCCAAAAGCTCTCCCATTTTTCTGCCTAAGTAAGGTCTATGGAAAGCCAGTGACATGAAGGTATCATTTCAACATGTACTATGTACACACAAAGAAGCTAGTTTAGGGGAAGGGACTATGAACAGTAAAACTGGTTACTAGAAAACCAATAGCACTAGTCACAAAAAACAAATTAAAGCCATATTTTACACAAGGTAGTAATTATTTCTTTCTGTGGTGTGATGGTATTCCAGTGTTTCCTTGAAAAGTTTGAGTGCAGTAGAACCTGGTTCCAGGGAGACCTAACAAAGCCAAGCCAGGGTATGGCTAAGGAAGTCTAAGTTGTGAGTAAGTGGAAAGGAGAAGATGAAAGGCGGAGTGAGACCCAGAAGAGGCCTAGCCCTATGGTAAACAGCTCCAGGATAAAGCTGTGGAGCCTTTATGGGTCATCCTGGAGGATAGGGCAAGAGAAAGTTGGGAAAACAGACACACCTGGGGGAAGAAATGATGGATACTGGGGAACACTCTCCAGGCCTCACCTCAGTGGTCTTGTGGGTCAAGGAGGTGAGGGGCAGAGAAGTTCAGATTTGGTCAGCTGGTTAGAGAGTCTTAGGAATATCTGAATGGACCACGTCCAGCAGGCCGCTAGATATCAATTTGGCAATGATGAAGCAGCAATGAGAACCCCAGGGAGTGATGAGCTTCTCCTCAAACCCAACCCCAGTCCCCTCCCTCAGTACCATGGCCACCAGAACCACACAGAAGGTTGTTTGGGTTTCACAGAATTCCAGGAGATAGTAATGGGAGCTTCTAAGATCTTTTGGGAGCCCTTAGCTGCTCACCCCTCATGGGGCCTATGAGCCCACCAGGCCAGTCTCCTTCATCCAGCTCCATCCTGCTAATCTAAACATCTTCTTCAAAGCATGCCCTCTGACCTTATTTAAATGCCATCTGACCCTTAGCCTGAGGTGTGACCTCTGCTTGGGCCTCCATAGATACACTCAACAGCAAACTAGGCAGTAGGAGGAGTGGATGGATTACACACTGAGTCCCTGCAGTATGTTTCACCATGCTAGGGACAGATATTTTAATGCTATGTCAAGGCTAGGCTCTCCAATAGAGACATGATGCATTCCATCAAAATCCCCGTGTATATCTGAGCCAGGCCAGAGGCCTGCCTGTGCCCAGTCATCCATCTCTCACCTGCTCCTTTGCACAGTGACTCAGCATTACAAGTGGCTGAGAGAGTCACAGGCCTATTTCTAACTAGAAGTGCTGTCCTTGGGTTGACTCAGAGTGAAGCCCAGTTCTTGAGTCTTCTGGGAGTCTACAGGGAATGGATGGCCTGCCATGGCTCTTGGGCACCCAGTGGGAAAGTTCCAGAAGCTTCCAGCCAAACAATCCTGGGACCAGGGCAGTTGCTTCTGAGATGCATCCTGTACCCTTGGGAACCATGCACTAGACAGACACCATATTCACCAGATGAATTTAGGAAAAGAATTCTGGGTGACAAGGGCAAGCCTACACAGTCACCTGGAGGAAATCTCTACCTGGCTTGGCACTGAGCATGCTATTTCTGAAGATCTTGGAAAAGCTGCTGGATCCTACATGGCCCACTAGCATCTTGGAAGGCTCTACCAAGAGGTCTAGCCCAGGATACAGGGTCTCTGGTTTGCCCTACCTTGCATGTGTCCTTGGGCATATCCTTGCCCCTGTGGTTGGGGTTCTACCTGTTAGCAGTTTGGGTCTGGGGCCTGCCTTACCTGAGAGGTCTTACCTGTCCCTGCTCTTGGGAATGGACCAACCTGAGGCTCAATGCATTGTAGGATGCCATGGGACAGCTTAAATCATCTTTGAATGACTTCTGCATGAGGAGGGAAAGACATAGCCATTCAGAGACTAAGAGGGGCAAGCCCTGCCTTGAAACCCCAACCCACCACTATACTTCAGCTGCAAAAATATAATGCTACCTCATGATTCAAATAATAAAGGAAACTCATATTCACCAAGCCAAGGGAGTACCAATCTTGGCCAGCCTTGTGGGGCTGAGGGAGACCAAATCCCCTCACAGACAACTCTATCTAAGCTCCTGGAACTATGGCTTTGTCTCTGGGCAGACAACATCCTCTGCTTGGGTGGTAGCAGCTTGTTCTCTGCCTCTTGTTCATTTTATTTTTAGACCCACTTGGCCAGCCTCTCTCTCAGCCTTTGCAGAATGAGAGCGTGCCCAGGGAAAGTGGTGGGCACATTAGTGAGATGGGCAGGCAGACAGGCACACAGAGGGGTTGTAAGGACAGCTGATAAATTGTTTGCTTAGCTTCATCTATTTATTAGTGTGGTTAGAAACTGCTATTTATGTTTTAACCCTCCAGGGAAAGTCGTGAATCTTTGGATAAAAAGAGTTGGTGTATTTCCAGCTGGGCAAGTAAGAACTAATCAGTAGTTACAAATCTTGCCAGGATTTCCATGGGCAGGAGCCTCCCCAACCCCTCAAGCTGAGATGCTCTGAGCTTGGTTGCCAGGAAAGTTAGGCGTCATTATGCACACACTCTCTCAGTTTGCAAGGTCTCACATGGTGTGCTCTGATGGCAACTGGGGTTGATCTTGTGAGAATCCACAAAAGCAAAGGGTAGGAGATGTCATGAGGAAAGGTGGCTGCCAAATCACAAGAGGGTTTCACACCTGGGAAAATGGGCAATCTTTCTCCATCCCCTGATGGGGGGATGTTTTTCTGTGAATATATGTTGTTCCCACTGGTTAATAAATAAACTGCTTTGGCATATGGTAAGGCAGCGTAGAGGCAGGTGGGAAATCCAAGGAGAGAGACAGGAAGAAGAAAGGCAGAGGCAGAAGAGATGCTGCGAGCTGCCTCCAGGTGAAACAAGCTGTGGAAGTACCGGTAAGCTACAAAGCCATGTGACAAAACATAATTTAATAGAAATGGGTTAATTTAAGATATAAGAGCTGGCTATCAAGAAGCCTGCCATACAGTTTGTAAATAATATTAAGCCTCTGAATGATTATTTTATAAGTAACTGAGTGACTGCAGGGCCGGGGCAGACAGGAGAAACTTTCAGGCTACAATCCCTAAAGGCTGTGTTAAGTGCAGGACTCAAAACAGGAAGTGGTCAGGCTTTATTGAGCCAGCACTAGGGCTCCTCCCCTTGCACAGGAAGACAGAATCCAGGGAGTGATCTCTGCTACAGCCTTCCTCATCTTGGGCAAGTGCAGACCACTTTTATCATGGCAATTGCATGTTTCCTCACTCTCCCTCCCTTCTCCTTCCCTTCACCTGCCCTCTAGGAGTTAAGAACCTAGGACCTGGAGTGAATCAGAGAAATCTTAAAATGTAAGGGGGCTAACACAAATGAAGATGTTCTAAATAGACATTTGTGTCTCAATCTGACAGACTATTGAAACAATAAACACCAAAGAAATGTTTTTCCCCTAAGTGTGGTGGTATTGTGTTCCCCAAAATATTGTGCACCCTAATAAACTTATCTGGGGTCAGAGATAGAACAGCCACTAGATACAAAGGCTAGAAAATGGTGGCACTCACACCTTTAATCCTAGCATTCCAGAGGCAGAAATCCATCTGGGATCTCTGTGAGTTCAAGGCCACATTGGATACAGCCAAGCATGGTGTCTCACACATTTAATCCCAGAAAGCCAGCCTTTAATCCCAGGGAGTGATGGTAGAAAGCAGAAAGGTATATAAGGCGTGAAGACCAGAAACTAGAAGCATTTTGGCTAGTTTAGCTTTCAGGCTTCTAGCAGCACAGTTCAGCTGAGAACCATTCAGATATGAGGACACAGAGGCTTCCAGTCTGCGGAAACAAGATCAGCTGAGAAGTTGGCCAGGTGAGGTTAGCTGTGGCTTATTCTGGTTCTCTGATCTTCCAGTTCACCCCAATACCTGGGTCAGGTTTGATTTTATTAATAAGACTCTTTAAGATTCCTGCTACACCTTGGGAATCTCATGGAGGGAAAAGGAAAAGGCCCTAGCCAGAAGAAGGACTTGTGTGAAAGAGATTTCACATAGTTTTAACAACTTGCCAGACCACCTTATAGGATGAGACTGAAGCCCAGACAAGGATGAGTCGAAGGTGGGTGGAACTACACTGCTTAGGGGTACATATCCCTGTATTTAAACTTTAATCTCACATCAGGATGTTGAAGATGAACTTGGTTTACTGGATTTCTTTGTCCCTTCTTTCTAATGTGGCCACACTGAATAAATCTCTGTCTTCTGCATTCCACTGTTGATTTGATTCTTTTAATTGGCTTATTGGGGATGGGAGGCAGAATGTGGCTTGGGACACAGATTGTGACCCCCAAATTCAATAATACTTTTGAGGGAAAAACTATTCCAGCTGGCAGCTATACTAATCCTGCCACTGTCACCTCAAAATAGCCTATATGAGCAAAAAGACACTCTTTCCAGGAGAAAATTCCTAATGTTAAGGCATTCCCATTGTTTGCACCTAACATGGCGTTATATTTAGTCTGTGATGGAGATGTTTGGGAACACTTATCAATAAGCACTTTAGCAAGCTCTCCTGGCCTGCTTGTGGTTTCAGGAGTATGGACTTTTGTCTTTGTAGCTTTCTGTTAGAATACCAAAGTTTAAGGACACATGTAGACACAATTGAGTTCTGGAGTAGGACTAGCTTGCGGGCATCTCAGAGCTAAACTGGAGAAAAACAACCCAGTTCTGGCAACTCTCCTAAGAAATGGTTTTGCATTGCAAATGGAATGAAGCACTATGCCTTTTAGTAGTGAGCATTTTTTTTCTCTGGTGTCTGAAGACCCTCATAGCCCCCTTTGCCTGTTGTTTACTCGTCTAAAGTAATTGACATAGGAAGGATACCATCAGCCATGGTCTGCTCTATCTGGCACCAGATTAGAACTCAGATTTAGCTCAATTCACAGCCCACACTCATCGTTTGAGCTAAATTTATGTACATCATAATGTAAAAACAAACATATGCCTTTGATAGGTCTGATTTATGCATAGAATCAGTTTGTAGCTTGTGTCTTAATTATTTTTTAATAGCTTCATCGCAGAAAATCAAAGCCTGCTGAGTTTTATATTATGCTCTGCAATTTATTTTCTCGGTTTTGGTGTTTTGGTTTTCTTTTTTCCCCTTAGCTTAAAACATCTAATTAATTCATGTAATGTGGACTCTTTCTGTTTAAAACTTTCATGCTCATAGGATAAACTGAATGGAAATATAGCTAATTTATTTAGAAGCTATTTGTTTACTTGTTTTTCAGATACATCAGCAAATATGTGCTCAGGATAAGAAAATAAATGGGATTCCAACAACTAGGAGGATGATAAAGGCATGTGTCTACACCCCTGGGAATAGTATCATTTTCTATTCCCAGAAAAAGCTTCAATTGGTACACTTCAAATAGGGACCAACCTTCCTCCTTTGCCCTACACTTCTCAGAGTTTTTAATCTGAAAGGGGTCCTTGAGAAAGTGCTCTGTGACCAAGCACTGGGGACCATAGTACCTGATTAACCTCAGTCTCACTTGCCTATTGGCAGTGCTTCCCACTGCCTCCATTCCTCATCTCCTGCACTCGTAGTATTGTGTTGCTGCTTCTTTATAGTAGTCTGGTTGTGATTGGCTAAAGAGGAAAATTGTCCATAGCCTCTCTGCAGCTCCATAAAGAAGCCAGAAGGTACTCTTAGACTTTCTGACTCTATATCTTTTGTGGGCCAAAGAAAATTTCCCCAGACCTCAGTACCCTCAAGGCCAGGGTGCAACAGTGGAGTCAGTTCAGCCTCCTCCTGGTCTAGAGCTATCTCTTAGGCTTGGCAAAACATCTCAATTTGGTAACCTCACAAGCACCCCCTTCTCTCTTAAGCTCAGCTCTGTTGGTCTCCATGTGCTTTCCCTTAGCTCAGGATGAAATCTCAAGAAATGAAATTGTTTAGGTGTGGCTATTGCTGGTGAGTTAAAAAAAAGGAAGTTACTCCTTTGGTCTGAGACTGTCAAGTGCATTAGCAGCTCTCCAAAGCCTGTGTTTAATCCCTTCCTGGAACTGGCACATGCAGTCAAGAAGTGAACTATTTATGAAATATTAACTGAAGACAAAGATGCCTCTGAACTCCTGAACAGGCTGTGAGTTGGGATCTCTTGGGAAGGAGTGCATTTCCATAGACTATTCCTTCTACTTAGAAAATTTTGAATTTGCCTTGTCACCAGGGAATAAGGATGAGGAGAGCCCTCTTAGATGTTTCTGGTAGACTAGACTCTTCTCAGGCCCATGTAGGCAGCCTCTGTGAGATGGCTGCTTGCCACTGGCAGTCTGTGAACCACTTCACCTTGCTAAGAAGGCCTGCTCAGGACTGATGGTGTACTGATGGATTAGAAGCTGCATGGGACACGAAAGCCTGCTGCTTTCCCATTTTGACTTAGAAACAGGATGTGATCGAAAGGAAGAATCACAGGACTCAGCCTCACTTCGTCATTGCCTAATCATCTCTTCTACTCCAATGCAAAACATTTTGCAGATTCTATGTAATTGCAGGTACCATTACTTTTTTTTTCTATTTTATTTAATTTTTTTTTTCATTTTACATACCAACCACAGTTCCCTCTCCCTCCCCTCTTCCAGCCCTCTCCCCCGACCCCAGACCTGTCCACTCTTCAGAGAGGGTAAGGCCTCCCATGGGGAGTCAACAAAGTCTGGCACACCAAGTTGAGGCAGGACCAAGCCCCCCACCCCACCCCGCCCCGCCCCCTCATCAAGACTGAGCAAGGTATCCCACCATGGGGAATGAGCTCCAAAGAGCCAGTTCATGCACCAGGGATTAATCCTGGTCCCACTGCCAGGGTCCCCTAAACAGACCAAGCCATGCAACTATCACCCACATTCACAGGACCTAGGTCAGTCCCCTGCAGGTTCCGTGCACTCCCACTAACTAGCTCAGGTCAGCTGTCTCTGTGAGTTTCTCCATCATGATCTTGACCCTCCCTGCTCATACAATCCCTCCTCTCTCTCTTTGACTGGTGCTCCACCTAGTGCCTAGCTGTGGGTCTCTGCATCTCCTTCCATCAGTTATAGGATGAAGGTTCTATGATGACA